>NC_133543.1:82558603-83808603 GCF_048773025.1 Camelus bactrianus | reverse complement strand
TAAAATGTTAAAAAAAAAAGTTCTTCAAGTGAAAAAGGTGATAGTAGAAAGGAACTTGGAACATCACAGATAAAAGAAGATCTACTTAAGCAATACCCTTTTACAATTCATATTTATATGTATATATGTTTTATAATATAAATAAGATATTATTACCTTGTATAATTAAAAAATACCTTAAAATAATGTATGTTGACAAAACTATGTAAGCAGGGAGACTGGAGAAAAAACAGCAATTCAAAAACAACAAAAAAGGCTTTCCAAAATGATAAAAATGTGTAGTAGAGCACAGAACTTAAAATGGGCAGGAAAATAGAGATTCAGGATAGGGACCAAATGTGAAACAAACTGCGGGGTTTAGTACGCTCTGGCCCATATTGTGCCAGAAGGTTTCATTCTTTTAACTTCAAGAAAAATAAAATAATGTTGATGAGAGGACTTTGTAAACTAAAATTCTCTGAAAGCAAAAATCAGTACTGTCATTCTTAGGCTTTTAAATTCAATTCTCTTCATGTTTTATGTTTTTAAGTAGGAACTGCAAACAGTGAATAAAACTATTGTATTGCCACATTGCAAATTCACTTGCATTATGCTAACAAAATGATACAATAGTCACTAAAACTCTAGTTACAGCATTTCCTTATCTGAGAGAAAACAATACAAATTTGACATAGCATTCATGCATTAAAAATGAATAAATGCCTCTTTTTATTCAGAGCTATGTGTTTCCTTTTTTAAAAATCAAAACACTATTTTATTTAAAAACTGTATATTCTACTTGATTAGCAGGTAAATTGTAAGATTTCTCCCTTCAAATTTTAACTGGAATGCTTGGAATAAGGACTGAGAATAAATAACTAGAAATTTACTCTCAGTTATCAAGTTGGGCTCATAATGCCAATGTTCAGAACTCCATTTATTTTCTCATTTTCTATTTAAATCTGCAATTAGGGCATGATGCCAACAAGTAAGTAATAGGTACTTAGTAAATGTCTCATGTTTTGAACAGCCTGACACCCCATAGGCGTGTTTAATTAAACCAAAGAAGAAATCATAATTTTCTATTTAATTTTGTTACTTTCCATTAAAGTAAATAAATGTATTAAAACTATTGGAGACAAAAATTAAATGCTATTAACTAAATCATCTTTAAAAATCATAAGATTATAGGTATAATTAATATCTCCATTATTAGTGTGATAGCAATCAAAGCTTATTCACGTGTTTTGGATGACACTTGGGCTAGTTTTCACCTTTATGAGAGGCAGATCATATTATATAACTCTTTCCAGATAATTGTAAAAGTTGTCAGTGGTGTCAGCCCACCAAAAGTCTTAGTAACTGCCATGTTAGCCCTTGTCAGTATCAGTGGTTAATAAGTGGAAACACTCCCCATTTTCTGTCCAACTGGTTTTAAGCAAGGACAAAAGTCATGCTAATACTAGTACCTGTAACCCTGCATATCTGAAGTGTGGATGGATTTTAAATTTACTACTTTTGAAACATTTCTTTTCCCTATCATACATTTCCCATGCTTTTACCTAGTCTTGAGAGTAACATTTCTATCAAAATTATCTTAAATTATTTTTGACCTTAAATATATCTAAGACTAACAAAATATATACAAGCTTAAGCTAAAAAGTAAAACAATAGAAAATAAAAATCTGATTGGAATTTTTCACACTAGTCTGCCAAAATGTGTTTTTCATGAACCTATTGCTTGTTGTTAAAAAAGGAAGAAATTATTTATGGTTTCTTGACTTTGTGTATTTGTATAAGATTCCTTTTGTTTCTTGCTGAATCTATTCTCTTTCTCTCACCTTCAAGCCAGTGAAAGACAAAAAAGCAATTATAAGGTGAATGAAACTTAAATATTCTTGGACCTATTCATGAATGTTTTCTTCTAAGTACCAAGTGTTTTTTACTCAGTAACAGTCTAGTATTTGACTTAATTACTGATAGTATAATGATTACCATCAGCCTATTTCTGATATTTAAAAAATTACACAAAATTGTGCTTTTATCACTAATATAAATATGACTGGCAGATCATATTTAAATAAAATAATTATATTTTCAACATTTCTCTTTCCTCTAAGAAAGTTTCTAGAAGGCTTTTAGTTCACATCCAAATGTGATTATATATCGGTATATTTGTATTAGATTTTTTCATTTACAGTTAAAAACATCAAGTTTTAAACAAAGAAAAGAAAATTCTACAATAAAGATAAGTTTTTGTTCCTATGTTATAAAATATTTTTGTTCTTGTGCTACAGTCAAAGCTTTTATTCAGAGATAGCTTCATAGACTCTGCTTTTCATATGCTTTCTCCTTTCCTCTTATATAAATGTGCAACATATTGCATCACAAGCATGCTTTGATAGCAAATACCCTTATTAGGTATGGAATATAATAAAATCATGGGATTTAGATTTTAAGGGAAATTTAGAAAAGACCTAGACCCATAATCCTTAACTTTTTTGGAGCTAATATATTCCTTTGTGAAACTGATGAAAGTTTGGACCCACTCAACAGAGCAAAGCAAACATGGACTTTCTTTCAGCTGGTATTAATTAACTGACTGTATGTACCAGGGACTCAGCTAGACACTGGTGAGCAAACACAGGCTTTCCTGGTGGAGTTTATCATCTTGTGAGAAAGAAATACATTAATCAGATAATCACACACATAATTTTATAAACATTATAAACATTATTTGAAAGTACTCTCAAATAAACATGACAAGAAGATTCAACATCTGTCAAATCCAACTGGTATTAATAGATGTAAACTGTTACTAGTTTTATGAAAATACAGGCAGAGGTAGTGCTAAGGACTGACTATGTCCTCCCAAAATTCATGTTGAAGCCCTAACCCTCAAGGTGGAGTATTTGGAAGTGAGACCTTGGGAGGTAACTAGGCCATGAGGATGGAACCCTCATGAATGGGATTAGTGCCTTTATAAGAAGAGACATGAGAGAGCTGATGTCTTACCTTCTGCCACATCAGAACATAATAAGAAAAGTGTCTGCAAACCAGGAAGAGGGCTCTGGTCGGACACTGAATCTGTTAGCGCCTTGAACTTGGACATCCCAGCCTCCAGAACTTTGAGAAATAAATGTTTATGCCAACTAGTCTATGATATATAGCTTTAGCAGCCTAGGCAGACTGAGACAGGAGGCTAAGGACAAGTTAATAGGGAGAAGAAGTTGTAAAGCCTTTCAGAAGCACTAAGGTTATGGGAAGCCTGCAAAGGGCAAAAAATGAAAGAAGTTCAGCGTGATGGAACTGCTAGCCTCAAAGAGAAAATGGCTTGAGGAGAAGTTGAAAAGTGTGTAGAAGTCACTGCTAGAAAATTGAAGTCTTTCTCAACTTTATTCTAATTATAATAGGAAACTAATTTTTCTGTTTAGAGATGTAAAATGATCAATTTTATTTTAAAATATCATCATGGTAAGAACAGTTTCAAAAAGTCAAGAGAAGACAATCACTTGCCCAGAAATTTTGATATTCCTTCCTACCCACTCTGTTAGAGCATGTGTCATTTTATAGATGTCATTTGCGGGTAAGGAAACTAAAGGAAGAGCAGTGAGTAAGGACAAGACTAGCTTGCTGAGGCTGAAGGCAGGTACAGTTAAATTAGAAAGGGCTTGGTATATCAGCATAAGGACTTTGGGCTTTATTCAGAAAGGAAGAGCATGTGATAGAGTGACTTAAAATTGGTGTCAGATTTCACTAATTACTCAGTATTTTCATTTTGTGCCTACTATGTAACAGACAGTGTGCTAGATTAGAGGATATATTTAGACAGGTAAGGATTGAAGAAATAACTGGAATGCATCAGAGAAAGATCTCTCTGTCATCGACATGAAGAATGAATTTGATTTCAATCCTCCAGATAAAGAATGATGAGGGCCAGAATTAAACAGAGGACAGAATAGATTTAAAATATATTAGGGATATAAAACTATTCAATTAGCTATTCCCTAATTGATTGATGTTTACACTAAAAACAACTGAAGTTTTTGTATAAAAATGTTTAAAGTGAATAGACGTGTATATACACACACACGCATATATATACATATATATATACATTTTTTTTGCTCTGTGTGTGTTTTAAGTAAGGGATCTAAGAGTCCAAAAAGTATTAAAAAAGGAAACTAAAGAAATAAGCAGATCATTGATTTAAAAATATTTGACAAGGATATTGAACTTAAGCACTTTATGATCTTGGTCTTTTGTTTTTGTTTTTGTTTTTTTGAAAATCAAGGAAAACAGAAAAGCTCAAGAAAGACAGAAGACCACTCAAGGATGGAAATTTAAATTTAATAATTTAATTTCTGCTTAGATACAAAACCACCAGATATATGAACTTCAGCATAGCATACAAAGATAAATGTATAAATCCATCCCCTGCCACCACCTCAATTCATAGAGAATTGCAAAAACAGAAGGAAAAAGACTTCCCAGATATTTTGCAAACAGAGCTAGCTGCACAGGTTTACAGTATGGAATCATACCATTTCATGGTGTGAAAAAACTCAACGTAAATATGTAGTTAAAATGATTCCTTTCTAGAAGGGCACACAGACATGTGAGACAGGGAAATGCAAATCCTCTTCAAAGAAGCCTCACAGCATTTTCACGGGTAAATTTTAGGAAATACAGGCTTACAGAAAATTACCAGCAAATGACAAGCAGAGAAGATCCCGTATGCAATACAGAGCAGAACCTGCAAAGACTTTAAACGGTGGAATTATCACACATGGACTATAAAAGAAGTATATTTAATAAAAAACTTTTAAAAGATCAATAATGTAAGAAATATCGGACAATAAAAGTGACTAAGCTAATTTTTAAAAGAAACAACTACAAATACAAAATACAGTAAATTGAAAAAACATTAGACTTCTCTAATAGATACATACAAATATCAGGACAGTGGCTACTTCTCAGGGGGAAAAGGATATGTTTAGGTAGGAAGAGATAACAGACAGATCACAGTGGTGTTTATAATGTTTCTCATATATATAATGTTCATTTGTTTTGGTGTTTAATAAAAACAATTTACAAGTTAATAAGTTTTTCAGGATGTTGATGGAATTTGGTTGCAATTAGAGGGAAAGCAAGAACCTATAGTGACTCTTCCGTTTCCAGCTCAGCCATTGAGGTAAATTGCATTACTTAGAGAGGTAGCAAAGATGGTAGCTAGGGAGGATAAGTGACTTTGAAGGAAGGGTTTTTAAAGCAGTGTATTTGAAGTGTTTGTGGAGCATATAAGTGAAGATATAGAGGGAGTCATTAGAAATGTTGCTTGAAAATTCAGCAAAGATGCAGCTGGAATCAAGACTGTTAAAGATATTTTTATTGAGATGCAAATCTAGGAAATATATATACAGAAGGAAAAGAACCAATATTTGAGTCACTCAGAGTTCTGACAATCTCATGTCATCCCAATCCCATGAACCAGGATTTTGAAGACAGTTTTCATTACAAGTACGGGCAGGGCTGCAGAATCAATAGGGGTTGTTGAGGCACCAGGATCACATGGTGAAGCTCTTATCACCACTAGTGAAAGGCTGAGGGGTACAGGAGGGCAGGTGGTACCCAGACCATGGGGATGGAGTGGGCAGAGGGCAGTGGCCACTGCTCGGGAGCCTGGGTGAATCATACTGTTGTAGTTAGATCAGTCCCCGCCAGCAAGGCAAGGCTGGAGGACAATAAAGTAGGTTCAGAGTGGGGAGTTCACTGACACCTACACAGGTAGAGAATAGAAGCCCTTGGAGCTCTAATTTTTAAAACTGATGAAGGATCAAAGAATGGGAGCCACTCACTGCGGAGGCAGAACAAATACCAGAAGAAAATCTTTCTTTGGCAGTAATTGGGAGGTCACCTTTAAGCAGGAGAGTTGGGAGTTGTGCCAAGTGCTCAAAAGGAGTCAAATAGGGTGAAACTTGCCCAGATGAAATGGAACAGTTGGCGATAAGGAAATACAGGAAGCAGTTCAAAGCCAAGAGTACAAACTAGGCAAGAATTAAAGTGTAGAGTTTAGGATATATTCAAGAGGTTTTTCTTGGTTAGAATCTGTAAGATTTGGTAATGATTTGGGTATACAAGAAAAAAGGTGACAAGAAGTGGAAGATATCTCCTGGGATTTTAGTTAAGAAATATAACAAAATAAGAAACACCAAAAGAAGATCATGTTTATAAAGAGAAATAATTTTCTTAATTTTTCGTTTTTAAATACACATCATACTTACCGAATATGCAAAATATTCACTGGCATTGCAAGCAAGCAGAGGAAACTCAGGTCTAGAATGCAATAAAGATTGGACCATGTCAATAATGGAGAATAGGAAACCATTATTGTATTGGACTATATTTGTAAAATATAGCGCCCATTTGCAATTAGTTGTGTCTACCATAAAACACTGAGAAAAAGAAAAGCAACCCCTGAAATGTAAGCTAGACCTTGTTGCCATATGCTGACCTGGCACTCATGGCTACGCCGTGGTGTTCTCCTGATGGGCATAAATAATTTCACAGAAACCCAACATTAGACAAGGCCAATCTGTGACCATGATGGATTAAGACAGAACCAAAACCACTCCATACTCTTGTCTGAACACAGACCAAATAGGATCATTGTCTAAGCCACAAAAGTGACCAAACTTCGTCTGTCCTGCTGAGTGACTGCCGCTTTTTTTTTTTTTTTAATTACAGCATTAGCCCAGGGGTAGTTTCCACTTTAGATAAGATCTATTAAGATAGTCAACCATAGAATTATTTCTGCCTCCAAAGCAAAGTTTGATTTGTTTAAACTTTCCCCAAAATCACTTAACAGAAACCCAAACCTTACAAGTCCTTTCTAACATCTCCTTAATGAGATGTCTCACAGATTCTAGAGGTATACTTTCTTCTTTGCTGCCAGGAGTATTAAACCCAACTTGTTTGATTGGTGTCACTGCTGGTCGTTGGCTGGAAGGAATTGTCGAAACTTTGATAGCTTCCATTTCTCTCCAGATCTCCACCCCCTACCACCCCCGCTCCCCCAACACACAAATATAATAGGGAAAAACAAAAATGCAGTGTTCCCGGGGAATGGAGGTATGGGGAAAACTTTGTAATAGAATTTTGGTTTCATTGGTTGAAAATGAAATTGACAAGTTTGGATCTTTTCAAAACTCCAAGCAGTTTTATTTGTTTGTTTTTTGAGGATTTCTTTTTTAGGACTAGGAGTTCAGCTATTATCCAAATTTGTAATACTGTAAGGTATTTATTACTCATACTCATTGGATCTGTATTGGATGTGTGTTCAGTGTATTCAGTGTCTGGAAATGTGATTACCTGCACTATCACAATCAAGTTATTTTTATCCATCATTATAACCTCTTTAAATTTGCATTCAGTGGTCTAAATACCTTTGTAATCAGTGAAATCCAAATAGAAAATCTGATTGGGTTATCTCATCAGATAAAAACAGAAATATTATTCTCTCTCTCTTTCTCTGTATTTCTCAACTTCTCCTTCTTTGACCCCCCAGGTTGCCTCTCTCTGTGGGCAGTTCCCAACATGTGGCAGCCGAACGTGCCACGTGAGAAAGATGATGTTCAGCAGCCCTTGCTCTCTTTCATGTCTGGCTGCTTAGGGGGAAGTGTTATGTGGATTGATTTGCACTGGTACTCGGCCAGTCCCTTGTCTCCCATTTACCCACTGACAGGTTTTATGAAGGACACTAAGTGCGCAGTTGCCACCTCGTTTATGAGTTCATCTGTAACGTTGTACCATGTGCTTTTCCCAGTTTGAACCTGTTTACTGCAGTTTCCTTCTCTGCCAGGAAAGGTGAAGGTTATTTTATGGCTGTGCAGATGATTGCCTCACACTTGGTACAGTCTAGATGGTCCCTTGGTACCTCATAGAGCTTCTTGAATTATACTTTCCAGTGGTTTTGGATGTCTTCCTGTGCTGTTAGCACTTTGCCATCTGCAGTCCTCACGCCACTGCAGTCTTTGGGTAAAATTCAATGTTTACAAATCCCTTTGTAGTGTTTCTATCTATCTCTTGTCTCCAATATTTTTTACTACGTTGATTGTTATTTTGTTTTATTTCTCATACTTGGGTTTTAATTTGTCCCAAGCATTTTCTGGCATTTCATAGAAAGAAAAAATCATTTTGTTAAATGCATCATGCTGACGTATGTAGCCAGTGCTCTAAGTGATGGTGTTCAAATGTATTGCAAATATTTACTGAAATGAAAGTGACAGCCAGTTTATATCCACATGTCTTCAGAGTTCATCAGTCTCTTAAAATTTTATGTAGTCTGCTCTATGCATCTAAGTTGTCATGGTTTAAGATCTTTTTAAAAAAATGTTTTGTTTTTTAAATCTTGAATTTATCCTGGGGTATGTTAAGTATTTTACCTTTTTGTTGTTGTTTTTATTTAGAATGGTTTTCAATGGACACATAATATCAGTATCCTCTACATTTTAAATTATTTAATCATTAAATTACTATTAAAGGAGCATGAATGTCTACAAATCTTTGAAAGCAATTTTCACTTTATTTACAGTTCCTTCTCTCAAACTATCACTACTGACAGCTCCCTGGAACATATTTAGACATGCCTGCCACTTCCATCAAAAAAAATCTATTGCTTTGAGATTGAACAAAAAAAATTTCTGCTCCTGACAAGATGAATTTATGTACTACCCTTCCCCACATTGGAGTCACACAAAATAAATGTCTTCATAGTTTTTATTACCGTCACCTTTATGCATTCTTATTTTTTTGCTAATAGAAGCTAGTTGTAATGGGGAAAATTCACAGTCATAAATAAAAATGATGTGGTGACACATGTTACCAAGTATTGTAGAAGTACTTCACAGAGCCCAAGGGAAATTTCCTAAAATGCTCTAAAACTTACAAGTGATGACAAAACCATCTGGAGTAAAATGATTATGTATTCACTATAAAGTAATTTTGTTGTTGCTGAAGAAAAGCACTAATTCATGAGAACCATTCAATTAACTTCATATTCTTCATTTTCCAAAGTGAGGATTTCCTACCCATCTTGTTTATTACTCATGAGACTCTTTCTTGCCGAAATATATAAGAGAAATAGGAAGTTGGAAATGTATACCTGAGTCATTTGGAGGAACCATACTTTGTGTTAGTTCCGTTATCCTTTACAAGGAGAACAAAGCAAAACTAAGAGTAACCAGGCATTGAACCAAGTGCTGACAAGTTAATGTCCCTTCTCTCTGTCTCCACACTCTTCCAGTTTCAGTTATAGTTGAATCAAAGTTCAGATAATATAAAAATATGTTGCATTTTTGGTTTGGTCCTGTTTTGTCTTAAAATTGACTTGATTTGTATAAGCATCTTTAAATAAGAGAGCTAGAGCTTAGTATCATCATTAGAAAAGTTAGTGTAACAGGATCAGATCTCTTTAGGTGTCCAGAACTCTAAGCGTTCAGGTTCTAAAACAACCTAATAAACTCATAAATGCCACAACCGCGTTCCTCTGTGAATCAAGTGAACTTCATTTAAGGTCCTCATTTTTTTTTTCTCATTGCTCCTTTCCCCCACCAACAGTCATATGCTTTTGTGAAATGTCTAGGGGTGATAGTATAGAAGCAGCAGTTCAAGTATAACTAAATCAAACAGTTGAAGTCAAAAGAACTCATTGTTACAGAGTTTAATATCCAATTAATATGGAGTATATTGCACTATCATGACATGTATGCTAGATATATGGACATAATATGGACTTGAATTTTTGTTAAGGACAGAAACAATCCTTGTGAATGCAGATTTTCAGTGAAACAAATTTTCTGTTTTTACTGAAACAAGCATCACTCTAGAGATTTGGCAAAATAAGGAAGGAATGAGGAATAATTTGGTGTGTCTGTCTGATAAAGATAATTAAAAGCAGTGAAACTACTAGCTAGCAGAGGCATTTTACTGGTTGTTTTCAATGCGATCTCTTCATGCTAGATCATGTGCCCTTGAAAAGGCTTCAGATCTAAAGGCTGGTACAGAGCAGATTGCAGACTACACACTTTGGTTAGTTCTATGATACTTAGGGACAAACCAAATATTACTTTTTTTTATTAAGTGATGTTTTTCATTCACTCTTCTTTCATAGGTGATTTCTTTTGCTAATTATTACTTATCTAAAGTATATATTTGTCCTATGTCATTGAATCATTTTGGAAGCAAAATGCAAATGCCAATATTCGTAGTTAGAAACTTGAAATTTATTGGACATGCTTTTATCTCCATCACTCTTAGCATTTAACTTTTTTTTTTTTTTTTGATATCTTCCAAATTGCCCCAAAAGGCTAAGTCTTCTTATTTCCATACTGATCCTCTTTCTTAAAGATTTCATCACATTTTCCCTCCCTGGAGTTTTGTGATCACATTGCCTCTTGGACTCCTCTAAACTGCAGAGTCTCATATGCCATCCTTTGATTTAATACTTCCATGACTGAAACATAATAAATAAATGAATCAAAATCTTTAAGTTGTGAGGCCATTTACTGCCTACTCCTTATCATATCTTCTGCTCCTTCTCTGCGTTCCCAAATCCACCCTGTGATTTTGCATACTTATGTTAGACATAATGGTATTCCCACATGTCCCTCGGCTGCATCTGTGTGTTTGCATAATGCACCTTTTATCTTGCTCTTCTCTTTCCTTTTTCTTTGCTATTTGTCTTATTTCTTATTTGTTTAGATATTCCTAGTGGCCGAAAGATATAATTTTATAGCAGATATCTAAACAACTCAATATAGTCTTGACACAGTGGCTCATTTTTCAGCTTTACTATTTGCACAGTTGGGAACAGAGCTGTATAGACATACTTATCAGTAAAGTAAACCTTCTCTCTCTGATGCTTCATCTTAAAGGTAAAATCATCCTGCTGTTGCCATTAAGCTCCTCAACTCATGTATAAACATTCTGCTAACTCCAAACAGCATGGTGAAAGTAGGTTAGTTCATAGTTGTGAAATGGTTGTGCATTTTCAGTATTTCTAAAGATTAAGTTCCACATTGAATCGTTTTAATGCACTACAGAAAACATTAAACTGTTTAATTCATTATTGGAACACTTTCATTACAGTAATAACAGTTTAACACCCTGCAGTGGCAATTCTGAATGGAAAATTAAGTATATATTTGTGTTAGCTTAGGTTATTTATATGTTAGATGATACAATCTTGGCATACCGGATATTGTTCTTCAGAGAGAGGGATACACTTGCGAGTAATTACTTTAAATGTCTCAACTCAATACAGGATACTGTTAATTTCCTATTTTTCTGTTTAATTGATTGAAGTTTCTTCAGAACATTTTTCCCATGGAATTTTAGTGTAAGCTATATCAGCATGAACCATGAAAAGAATGCATGAAGACAATAAAAAAGTTCCCATCCATTCTAATTTTGTAAGATCTAACCGGCAAGGAAAAATAGCCTGAAGCTGCAGTAAATAATCAATTAAAAGTAGCTATGCCAATAAAACCAGAATTGGAACATAGAGTCCTCATTTTTTCTGTCATGAATTAAAAGAAGAAAGTCTTTATGTATGATTTTTTAATTTATAGGTTTCATTTAATGCTTTAGGGTTTCAAAAGTTAAGGTGAAATCTATCTATGTACCATCCATCTCTATATATCTCTATCTATATATACATCTCTATACACTAAATACTAAAATCTATGTGTAAACCTGATTTTTAAAATTATGATGCTTAAAATATATTCTAAAGCTTATATTATATGGCAACAATAAAGCTTAGTTGTGATGGGAAACTAAGATATGCTTTTTTTATAAATAGATAAAACCCTAAAAGGTACACCTGCCCTCTAACAAGGATGGTTATTTGATTGACTATAGAAATTGATCATAAATGCTTTTTTAAAATATAGTTCATGGCCTAACTTACACCAATTGGACATAGTATATATTTTTATTTCATTGATTTGAATGTCCAGGGAGGGAACTTTTTGTTCTTGAGCCATGAGTTAATATTAATGTTGTTCTTTAACTGAATGTCATCTTGGGCAAGTAGAATCAAAAGAATCAGCATACTTCTTACACAATTATATTCTTACTCATATTCTGTTTTTAACAATGGATTCATAGATTAGGCTATGGAATGGTACAGAATAATTCCTCAATATTCTGCTTGTGGTTATCTAAACTTGAGAGAGGAAGACTAAGTTTGTTTATGAACTTCATGTGCCATGACAAGCACAAAAATAACTTTATCTTAGATACTGCTGTCTTAGTTTTTTTCCTGGTATAGTAAGCGTCGTCTCCTTATTAAGATCAAGCATTTGAGCCAAAAATATGCTGTCCCCAGTGCTAACGGCTGAGTTGTAATACTGAATAGACCAAGGAATACCTAGTGAAGCACATCCCCTGATTCTAATGCCAGGAGCTGATGTCACAAAAGATTGAAACCTTGTCTTAGTAAGGAACTTCTGTGAAGATCAGCCTGTTTTTCAGAAGGTACATCAAGACATCATTTTACCTGTTTACCTTTCCTTGCAACAAAAACTTTTGACTGGAATCCAGGGCAATGCTGTCAAATAGGGTAGTGATGATTATCCATATGTGTCTATTTATATGAAATAGAGTTTTCAAATTCTGTTTGTCAAATCTCACTAGCCGCATTTCAAGTACTAACTAGCCACATGTCACTAGTGACAGAATGCTTAATAGAACACCTCCCTTACTGAAAGCATTTGTTGTGACCAGCCTTCTCTAGAGAATTCACTCATAGCTCATCCAATTAAGTAGAGAGATTATCCCAGGGACTTAAGTTATAACCAATAAAAATTAGGTCCCTGCAACTGCAGCTATGTGTATCTAAGGATCAAATAAGACATTTTTGAAAAACATCATGTGCTTAAACTCATCTATTGTTACTCATAATTTAAAATTTCCAAAGTAAAAAAAAAGAAAAAAACCCTCACTGTGAAAAACAGGCAAACAAACAAAACAATCACATGAAATAACCAAGAGTTTAAAAAAGTAAAAAGTAAAATATTTTTGTCTCCCTAACTTATTTCTACTCCTTATTTGGAAGTTTTGCTAAAAGTTTGGCATCAATCATTTAAGACCTCCTTTCATCTATCTAGCTGCTACCTATGCATTCACAAATCAAAAATAATTGACAATCAGATAACGTGTGCATTTTCTTCCATAGAGATCTGTTTGGGAAGTCAAAATTTTTTCAGAAATTTCTATACTTAGAAAAATAAGTTAGATCAATCTCACATTTTATGCTTGCTTCCATCTAAAAATACATCTATCTAAAGTACCAGTAAGTGTCCCCTAAACTCTGAACACTAATCTGCTGAAATGATTCCATAAGAAATTTGGCAAACTTCTCTCTTTGCTTAGAATATGCCAGTGATTGGATCAAATTTCAGATTATCAACTTCAAGTGCACTTATTAAAACAAACACATTTTCAATACTATGAGAAAAAAATGTTATCATTATCTAATGTATTATCAAAAAAGATGTCTATTGCTAACATATTGCTAAGTTTTAAACAAGGCTAACGATGGGATAGTTAATTGTACTTCAAGTTGAGAACTGCCAATTCTTCATGAGAGTTTGTCCTCAGGGCATATTTAGTATCAGGCTTTTGCCATTCCATAACCACAGCCAGGGGCATTATAAAGAAAAGCAGCCATTGGCAGGAGGAGGACTCAAATAATGTGTTTCAAGGTTGAAAGATCTTATATTCTCCATCAATTTAATTTTTTAATCTCTTATTTCATATGTAGAGCTGTTATACAGGCAGCTACTCAAATACCTATATGTGAGGCTATTCACGTAATGAAGAAATTACATCTTCATATCTCCTTTCTCACACTCCAAAATTCAGTCTCTCAGAAGTATATCCTAAGTCTAATTAAATTGTAAGTTTGAAATCCCCAATGAATCAAGAATCTTCCCAACCAAGCTGTAGATTTTATGAGTTTCAAAAATGAACATATTTTCAATTAGAGTGGGTAAAATGTGTTATTTTTTCCTATTGGCAAATAGCCAGAATACATGCATTTCCCATTACACATGGATGACTCATAGAGGAGGAAGGCAACTTAATGGAATTGATGCCTTTTTAATGGCTGTGTGGGTCCCATAGGATTTCCCTGTTGTATAAGCAAATGGGTGAATAAGAGATTAGAGGATAATTTGAGGTAACACTGTGCTGCTGAATCCAGGGCTGTTGATGATAATAATAATTAAATAGAGAGAAATCTGAATCCTTGTCTCAAAAAAGTTAAAGAGATGATAAAAGCTACTGCTGATAAGAGTTTGAAAGAACAAGCAGTATTATACTTTTGATGGGAATTTCCACCAGTATGATTGTTTTAGACCAAGGATGGATACTATAGAAAAGGTCAAAATAAATAATAGAAATATTCTGTGACCCAGAAATCTCTCTTTTAGGAATCTATTTTAAGATACATTAACACAGGTATAAAGATAAATGACTGCAGTATTTTCTGCCATAGCAAAATCCTCTCTTTATGAAGAAATTCTTAAGTAGGGGCATCATATCAAAATCATCCAATATGAGAATATTTTAATACATGGAAATGTATCATTCCAAAACCATGCCATATAGGTGTAGTAAGTATCTACACTGTACTAATTTTTTACCAAAATTAGTTACTTCACAAACTAAAGAGATTACCAAAATAAGTTACTTCACAAACTAAAAGAAAGACAGAAAAATCTTTCCCTTTACACAAAAGGGGGCATATACAATGCACTGAATTGTATACTTTTATTTTTATTCTGTAAATTTACCCTAGAAACTGTTAACTTCCTACTTAACTGCAGCAATTGAGGGTATGAGCTGGTGAGTAGGAAAAAGAATATTTCCATTGTTTTGTTTTTTATCATGTGCCTTTATTATTTTTAATAAGATTATGTATTTTATTATGAAAATAGAACTCCATCAGAGTCAGCTTTCTCAATCACGTCCTGACTCCACACAAAGTCTATATCTCCTAAAGCACTGTGACCTGAGGATGCTGGTAACTCTAATCCCACATCTCTCATCCTTCCTCCCTGTCTCAGCACAATGACAGTCCCTCCTGAGAACCAGTGTGCAAGAGTCAGGAGGTTAATTAAAACCTTCTCCTGAAGGCCACGGATCCTGGAAAACTGAGGCCATATTCTACAGCCTGCTATTTAACTATAGGTTCACATTAGAATCACCAGTAGAACATTTGTAAGGATAAATATTTGCTGGCCTCGTCTCTGGAAACTCTGATTCAGGATGCCAGGGGAAAACGCAGACATCTGTCTGTGGAAGACCCATTTCTGATTCTAATCTCCAGTCCCAATTCCTAGTGTGGCTAAAATATAGTTTCAGTATTTTGGACTGTTTATGTACATGTGAACACTTAAAAATGCCATCTCATCTCCTTTACACAGAGAGAGAAGGGAGGGTTTAAAGTGACACTGAGGTGTGGCCGTGCGTAAGGACAGGATTTTTCTGTTTCTTTCTATGCCACGTTTCTGGCCGTGCCCTGGAGCCCACTACCATGTGAAAGGAAACTCCATTTTTTTTTTCTTTATTAGTCAGTCGTGTCAATCAAGCTGTATTCTCATTGTTTATCTCTGGGGAGGTAGCTCACTAAATTTGTATCAGGATCTCAGTTTGCCCCATAATATTCCTAGTTACTACTTTCTGTATGAAGGCAATGAAGAGAAGGAATCATTAGTTCAATTTCCATCCTCTTCAAGCTGTACTTCAGAAACAGTGCAACTTGGAGAGTTTTAGTTAGCCAGCATCGTAAAGCCAAAGTACGTAAGGTAAGATTTGCTTTTGGCTGTGGCTGGGCCAATGTCAGGAGACAAGCTGAGGTCACAGTAGAGACAGGTAGGGTATGAGATGTGGTATAGCTCTTGGCTGGGTTAAGGCACGCCACACACAAGGAGAGAATGGCGGGTCTTTAGTAAGCTCAGCTACACGCTCTTATTGTCAAGAAATGTTCCCAGTTGAGAACAGACCCCCATTGCGATAATACTTTTGACATACTTCTCCCTTTATGTTGGGTTAGGAACATCCGGGGGTCTTCCTGCTCCACAAGAGCGTAAGGGTTACTTTTCTGCATTCAAGCAGGGTAGGTATGAATAGATAAATCTCTTTGAAAAGCAAGTGAGTCTATGAACAAAGTAAATAATTACAGAAAGGGGAGACTCTTCACAAGGAGTCCAATCAAGCATTACTGAGACCTCTTGGTCCAACAGTTGCATTTCATTATGAGATTTTTCCCTCACTGAAATACAGCCCTCTAGACTGATTCTCTGGTACTTGATTATTTCTGGATGAAGATTATGCAATAGAATGTATTTTACTGGATGGAACTAGGTATGGTACCAAAGGCACTGAATGTTAAGGGAAATACTTTACCCTGTTATTTAAAATATATATGATGATGATAGTGTGTTATATTTTGATAGTTCTCAAAGCATATAATGTCTCATTTATGATTTCCTTTAGTTCTCAAAAACACTTTATGAACTAAGTAGTCTTATTACCTACAATTTGCAGATGAGTGCAGCTCAAAGAATCAACTAACTTGCTCACATCCAAAGGATAGCAACCAGCATACACATTGTCTCCCTACCTCTAAGTTCAGTTTCTTCAAGCCCAGCACCTTAGCCTCCCCTTTTCAATAATTAATAAGTAGTATTTGATTTTCTGGGTTTCTATGAATAGTAGGTAATTTTTATTGCTTGTCAAAGCTTTCTGGCCTTGCTACCTCATTCAATCAAAGTTTAATAATGTGACCTCCTTGAGGTATACTATTAGAAAATAAAATTAATTAGTTGAAGCCCAGTGGTGCAGATAACCTAACTACTGAAACAACTGGTTCTCCCTGAGGACACAAACTCTATACAGGGCTAATTTTGAAGCAGAGATTTATTTTTTTTTCTCCTAGTGGGAAAATAATTCACATTCTTGTTATAGACAACTGCACAAGAAACTTATTTTTAAAGATGCTCTTTAAAGGTTAAATTGATGTTAGGCTGGTTTTCTAAACGAATACACCAGATGAGTCTTCAAGACTGGGGACAGCTAGCTGTCTTTTCTTTTACATCACATTCTCGGCAGTGTTATCTCTAAGATGTGCTGGCAAGAAACAGGAAATCAGTTTCAGCCAGATCCCCACGTTTCAGAGTCTTGTTGATGAAAGCAAGAAGAGTCTCTTGACAAGAAGGTGTGGGTTGGGTGATCATGTATACAGTGCATCCCAAACTCACGCCTGTCTAATTCTAGAGGACTATTTTTATGTCTAGTATATATGTTTTAGATAAATACCAACTTACTAAACAGTGAGTTGTGATTTGAAAATTTGACAATCACATTAAAGCTTCCTTAAGTTCAACTGGTCTTTAAAGCTATAGACAAGGCAGCAAAAAACAAAAAACAAACTCACACACACACATGTTTTAAATTTAAGGACTTAAGCATTTTGTGCACTTCAAACATATGTTTCACAGTACTTTGCAAGTCCTAAAATGTCTTCATTCAATAAAGACCTCTAACCAATGATACTCATGATATGTAAACAAAAATGTTTTCACATATTCAGTCTCATTCAAATTTTATCTAAATATTAATAATTTAAATTATGTTATATATTATCATTGGTATGTGTACTCTGAAGGGATATTCATTCATTTTCTTAATTCAGGCTTTGATAAACACAACGTTCCCAATGGCGTTACAAGCCTATAAAACATTATGAGATATATTCATCCATTATGTTCTCTTAAAAGCCACACTTAACTCCTGACAAAACTTGTTTTCTTTATGACCATTTATTATTTTGGCCCATATTATTTCCTCTTCAGTGGTGATTTATTTTTTAATTATAGCTACAAAAATGAAAGCACAATATTAATTAATTAAAAATTTAAATTAAAAATTTTTGTCTTAATACATCTTTGTGTTTCCATCCTGTGACCAGTAAGAGAAATGACAGAAGGAAGGGGAAAGCTTTAGAAACTTCAATATTTTATAAAATATATTGCATACATTCCATAGCCTTGGTTAAAATTAAAGGAAAATTTTGAGACATTTCATTTAAACTAATACATGTCCTGAAATTTATTTATTCTTAGAGAAGGTACAGGGGATTGAACCCAGGACCTCATGCATGCTAAGCATGTGCTCTACCATTTGAGCTATACCCTCCCCTCCTACTGTGCCCTTTTCTTAAGATACCTTTTCTCATCTGACATTGTAATCCCATTCATCTTCCCACAAAGATGTTTCTGCTTTATCAGACTATTATCTGTGTCCAATGTCTTCTGAAATTACTTTGTACTTTCCTTAGTACACTGATAAAACTTTGCCTGTTGGGTCACTAGATACAGTCAGCTTTGCATGGAGACCCTGGAGTTGCTCTATCCATGTACAATTCTTCCTCTCTTTTGTAAAATTCACTCAGCCTATCCTGGGGATTATAAACTCTATTCTGCCTGCTTGTGTCAAAGTTATAATCATGTAAGCAGCCGGACTTGTGCAATACCTTTAAATTCACTATCGATGTAAAGTCAGATTTTTCAAAATTTGTACAGAAGGACATCTAGCAATATAGCCTATAAAACAAACAAGCAAACAACAACAAACAAAGTCTAGAAAGAAAGGATTAAGAAAAATAGACTGTAACACATTGTCTCCAGTTACAGGGGAGAGGGTCTCTATGAAAGCATGAAGGTGTGATAAACAAACAAACAAACAAACAAGAACAACGTATCACACAAACAAAAAGAAAAGTACACACCAACACCTCTATGAATAAAGACACAAAATTTTTCAACAGACTACCAGCAAACCAAATCAAGCAACAAGTTAAAAATATACATAAGGACACTGTATGGGGTTTATTTCCGGAATGAAAAGTTGTTTTACCACTTGAAAAATCAATTAATGTTGTACAACGTATCAATAGAGTGAAGGCCAAAACCTCATGATCATTTCAATAGATGCAGAAGAGGGATTTGCCAAATCCTATACCCTTTCATGATGAAAAGCTATCAATAAATCAGGAATTCAGGAGACCTTCTTTGACCTGATAGAGAAATCTATGAAATGTTCACAGCTAACATCACAATAAATGGTGAAAGACTGAATACTTTCTCCTAATATCATAACAAAACAGGATATTCTCTGTTGCCACTTCTGTTCAATATTGTACTGAAGGTTTTTGCCAGGTTAGTTAGGCAAATAAAAATGAAATACAAGTTGGAAAATCAGAAAGGAAGAAATAAAACTATCTCTATTTGTAGATGAAATGATCTTGCATATGGAAAATTCTAAGGAATCCACTAATATACTATTAGAACTAATAAATGAATTCGGTAAGTTTGCAGAATATAAATAAGATCAAGATATGAAATGAATTGCATTTCCATACATGAGTGATGACCAATGCAAAAATGAAATTA
The DNA here is from genome assembly GCF_048773025.1 of Camelus bactrianus. Taxonomy (NCBI): domain Eukaryota; kingdom Metazoa; phylum Chordata; class Mammalia; order Artiodactyla; family Camelidae; genus Camelus; species Camelus bactrianus. Next base: position 83,789,101 of record NC_133543.1, on the reverse strand, counting down.
AGAAAATATTCCCATTTTCAATAACATCAAAAATTATAAAATGCTTAGCAATAAATTTAACAAAAGAAGTGAATATTTATACTGTGACAATCACAACACATTGCTGAAGGAGATTAAAGAAGATCTCAATAAATGAGAGGTCATCCTTTGTTCATGGATCAGAAAATTTAATCTTATTAAGAAAACAATGTTTATAAACAAGACTACAGATTCAATGTTCCTATCAAAATCCCAACTGGCTTCTTTGCAGAAATGGACAAGTTTAAATTACTCCTAAAATATATATGGAATTGCAAGGTACCATAAATAGCCAAAGTAATCTTGAAAATGAAGCAGAATTGGAAGACCCATACTTCCTAATTTCAAATTTAACTACAGAGCTACAGCAACCCAAACAGTATGGCACTGGCATAAGGATAGATTAATGAAATAGAAGTGAACATCCAGAAATAAACTTTCACATTTACAGAAAATGCATTTTCAATAAGGATTCTATGGCTACTCAATACAAAGAATAATCTTTTCAATAAATGAGTCTTTGAAAATTATATATCCACATGCAAAAGAATGAAGTTGTACCCCTCCCTCACTCCATTTACCAGTATTAACCTAAAGTGAATCACATATATAAATATAAGAACTAAAACTATAAAGCTCTTACAAGAAAATATAGGTGTAAATCTTTGTGATTTAGGGTTAGAAAAATCCTTCTTGGTTATGATGCGAAAAGCACAGGCAACAAAAGAAAGTGGATAAATTGGAGTTCATTAAAATAAAATGTTTTTCCTGCAAAATACACCATTAAAAAAGTGCAAAGACAAACCATAAAATTGGAAAAAAAGAAATGTTTGCAAATCGTCTAACTAGAGATCTATAACTAGAATATATAAAGAATACCTTCAAGGCAAAAAAATTAACACAATGCAATTAAAATGAGAAAAGGATATGGATAGACATTTGTACTAAAAGTGTATTCAAATGGCCAGCAAGCACATGAACAGATGCTGAATATCATTAGCCATCAGGGAAATGGAAATTTAAAATACCTCTTTACTTCCAATAGGATGACTATAATTGAAAAGGCAAATAAGAAGTACTGACAATGATGTAGAGTAAATGGGGACCCTCATATACTGCTGGTGGAAATGAAAGATGATACAGCTGGGTTGAAAAACAGTCTAGCTGCTTTCAAAAAGTAAAACAGAGTTATCATAGGTCCCAGCAGTTCTCGCTCTAGATATATATTCCAGAGAAAATGGAAACATATTTTCACAAAGAAGCTGTACATAAATGTTTATAGCTACTGTATTCATAATAGCTAAGAGGTGGAAACAACCCAGATGTCCGTCAGCTGTTCAATGAATAAACAAAATGTGGTATATCCATACATAGAATATTATTCAGCAAGAAGAAGGAATGAAGTGCTGCTACATGCTATCATGTGAATGAACCTTGAAAGTATTATGCTAGGTAAAAGCAGCCAGTCACAAGTTACCACATTGTTTGGTTCCATTCATTTGGAATTTTCCAGAAATCTGTAGAGACCAAAAGTAAGTTAGGGGTTGCTAAGGGCTGAAATAGTTGGGGAAAAAAATGAGAGTGACTTATAATCAGAGTTTCTTTGGAGAAAGACAAAAATGTTTTAAAATGGAAAGTTGCTATGATTGCCAACTCTGTGAATAAGCTAAAAACCATTTTTCTTTCCCTTTCTTTCTCTTCTTTCCAACCTATTCCTCCTGTCACAAGACAGCCTTTAAAAAGTAATATCTTTTTTCCCCAGTTTTGTTGAGATATAATTGACACACAGCACAGTATGAGTTTTAAAAACAATTCTGTGAAGGTCCTTGATAGGCTTAAGCTATGTGTTCTTCCACCAGTGCAGCTCCAGCCACAGAGAGAAGCCATGAAGAAAAATTAAATCCTAAGATAACCAGAAATATAACTTAGCCAATCATTTTACATCATTTCCTATGAAAGACACTAAGTAGCAAATTATCAAACTTAATGTTTACCTTCTGTTTTTAACCACTTTTTGGTATAGGTTCTAATATGCAGCAAAAAGGAGAAAGGCAGACACATGTAGGAAGCAGGCGAAGTGAAATAATTCACAGATGTGATTATTAGCCTCTAAATACCTGATAAGTGAATAAAATGGTGGCTAAAATTGCAATCAAGAGGATAGTAAATGATATCTGAAGCTAAGTGACTTTTGTTTAACTGTAATAATATTTATCAACATATTTTTTCTTATGACTCATCAAATGAACCTAAGATTTTCCTCCCAAATACCATTGTGCACACACTCACAACCACACCACACATGTACACACACACACACAAATATGCACACACGCATCTGCATATGTGGACATCAGGATCAGTAGCTTTTCTGCCTCATGAGTGTCTCTAATAAAATAATGCACAGGAGCACAATGAGTATTGCCAATACAGAGTGAAAAATTTATGAGCGCCATCCCCTTAGGTGCTAAGCCATGACTCTTAAAAATTAACTCTTTATCTATTCTAGCTAGAATAATGAAAAAAATATGTCTCTTTTAAGCCTAGAGAAAGGGTTCAAGCATAATTCTCTTATAATTAATAAGGTCATAGCTTACGAGATCTTTTCACTGGGTTCCATAAAATATTACAACAATTGCTCTGCCTCTGCTTAACAGCTTATTCTTCCTGGGAGACCTATGAGAATAACAAGGAGTAGAGATCAATTAAAAACATAATCTCAGAAACTACACTTGTGCTAGTATTTTAAAAGCAGGAGAGCAGAGCTGGCTCAGGAAAAAAATGAAGTAGGGGTTTTGTCATCACCATTTTAAGTCTTTCCTTCTGCATGTTTTCTGTACTAGAACAGTTGTTTAAATATGTCTTATAAAGTGTATATATATACATACATATATGTGTATAAAAGTATTTTGCATATTTTACTAATAGATTGTATTTTTAAGAATATCTATCTACCACATTTCCACTTTTACCCGGGTGAACCATCTATTTTAAGAAGTCCCGTAGCTCTATGCTCATAACTACTAGAGCATCCATTCTATTACTCTGAAAATGTATACTGCTTCACCTCTGAAACACTGCACTCTGTGCTTCATGAGAGCCGGGAATATCTTATGTATCTCACCACCAAATTCTAATATGGTGATTATTATATAATAAGCAAATAGCATATGCTATTTCTGAAAAAGAACTAAACAACTATTTTGTATAAGAAGTCATTTTTAAATACATAAAACACAATAGAGTACATCCAGAACAAAAGAGGTTGCTTCTCTGATCTTTTCTATAAAGTTTAATAAAGTAAAATCAGCCTAGTCATTGACAAATATTTTATTCTAGAATTATTGCTTATAAATTGGTTGTTATAAAATTAAAGCCTACTTTTCATTGTATCTTAAAATGAAATCCAATGTTATCTAAAATTTAAAAAATATTAAAAAAAATTGCAATTTCTAACATAGCAGATTTTCTTTCTTTCTTTCTTTCTTTTTTTGATTATGATAAGAACACTTAGCTTGAGATCTGTCCTCTCAACAAATGTTTAAGTACACAATACAGTGTTCAGTGCAGGCATAATACTGCACAGCAGATACCTGTGATTTATTCATTGCTCTAGGAGGTATCTAAAATAGTCAAACTCACAGAAACAGAGAACTGAATTTTATACTATGTAATCCTTGTTCGAGACAGCTTCAAGACCTTGGATGATCTTTGGTCCCTTTTCCTTGTAAATGTCCATTTCATTGCTGATCCTCCCTGAAATACACATGTGGTCCCTTAGATTTGCCCTTTATAATGGCTGTCAGTATGTCCTTCAGAATGGTCCATTGTAACCATTATGAAGCATAAAGAAAGGGGACTAGATGTGCATTTACGACACTACCTATATCCATACCTTTTTACCACCTTACACTAAGTCCACATTACTTTATGCTTTCTAACTAGTCTCTCTTAGTTCAGTCTCTCTTCAGCATTGTTTACAAATTCTTTAATCATTATCAATTCTTTAAAAAATGTATGTTAATGAATATACATCACAATAAAATAAAGTTCAAATTGCCATACAACATTTAAGACCTTCATACTCTCCCCTCTACCACTTCTCAGCCATGTTCCCTATTTATCCAAAATAATTGCAATCTCCACCAGGCGCCTGTCAAAGCACCACTTTCTCCTTTATGACTATGTAAATAACAGCCATTCTTGAAGGCCTTTCTTCATTAAAGATTTTCCTTGTATCCTTACTCGTTTATGGTGTTTAATGCCAGCCCCGACTGTATGGAGTGTTTACATGCTTCTTTGTGTTTAATTTTTTTTAACCACCATGTTTTTCCAATCTAAATTGTGAGACCTTCAAAAATAAGAATATTGCATATTTCCCTGTATTCTCAAGAAGACAGCACATGTATATCTGAGTACTGTACGCATATTACTCATCTAGTAAACAGTTGATGATGATTTAATTTAGAATTTGCATACTATTTGCATATAGTTACAGTGAGTATTATGTAACTAAAGTAAGCATGCAAAGAACAGAGGTAGACTTTGAAGTCAGATAAACTTAGATTTAAATCACACTATTAATATGTGTTTATCTGGCCTTGGGATAATTATTAAGATCTCTGAGTTTCTTTTTTCTCATCTTAAAACAGAGATAATATCAATGTTTTCAAGTCATTGTGAAGTTAAAAATAAGCAGTAGAATTAGATCATCTATAAGAGTTTCTGTATAGTCCCTTGAGTGTAAAACAACAAAAAGTTCTGTTATTATTACATTTTGATATAGTTACAAGATAAAAATGAAGGGCTTTTTAATAAAACAATATCAACATTTATTAGATAATAAATTTGTTAAAGTTTTACATTTAGTGACGATAGACTAATATGAAAAATACTATGAAATGATTATAGCTATTTAATTTGGTGGCTTTCAGTTCTGCAAAATATTAGACTTTGTTATATAGGCAAGCTAAAATCCTAATTGCTGTGTAGCACTTGGGAAGCTAGTTCAAAACAATATATTAACCCAAAATGACAAAAAGCCACCCCTGTGTAGAATTTGTCTCACTCAAACTTGTATTTCCTCTATGTATATAGCTTCTCAACTATCACACACGTTGTGCAAAAAGCAATAACTTGCATTGATGTTATCTACACCACGTTATGTCTTTATTCAATTACATCCCACCTCAAGCAATTTTTTTTCTACACTGCATCGATTTGGTTGTTTTTTAACCTTTCCTCATTTCTTCCCTTCAGTCCTCTTTAATTCCAGATGGCACATCAAGATGTCTTTACTGATTGTTTTGTAATAAAATCTCTCACAGCCAAGGAGCATAGATCTTTGCGTTTAAAGGAGAAAAATCCAGCAATAAGCCAGGATGCCAGAGAACTGACTCTTTAAATATACCCAAAGCACTAGTGCTGGGAATTTCTTGGTACTCTGTACCTTATTTGAAGACACTTTAATGCTGATGTGAATGGATTTCAGGTCACATTTTCAGTTCTGAGAGGAAGGTTCATGAGGAAGATTAAAAAAAAAAAATTTAGAAATCAGCAGATTCTGATTTGAACCCTGGCTCTGTCACTCACTAGTTTTGTGAATTTAGACAAGCTGCTTAATCTTTCAACCCTCAAACTATACATGTATAAAGAAATGAGATGTAATTGCAATGGCATTATGAGAAACTTAAAAGATTGTGTATAATACTCCTTCATTGTCTGAGAATACATCTCAAAAGACACAGAATCTGCTGATTAAATAACTTTCTCAGAAATCAAAATTATAGGATTTGCTTATTAAGTTTGTCTGAGAAGATTTTACACATATATACCTGTATATTTAGATTTATGACCACATTTTTGTCATCAATTGATAGATAATTCTGATATTTTTAACAAAAAAATAAGACCCACAAAATAGAGTAACTTAATGGCTTATAGGAAAATGTATCTTAGAGACAAATATGCCAACATAAAACAAAAAACCAGATGTAACATGAACAGATATTCTTGTATATAGGGTTTAAAGAAGGCTATTCTCAAAAATCTTGAGCTCAGAGTTACCGTAATTAGTGTGCACCACACAAGGAATTTGCACTGGCCCATCACCCACATTTGACAAATGGTGATGATTTGCTGTCAGAATAAGCACAGTTGCTTTGCATTTGTCATACATGAGTTTAATGGTTGGCTTATCTTCTTTTATTGGAAATCCATTGTAATCTATACATAATGGATATAAAGTGCCTCCAGGAAATGTTTTCTGATTATAAGCTAAAAGAAGCTGCACCCTAAGGATTTAAATATATTACAATGCAAAGTAAGCTACGGTTTAATCATTCAGTGTGATAAGAAGCTTCCAGAAACAATATCTAACAAGACATCAGTTCTGAGGTAAGAGAAGATACACTAGGGTAAATAAATATTTGACTCTCAGTGTTTGATTCTCAATGTGTGTATTTAGGTAGAATTCTGTCTTATCCATTATCATTTCTACCAAGTATAAATTCCAAATAGAACTGGATGAAGTTTACAAATACAGGTATTTTGTTTAGAGTGCAGATGTTTAAAAAAGCAATATTGAAATAATACAGACACCAGTATATATGCAGTGATGATACTTATAAAGATAAACATAGTGAAAAAGACAGCAATACTTTTGTAATTGCAGGCGCTACAATCATCAGATAGTCTCCTAAGCATCTAGTTAAATATCTACAGTTATTACCTTAAAGAAGTTATGTTACAATGTAATTAGAAAGATCCATGTAGTTATTTAGACCTTAGATATATCGTATCTAAACATTTTCTTCGTATTTTTTAGCTCCAGCTGTGAGTTTGGGTTCTTCGAGTAATTGGAAAGATTTTAGCTCCATCAGTCCTCACCCATGTTGTCACCTGGTCTGAGTGTATCTCTTGATATTCCAGTCAACTGTGGTGAGGAGAAATGTGTGTACTGAAAGCAATGGTAAAAATGAATTGCAGCTATGGGGGGAAAGCATTTTAGAAAACAAAAGAACAAAAACAAATTTACATCTGGTGAATCGATAATTTGTAAAGAGAAATTTTCAAGATCAGCATTCATCATAAAGGTTGTTTAAACTTTAACCCAATTATTGATTCTTTTGAAGGATCAGGATGTGGAGGGTAATTAGGAATTACGAGTCTTTTCTACGACCACCCAAATCACAAAAATTGGCTGACTATACACTTTCCTCATACTGTGTTACCCAACAATTGACAGCGTTAGATTCCTCACTTTAAAATGATGATGAGAATGTCATTAACTGCTTTTGCTCCTTAATGGTTCTCCTTCGCCTACATCAAACTTTCTTAAAATGATCTATGACGTTGCTGCATGTTACACCATCATAGCCTACCTTCCGTGCCTCTGGCCACTCCACATCTGATACTTTAGAGTGAGAATTATGGAACTCTGAGAGTTCCCTGTACACAATCTTGCTTTGTGCTGCCAAGATTTTATTCATTCAAGTGCTTACTTTTGTACATTCTACTTGTTCACTTTATTGCATCATGGACAGAGACTAAAACCTGGCTCAGATCTGTTACAAGATTCCTTCCCTTCCCATCTCTAGTCCTTGAAAACATAGTGTGTCTGCAATTCCGCATATGTCTGTTAATGTTCTTACCTTACACATTGATATTTTAAGATTATGCTCTGGTCTCCTCTAGGCCATGGCTTCCTTAGAGCAGTACAGAGAAAGCTTATTTATCTTTGTGTACCTAGTACCTGACATTTGGAAGGTGCTCATTTTAATGTTTGTTAAACTTTGGAAAGGAATGCATCTTTATATTATTCTATCTTTTTTTCTTCAATGAGTTTTCCCCCCTCAATTTTGTGGTAATTTTTTTGTTTGTTTGTTTTCTTTATCACTTATGCTACTTTTCTTAGTATTATTTAATCTTTTTCCATAAGAGCCTTTAGAAGTAAGTTAATACCTTACACAATGACTTTAGAGTAGCAGTAGTAAAGATAAATCCTGTAAAATAAACAGCTACTGAAAATCTGGAGAAAACTTTGATTTAAAAATATTTTTGTCACATGTATGATATTAACACAGCATTATGAAATAGATTCTTTAAACATATTTTAGAGATCAATCTACTTCTATTAACTATGTCAGCTTATATGTGTGTGATTTTAGTATATTTCAAGATGCTTTTTTCCCCCTATATAGGATAGACGTTTTCTCTATGCCAGTGGTTTTTCAACAATAAAAAGCATCTATGTGTAAGTGTAAACTTTAGCTAATCTCCCACTGGAGCTGTCTTAAATTACAAATTTATGAGTCCAGATTTGAGATTTTGCTATCAGGCATATTTATCTTGGGGGTATTTGCTAAAGAATACTGTAATTCTAAAGAAGTATAAAATCATATTACAATAAGTCATAGGCATAGAAAATTAAGAAGGTTGCCTTTGGAGACAAATCTGTGTCATACAATGTATCAATAATAAAGACAGACTCCTGGCAACTCAGTTTTATTGACTTGGAGGCTGGAAGAGAATAGATGATGATAAAGTCTATGCAGAGAATTGAGACAGACTACAAACAGGCAGAGAAGGAAAATATACTGCAGATAAATACTGAAACAAAATATAGATTTACACCATAGGCATAAACTCTGGGTAATGGCAGCAGCAGACGTATCACACTGTCCTATGGTCATCGCAAACGGGATAGTTCCTTTGGAGCCCGTGAGTCTTTCAGGCTTTGAGGCAAAATGCTGACACTAAAGCAGCAATTGATCATGGTCTTGCAGTGGTGGCTGTATTGGCCGAGTACAGACTACACGTGTACACTGGGTGGAAGAAGCCTCCAGTGACACATCAGTCATATCAGCACACGTAAACCGGATGGCAGCACTGACAGTCCCTGTCCTTATACCTGCCTGTGAAGTATAGCATTACGTGAAATAGAAAAAGGTACTTCTGAAATTCCTAATGAGGTAATATTAATATTTGCATACTTATCACACAATCTCCTTAAAACCTTTTTATGTCTGTATTTCAAGACAACATTTCTAATAATTTTATATTTTAGAGGATCACAAAAACTTTGAGGTAGTTTTAGCTAGTAAATTTCCCCAAAATTCAACTATATTGCAAACTGTGTTTCCCTAAAAAAGTTTTGGCTCATTTTTATACACAAGGAGGTGTGTGCACGTAAAATGACACTGACCATCTTATACACAGGCTCAGCAAGGAACTCTCTGAACTACGGAGACCATAATCATTTAGTCTACAAATAGTGTTTCTGTAATCAAGTTTTAGTTATGAAAGCAATTGTATGTGGGTTGTCAATTTATGGAAAAATAATTGTTTCTCTTATATATTTTAAAATTTGACTTCGATTTAGGGCATGGTCACATCACGTGTTTTGGAAAACTCAGGAAGTGTATAAAATGTGTGAGAAAGTGATTATTTAGATTTAGTATATAATCACTAGCTTTACATGTAAACACATTAAAATATTTGCAATTACATTTGTGTGTAATTACCCATAATTAATACAGCTACTTGTTCACAGACTATTAAATACTTAACAGAGTTTAAAGCAGAAAACTGAAATTTTAGTAGTCTGTCAATTGAGAAATGAAGATAGATGCATCTTTGGAATTATGCACTTTCGCTGTAAAATCTCACTCAATTTACAAAAATATTTTTGCATTTCTTCTATGCATTTCTTGAGAAAAGCACTATCACTTCTTTGCACCAATCAGGGGATAAATAGTACCTTCAGCATTTAATACAAGTATATTCAATACACAAATATTGAGTATCTGTGCTATATGAGGTATTTGATGGCCACAACAGTAGATTCAGACACACCAAAAAAAGTACATAGTTAATACTTTACAGAATTTTATTTTCTAGTAGGATAGATAAGTAAAACACTTTGTCCAAATTATCATAGCATAAGACAAAACAGAGATTTTCTATCAAAGTGAATCAAAGAGAGGATTATAAAATTAACTGTAGGAAGATGTTACTCCTTTTGCTAGACCTGAAGGAAAAATGATAAAGGAGAAATAAGACTTTAGTCCTTATCATGGGAAAAAAGTATCCCAGTCTTCAAAGCAGTTTAATTCCAGAAAACAGCAACAATTCTGGGGAAGCAGTCACTCAAGTATTGTTAAGCAAAGAGTCATAGGAAAGGAATTTGGTGACAAATTTGGGAATATCCAACTTATATTTCTGAGCACTGTTAATAGAGAGTTACTGTATGCATGTTTGATTGTTTTGAGCAGTGGGATTTAATATTAAGTCCTAGGCTTTGGAAAAATGTCCTCACATGGTAATTTTAAGATGAAAAATCTAGAAACATCAAGCACAGTCAGAATTTCATGACAACTAGGTGATAAGGTAAATAGAAAATGACAGACTTGAGTGGCAGAAAAAAAAAGTATAGAACTTGTTGATGAAAGATGAGGAAGAAGGAGTATTCAAGGATGACTTGATATTTTATGGTGAATATTAAATGACTTAGGGGGAAGAAAAAAAAGATCCAATTCCAGAGTGAATGTAAACATGGATCCTGGTCTTTTAAAAGGTTGGAAGTTCAGGATCAGAATCAGAAAAGATGTGGATGTGTGTCATCTACATTGAAAAAAAAAAAAAAAAGAACCAGGTAGATTTAGCACTGCCACTTGTGAAATCAAAATGGGAGCCTGGGAAGAAAGAAGAATTTCAGCAGTTTTGGCTCCATTAATTAATATTTTCCTTCAATAAACATTTTCTTCCTATGGCTTGGAGGAACATACCACCAGAAATCTTTTCCTACTTCTCTGCAACTACTTCAGAGCATCCTTGATTGCTTTCTTCTTGTAAGAAATTCCAAGATACACATTACCGAAGAATTCCTTTTGTCTGATAGAAGAAAGCTGCCTGGAAAATGTTTAGAAGATGCCCTGCCTCCTCACCCCAAACCTGTGAGTTTTTGAAACTCTACTTTTGGAAACAGCTCTGGCAATAGCCCAACCTTCTTGGCTTCACTCCTGCCACCCGCTTCACCCTTAGTTTCATCTGAACAGACCTGGCCTGGTTCCAGCCCATCACAGATGGCCAGGTCCTGAGCTCCAGACACAGTGTCCCTTCAGTTGTTCCTTTTGTCCTAGGCTTGGTAGAGATCCTATTGTTGCAGCTCACAAAGACTCTGTTTGGTTTCTTATCAACTTTGTAACCAATTTTCTCTATTAAATGACTTCTGTTAAATATAGGTTGAGTGGTTTCTGAGATTTTTCCAAAATGTGTAAAACCGTTAGCATCAAGGGCTATGCCACCTGTCATGAGACAACCCTGTTAATCCTTACAGGGAGCCAGCACAAATTTGATGGACTATTTAGAATTGAAGAAGCTTGAACGCTGGATATCCAATCTGCTTACTTTACAAATGATGAAACTGAGGTAATGAGAGTTCTATTTGCAATTATAGGATAGACTTATGCCATCTGTCAGAGAGATAATTTTTCTCCATTTAAGGTGTGTTGATTGATTTAGTAATAGAATCCAAGAATTTAGGAGATGATTTCTCAAAAGACAGCTACATTTCTAGAGATTGGAGTGGGGCTGGAGCAAAGATTGATAAAAAGAAATTGTTCATTAAAAAGTTTCATTTTGTGTGAAGTAGTGTGTTTAGAAAAATTAAGGTCTCAATTTTAATATTTCCAGGATGCAATTAGTTAAACAAACAAAAAAGGATGGCTTAAGCAGCCACAGCTTTGAGTATACTGTAGAAATTTATAATTAATGGCCATATAAAGCATCAATATCTGGAGATTTCATTGGATCTCATTAAATTTATGTTATAGAATAACTTGGCTGGAAGTGAAGACTAGAAGGTGCTATTACGGTCATTTTTCCCCACAAAATTACATCCTATGTATAATGGCAGTTTATTCAGAGGGCGTGTATTGACTCCATAACCAAAAGTTCCGTTAAAACCATTAGAGGAGGTTGTAATTTTGTATTCAGAGATTCTCTAATAGTGATTATTGACTCATGAGAACATAGTCATTATAAACTGTAAAGATTTTTTTTTATCATTATAGTTACAGATTTTTAAAAGGAGAAAAGACTGGACAAGGAATCAGAGAATTGTTATTGACAATAGCTCCAAAAATTAGCAGAGATTGCAGCCTGAGTAATGCATTTAACTTCTCTGATCGCCATCATCTATCTTATCTATGAATTAGGCCTGACATCTCTCCTGACAGCCTTATGGAGCAGATACAAATATAATGAGATATAATGATACAAATATATATGACACAAATATAGTCTCAGGTAAATTAACAGAGTCCAAAAACAAGTAGAAATAACCTTTTTAGTTTGCATTTTGCTTGGACTCTATTTTTTTAATTTTATTTTTATTGAAGTGTAGTTGATTTACAGTGCTAGTTTCAGATGTACAGCAAAGTGATTCAGTTACATATATACATACATATATATAAATACATATATTTCCAGATTCTTTTCCATTATAGCTTATTACAAGAAATTTAATGTAGTTCCCTGTGCTATACAGTAGGTCCTTGTTGTATACCTGTTTTATATATAGTAGTGAGCATCTGTTAAACCTAAACTCCTAATTTATCCCTCCCCCTTCCGCTTTGGTTTGTTTTCTATGGCTTGAACTCTTTTAAATAATAAAAGCACTATTAAGCAACATTGATGATTTTTTTTAAGTTAAATAACCTGCTCCTACAGAAGCAATGGAGATATTATATGTGAATAAATATATATGTATATATATATATATACACATGTATTTCTTATTAAGTTGTTACTTCTTCTTTTCCTTTATTTGTTCACTTAACAAATAGATATTAAACCCTTCCATGCTTACTCAGGCCACACATTGTTCTTGGTAATAGTAGGAATGCAATGTTGCAAAAAAGACAAAAGTCCCTGTCCTGGTGGACAGCAGGTCTGCTGGTCAGAGACCAGGCAGTAGGTAATGACACTTCATAGAAGAACAGAGTAGAGGGAAAGAGAGTGTTGGCACTTAGAGTGTTTAGGTGGTGAATTTTGAGGAGATGATGATATAAAGATTTATCAGAATAAATTACAGCAGACAATTTTCATTATCACTGATAATGGAAATAGCAAACTGACAACATCAACAAGAGGCATCCAAACCCATTGAGGTCATCTCTGATGGCACTCAGCCGATCCATGGTTGTACTTGCTTTTTTTTTGAATACCAAATCTTACCTGTGCATATGGAAGCAAATTGATTACAATCTCAGTGTCATGGATCATGATTTCTTGTTTATAAAATTAGGCATTTTCCCTTGAAATATGTATTTTGACTGCCATTGAGATGGTAAAACACAAAATCTTTCCAAGAAGAATTTCCTTCATTATACTCACTCATTTAATAATATATGATATTATATATAATATATACAATATCATTTAAATAATACATGATATAGCCTCGTGACATTTTAATGAAATCAAAATTGCTGCTTCTTTATGATAAATTGAAGTCATGAACAGTTGTATTAATGATTTTCCAGTCAAAACTCTGAGGTACTTTCCACCTTCCATACCTCAAAGTAAATATGATAGATTAATTCTATTAATGATTTCTTTCTAGATTTCTAGTTCCCAGGTGCCTTACCTTCCTTCAAACATCATAAAAAAGCTGATGGAGAAGATGTAGCTGTCAGGTAGGGAACAACTCGGATAAATGTAAAAAATTTAAGAATTATTTATCTTTACACCCAGATTCTGTACTGAGATAGTTATGTCCTTTGCGGGGAAAAAGTGTAATTATTTTGGCCTATAGGTTACTTTTTGAAATGAGGAGAAGGCATAGATAAGAAATTTTACATTTTTTTTTTCTAAAATTGAATTCAACAAATACTAGTGTATTAAATAGACCTAAGTAGAGCTGTCCTAGACAGCATGATAGAGTTGAGAAGGACCAGAATCACACTGTATCTTTTCTCCTTAAAGTATTTTTTTCATCTTGCCCCAATGCCTTTGAAAACTGTTGGGAAATTTTATAAGATTTGCCCTCAAAAAAATCTTTTAACACATGTATGACAATTATTGATTTATCATTTCTTATGTCACACATGTGCTGATTAACATTTTTACAATGTCTGAAATTTCTTTTAAACAATTATTACTTAAATAATTGTTATTTCTTAACAATATGTTAATAAAAAGCATTATTTCTTGATAGTATCCTAGTAAAAGGAATACAGCATATACAATCAAGCTTTATAAAAATGCTATAATAAATACATATAATAAAGACAAGATAGTGTATTTTGACACTAAACAGACTCAAAATACAAATATGAATATTTAAGAATTATGTAATAGAAGTGCCTGTTTTACTGTATTTGGTGAGGTATAAGATATGTATTTAATAAGAAAACACTTTTGAAATATATTGAATTACAGATTAGAAAACTAAGTAAAAGTACAAATGTAAAATTCCCACATAAAGACAATCATTGTAGGAATGGTTTTCATTTCTGAAAAACAAATTAAAAAATAATTTCTGTACCTTTAAAATTTTCTCCAGGACAATATTTTGAGACAATGGATCATTATCAGGGTAACATAAACAGCATTTATATTGATTAAGCCATTTTACAGTCTTAACAAAGCTAATAATTTTAATGTCAGAGGAATAAAATTTTGACTGAGGAAATGGCCTAAATTGCTATTGCAATGCAGAGAAACAATAATTACTAGATACCCATCATCACAGTGACTTAATTGTTTTTGATGATAAAACTGATGATCCAATGGCCTGTTTATGAAAACATGAATGCCTTAAATGCAGAATGTTCATCTATTTTTACATTGTTTCCATTTTAAAGTTGGGAAAATAATGATTAAAATGCCATAGAAAATCCTTATTTTCCCTGTAAGTTTTAAATTTTAATGTTAGTCTGAAAATTGGGTAGACATAGACCTTAATTAATTCATTGTCATACGTTTTATGTCTTGTATTTTGTATAAAAAGCAATTATATATTATCCTACTTAAAGTGATTTCTTAGAATCCATGAAAGACTACTGACTTTGGTTTTCACCATGCTTTTAAGCACAGTAATATGAAACTAGAAATATTTAATAGTAATCAATTTTTGCTAGAAATGTAGTTTATTACTTATCATATTTAAATAAAAAATGTTAAGTGAAGCATAACAAAAATCAAGCAGTTTCCAAGATTGCATGTGCACTTGTCTTGGGGCAATAAAGAGAACTGTGGACTCCAAACATCTGATCCAAAATGTCATAGATGGCATTTATGGCCTCAGAACTACATAATGCTATTTTATGTCTTCTTTTATGAGTCTGATGTGCAATTACATTGAATTTCAATATTTGGTATTGATAATATGTTCCATTAAAACGTGTTTGAATAAACTCATCTTAAATGTCAGTTTGGTTTTGATGACTTTTGGAACATTTATAGCTTACAATCTGTTTGTTGATTATAAAACTTAGAAAAAAAAGTGTCCTTTATTACATATCTATTGTTATTTATTGGGTAATGCAGTTGTCTACAGAAGCTTAGAGCAATAAAAATAAGCCATTTTTTTCTTTTTTTTTTTAAATTGAAGTACAGTCAGTTACAGTGTGTCAATTTCTGGTGTACAGCATAATGTCCCAGTCATGTACATACATACATATATTAATTTTCATATTCTTTTCATTAAAATTTATTACAACTATATTGTGTATAATTCCCTGTGCTATACCGAAGAAATTTGTTTTTTATCTATTTTTATATATAGTGGTTAACCTTTGCAAATCTCAAACTCCAGAATTTATCCCTTCCCTTCCCCTTTCCCCTGGTAACCATAAAATGTTTACTATGTCTGAGAGTCTGTTTCTGTTTTATAGATGAGTTCATTAGTGTCTTCTTTTTTCTTTTTCTTTTTTCTTTTTTTTAAGATTCCACATATGAGTGATATTATATGGTATTTTTCTTTGTCTTTCTGGCTTACTTCCCTTAGAATGACAGTCTCCAGGTCCATCCATGTTACTGCAAATGACATTATTTTATTCTTTTTTTTTTTAATCACTGAGTAGTATTCCATTGTAAAAATACCACAACTTCTTTATCCAGCCATCTCTCAATAGGCTAAAAGTAGGCCATTTTAGTGTAATTTTTTCTTTGAATTCTAATGTTTGGGGACTAATTGACTTAAAAGACTGAGTATTGAAAAATGTTTGACAGTTTCCAGGCATGCTCCAGAACCTGGAGCATTTCTACTTTAAAGTAGATTAAACTGTTTGTCATTCATGCATAAAAGATTTTTATTTAATTATTCTAACATTTATTCTTTGCCTTTTCAAAGGCTAGCACTAATCTAGCACCTAAGAAGAAGAGTAGGAGAGACCTATCCAGTTTACTCATTTGTAAATGAACATTGTATCATTCCTGGAGTATTTCTTCTAGTGACATTACAAAAATACAGTTTTTTATGACATTCCTGTATTGACCTATCTCAGTATACTTTTTCCTGGAGGAAAGGCCCAAAATATTGTGGTATTTTAGAACTGTGGCCCTCCAGAAGTTCTTCTCTCTCATGCTAGACCAAATTCACCTTTAGTAATTTGTTTAAATTACCACTTAATGTTCCTACCAGTTTCAGCAGCTTCTGTTTTTTCTTAAGCAGATCTCAGTTGCTATGTCTCTAGATTAGCTTGTGTCTAGGTGAGCTTGATGAACTTATCTCTAGATTTCATGGCGGCCATTTACCCTGCAACTTGGTTCTCCAATGGGTCCAAGAAGTCATTGATTTTCAGTTTCTTCAGATTTTTCTTTCTTTTTTTTTTTTAATTTTATACAAGGAACATCTTTTTGTTTTTGTTTTTGTTTTTAATTTTTCTGGGGGTGGGAGTAATTAGGTTATTATTTACTTATTTATCTGTTTCAATGGAGGTACTGGGGATTGAACCCATGATCTTGTGCATGCTATGCACACACTCTACCACCAAATTATACCTTCCCTCCTCTGGTTTTTTTCTTATTGTAGGATCAGGTATGATGAATTCTGAACCCTTTGTATTTCTGAGTTGAAACTGGAAGTCCTGCCTAGTGTATATATTTATAGAACTACATCTAGCATATTATACTGAATTGATATGCTTATGGGTCTACAGCTCCAACAAAGTTAGAGACTCTTCATAGATAATCATATATTTGTTTATCTTTGTACATATAAATGCTTAGAATAGTAGTAGACATATACTTTATACTCTAACTCTGTTTGATTGAAAGTTTTGAATACTGACTTTAAGATGTATGGCGTTGGATTTTACTGAATGTTTTCATCAGTGAAATGACCCTAGTGGAAATGGTGTTTAACAAACATTATTCTTGCCATAATACCTAACACTGGTTTAAAAAGAGGGAGGCTACTGTAGTAATTGAGAGGTGTTTTGGGCCAATACAAAAATAGACACACTGGAATTGTAGAAGTGAGTGATTCAAGAGTTATACTTAAGGCAAAAAATGACTTACCATTTACAATTTACTTATTAATGAATATTGATTTATTGTACTTATTTAATCAATAAACATTGAATTAATAAATATTTAATGAGAATTTTAGAACTTCAGTTGAGACACATAAGATTATACATTAGTTATCAACAAACTGATCAAAGAACCAAAGTTGAAT
Organism: Camelus bactrianus; assembly: GCF_048773025.1. Classification (NCBI taxonomy): domain Eukaryota; kingdom Metazoa; phylum Chordata; class Mammalia; order Artiodactyla; family Camelidae; genus Camelus; species Camelus bactrianus. The sequence continues at coordinate 83,771,394 of NC_133543.1, read as the reverse complement.
GGAGAGAGCTAGAGTGAAAAGGTGTCTGCATGTTTACAGATGTGTTGTTGTCTTTGATATTTTGCATCATTTGCTATAAAGAGAAAATTGTTCTAAATTATTAACGACCTAGACACCATGCTATGCAGTATTTATTCTGTCAGTTTACTAAATCCATTTCTTCCATAAGCATTTATTGAGCATCTATTATGTAGATGACTCTGTGCTATCAAAAGGAATTGTAAGAGGGAAGAGGAGGAGGAGGAATTGAAGAAAAAGAAGAAAAGTGAGAGGAAGAACGTACAAGGAAAGGAGAGGGGAAGAGAAAGGAAAAAGAGGTTCAGTGCCTGCAGTCAAAATGTCATATCCCAATCCAGAAGAACACACTTTACAATAATTACAAAACAGATTAAATATTTCTGGCTTTACCTTAGACTGCCATGGAAGGTATTTTGAGGAGTTGATGTTTGAATCAAGTCTCAAAGGATGAATGGAATGATCACAGAAGTTTCCAGCCAAGTGAATTGAACGAACAGTCTCAAAGTCTAGACATACCTTCACATGCAGAGAAATATATATCATTTGAAGTAGCTGAAATGTAAATATCCAGGTTGCTTATGGAGGAAGTTGAGGCTGGAACCCTGAGCCTGAGTTGGATTATAGAAAGCGTCTTTTGTCACAATAAACTTGGATTTACTTTTTAGGCAAGAAAAAAAGTTGTAATGTTTTAAAGAGAGAAGTGATATGATCAAATTAGGGTTTTAGATGGATCATTTTGAGAATTGTATGGTGATAATTGAAGGAAATAAGGCTGATGATAGGGAAAATAAAAACATACATGACGTAGTTGTCCAAGTGAGAAACAACAGGGACCAGAAACATCATTTGTTTCTTGAAAATATCTTTAATACTGTCCATTTATTCTCATCCAATATGTAACTCCTAGTAGATTTATTATTATGTTAGTTCCACTTCCAGAATTCTGAAACAATTGTTAGAACCCATTAGTTTTATTTTCTGAATTGACATTGCTCCTTCCAAAGATAATCTATTAACACAACATGAAAGTAGGTGTTTGCATTATTTTTCCACGTATCTTTGTTTACTGGTTTATTGGAGAACACTCTAAGCATGATATTACTTTAAGTTCAATTATTTTTAAAGGTTCCTGCATGCTTCTATAAGTAAATATCCTTTACAATCTAGCATTAATGGACATTCAAAAACCTTTCAGTAAGTGGCATTCTTAAATAGTGCCATCTTGATGTTACAAGTGTATAGTTAAATTGAGTGTTACAATTTAGTTTACCAAGAATATCAACATTACATGCATAAAGGTAAAATTGGTTGCCTTATATTTAGAGATTGATATATGGTTCATATTTTATCTGAAACCTACAGGCATATATCTTGAATGATGTTGATCAGTACAACCATAAATAAGACATGCTTATACGTTTTGTGAAGGCAGATTGTTCTGAATAAAATGTGATTAAAAGTTAGTTTTAGCTTGAGAAGTTATATTGCATTATGCTATTTTTCTTATAAAAATATAGTGGAATAGATAAAATAATGAAAGTATTTTATTTCCTTTTTTCCCAAAATTGAAACAAGTAGCACAGGTAAGATACTTATCACATTTACTCTCTGTCCCTCCATATATATAAATATGTATAAATTTCCATATTTTAATATACAAATGCAAGTTTGTGAGAATGATATGGTCTTGCATATAATGAACTGCTCTTGTGAAATTTGAATTTTATTGCTTTATTTTATTATATTCTGTATGCTTTTTGAAGGAAAAAATAGCCTCATTCATTCATTACAAAGTTGAGCCTTTTAATACCTATCATCAAAGACTTGGACTCTGGTTAGTGCGAAGAGACTTCAATATGCATTCTCTTTGATCTCTAAATCCTTTACTGACTTGTATTAACTTTTCTCTCCACTTCTATTCCACATTAAATAATGTTTCATTATTCAACAATAAGTCTTTTGAATGTCGCTGTAAATCAGATACACATGCTTTTGATAGTGCCATCATTAGTAGGGATATTACTCATTGACATCTATGAACTTGAAATTTATACAGTGCCCCGGAATATCATTACCAGCAGCCATGCAAATCATTATGTACTCAAGACCTAAGGGAAATAAATCTGGGTCTTAAGAAAATTAGTCAGCAGTTTGAAGTCCTTCAATGGTGGCAAACAGCATTCATAATAAAATCCAAACTCTTTTCAACCCTATCTGTCCAACTTTGTCTCTTTCACTTTCCTTCCCTTTTGTCTAGTCTTAAGTCAAATTCTCTAATACTCCTGGATATCCATGTCTATATTTTGCCTAGAATGTCTGCCGATAATGTCTCTCCCAACTTTTATTCCATGTGGATAATTTTTGCTGTCCCTTCAAATGTCCACACAGAAGTAAATTTATTGTAAGATAATAGAGTTTATGTAAATAATTGCACAGCCTGAGGGATATGACAATGAATGAAAATGTTCTCTGTCCTCAGGTAGATATTCACTGGTAAATCTTTTGACTCTTCAGTCTGTGGCAGAAGCCCTTCTTCTGTTTCCTCAGAATAACATTTGCATAATTCTGTGGCGATACTTAATTCCTTAATTAGAATATTCATCGGCTTGTAAAAATCTCCAATATAGTCTGAGATGCTCTGTAGTAGAGAGTATCTTTCATTCTCATATCCCCAAATTTAGCACAGATATTGGCAGGCAGTAGGTCAACTCCAAATATTTATCAAAAAGATGAATGTATAAGTTGAATGGAGTGTCACATTAAATGACCAGCATCTAAAGGAGATGAATATATATATATATGATTTTTAAAAACTACCTTATTTACATGCAAACATTTTTACATTTAGCCATTTTAGTAGTAAATATTTATAATTTCTTACCAATGTAAGTGTAGCATTTTCACTGTAATGTAATTGTGTTTTTTATGTCTTTATCATTCATGATGATAGTTTCTGTAGTCAAACAGGGAAGTCTTTAAGGACATTGGAGTTAGTAGGTTATTTATATTTCCATTTATAATTAGAGAGTGTCTTTACTTCTTTGAGACATTGATTTGAGATTTTTAAAAAAATAATCCCTGCTATTTTCATGATTACACTATGAATGAAGCACTTACTTATCGTGCTGATGAGCACCTAGAATTCTTCTATGAACTCAAACATATATTTTTTTTAAGGTGGAAGTTTTGCTGACTGAGAAAGCACAAAGGAAAGTACTAAATGAAGTCTAGAAAGAGGTTTTTGTCCTCCCATGCTGTCTGACATGTGACATGTTCTAGAATGACACTTCTTAAGATAGCTGCTAGCCACATATAGCTATTTAGATCGAAATTAATGAAAAATAAAGCACATTAAAAAGTCACCTCTTCAGTTGCACAACTCACATTCCAAGTACTCGAGAGCCACCTGTACCTATAGGCTGCTCTATTGGCAAGTACAGAAATAAAACATTTCTACTATTGTATTTCCATCCTTTTAGTCATTTCCATCCTATTGAAATATTTGATAACTGAAATACAAATAAGTGAAGTTCTAAACCATAAAGTAGACCTACTCTATACTGTCATGTTTTATTATAGTTAATCTATATGGGCTGTCTTTTTATATTATTCATTGTCTTCCTGTGGGCATAACATTTTGTTTGAAATCTTCCATTCAGCAACTCCTCCCATAATGTCTATGAGTCATAATAAGCATATGACTGTTAGAAACGAGGCATTACCGAAATCAAAAGGTTCAAAGTAAATCGATCAGATCCAATAAAAATTAAGAATAAATTAAAATATTTCCACTTAACAAATTAAGTCATGTTTCAATTAACTTATTTCTCTACAGTGTGTAATCGACTTTGTTTTGAAAACATAAATCATGTGTATAATATAGTATATTTTTAAGGTAGCCATATGGTTATTAAATTTTTAGGCTTGATTTTCTGAAGTTTTCCAATAAGTGATGTAAAATTGAGTATTCAACCTTCTAAAATACAATTTTGTTATTATTTCAATATCATTAGATGTATCAAAATATAGTATGATATGTATCAGTCAAGTTCTTTAGAGTTGCTGGGCTGTGAAGTAAAGGCAAACATTGATCTGGTTTTCAGATTATTGAGAGATAAAAGTGAGAAGCTTGTTAGTGCACTTTTGTTTATTTATTCATTTAAGAAATGTTTATTAAAATGGTAGGCTTTTGTTCTGGCTTGCTTTGGGATCAGCAGTGAAATAATTGACATGATCTCTTTGTAAGATTTCAATCATCTCTGAGATGCAATCTCCCCCTCTTTCTTTTTCTTCATGAAAATTTGAACTCAAATAAAAGTTCTGAAAAAAATAATCACTTTGCTCCTAGTCTAAGGATTTTTTTAAAGCTGAAGTTTGTTCAGTTTAAGATATGGTATTAGAAAGAATGTGAACGTAAAAGTTCTTCATACGCTTTGTGTTTGGTAAGCAAAAATCCTCCCAACACAGTGAATATGAAAGTGTGAATATATGATGAAGTATTCTCCTTTAGTCCATTGGAGTGTTCCTTTATAGCTGGAGGAGAAATAAAATGGAAAAGAGTGAATAAGACAAAGAAAGAAGGAAGAAGAAGAAAAGAAATTAAGAAGAGAAGAAAGAAGAAAAAGTAAAGAAATGAAGAAAGAAAGAAGGGAGAAAAGGAGGAAGGGAGGATGCAGGGTAGAGGATGGGAGAGAGAAATGAAGAAAGCGTTTTTGAGAGTGACAAATTGCCTTCATCTGAATTTGAACCATTTTGCCGGTGATCATGGATAAATCCTCTCGCGAGTCCCTCCTAAATACGCACTTAAACAACTTGATGAAACATGACAGGTTTGATCCTCCCACTTGTTACATAGGTATTTGCAATGAGAGAAGCAATGCAGCTAGTTCACACTGTACTTCTGCAAGCTGGAGAAAAGTGGCAGCTTGGCAGAAAATCAGACAGGGTTAATGATAGTGAAGCTTGTGGGCTGACAACTGTGGACAATCTTTAAACAGCTCGTTGAAAGGTTGGCTGCTGAAATGGTAGGCGCAGTGATTCATTTGCTAAAATGAAAAATAAAGTATAATTATTTATACTAAATTATAATTAAGAAAAGAAAACTGCCTTTAGAAAATAGATTCTGTCTTAATTTGCAAATCCCTGGCTTTCAGAAGAGAAATAAACTTATTTAAAGTAAATTTTTATCTTATGGGCTTAGCATTGCCACACTCGAATAATTAGATCCAGTTTTTTTTCTCTATTCTATAAATTGTATGGTCTTTAATTTGACCTTTAGCTGGCTTTGCTACTACAAATGCTGTGTAGAAAACAGTAAGAAAAAAACAATTTGGTGATTTACATAAAGTAATGTATATTTTATTGTTCTGTTTAAACTAGCACATAGTAATGTTTACAGTGCTTCACTAATACACATTTAAGACAGAAGACCTAAACAAGCAACTCTCCAGTGAAGACACACAAATGGCCAATAGGCACATGAAAAATGCCCATCATCGCTAATTATCAGAGAAATGCAAATCAAAACTACAATGAGGATCACCTCACACCAGTCAGAATAGCCATCATTCAAAAGTCCATAAATGATAACTGCTGGAGAGAGTGTGGAGAAAAGGGAACCCTCCTACACTGTTGGTGGGAATGCAGTTTGGTGCAGCCATTATGGAAAACATTATGCAGAGTCCTCAAAAAACTAAAAGTAGATTTACCTTATGACCCAGCAGTCTCACTCCTGGGCATATATCTGGAGGGAAATTCAAAAAGATACATGCACCCAATGTTCATAGTAGCACTATGTACAATAGCCAAGACATGGAAACAACCTCAATGTCCATCAACAGATGACTGGATAAAGAAGATGTGATGTATTTATACAACAGAATACTACTCAACTATAAAAAAGAATAATATAATGCCATTTACAGCAACATGGATGGACCTGGAGATTTTTACTCCAAGTGAGTAAGCCAGAAAGAGAAAGAAAAATACCATATGATACCACTCATATGTGGAATCTAAAAAAAAAAAAAAAAAGACACTAATGAACTTATCTACAAAACAGAAACAGACTCAGACTTACAGACATACTAAACTTATGGTTATAGGAGGGAAAGAGGGTGGGAAGGGATATATTGGGAGTTCGATATTTGCAAATACTAACAGCTATATATAAAATAGATAAAAAAAAAACAGATTCCTTCTGTATAGCACAAGGAACTATATTTAATATCTTATAGTAACCTATAATGAAAAAGAATATGAAAATGAATACATGTATGTATATGTATGATTGACACATTACGCTGTATACCAGAAACTGACCCATTGTAACTGACTATACTTCAATAAAAAAAGTAATTAGTCAGTTATACTCAAATGAAATTGATTATATACATGTACCAACATAGAACTGCTGCTAGCTATGATTTAATCATCACTAAATGGGTTAGTTGGGTTTATTCAATTATCAATCATAAGGTTGCTTTATTTTTGCATCATAGGAGAAACATATTCACTAATATTCAAATCATGTAGACTAAAAGAAATTAATGTGAAATGTGAAAGAGAGAAAAGAAGGATGGAATCTCATAAATTTGGCCCACCTAACATTTGGAAGTAATTGCTCATCTATTTAAAGATGCTTGTTTCCTAAATTTTAGCTTTTGAGTGGGAACTCCTATTAAAAGAAGGTCGGCGGTATCTTTAAGGAAATGTCTCTCTTATGTCATTCTCTCTTACATGAAAATTAGCAAGCATAATTTTCTACTCCATGACTATCATGAATGACAATCATTTTGCTTAACAAATTTTATTTTACCATGGCCAACTAAGCCCTGTACTACTAATCCTATTAGAACTATTAAATATCTTACAAGGAAGCCAGAAATAGGAATAGAAATTATAGCACTGTATCCCTTTACTATTTCTAAACCCTGAATTGATAAGTTATTTCCAGTTATCCCAGTGTAACAACATTTGTCAGAAGGACTTGATAGGACATTGATTTAAATAGCTTTTGAGGCAGATTTTCTCTACAAATCGGACTATCCACTTTGGGAATTCCAAGAACAACTTCAGTGATTAGAGCTGAGAAATAAATTAGTGTTATTAATGTTTTTCAGAAAGGTCCCATGCTGTATACCAATGGGTTGGCTAACCTCTACCTTGACTTGAGCAAGAGATTCTAAAATACATAAGTATCAAATCTTCAAGTTCATATCCTGATAGGAATAACATTGTACCAGGTTTTGCAAATTTTTAAGGAAACTGATGTTTTGTATCTTAAAGACCAGAAAACTTGAACTTCAGAGTTCTTTCTGGATGATTCAACAGAATGTACCTATTCCATTCTATTCTAATCCTTACATTCAGTGTCAATTGATTTTTAACAAGGATGTTAAGACAATTCAGTGGAGAAATGATGCCTGATCTAATAAATGGTGCCAGACTTGTGGATATCTGCATACAAAGTAATGCTGCCACATCCATTCCTCACACCATACAGAAAAAATTAACTCAGAATTGATTATTGACCTAAATGAAAATATAAAACTCCTTGAAGAAAACTTAGGTGTAATTCTTATGACCTTGGTTCAGGCAATGTTTTTGTAGACATAACACCCCAAATCCAGTAAATAAAAGGGGAAAAAAACCAATACATTTTGTTCCATCGAAATTAAAAACAGTTGTGTTTCAAAGGATAAATACCAATAAATTGAAATAACTTACCGAATTACTGGAGGAAATATTTGTAAATCACATATCTCATAAAAGACTAAAGAAAATGATTTTCTTTTATCTCATTTCTGAAAATATTGACTAAAATTTTACAAAGAAAACATGGCTTTGAAAATATAGTTTCTAATGTTTTTAATGCTAATCACTACTTTCCATTGGATTTTTAAGTTAATCACTTTATTTATTTATTTACTTATGCTTTTTAGAGTTTAATAATTATAATAAGGAAATAGAGTTATATTGAATTTTTGTATCCCTCTGGCTGATTAAAACACTTATGTCACCTACTAAGAAGAGGTGGATTTGATTAGACGTTTGTACCCTTATATTGATTCTTATAGTGTGTGTATGTACTTTAAATCATTAATTCATTCAGTAAATATTTCATGGGTATTTTAAAATATCCATTCTTTTGGCTGCTTCTAGGAACAATGGAGAAGCAAAGGGAGGTCTTGTACTAATAGAACATCGGGAACAAAACTGACAGAAATTAGATAATCATGTTTACAAATTTATAGTTGGCAGCTAAGTGCTCTGAAGAAAAGACACGGGACCCAGGGAGCTTGTAAGAAAGCAGCATTACATAGACTGTGCAGGGTCTTTGTGTGGTACCCAGGTGATGCTCAGCTCTCACTAGATTGTGCAGTGGTTTTGTTGGGGACCCAGGTGATGCTGAACTCTCAGTACTAAGCTCCTCATGTACAGGTGATATGTCACATTTATCTTTGTATCTCCAACAACAAGCACAATAACTAACATATATTGAGTAGTCAAGCCAGTCAACTAGCTTTCTGTAACAATAAAATTTTAAATGACCTCATGTAGTCAAGCACTACAAGTATTGCTATCTTAAAATTAATTAGTAGCCCAAAATAATCTATCAAGAAAAATATTTAATTCACTGCTTGCAAAATGTCTTTTATTTATAAAGAGACTGTTTAAAATGAAATAACATATTCTTTCTAAAATGTCAAGAAAATATTTTTCTCCCCTAAATCTATGCAGGCACAAAAAATATGATTTTTGAAGTATGGCCGGAAAAAAAATAGCTTATTCACCATTTTTCTGCCCAAACTTAAGTAGAAAATTCATTGCACTTATAAGAACACCAGTCTCCCTATATAAAAATTAACAAGAGCTGAATTTTCCTCTGTGCTAATAACATGCTATTCATATAAATAGTTTGGGGATAGATTGATGAATGAGGATCACTGGTTACCCTGTAAAATGCTGTAAATAATAGTGCTTCACCCCCTCCATTTCAATGTATAATCTTTGGGTCAATGTATTCCATTCTGAGAAGGCTAACAAAATAGACCCTAGTCAGAGAAGGGCAACTATATTGTTGTGGATTGATTTGTTTCTTTTATTTCGTTTGAATAGATAAGTGGTAGAAACTGAGTGTTATAGATTGGATAACTGGGAGGTGACTGTGATACCCTGCTTCCTTTGCATTGTTTTGCTTTTATCATCAGTCATTTACGGAAATGCAGCCACATTTAGAGGAAGTGAGGAATCACTTAGCTTTAATGGAAATGATATCCCCTTTGGGGAAGGGAGTTGCGAGGAGTAGGAGGGAGTAGGAAGGATCTCGGAGAAAGATTTCTTTTATGCTATTAGATTAATGAATATCATGTACAGGCCTCAGGCCTGGTATTGAAGCTAATGGACTAAAAGTGGGAGTAATTGGTTCAAATGTTAATAAACCTTGAAGATTGTCAGGCATGTTCAAGGGAGTACTTTGTGGTATTAGATATTGGCCTTTTGCATCATTAAAAAATATATGTTAGTTGTTGAAAGATATGCTACGTAAATATTTTTAAGATGTTTACAATTATTCAATATCTCATCAACATCTTTAATAGCCATGCAAGTATATCTTCGTATGGGATATATTTCAATAATATTCACAATTTAATTTCTGTGGTTTCCTATTTCAAATACTGCTAATTGGGTGTTAATCCATATTGCACAAATTGTATTCAGTCAAGTCACTAAGGCTATTTTTTAAAACTTAATTGAAAAAGAAACATTCAGAGAGAACAAAAAGCAATCATAAATCCAAGCAATGGTTAAATTTTATACTGGTTTTTGAGTCAGTGTTAATAATGGTGATGATCGATTTAGAGTTCCCTTCCTGACTTGAGGAAATATTAGTAATGTGATTAAATATGTGACATGTATTAATCAAAAAATTCCAAATTTCAGTTGCTCTCTGCATGTTTCTATGTCTATAAAGATGAGTTTTCATAGACCATTAAAATAAAGGAAGTTTTTATTTAGACATGTTTATGTTACTGTTAGGTAAGCTTCCATAATAAAGCTCTACAGGAGGTACTTTTTCAATATTTTTTCCTAAATGAATTTATGAAAAATCTTTGTGAAGTCCTAAAATTGTTGATGACTCCTGGATGGTTGCGTATTATCTTTGGGGGCCAAATGAAATCAGCAGAAGTTGTGTCTGCCTAAGTGTAGAGGAAGTTAAGCTTCAGACTTGGATTGAATTGATGGGCCTTTCAGTTTAAATGTAAACAGTAACAGTATGTTATTTGAGGTTAAGAAACATACATGGAAACAGTGACAGTGTACACATATCTTTTTTCTTCTTTCAACGAGGTTTTCTTTCAGAAAATGTTAATTATACTTTCTCATTCCTTCCATATTTGATACTGTCATATGGAGATAATCTTGCTCAAACAGTGTTATTCTACATGGTTTTCTTGTGTCTCAAGCAAATAGTGGTTTCCAGTCCTTGGTATTTTTTCAAGTAGGACTACTAGTTCCCAATTATGAACTGTATTCATTCTGTTGTGGCTAGAAGGTTTGGCAAGTGTCTTCTAATGAAACATTGTAGTATTCCTTATTGGGTTTTTACCTTAAAAAAAAAAAATGAAGATCTGGAATAAGTCAATAGAATGCCTTATAAACACTTTAGCTTGATTTTCTAATAAGGAAAAATATACTAGACCTGTATTATCTCACTGATCACCTTTCTAAAATATATGAGGATAGTGATTGAATATCATTTTAAGAAAACTAATTTATCTTTAACAAATTTCCTCTTAATTGCTCCTATTAAAGTCAGCTGTAAAAAAGATTAACAAAGTATGATATACTTTATTTCTAACTGGAATCTATTGATTTTTCCATATTTTACATCAGTTTGTCCTATTGAAATGAAAGGAATAAAACTTGCATTTATTTTACCTGTGAATACTGTAGGATTCTCAGTGGGGAATCTACCCAGACACAGTTCTCTGAGATGTCCACGGGGGTCACGTACCACAGGATGATCTCCCACCCTAACAATTCTGACGTCTATGAAGATGCCCACTTCCAAAGTGATTAGACCGGAGTTGGAGCCCTCCACGCCTCCCCAGCTTGAGCCCAGTCAGTCAGACTCTTTCTCCCAGGAGCTTAGAGTCAGGGCTCAAGAGTGGAGTTTACTCTTTACCTGTGACTAAGCCTATTGCTTGTTACCTTGATGCTGGGAATACAGGTCATCCCCTTCAGGATAAAAAAAGAACTGGCTTATCCCTAACAATAATGGGACCAGGAGCAAGCCTATCATTTTTAATTTTTTTTTCCCTCTTGGCTCAGCATTTACTGGATTGCTATAAACTGTAACTATTTTCTTGAGTTATTACAAAATTGATTCTGACAGATTTTGCTTTATTTGGGGGTGTTTCTATGGAGGGTCAGATCTTTGAAGCTATCTTCTCTGCCATTTTCACTAATGTCATATTATCTGATTTTGTACCTTAAAACTATTATTATTTGCATATGAATTGAGAACTATTTCCTGCTTTATTGACCCTTTTATTATTTTAGAATATATATCCTCATCTCTAGTAGAACTTTATAAATTAAAGTCCAATTAGTCTATGATATATACACCAGATTTTTCTTAGGTTCATGTTTGCATAGTATAGCTTTTTCCATTCTTTTACCATCAAACTATCTGTGCCCTTACAGTTAATGTGTGACTTTTGTATGTGTCATATTATTTGTGTTGTATCTTATTCAATCTAAAAAAAAAAAATTTCATTGAAGAGAAATTAAAAGAACTCAGCAAAAATAGTAAGGCCTATTATGTTAGTGGATTGGAAGACCCAAAATTGTAAAGTTATCATTATCTTTCCAAATTGATTTATCTGTTCAGTGCTATTTCATTAAAAATCTGAGCATGAGAAGAGAAAGGAGATTCCCAAACTCATTTTTTAAAATAAGTTTTTGAAATTACTTTGAAATAGGCTGCATCTGAGAGAATCTGGGGTTTTAATATCGTAATACTTTTCGCCAGCTTGGACCACCACAACTAAGCAGAGACAGACATGGAAATCCTTCATTATATTATTTGCTACTTCTTTTCACTTTCTCTACTTTTTTATACAATGCCAGATTGAATGAGCTATTTCTGTCTAATTGACAAATGTAACAGTTTATTGGGCCAAGTGCTTCGAGGATTGCGATGAGAGGTTTTAACTTCAATGTCAAGATCCTGTTGCTGCTGGAGGCTATTCACCTCTTCAAAAGCAAGGTCACCCCAGGCGTCACCTGCCTTCTTAGATGTGCAAACTTCTTGGCGGAAGGGGAGTTTGCAATTCTCACAGCTGGCCAACAGGGACAAAGTATCTCAGTATTCTGCATGTAACACATACACAAAAGGTTTTTTTTGTTGTTGTTGTTTTACACAGCTGACTTACATCTTCATTTTAACTAGTCTCCTTACATTTACCAACATTTGGCCCATGGCTGATTGGCACAAGAGAGCCCTCCCTGTCTGTGCTTCAACCATTCCCAGGCAGGGCGCAAACACAATATGATTTCAGCAACGTATTTTAACAAAATTTACGTGTTCCCCTTGTCCTTACACTGGCTTACAAAATTTTCTTGTTTTTACCCATCTATATGTGTTTGTCTTTTATTTAACTTTCTGCCATACAATTTTTTCCAAGCAAATATATGTGTAATCTATCTATGAAATTCATGTCCTCACTTGTCCAGTGATTACCCCCTGATTTATAATTTATATTACAAATAATTCCCATACATGATTTTCATTTTTAGAGTTTTTTAAAAAAAATAATGATATTCTTATTAATAAAAGCAAGCAGTTGGGAAATGCACTAAGCTAGGCAGAAGTGTGATTTTCAGCCGGCACTTCCTCGTGTTTTTACATACGAAGGAAGTAGTACCTTTCACCCTTAGTCTTCCTCAACTGAATGACGTACAACACAAGCATCAACCCACACAAGTTCAATAACAGCTTCAGCCTCATCATCTTACGAGATCGAGATTCATCTTGGTGGTTTCAGACCCCATATCTTGTGGGTCAAGTTTAAACCGTAACCCAGATCCTTAGCTTCTGATTTCCAATATCCTTCCTCTTCATCCCTTGTGTTATATTGACTCGGGGGTATCACTTTATATTTCTGCTTCATTTTTCTGTTCCTTAGCCTGATAATTCCTCTCTAAAACTGCAACTTCCCATGAACCTCAGCCCTCGTGGGGAGAAAAGGAAAATCTCTCTTCCTCTTTGGCACAGTGCAGGTTAGGATTTTCTTGATGCTTGAGTGGCTTTAATTTTGCTGAGAGAGCCTCTCCTAAAGTTGTAGGAAGATCACGTTTGGGCTGCAGGCTCAAGATGTGACCTGAGAGGACAGTGGAAATAACGTCTGGAAGTTGGGAAATATTTCAAGAAATCCTAGACCTGGAAATGGATTCAGACTGGTTGACAGGAGGAGAGGATGGGGACAGCCAAGACAACAACAGACTCCCACTGCCAGCATCATCGCCAAGTCCTGGCTTCACAGTGTTTTCCACCAAAGAACTTTTTCACTACTCACAATTCCAATAAGGACTCTTGTTCTCCCCATTTTATAGGTGGTTAAACCAAGTCCCAGAGGGGAAGAGTAACTTGTTTGAGGCTATGCAGCTAACAGGTAGTCAAGGCAGAATCTGAACCCTAGAAGTTGCCTGTCCCACCGCACATGTGTTCAGTCACCTTTTGTGTCAATATATAGGGTGTAGTGGCAAAAATCAGATGTGACAACAGAAGTGAGTAGGAAGGAGATGATTGCACATGGCACCACAGTGATCAGACTGAAAAATCACCTCAGATGATGATCGTGATAGTTAAGACACAGAAGGCTTCATCACAAACGTGGAAAAGGAGGGGGGTTGGGCCTTAAAATTTATCATCCAAACTTAGACACTTTTGAGCATAAGAAGAGGGCTCAGTAATTATGCTGAGACTGCAGGCTTAATTCAGGACCATCTTAGGCCATCTGAACACGTCCACTCAATGTATAAATGTATAAATGCCTTCCCCAGTATCTCAGCTGCTCAGAATAGAGCCAATGTAGAAAACTGCTATATTGATCTAGCCAGTGGGAATGAGGTAAGAAGTAACCATTTTGTACCATTTTTTATGTAAACATTTTGTGCCAGAGGTTGGTTACCTACTACATCTGTTATAGGTTTTCAAACAATAATGTACACTTCCCAGAATATTTTTTTCTGGAATTCCATTTTAATGCTGCTCTCTTGATTTCTACTTCAGAATATGACAGGAAATAACCATATGAAATCTCTTAAGGCACCTGTTTAAAGATGGGTTTGTGACAACTGTGTATCATAGAAGCCAGTATTCTTTCTCAGAATGTTACACATGAATTACTACATTTAGAAACTGATATTAGAAAAATTTATTTCCTCTGGGAAATAGATCAGTTTACTTGTCTCTAATCTTGAATATTATTTAACTTTGTTTTAATTTGGCCTGTAAAATACGCTGGCTCTTCTAACCTGCATAGTTCTAGTCTCATGCACTGAGTCTCACTTTCTCTGTATATTTGTATTTCTTTTCATCTGGATCTTCTATTTCAATTTTATATTTTAAACATATAAGTGCTTTTTTTTTTTTTTGCCCACAGCTTTAAGTCTTTCTTGAAATAAGATTAAATAAAGTATAATAGATATCTTTAAGTTATAACAAACCAGTAGAATCTAAATTCACAGTCATCATCCTGTAGACAACTGTTGATAGTCTTCTTATTTTTAAAATTTTCTTTTCAGAGAATCATCTAAAATAATGGCCACTGATTACATCATTAGTGTTTCTGTATGGCTAATTTACCTATGCTCTGTCCTCTAAATCAAAATAAGGGCAGCCTTGTTCAGAGATGCTTCAATTCTTGCCACCAGCTCCCCTAAGTGGGGAAGGGTGGCATAACACTGACTAGAAAATCAGATGTCAAATCATCTGTAGCACAAAAGCCAGCAAGAGATCTATTTTGTACCTGTCTAGTTGCAATCTAGGTGAAAACATGCTGGACAGAGGAGAAAATAGGTCTTAGTGCATTTAATATAAAAATTCATAGTTTATGTCAGAAAAGGAATTTTGTAAGAGTTCAAATTTAGAAGAACATAGACCTATGTCTGAGTGAATGTGTAATATGTTTAACTGAAGTGAACAAAGAGTTGTCTGCTGCACCTGAGGCCACAATTTGAGAAGAACTTTTTCTAGTGTGTCCCATCCCAGTACGCTGATGACTTTCAGACACAGAAGTTTAGTTGGCGGAGGCGACTAACATTTATACCATAATAGGCAGGAATATAAAGAGCATGATTTCAGACATAATTAGACAGAAAAGGATTGGAGGGCAGAGAAGAGATTAAGGCACTCCTCAGACACTGATAAAAAGTGTGTGTGTTGGCGGGGAGGGCGGTGGTTGCTGATTTGATCTATCCTTACTTAAAGGAACATAAATATAAAAGACAAGTATGAATCTCATAAATAATTTTGCAACAACTGGAAAAAGAATAGTGGCCCCAGATATCCAGAGAAATAGCACAATTTCAAAAAAAATGCTTTCTCTGGCAAACACAACATATTATGATAGCAGTATTTTCTTTAAAGGTCCTGAGGATCAAGATAAGTGAATAAACATAGAAGCAAAATGAGAAACATAAGGTCTAAACAGTGTGATTTTAAAATAGAGATAAAAGCAATATAGTCGGTAAAGTTTAGTCAGAATAAATGGAGATCAAGGACACAATAGAAAAACATTTTCATATTCTAATGTGCTTTAAAGATATTTTTATCAAGATATTTAAACTAATTGAAACTTACAGTACATGACCATATTTATCTTAAGTGAAAAGCCAGTTCTCACTGCAAAATGAATCATTCATATCAGGTTTATGGTAAGAAAATACCTGCCTTCATTTTTCAATTTCAATAAACATGCTAATATGTGTCCCTGAGACACTCGTGTTTTTTAAAAAAAATTCTAACTCTAATATTAGATAGATTAGGTAAAGATATATAGATGGTAAGTTAGGTATTGGATGGATGGATGGATAAATGACAGATAAGTAGATAGATAGATAGAGAGATAATAGATAGAGCTATGGCTTGAATTGTGTTCCCGTAAATGGATGTTAAAGTTCTAACCCTTAGTAACTGTGAATGGTACCTTATTTTGAAGTAAGGCCTTTGCAGATTTAATCTGGTTAAAATGAGGGCATATTGCATTAGGGTGGACCTAATATATAAGTTTCTAAGAAACTGCCGAGCTGTTTTCCAGAGGATCTATGCCTTTTTACATCACTCACCAGTAGGGTATGAGTATTCCACTTTCTCCATATCCTCGTGTCACTTTTTTAAAATTTTAACTGTGATAGGTATGTAGTCATATTTGATGGTAATTCTAATTTACATTCCCCTAATGGCTTGTGATGTTGACTGTATTTTTATATACTTATGTGTCATCTGTCCAACCACACTGGTGAAATGTCTGTTCATGTCTTTTGCCCAGTTTGTAATTGGGCTGCTTGTCTTTTTGTGGTTGATTTTTCAGAATTGAAAAGTATATTTTAGATACCTGATCTTTGTTTGATATGTGGTATGCATATATTTTATCCCAGTCTGTTGCTTGTATTGTTACTACGTTTATGTGGTCTTGTTCCAGAGAAAAGTTGTTCATTTTGGGTGCAATATATCAAATTTTCTTTTATAGATCATGCTTTTGGTGTTAAGAACCGTTTGAGTATCTCTAGATCCCAGAGATATCCTTCTGTTTCTCTAAAATGATAGGTCCCTAAAGCTTTTTAAAAATCATTTTATTTTGTTGTGTTTTTAAATAAATCCTATCGATCTGTCCTTGAGCTCCCTGATTCTATCCTGTCTTCTTCACTTTACTATTGAGCCCAACCAGCAAGTGTCTCACTTACTGTAATTTTCAGTTCTATGATTTTTATTTTATTCTTTTTTATAACTTCTCTTTCTTTGCTTAGCTTTTCTGTTCTTCATTTGTTTGAAGGGAGTTTTTTTGTTTGAATTTTTCATTTTTATTTTTTAATTGAAGTATAGTCAGTTACAATGTATCCATTTCTGGTGCAGAATTTGAAGTTACTCATTGAAGCATTTTTATGATGGCTACTTTAAAAATCTTTGCCAGCTAATTCCAAAATCTTAACTCCTCTTGGTGTTGTCAGTTGATTATCTTTACTCAATCCATTTGTGACTTTTGTGATGTTGTTTTTATGGATACTTCTTAATTAACATCTTAGACATCTTGAATATTATGTTAGGAGACTGTTGGTCTTATTTAAATAATTTATTTAGCAGGCAGTCAACTTATTTAGATTCAGCATGCAGGATCAAAACTACATTTGTGAGCTATAATTCCAATGAAACCTAATTTTCAGAGCCCTTA
Source organism: Camelus bactrianus (assembly GCF_048773025.1). Taxonomy (NCBI): domain Eukaryota; kingdom Metazoa; phylum Chordata; class Mammalia; order Artiodactyla; family Camelidae; genus Camelus; species Camelus bactrianus. The sequence goes on along the minus strand of NC_133543.1, from coordinate 83,753,914 downwards.
CGATACTGTTTTCATCTGCTTAGGGTGTCTCTTGCTGGTGGAGTTCGCACTGTTTCTTGCTGGTACTGATTGCTGAGGTGGGTGTTGCTTCTCAGGCAGGGCTGTCTGGCACCTCTAGGTGGGGAAAAGATGTCACCAGCCCAGAGAAACCAAGAGCTCCTCCCAGATCTGGTGCTAGTTGTAGCCTGATCTCCCCTGCCTTTGGGGAATGAAAAGCACTTCCTAGGCTGTAGGTGCTCGAGGGCCAGATGCTGTCTCTGAGTGTGGGTGGGGAACCTCAGTCCCCAAGGGCAAAGTGACTCTTTTCCTGGCTTCTTGTTGCCAGCATCATGAGTTTCCAATCTATCTCCCTTGTTATTTCTTGAGTATTAAATTCTAGTTAGGGAAGTAGAATATGCACTTTAGAAAATATATAATTAGGAAAACCTGCTCAGGCAGATGCATAGCAAATAAATAGTGTACTGACTTCTGTTCATTAAAAGTTAGAAATGTAAGAACATTTGTGTTATTGGGTACATGTGTCTTCATACACATATACATCTACAGATCAGTAGACTCCACTCCAGTTCTTTTTTAGTACTTGTAGATCTAGCCAAATACATTAGAACTCACAAACAAGTGCAATTTGATACCATTCAAATTATATATGATGTAGAAATATTGAAGAGTTTTCTAATAAATCAATTTGTAGAGTAGTTTATTTTGAAATTTTTAGTTTCTTTCTTAGCAAGTACCAACCTTAAGATTATCCCCTAAAAAAGGTTGTAAACTCGATATAACAACTTTTTCAGGTACCCTTCTCACCGCAGTAACTGAGAGTTCCATGAATTGCACACTGCTCTGAAAATATTATAGTAAATAATAACAGTAAAATATTTATTGAGCTCTTACTGTGTCACTCTTTTAAATATTTTATATGAACGGGTTACTTTAATTCTTATAGCCATCTTATGAATTAAATACTTATAATCTCTCTCTGTATACAAGAAACCTGAGGCACAGGAGTTAAGTAAATACTTGTCCAAATTCACATAGCTGATGACAGAGCTAGGATCCAACCACAGGGATTCTGGCTTACATTCTTGTGCATATAGCTAGAAAAAAACCACTTTAGAGAGCAGTGACCAAATTCAGGCAATTTCTAGGGCAAATAGAATAATTTGTGAATAATAGGGGTATATCAGATTTAAGAAAAAAATGATACATTTTGTTATAAGTAGTTTGTGACATCTATTTAATACATAAAAGGAAAACACATATATTGGTTTGCCATGTTAAGGCAATTTTTCTTGTTAATGTGAGTACGGATGTTTTGCTTTGTCAATGCCAAGGGTGTTTTTGCATTTTGAGACATTTTTATATAGGAAAGAGGAATTCTTCAAGGGAGCTCTGATTTCTTATTTTACAGAAATTATTCCCATTGCCTCTCATCCTATGCTACCTCACAGTCAGCATCGGAGTATAGTGCAATATTTGTGTCCATTTAGTTATACATTTAATCTTTGGTCTTTTGAAATTACTCATATGCCTATCAAAGAATGATAAGAGGAATTTTTTTAAATGATCCTGTGCATTTTGTTAACATTAATCCAAACCTTTCCAAGACTTTATGATGTTCTACTTTTGCATCTAAACTGTATGAGAATTCAAAAGGAGATTTAATGACATGGATAATTCACTGCTTATGTGTTACATTTTGATTTTGTTTATTTTCCATTTTCTCATGTAAATTTTACAGTCCAATGTAAAACAATTTTTGTTGTTGATTACTAGTACCTGACATATTATCAAATCATACTGAATCACTGAAATGTAATCACTTGTGATTATTTGGGCTAATCTATGTGTTCACTGATGTATAAAACATTTGTAAGGAAATAATAAATGCTGTATGTTTGTGATTATTACTGTAGCAAAGGGCAATCCATAAATTAGTAAAACTTTGCACTGAAGAAAAATAATTTAACTAGAAAAATTCAGATAGTTAAATTAAAATGATAGTCACAGTCTTATTAACAACGTATTTTCTCAGAAAACATTTTACCAAGGAAAAGTCATTTAAAGTTTAAAACCAATTTATTTTGCATTAATGAGATTCATAAAGATAAATGAATAAAATTGATCTTGGATTTTATTAACTAAACTATAATACTATGCAATTAACAATGAGAATACTTTTGCAGGCATGCATTTTTGGCACTTCCTGGTAAATTTCAAAGAGAAATAATGAGAAAACTTTAGTGAAGTTCATGATATCCGGTTCTGCAAACATTGCTTTCTATTCTTTATGAAACTTTGACTAACTGTCAATACCTCTTTGCATATAGGAAGAGGATGACAGGGCAGAAATGATACAAAGTAAGAGCCTTGTATACTAAATTACCTTTTTAAAAAAATGTAACGGCTTACTGAGTTAAAGAGGGTCATTTTGATACCAGCAATGTTTCCACCTTTAATAGAAATTCATCATTCCTCCAGTTGTGGACTTGAAATAAGAAGTTTTTAATGAAAATCACTTTACAATCCTGTTTCATTTGCTCTATGCTAGGTTGTGAAATACCTTTATTGCTTCGTCTAAAAGCAACAGGTTCATAATATACTGTCATCACAGGACAGAAGAAACTTTTGTTTGTTCATGGTAAATAATTCTGGTATTTAAAATTTAGACTTTGCTTTAAAAAAGACAGTTATTTCAAGATTATCAGTATAGCCACAGTTTAGATAGTTGGGAATCTAACAATTTAACTAAATGCCATTATCCTAATTTAAAATTTAAGCACAATTTTAATTGTAGTACTAAACCAAGGGTGATTTATATTTAAAATTAGATGTTTAATACTCATTTCAAAAATACAGGAAAAAGGTAATTGATGACAGCCAAAGTAATGATAATCACATGGAGTTATAGCTGGTATTTTGAGGAAAGCAGTCTATCAAATATTCAGAAGTAAAGTATGTGTAGTGAACTATTTATGACAAGCCCTTTAATTGTTTTTTGTTGCTCCAATCATCGTTTTTATATAAAACATTGACTAAAGACAAACAAGATGGATAAAAGTTTGATATGCCAACCCAGCTAACGCATAGTTATCTTTAAAAAGTGTGCTTATTTCTGGTATGGACAAGATGGTGTAGAGTACTCAGTAAAAGTCTAAACCATGAATATAGCACAAAGCACAGGTGAAGGAGAACTCTGAGAAATGGTAAGGCGGCCCCTGCAGGACTAGAAGAACAGTGTCAGAGTGTCTTCACAGTCCTAGCACAACAAAGGAAAGAAGCCCTGATTTTTCCTGTCCTCCAAGCTCCTACCTAGAACAGACAGCAGCACAGGCAGGGTCATTCCTCCCCTGATACTCGAGGAGAATCAGAGTACACACACACACACACACACACACACATGGGCTACAGTAACCAAGACAGAGTAGTATTACTGGAAAGATAAACTCAGGGATCAATGGATCAAGATGAAGAACTCTAAAATAGACCCACACAATGTATCCAACTAAAATTTGACACACAGGTGCTAAAACAATTCAACGGATGAAGGAAAATCTCTTCAACAAATTATGTTGGAACAATTGAACATATATAGGCAAAAATATGTACCTCAATGTAAATCTCAGACCTCACACAAAAATTACGTATTTTTAATACTTGGACTTAGATGTAAAATGTCAAACTACAATTGTTTCATAAGAATAATAGGAGAATATATTTGGGATCTATGGATAGACAAGTAATTCTTACATAATTCTTACACACTCCGTATTATTCAGAATATTATCCAACCTTGAGAAAGAAGGTAATCCTGCCGTTTGTGACAGCATGACTGGAACTTGATATTTTGCAAAGAACAATAAGTCAGATAGAGGTGGATAAATACTGGGTGGTATCATTTATATTTGGAATCTTAAAAAAAGTCAAACTCATAGGAACAGAGAGTAGAAAAGTGGTTGCCTGGAGCCTGGAGTAGGGTGTGGTGACTAGAAAGGCGTGCATTTCTTGGCCGCTTATAACATTCAGAGTTAGTGATTAAAATAAGCCTTTATCTAGGTATTTCAGGAAGAAAGGACTTAAAACAAGAAATTAGGTCATGAGCAAATCTAGGGGAGGGGGAGAGGAGCAGAGATTGAGGAAACTATCAGAATGTTGGTTTTGACATCAATTACTGTAACCACAAGCCACTGGCAGGATGTTGCTGCTGCTGCTGGAGCTCTGGACACGGCCACAGCTTCCCCCAACGTGACAGTGATTAGGCACTGGAGTGGGAGTCTAGCTACTGATTATTCTGAGGCTATAGGAATCTGTTACCAATTGTCACAGCAGGAAGATGGCCTCTGTCTCACTTCTGCCTTCCAAATCTTCTTATGGATGTATGTCCTCCAAACCTTAACCTCATTTAGGACTCAGAAAAGCAAAGGCATCTGAGAAATATGTTTTGAGCCTGACAGTGCCTGCCATTCATGAGTAATATAGAAGGTGTGAAGAATGCCATTTTGTTTAATGTCTTGCTTTATCCTCATCTCTCTTATCCCATTATTTTGTATAGCACATACTATATATTGTAGGGGTTTTTTTTGTCCATTATAAATTGTTATGAAAGCATTATTGTAAGTTGTTGTCTTCCCCACTAATGTGCTGTATGAAAACAAAGATCTTTTTAACTTGATCATTAATGTCTGTCAGAAATCAAAACACATGATAGTTGCTCAGTATATGTTATTAAGTAACTATATGAATTTTGATTAACAGCCCCAAATTCCCTGGTTACTTCACATTCAAGCAGCAGGGACGCTTGCTAATAGATTAGTAACAAGAATCAGTTTTCCCCATTATCACTACTTTCTGCTCTTCCATTCAGCTCCTTTTCTTCTTAATCAGGAAATGTTAGCAAGTTTTTGCTTACTCCCATGAAGTCTACTGTTTTGTGAGACAAGAGAGTGGTTTGGTTTTATTCCCATCCAATCTTGTCAGGGCTATAATCAATGTATGTTTGTCCAAGTTTCTGGCATGTGTACACCAGTATTCCTACTTTCACATGTAGAAAGTAAAGAAATATCAGTCAATGAATTAATGAACAGACCTATGAATGAAATGAATGAGTGAACCAATAAATGGGAAAATCATACTTCCTTGATTAGGTTGCAGATCTTTCCAGGAAGCTTACTCTTCTGATGAAAACCTTAAAGCCTTCTATCTATAGAAAAGGATAATATAATTTAAATTAAAAAAATGTTTCCTTTCTTTTCATTACCTATGTGACATTTATAATAGATTATTTATGGTGAGCGATTGCTTGTTTGACTTATTAAAAAAAAAAAACAAACCCAAAACTGAAATGAATTGTGTAGGGTATTTAAAGTGAAATACAAATTAATTTTAAATATTACTTTGTAGGCTAATATCACTCTTTAAGAAAATTAATGATTAAAGTCTAAATTAATGTTTTAGGCTATAATATTTAATTATTATGAAATCACTGTTCATCCAAGCCCAATGTGCAAAATAAAGTAAAATGGAAAAAAAAATCTGCTTTACTCATTTTATCTGAGTTTAAACCAGAAAAGAAGGCAGGGGTGGCAGACGGCAGTGCAAGGCTTTCGTGAGGTTTGGTCGTTGCTGCGACTGGCCAGGCAACATCAAAGGCAGGGAAAGCCACCCTTGCCAGACTTCAGTTTAGCGTTGCCTCTCATGGTAACTAGCATTCTTTTTTCCTAGAATTAAAGACACGATGTGGTCTTTTAATAACAACCCAAAGAGATAAATTGAAGTACCTATGAGTCTTCTCATGCTTCTTGGCTTTGTTACACCTTACCTACCGTTGTTGAGGCTTGAGAAGAAAATCATTCTTGTTAGTCCAGATGATGTTTTATGTTTGTATCTTCCAAAATAAAGAAATAATCTACCCTCTTACACTGATATTCAAAATGGTTTATTCTGTGGATTAAGAGATTTCCATTGGAAAATTGGTGGCCTCAGTGCAAACAGATAAAAGTAAAATGCCAACCTTCAACACACATTCACAGCTTGTGATTATTTTAATAAAAGGAGTTTCTGTGGGCTACTTGTAGAACCCAAAAGTTTAGCTTATTTTTAGTCATTTTTTTCATTACCATAGAAGCAAAATCAAGCTAACCAGAGTTAAGCATTTCTCATTTATTCTAATTATAAAAAGCATAAGCTTTCTCAAAAATATGCAATAAAAATCCTAGCTAACTTGCAAGAACTTAGAATTTTGATTATATTTCTAGAGTCTTAAGCTGTGTTTTCATTGCAGATGTGTGACATATATCCCAAGAAATTAATTACCTTTCAAAATTAGTTATCATTGCCTTTTGTTTACTAATAAAACAAAGATTTGAGATCAAGTTGTTCTCCCTATGTTTTAAAATTTATTTATTCATAAAAGGATTCAATTCCATCAAATGTTATTACCCTCAAAATCTTCTGTGAGATTTGTAGAAATTATATTATTGATGACCATCCACTTAAACTCTTTCTGGAAGAAGAGAGTCAGCAAATGACATTTTAAATATCTCCCACTTTATTATTAAGAGATTTTTCTTTAAGGTTTATTAGAAATATCACTTAAAGGTATAAAAAGTGAAAGAGAAATAATTATTTCTAATGACACTAAAATAACACCTAACTGTGGAGTCAGGGAGTCACAGTTCAAGAAGACAGAAAGAATTATTTTATATAATCAAAACTCCTGGTATTAATTTAAAAGAAAAAAAACTTCTTCCTTTTCATATATAAAAATCCTGGTATCAAGTCCTTATAAAAATAATTCTACAAGGGTAGGAAAATCACCCCCACTCAACAACCTTATACTTTCTACAAATGATTTCTTGTGCAATGTGTGGAAATAGAACTCCACATGCATTGGAACCACAAATTACCAATGTGGAAATACAGTAGTTCCTGCGGTTTAACTGCAGTGAGCCTGACATCTGGCAGCTACACTGCTGGGACTCTCCACTTGAGGGCAATTCTCTGCTCATTTTTACATTAGTGTAACATTTTCCCTGTGCAGCAACTTGTTTGTCCAGAGTATAAATTGTTCTGAGGTAGAAAAGAAAAGTCAAACATGAACTGATGCCAAAGTGAGGGAGCTCACAAACAAGACTATTCTTCCTGATTCTTTCCCTCTCTCGAGAGGAGCGTGTGATGTATACATAGCATATCACTTGTAAAAGGCTTGCAGTGGGCGGGATTGCCAAGTTTTTCTCATTCACTATAGGGTTATCATTTGCTCTAGAATTTTCTACTCTTTTAACTTTGATTTATCCTATTTTTTTTATAGTTTGATTATCATAAGTTGTTTTAAATAATTTCAGAAAGTTGTGAATAAATGAATCAACATTCAAAGTTTATAATTGCCAAAGGTTTTGCATGAGTTATTTTCCCCAACATGAAATAACCTTGGAATATGCTGGATTTTATAGTTTTTTTTGAAAATGCACAATGGCTTTGATGCAGGAAAAACAGATGCTGGGCATGAGGAGAGCCATGTCCCAGGCTTCGGCTGAGTCCCTGGGACATGTCCTGCCAAATATGGGTCCTTGGCTTCGCGCAGGAAAGAATTCAAGAGCAAGCCACAGTTGAGTGAAGGTAGATTTATTTAAAGATACATCGAAAGAAGAGAAAGGCCACGAGGTGTGGGGGTTGGGTGCTCAGATTAGAGTAAAAGTAGGTACACACTCCATAGACAGAGCATGGGCTGTCTCTGAAGGGGGAGAGAGAGAGAGACCGCAGCAGCCATGAGGCACGTGTTGCCAGTTTTTATGGGCTTGGTGGTTTCATATGCTAATAAGTGGAAGGATCAGTCTAACTAGCCTGGGGACGGGGCTGGGATTCCCAGGAAGTTGGCGATTTCTCACTCTTTGACCTTTTATGGCTAGCCTTGGGACTGCCATGGTGCCTGTGGGCGCGTTATTTACCATGCTAATATATTATAGTGGGCGTATAATGAAGCTCAAGATCTGCTAGAAGTCAAATCTCCCACCATCTTGAGCCTCAAAGCCTACTGAGGATTTAATCTTCCACCATTTTGATGTTAATTGCTGTATCATTCCTTGAATGGCTGTGCCCTGCCCCCTTCCTGTCTCAGCTTTTGGCATAACAAAATCTATGAGAAAATTTAAGTTAAATTTTCAGTTAAGTTTTGTTTACCAGGATTTCTTAAATTCAGTGGCACTTTTGACATAGATGAGTACTACATGAAAGAAGTTGGGAAGCACTGGAATGAATAATTTGGTTAATTAATAGTCTAATGAATGTACACCTGTAGAAGTAAATTTTAACATGATAGATTCAATTCCTAGTGAAATTTGTTACAAGTTTTAATAAGGGTAGTAAGTAATATCGAGTGACTTCAGGCCATCTGCTTTACATGACATATCTATGGGAAATGCTGGAAGGCAGGCTGATAGTTTTACTTCCTAGAATGTTCTCTACAGGTATTGTCATTATAGTTCATATTAAACCAGATGGAGTCATAAGATAAATAATATTAGCTATTTTTAATATTTTGAATTTGATGCTCTAGTGCAGGCATAGATTTTTTTAAAAAATAATCATTAATATTATGGAGTTATGTGATGTGTTATTCTCAAGATCCAAAGGCAAAAAATCTTGACTTTCTCAATACTGGGATGCATACATGCAATTTTAAATAGCAAGAATGCCTTTCAGTAAATTGTGTGTTCCATCTGTCACAGTTTCCACATTTTACCATTGACAACATTTGTGATGTGATCTAAGAAATTGTTCCCAGCAGGTCCCATCATATTGAATAATAGTCTCTTTTATATGAACAGGTTGTTAAATCAGCAACACTCCCAATTTCAGGCTAAAAATGAAAATCAACACTAAACTTAACCACATAAGTGAAACTGATGGATTCCTGTAGAGAATTATATGTGTGAATTTAGAAATGTAGTTAATGCAATACAAATCATATATAGAAAAATAAAACAAAATAAAATAAAGGGGATTCTTCAGTTTTTCTGTTAAAATCTGATGCTATTGTAGAAAGAAAAAATGTGACTTCTCTCCTATACATCTTACTGATTTTAATAATTAACTAAATACATTGCTTTTGTTGGTTCAGGCCCATCCCAATCTCCAAGGCAATATAAGAAATGTTGTGATGGTGTTTTGTTTTGGTTATCTTTTGCTTCACAACAAGCTACCCCAGAATGTGTTGGTTGAAAATAATAGTTCTGTCTTAGCTGTGTTTTTGCAGGTGAGTAATTCAGGCACGTCTCACCAGGTCCATTCTCCTGTATGCAGTAGCCACAGGGGTCATTCAGTAGATTTCAGCTAATAGCTGAGTGGTATGAAAGGTCTAAGATAGCATCACTCATATGCCTGATGCCATGCTGGGAAGTCTGGAAGCCTGTGCTTTGCTAGGACTGTTTCCATCTCCTTGCAGTATCATTGCCTCTCCAAATGGTCTATCCAGCAGAGAAGTCTCACTTCTTACATGGACTCTAAAGTGAAAAAGAACAGGTTTTTAGTCCTCTAAAGGGCAAGGTCTGGAATACATTTATTCAAGGTAGTCTCTGAATAAGCCCAGATACACAGAGAGGGAAATTAGACCTTAATTTTTTATTGAGGGAGTATCAAAGAATTTGTGGACTTTTAAAATCTACCACAGTCTACTGTTCAGTCAGAAATTATCCACATTTCTCCCATTTGCAAAATATACTCAGCTATTCCAAAGACTCCTGAAAATCCATCTCATCAGGAGGTTGATGCAAATTCCAAGATATCATCTTCTAAATCAGGTCCAGATGCAGATATGTCTCTGTGGGTGGGGTTCCTCAAGTACTATTTCTGTCTTTCAGAAAATGGGAGAAATATAGCATCCATGGCTCCATATTAATTCTGAAATCCAGCAGAGCACATGATGCTAATTCCTTGATTAGGAACTTACTCCATTTTGGGAGAGTGGTTCTTCATTGCTTTTAGTTCTGCCTTCTGGGAACTTGGTTACAACCTTTTCCATAAAGATAGTCTGTGTTTTTAGATGGTCTCAGTATTTTCTCAGCCTAAGCCTATTTCCTGCCTAAAGAAGGGTTGAGGAATCCAGGGTTGTTTTGATTGATCTTTCAAACCAAATTGATGATACTTTTGCAAGGAAAATTCTCTTAAGAACCTGTAGGTTTCTTATGGATAGTATTGAGAGTAATGTAGAGTTACTACATCAGACAAAAGCCATATACACAAATCTCTTCAAGACAGGCCCCATTCTGCTTTGATCTGAGTTACATACAATGGGACAATGACTATAAGAATCTTCAAAATCTTAATGGGCATTTTCTTAATTTTTTCTCAGGTGTCAATAAAGTATATTGGACTCATACCTTTGGGTTATTTATCTTTATGCTATACTATACTGCAAGTGTCCTGGACTTTATCTTTGTCTTGAATCTATTTCTTTCCAAGTCTTTTGTCATCTAAAAGGATTGGGACTTAGAAACCATTTTATTTTAAACAGTCTGGGCAAACCCTGATTCCTTTATATTTTCTCTAGATTTTGCTCAGAAAGTGAGTATTCCTTCCTTAGCACATGATTTGTTTCTCATTTTTTATTATAGGAAGTTAGAAAAAACCAGTGACACTTTGTAAATACTGTGTGGTCATTTCTCCAGCCAATCCATGAGTTAAGTACCTTTTCTATTCTTCATGTTACTGAAAAATTAATGTTTACCAACTGTCTGCTATTACATATCAAATGTCTTCTATACTTTCTAGCTTCCAATAACAATTTTTCTTTCTCCTCAAGACTCTTACTTCCTTTCTAAAGGTTCCTAAATTCTTCCTATCATTTCCTCCTCATCCTATCCCAAAGTCCCTGTCATATGCTTCAGGTTTTTGGTCTAGTAATAAATCATGCATCCCCTGGTCCCAAAACCACACCACATGCTCACTGACTCAGTGATTCTACCTGGCTTTGACGTATTCCCAGTAACTGCTTTCTGGCTCCTCTGACACGCAGTTTTCAGTTAGGTGGAGTTCTCTGCAGAGTAAAGTCATGTGGGCTGGTAGGGATATCACTGGAATTGTGATAACACGTAATAATCTGTAAAAGATAAGAATGAGTATCATACCATGGATTATAGTGGAGACTAACTACTGATCTTTGCTATTTTCTTCTTTAAAGTATCTTTTCTTTCTTTTTTAAAATCCTTAACCCATAAGAATGAAGAATAAGATGTTGGCACTATATGTTTCTAGTACATAATATAACACATTTCACTAGTTTCCTCTCTGTCTCTACTATTCACTATAAAAAATGACTAGGGTCCAATAATTGTGTATAATGACTAAACAAGAAAGTCTATTTAGATATATTGAGGGGACCTGCTATGGAGTGAATGTTTGTGTGTCTCCACAATTCATATGTTGAAGTCTCAACCTCCAATGTAACTGGATTTGGATATGAGAACTTTGGGAGATAATTAGAGTTAGATGAGATCATGGCAGTGGGGTCCTTATAGTAGGATTAATATACTTATTAAAAAAAAAAATACCAGAGACTTCACTCTCTCTCTCTCTCTCTGTCTTCCTGTGCATGCACTAAGAAAATGTCATGTGATCACACAGCAGGAAGGCCGGCAGCCTGATCTTGGACTTCTCAGACTTTTCCAAAACTGTGAAAAATAAATGGTTTAAGCCACCCAGCCTATGTCATTTTTTAATGATAGCCTAAACTGACTAATACAATAAGATTTGGTTTATTGCATGTGTATACACAAATTAAGTTGTATTATACAGTAATTTTAAGGAATTTTTATGTTTTATGCTTTTAATTAATTTTCACTGATTCTAATTTATGGGAAGCCTAATTTTGTTGTTCCTATAATTACGATATAACAGCATCATGACTCTCAAATGGCAAAGATCTTGAGTGGGTAGTTTATGCCTCAACTCCAGCAAACTTTTGGTTTGGTAAATAAAAAAGAATAATCTGATTTCAAGGACCAAATGTGCAGAGCATGTGGATATCATTCTTTGAGTTGTAAAGAATGTATAAAATTTTGCATTTGAAAGACGTTTGATATGTACAAGTTTCCAGATATATGTGCAGATGGTGGAGGCTCTGTAGCTTGTTTCTACCAAGTAGAACAATAGAAATATAAAGGAATAATTTTCAGGATAATTTAAACCATGGTTTTCACTAAAAATATTATTTTGTGAAATGTTCTATGGTTAAGATTTGTAACTTCTACTTGATGTTTTAATGAAATCCTTTCTCTTTTTTTTAACACTTCATTGTTGATGATAAAGAAATGTATGGTACCCCCTCCCCCTCCAAGAACTTAGCAATAATGAAAACATGTAGTAACTCTGAATGTTAAACCACAAAATCAATAACTTTTTAAAATTTAATAATTTTTCAATGCCAGACAGGACGTTAATCAATTAAGGAAAAAAAAAAGTTCTGGAAACTCACATTGAATGTTTTTAAGTTTAGATAAAATTCCACTAAAGACAATAATATAGAAATTATGTATTACTTAGAATTATGTTTAATACAGTATAGAACTGTAGAAAAGTAAGGATTTCAAAACATATATTGTTAGGACCAAATAAAGAACTTTCCAGGAAGAGTGAAATACAGCACAATTGTCTTCAAGAACTGCAGTCCCATGTGCAAGGCTGTACTTCTTGAAGATGTTGGTACATCAGTACATTTCAGTACAATTCCATTTGTAGTCACAAAACAAGTAAGTACAGTACTCTGGTTTTTTTGGGGGGTTTTTTTGTTTTGTTTTGTTTTATTGTTTTACTACCAATTAATCTTCTGATGCACCTTGACCCCTCAAGAATGTCCACTTAGAACATGTCAAGCTTAACTTATTATTTCAGTTAATTGATAGCAATATTTCCTATTGAAAAATAAGAAGTTGGCATTGTGGGGTATGTCCTAGTCCCTGTGAGCTTGTTTAATGTAATTCTCCCATGGAATCATTTTTGTTTTGCTTAACAAAACTAATTTTGAAGCACCTTTACTAGATACATGTCAGCCATGCCTCTGTAAGTTCCTTGCCACATGCACAGAAGCCAACTATTTTCCTGATAATTCTCTGTTCTTTTCTTGCATTAAAAAAAAAAAGTGCCATTATTTTATTAATTTTCCTTACATGGGGGAAAAAAAAGATGAACTCCAATTTTGGAAAGTTTCTGAATGTATGCTGATTTCATAGAAAGAAAGGCTAAAAGAGTTAAATAGATAAAGGAGGAAAAGCAACAAAAGATATGTTTTTGTAAGTTATTTTTCTTTTACTTATCATTTTATAGAAAACATAAATGAGTTTATTGTTCTTATTACAAGAGAATTATAATGAAATATATTTATGTTTTTCAAGGAGATATAAATATTGAAAGCACAAAGTAACAATCACCAAGTTATATTTTTATAAATAACTACTGTGATACATATCTATATACTGTACATATATTGATTAATATGTTTGCCTTACATTCCAGAAAGAAGGTAAAACAAATTAATTATACAATCCTTTCATTTATTTTAATGAAGGATATCTATGTAAAATTGTAAATTTACTTTCGTTATCTAATTCCAAATACTAATGGCATTTTAAGGATCATAATACATATAGTAGAAAGTTTTCTAATTGACTTTCACCTAACTTGATAGAGCAGTGCTTTTGATTATTTTTAAGCACTCAGAGCTTAAACTGAATGTGGATAATTGGCGACCCTCTAGTCTGCATGTTTACTTACATTTCTAGGAGTTGAATCAATCATATTTGTGTCCAAATCAGTTATTCTAGTTATACATGTTTTACCACTATGTAATTTTATTTACAATTAACAAAACTGATGCAATAAGTGCAATAAAGAGATATATATAAGAATATTGTTGAATATTTGAAAACAGTACATTAAATCATCAATGGAAAATTGCTATGTAACTATTGGTAGACAAAACATCTATAAAAGATTGATAAAAATTTGAAAAGCATCCTGAGCTTTCATTGAAAATAGCTCCAGGACACTTTTAAGTGTTTCACGTGAAATTTTGTAGCCTAAACATATAAGTGCATTTTTATAAGAAAAAGAGAAAACAAAGCAAGGTAGACTAATCAGAATTTCACATACAAAGAATTTATATACAAAAAAGGTGCTGGTCCTACATTTAGGAGTTGATGAATAAACACATTATTTGCTTTTGCCTAAAACTGTTAATATGGGAATGTCAAATACTTATTTAATTAAGCTACTGATAACTGATCCAGACTGTGTCAGACAAGAGAGCTTCAAGTGTTGCCAAAAGGTTCTCCAGAAAGTTTGAGCAGATGTACACAACCAGGAGCAGTACACGAAAGTGCATTTCCCAATCCACTGCCAACTGCCAGGATTGGCATAGTTGAATGTTTGTGGATTGGATGAGTGAAACATATCTACCTGCTTTATTATAACTTCTATTTATTTCTAATAAAAATTTGCATTAACGTATGTGTGCATAGGCAAACATAGCTTTGACTGTTTATTCATTTCCTCTACCAGAAAAGATACTTAATATAATTTCTATCTTACTGAATTTATTGACTTGTTTTGTGGCCTAATATATAATCTATTCTAGAAAGTGTTCTGTGTGTGCTTGAGTAGAATGTATTTTCTGATACCATTATGATACCATTATAATGGTAAAAATACCATTTTCTGATACCATTTATGGAGATTGTAATTATAATCTGCATAAATCTCCTTGCATTCATCCAACTTTGAATAATTTTTCATTATATGATTACAACAAAAGCAATAATGCAATACATATGCTATCTATTAAAACAGTCTAATGACATTGTCAAACAACAAAATGATTGTGCAATATGGACTTCATGAATGGATCTATGCTCTAACCTCATGATCACTGTCTTTTTGCTATGCATAGTCCAGATTTGTAAGGACTCAATGCAAGCTTTCCTTTAGAATTAATACTAATTTGAATATTCTAAATTGAAGAAAATTAAGTTTTTTCCATCCTTGAAAATTGGAACAATGTTTTTTATCCCTCTTTTTCCCCTCTGTTCTCTACAATTTCCAAAATCATTCTCAATCACAGCCTTCAAATAATTTTTAAACTTAGAATCTGCTTTTGCTGGCTCCATCTCATCATTGTTTTCTCAATTTATGCATCACATTCATGAGAAATACATTCACTGACACTTTATCAAATGTTACCTACCACTTTCACCCATGTTTTGCTACAACTGCCTTTCTTCAAACTCTTAGAAATTATTTTTGCTTATTAAGATTTATTTTAGAAATACATAAATGCATACATAAAATGTGAGATAGAGAAACTGAAAGAAAAGAAAAATAAATAGAAAACAAACATAGAGAAAATATACAAATGTAATATTGAGGGAATAGAATTAGAAGTATTATTGTTTACTTTCCAAGGAGTCTCAGAAACTGAGAGAAAATAAAAATGAAGAGTAGAGGACTTTAAAAAAAATTTAGGATATTGATTTTTTCAGAATTAAAAGTAGTTTAAATAATTCAGATTGAAGGCTTTCAGAGAGGCAAAGTGGAATGATAAAAGAAAGAGCACATCTAGGTCTGATAGTGAAATTTGAAAGAATCAATAAAAATTCTAAAACATAGGAGAGAGAAAATAGATCATCTGGAAAAGAATAAAAATCAAATTAACCTCAGGGTTTTTTTTTTCCACAAAAGGAATGGCTACCAAGGAGCAATATTAAAAAAGAGAGAGAGAGAAACAACATAAAATGTGTATTCAGCCAGCTGACATTCAAGTAAAAGCATGTGATAAAAAAAATATTCTCAAGCATACAACCCTGGAAAAGCTTACCAAAGAAAGAACCACATTGAAAATTGCTGGACATGAGTAACTAAGAGAAAGCTCTTTGAGAGATTATAAGAAGTCTTTACAAAGTTATCACATAATCTGGAAATCTTTGCTGTTATCTTTTAGAATGCTTTCATTTAAACTATTTAGAAGTTTTGAGTTAATTGTAGACTCACATGCAGTGTAAGATATAATGGAGATCCTGCTACCCTTTATCCAGGTTCCCCAATGGCACCATCTTATAAAATGATTGTACAATTCACAACAAGGATATGAACATCGGTAAGATCAATATGTCCATCACAGCAAGGACCCTTCATGCTGCCCTTCTGTAGAAATATACACTTCTCTCACACTCTCCCACCTTTTTCTTAATTTCTTAATCCCTGGCAACCACTAAATTGTTCTCCATTTCTGTAATTTTGACATTACAATTACATTATATAAAAAGAATCACACAGTGTATAACTCTTGGTCTTGGCTTTTCTTATTCAGCATATTTATCTGGATATTCATCCCGGTTGTTGCATGTATTAATAGTTCCCTCCTTTCTGTTGCTAAGTACTGGTATGGATGTACCACAGTTTGTTCAACCTTTCACTCACTGCAGTATCTTTGAGTTGTTTCCAGTTTGGGGGTACTATAAATCAATTACTATAAGCATTTATGATTTCCTTTCTCTGAGTTAGTAGGTTTTTCTGGTCTCCAGTTTTGTGACTCCCAGCTTTCTTTGGTAGTTAAGGTCTTGCATCCAGTAAAAACACAAGACACATAGTTATAATTTTCCTTCCTCTCCAAACATTGAAACTCCAATTCCAATTAATAAGAATTAAATATATCCCTAATTCTCTAGTGAACTTGAGCAAGCACACACTTCTCTGATGTTATTTCTTGGTATTTGTTAATTGGTAGATTTTTATTTCCTTGATCCATTCAACTGAGAACTTCTTTCTACTTTATTAATTTACCCTGGATTTCTATGCCTTTGAAGCAAATGAAGTTTAATATTCCATAATGACCAAATGCCTCACATTTGTTTTCTTTAAAACGTTATCACTATCTGATATTCATGTTTATTAATTTATTACTTTTTGTGTGCATGTCTTTTCCACTAGAGAGTAACATTCATAAATGCCAAGACCTTATATACCTGTTTCTCATGTAAATGTATGTATATATGTAAAATACACCCTCCGCTTAGAAGAGTTCCTGATACATAGTAGGTAATTAATTAGCATTTGTTGTTGTTTTGGTTATTATTAATTGTTAATTCTATCAATAACAGTATAAAAATCTTCACCTTTGCCTTAAAAATGCAAGTTTGAAAATTAATTTCTCTACCTTGCCTTTCTTTATCATTAGAACCATTAATTTCATGTCAGTTATCTCTTCTCTTGGATCCTTTCTAGAAAAATTAATAAGATAAATATTTTATTGTTATTAGAACTATAATGTTAAACAAATTTCTTAATTGGATCAAAGATCCTATATATTTTACTGATGTTTATAAAATTACATACATATTATTATAAATCAGTTTACCCTAGGTAAAGTAAAAATATGTTCTTAAATTTTTTTATCACATATAAGGTACCTGTTACTAAGCTTGATATATTTCAAAGTAAAATAAAAAATGTATAATGCTACTACAAATATATTTCATCCAAATAGTTTTATAGAGGAAAATATTTTGAAAAAAATCACAGTGTAGGAAAATCTTCACTAACTAGAATTATATGAGAGAGGAAAAAATAGAGGGTGTATTTTCTTTGTGTTATTAATCTTATAATCTTATAAATTTACTGACTTTAAAATACAAGAAAAGGCAAATAAAGCTATAAAGTAGTTTCTGAAAAGGCATTTCAAGAGAAACAGCCATGAAAACTTAAAGGAACTATTTTTTATACTATTTCAAATGCCAGAAATGGTCGTGACTTGCTTGTCAATTTTAGGTCACTTGGAAAGGATATAGTAACTGTGAAGTCATAAATTCCTGGAGTGAAATTGCTGCAGAATGATTGAGGAACATGTTTCAAGTGAATTGGCTCTAGTCCTAAGAACTATCTATTCAAGTACAGGAAAGAGCAAGCTAAAATATTTCATATGTATGTATTATTGGGTTTTTTTTACAAGGAACTTTCACAATCACCTGTCTTTATCCAAATATATGAAACCTAATGCAATAATCTATACAAGTAGTGTTCAGAATATTCATAAGTTTACTGGAGATCACTGTGGTGATAAATTTTGTATGGTACACATAAAAGCAATATGGATAATTGACAGTTAGAGCTGATCATCCATTTTTCCCAGGACTACCCCTTTTTCTCTTATGTATTTTTTATAATATATACCCAGGGGATTAAAGATAAAGTGATGTTTTATTACTTTATGTTCTTAGAAAATTTTTACACGTCACCTATCACTTCTTAGACTTAAGAATTTTAAATTGCACTGAACTAGTTGCATAATAACTGCAATTCTTGAAATAAAAAATAGAAATTGAAGGTACTAAACAAATTTTTAACACTTTCTACATTATTTGGAAACAATAAATATATCATAATGGGCAAAGAGCAACTCAAATTCTCCTACTTACACACACATACACACACACACATACACATACCCCACCATCACCAAAAAAAATTGATTTTGCTAAATTAGCAAATACATATATTCTCTTGAGAATATTTGTCGTTCAAATTTCTGAGTCAGATTATTTTCCTCAGTCATCACCTGGCAGACTTCAGGCTATTGCATTTAAGTCAACTTAGGTTGCATTTAAGTATATATTGGAATGTCAGATAGTCACACGCATCCTAGATGTAATAATGTTTCACATATAAGATGGCGAAGACATATATAAATGCAAAACATTGACTGCATATTTGTATAACCACCTGGGCTTTGGGAAGTATATTAACAGGCTAGAGTGCAATCTATGCACTTAGGCTCGAGATGGTTACTAAGTTAAAAAATTAAGCCATGGTAAAGAACAGTCAAGGGATTCCGTGTTGCTTAAACAAAAAGAGGAGAAATTTCTTTCCTTCTTTCTTTTTTTTTTTTTCCTTTTTTCTTTTATGTTGGGGGAGGTGTTTTGTGAGGAGTGAGAGAGCTGTCCTCAGATAACTCTCTACTGTAAATCAGTAAAAATCTGTAGAGCAGTGTTAAAATGAGGACAGATAAAGAATATTTCAACAGTTAGTATCTCAGTACTGGAAGAATAATGGACTTACACCAATAATTCTTAGTGAAAAAAAATGCCATCATATTTGATTTTCTCTGCAGGTTCCTGAATTATCCTCAGAATTGTCCAAAGACAGAATTTCCTACCTTGGGCGATGACAGATGGATTGTCCCTAATTGAGTGTACTCCAAGACAGACTAAAGGACCACTGTAAAAGTACTTCTGAGGAAATCTAAGAATTGGAAGAGTGTTGGGACAATATAGATTTCACACCATTTTACAGACTCCTCTATATACTATGGTGTTGAATGTTAAATAAATATAATATTCTTTTTGAATTATTTATATAACTTTCCTTAGGTGTTTTTTTAAAGACAGTTCTTTTGAAAATTTTTTCCAATTCTAGATAATCTAGATATAATATGGGATGAGTTTGCACTTTCCATTCATATAGCTTCTGAAAAATGGGCAGCTGTATGGTGTCTTCTTCAAGATGAAGGAATGTATATGACTCATAGCAGTTTTGGAGGTTAAATTATACTAATGCTAAAACTTCAAACCATAGTTGAGGTAAAATAACATTTTTTGATTTAGAAGTCAGAGTGTGATGCAATTAAAATGAGATAAAAGTCCCCACCAAAAAAAAAAAAAAAAAAAGGAGATAAAGTTTTTTTGGAAATAGTTTTATCGAAGTATAGTTGGTTTACAATATTATATTAGTTTCAGGTGCACAACATAGTGATTCAACATTTTTATAGCTTCTACTCCATTTAAAGCTATTATAAAATGTTAGCTATATTCCTTGTGCTATGTAATATATCCTTATAGCTTATTTATTTTATACATACTAGTTTGTACCTCTTAATCCCCATATCTAATTTACTCCCCCCCCTTGCCCCTCTCCCCACTGATAACCACTAGGTTTGTTCTCTACAAAAAAAAAAAAGCCTGTTTCTTTTTTGTCATATACATTTGCTTGTTTTATTTTTTGATTACACATGTGAGTGACTAACATACAGTATTTGTCTTTCTCTGTCTGACTTATTTCACTAAGCATAATAACCTCCAGGTCCATTCATGTTTTTTCAATTGGCAACATGAATGGACCTTTTTGTGGCTGAGTAGTATTCCATATTACATATATACCACATTTTCTTTATCCATTTGTCTGTTGATGGACACTTAGGTTGCTTCTGTATCTTGGCTATTCTAAATAATGCTGCTATGAACGTTGTGGTGCATCAATGTTTTTGAATTACTATTTTCATTTTCTTTGAAATATATACCCAGGAGTGGAATTGCTGGATCATATAGTAGTTCTGTTTTCAGTTTTTTGTGGAAACTTCATACAATTTTCTATAGTGGCTTCAGCAATTTACATTCCCACCAACAGTGTACCAGGTTTCTTTTCCCCTCATCCTCATCAATGTTCGTCATTTCTGGTCTTTTTGATGATTGATCATTCTTACAAGTGTGATATGATGTGTCATTGTGGTTTTGATTTGCATTTCTCTAACAATTAACAATGTTGAGCGCCTTTTCATGTGCCTGTATAGCTTCTCTGGAAAAATGTCTATTAATGTTTTCTGCCCATTTTTAAATGGGATTGTTTGTTTTTTATATTGAGTTGTATAAACTCTTTATATATTTTAGATATTAACCCATTATCAGTTATATCATTTGTAAATATTTTCTTCCACTCAGTAGTTTTTTGATTTTATTGATGGTTTCCTTTGCTGTTTAAAAGCTTTTATGTTTAATTATCTTCCATTTGATTATTTTTGCTTTTGTTTCCTTTGCCTGAGGAGACAAAATCCAAAATAATATTGCTACAATTTATGTCAAAGACCATTCTTCCTGTCTTTTCTTCTAGGAGTTTTATGGTTCCTGATCTTACATTTAGGTCTCTAGACCATTTTGAATTTATTTTTGTATGTGTATGGTAAAATGTTCTAATTTCATACCAGCTACACCATCGGTGTAGTTTCCTGAATTGTAACAAATGTCCCACTATAGTGGGGGATTTTGATAGTGGGGGATGCTGGGCTATGTAAAGCAGCAGGAATACAGGATATCTCTGTACCTTACCCTCATTTTTGACTGTGAATCTAAGAATACTCCAAACAGTAGTCTTAATGGATTTTTTACAAAATGAGATAGGGAACTTGTACATAACAAACTTATAGTGTTTGGTCCATAAATTTTGCAGCCAGATACTAAAACTGAAACTGGTTTTATCAACCAGGAAAACAGGAAATAAAGAGCACCAAAAAGAATGGTCAGTTTACAAGCAGAATTTGGAGGAAATACAGATAAAACATTTCAGAGGTGGAAAATAATCAACTTGTGGCTAGTGAAAGAAAGCTTCATATAAAGATGGAATCAAGAGTGTGGTTGCTAACACTTTTTTCTAAGACCTCTGAAGGTGTCTAGTGGATATCCCTGGAAAGCTTAAGGACACTGCCACAGAAACCTGAGGTACCAAAATTACCCGTCCTTAAGTCTAGAGATGAAAACAAAAACAAAAGAACTGTCTCTTAAAAAGAATTATGTCTGTGGTTCTGGGACATGAAGTTGCCTGCAATGTGCTATTACTCTTCTGGCTTTGACCTTAAGAATATCACTTGGGGAGCTTTGATTTCATGAAGATAAGAGACATGGGAGAAAACCCAAGTCTTATCTGCACTTTAGAGCCAAGCCCAGCCCAGATTAAGTGACCCTGATCTAACTTTAAAGTAAGAGAGCAAGAA
Source organism: Camelus bactrianus (assembly GCF_048773025.1). Lineage (NCBI taxonomy): Eukaryota > Metazoa > Chordata > Mammalia > Artiodactyla > Camelidae > Camelus > Camelus bactrianus. Next base: position 83,732,118 of record NC_133543.1, on the reverse strand, counting down.
ATAAATACTTGCTGCTGGAAGGCAGTGAGTTTCAGGTTTGTGTTTTACAAAGAAGTAATCTAGCAGTTGCTTCCTGGCAAACAGCACCAACCACAATTTATTAAATAACTGTAGTATGCCAAGTTTGTCTTAGATAATGTGGATATAAAGATGTGTGAAAAATTCCCCTTGCCTTTGAGGAGATTTTAATCAAATTACTAATGATACCAAATTAATGTAACATTCAGTTTCATAGTAGGATTTTTGATAGGAAGATGACTGAAGAATTAGAGTCCTTAATGCAGGTCATTTCTGCCCTCAAATTAGTTATTGCCTGAAAGTGTCTGTCTCAATGATTTTCCTTCTCTAAGCCTGTCATTTTGCAACCCCACTCTGAATAGTGTGTTCTTAAGAATGTTAAGAGCTTACATCTGGTTACAGCCAAATCTTGGTAAACTAGTAGACATTATACACATGAAAAAGAGTTTTGTATAGCAGATAACGCACGTATTATGAGCAAATTTATAACTTACTATGGGTGTAAGGATTATCTTCTTTCTAGGTCCTTGACTGAGCAGGATCTCAACGTTCTTTGGTGGCACATAAATATTTTACTCTAAATATGAATATATTAATAAAAGTAATAAGAATGAAGAGTAACTAAATTTATGTATGCTGACAATTTAAATTCTGTTTATTTATTTATTTGCTTAGTGCCCTTTGTATGAGATTTTAGATTCTCATAATGATTTGTAATAGTATAAATCCTAAAGGAAAAGAACAGACAAAATTAATGTGTTGCCTATTGAAATGATGAAAAAATTAATAGATATTGAAATAAGGAACTGCTATATAATAAATGCATTAAGAATATATATGCAAGTTTTATTACATTTTTGTCATCTTCATTAACATGTTATCTATTGAATAAACATCATGTATATTTGTATATATATATATCTTTACTATACAGTCAATAAATAATTTTTATACTGTGTGTATAAAATTAAAAATCCCAATGTTCTTTTCCTTTCAAAGCTTTTATTTTTCTTTTCAAACTTATTTTCTTTAATTTTTTGTTCAGCTTTCATTAGCAATGGTTATCTATATTAATGTATAGAAGAAAATATCTCTTGACTAAAAAATGAAAATTATTTTGGTGAATTATAATAAAGCATATAAGTAAGAGATTATTCCATTTTTAAATAGAATAAGAAAAATCATAGTTTATGCTTTAATTTAGGCTTTAACAATTGTATTGGAAAATATATATGCATCCTGTTTAGTGTATTAAATCACACGGATAGCCATAAAGTGTTGTGAAAATGAGAATTAAGTTATTTAACAATTATCTCAACCCTCCAACCTCCAAGTTTTTAATGCTTTTTTAAAAAAAGACAAATTAAAGATATTAATACATCAGTGTCATTTGCACAATTCAGTCTCGAGATCTTAAAATATTACTCATCTTCATTATTTGTCATATATTGTACAGATTTACTAGCTTTCTTTTTATTACTAATTTTGCATGATACTCTTAGTGATTTACAGTTAAATATTCATAATACTTTCTCACAGTTAATAACACATTATCAATCATTAAATAAAAGCCATGTTTAATACCCATAAATTTCAATATATTAATTAACAATTATAGATAGAATATTCTAAAGAAGAAAATGTCAATTTAAAAGTGAGATCACTTTGGGGTAGTGGATGAATCCATGGAAAGTAATATTTCTCAAGATTTTAAAAATCGATATAATTAATGTTGAGTGGACGGTTTATTTGCTATCTGGATTCAAGTTGACTGACATCTTTATTGATTAATTTTATTTTGTCAAAATACATACGTCCTTAAGCTATAAAAGCTTTTATTTCGGTTAGTCTGAATTACTATCTGAAAACAGCTGCAGGGTAGAATGTTTAAAACAGAATCAATATTGAGTTGCCTGTTGTTGATAAATAATACTTTGCTGACCTCTCCCACTGTGAATGACTTTTTTTTCCCCTGCTTGGCAAATAAGGCACAGGGGCTAAGGTTACTCACTGTCAAATACTCCGTTGCTGCTGGAGGTCAACAGAAAAATGAAAGTAGTCAAAGAGATGCCACCAGCTTATGCGCCAGACTTGCAAGACTCCAGATTTAGGTTATGTTTATGTGACATTTATCTAATAAGGAAGGCCAAACAGAATGATAAATGCTTTTCACTGTGTCTGTACAGAAATGGGTTTATAAACAAGCACCTGCCATAAATCACAAAAACAGCTTTGTCAAAAGTAACTAGAGACTAGATGCATCTTTATAATTACACGAGACATCTTGTGTCCTGCTTTCATACCTTTCACTGTGCTCTTAGATCAACTATTTCATTCTGCTTTAAACCCAAAGTATTTTTATCCCATTTAATATGTGGGTTATGGCCAGAACACTTCTAGGGTAACTCCTTGATTGTTGTATTAGAATCCATAAATATGGGTATGATGGTCTGATGCCAATAATAAAATACCACAGAGGAACTTATCATCTTCTGTCAAAGTTTCCAGCTCTTCCTTCATCACTAGATATCCGTCTTTCCTTTAACACAACATTTGATATTTTCACGTGTGTATAGTGAGTTAGTTATTTCCATATTTGAGAAAGGAAGTGTTCAAAGAAATCAATACTTTATTCAGCACAGTGACCAAGAGGTTTTATTTGGAAGTTTTCATCATGTTAAGTATTATACGGAAGAATAGAACAAATAGATACTTAATAATAGAAATGACAGTGAAAGGGTCAAAAAATTTTTTTGAAAAGTATGATACACTGAACAGTAGTATACCAAGTCCTAGCAATTTTTCACTCTACAGTACGATCAACCATCAAGAAATGGTCTGAGTGCAAAGAAATACTCAATTCATAATAGATACTCACAGCATAAAGAATAAAAGATTAGAGAGGACAACAGCGTGAACATAAAAGCAGATCGAATTTGACTTCCTTTAAAAATTTATTTGTGTTTCCTCCTGTGGCTACAATACTTAATTGATGCACAATTGCTCTAATAGTGTTTCTTCATATTGGTTTACAAAAGAGCTTTGCAGTAATCATGGAACTGAAAGTGCAGCGCTACACAATAAATGTCTTAGCACTTGGGTCAGCCCATTTAATTTCTCTTTCCAATTCAATTGTTCACCAGCTGTGCTTATTAAATACAAGCATACTGTCTGTATTTGAATGCACTGTCTGCGTCACTCTGGCACTGTCTACCTACTGCCTTTGCCATTTCTAATGAGAGCTGCCTCTATCAGAGCAAATCTTCAGAATTTAAACTAGGTATACTTTTCCACATGCATTTTTTAGTTATTTAAATTACCAGATAACTAATTTATAATCATGGCATTGCTGCTGGCTAATCAACTTATTATTTTTATAGTAGCTTGAGGAACAACATACACTGCCAAAGGGAACATTTTTAATTAGTCAGGTTAGTGAGTTATGTGAGTTGCTTGGTTATTATAAACAATTAGGAATGCTTTTGGATTTCAATACATTTAATGTTTGAACACTCAGATATTTGTTAATAGACTGATGGAATTAATACATTAAAAAACTATTTTTAAAAATTTTAAGCTGGTCAGAAACTACAAAACAATCAAAATTATCTGGAGATAGATTTTTTTAAAAAGCTTAAATCAAGTTGGGAACTATTTATTTAACAAAAAGTTAATGAAACTTGATAACAGCAGTGGGAGATTGTAGCATTCAAGCTAGAGGCTGCACCCACCTCCCCTACGTCCTCATCTACCAACATACCTAGGCTTTGTAGAAGAAATGTTCTAGAGGGCTTGAAAGCCAAGTGGTGGTTACTTTTTCCTTCAACTCCCTGAAATGAAAGAAACATTCTAGAATGATTCATCAGCCATTGAACAGGGCTGTTCAATCCATCTTGTTTTTCAAAGTTAAATGGGGAAAGAATATTTTCAACACATAATGTGGGGCTAATTGGATATCTATATGCAAAAGAATAAAACTGGGTCCGTACTACATATCACCCACAAAAATTAACTCCAAATGGAGCCTAGACTGAAATCTAAGAGGTAAAACCAAAGCTATAAAACTCTTAGAAGAAGAAATGGGAGTAAATCTTTGTATCTTTTGCATTAGGCAGTGGTTTCTTAGATACAATACCAGAAGCACAAATGACAAGAGAAAAAAAATAGATAAATTGGACTACATCAAAATTTTTTAAGTTTTTCTGAAAATAATACAATCAAGAAAGTAAAAATGTAAAACACAGGTGAGAAAATAGTTCCAAATCATTTATATTACAAGGGAATTTTATAAATAAAACATAAAAATTCTTACAATACAATAATAACAAATAACCCAACTTATAAATGGGCAAAAGATGCAAATAGACATTTCTCCAAAAAGATACATGAATGTCCAATAAGCATGTAAAAAGTTGCATATCATTAGTTATTAAGGAATGCAAATCAAAACCACAGTGAGGTACCAATTTACACCCACTAAGATTTCTATAATAAGATACAGAGTAACCACTGTTGATGTTACAAGATGAATGTGTACTTCCCATATTCATATGCTGGAGCCCTAACCCCAGCATGTTCTACTGTGACTTATTTGGAGATAGAGATTTTAAATAGTTAATTAAATTAAAATGTGGCTGTTTGCGTGATCCCTAATCCAATATGACTTTTGTTCTTATAAGAAAAGGAGATTAGGATGCAGATAACACAGACTAAGAGATTATCAGGTGCATGTGTGTAGAGTGGGGCAACCAAGAAGAAGAGGCAGTAGGAAGTTGTCCACCAGAAAGGCAAGAAGAGACATGCCTGCTGGCACTTTGACCTTGGATTCTAGCCTCAAGAACTGTGAGAAAATAAACTTTTGCTGTTTAAGCCACCCAGTCTATGGTATTTTTTTTTTTTTTAATAATGAAAGCTTTGTCAAACTATTACAGTTGGCAAGGATTTACAGAACTCTCACATACTGCTGGACTGAATGTGGTGCAGCCAGTTTGGAAACCTTCTAGAACTTTCACAAATTCTTAAATAGAGCATTATCACCCAATGCACAATTCCACTCCTAGATGTATACCCAACATAAGTGAAAACAGATGTCCATGCCCAAACGTATATACCAATATTCGTAGCAGACTTATTCATAAAAGGCAAATGTAGAAACAACCCAAGTGTTCCTCAACTATTGAATAAGGAAACAAAATGCAGTACATTCATATCATGGAATATTATGCAGGAATAGATTGAATGAAGTATTGATGCACTCAATAACATGAATGAACCTCAAAAATATTATACTAAGTGAAAGAAGCTGGTCACAAAATACCACATGTAGTATGCATCCAATTTTATGTAATTTTTGGAATAGGTAGATCTGCAAAGACAAATATCAGATTAGTGATTGCATAGGGGTGGAATGGTGACTGCCAGTGAAGAATGATTGCTAACAAATACAAGGGAGGTTTGCAGTGGGTGATAAATATATTCTAAAATTAAATTGTTATGATAGTTGTACAACTCTATGAATATCCTCAAAAACATTAATTATGTACTTTAAAAGAGTAACATTTATGTTATAGAATTACATGTTAATAAAGTGGTTGCAAATTACAAGAATATTTGTTAAAGTTCTGTTCAAAGCTTTAAAAAGCAAGCACCATTCATTCATGTTTCAGGTATTGACAAAACTTAGTTTTTTTCTGAATCAGTTCAAAATTATTGGTATAAGTTCTGAAAAAAGAAGGAACCTAGAGAGTGGAGCCTATTACTTGAGACTAAGAAACTAAATTTTTAAATACTTCATGGTTAAGAAAAGAAAATGCATGTCATAGCCTGCAAAACAAGTGAGGAGAAGTAAATATTCCTCCACTTGAGCTGAGACCGCAAGGCTTTACAGGACATGCACTTGTAAAGCTGTACTGAAAATAGACCAGCTCTCACAGGGACTAAAACTCTTGTTCAGATCATGTCAATCCTTGGTAAGATTAACAGGACTAGGATCCTGTAATCTTAGCCTGTCTATCTTGGGGAATCTTCTCTAGAGTGAGAATTCACTATTCAAAACATATTGTATATAATTTGTCATATACAGTGTATTGACCAAGAGGAAAGAACACACAATAGAAAAAACTAAAAGTGATCCAGAGAATGTAATTATCGCACAAAGACTTTCAAATAACTATTCCTTTAATGTTCATGTAACTAAAAGACAAGGACAAATATTTTTAGCATGGCATTGGGGCACTATAAAATAAGAAAAATAAACTGTAGAAGTCATGTGTGAAACTCAGTGGATGACATGGTATTTTCGCCATAGCGTGTGAGAAAATTAGTGATCTGGATGATATCAGAAGAAAATGCCTGGACAGACAAAACAAAAATGGATAATACAGAAAAGAGCAGAAAAGTCTTTTTTATAACATCATGAACCATAGCAATGTATATTTATTTAGATTTCCAGGAGAAAGGGAAAAAGGAGGGGGTTGATGGAAAACATAAAGTGATAAAGGCAGTGATGTCAGCATCGTGGTGGCATGAGATGCCTCCTTTGTCTCCCCCCTTCAACCTATAGCTAGCGAAAACCCACAACTCAAACCGTCCTCTCTGCCTGACTCACCAGGATGCTGGAGAGATTCGCACGTCTGTACCTCTGAAGGGAGATATATTGGACTATACAGAGTGGGCAGAACCTAGGGAACATCTGAAGCAGTACCCGCAGTCCCTGCCCCCGGTGCCGCAGCCGAGCCCGCAGTCCCAGGGGAGCTGGTAGGAGCAGCAGAGTTGGTGCCCACAACCGCAGCCTCTTGTCACAGCAGCAGCGGGTTCCTAACCCTGGTTCCTCTATAGCTGCTCCAGTAATTGTATTTAATAGCTACCATACAAATGATGTTTTCAAGAGTAAGGTTGTGTGCATGAGAGCAGTAACGTTCTTGTCCTGTGCTTTCATTTAATTCTGTGCTAAAAGTCATACCAGAATTTAAAAAATTTAAATACCCTTTTTGCTGTAACCTTAGTTTGAGATGTACCAAGTAGTTTTTTTTAGGCCTAAACAATTCTTTGAACGTCCGTGTTTACTCTTACACCCATAGAGTCATAATAATAATTATTACAAACACAGTTAATAATTAAAACATGTATAGTACTTACTCTGAACCAGGCAGGGTTCTAAAGTTTGTGTGTCAGCTCACTCTCACAGCCACCTCACAACTGTCATGATGCACATTTTACAAATGAGGAAACTGAGGCACAGGAAAGTTAAGTAACACCTCTATGGCACACAGCTACTCAGTGTCTAAGGGAGATTCTAGTTTAGGAAGTCCCAGTTCAAAATACACTGCTCTCAGTCTCCAATCTCTCACTAACATTTAAGGAGTGGTAGACATTAAGTTTTTTTTAGAAATAGTGTTAAAATTCTAATATATGGTCTGGCCAAAGGAGGAATCAGTGAGCACCCCCCACCCCCACCACAGCCACACACACACACACTCCTTTTAAAGTTAGTTGATGGAGAGTAGTTTAACCTTTTAGTTGTAGCCTTGATAGTCACAGAGTCTCTGGCTCTTGTAGAAAAGACTCAGAGTACATCAATTTCCATGAAGCACGTGAAAAGTGAAAAGATGGCTTATATTGGGCACATTACAGGGCACATGAAATGCCCAAGTATGTTTGGTATGCCCGTTTTTGGATTTTTGAATCACTAAGGCTCAGCATTGGAGTTGAGAATTGTTAGATTCAAGGATAGTTGGCAAAATTTAACAGTCCAAACGTTGTGTAGCAGATTCATCCCCTGCTGCCAACTGAATTTCCCATTGTTCCCCTTTTCTGTCATCTGCCATTCATTTGTTCTGCCCTTCTGTGGCAACACCTTTCAGATTTCCAAAATATTGATGGAGAGAGAGGCTTTTAATCTCTTTGGAAGAATTCTGAAGACAGCATATAATATATAGTAGAAAGACATTAAACTCATTCTCAAATGGAAGTTGTCTCATTATCTTCTAGGCTGTGTCTTAATACCAAGATTGACGGAAGTAGTCCATTTTAAAGCCTAAATTAAAAAGAAATAGTGAAATGGACATTAACATACACAGACTGAAGATAGATGTAATGGAGACCTTATGTAAACACTGCTTCAGCTTGCGTTCAGAAGACAAATAAATTACAAAAAACCTTCAACACATCTACTATGTAGTGCAATCTGAAGGAAGCAGAACTATAAAGGTTGGGGGGTGGCACTGGTGAGGACTGAGGCAGGAGAGCAAATGTGATGGGATACATGATTGCTCCTGCTGTAGGTACCACGGATTGCTCAGTCTTGAGGGGCTATATGGAGATGGATTTTATGAACTGTGGCAAAGTCCACCTGGGTGGAAGAAGGGAGAAAACAACCCCCCAGCGTTCTACCTTTCCCTGCTTCTCATGGGTCCAAATCTGCCTTACAGACATCCATTCCCTAGACTTCCAGACTGTGTCACCTGGATTCTCCAGGTAGCAACTGGGGAAGCCAGTGGACAGTGGGCAGGAGCAGAAGCACAGGCTTGGCTACAGTGGAAAAAATGCACAAAAGTTCTTCTTGGGCCATTTCAAGACACAAAGCAAGTGACATGTATGCATCTGTGGAGGTAATTACTGAATACCATCCACTAGAGAAAGGAAAAGAGGATAGGGTAGCCCTCCAAGAAAGGAAAGCATAGGAAAAGGAATACAACCAAATATTGACCAAAAATACTGCTTTCATGAAATGTCTCTTGGTTTCAAGGTTACTCTGGCCTCATAATGCAAGTTCCATCTTTTCCTATCTTCTTCAAACGTTTGTGTAGGTCTCCTGTTATTTCCCCCTAATGCCTGGTGATATCATCAGCAAAGTCATAGGGGATTTCTTCATTGTAAGATTTCAAATTGCTGATTATGTTTTCTTTAATAGATGAATGAACGTTCCTTTTTTTTTCTTCCCATGTATTTTGTTAGGCTTTTTAAAGGAATTTTTGTATGTCATTTAAATTTTGTAATGTGTTGGCATAAACTTGTTCATATACATGGTTGCCTATATACTGTCTGTAAGTGTAATAGTATTCTGTTTTTCATTCCTCATATTACAAACTGTACCTTCTCTCCACCCATTTTTATATCATCAATTGTTGTCTTTTTCAGAAAAACTTCTCACTGAATTGTTGTATATATTTTTGATGCCATTACTTTCTGCTCTTGTTATTCCTTCCTTTATTTTCTATAATCTTAATTTGCTCCATTTTCTAACTAACTCTTGGAATAGATAGGAACAGCATTGATTTTAGCATTTTATCTTTTATATTTCTGTAAGACTATACATTTCCTTTTGAGGACAGCCATAGATAGATCAAACAAAATTTGTTAGGACATTTCTTTATTAACATTCAATTCAAAATATTTTATAATTTGTTGTAATTTTTTATAAATTTTCTAACATTTGGGCATTTTGTGGTTATCTTAGCTATCTTAATTCCACAGTGATCAGAAAATGTATTTGCTATTACTTTATTTTTAGATATTTTGGCCTGATATATGTATGTTAAATGTTTTATATAAATTTGAAAGGACTGTGTTTTACAATGGTCTATGTGTTGGGTTAATTACTGACAAGCAGTATAAAATCTTCAACTTTACATACAGATCTTAATATTTTCTTTTACCTATATATCAAAGCTTTGTTATTAGTGTGTAATTTAAAAATTATTTTTGTTGAATTGACTCTGTATAATTACAAATGTTCTTCTTTAATATGTAGTGGTATTTCTTGCCTTAAGGTCTAGATCACCCTTCTTTTGATAAGTGTAGAAATATGATATCATTTTTTAATACCTCCTACCTTCCATATATTAGTCTCTTTAATATTTAAAGTATGTATCTTATAAACAGCATATAGTGGAGTTTTCTGCAAATTCATAAAGAGGAAATATTAACCCATGGTCTAGAAGGTAAGTGTTCCATAAAATAATTAGATGAAAATCTAACACAATAACATTATTTTATTTTATTGTGAAATTAACATAAACAGTTAGTATGAAGTTTAATAAAAATCCATGACCATAAGGTAAAGATTCCAGTTCTGGAGAAGATGGATTAATCTCTCTGCAGCTTTTCTCACCCAGTAATTATTACTAAACTTCTGGCCCAAATGAAACACACCACATGCACACATAAACAGACACACACCCACAGTGCCTGGAGATTCTGAATAATAATAAGAAGAAAGTTGGGGAGGAAAGCCTAGACTTGAAGAAAAATTTTTAAAATGAAGGAGGTGAGTTTTCTTTATTTTTACTTCTTTTGTGCCTTCTTTTATTTCCTAGCTGTAACCCAAAAGTGAACCAAATTCATAACTGGGAAGGAAGAGAAATTAGAAAAAAACTCTGAGAGAAACTAGTCTTTCTGGATAGGGGAAGGAGAAAAGGTGCCTCTGAGCCACAGTGTGAAGACAGAAACCACATTATTGTTATTTTGTCCATTTTTCTCTGTCCCGAGCCAGCTCTGAAGTCTGCTCCAGTCCCAGATCTGCACTGTCATTACCATGTTGAGGTTGCCAGCACCCTAGAGAAAAACTCTGTGCCTCTGGATAGAAGAATCAGGAAAAGGACTTTAATTATGTAATAAATATGAGGGAAGATTTCCATTACCAGCTGACTGATTAAATGATTGGTTGAATTTCTCTTTTCTCTCACTGTTTTGCCCTCTGATGGCTTTAATCAGGAAGGACTGTGGGACAGTGCTAACTGCTAAAACTTAAAGCTCTGAGAAATATCAGTATTTCCAGCCATAGGAACCGGCGAAAGGCACTCTGCATGAGGACAGTGTGGGGGAAATCCTGGAGAGAAAGCAGCTAGAAAAGGAGGTCCCCCAGGTCTGTGTATGAAAGTAGACACATTGGGCTCTCCAGCTGCATGTCTGCCGAAATATCCCAAAGAACTACAGCAAAGTCTTTGAGAACTGAATTGCCATAAGAACACTGCTGAGTCCTGAATCACCTTGAGTGGGGCACAGACGGGCAAATTCAAATAGCTCCTGCAAACACTTTCAAAACTCAGTCGCTGCTGGGGTCACTGCCACAGAAAGTCAGATGTACTTGCATCAGAGCCTGGCCAGCTTGCCTGCCCACTAAAATGAAACCAGTAACATTCCCCAGAGGACTTTAACAGGACCCAGAGTCTCAAGCAACTATTCACAGTGTCCCAGTAAGAAGCAGTAAGCATATTTCACCCATGCTTTCCCACTGGAAAAAAAAAAAAAAAAAGTCTATAAAACCAGGACAGAAGTTGCAGGGTAAACTTATTTGAGGAAATTCTGAAGTGAGCACTGTAGTGCTGACAGGGAGAGCTCAAGTACAGGGTTTTTAGTTCTGACTTGAGGAGCAGAAGAGGGAACTCCTGAAGTTCAGAGAGGAAATTGGAAATCTACTTCTCTTTCTAATTTCTTCTCTTATTCTATTATCTTACAGCTCATCATCAGTCAATCCTACAAAGTCCATGGCAGTGGCCAATAAAGGGGCAGCAGGGGCTATACCTCTGATAGAGGCAACCAGGACCCTCTTGAATTGTAAGCACAATTGAATTGTAGGTACAAAAAATGAAATAGGCGAAGTCATAAAATCACAAAAGTCCTCAGTTTGTCTTGAAAATACAGATAGCTCAGCATGGGGACGAAGGTCAGGCTGATTAAAATGAAAAATAAACCTCAAAAGCAAATGACCCTACGTATCAAGAAATGGGATAGAGACGTTATTCTGTAATAATTCTGTAATTAACTCATGACACCATCTGAAAACTCTAGATTAATGCAATAATCACATGCACTAAGTCAGTATCTGTATGAACACATAAGACAGAATAAAGAGCATTTAGTGGGAGAAATAAGATTGTCATGTAAGGAAAAGAGAAAAAAAGGAGCCAAATTTGTTTGGTGAAAGCCCAAAGGTAAATTTTAGTCCTGTGAGAAGCAGATGCCAAGGTAAGATGAGATGTGCAGGAAGCTTATTGGAAGGGTTGAAGGTAAAGGATAAAATGGGAGGGAACAGGTATGAGTAAGGAGAACTTTCAGACCATAACGGAGGCTTGATACCTATGAAAGGAGAGAAGGAGTGAAGTCCTGGGTAGAAAGATACTCAGACCACACTTCAGTCTGGAAAAATTCTCAACTGGATGGTATTAGTCTTTAGAAAGGATGTTAGTGAGACTAACCACAACCCACATGGCTGAGATAAGCCTCTGCGTTACAACTGGTACTTACCTCTTTCTCTTGCCAAATTATTTGAAATGCTGATCAGCTATCAACTTGGCAGCTCCTGATGGGATGATCCATTATTCCTGAAGTCTCAAACATCTTGATGATTATACTTCAGTGATCTCTAGACACAGGAGTCCAACATGGCCTGGTGGCAGATGTTGCCTGTATTACACCAACGGGACAGTTGGTGTATTTCTCAGCAAGTAGACACTACCTTTGGGAATCCTGACCTCCAACTATTCAGGGTCCAAAATTGCAGAAAGAGGAAGCACAAAGATCTTTAGTGGGTCATCAGAAGATAATGTAGGCCATTATAATAATGTAGGTCAAAATAATAGAGTAAGTCATACCTATTTTCATCCTTGGTTCCCGGATCCATGTATTCTTTCCAGTAGGGACAAAGCTCATAGAGAGATAACAGATTTAGTGCCTGTACTGTGTCTGAGGGTTGACACTCCATCTTCGTAGAGTATTGCCCATGAGCCAGTGCTTCAGCTGTGCCCTCAGTAGTTTGTTCTACCCCTTGATGAGGTTATCTGCCCATGGATGGAGCAGGGGCATATATGAGTTCATTTTTGTTTTTAAAATTTGTGATTTTATAGAACTTGCTTATATTCTTTTACATAGGTTGCCCACGTATCAAAGCAAATAAAAAGGACATTGTATAATTATAACATCTGTAGACCAGATGTGAAAAACAAGTCATTTGGTCCATCTATCAATCAAGCACATGATGTATTTTTCAGGGAAAAAAAAGTAAATGGATATTGTATTTTCCACTGTGTAATGCATGACACCTCTGAAAATAAGATCGTTAGTAAATTTTTATGAAAATGCTTTCTCTACTCCACTAAATGACTTATAAATGTATGAAGTCATTACATCTATCAGCAATTTTAACACTCCTAGTGTGTGATTTATCAACTACAACGTAGGTGAAATTTAAAAACGTAATTGCTTTTACAAAGCAGTGTAAGGGGTTTATATTGATTGCCTTTATTGAGTCTATATAGAGATCAGTTTCCTCTTCGTTTCCATATTTCTAATTAAAGGCAACAGAGAGATGGCCTAAGGAATATATGAGCTGCAAACCGAATGGAAGACTATCACAATAACAGCTACAGCTATAACAGCAAATACTACGTGGGTATCTGTGTTAAACGTTAGCTACATTGGTATCTACACCTAGTCACTCACTGAGAACATACAACTACAGGTTCTAGAGAGAGAGATTTAGAGGACAAGGCCCAGCAAAAGCAATACCTTGACGTTGTTCGTGTACTTATTTTTGGCTGCTGGTGATCTAGGCTGGATCTTGAAAATTCCTTATATCATGACTAAAGCACATAAGGCCAACCACACTCTAACTCAAAGCAAACTAACCCTTCCCCCTTGGATCCAGAGCTTGGGTTAACCCTCTAAATATTACCCCCTTTCTCATAAAGAGAGCCCAGAAAAATAAACTGATAGAAAGATACACTTAAAAAAAGATCGAGAAGGAGCATTTCTTCTTAAGCCAACGACAGCAGAGCTGAGACATTTACTACAAATATTTCCCTTGTACTCTGCTCTCATGTTCACAATACATACATTAACCCAAAAGTTTCTATCTGTATTTCTCGGCCCTGGATGCCCATTATCTTAAGAAAGTATTTTAAAAATGTCAATGCACAGACCCCACTGACAGCTGATAATTCAAAGATATAACATCCTATACACTGATAACCTCCATTCAATTGTTTTGACACCCACTGGTGATATTTGTTTGAGTTAAAAATTCCTTAGGACTTCCTTGAAAAATGATGTTTTTTTCTAATTTTATCATTCTTCCTTCACATTTATTAGGTGAACTTCAGTTGCAAAGAAGAGTTTACCCTCCTTTCTCTCTGCTTTTTCAAGCCATTATATAGCCCCAAATTATTTTTTATTATTCAATATAATTCACTGCCATAATTATTTTGTTGATGTTTAAATTATGCCAAGTTTGGTCAGTGAATTCCCTTCAGTTTAGCTCCTGTGTCCTTTTGACATATTCAGTAGGATCAGAAAGAAAATGTAAGAATGCCCACTATCTCTTTGACCACTTCACATTGTATTGGCATTATTAACCTGTTCGGTTAAATGAAAGAAAGCAATTACAGGCATAGGGACTGAAAGGGGGAATGTAAAGAACCTCTATTTGTAGATTATATATTTTTAAAACTGAAAATAATTGAATTTACAGTTAAATTTAAGAAATAGACATAAAACAAATGATAGATTAAAACTAGAGTTTAAAAAGAAAAAATATTATAAAAAATAGAAATCAATAAATAAGAAAAAGCAACAAAATTGGCCAATAATACATAAGCTTATTTGATCAATAATTATGACAAACTCTAAAATTTTCTTAGGCAGGTGTGAGCTTGACCCTGCTGTAACAATGTAATCATGGAAAACTGACTCTTATTCTTCCTTACTCCCATCTCTTCCTAAGCCCTCAGAAATGTGCTGAGTTTCTTGCCTGCTCTTGGCAACAGAGATAAAGCCAAAAACTTCAGATGTAATTGGATGGATCACAAGGATAAGAGAAACCTCAAGAAAATGAAGACAAGGCTGTGTGTGATCCTCACCAGGATCAAGCTACCTGGAGTCTTCATGGGGATTTTATCAAGATGTGATTGTTTCTCTGAAGCAGAAGTCATAATTGCTAAATCTTGCGTCCTCCTTCAGTTAAGTGCACAATTTACCTACAGTAGGGTAACCGTTTGTCTTTCTTTCATCACTTACCATCATTCTTGTGTATCCTTTCAAACCCTTAATAGATTTTATTAAGAAAGAACACTTAGAGAATAATCAGATAATCATAAGACAGACAAGGGCAATTATTAAATAATACATTGAACAACTGTATGCCAATAATTTTTACATGAAACAATTTAAATGGTTAGAAAATATAAATTTAAAGAGATTGAAAGATAAAAACTGAATATAGTAATGATCAATAAATAGGAAATAAAATTCCATACCAGTATGAAAGCTATATGTCCTATTTCCTTTGAGGATGAGTAAATTGTGATTAAAAAAATTCAGCATGGAGAGGAAATAAAAGAGGATTGAATTTCAGACTAATCTCACATATAAACACTAATGTAAATATTTTAAATAACACATTAGCAAATCAAAGAGTGATTTTTAATAAGTAAATAGTGAATAAGCAAAACTTATATCAGAATGCAGAATTGTTTTAATATCTGTATGATGGCAAAATAATATTGGTGTGTACAGAAAAAATATTTGATAAAATTATACCTTAGTTCATGTGTTTGGAATAAAACAAATTTTAGCAATCTTAAATTTTAAAGAAATTTCCTTAAAATGATATATATCGTCAGCAGAAAGCTACGGCAGACAGCATACATACTTAAAGGTTAAGTCTAGAAGCGTGCTAATAGAGACAGGAACAAGACAGGTAAGTCAGCTATGGTGAAAGGGAAGGATTATTACATATTTTAATATAGAAAATAGATAAAATATTTACTAGGAGTGTAGTAACGTTCCCGGATGCAAAATAAAAATGATAATGATAATTGATATCAATTTATTCTTCGGAAGAGAAGGTAACTCCAGATGGCACCAGAGGCTCCTTCCTTCCCCAATTTAAACTACTTCATCAGTTTTCAGTTGTCTCAATCATGTATAGGCTGCTACCAGCACCTCAATTTGTATGCCCCTTCTTTGGAAGAATGCCGCATCCTTGATGAGGAACCTTCTATTTGTTCCCCTTTGTAGAACTGTTAGAGCACGCCCCTCTCCTGGAGTATTCTCTGTGGTGCATCTCTATAGGATCAGCCTAAACATAACTCTTTTAGAGTCATAAGAGTTTGTGGAATGGTGAGTGCTTTGTTGCTTCTCTGCCTGCATATTACCTAATAGTTTATTTTAGGTTTAAACTGTGGGGTTATTATGCATCTGTGATCCTATGTATGACACCATAATTGTGCACCTAGAAAATAAAATAGAAAAAAAAATATGTATACCATTGTAAGAGCAATTTTGTCAATTATCCAGGGCTAAATCTACAAAAAGATATGCAAAATCTCTGAAGAAAA
The DNA here is from genome assembly GCF_048773025.1 of Camelus bactrianus. Classification (NCBI taxonomy): domain Eukaryota; kingdom Metazoa; phylum Chordata; class Mammalia; order Artiodactyla; family Camelidae; genus Camelus; species Camelus bactrianus. The sequence goes on along the minus strand of NC_133543.1, from coordinate 83,715,766 downwards.
TTGCAAGCTATTCTGAAGGATAAAAATGAGGCATGAATAGCTAATGCATGGGTACTAACATTCAAACTGCAAGTTATAAAACTGTGCCTGCAGAAATCTATAAATCTATAAATAAATTAACCTAGAAATTAATCTAAAAACCCAAAAGAAAATTCTACAGGTTTCATGGATATGTTAATATATAGTAAAAAATAAAAGTGTAAAAACTGATTTAGAATGGTAAACACACAGTTCAGACAAGTGGTTATTTTTGTGGGAGAGAATGTCATTAGAGAGCCACATATGAGGGATGAAATAAATCTACATTTTTTTTCTTAAAGTTAAATTTAGAAGTTAAGTAAATTAATTTTTCTAAAATCAACTGAAGTTTAAAAGCCAAATTAACTTTTAAATCTTGGTCATTGGTATATAGATATTCGTCATATGCTTACAAAGATGTCAATACACTTGGAATATTTTAGAGTAAAACATTTTAAAATACTGGTGGTGCAAAGCTGTATCAATTGAGGACAAATTTTATATCTGACATTTAAAATCAAAAATAGAGGGGGAGGAGGCTGTAGCTCAGTGGTAGAGTGAGTGCTTAACATGCACAAGGCCGCGCATTCAATCCCCAGTGACTCCACTTAAAATAGCAAATATTTAAACCTAATTACTTCCCCACCCAAAACATAAAAAAATAAAATAAACAATAGAGAGAACTAAATGACTCAGGTGGCCTCTTTTTTTTTTTTAAGATTTTATTATTTTAGAGCAAACTGAGTAGCAAAACTGAAGGAAACATACAGAGATAAGACCTATGCCCCCCTGTCCCCACACATGTATGACCTCCTCCATTTGCAACATCTCCACCACAGTAGATTTTTTAGCATTAGTGGATCTGCATTGACACATCTGCATTGTCCAAAGTCTGTAGTTTACAATATTGTTCACCCTTGGTGTTACACATTCTATGGATTTGACAAATGTACAACAGCATATATCCCCTCTGGTAGGCTCTTAAACACAAAAGGAAATCATGTGTGTGTGTGTGTGTGTGTGTGTGTGTGTGTGTTTTCCTGATCTAAATCTCTTTATTTCTTTGAGGACCATAGAAGGTACATTAAATACTAGACTGAGATAATATATAATATGATATACCAGTGTATAAGAACAAAATTTGTATTTGAGATTTAAAATAAAGGACAAAGAGGAATAGAAAGAATTACAGGACTCTCACAGCCTTAATATTATGAATATATATTAAATAGTAAATCAAGATTTTCCAGACTGAATTTCCTTGAGGACTCCAGAAGACACATTGAATACCACAACGAATCACATTCTCAGTAGGAGATATAACTTCCACAAAAATTTGCAGAGGTGAACCATTTATGGCTGTATCATATTTCATCCTTAATGAAATCTGAACCTGTAATTTTCTTAAAATACACTTTTATAAAATAGGATTTAGACGTTAGAATTATTGTTAGCTTTGGATCTGACTTTTTGTTGATCTTTTTAACCAAAGGGTAAAGCTTGCAGAGTCTTGAGAAATATATATTTAATAAGTCATGCAAACTCTCCTCAGATCCCAGCCATCTTTGCAGTCTTGACAGCTGCTGGAATGTAGCCAGGCTGCCAGAAATGAAATAATGTAAAATACTATCCAACACAGCGAAGGAATACAGACCCTGCATAAAAAAGGTACCCCAAAAAGTGACTCCGTGGGGATTATTCTAAGCCTGTGCATATAGGGGTGTTAGAGAAACTAATTTATAGATATTCAGAAATGACTGCAGCTCAGTAAAATAATCTTACTATTAACATTGAATGCATCATTTTAATGGGAAACAAAAGACTTCTGCTTTCTGTTCTCATATTATCACTGGCAATTGTTTTTATTTAGGTCACTATGCATAAATATAATTAAACCAGTTATGAGTTTACTCCCTATTGTTTAAAAGAATATTAGACCCTAGTTGTTTAGGAGTGTTATGATCAGAATTATTTCTGCTTTAGTTTATTCTTTAATAATATTCCACACAAGTTTTCTTAGATTAATAAATTGATTCACCTATGCCCACAGTAACAATAACAAAAATAATATTTTATTCACATCCACTGTGTGTACTTTTCAGTGACAAAATTGAGCTAATTCAAAGACAGTGATTTGCTTGCCTTCATGATTAGCATTTTTGAAAAAAATCACAGAATTCTGTTTTGTAGAATAGTTACTTTTTTAAGTCATTATTCCATGAGTTGGCATGTTACCTAATCAAGGGAAAAAAAAGGGGGAGGTGGAGGAGTCTGCCACATTATATTGATACATAAGATTTTGATTAATCTTTCTAGCAGCAAATACACAATGACATTACTGAAATGTGAGAAAAACTGTAAATAAAAGCGATAGTAATTTCTGCTTTATTTACACATTTTTCCTTCTAAAGAAAGAGTTAAAAGCTTTTTTTTCTTTTGTCTTTATATAAAAAGATGCATGTTGGTTTATGAAAGGCAACAAGTGTGCTTGTTAAAATCTTGCTTTTGGGATAATTAACAATTAAGGATATACACAACGGAAGAAAATTTTGTGTGTGTGTTACTGCTAAGGCAGCAAATTCTGCCTGACATTTCCGCAGCACATCCTCCAATTAAGAAGGCAGCTGTCATATTGACTGAATTGATAATCTGTTCATATGTCACCAGAGAATGAGAGGGTTCAAGTTTAGAAATTAATGTTTCCTTGGATTTTTGTCACTGACAACAAGAAAAATATTCATCTTGATTGCCCTTCTGGCTTTGCAGAGTTAGGCTTGTTTTCTGTAGGTCTGAATTATTAATACTACTGTAGGACAGCAGTCTTTAAAAAACAATATGACAAAAATAAAGATTATTTACCTGTCTTCTGCCCTCTGTGAAGACAGAAAAAGATTGAGATGTCTGATAAAATGGTATGTTTGAGTGGAATGTCTTTATGAAGGCTTGTGAAGTTTTAGTCATACCAAAATTGATTTTAGAACTCAAGCTAAGAATTAATATAAGAGTAAAGCTTACAAATCCTTCTACCATAGATAGTACATTATATTCTCGGCACAAATCCCCGAATACTTTTAGTCTGTGTCTCCAGATTTTTCACAATACCTTTGAAACAAGGTACCTAGATACAAAACATCATGTCACATAACAGAAACACACACAGACATGGAAACTGAAGAAAAAGATCAAGTTGGCCATTTTTGTGTGTTTTGTAGTGTGTGCAACATTAATGTTTTTACCTTTCTGTCTCTTGTTTTTTATGTGTTAGTTTCAAACCAAAAATGTCAAACTGCTGATACAGGGGATCGGGTAGAATAAAATATATAATGATGAGAAGTCAAGTGAGAATGGGAAGAGGGAAGGTGGAAGAGATGTACCAAACTGGATAAAAGAGGAGGACAGAGAAGAGGAAGCTACTAGAGAATGAGGTAAAGAGAAAAAAGAGGCAACAGAAAACAATAAACACAGAATCTGCATGCTTGTAAGCCCCTCCTTTGGGGGAAGTCAATTCAGAAGACAGTTCAAAAACTTTAAGTTTTAATTGGTTTGGAAAATTCATATTGTTCCTACTGAAGTCTAAAATATCACACCCCTTCTTACCAGCTTCTCCCATTACATTTCTCCATACACTGCCTATCACTTATTTGAGATATATCTGCCTAATATAAAACATTTTAGATCTTGGCAAATACCAGAATTACAAATGAAAACCAATTAAAAAGTCAATTATAAAATTAAGGAATATATCTATTTCTGGAGTAATGTAAGAGCAAAATAAAATATTAATTTATGTGATAAAATTAACACATTTATATTAAGTGAATAAAGAAGTTCACAAAACCAAAATATATGATTCCAAAAGTGTAAGCAGAACTGGAAATGCATCCTGGGCTACGAAGACTTGAGGTTGGATTTGTCATGATGAGATGAGTTTGAAACTTGCTATAATGCTCTCCTGCTGCTATAGTTGAATTCAAAAGTGGGGCAGATTCTCAGACAGGTTGAGTTTAAAGGATCTACATTTTTCAAATAGAAACATCAGATAGTCAAATAAATCTGGATTTCAGGGTCTTTTCTGATTATAGGCACTTAAATGGTATCAGGAGGTTAATAGTATTTAAACACATTTCTATGCTTTAGTAAATAATTTGATTCTGACTTTTGTCTTCATGCTGTCCATCCATTCCCTAACTCTTTAAATTTTACCAATCTACCTGATAAACTACTGCATCATTTATAGTTGACCTCCATTCTAGACTACCTTGAACTCATTTACATTCCTTGATTGATTCTTAGTTTTGGTTTCAAAATCTTTCATGTTCTCTGGTGAAAAATTCCTTGCCTTAAAGAACCCTATTCTTTGGGTTGGTCCTGCTAATTGCCTGTGATTCAGGTAGATGCAAGCTCATGCGTTGAGACTCCACATACCTATCACTGCTGAAGAATGCATGTCCAGTTTTTGAGATCTACCACTGCCAAAAGTTTAGATCCCTGTTCTCAATCCAGCTAGGCCTCCTCAAATGGCTATTGTCAGACATGAACCTCTGCTTTTGTTTTGCCTGTTCTCATCTCTTTGTCAATGGTTCTGACCAATGCCATCTATATACCTGGTAGCACATTATGTACAATTGGTCACAGAGTGTAGGACAACCATACTTACCTAGTGTTTATAAGAAACTCATTTTCAGCCATTTTAAATGCACCTTTTGTTTTATAGTTTATAAATTCATACTTCATTTCAAGCTTGTCACTAATGGGTTGAAATCTTACAATTATGTAGATAAATGAAGTTTTATAAACTCAAAGTGTTCTGATACTTGTATGATTAAATCCATCTAAATGCTTACACATAATTCACTCTGCATTCACTACTCAAGACAATTATTAATATAGCATTAGTGTTTTAAAAAATCTTGGCTGTAAAAATTTTCATTCCATTGGCAGTTTTACTCCTATAACTAGTCTCTTAATTAAACTAAATGAACAACACAATCTAAGTAAAATATCAAATAATAAGTTTCTTTCAAAATGTACAATATCCTACCATAAGAAACTGGTAATTGAAGACCAAAATAAACACAAAGCAATTGGAAAGATGGAGATAAGATATTATCAGAAACTACCTTTGTTGAAATTAGGAAAACAATAGAGAAAAATCAATGAAACAAACAGATAATTCTTTTAAAAGATCAATATAATTGATAAACCTTTAGTGAAACTGACAACAGTAAAAAGAACACACAAATCACCAATATCAGGAGTGAAATAGGGCAAATCACAGTAAATACTGAAGCTGTATAAAACGACAAGGCAGCACTACAAGCAATCTTACACTATTATTACTAAGATGAAACAACTTAGATGAAATTGACAAACTCCTCAAAAACCACAAACAACTAAGACTCAACCAAGTTCGAAAGAGACCAAGTAGCCCTACAAATAGTAAAATAATTTATTTCAAAATTTAAAGCTCCCAAAAAGCAAATCTCCAGTTCCAATACTTTCATTAAAAAAATTCTATAAAATGTTTGAAGAACAATGAACACCAATTGTACACAATCTCTTCCAGAAAATAGAAGAGAAGGGAACATGTTTTAGTTTCCCATTGATGTTGTAACCAATATTTATAAACTCAGTGGCTTAAAGCCACACAGATTTATTCTCTTACAATTCTGTGTTTTAGGGGGCTAACATCCAGGTCTCTGAATGACTGAATGACTGAAAGCTGAAGGGTGGTAAAAAAAAAAAAAGAAGGCTCATATTTGAAAGTAACCAATGTAGATATAGAAGCAAACCACTTCCTATCATAATGGGCTATAAAAAAATTGAAAAAATTTCAGTGACTAAAACTATTAGTCAAAGCTATGTGTTAACTCAGTATGTATTTTTTTTTTTTTTTAGCAGTTGGGTATATGGTTTCTGGACTTAAGTTAGTATTTATGAATGATAATCCCAGCACGGACTCTTCACTCCCTATCTCTTCCTCAGTATCTTCCTTCCATTTAATTATTTAGTGGTCTGTGAAAATATTTTCAAGCAGAAATGTTAATATTGGATTGTGAAGAGAAAGCTGCAGGTTGTGAAACCCTAAGTACCTTGCCATTTTGTTGCAGACTCTGAATAAAGATGTACCAACTACTTTTTATATTTTCTTAGCTACTTACAAGTCAAAAGTTTTCAAATTTTCTAACTCAACAAAACAGCCCATCTTCAGGGCACCTGACCCACATTACAAGTATTGCAGCAAAATACGCCTTTTAGCTAAATGACTAGTAGGTTACTTAACCAAAGGCATAATTGGTGAAATTAAACTCAAAATAGTAAGCATTAGTACACTTATTAGAGGGTAGTTTTAATTATATTTGGCATTATTAGCAGAAGCAACTAAATAGACGAGTTTCTCTGAAATGCAAATACTTAAAGAAAACAAATACAAGACCATTTAATAAAATTAACTACTTGTGTTAATTTGGTTTTCATTACCCACAATACTCATTAACATGCTGTAGTGTAGTTAAGAGTCTGATAGACTATTCAGACAAACTGTTATTTAGAGATAATTGAAATTATCAGTTCAGGAGGGAAAGAAAAGACTTCTTTTTAGATAAACTCTGGATATAAACTTTTGTCATTGTAAATAGAAAGAAGCCTTAGATATCTGCAACTACTCGGCCTATTTCCCCTAATTTCAACATCCACAGGTTCCAAAATACCTTATTAAAAAAAATACTTCATGCATTTCTCAACATTTAAATTACTCAATGAGTTTTCCTTTTATTTTCTGTTTTAGGAAAGGAGAAAGGGATGGCATGCTTTACTTTTATGGCAGATGAACATACTTTTTTTACATCTTATGTATACTTGTACATTCTGATATTAAAATATGTGTAATTAATTTAATTATTTCCAAATTTATAACAAAGTCTACCCTAAGTAAGACAAGACATTTTGAAAAACTGGAGATGCTCACCATCATTTGCATTCCACATTTTTCTTATTTGCCAAGGAGTTTGGATCAGATAATTTCCAATAAAAACAAATGGAATCTCCTAAACTGTCTTTGTAGAATTCACAAATACCTGGAAACTGGAGAAAAAACTGAGTTACACATATTCTGAAGCCAAATTATCTTTAAGACATTTAGTTCTGTCAAGATTCAAACCACTATAGCTTGAGGGAAGAATAATGGATTTATAATCCCCCAAATGATGATAGACTGAGAATGCATGTAATTTTTATAAGTGTATTATTAGGTAAGAGAAAGTTATATGACTAAAGATAGGATTGAGAGAATAATGGAGACTAATGTAATTAGAACCCTGTAAACAAAAGCATATTTAGGAAACTGTTTACATTATACTGAAATATCTCTAATATTTAAAGGTAAATGGCTCAATAATTTCAAAAATATATAAACTACATTCTCAATGATTTTATGTTGTTCAATGAATAAGACCAGTGAGTGATATACATATGTAAGATCAATGTAATATTTGACTAAAGTCTACTCTCATTTACAGTGAAAACTATGTATTATACATTTTTGTGTACAATTTTATAAATGAAGATTAAAGTAAGACACATGCCAAAATGCTCACAGATTGTAAATGACAGAGCTGGAACTTGAAATCATGTCTATTTGATTACAAAATTTGCCTTTTAACTTTTAAACTTTGTTCCAAAGCTTATCCTTTATAAAAAGGGAGAATTATTATTAAAAAATTAATCTTTATCTTAGCAATCACTAAGTAGTCCTATGTAAGAATTGGTCCTGTTTGTAGTATGGATATAAAGACTCATTAATAACATTCTGCTATAACATATAAAGACAGATAAAATTAAACATGAACAACTTATTTACTCATTCATTAATTCTAAAATGCCACTATTATTAAGTAAATCACTGTTTTTGTAACATTCCTAGTATGCCACAAGATAAAAGCTGTAGAATTATTTACATATTTTTGTGTGTGCATTGTATTTGTTCTTTTCAGCTCTGAATTTTTTCTCAGCATAACTTATTTAGTGCAGCTGAAAAAAAAAGTATTAGAAAATATTCAGAAGTCTTCAAGACTTCCTACATACGACTGCAAAAATGAAATATATAAGCAATTTCTTTTGCTATGTTTGAGATTAAATTTCAACCCATTATTTTACTTCTAGTATGGCTAAGTAAATTCTGTATTGATCCTACTTTCCACAGATAACAACTCTAAAATTGGATAGCATTAAAACACTTTTTTTTTAAGGGAAAATGAAAAAAAAAAAAGAAACAAAAACAAAAAAAACTTGAAGTCATGGGAGAATGAACAGAATCAAGAGACAGATTCTGGAGGAGAAAAAGCAATCAGCACAGTATGATTTACTTCTTTATTTTCCTTTTTGACTGAAGGAAGACCAAGTTAGTACAGCCTAAGGAGATTGACATTTCCATAGAAAGTCTGCAGTCTTCCTGCTCTGAAGAAGCAGTGCAGAGGGTTGGGGCAACCATACCTGCTGGTCAGTGAGGAGGGATACCAAGGAGAGGAGACTCATTCTGTGTATAAACTTTGCCCAAAACTTTGAATACTATCAACCCATGCATGTGTGGGACAGAACAGAGCCAAGGGTGAAAGAATCCAACTGAGATTTAAGCCACCAAATAAGAGATAGAAATTGCAGTTTGAACCAAACTAATTATGTATTTAATAATTAACACAGTTTAAAAAATAGCAAATCCAGAGTTCCCACAATAAAGCAATAAAGATATCCAGGATAAAATCCGAAAGAATTCATGCCAAGAATAAAAAATGTGGCAATTCTCAAAGAAAAGACATTGAGCCTCAAGATGACATATATGTTTGAATTAACAGACGTAAATTTAAAGCACTCACAAAAGCTATACTCACAAACAGAAATAGAAATATGCTCACGAGAGGTAAATACGAAACACCACGATATATTGCTATAAACTTTTAAAGACCTGTGTAAACAGACAGATATTCCATGTTCATGAACTGAAATACTCAATGTTGTTAAGACATCAATTCTCCTCAAATGACCTAGCAATTCAATGCATGCCTAAACCAATTATAATATTTATATGGAAGTGAAAACATCTTAATATCTAGAGCAATCTGAAAAAGAAAATCATTGCAAAGTTTATATTATCTTACTTCAAAGATTATAGCAAAGCTATAGTGATCAAGATAGCATGACACTGACATAAGGATTGACAATTACCAACAGAAGTGTATAGAGAGAGAGCAGAAATAAGCCCACATTTGTCTGACCATTTGCCTTTAAATAATGATGTCAGTACCATCTAATAGAGAAAGAAAAGCCTTTACAAAAAAATTCTGGCATAACTGGCTAACCAGAGGAAAAAAATAACCTTGACTTTACCTCACACTATACTCAAAAATTATTTGAATAGACCTAAACTTACAAGCTAACATCATAAATAATTAAAAGAAAAATAAAAGATAGAGGACAATACTGCATTAAATATATAGCATGAAGGAGTTCAGGCTTATAAAGTAAAAAATTACCCAAAGGTTTCCTAGAACAGTACTACTAAAATAAGGACTGCAAACTTATGCTGATTCAAAAACTGCTTTGATTTCAGATCTATGACAAAATAAGTTCAAAAATTGATAATAAGTGTTTTGAAATTTTATGGTAATATGACGTTACTACGATATTATCCATAACTCTCCTAGAAGAATTTCCTGGGTGTTGCCAAGAAGTTATCCTAGGGTCTTCTAGGACAGGACTTTAAAATGGGTGGTCTGTGGACAGGAGCTGATTCATGAACCTTTGTTTTTAAACTTCTATGTGACAACATAAGCTGGGACACTGAAAGTAAATATAAAATTCTGATAGCAATTTGGCAATGCCAGGACACTGGCTGGTGTGTAGATCAGTTCAAGTTTGCTGAATTTGCATGGGGAGCCAAATGTGGGGCAACCTGCATACCACTCAGAAGCAGAAGGGATTACATCACAATATTGGTTATTTTAAGGGTAGTCTGCTAGGTGTATCCCTAAAACATGTGAAAAGCGAGAAAATGTATTTACTTTTAAATATAATTGATTACTTCACAGTCATTCTAAATTTAGAATCTTTATTTATAGTTTAAAATTGAATAGAAAATTTAAAGCATTATTTAATTTAAATTCTAACTTAAAAAAAAACAAAACTACAATCCACTGGCATTATTTGACAAAGTTAAAAAAAAGAGCATTTCTGAGTGACAGTAGCAGTAAACCAAAGGATTATGATGGCAGTGATTTTGAAAATATGAAGACCAAAGTGTACTGGTTTTATACAGAATGTGATAATTTATATATTGTTTCATTTTGTAATCATAAATGAAGAGCTACAGCCAATATATGCTTTCTGACAGACAAGTACTAACTAGCTAATAATGTAATGAAACCACCAAACTTTAGCAAACCTTTAGCAAAATTTAGAGACAAGTCATAAAGAATTAAGTTCAAAACAAAACAATGAAAAAATTATTTGAGTTTTCGATTTAAATGCAATAGTAGCATACATGCAAAGTATTTTACTAGCCTGAGAAAACACTAGTTGAAGACTGTATCAAAGATGTTTATCTGAATGTTTGAAGAAACTGTGACAGTGCAGAACAAGCCCAATCATTTTATAACTTTCATTTACTCCTCATTTTTTTCCAAATTTCTAGGAAAACAAAAAATTATGGTTATTGAGAGTAAAATTTTAATAAATGCATATTTTGCATATAAAATGAAGCATTTATGAAATATTCAAATAGTACTTGTCATATGGTGATCATTTACCACATATAAATTCAAGCATAAGCATTATACAAGTATTATTTCTTTAATTTTCCTATTATGCTCAAAACAACCATGGAATCTCTCTTTTCTCAACATCTCTGTCTCTCTCTATTTAGACATGTTAGACTATTATGTATTATAGATAATCAGAATATATAAATAGAAATATAGTCATAAAATACATCTATGTCTATATTTAAAATGTATCTATGTCTATATGTGTATCTCAAGCTACACCTATATCTACTTCCAAATATTTGTAACTGCAGTGTATCCACATGTTTATGAAAGATGGAGTAAGTTCTACAATAATCATACCCCAGATTGTTTAATATCACTGCTAGTGATTCTGTTACCATCCCTTTTATCTCCCGAGAAGAAATATTTAAACATATCCAATAAACCACATGGCTGGTAAGTAAATACTTTCCATGTCAAGAACATCCCCCACTTTTTGAAAGTTTGCTTTATGCCATTTTGCTTTTGCGAAAGATCTACATTAGTACCTTTTCTGCTAACCAAAAGAAATCCAAAGAGGATTTCTGCCTGTAGAAAAAAGGGCCAAAAGTTAAAATGGCATTCAGCTTTTGTTTAGCAGCAGCTGTTACAGAGGTAGCGCGAGCCCGGAGCAGAGAGAGTGGCGCCACAGATCCCCTTCGCTGGGAGCATCAACCACCATAGCTTTGACCTGTGTCTTGAACATCTGTGCTTTATCTCGATTTATTTTGTACATGTGTTAGCAAGATGTGAATAAAGGTAATTGCTTCTTCACTTTACATCATTTCAGCTTAGGAAAGGCTTTCATAGGAAGGCTCTGCTTTCAGATGGCAGGGGAAACCTCTACTGCATTTCTAGCCATTTTGTGTATATTTTAAAAACATACTATGAATGAGATATAGCTGGTGTGCAAATGCTTTATATATTCATTGTAAAAATGAACAGATCCCAATAGCAATTCACTGCCCAGTGTGTGTCTACCATACTGTGGAGATTTGTCTTTATTACACTTTTGACACAAGTAAAGAATGGGAAATATAACAATCCCTAAAGCTCTTGCCTCAAAGTCCTCAGGGTTTATTCAACAAACCGTCATAAAATTCAAACTCTCAGCAGGAGAAGCTACTGTACAGTAACTTAGGAATTAAAATGTGGACACCCTTATCTCTGATTCAACATCCGAAAGCCAACCCTGGGATATTATTTGCATTGTATGGAGTTTCAGTCTGCGCCATGCTAATACGTTAAGCTGTTACAATTACATATGTTCTTTTGTCACTTTTAAGTCATTGTTTAGCTATTTCTGCTCTTGTATACGCAATAAGATGAATGGTTATAGTTGTAGGATCAATGACAAAAAGTTGAATGTCTGAAAAGTAAGAACAGAAAAAAATAAGTAGAACACAGTTTTTAAAAATATATTTTGTCTAGATTTAGTATTTGCAAAAATAATAAATATTAAAATGCTAAGGTAAAAATTGAGTTTACTATTTTTAGTAGCCAATTATATTTAGCTGCAAATCAAATCCCCATTATTTTAATATAATCTTGCTATGGCCATGCATTGTAAATTTGCAGCAGTATCTCACCTGACTAAAATTCTGTATCAGAATTAAATGTCCTAATAAGGTTAGTTAAAGATATTTTCTTCAGGAATGACAGAATAAAGTGTTGCTGTATGTGAAATTTATGCCCCTCTCCAAACCTGTATGTTGAAGTACTAACCCCCTCCCCAGCCCCCACCCCCCAGCATGGCTGTGTTTGGAGTAAGACAGTAAGGTAAGATGAAGTTGTAAGGATAGGGATCCGATCTTACAGAATTAGTGTCCTTGTAAGAAGACAAACCTGGAGAGCATGCAGACAGGGAGGTCATGTGAGAACACAGCTCTCTGGCAGCTCCTACAAGCCATGAGAAGAGGCTTCAGAGTAAAACCTACCTCGCTGGCACCCTGATCTTGGAAATCTCAGCGTATAGATCTGTGAGAAATAAATATCTATTGTTTAAGTCACCTAATCTACGATGTTTTATTAAAGCAGCTCAAGCTGACAAATAGACTGTAACTGCTGGTAGTTGTAGTTTACCTTGCCTTTTTAGTATTTTCAGCATTTGGTGTATTTTTAAGATTTGGGCCTTCATTTCTTCATTTTTTGAGTTTGAATTCCATCTTGAGTTCTTTTTTTGTTGTTATTTGCTGCTTTCTTTTTTTATTGAAGTATAGTCAGTTTACAGTGTGTCAATTTTTGGTGTGTATTATGGGTTCTTAACTGATAAAAATTCTTAAAACTTAGATAGCTATTTTGATATATATGTATATAGGCATATATCATCCCTCTAAAAGCACATGGTTTACCTCATTCAAATGGGTGCTAAGAACCATCAACTGAACACAATAAAATTATTATTGTTAGGAAATTCACCACTTAGGCTTAAACTTGAGCCCCTTACTATAATAGTGTAGATCCAATTTTAGATTTTGTTCTGTTAACACTATATCATGCATATTTTAATGATATTATATTTTTTCTGTTGTTATTTAATATTATGGGATATAAACTAATATTCAATGATTATAACTTTCCTTAAGCTTCCCCTTAAGGTTAAATATGTTTAATGTTTTTATTATTAGAAATGATACTGCAATACAAATTTTCTGCATTTAGCTTTTCCTTCCTGTGAATTATTGTTTTAAGGAAATACTCAGAATTATGGTACGAAGTGTTGTATTACTGTATGATCCTGAGAAACTTTGGAACCCTAGCAGTACATGAAAACCATTGATTCGATTTTAAATCACCAAAATTTGGAATTCTTTTCTTTAAAATATATGTATACAGTATCTCATAAGGGTAAGACAGAGTTGGAGAAAAATAACACATTTCCTGATTTACAAGAACTTCACAATACAAACCAAATAAAAATGTAAGCAACTAAATACATCTAAAAACTAGACTGCAATACAGAACACACAGTGGAGAGGGGAAAATTTTTTTAAACCTTGAAAATCATGAAGAAAAAGTATATATCCACTGAGAATATAGCAAAGATTAGATTCTTTGTTTTTGTATTTGTATGATGGAACATGATGAAAAAAATCATGGGAGTAAAACAGTACAAGTCATATTTAGAGAGAACCAAACAGTCCAAATTAAGTATTACAGGAAATTTAGAATCATCCAAAGTTAGGTTTTGCAGTGAATCAGGCCATAAGGTGGTTGAGGTTGATAGACTGAAACTTTTTTTTTTTTTGATAGATTGAAACTTTTAAAGTAAAACTGATACAGCAGCATGTTTTTCTAAAACCAAATAAAAATTTAATTTTATTTTTCAAATAAGTTTAATATAAGATTTTTCAAACAGACTAAGATTAATACTATAAAACTACGTATGTGCTAACTAAATGAAGAATTTCAACATTTTCCTTATTTGTTTTGTATAAATACATAAATATGTGTGTATACATTTTTTACCAATTAAAAGTACATTGTAGATATCAGGATAATTCACTCCTAATTAAGTATGCATCTTCTAAAAACAGAGACTTTCTTTTATATAACCACAAGATATTATTTTTAGCTGTGATTTTCAAACAGGATTCTATCATAGTTGATGCACTGCATTTGTTTCCTAAGACTTTTTGGTCTCTTTTAACGTGGAACAACACCACTTTATTTTTTATGACTCTGGCTTTTTTCAAAGTAATTTGAATGCTAGTGTCCATTGTATCATTTAAATTGTTCCCCTCATCTGGATTTTGCTCTATACACTGAAAGTTATCTCTAAATGCATAATTAGATTCAGGTTAACAGTTTTTGGCAGGAACGTGCCATAAAATTTCACATTTTATATCCCTTCACATCAGTAGTTGCGTATGGTCAGGATGTGTCATTAGTAACAGTGATCAATTGCTTGAGATAATGACAAGAGAATCTATTGCAAAGGTAAAATTTCCCTTTAAAATTAGCAAGTATCTTGGGGTAATATATTGGCAATGTTGAAATATCTTTTTTTTTTTTTAATCTTTCACCAAATGATTGTATCATCTATTGATTCATTGTGCTTGAATCAGGGACAGTTTCTTCTGCTGTTAACATCTTTTATGCGTTCATGAAAAAACCTATGACCTACAAAATAACTCATGAAATATAATAGCTTTGTTTATTATTCTTTCAAGTTCTTTGGAATGTTCTTAACAAATATCTAAAAGACAATTGGATTAAACTAATTAAAACAGATGTATGTCAGTCTGTGTTTGCACTTAGCAGTTTTCATTTTCGCTAGCATGGTAGATACTGCGTTGTGCTTTCAGTTTTTGTTTCATTTAAGTTTTATTATCTTAAACACTTTTTCATATCTTTACTGCTCCTTTGGTTATCTTTATCTTTTTAACATTTGATGGTTTTGCTAGTTATATCTCAGAGATGTCTATTCTCAGTTGACTTCCCAACTTATACCATTTATCCTTTTTATATATCAATTCATATCTTCTTTTGTTTCAGGTAGAGTTATTGAACTTGAGTTTTTAGATATTAGAATGACAACTTTATTGCCTTGCTTTATTGTTTCTCTTCATACATTCTAATTATACTTATGTTGGACTTTTTTGACTGGCTATATATAATTATTTTATTGCTAAACATTTAAAGAAACCTATGTTTTTCTTGACTCTTTTTATTCTTTTCTACAGTCTTTGATGTGTCTATGATTTCATCTAACATCTTTTGTGAATTTTAAAATTAGTCTTCAGTGGATGTAAGAACTGTGGTCCAGGTCCAAAAACAATTTATAAAGTTAGGAAAACTATCTATGGATTCAGTAACTTTAAGTTTAAACATAAAATTATACTTTCAAAAATAAGTTATTTATCAATCATGATGCATGGAAGTGGTTTGAAGTAGCTAAGAGAGCAACTTGCACTTTGTCTCTTGCATATACGTTAGACAAAGGGAGGAGTAATTTTCAATGAGCATGGAAGAAATACTAATAGCAATTTAAAGAAAAATCAAGGTCATAAATTTAGGAAAAGGAAGAGATTATTGTAAAGGAAGTGGTGATAGAATGATTTTCTGTTGCCAGATAACATAGAAAGGAATAGGAAAACGTATGCACTGATGATGAGGACGACAGTGAATTATAATGAAGGAAGAGAAGGAAAGTGTTTGTACTCAAGATATATATATCCACTGGGTTTCTGGATATGTCTCTATCCCATTGTTTTAGATCTTTGCTTCTTCTAAAATACAAATCCACTGAGTCATAACCAATGATTCTAGAAACTATTAATAATCAATTATATTATAATGTGATTTTCTTTTATATTGTTTTTGAGAAAAATGTTTGACTATGGGGAAAAATAAGCCACACCAATGTTGGGAAGTTGTCCAAGACTGGTATCCTAGATTAACCTTTATCTTTCATCCACTGAAAAATTTCCCAATCCTTCCATACTAAAATATACACACTCCATTTTTATTTAAAAGAACATTATTAATTGAATTTTTGCTGTGTTTTTTTTGGGGGGAGGGGGTTCTTTTTTTCCCTGAAGGACTATTTTGAAGAAAAATGAAAAATAGCACTTATTTAAATGTTTGTACAACTTGAGCATATGTTAATTCCCACCAAGTGATTATTACTTGGTTTAAACAATTCTGATGTGTTCGGGTGAATCACTAATTTGTGCCCCTGAAAGGGAAGGCGGACAAATGTCAACATTGAACCTATCAATTCTAATTCACCTCCTTTTGAGACCGCTCTCTCTTGGGTAGGGTAGTTTGGAAAACACTATGAAGGGACCAGCATTTCATTACGCAGAAAGGGATGACAGCTACAGTCATCCAAGGACACATAAGTAAACACAGAGCTGTCTGAACAACTTGACAGGAGTTAATCGGATACCCCCTTCTCTTATTCAAAAACAAGGCATCCAAAAGTAGCCTTGTGGAGGAATATTGAGAGAAGGCACATATGTAGAGGGCCATTTGGAAAAGATTTATCTTCAGCAGGCTATGTATTTATGTATTTCTCCATATAATTGGGACTAAGGCTTCATTTTCCAAAGATCTAAACAGTAAAGTTTAAGGTAATACACTTTATCACCAATAAGAACATGACTTTATAACTGTTCTCCAACATAACACTTTTATTTCATGAGAGAAAGTTTTAAGTTTTTCTTAAACTGCAAAATATGAATAAATACAATATCTTGATAGAAATTTGTAAGGATTAAATGACATGTGAGAGCACCAGTGATATGATTGGCACATAATAGGCTTTCAATCAAGGTGAGTTTCCTCCTATACTACATTTTCAAGTAACCTGAAACTCATATCTTGTGATGTGACTTGTCCATGTCTTGTGAAACTTAACAGCTATGTGCAATGTAGAAAAGCAATCTCAGAAGTAATTATAAGAAAACACCACTCTAATAGCAAGCAATGAGTTACACATTTTTAATGCCATGCTTTAAATGATAGGGCAAGAAAATCAAACCTTTCTTTATGTATGTATGTGCTTGTAACCTGTTAAATTTTCTCTTTTGAATGTATGTCTTGTATTGCCTTTATATTCAGAGATAACCACATATAATTTATAATAAATAAATGTAAGTACACTGTGAGTATGTGTTAATATTTTATGTTACTGTTATGTGAATAAAAGAATTTTTAAAGATCACTAGTTTAGTTCGTATAAGCAAACACAAACTTTGGGAGTATTTGCAAGGTCCTGCATAGATGTCCATTGTAGAGTAAATTGAAGTTAATTGCCAAATTTCTTTGTGTTAATAGAAAAGTATTTTATAAATGAGTAAATCATTTATGAAAAAAAATGTTAATAAACACACACACACACACACAGAGAAAACAAACACCAGAATATCTCTGCCTGAATCTGATTAAACTGCTGACAAGAAGAATGCAAAGTAGATTGCTCCAAGGCTGGAATGAGAAGCATGTTCTGAAGAACAGTAAACCTGTCTGCAAATGAACATTTTTCCACTTGACCTCCTTGCCATACAAATTAAATATAGCAAGAAAAATGGCTAAACTGCAGGCAAATGTTTAGAGATTATCTAACATCAATATTGGATCCCCTTCTCACTTTGAATCCTATTTAAGAAATTATTACACTTTGGTGAAATTGCTTTTTGCAAAGCCAAATCGGTGATATTTCTCTTCTGTTTTCAGGAAAAACGTTTTGTATTCAAAACAGCAAATACTATAAAAGTTTTAAAAAATAGTTTTGCTAATATTACTCCTTGGACTTCTCTCCAGAGAAACACAGGGAGCTAACATTTTTTTTTCTTCTGTCTCTCATTTGGTATATCAAATCTCCAAACCAAAGATGTGCCAAAACATCTAAATGAAATAAAATAAAAGCATCATATTTCCTTAGGACTTATGAAATTTCAATACTAGCACATCAGAATGTATTATCGCCGATCAAGGAAAAACCTAGTAAAGGCAACAATTGTGTTTTCTTGCATCACCTCTAGTGGTGAACATAATCTTTACTTCTTTGTATTCCTCATATTTAATGTTCATTGGAATTAAAAAAATGGCCAAATGGACAGATTTTTCTGTTTCATGGAATGTTTCTGGTACTCTTAGAAACGTTTCCTTCTATCAGTTATAGGTACTAGATGGATAGATGGATTTGTCTTAAGAAATGCTAGGCTCTTCTGTTTTGCATGGTATTAAATACAGACTGAAATAAGGTGATTCCCATGTCTGAAGAGATAAAAGATAGGACAGATTCTAATAATGTCATAATTATTTATGTTGTCAAATGGTTTCTGTTTAGCTTATTATATATCTCAATGCTTTTAATATTGGTACAGTGTCAAGTGCTTAAACTCAGACATCACGTCACTGGTAACATGAATTATAAATGTAAAAGTGCCATCATTGGAGGAAAAAATATCATGCAGTGAAGTAGCAGAGCACACATGGTCCCCCAGCTCTCATCTTGGAGGCAGGTGCTCAGTCTACACATACCAAATTGTATGCATTATGGAATGGGTTTTAGGGGAGGTTCCCTGCTCCGCAAATCTCCCATAATTGTTATAGAGAAGGTTGAAGGTGACCATGTATCAGATGGACAAACCTTTTTGGTCAAGAAAATCCCCTGGTTCAAAAGGGGAGCTTCTTGAGCACAGTGATGTCTCATCCTGTTTTTTTCACTTGATTTAGGAGACATACTTCAAGGTATGTCTCTCTTAAAATAGCCAGTCTTAAATAACTAAAACTATCCTCATAATTTTATCCTAAATTTAAATTCCCAGAATCAAGAGTTGAAAGTGGCTTCTGGTTCCATGTTCCAGCTAACTAATACCAATGCCATCAAGACCGTTTTAGCGATTTACAGGATATTCTAACTTTTTTTTAATTAAGAGTAACAGAACATTTTATAGACAATTTTATCTCCTTGATTCTACATCAAGCTGCATATGCCTAGTCTATTGGGACCTGTTGCTAAAGAAAATATATACTACTATATCCTATAATAATACATTTCTAGTATTAATAGATATAAAAATAAATTTCCTTCATTTTGCCTATCTAAATTTTACTTTTACCAGATAGAGATAAAGAAATAATGATATCTTTGTAAAACTTTATACATTTGTGGGTTTATAAATTTATCTTCTAATTCCTTCAATCTAAACCTATACAATGTGCTCTTGTATCTTAAAGACATGATTTAAATCATATAAATGGTTACTTAAATTTGAGAACCAGGCCAATGTGGGTTGTTTAAAGCTTATAAGTTACATTTCATATTAATTTGATTAGTAACACCATGTTTTGAAGAGCTGTAAATTTTCAACTGACTTCACTTTCTTAAACTAATTTATTGCAAATGGATGTGATTAAATAAGTAATGTTAAACTTCATGAAATATTTATTCAGATGAAAATAACTTTCATATTATTGTTATTACAACTTGTGGGAGCCCATGATTGGGTTAACAAATTGTAACAGATCCCAGCCGCTTATCTCCTTAAAGAAGATGTGCTTAGTAACTGCCTTGAGGTTTTAGCAATGACCCAGGCCCCCAGCTATAAACGCTGGGCGTGCCTGCTGTTAGTCTTCTATCCCCAGAACAGCCTTGGGCTGGAATGGTAAACAACTTATAAAAAGCTGCAGACTCAGAGGTGAGAAGGCTGGTTAGCCAATGATGGGTAAGATCCCCTGAGGGGGCAACCTAAGACAGGCACAGCCTTCTGAGTCCAAGAAAATCTTGTTAAGCAGCTGATTCTCATAGTTCCGCACTGATAAGCTGAAAGGCTCAGCAGGATTATGATTCACCAAAAAGGGTCTTCTGACCTTGAGCCAAACACCAACAATAAACAAAGCCTTTGTACTCATTGTGATCCCACCCTGTCCTTCCCTAAATTCCTGCTTCAACTGTACTCAATAAATATGAGAGATTTGAGAGGCTTGTGGAGTTGGCTCCCGACTCCCTCTTGCTCTCTTGACTTTTCCCCAGAGTCTTGAGTAATTCATTCTGTCTCGGTGGGACTTCTGCTGGCCAGAACCCACAACTGGTGATGAACCCACAACAAGTATTGCTGAAACTTTAGAATTCACAAGTTTTGACAAGTAAAAGCAAATAGTTCAGTATTATAGAGAGAAAAGTTATATTTCAAAAATTAATAAATAAACATGGGATCATATTTTTATAATCAAAGTATTTAGACTTTTCCACACAGTTTTACAATTTCACCACCTAAATAGTCATTAAAAAATCAGAAGCACAGATGATTTTTACTTTTGCCATGTCTTGGATCTAAGTATTAAAAGCTTTAAAATACTAAATTTTTTAATAATTAAAACAATTTATTCCCTTTGTTGTCAGAGAAGATGTTAGTTTGCAAGGTTTTAATAATCTATTACTGTAGTGGATGGAATAATGTTCCCCCCAAATTCATATTTTAGGAATCTAAGGATGTGACCTTATTTGGAAATGGGGTCTTCACAGATGTAAATAGATAAAGATACTGAGAGGAAATCTTCCTAGATATTGGGTGAGCCTTAATTTAACGACTGGAGTCTTTATAGGAGGAAAGAGGAGGAATTTTGGAAACAGACACAGATACACAGAGAAGAAAATAATGTGAAAATACAAGCAGAGACTGGGTGATGCATTTACAAAGCAAAGAGCACCAAAGATCGCCAACAGCTACCAGAAGCTAGGAGAGGGTCATGGGACAGATTCCCCCCGAGAATTTCCAGAAGGAGCCAACCTTGATTTCATCTTGATTTTAAACTGCTGGCTTCCTGAACTGTGAGAGAATAAATTTCTATTATTTTAAACAACCCAATTTGTTGTAATTTGTTAAACTGTACTATGGAAGCCCTAGAAAACAAATATGATTACCTGATACACCTGATGGAACATGCCCTTTATTATCTTTCTGCCTTATGCCTGTTCTTGACTTGTCAATTCTGCAACATACTAAATCTCTACTATGTTCACCATTGTCATAAGGATTTTCTACAGCCAAATTACTATTCTTTGGTGATTAAGAGATAGTTACTCACTTTAGAGTTAAGAGTTTCTCAGTGAAAATAAAATTTATGATTTAAATATTACAACTTTTTATATAAGAATTTTAATATTTTTGGATATTGTTCTTTAAAATACATAAAACAGAGTTGCTCACATTTTAAAAGATAAAATATTGAAAATAAAAAGAATTAAATAAAAACCTCTCATAATTAGAGAAAGAAAGAAATGATAAATGGATAGACAGATAGATATATAGGTAGATAGGTACATAGTTTATTTTTCCATTTATATTCTTTCAATTTACATCCTGACTGTTGAAAACGCATTATGTTGAGAATATTTTTCTTGTAATTAGATATATACTTTATGGTTCCAAAACATTTCCATCATGTAGCTAATTCTTAACATTCTATTTACTATATACATTTTTTAGGATACATACATTTCCTGGAAAGCATTATTCCTGTCTGATTATTTTCCAAGATAACTACCAAGAATTATAATTACTTAATCAAATAGTAGAAAACTCAATACCATTAAAAAAATTGTTTTGCTTGTGAAATAGGTTGTTTCTTGCTAACAGAATGGTCAACTGCAAAGGAGGTCTTCCTAATACGGTCTTTAGCCAAAGCACTAACCAACTGTATGATTGGTGGTACTAAGGCCAACCCAGTTTTGTTAGATGAGTCATCTTCGACATGCATTCTAAGATAGGTATTTCTAGCATCAAGTTGGCAACATGTCTTTTTAGATATCTTTCAGATCCAAAAAGGAGCACAATTTGACCATGAATATCCCTTCCATATTCAACCTGGCCCCCAGTTCCCTCCAGGTTTACCAACTCTCAACTAATTTGAATACCCTCTTCTGAGGCACAGACTTAATATGGTTCATTCCTGTGACTCTCCTCAATTTCAAGGTACAAAGTGTGGTTTCCCCAGGCCCTCTCTATCCCTATGCATAGATATTTTCATTTATGCTGTTTGTCTTTATATTTAATACCATGTTGTCTGTTGTATAAAATTTTCAACAGCTTTGTGCTCCTAATGGCGAAAATTTATTGTATCAAGGTGTTGCTTTTAGGGTCACTAATTATCCATTCTCATACCATCTACTTTGGAAGAAACTAACATCACCCTAAGCACAAGGTGTAGTCATGTGACCTAGTGGAAGGTAATCAGCTTATATTATTTTTCTGGAGACAATGATTAGTTCAGAGAGTGGCTGATCAGTCAAAAACAGCCAAGGAATCCCAATTTTACTACCTTTTAAAAAGCTATTTGGAAATGTATACTCTTTTTTTTTTCTTTTTTTTTGCTCAAACTCGCCTTTATTTTTTTTTTAATTGAGGTATAGTCAGTTTACAATGTTGTGTCAATTTCTGGTGTACAGCACAATTCTTCAGTCATACATGAATATACATATATTCATTTTGATATTCTTCACTGTGAGCTACTACAAGATATTGAATTTACTTCCCTGTGCTATACAAGTATAAACTTGTTTATCTGTTTTATATATACCAGTCAGTATCTGCAAATCTCGAATTCTCAGTTTATCCGTTCCCACTCTCCTCCAGCCTGGCAACCACAAGTCTGTATTCTATGTCCGTGAATCTGTTTCTGTTTTATATATAAGTTCATTTGTCTTTTTTTTAGATTCCACATATGAGTGATATCATATGGTATTTTTCTTTCTCTTTCTTGGCTGGAAATATTTACTCTTAATCACAGAAGCTGAATTTGCAAATACAAAGTTAGTGCTGCTGTAGTTAACTTGAAATCAACAGGGAGATTTGTTTCTGAAAACAAAGATATTAGGGTTATTTTTTCCTAAAACCTGGTAGAATGTTTTCTTTATTAGCCTTATGTTTGAAAATTTAACCAGGATTTATCTACCTTTTTATCTGACCTGACACTTAGGATTACTTCCAAGCTGTGAAGAAAGCCTAAAAAACAATAAAACAAAATGAAATATTGTATGCTAATATTTCTTTCTTCCTTGCTCAACTGGGATCTGTGCCACTAATCTAACTTCAGTGTCTACTATTCTATAGTTTGTATTTTTGCTTTGTGATCTTATAAAATTCTTCAAGACCAGTATCCCCATTTTCACCAGTGTCCATTCTATTCTTTATTTTCTCAATGCACTTTTAATTTCAAGACTTTTTAAAAATAGAATTTGACCATGTGCTCAGCACATTTCATTTATATGGGTAACATCTTAAATCCCATTAAAAACATTAAATGTGTATATTGCATTTTTTAAAATGAAATTTGCCTTAATATGAGATAGTTGTTTTGCTTAATATATTTCCACCACTTTAAATCAGAGTGATTTGTAGCATTGGCTGTTTATTGAAATCAACTGAAGAGTTTTCAACAATTCATAGCCTGGCTGTGCTCTGACCGACTGAATAGAATCTCTGGGCATGGGTCCCAGGCACCACTATTTCTTTAATTCCACCAGATGATTCAATGCTCAATAAAACAAGGAACCACTGTGCTAAATGGTTAGTAACCTTTCTTTGACCACATAGTTCTTTATTCTCTCATACTTAAAATTACCATCACGTAAAGCTAGTGGCCAAGCTGTTGGATTTTTTATTTTTGGGTGTTTGTAGCTAAGCAGGCAAGAGAAGGGTAATTTTTCTTCCCCCGTCAACTAGTATTGAACATGCTTGTGTACTGGAAATTATGGATTTATATAAAAGATGTCCTTAAACTTGTGGGCACCATGTTTATCATTCAAGAAGGTCATACTCCATCAGCTGCACCAAAGAGGAAAAATTCTTTTCCAGTATCGATGAGATTATTGTGTTGTAAGATTGTGGGAGCAAGCCTTCCCCACGTTTCATGGGGTTCAATCTATTTTATTTCATTAGGTCCCAATAGAGCAGCCATAAAATGGTGATTTTTCCCCACAAACTTCCCACAAAGAACAGAGAAGTTGCTTTCCACTGGCTATTGGCTCTATCATTACTTCTAGCTGGGTATCAGGGAAGAGCAAGGTGTGTCATTATTTTAACTATTCATACTTAAAATATCATTATTCCTGTGGATAGCTAATAGGGAGAAGGAGTCATAAACATGTGCCTCTCACTGGCCAACTTTCCTGACTTCTCAACTTTCACATATGTATGCCATTTTTTTCTTAGTCTTGTATCTTAAATACTGGGGAGCTGGCTGGCACTCTCTGGAGTCACAAAACCCTCACTCCTGGGCTCTCTGTGTGCCAGAAGCCATTGACATCTTAACCCTCACTCCCCAATCCAGGACATTCTGCATACCTGCATTTCTGCAAGATATAAAACATCTTCTCTTGATGTGTGTTTGCCCTAACAAAACTCATCACACCGAGAGATGGCCCAGCTCACAATACCCTAGGTGGGCAGACAGGCCTCACATCCTGCCCTTATCAAAGCCTTAAAACCCATTGTCCAGAGAAGTCCCTGACAGATCTTACAACCAATCAGGTGCCTGTGCACAAATTGATCATGCAGCCCCTACTGATTGTGTGCACAGCCCCATCCCTCCAGTAAAAGACCCTGTATGGCCACCACGATCATGCAAGTTCCTCTTGCCTGTGTGGCCCACTGTTGCTTATAGCAGGTACCTATTAAACTTTCCCAAACTCTTCTCCATCTCTGGTAATTCTTTTACCAACCCACATCACTGGCCCACAACAAAAACGATATATATTTCATCCTTAGCAGTGGCTTTTATAATGTTACATCATGAATAAAATGATAATTTGATAAAAAGTAAGTTTATTACAATCTAGAATTTGAAATCCAGATTATGTTAACTCAATACTCTTATAAACCATCCATTGTAAGAATTTACTTTCATATTTTTTTTTTATTTTGTAATCACAACCAAGGAAATCATTTAATTCATTTTAATAGTTGCCATCAAATTTCCTATTCTGTAATTTCCTGATCCAAAAATTATAGTACATTTTTTATGTACTCAGAAAATGTTTTCAAATATTCCACCAAGGGCATTAAGACTGGTTATTTTCTGCTCCCTTACCAGGTAAAAATGTAATTTTTTGTGGTAATAATACGAGAATATTAACTAAGTTGCTTCTTTTCTAAACAAAGACATTGTTCAATTGCTTTTAAGCATTGATTTGTTGACTGAAATAAATGCACAGCCTAAAAGTTGAGAGTTAAGTTTTACTTGGCAGACACTTCTGAGGACTCAGATCCCTTCGAGCCTGGGATGACAGCCTCTCAGATGGCTCTGAGGGACTGCTCCGAAGAATAGGGGAGGAGCTAGGATATAGAGGAACTTTACAACACAGACCAGGTAGTTGGAACATTAAAAGATTACTTGTTAATTTAAGAAAACCAGGCATCTCAAGTTAAAGAATTTAGCGCTTTTCTATGTATGGGAGGGAGCAAACATTGGTGCCCACTGAATTCATTCCTTTGACAAGCACCTAGCTATCTAGGGACAGTATCCTGTCCTTTCTTATTCTGAGTCCCATCAGAGGGCACCATTGTGAGTAGCTGCAGAGGCTGGGCTGCAGGCCCATCTTCACTGGGGGATGGTAGCAGTGGCTGATGACTTGATGGTTTCAGAATTCTTTGTTTACTGATACGGTTTGCAGTATTTTTCATTTACAGATTATAGGCAGTCAGTGTGGTTTCTTTGGTTTCTTTTGAGGTGATAAGGTACTAATCACTCTTCGATGCTTAGATTTAAAAAAAAAAATTTAAGAAAATATTTTTTAAAATCTCAAGTATTTATCAAAATACTTTATTTACAAAATCTTAAATATTTATTCAAACTTTTATTTTTTTCCATTTTAATAGGATGAAATTCTGCATGAGACTAATCTCATTCATTTTATGTGGAATGTAGCAAAGCCTAATTGACTGTATTCAAATTTAGCACCTAAATATTTTCTTCCTCTTTAATTATGTCTTTATTTTTATTGTTTTTATTTTCCAACACATTTAAAATGTAATCTCCATATGTATTGTGTTTTACCTCATCATTTTTCTTCAAATTTACTGAGATACAACTCATATACAATGAAAAGTACCCCTTCAATGACTTCACAAAATTATGTCAAATGTATATACCTCAGTAAACTTTGCACAATCAAAATACAGAATATTTTTTCACCACCGGAAAGTTCTCTCATTCCTATTTGCAGTCAATCCCTGCCACCCTGGGCCAATGTAATCACTGATGTGCTTCTGTCACTTTTGATTAGTTCTGCCTCTTCTGAAATTTTCTACAAATGAATCATAGCAAGTTCTGGTTTTTGTCTGGCTTTTCTTGCCCAATATACCCCTGCTTTTTGAGTTTCCCTAGAACATTTCCCTAACTACTCCTTTTCTTTCTCATCTTAGCTTGTCGTCTGTGTCACAAGCTGCTGCCTTGTGTATTCACCATGTTGTTTCATCTCACCCTTTCCTACCCCTTTTTATCCTCTTAATCCTTTCTAAGTGCCTCTGTTACGGAAACGACAGGCCAGCCGGGAAACAAGCACCACTCGGAGGGTTGGAGTACTCAGATGTATTACGCCGGCGGGCTCAGAGGACCTTCTGCTCCAAAGCTCTGAGCACCTCCAAGACCTGCGCATGAGGTTTTATAGGGTAAAATACAAGCTTGGGGTATTCGGCCAATAGGCATGGAACAGCTTTAGCAGCATCATTATCACAAAAGTGGAGGCAGGGAGGCAGCAAACCAACATTCCAAAGCCAGATATATCTCTTTGAAAATCCAGCTGGCTAGCAAAAAAACCATGAACAGCAAACCAACACTAATTAACGTAGATTTACAAGTTAGTCCAGCAGAACTCAGATCAGTATTCTGATACTTAGATTTGTGAGTTACCTTGTTAGCCCAGCCCAGCTTCTTCACATTCCTAGACTTGTGAGTTATCTTGTTAGACCAGCCTGGCTTTTCCTTCACACCTCAAACTATTGTTTTGATGTTTCTTGTTCCTGAAGCAAATATCTCTTTCAGAAATGAGATGCTATTTATCTTTCAGGATCATATTTATGTTTATTTTATACTGGTTTTTGTTTGTTTTCACCTAGAACTCATGTTAGTTCACCTTACATTATCATGTTGAATGTCAGTTCAGAATAAGACTTCGTCATTATTTGATTATTGTTAATAGACTAAATTTCATGTGAAACAGCTCTGTTAAATTATAGAGGAAATTTGTATCCCACAAATACATCTGGCAATACTCTTACCTTTGTTTCAATACTTCACAATTAAATTTCTGAAGCTATGCTTTCCACAAAACTATATTCCTGTTTGTCTTCCCATACCTGATTCCTTCTAGTTTCCCCTCTGATAAAGTCTCTAGGAAACAAGAACCTAAGCTAGATAATTCAGTAGCTGGGTTAATAAGAAAAGAAAAAAATTTGAGAGATGGAGGAGTAGGATTGTTTGGTATTCCTATAGAAAATGGGAGAAGGACATGGTACTTTTCACTTTTTTAGGAGCTCAAAATTATCCTATAGAGATGAAAAGATATTTTTTCCTTCATCTTATCACCCTCCAAGTGATCAGATATCCTTTCAGATAATGTCAATATATGTCAATATATTACCTTTTTATTTTTTATGCTGATGAGAATATTATTCTTTTTTTTTTTTTTAAGGTAACTTGTAATGGTTTGAGATAAACTGTGCCAGGGCTTGATAACTGGGTTTTATTTTTGAAAACAGGCAGTGGGATAATTTAAAAAATATATTAAGTTCATTTTCCTGAAGTTTAATAATCTTAATACAATAGTCTAAAACAGTAGTCTCAGCTCACATTTTCTGCTATACACATTAGCAGTAATCAGAATGAGAATACAATGATCAAAAAACCAATTGGATTATAGGGGAGAAGATGAGGTTGAAGTCACTCAAAACTTAGGCTATATTTCACATAGGTAGAGAGTAACTATAGGTAACTCAAAAATATTATTCGCATATTTTAATAATGCATTAAATATTTAAAATGCAGCCATGCTTTAGAAAGCAGTAAGATTTTTTTTTAAATTGGAGCTCATGTCCCTCTTTTTTTGGCACCTGATTATTTTTCTTCCCCAAATTGGTCCTTTCCTTTTCCCTTCATATTTCTCTAATGAATCTATTCCAGCTAAGTTATTTTTCCACATAAGTTCTATAAAAATTTTGAAGTAACAAGACATGACCCTTCCAGCTTTTTTAATAGTATATATGCAAAAGCCCTAATTATATCTATCCTAGATAAAACAGATTATTTAAAATTTTTCAGTTAAATGTTTCATATGCAGTTGTTATTTCTTAATAATAGAGTTGAATTATGAGTAACACTTATTTCTAATTCTAAATAGCAAATTAAAATTAAATATTATCCCAAACACCACAATTTGTTGATGCTTAAAATATAAGGATTTTAATTTTAAAGGGAAACAATGAAAGATCTTTTGAAGTAATTATCAATCAGTCAATATTCTATTTGTATTAACATAGACCCTATGAATGAAATAATGCAATCTCAAGTACTCATTTGTATGCAAAAAATACCTGATCTGTATGCAAACTCCATTCTACTTTATGAGAGTGATTTCTTAAGGAGTAGAGTTCAAAGCAATTTCCAATTAACCTTTAGTTAGAAAAAACATGAAACTCAAAATAAACTTTTATAGCATATTTTAAAAATATGGTTGCTAATTTGAAATAGAAGTACTGTGGTGATGAAAAACTTTTAAGACACAAAGTAAGATTTGAATGTTTTTTAAAGAATAGCATGTAAAAGAAATTCATTTTTTATTTATTTAACAATAAATATTTCTTGCCTGTGAAACAATTTCCTTTTTTGCCCCAAAATGGAAACATTAGAGGATAAATATTAGAGAATGGTGCATATAAGAGAGTTAATATATAGCATTATTAGGTGAGATTTTTGCACTGTCTTTAAGAAGTTTATAACTGTATTATGAGAAGGAAACTATTTAAGGGCCAGAATAAATTTTTGCTTACCTTAAATAATTTCACAGTAGATTCAATTAGTTGTCATTTTTTTTAATATTTCCACAGTGACCTCAATGTTTTCTTCGAAGACACAAAAGCTTTTTAATTATTGGTTCAATTGCTGTGAGACTGTAAGTCCTGCAATAGGAATTGTCACTTTTCTATTTTTCATTTGCAACAGCCCAATGAGTTTGGTGTATGTTTAGTCCCATTTTATCTGTGAAGAATTTGAGACACAAAAAGTTTAGTAATTTGCCCAAGTTAATGTAGCTTGGTAAATAACAGAGTCAAGACAAGACAGAACCGTTTGAATTCTTAACCAGAATGCATACTGCCTCTAGTGAGATCAAAGCATTAGATATAGTATGTCTTTTGTCTAGGAGTGTCTAATGTAATGTATGTTGACTATAGACTCATTCTGTAAAGTGATCCAATGATAAAAATAGCCATCAACTATTTTATCCTACTGTTAGGATGAAGTACAATATCCTATTGTTAATACCAGTTTTGATATAATGCTTGTCCTTTTGATCAAAACTCTTTATTAAAACTTAATTTCTTATATGGCTTTTAAGGGCACAAAGCACCTAAGTTTCTTTCTTTGTTGAATTTAAATTCCAAACTTGTTCCAGATGGGAAAAAAAAAAGACATATAGAAGAATTCCAAGCTCAGTCTCAGTTTTAACAGAGCTGTGCAAGTCCAGGTACTGAGGTGAAGATGTGGGATAGGAAAGGATGTGTTATAAGGCCACTGAGTACTCAAAAGGAAGTGTAAGGTTTTGAAAAAATAAGCAGCAAT
Source organism: Camelus bactrianus (assembly GCF_048773025.1). Taxonomy (NCBI): domain Eukaryota; kingdom Metazoa; phylum Chordata; class Mammalia; order Artiodactyla; family Camelidae; genus Camelus; species Camelus bactrianus. The sequence continues at coordinate 83,685,662 of NC_133543.1, read as the reverse complement.
ATCGAGAGAACTCAGACAAAACTAGAGTCTTGCAGGTTGGGTTGTTTTCTTTGATTCTCTGTGATGCATGAGCTGTTTCTTTGTGCCCCTTTGGTGTTTGTAGCTACTATGTTTATAGGCACAGTGGCTTAATCAAGAACACTAGTTAAACTTCACGATGGCTAAGTACTGCTTAGTCCACTATGACCTAGAGGTGAGATTTTAGGCAATGGCTTTAAAGACTCTGAGGTAACATTCATTCAGATTCACAGGCTGCTCCTTCATTGGCATTTACCATTTTTTTCTTTACATAAGATTTTCTTGGATGATAGCAACTAAATAAGAAATATATGAACATATATCTTATTTAAAAGTGGAATATTAAGGAAGTTCACCTGTAAAACTGAAGTTCCATTGTTTAGCATGATAATATACTCTAAAAAAAAACTGAATTAAACTAATCTTTTCTCTCAATTTAAGTATTTTTCTCTATGCTATTTTATTCTTTATAACAACAAAATTATAGAAACTTAACTCCTTGTAGGGCAGTTTAGGGAAAAATAGGAGAGTTCAATATTTGGAAGTTACTTAAGTTGAGTCTACCTACGGTTGCTTTTACAATGCCTATGATATTGTTTTTCTCTTAGTCCTAGTAGTTAGCTAGGTCATGGATCATACAGTTTGCCAGATGTTAGAAAAGGTTGTCATTTCTCACAGTGATTTCTCTAAAGTGTTTCTTTTACCCCTGAAATCCATAAGGATTTTACTTAGATTTATAACTAGCACAGATATCTAAAGCTAGTCATTAAGTGTTAACTGAAAGAATCAGGCAAATATTATTGGAGGTAACACATTACTATACAATTGACTAGTAACTCAATTCAAAAGACTTTATCGGATACCTATGAGAATAAATTATACATCAGACTGTCATGATTTTCTGAGAGAAGGCAAGTAGATTAAAGAACTAAAATACTAGAGTAATGGTGGGAACAGGAAGTCTTTTCAGCCTGAAGTATGAATTTTAAAAAAGTTGACATTTTCGAAAGTAAAGGAAAAGGATTAAAAACATTAATACTGAGATAAATTTAGGTAATTCAAAAATCTAGCAAGAGCTAATATTTACCATCCACAGTGTTTGGAGACCAAGTTCTATACAAAATAATCCCAAAATTCCAGCTTAGTGCTAAATTTCAGGAAAAAATCACACTAGAAAAGTGATTTGATACATTTGAAAACAGAGACTTCTCTGAGTAGCATTGCAATCCAAGTCTCTGCATATATCCTATCTAAACAGAATCTGCTCTGAAATGATTCTTCCTGGGAATTGCTAAGGTGAGAAACTTGTCTAAGCCCAGAGTGGAAGTTTCAAGGCCATTTTGTGTACTTTAGGCACAATTATGTGACCAGCCTTCTCCAAAGTCACTCATAGAAGATTTTGAGCTAATCAATTGCCTTATCATTTCACAGCTTTGCAGATGGCAATAAAAATTTTTTAAAAATAATGAAAAAAAATAAAAGAATAAAGTTACTCTGGCCTATCTATCTATCTGATCATCTATCTATATCTGGACAAATAATAGCTAGCTAGCTAGCTATTGCTAAGCAACAAATAGTCCCCAAACTTAGCAGCTGAAAACACAAACTTATTATATTACAGTTTCAAGAATTCTCACATAGCATGGATTAGCTGGGTGCTTTCGGTTCAAGAACTCTTATGAACTGCATCCAGTCCATAGCTCATCTGAGGAGGATCCACTTTCCAACTCACTCACATGGCAGTTGGGAAGCCTGATATTATCTATGGCCAGTGCTTTGCCAAGTCAGTCTCTCCAAAGGGCCGCACATAACATGGCAGTTTGCTGTCTCAAGAATGAAGAATTCAAGTGAGACAGAAAAAGAAATCCCTTAAGGCAGGAGCCACAGTCTTCTTGTATAACCTAATCTGATAATTAACATTCCATAGTATCTGCCATATCCTATTCATTAGAAGTGTTACCAAAACCAGATCCAACCCACATTTAAGAGGAGAGGGTAGCACAGGACATAAATATGAAATGGAGATCACTGAGAGCTATCTTAAGAGTCTGCCTACTGTATTCGTGCACAATAACACAAAATGAACTATTGGGCTATTATTCAAATCATACCTTTATTGTATGGACTTTTATGTTTTGAAGACTTAAGGAAGTAAAAGACAGATACAGATTTTTAAAAACACTGCTTTTGGGGTCTAGAAATACTTTCACCTCTTTTTGCTGCTCATTCTAGGCTTCCTTGAAAAAATTTGCACGTATGAAGAGCTTGACATCCTGCAATCAGAACATTTTATCATGGCTTTCAGAAAGAAATTACCTCTAAATTATGCAAATTGCCTTAATCAACTGGATAAATATGAGTGTGAACAAAACGCAAAGTGTTGTTGGAAATTCATTGATATGCATGTTATCATAGTCATCATTCTTATTGTGAGTGAATGGCCTGTGAGAGCTCCAGGAAAATATGGGTTTCCTGTTTCAGTTTCTGCTGTCTGGTATTTATCTATGCTTTGTTGTTTTATTATTGTTACTGTCAATCAATCTGATAACAATGTACATAAAGTCATGAAAAAATAAGTGGGTGTAATGTTGTTTGTTGACTGATTATGTGAAAGAGCAGTTTGATAATTTTTGTAGTATTTTCAGCTTTACTGACAAAGACGACCTAACTTTCTGGTTTTTGTATTAAAAGCAGAATGACACACAAATTAATAAAAAAACAAAAAACACTGTAAAACAACAATCTAAATATTAGTTAAAAAATTACTTTTAAAATCATAAAAAATATACTGACTAAAGACTCAAATAGAAAAAAACATTATTTAATCTTATGATTGTACAAAAATAACCATTAGAATTGGAAGAGATTTTCTACTTAGTTTTATTCATTGTCATTTCCAACTGAACAAGAATATGAAGTTCTTGAGACCAAGACTGCAAAAGTATTATTTATGGAACATCCTCCCACTTTACCGATAGTACACCATCCAAAGATATGCCCTGAAATGATGGTTGATTCTAACACTTAGTTTTAAGTACCCTCTTTCATGCATATAGCTATATTTCTATGACAGAAATTCTATTTTTTTCTGAATTTCACATGTTGATCTTTTCCATTTTTTTTAAATTTAAAGTTAATGTTTTATACAAAAGGATTTTATTTTAAACAAAAATTTGTTTTCCACAAAAAAATAAAAATTTCACAAGTATGTATTTTTTGTTTCCAAAACTCAAAATTTCCAAATATTAAGTCATTTTTTGTGGAGACTGTTTCACACTTTCTCTTGTGTTCTTATAGTTTCTATCAAATTACCCCACAGCACATCATTAGGATTAACAGGTTTTGGAATAGCCACAAGGAAACATAGTTCTCAATAAGGACTTTGAAGTTGAAGAAGTTTACATGCATTCTTGGCCCTGTAAGAGAATTCTAACTGCATTTAGAATTCTGATAGATCATCGTCTGATATAATGTTAGCAGGCCAACGATATTCCTACATGTTGCAGTAATGAGGAAATTGGATGAATGTAGGGTCAACAGGTAGAACTTGAAACAGAAGAGAATATGTCTAGAGAGGATTTATTCATTGCTCTCTGGTTTCTACGTGACTGGCTTAAAAATCATGTTACTTATACCAAGGTCTTACACAGCATACATAACAAAATCATTTCTCCTTTTGGCAAGAGCTCTCAAATATGTGCCTTTCATGAAGTAACCATCATGTGTTACCATTGCAACTTATGGAGTACACAGACCGACAGTATATTCAGAAAGAGGGCCCTTGTTCAGCAAATTTTGCCCAGACCTCAGCACTGTATAAATTACCTGTGCATCTAAAAACTATTAGTGTCAAGTCTACTTCTCGGGAGTGTGTTCCCTATATAGTTTCGGATACAATATTCTTTCTGGGAATGGTCTTGTCTTTCTTAGTTTGAGGCTTAAAATGAGTACTTCAATTACCAATGTAATAAGCAAATAATAAAACATAAGATTTTTTAAAAATCAGCTTTTTATATTATAAAATATAACCATACACATTAATATTTTCTCTGAAATTTTATCAGACATAATACTATAATTTAGAAAGAGAAGAAATAGCCATGTAAGATGAAAAGAGCAGAAAACTTATAAAGTGGAATTGATGAAATACAACGTACTTTCAGTTGGTTCAGGAGTAAAACATATTTTCTGCTAAAGATCGATTTGGATTTTGAATAATTTAAAAATTGAATCTGAAGAGACATGATGAAAACACTGTTATTGATTTATTCATTCAGCAATTTGCAATTATCCAGCAGCATTTAGCAAGTGCTTCCTATTTTTCTGGGTTGTCTTAAGTTAACTAGTGGAATAAGTATTTACAAACTTGTGAGATAAAGAGCCAGAAAAGATTGTTTTTGACTTAGGACAATTCCCAAATCTGTAGACAAGTCACACGGGACCCTGAGCAACAGGGCTGTCTTCTGTGAGACCTTGCCCACTCTGGTCTGTTTGTAAGCACACAAGTGGAGACTAGTTTGCATTATGGTTTCAAGACTCTGGCCTTGGCGTCTGGGTTTCTGACTTGCACTTTACCTGCTTGGCCTAATGGGATCCTGGGAAGGGCAATGCCTAACTGCTAGCAAAATATTCTCCCCCAGCTCTCACGTGTACCTCCAAACACTCAGTTTAGAAAACACAAAGTAAGCAACCAAAACATTCAGGCTCTAAAGCAGCCCTTATTAGTAGGGCTCTGGCAGATCAAATAGGAGGTAATGGCACTAATCACCTGCAACCTCCCGGGAACAGAACACGTTGGTCTCACGATGGCGCTCACCTTGTAGGGATCCTCTATGAAGGCGCCGATGGCTGGCTGGAGTTGTGATGTGAGTGACAGTTCTCAGTTCAAGAGCAGACATTTCTTGGACTCTCAACTTCATAGCTCATTTCTGAGGGGAAATGCAAGTGAACGGGGTCTGACAGCATCATTTGGACAAGGAGGATGTGATTGTGTCTCCATGTTTTTATAGCATTTTTGTCTTTCTACCTTCAGAAATAGTTTCCTTTCAGCTTATAGCTGATGGCAGGGGAGGCTGCTCTATCAGAACCAGGGGTGCACTTTTTGACTGATGTTTTTACATATAAGCCTAACTCACTTTAAGCAGGGCACTATTTCAGATCAACTATTGCTTTATATTGCTTTGCCAGCAATAAATAAAAGACTGAATGCCAAAAAGAGAGCACTTTTAGATCTACTTTCTTAATAATATATTCAAAACTACATATTTTAATATCTCCCATCATTACACTTGTCTGAAGTATATATAGCTTTGTTGTTTTGAAGTATGCTTGGTCTGAATTCTAAGTAATGACTCCAGATAGATTGTTTAACCTGGCATGTTTTCATCTGACTCTGTAGTTAATTTCTTATATGGTTGGTATGTTGGATGAGATAATGTACATAAAATGCTCAGCACCATGACTGGTATAGAGTAAATGCTCATTACATGCTTGGTTTGATCATAAATGATAACTAAAGAAGATATTTAAGGAATCTCTCTATACGTACACTGATATTAATTTCAATATATGTGGACATGAAAAGCCTACATACTTGAACTCTCTAAAAAATTCTCAACTTCATGCTTAATAAAGTAGTTGACAGTTTTTGCTACAGGAAGTTGGCGATCCTGAGAGCACATCTGGGCTAATACAGTGCCTGATTGTCTGTGCCCTCTGTGAGTAAGGCAGAGTGAGGAGCATTTTCCACTTCTCCAAACCCCAGAAAACTCCGCCTGGACTGTCAGAATGGTCTTTAATAAAAGGCAAAGCGGCAGGATGGTGTACACGTAGCCTAATAGACCACTTTATCTTACCACACTCAAAGTGCTTAACAATAAATCCTTTCCCACCCATACATCAGCAAACCTATCTAGCTCCCTGAATTTCAGCAAAGAGAAGCTAAATAACAGAATGCATTTTTATAAACCTCAGGTTCTCTCTGGTAGGATTTGCAGCCTAGGAGAAAGCCATCTTTGATGAACCTGGTCAGAACTGCTTGTAACTTTTTGTTCGAGACTTTCTCACACATTTATCTGAATAATTTTCCTCTTGCTGATGCTGTTGACTTTAGGATGAAACCACTTTATAACACTGATAAATCTGTGACTCTGCACAATAGAAATAGTTTATATTTATTACAAATACTTATTTATATGCCCTTTAAACTTTCATTCCTAGAGCTAAGTTTTATGAAACTTCAACCTTCATTAGAAGCAAAATTGTTTTTGAAACTCATGGCTGCCGTTCTTTGGGATATGTCAGTAGCAAACTTTTACTTTAAAAAAATGATTTCTAAAGGGACAGAGCTATGACTGAGAGAGGAAAATTACAGGCTTGCTCAGAGATATTGCAGGTTAGGTTCTAGACTACAAAGATTAAGTGGGTTACATGAAATTTTGGGTTTCTCAGTGCATATAAAGGTTATGTTTATACTGTACTGTAGTCAGTTAAGTGTGCAATAGCATTGTCTAAATAAAAACAATATATATACCTCATTAAAAAAAACTTTACTGATAAAAAATGCCATCATCCAAGCCATCAAGAAGTCGTAATCCTTTTGTGGTGGGAAGTCTTGCCTCCATGTTGATGGCTGCTGACTGATCAGGGTCGTGGTTAATGAAGATTGGAACGGCTATAGCAGTTTATTAAAATAAAGCAGTCTGTTAATAAAGTCTGTGGCACTGATTGGCTTTTCCTTTCACCAGCAGTTTCTCTGTATATGCAGTGCTGCTTGACAGCATTGTAACCACAGAACTCCTTTCAAAATTGGAGTCAGTCCTCTCAAATCCTGCTGCTGCTTTATCAACTAAGTTTCTGGAATATTCTAAATTCTTTGTTGTCATTTCAACAGTCATCACAGCATCTTCACCAGGAGCAGATTCACTCTCAAGAAACCACTTTCTTTGCTCATCCATAAGAAGTAATTCGCCGTCTGCACAAGTTTTACCATGAGGTTGCAGCAATTCAGTCCCATCTTCAGAGTTCACTTATAATACTAGTTCTCTTGCTGTTTCCACAATGTCTGACGTTACTTCCTCGGCTGAACTCTTGAGCCCTTTGAAGTCATCTATGAGGGTCAGAGTCAACTTCTTCAAAACTTCTGTCAGGGTTGACATGTTGACCTCATCCTATGAATCAAAATGTTCTTAATGGCGTCTAGAATGGTGAGTCTTTTTCAAAAAATTTCAATTCACTTTGCCTTGATCCATCAGAGGAATCACTCTCTATGGCAGCTATAGCCTTACAAAATGTATTTCTTAAATAATGAGATTTGATAGTCAAAATTACTCTTTTATCCATGGGCTGCAGAATGGATGTTGTGTTAACAGATATGAAAATAACATTAACCTCCATCAGAGCTCTTGGGTGACCAGGCACGTTGTCAATGAGCAGTGATATTTTGAAAGGAATCTTTTTTTTCTGAGCAGTAATTTTCAACAGTGAGCTGAAAATATTTAGTAAACCATGTTGTAAATAGATGTGCTGTCATCCAGGTTCTGTTGTTTTATTTCTAGAGCACAGACAGAATAGGTTTAGCATCATTCTAAAGCACCTTTGGATTTTCAGAGTGATAAATGAGCATTAACTCCAACTTAAGGTCACCAGTTTCATTGGCCCCTAACAAGAGTCAGCTTGTCCTTTAAAGCCCTGAAGCCAGGCATTGACTTCTCCTTTCTAGCTGTGAAAGTCCTAGAAAACATCTTCTTCCAAAGTTAAGAGGCTGTTTTGTCCACATTGAAAACTCTGTTGTTTAGTGTAGCTACTTTCATTAACAGTCTTAGCTAGATCTTCTGGATAACCCAGTGCGGTTTCTACACCAGCACTTGCTGCTTCACCTCGCACTTTCATGTTACGGAGACGGCTTCTTTCCTTAAACCTCATGAACCAGCCTTTCTTTGTTCAAATTTTTCTTCTGTAGCTTCTTCACCTCTCTCAGACTTCACAGAATTGAAGAGTTAGGGTCTTGCTTTGGATCAGGCTTTGGCTCAAGGGAATGTTGTGGCCGGTTTGATCTCTCTAGATCACTACAACCTTTTCCATGTCAACAATAAGGCTGTTTCACATTCTTATCCTTTGCGTGTTCACTGGAGTAGCACTTAATTTCCTTAAAGAATTCTTCCTTTGCACTCACTCCTCAGCTAGTTGTTTGGCAGAAGAGGCTCTGCTTTTGGCCTATATTGGCTTTTAAATGCCTTCCTCATTCACCTTAATCTTTCTGGAGCTTGTTTTAAAGTGAGAGATATATACTTCCTTCCTTTCACTTCCTTTCACTTGAACACTTAGAGGCCATGGTAGGCTTGGCCTAGTTTCCATAGTGTCTCAAGGAACAGGGAGGCCTGAGAAAAGGGAGGAAGATGAGGAAACAGCTGGTCAGAGGAGCAGTCAGAACACAACAACGTTTATCAGCTAAGTTCAGCGTCTTATATGGGCATGGTTTGTGGTGCCCCAAAACAATTACAAGAGTAAAATCCAAGGTTACTGACCACAGATTGCCACAACAAATACAATAATAATACAAAAAAGTTTGAAATATTGCAAAATTACCAAATTGTGACAGAGACAAGAAGTGAATAAATGCTGATGGAAAAGTGCCACCAGTAGCCTTGCTCAATGTGAGGTCGTCACAAACCTTAATTTGTGAAAAATGCAGTATCTGCCAAGCATAATAAAGCAAAGCACAAAAAATGAGGCATGCCTGTATATTTTCCTCTTTGAAAAATGGGAAAATCAGAGGGGATTACCCTCTGAAAGAGTTTTGTTTCTTTTTCCCAGGTTCCTAACTTTTGTTTCTGTCCATGTTTAGAAACACACCAGAAATAAAGACAAGTAGGTTCACACTTTTAGAATAACCTACTATTAGCATCAATAAGGTTATATTTTATAGCAATACTTTAATTACGCACTTCATGTAAAACATCAGTTTTGAATGGGAAACTGGAGATCCTACCAAACATATTTATTTGTCAAGGATGTCAGGCTCACTTACCGTGGTCAGAAGTTGGTCACATAGTCAGCCAGCAGCCAGTCAGCTGCTCAGCCCTCAGTCAGGGGTGTTATCCCTGACTTTCATCATTTTAACTTTCATTTCATCGACGTTTCTGATATTATTCTCTTACCTTTTTCTCAGGCTCTGTTTCTACTCATTTTAAGCAGTCTTCCTCAAGCCTTGCTAGTTATCAATGTTTTCTGTCATTCTCAAATAGCTGTCTGTGTCAATGCTCATCATTTTGCTCCTTCACATTCATTATTCGGTCCCACACAATGTTAATTCAGTTTCACTGATTAGCATCTAAGTGCCATTGATGTTGAAAGATTTTCAGGATTTTTCACATTTGATACTGAACTACTCCAGCCTTAAAAATGATTTTCGGCATGTTTCTTCTTTTTGTCTTAGCTCTCTGACTGATTTCATTGTTTATTTATATTCTGCATTGTGTGCCCTAAATGTTCTTTGGAGTCTAATCCTCACTAAGTCAGAACACATACATTTACATATACATATACAAACATATTTGTAGGGGCCAAAGCTTGAATACAGAGCGAAAAAGCCCAGGAGGGCTCTCTCACATAAATGTCAAGAGGGGACAAATGGTATAGGGCTTTTAAGCCGACAGACCTGGAAATATCTGGAATGTTGTATATTAGCAGATGATTCCTGGGTTTGCCAGTTAGATTGCACTGTGCTGGTTAGACGTGGTCAGCCGTGCACATGTGGTGACTGTTTGGGATTACGGCATTCTGGTGCCTCTGCTGGGTGCATGATGTCCCCAGGAATCAGGCTGCTCAGTTATGTCTGCAGTGGTGTCAGATAATTGTGGCAGTGTCAATCATCACACTAAATTGTTCTCTATAGGCAATATTACCTACTCCCATGGGTTCAAATAACACCACATACATGTATATATTTGAAGTCTACCATATATATTTATATATTTACACTAATCATTTTTATGCAATATAGATCAGAATTCCTAACTCCCTGCAGGACAATTCTGTCAGAAAGTCACCAAAGACAAACTAAAAAATAATATCCTATTACCAACAAGCACACCTTGCACCAAAATCTTTGTTTCTAATTCTAATCTCCAATAAAAAGAACCAGGGCACCATAAAGAAATGGACAATTCTAAGAGTGTTGGGGGAAATATATATAAAACATGCCCAGAGCATCTTGTAATGCCAGAAAGTAAGAAAGTGCACAAAAAAAACAGAAACAAAGCAAAACAAACATTGTTGGAGTAGGTCAAAGGGACAAAGGAATGAACTAAAAGAGTTTCTAAGGGTCAAAGCTGGAAAAATTTGAGCAAACAAAATAAATAATATAGTATTGAATTATAACCCAAATTATAAAAGACATATTCATTATTACATATTTATATAATGAAATAATTAAATACATTAATAAATCTGATAAAACAGACAAATTTCCCATATAGAAGAATTCCAAATAAAGTATGTAGACATTCCATGCTAAAGAAAGAGGGCATAATTCCTCACATCTTAAATGTGGATGTACCTAGTGACTTCCTTCTAAAGAATACAGCATGGAAAGCAGAAAAAAAAGTGAGAATAACTCTGTAAGAGAAACCTGACAAACACCATTTCAGCCAGATAGTTGGGACCAGTATACATGGTCAGAAATGATGTTGATAATAAACACCTTTGATATGCTATAATGAAAAAGCCCTTTAACCCTATGAATTTCTTCCCCCAAGCCCATACCTTAAGCTATCTATGAGAAAAAACATCAATCAATTTCAATAAAAAGAAGTCCCACAATATACTTGACCAGTACACCTCAAAACTGTCAAAGTTATCACAAACAGGGAAAGTCTGAGAAACCGCTACAGCTATATGGAGCCTAAAAAGTCATGACGACTAAATATAATATGAGTGAGATCCTAGGACAGAAAAAGGACAAAACGAAGGCAATATAAACAAGCTGTGGGCTTTAGGTAATAACATAGCTATTTCTTTATTAACTGTAGCAAATTTACCATAGTAATACAAGATTTTAATAACAGGGTAAACTGATTGCAGAGATATATACTGAAGTTGACTACACTAGTGACTCAATTTTCCTAATCATAAAAAAACGTCATGGGATAGATTGATAACTTTTAAGTCAAATGGAATCAATACAATGCACAATGTACAATACAATGTAACTTTTAAAATGATGTATTTGTTCAACACTATACAACCATTTTTCTTAACATATTGAAATATCTATCAATGTATATTTTTCCTCATTGGTTGGTGGCTACTGTCAGTGTGGTTAATTCTTAAGGCATCCACGTGTGTTTCACTTTTATATCCAATCACCTTTCCCCCTCAAGCCTATAGCATTACTAGAATAAAACTTTAATCAGGACCTCAGGTAAGCTTAGCATTCAGGGTTGTTTCTGCAAGTTAATTAAAAAGAAATTAACAATAAAATTTTATTTAACACTTGGTTAAAATTAATTGCTATCTGTAATTAAAATATAATTTGCTGATTTTTTAAAAAGGAGGCTTTAAAAAATAGCGAGAGATAAATCTAAGCCCTTTTACATATAATGCAATTGCTTTTGTCAAAGATATAAATATGGCGTGATATCTTTGTTGTTGTTTCACTTAAATATTAACCTGTAGGGTATATCTTCCTTCTAAAATTCACCATATAACCTGAATATATTTTTGTGAGAAATCAGGCCACTTTTCAGAGTTACTAGCACTCTGCAATTATTAGACTACTTTTCATAGAAACTAACAGAAGCTAGCCTTTAGTTTTCAAGACACAATACATTTTAGTGTACAAATTTAATTTACAATAGAAGATAATCACATAAAGCAGAACAAAATTTAATTAACAAAATTTACTGTTATTCTATTAGTTTGCTGGTCTGCCTTAACAAAACAGCACAGACTGGGTGGCTCATAAACAGAAATTTATTTTCTCATATATTCTGAAGGAATCCAAGATCAAGATGCCAGCAGGTTTAGTTGCTCCTGAGACCATTCTCCTTGTCTTGCAGGTGACTGGCCATCAAATACAGTCACATTGGGAGTTAGGGCTTCAGTATATGAATTATAGGAGGACACAATTAAATCCATAACAGTTACCAAGAATGGAAATAAACATTTTATCTCTTTATAAAAATTAACTGGCTTTTAATGATTAGTTTATCAAGGAATTAAACAAGTCCAATTTCATTTTATTTTCTAGTAATATTTTCTTTTCATTCAGTTTCAAATGTTCAGTCACCAAATAATTCCTCACATATCCATTCAAAGTGTTCTGTAATCCCTAAAAATTTCTACTTCTCCACCTACCCTTCTAAGCTTTTCTTAGTCTTCATTTCTTATTCCAAAATGTCCATGATCTAAGATAAAGAATGTAGATATTTACCAGCTCAACACATTTTTAAAAATTAGGAGATACTTTATTTTTTAAAAAGTACTATAGAATAGTATTGAAAGGATCCACAGTTTTGGATTCAAAAATCAAAATAGGTTAGTCAAGTTTGCTTTTAGGGCCACAGACAATGCAAAATGACATCATCATCACAATAACAACAATCATGTTTTTTGTTTCTTATTTCTTATGCTTTTGGCTACATATTCTTTGAAAGTCTCTATATATACCAACAATTTTCTAATGTTATTTTCAAAATAGAGACTAGAAAATAATGAATCTTTATCCTTGTATAATCAATTAAATATTATTTTTTCATTATTATTACTCATACTTCAGAAAATTTCTATTTTAAAACTCATTATTGTAAATGTCCAGCTGTGATTTTGGTAATATTTTGGAAAGTCTCTATAGATGTATAGGCTGAAAATTTGTGCAACTTTTTGTTTTGCACAAAAATTTGTGGACACTGTGATTTACTGGAAAGTATAGTCTTGGTTATTCAGATGATACATGTGAAATATGTATTTGGTCCTCAACCAGAGTTCCTGCCTCACAGCTCCCCAAACCCTTGGAATTTCCTGAGCAAAAAGAGCAATGGATTAATATTTGGTCTCTTGTCCTTAGTTTTTGAAAATGCCTCAGGGAAGGAGACTTTTGGATCCCACCCCAGGATGAGAGCTGGTTGCCGGGAGAACCAACCATGTGACTAGAGGATTGGAACTTTTAGTCCCATCCCTTGATTTTGGGGGAAAGGACAGGCATTGGAGATTGAATTAATCACCATTGGCTAATGATTTAGACAATCGTGGCTCTGTACTGAAGCCTCCGTAAAAACCCCAAAGGAAAGCTTTTTCATCCTTCTTTAAAGAGCTTCCATTTGGGGGAAACTTTAGCCTTCATCTGCCCCCACTCCAGGTCCCACACTCCAAGAGGACACAGCTCCTTTCTTTGGGACCTCACCCTATGTGTCTCTTCATCTGGCTGTTGTTTCCTATCCTATAATATCCTTTTATAATAAGTCAGTAATCTGCTGAGCTAGTAAGTTTTCCTGAGCTCTTTGGGCTTTCTAGCAAATTAATCTAAACTAAGGATCTACAGCCAGTTGGTCAGAAGCACAGGTAGCCACCAGGGCTTGTGCCTCGAGTCTGCAGTGGAGGGCGGTCTTGTGGGACCTAGCCCTTTCTTTACTTGTTGAATCTGATTCTATCTCCAGGTAGATGGTGCCAGAATTGAGTTGAACTCTCTGACATTCTGCTGGGGTCTGGGAATTGCCTGTTAATTTGGGGAAGCCTCCACATACACAGTGACATTGGTCCAGTACACTTTTGCTGTTTCTGTCCCTCTGAAATTTACCTATTGAAATCCCAATGCCCAATATGATGGTATTGGAGGTAGGGATTTTGGGAGGTACTCAGGTCATGAGGGCAGAGCCCTCATAAATGAGATTAATGCTCTCTAAAAGAAGCATGAGAGAGAGCGTTTGCTCCTTCCACTATGTGAGGACGCAGCAAAGCCGCTGGTTATGAACCAGGAAGAGGGCTGTCACCAGTCCTGACCGTGCTGGTACCCTGATCTTGGACGTCCAGCTTCCAGAACTGTGAGAAATAAATATGTGTTGTTTATAGGCCATCTAGTCTATGTGTTTTGTTATAGCAGCCTGTAGGAACTAAGACAGCCTCTATCCAGTTATTTTTCTTACATAAACTGCACTCTGCATCTCAAATATTTTTGTGTAGTAACTTAAATACTCTAGGAATTGACAACTCTCTTTAACAAGTTTGCCTTTGAGGTTATGTTCATTGATGTTAGTATTTTGTGTCAAATTAGCAAGAAATTTAATATTTGTCTGTGTTTACATATAATCCAATATTCATTATGCAAATGCACCTCTTGTCTTTAGCGAATTACTATGTTTTGTATAATATAAAAATTATTTGTTTCAATTTGCTTCTCAAAGTCAAAATAATTCCTGTTTCTACTTCTGTTGATTTTATCACTTCTGTTTCATATATTTCCCATTACATTTTTATTTGAAATCTTCTCTGTTCTTTCACAAATAAATGTAACAATGAATGAAGACGCTACCATTCATATATACACAACTCATAATTTAATTTCTCACTTATTTTATTGAAAAATTCCAAAATTCTTACCAAATTGATTTAAACACTTTTTGAGCTTCATCAACATCTTGAATAACCATTTTGCATCTCATTTGAATTTGAGTTGCTCTTCAAAATCTTTAAAAATGAAGGTTAGAATCTTTAAAATATTGCTTTATGCACAGCATAAGATTTAGAGAACTTTTCAATGTGCAAACTATATCATTACATTTACCCACTAAAAATTCAACTTCAAGTGTGTTTAAAATACTTCATCTATTGCTGAAGTGAAAATAACACATAATGATTCCAAAATACCAAACTAGTCAGCAACTCCAGGAACTGTATATTTTCTTCTATAAGATTAAAGCAATGAACTGTGCACAACATGTTATGCGTAATTAAGGTTTCAAAAAGTGCATCAGCCCCTTTTCCTCACCTTTCAAAACAGCTTTGTTGTCACTTGACTGGCTTTGAATATTGTTCAAAAGCAGAATACAGTCACCCAGAACTTGTTTCACTTGGTTGAATCAAGTCACAGATAGATTGTTTTCTCTAATGAAAAATTTTAAAACCACTCATAGAAATTTCTGTTATAATAAAAGGTCACAGTAGCCTGTAACTGCTCAATATTTTTGTCTGAGTTTTTTTTACTGTTTCTTTTATATTTTTCCAATATTTTGATTAACTTATCACTATCTTCAGGATAACCAAGTCACTTTTTTCATTTTAATACTTTTTGAAATGTTCATGCAACAATTTATCAGTTTGGGCATTTATTTAGATTAAAATTCTGTTAATTTGGAAACCATCGCTTTTGGAAACATCTCTTTCACTCTCGAAAATTTTTAAAAAATCATTGCAACAACTATTACTTTCAGGCTTTCAAAATAATATTGAATGTTTTGTTTTATTTGTTCCTAAAGATAGTGATCTAGTGAGTTGTGTTTGATTAATGCATAATCCAAACAAGCACGACCTTCTGTGCTCTAAGGACTCTTCCTGCCGTCTGAAGGTTCTTACCACACTCATTCACTCTGAAAAATCACCTGAAGTGTTATCTGTGTTGTTAAAATTAGTTTATATACTCATTAAAGTTTGGAAATTTTTTATTTTACCAGTTTTTAACTGTGTGTTTGAAAAGCATCTGTTGTTTCTTATTTGAAGAGCTTTTTTATCATCACTAATTTTAACAGACAAGGTATCTTTCATGCGCTAGTGTTGATATAAATTATTTTTCATCATAACAGGCCATCAAGAAAGACTTTTTAAAGTCATTACATTGATCAAAATGAAGCTACAGCTAACATTTGTGTATTCTCTGTTGACAATAAATTGTGCTTTTCTGTACTATTTTTGAAATTTTTTGTTTAGTCTTGGAGATTCTCATCATTCTTACAAATTTTAAAAAAAAATTCTTCCATTATCATTTACGTTATGTTTATTTCTTTGTACATTTTTATCTGCATGGATTTAGCATTTATAGTCAACTGTGTTAAATAACAGTCTTTGACATTTTCAGGGCCTGTCAGTTCTTTTTCTAAGCTTACATTCTTATGCCTTCCATTGTGATAATATTCCTGTCATAATAAAAAGTAAACTAAGATTTAGTCATATATATAGGCAATTTAAGTGAATTATAAAATTGACACTATGTTTGTATGTACATCAGCTCACTAATGAATATGTGTAGGAACTTTTCAACTGTGGAAATTGTTCCTTCAGGTGATTTTTCACTGTGTTCATTATAATTTTGTGGGTCGTTTCATCTAGAACTCTGGATTGTGTTAAGACAGGATTCATCAGACACTAAAGACCAATTTAGTATGTTGGGATGCATACACCATGAACCTTCACAGACAGTCTTAATTCCTAATTGTATACTGTGGCATATTTTCCCCTTAAAGACACCAGAATATTGGTAAATTCTCCTTTGCATGATCCCAACAAAATGTTTAAGATATTTTTATATGATGCTATGTCTTACATTATTAAGTATATTCCTATAAGGAGAAAAACCTCTATTTTAACTAAGCTTATAATTTCTGCTTAAAATTGTGTATGTCTCATGATGAGAAGCATTTTTGACACACTAGAGTTATTCTTGTTTCTCCTCGGCCATCCACGTGTGTATTTCCCATACCAGGTGCCATAGACATATTATTGAGCAAAGACCACTGGCCCTGCATAATTGTGCCAGGATGCTGGTGAGTGTGGGGGAGTCTGTACTGTGTGTGAAGTATTTATAGAAGTCATTCCTACCCAGGGCACTTACCAGTAAACCACATATACATGGAAGTTATTAGGAACCACACCAATATACCCTGTTAAATCAAACCAAACATATTAAAAACCCAGTTCCACTTACACATCTCCAGTAAGGGCGGCCACTTGAACCGTATCTGATTCAAAAAAGAAATGGAAAGGGATAGCACTGTAACCAAGCCATTTCATTAAATTTGCAAATTTTACAAAAATGAACACTTGGACACATTTTTATGACCCCTCCCAGGCCTTTAAAATAAGTAAAAAAAAAAGATAAAGGAAACAATCTTCATTATTTTCCATATAAATTCACCTCAATAAACAGTGTTGTCAAAAAAAAATGTTTCATGCTAAGGAGAGAAATGAAATATTGTAAAATGATAGAAAGTGACTGGATAATCAGAAAAGACCTCTCTGAGCGGGAGACAGTTTAACTGCTCTATAAATGACGAAGCAAGGTCACCAGTGCTGACATCCGTGGACGATTACTAGCAGGTGGAAGGGGTGGTGGAAACACCCACGGCGTCCTCAACTCTCAAAGAAGCTAAAGGAGTCTAGAGGGACCAGGAGGGAGGGGAGAGAGCAGAAGATGAACGACAGGGACAGACAGAGGCCAGAATGTCAGGCCTGGTGACCCACCGGGAGGAGTTTCGGAGAGAAAGACAGAACTGACAGGGTAACATAAACATGTGTCCTCAAAACCATTAAAAAAAACAAAAACCTTTCTGTAGCATCTTTATCTAAAACAGCCCCAAATTATAAAATATCCAAATTATATAGTTACAATAAAATATTACACATAGTTAAAAAGTAGTGAAATACAGTAACATGAATTAATCTCAAAAGTAGTATATTGAGTGAAAGAAATAGCACATAATTTATGATTCTATTCAGATGAATTTTAAGAACAGAGGCAGATGTAATGGGTTGTGATAGATATCAGATCTGTGCTTGCTTCTGGAATGTGGTAATTGTGAGGAGAGGAAAAATAATTTTCCCTTTACCCTTCTCTAATAAAAGACAAATTAACAGAAGGAAAACAAACAGAAGTTTAATAACCTGTATACCTCCTGTACACAAGGGAGGTACACAGGAAAACTGAGTAACCAACTGAAATGGCTCAAGCCATGCTTTAAATACCGTCTCCAGATAAAGGCAAAGGAAGATGTTAGGACGTTGGGGAAGCCAGCTATCAGGGAAAACACGGTAAACAAGGGTCAGATTGTTAATCCGGTTTAGGCCATTGCCTTCTCCGTTGATAAATTTCTAGGGATTTAGCCTTCACTTCCTCTTACAGAGGGAGACGCCCTTACAAATGGGGATTTCCCTTATAAATGTAAATGTCTCTTAGAAGAGGGTAACCTCTACTCAGTTTTCAGAGCTTTTTCTATGTCTGCTGTTCCTTCAAAATTATTTTTATGCTAAAAAAGCATATTTGGGTCGCCAGTTCTGCTCCCCTTCCACTGTAAAGAGATGTAAGGAGATTCTCTGAGGCTGATGGAATGTTCTAAACCATGAGCAAGGAGTTGGGTTATTGGATGTGTACCTTGTCAAAACTCATTCAAATGAACTTAAGATCCATACATTTACCTTAATTATTTAAAGACAGAAAAAGTAGGTACTTCTTGGAAAAATGTTTTTAATATTGGTTAGGTTAGAGGAGAGAAGCAATGAATTTTATTATATATCTTGTGTTACTCTTCTGTTTAAAATCTTTAATAACTTTAATTTGAAGAGAAGATTAAGAGGCATGCACAAAGTACAGTATAAAGTAAATTAAACAAGAAGAGCAAAGTTTTGTAGGCAGATGTGGTGAGCCTTTAAATAAACCATTCTGATAGGAGCAATTGATTTTAAAATTACATATTTTCATCCTTTTGCTTTCCTGAGTCTCTGGCCTTTGCCCTGGACTACCCTAGGCATCCATCTGCTTAGAAGAAGATTAAAATTTGTTACAGATGGAGTGAAAGAAAAAATGCCCAAGCAATATTAATTTTGACATTCAAATTGGATTATGCACAAGACACAGCTTTGTAAGACAGGCTATTATCTTGAGAAAGGATTTTCCAAATTCCTTTATTATTCTCTCCCATGTCAACAACTGTGCTCCAGAGAACTCAAAGAAATTGAATTTCCCTGTGGAAAAAAAAGGAAGATTCAGGATTCACCTGTATGGGCTAAACAAAAAGAACACAGGAAGAGTGGAAGCAAGTTCAGGCGCTTCTCCAACTTGAAGATATTGGGGAACACGAAGAAACAGAAGTGGCTATGGAAAATAGATGCCGATTTCACACTTTTTTGAAAAGAGAGGGATGCCTTCAATGAGTAAAAGAACTTCTGAGAGCAAAGAGAGGTGCCATTGGCCCTGCTGTCCATTTAGGACCTGGAAAGAGAACCCTCCCTTCACAACCAACAGCTGCCCATGGTGTGGTCATAGCATCACATCACAGCAGAGCATGATCAGGCAGAGGTAGGCTCTAAGGTGAAGCTATGGGCATTGCCTCTGATTCTCCTGCAATATAGAGAGATTGCAGATCTCCATGAGAGTCAGACGGGATCTCCAGCAAGGAACCAAGATGTCATCTTGGTTGTAACATTGTAACTGATGGTACTTCAATGAAAAAAAAAAAAAAAGACAGCAGGGGAAGAGAAACTATCCAAATGACTGAGAATTTTTATTGCAATTAATTTGCAAAAAGGACTAATTGGATTATTAAATCAAAGATAATTTGTAATTTATGTGATCCAACATTATTTGTCTCCCTGTGAGCAAGTGGATGAGGATGGATGAGGGAGCAGGAGGAAGGCCAAGTAAGTCATAAAAAACGTTTGTTTTCAATAACAATCTTTTTAAACTGGCAAGTAGTCATTTGAATATGATTTTATTTTCTCTTGTTACACTCTTTGTGGATTATTTTCTTCATGTTGATTAGATAAAATATGCCTGGACAATTAAAAGCTGCTTCTGTTTATTTAAAAAATTGATGTCCTGTAAGTGTATCCATTAAAATCTGGTACCCAATGTATTAGTCCTTCAATGAGCAAGGCTGAATTTCAGCCTCCCAAAGCTTGCTAGAGTGAAACCCCAAACTTACTGTTTTATAGCCCTTGAAAAATTACTGAGAGAAGAAATATTACATAAAGTAGTTTAATTCATTAATTTATTTGTTCCTTCATAAAGTTTTTGCTTGTTTATTTTTCAGCACCATTATTAAGGAGCTCTACAGCGAGAAATATACCAAACAGTAACAAAGCAAGCGCCCAAACACCTCAGCTTAACTCAGAGATTCACACTGGTATTTTTTTTTAAAGTCAATAAAAATTTAACATCTGTAGACAAACTTCATCAACTTGGCTTAAAGTGAAGTATTTTTGTTATGAATTTACTCTGACAAGAATGCCCTAATTTCAATAAATTTGAGCTCCCTCCAGCCCTTAACAAGATCATATCCCCCTCAACTGCTCTACAGGTTTTATACGTGTGTGTGTGTGTGTGTGTATGTGTAAAATCCCCAGAAAACAATCTGTCTTTTGTAATAATCAATGTGTCATGTTTTTTATCCCCCTGTAGCTGTTAATAATTCCTGCTGATAAATCTCCTTGAAGACTTTACAACTGCAACTTTCAAAGGGTATCATTATAAAAAATTCAAAGCCCATGGAAGAATTGCAATCCAGATGTTCCTGGAGACAGCCACCAGGCTGCCACAGAAGAACTCCAATCTACAAAGAGGCAGGCTAGTCACTTCCATACTTATGGACACACTTTGTCACCAGGCACCAAAGTAGCTTTGCTTATTACCAACATCTCACAAAATGCCACCAGTCTTCTGGATCTTGATTCTTCAGAAGTCACAAACTGAATGGAGAACCAATTCCAAACTGCCCAACTCTGTTGACCTCCTTGCCTTTCAGTTTTGTTCAGTTTATCTCAAGAGTTAACACATTTGTTAGGATTAGACCTGCCATGCCTTCAAAATCTGTGTGTGTGATAGTACGTGTGTGTTCATGTGTGTACATGGGCCTGTGGACACACATGCATGTGCTTTTGTGTGGTGATGGTGGTAGCTTTGTTTGTTTTCCTCATCTCCAAAGCAGTAGTATAATCACTGGCCCCAGTTCCAAAACATTTCCATTTCAACGTTTTTTGTTTTGTTTTTTTCATGTCTAGAAGAACTAATTATTGTGTTTCAGGGCAAAAGTTTCCTCAAATTAAAAAAAAAAGTTTTGATCACTATTAAAATAGGAAACTGCTGGACACTTCACACGTTTTCTGGTTTTGTTTTGTTTTCCTTCCACTCTGCCCTGCTTATTACAATGGCAAAGATCTTAAAACTAGATTTTGGCCGAAGACAAAGAAACGTCTGCTCATTCCCTCTTCAAGGATCTCTAGAACAACCACTGTCCTTTTTCATGTTTCCCAAAATATGAATAAACTAAGACTTTTACTTTAATTCTGAGAAATTTATTTTAATGCTGTTATCACTAGGCCATTCAATGAAGTTTAAATAACAGACATTATTTAGAGCAGTTTTAGGTTCACAGCAAAATTGAGCAGAAGGTTAAAGAGAGCTCTCATGTACCTTCTGCCCCCAACTCCATGCAGTGTCCCCCACCATCAGTGTCCTTCACCAGAGCAGCGCATTTATTACAATCAATGAACCTATATTGACATAGCTTTATCACCCCAAGTCCAGGGTTTACACTGGTATTCACCCTTGTTGTTGTAGATTCTACAGGTTTGACAGATGTAGAATGAAATATAGCCACCATTACAGTATGAGACAAAACAGTTTCATGGCCCTAAAAATCCTCTGTGTTCTATGTATTCATGCTTTCTTCACTACAAACCTCTGGCGACCACTGATCTTTTTACTGTCTCTATGTTTTTGCTTTTTCCAGTGTTACATAGTTGGACTCATACAGTATCTTGCCTTTCCAGATTGGTTGCTTTAACTTAGTAATATACATTTAAGTTTCCTCCATGTCATTTTTTGGCTTGATAGATTTTTTCTTTTTAGCAATGAATAACATTGTAATATATATATATATGTATATACTACAGTTTATTTATTCAGTCACCAACCAGAGGACTTCCTGGTTGCTTCAAAGTTTTGGAAATTATAAATAAAGCTGTTATAAACATCCCTTTGCAGGTTTTTTTTTTTTTTTTTTTGTAGTAATAACAGATAATATGAGATCTCCTGTCAACAAAATTCTAAGTGTACAGTACAATATTGTTAACTAAAAGCACAATATACAGCAGACCTATAAAACTTATTAATCTTGCATAATTGAAACTTTAAACCCATTGCACAGCAACTCCTACTTACCCCTCCCACTAGCTCTCATCAACCACCAATTTACTTTCTACTTCTATGAGTTTGGTTATTTTAGATACCTCATGTATGTGGAATCATATGGTGGTTGTCCTTCTATGATTGGCTTAATTTAAGTTGTATAATATTCTCAAGGTCCATCTGTATTGTCATATAGGGCATGATTTCCTACTTTTTTATTGCTGAAAAATATTCCATTGTGTGTATGTGTGTATAACATTTTTTATCCATTTATCCAGTGATAGACATTTAGATTATTTCCATATCTTGACTATTGTGAATAATGCTGCAAAAAACATGGGGTGCATATCTCTTTGAGATCCTAATTTTAATTCTTTTGGATAAATACTCAGAAGTGAGATTGCTGGATCATGTGTTAATTCTATTTTTAATATTTTGAGGAAAAACTATCTGTGTAGGTTTTGGTGTTGTCATACATTTTCTACTCATTTTGGTAAATACCAAGGAGCATAGTTACTGGATCATATGGTAAGAGAGAGTTTCATTTTGTAAAACAACAACAACAACAACAACAAAAACTGCCAAAGTGTCTTCCAAAGTGGCTTTACGATTTCTCATCCCCACAAGCAATGAACGAGAGTTCCCGTTGCTCCACATCCTCAGCAGATTGTCAGTGTTTTGGGTTTTTACCACTTTAATAAGTGTATGGTTTCCCTAGTGATAATATGATGTTGAACATCTTTTCATATGTTTATTTGCCATCTTTGTATCTTATGTGGTGAGGTGTCTGTTCATATCTTTTGCTCACCCCTTTTCATAAGTAGTCACACAGCAAAGCTCCACCAACATTTATCAAGAGAAAAGTTGTTTCTCCACAGTTTTTGATTAGTTTTATTTTAACCACTTATTATTATATTTATTGGAAAGAATAAAAAGACCATTTATAGAATAAATTGCTGACATCTCTTATGCCTGTCTAGGGAGAGAGCAATACACTCTTAGTAGTAAAGATAATTTATAAGAAGGAGTTGACAATGGATCTTGAGTGATAAAAGGTGAGTAGTGTATTGCTTCCCCAGAAAATGTTCTCAAAGGAAAATGTGAAACAAAAAATGAGCTAAATCACTTTATTTAACAGATAAAATGGATGTTGAATTCTGAAGAAATATAAAAACTAAAGGGTAGTAAAGATTTGAGAAAAACTATATATATAAAGAGAGAGAGTATGAGGGAGAGGAAGAAAATAAACTGTATAGGAAGACCGAGTCAGTGGAATTTTACCTATGGTGTGCAATGACTACAGTTTTATCTAGTACTAAAATGTAAGCATTTTGGTAATATGTTAATTTTATTAATGCCATTTCAATAAACATCTAATAAATACAATAATTCTTGGGGTGCTCTATTGTAAGCTAATAAAAATAAATGAGATAGTGCAATGTGAAAGGAGCCAAAAAAAGAAAACGTTGGACACAGGAACTAAAAATAAGCTTCAGTATATGTGACAAGAAAACAGAAATCCCTTAGAATAAAAAGGGAAATTCTGACCAATAGACTAAAACTCTCATAGAATTGTGAAGAAATGTTTTGTGAGACTTTCCAAAGTTATAATATGGGGACATGAGGCATAATCTGGATAATAAAAAGTACCCCAAAGCTGGAAGATTTGTTTCACATGGATTGGAGGATTCCTTCCCAAATGCTTAGCTATAGAAAGTTTCCAGTTAAATTAAATATTCATATATTCAGCTTCAGTATTTGACCTATTTACTCCTTTGACTTTTGTTTTCTGTTTTGTCTGCTATTCTTAATAACTTACATATGAACAAAAATATAAAAGATAATTTATAATAAAATGTACATATTTTAAAACATATTGTAGCACAATTTCCCACTGCAAATTTCTTCTTTGCATAACTATATTGAAAGAAGTTTAGGTTATTTTTCTTATACTTTGCTCTATATGTAATGTACATTATTATTTTTTATTTGAACTCTGAAGCAAAAAAAACATGGGTTTACCAAATTTAAAATCCTTTTTGGTTCAAATGTTTTTACTTTTCAATTTTTTTCTTCACATATTTACTTATAAAAATACAGGAATTTCATGTTAGTAAAGAATACTGATTTCCATGCTAGGTTTTTGTGGGTGAATATATTTCAATTCTTTCTCTCCAAAGCATTAGAAAAAATGGATCACACAAATATAACCTCCTAGAAGAAGTACACATATAGTCACCTAAATGAATTGACACAAGTGACTCTCTCAATTAAAGCAACTATGGGGCTGAATGTTGTCAAGAAAAAGAAATACAATATGTTTATAAAATAGTGTCCATAATGAAAAGAGACTTTATATATGATTACATGGTCCCTGAATTATTTAAAATATGAAAAGGAGATAAAATTAACATCTCCCTCCACATTCCACAGGAAATATTTTTGGAACATAATGGACTTTTATATACAGTGTTCATTTTCCTTGTAAACCTCGAATCACACTTGATTACTCCCTCATCACATTCAATCAGCCATCAAGTTTCCTTGATTCTACCAGTGAAATATCTATCTCTCCTTCCCCAGTAAGTTCCTACTTCTTTTGCTCCATTTGAGGTCCTTATTACATTTTATCACAGTTGGAGTAACTTCATTACCGATCTCTAGATCCCTTGTGTTGACAAATCCCAATCTTTCATATAATGAAAAAAGTCACATAAATTCCAAATACATACTATTATTGCTTAATTCTCAAATAGATTTAGTTGTTTCTAAATGTCTATCAGAAAATAGCCCGATTCCTTGTATTCTATCATAGCCAGTGTTACATCATCAACATCATCATTATCATCATCATTGTCAAATATTCTGTGAGCCTACTTTCTTAACTCCTAAATCACTTTCAAACCATGAGGCTTTAAGTCCTCCCTCCATTTAGTCATTTATTAACAAGTCATCTGCACTGTGTTTGTTGGGTTTTATGCTGTGTTGAGTCCTGCAGCCACAATGGTAAACAAAATACCAACTCTGTCACTGAAGATCATGTAGTCATGAGACGTACATGGAAATAGAAATTTAACAATGTAGTTGATAGGGAAGACACATAGACATCAAAAGATCCGAGCTTGGAGATTATTTGGCTGTTATTGAGACAAAACCAATCCAAGAGAAGTACTACAAAAAAGAACATAATTCAAGTGCCCAGAAACTGTGTTGAATCAGAGTTTTGGCAACTTTGTTGATGTCAAACTGCTTGCCTCTGGGACTTGGCCAGCGAATTTACTACTCTTTGTGATTCGCATCTTTTCACCATTTGTACAAGAAACTTTGACTATAGAATGCCAGTGATGATGAGAAGAGCCTAGTCCATGGTTTGATGCCCTGATCCACCATCATTTACTTATTTAATTTGTTACAATTGTAACAATGTCCTTCAAAATAAAATATTTTTTAGAATTCCCAAAAGGACTACTCTATGCTGAACTTAGTAGTGCTTAAAGCCGTTATAACTGTATTTATTACATAATTAAATATAAATTAAGACAAAATCCTCAAAGCTGGGACAAATCACTGAGTAATGCATCACAAAAAGCAATACATATTTTCATTCAATTTCCAGAAAAAAACTATGCCTTGGGCATCCTCTAAACTCATTTTTGGAGGTAATTTACCTAAAAACAAGTTCACATTTAATGTCTGAAGACCTGATGTGAACAGCTTTGATAAGAAAGTAATTTTATTGTTAAATGATAAAGAATTATATAATAATAATATAATGTGAAATATTTTAAAAGTGTCTCCCAAGATCATGCAAAGGTCACATGCATAAATTTGCTTTGTCAAGTAATCAATAATATATGGACTGTTTGATTTTACCAAATAGAAATTTGAATAACCTGGAGAAGTCTCTTTTTAAGTAAATACACAGACAAGGTCCTTGACTACAATTTGAGGTCATGGCCTTTAGATGTGAAATGTTAAGTAACACATGAAAATCAATTCATTTATCCAGTCACTAGTTTATTAACTCAACAGATACCACAATTAGAAGTATGGAATTGACTGTCCATCATCCCCAGTTTCTTCTAAAAAATGATAACATTGTACTAAGCAGCATATGTAAAATGGTGCCCAGTGAATTCATACAGAAAATAAGTTTCCCAGACACTTCTATATAAAAGGTGCAGGGAGCAAATCACTTTGGAGCAGTATTTTTACTACTGTGGGGCAAAAATCCTTTGAATGTCTTTTGTTTTTAAGCCAGGAGGAGACCAATGCCATTAAACCAATGGCTTGATAAAAAGTCATAATTCACCTTATTTTTAAAGCTGAGAGCTAGTCATTTTGGGAAAGATGAGTAAATTTACATAAAAGCCAAAGAGCATTTTTTTTTTTTTGAGGAAAATGAGTTAGCTTTTGAATTTTTCTTCTGTTAGGACCAATATATAGAAAGTTAGTGATGGATTAGCGATGGTATGAAGAATCACTGATAGGAAAGCACATGAAGGCCAAAAAATGTAACATCCTGAGGGGAGATGGGAGTAAGGTTGTCTCAGAGTTTCATCAAGGAAGACTAATACCATACATCAGGTAGCTGAAGCTTGGAGTCTCACCCTAGTCCCAGCAACTTAGCAAAATTTGGACATTAGGAATAGTCTGAGCATGTGAGCTAAACCACAAGAGCACAAACCACAGAAAACTGTATTTTCAATATAATTTGAAAAATGCATAGATAATTTGAAGACATTTAGACAAATGTTTTACTGAATATGTTAAGTAAGTTGTTTTTAAAAAGAATCTTTTTTACTGGCTTGTTCAATCTAACCAGTTTATGCAGATATATATTACCACAGAAAAACTAATACTTGGTTAGCAGGTAAGGTAATAACGGAATTCTTCATAATAAAATAGAAATGTTCCAGGATATGGCTATTTCTAACTTAAACAATAATTCATTGTGTAACATAAATGTTATTACTGAAAGTAATTAAGGATCTAAGGGTTAAAAGAGAAATGCATATATATACATTTCTAAAATGTACCTTTTTATTGTTCCTTTATTGACTAAGTTTACATGATTTTGTTTCTTGATCTAGTGATATTTTTAATATATGACATAATCACCCGGGTGGTTGGATTCCTAAAACTTAAAACATAATGATATACAAATAGCAGATTATGATTCTTTTAAGAGAGATGAAATATACATAAATAATAAGAAAGATAATTTTTGGAAAGTTCTATAATCTTACATAATAAGACTGATTAAAAAATACCATTAATGCTAAATATCAGTGGTACTTACAAAAATACTGTAGCATATAAAAATGTCTTTTTAATTAAGACTGCCTTAGTTTTACACTGATACATCTTAAATGGCACATAGAATAAACTGCATTAACTCAAAATATAAAGGACAGAAAGGGGTTATCTAATACATTTTATTAAAAATATAATACTGTTGAATCAAGTCATTGGGATAGAGACATTGTATTGAATTATGCATATACTTTACTACATTAAAACTGACTCAAGGTGATTTTATAGTACAGTATGTGAATAGGAAGGCACTATTCAAAGTGCATGGTTTGGTCATTCATGGTACTGATTTGAAAATAGATTTAAAGAAAAAAAACATGATCAGATGCCTTCCTAGTTAGTAACATAAAGTAGAAAAAATCTCAAAGTTTAAATGTAGAGAAATTTGGCACATTAACTATCACACTGTTCCTTAGAAAAACAGAGGAATGAGATTTTTTTCTATTTTTACAGAATTTCTAAAAACCATCATGCAGACCAATGCATTAATTTACCATATGCATTTTAGATTTCTAACTTGGATATTTCAACGTTCTGGTGAAGAATCAGAGCATACTGCTGATTTCACACGACTCCAATTCCTAGAGTTAGTTGGTTGCTCAAATGGGTCCAAAATGCCTATGGCAAAGAATTTCCCCAGGAATTTGAGAGGAAAGATGACACAGAGACAGAAACCAGAGAGAAATAATACGAATATTAGAGGATTTGTTGGAGGTGAAATATCATAATGATAAAGAGTTCCAAGAAAGAGAGTGAGAGAGTGAATGAGTATGAATGAGATAGAGAGAGAGAAGTGAAAGATGGAAGGAGAGAACACGGCACTGGGAATTATGACAAAGACATTCAAAAATAGTCTCTAGAACCCAAGGTCGCAAAATTCTGCACTGAAGCACACCAAGGACACATCTTGTTGCAGAAAACTCATACACATGCTGAAGCTGCAAAACATGGAAAATGAGATGATACTGAGGTTTTTGTAAAATAAAAATTCAATCAAATGCAGAGTCAAAAAATAGAATGGCATAGTGATGGAGTATCAAACATTAGAAATTGTGAAGAAAATTTAAAATAGAAAAATACTGAGAAATGATTTCAAAAATAGACTGCTCTCCTGGAGCAAACTTTCAACTGAGAGTGAGTTCAATAAAGATGTTTTTAGACATACAAATTATGGGGGGGGGGGGGGGGGAGAAAGAAACACTTATCTTTGTGCCCTCTTTCCAGGGCAGCTAATGGAGAGTTTGCAACAGTAAAACAATGAAGCAAACCTCATCCAATTGAGCTCTTAGCACAGACACAGATGTTAAACCGGTTCAGAAGGAGTTGCATGTAATTCTTTCCTACATGTTTGGCTATTCAAAGCCCTCTTTTGTATTAGGCATTTTAGACTCCTTACAATCACTGAGACAATTCTTCTTTGGCAATCTTTAGTCACGTGGCACCTTCTGATGGACTAACCAGCAGCCAGAAAAATTGGTAGAGTTTTGATGGATGTCTAAAATTTTTTTAAATATTCATTGAATACCTGTTAGTCTTCCTTAGGTGTTAAAAGTCCTTAACTTTGCCAATTCTTCCATGAACTGTTCTCATGCCTCTGGAGCCGTTAACACTGTTTTAGAGTGAATAGAGGTGCAGTCCTTTCAAGTAGTATCTGTGGTTGAGGTGTGTTTGGGGAATGTAGGGAGATAAGGATAGAGAAGGAAAACTTCAGATTGATCAAGAGAAATACTCCTTTTACTGCTTGAGTCAAGATATCTTTTAAGAAGTTCAAATTAAAATTCATCAAAATGTACATCTGAAATCTGTGTAGTTTACTATACAGGAACCAAGCCACAATAAAGGTATTACAACTATATGTGTGTGTGTGTGTGTATAAACATAAATATATATATATATAATAAAATGTATATATATATATATAAAATAAAATCCAAGCAAAGATTTTTTTTAAATAAAGAAAAAAAAAAAGGAAGGTCAAATTAAAAAGGTCAAATGTGTTTTTCTTGGAGGTTTTGGTATAACAATTAAAGGAAGCAGATCATTGCAAATACTAACTACTATATATAAAATAGATAAACATCAAGGTCCTACTGTATGGCATGGGGAAATATATTCAATACTTTGTAAAGACCTATAATGAAAAAGATTATGAAAAGGAATATATGTATCTGTATAAATGAATCACTATACTGCATACCAGAAATTAACACAATATTATAAATTGACTACACTTCAATTTGAAAAAAGCAAACAAAAGGAAATAAATCATCAACTGTTTGGAGTTTTTCCCACTTTATTTTGTAAGACTTTTGTATTAGTCAGGGTTTTCCAAAGAAAGAGAGTCAAGGGAGGGAGGCTATAGTTCAAGTGGCAGAGCGCATGCCTAGCATGTGGGAGGTCCTGGGTTCAATCCTCAGTACTTCCTCTGAAAATAAACAAACAAATCTAATTACCTCTCCCCTCTCTGCCAAGAAAAAAAAAAGAGTCAACAGGAGATAGGGAGATAGACATGATAGAGATAAAGAGACAGAAAGATAGAGATAGAGAGATAGTATACACATATGCAGAGAGAGATAGAGAGGGAGTGGCTGAGAGGGGGGAGAGAGAGAGAATATGAATTGAGTCTCATGGGATTGTGGGGGTGGCAAGTCAGAAATCCCAGGGAAGCTGGCCAGTTGTAGGTTCAGATAAAAGTTGGTGTGGCAGTCTTGTTTCTGAAGGTTGAAAACGCAGGCGGAATTTCTACACTGCAATCTGGGAGTGGAATTCCTTTTTCAGGAAAACCCAATCTTTTCTCTTAAGGTCTTCAAATGATTGGATGAACCCACCTATACTATAGCGGATATTGTGCTTTGCTAAAGCCATTGGAAACTTGATAAGGATTAGACTGCATTTGTATGTCTTTTTAAGTACTATGGACATTTTCAAATAGTAATTCTTCCAATCCAGGAACATGGGCTATTTGTCCATGTATTTTTGTCTTCTTCAATATCTTTGGTCAATATCATATAGTTTTCACTGTACAGGTCTTTTATCTCCTTAGTTAAATTTATTCCAAAGCATTTTATTATTTTGATGCTATTGTGATTAAGAGATTGCTTTCTTAATGTCTCTTTCAGATAGATTGTTGTTAGTGTATAGAAACACACACACCAACTGATTTAAATGTTAATCTCATCTAAAAAATACATTCACAGCAATATCTAGACTGATGTTTGACCAAACAACTGTGTACCATAACATAGCCAAGTTTAGACATAAAATTAATCATCATAGCTCACTGTAAATGTACTAATTTAGTAATATTATGCAATTTCTATAGGGACTAATGCAATTCTAATTCATTCTTTGCAGGGTTTTGTAATTTATAAAAACAGGCACATTTATTTAGATTACAGTGAGGAAACATGTAAGAGGCAAGAATTATCTTAGGATAATTTGAGGCTTAGTAGTAGATAAATCCATGACATATGCAATAGAAGATGTATTATGGTTGGAATAAATTGGAAGTATATGTGATGTTTTGCGGAATAGATCTTTTTGTATGTTGGGCTCTGTTCAGACTGTGAAGCTGGGACCAACTGCATAGCGCTTGATAACTGAGCCAACCTATTCCAAGAAAGTAAAGGAAATTTTCAGGTGAAATAAGCCAGGAAATTGACACAGAGGCCTTTACCAAAGCAATCATTCCCTTACAAGCTTTATTTTCAGGGACTCAAAGCAATGAATCAGTAGCCTAAAGGTGACAGTGCAAATCTACTTTCATACGAGTAGGATGCTGCCAGTTTCACAGGGTACACAAACCCCAGAGTCCTGAAGCAGACATGGGCAGTAAGTTAAGGAGTTTGGTAAACATCTGTTTCCTATGAGCAATTCTTAAGACACTAGGGCCACAGGTGATGAAAAACGAGTGAAGAAAGTATGCAATATCACAGAGTAGTTTTCTTAGTTTAAATGTGTGCCAGTCTGTTGCTTTAAAAAAAAAACAAAAACTATTGAGATACATTTCAAATTATTTCTTCTAATTTATTCTGTGTTTTATTTTTAGAATATTTCTCCAATGTCTTCTTTTTTACTCCACTCTTATCTTCTGTTAAGTCATTTATCTGTTTTCTGCTAGGTTGAAATTAATAGCTTTTATTTATTTTGAATTTTGATAATTTTAGTTGTTAAAATTGTTTTTAATTTCTTATAAAATATTATCCTAGTCATTATGTCCATCTTCTAAAATATTTTTGTACCTCATATTTTATTATCTAAACTTTTAATTCACTGTATAACCAAAATAAAACTAGCTATTATTATTATTACTACTAGTATGGTTTCAATTGTCATTTTATACTATTGACAGATAATTAAATTTGCAAACCACTTTAGTAATTTTTTGGCACAATTTCTTCTTACACTCCACTTCTTCTGGGCTCACTTCTTGATGGTAAATATTTTATAGCATTTATTTCACAAATTTCTACAGCGGTAACTTATTGATCTTGGTGTTTATTTTACCACTGCCTTTGAAAAAAGTGTAAAATTCTGGATTTAAAATTATATATTTCTTCTGGCAGCTTTTGGTGGTCTTTTCACCACTATTATTGTTGATGCAAAATCTGCTGTCAATTAAAAAATGCAATAAATAAAATACCATATTAAAGCATCCACTCAACATAATGCATAATAAGATGATGACATTTTCATTGGTGAAGCATACGGGGGACAATATTGCTCTATCAGTAGTAAATTAACATCCCACAAATGTATAATCAGGAAGCTGTGGGACTAAGCCAAGAGATTAATATATGAAATAATAATCTTGGACCAGTGAAAAGCCTTCAATCAAAATGATCTGGCTAGGAGTCGTCCTGAGAGAAAGAAAAATGCCTTACACAGTCTGTACAAAATTTTAAAATAATGATAAACTAACTAAAATATGGACTGCTTTTTATTATCATTATGTGCCAGCAACCCTAAACATTGTCCGTCATAACATATTTCTCTTGGAAAGTATTTTTATTGTCCTAAGTTCTAAACAATCTTTGTGGTTACTATTAATTTTTAATAACACTTATACAAGTATCAAATTGGCACATTTTATTACCTTTTCTTTCATAAATATTGTATTCTACATGGGATTAAATTCTAATAACTGTCAATTATACAGTTATCCCTAAATGCACACAAACTCAGGAACATGTATTTGCTTTGAGATTAAATTCAAAGAGGTTAGAATTGTTGAGCTTGCTTTTAGAGAAATCTGGCTCTCCATGCTCTTACAGTTCTTCATATTCCTGATTTTAAGCAGTAGTTTCAAAATAAACAATGATAGCATAGTGATTGCCAAAGTGAGAAGCAGAATTTGATTCACTTAAATGCTGTCATAGTGTGGGGCTACTCAAAATTTTTTATTTGTGTTTATAATTTAAAACTGTTAAGTCATGCATAAACTGTAAGATTTAATCTTTGTTTTTGGTATTTGCAAATTCTAGTCTGTATGTGAATATTAAATAATAGCTTTAAAAGCAAAATCTACTCTTCTAAAATAATTCTTTTAAAAATACTGAATCAGGAGCATATTTATTATTTATCACTATTTTTTTCTGAGGATAATTTTACTGTATTGAGAAAGGGGAGTGTTAAAAAACATCTACTCCATATATGCTAGGTATGCCACCAAAATTGTCATTCTGAGACACACATACACACACACAGATCTATCACATGTCACATTTCTTAGACTATTAACCTGTGGATCACACATGAATCATGGCAAATTCTTCAAAGCAAAAATCAACATGTAAGATACCTTGGTAATGAAGCAACTGAATCCCTGGGGCAGATGCCCGACCTCACCATGTCCCTTTCCTTCATAATCCACCAATTAAAAGATGGGCAAAAGATCTAAACAGACAACTACCACAAGAAAGAAAAAATACAGATGGAGTAAACATATGAAGAGAGGTCCAAAATCATATGTCATTAATGAATCTCTAATTAAAATAATGAGACACAACTACACACCTATTTGAATGGCCAAGTCCAAAATACTGACAACAGCAAATGCTGCTGAGGATGTGGAGCAACAGGAACTCCCATTCATTGCTGGTGGAAATGACAAAAGGTACAGCCACTTTGGAAGAAAGGCAGTTTCTTACAAAACTATACATACTTTTTACCAACAATTGCCCTCCTCGTTATCCATCCAAACAAATTGAAAACTTATGTCCACACAAAAAACTTCATATGGTTGCTATATTTGATTCAAAATTGCCAAAACTTGAAAGCAACAAAGATGCCTTTCAGTGATGAATGGATACATAAATTGTGGTTCATCCAGACAACGAAATATTATTCAGCACTAAGTGTAAATGAGCTGTGAAGTCACAAAAAGATATGGAAGAACTCTAAAATGCATATTACTAAGTGAAAGAAGGCAACCTGAAAAGTCTACATAATGGATGATTCCAAATATATGGCATTCTGGAAAAAGCAAAACTACGGAGACGTTAAATAGATTAGCAATTGCCAGATGTTAGGAAGGAGAAAGGGATGAACAGGCAGAGCCAGAGAATTTTTAGGACAATGAAACTATTCTGTCCTATACTGTAATGGTAGATACACGTCATTGTACTTTTGCAAACCTATGGAAAATACACCACCAAGGGTGAACGTCAGTGGACTGTGTGATAAAGATGTGTCGCTAGGCGTTCACTGATTGTAACAAACGCGCTGCTTTGGTGAGGGATCCTCATAGCGGAAGAGGCAGCGTGTGTGGGAGGACAAAGATCTATGGGAACTCTCTGTACTTTCTGCTCAATTTTGCTGTGAACCTAAAACTTCTCTAAGTTTACTAATTTAAAAATATTTATAAATAAAAGTAAAAAAAAGGTTCACAAAAAGACATTTTCCAAATGTCACATTAAATTATCAGCAACATTTGATTCAGCCTTTTAGAGAACCAGGTCCACTTACGGTGAATACAGTGATTTAGAAAATGAGAGGAAACCGTGTTTTCAAAAAAGACCTCGGCGGTGACTTGCTCGGAGTTGAGCTGCCCGTGGTCCCCTGCTGTGCTCTGTGACTTGCGCCTCTTCTCTCTCATCACAGAGTTTCATACGTGCATGAATTTTTTCTTTTTTTTCATGCGTGAATTTTTCTGTCATCAAATGGGAACTGTGTCAGGAATAAAATGCTCTAAAAAACTTTTGAATCTGGTTTAAAGAAAATTATTGGACACATATGGCTTTATAAAGAAAAAAAATTTTTTTTAAATAAAGGGAAGACTAGATTCAGGAAAACAGTGGCAATCGCTAACAGTTTTAGGTTATGTGCCCTAAGAAAGAAAGAAAAAGATCTTCTCAGGGAAAGAAGAAAGCTAGTAAATATATCCTTAGGAAATTGTTAGAAATTGACATTCTTATTGTCCGTAAAGAATGGAGACTTCAATTTTTCTTCATAAAAATGTTACAGAAACACACCCTTTTTTCCCCCTTCTCATAGCCTAATGGTAAGTCAGCTAGTTATTTTGGAAATTAAAGATCTGACATAAAGTATTTCCTTCTAGAATAAAATGTTAACATTAGAAATATCTCTACCTACCTTATCTCTTAAATAACTTGATTTTAAAAAATTACCAGTTTGAACTAGTCAACAGGTTTTGTGTGTGTGATTATTTTTTCTGTATTATTAACCCAAAATTCTTTCATGAATCTCTCTCAGAATGAGTAATTTAAAAACTAATAGCTGACACTAATTTCAATATATTCATTCAAAACTAGGCACTCTCACACACATTCACACATGCACAGAGCTATGGACTTTGTCCTTTTAAAATATTTCCCCAAATTTTGTTTTGTCATTTTCTCCTTTTAACTCCGTATCTTCTATTTTCAGATTTCAGGAGGTCATATCTTTATATTTGAATTCATGAGCTCGTCATTTCCTAAACATCCCTAGGTCATTTTATATAATTTCTTTATCCTCATTGGCATATGCAAACGCCTGGCAATTTATTTCATTTGGAAATCATTATCACTTCTGTCAGAATATAAATAGATACTTTAAATAAAAATTGTGTTGCCATAAACTCACTCCTTTTTCCAAATTATCTACCTTGACTGCCTTGCAAAAGTTGCAGTCATTATAATACTCACAGCCACTCAAATATAAATGTGTGTACATGTGTATGTATACTAATCTGTATTTTTTGTTTTTAGTTTAATGGGTACACCATTGTCTTCTGTTCTGTGGAAGAAACAAAACCACCAGGGATAATTCTTAGGACACAGGACCATTGGAATACAGCAGATGGTGCTGAATGTGCACCCTGGAGCTTAACAGCCTAGTTTTTCGTCCTGGGTCCTGCTTTTACCAGTAATCTTTTATAAGTTTCTTAATTTACCTATATTTTAATTTCTTCATCTAAAATAAGAGTAATTTAGGATTGATACTTTGCTACAAATAAAATACTTTGAATACTTATGGGGGGGTGTAGTTCAAGATGGTAACATAGGAAGCTCCTGTATTCATCTCCCCCCATGAATGCAACAAATGTACAACTACATGTGGAATAGTTACTTCTGAGAAAGACATGAAAATTGGATGAACAGAACCTCTATAATAAAGGAAAAAAGGGCAACATTGAGATGGGTAGGAGAGGCAGAGACACAATGTTGCCACCAAATACCACACTCCATATATGTGACCCACAGTAGGGAGGGGATCTCAAAAATGCAGGATTCTTCTTAAGCAGCAAGAGGTTTGTGCGCCACATCAGGCATCCCAACCTTTGGATCCTGCTTGGGAGAGAAAAGTCCCCAAAGGGCCTGGCTTTGAAAACCAATAGGGATTCAATTCTGGAAACTCATAGAACGATAGGGAACAAAGAACTCGTTTTTAAAGGGCCCATGCCCAGAACTCACTTATCCTGGTGTTTCAAAAACACCAGTTTGAAGAGCATCCTGACCATATGTGAAGGAGACCACTTATTAATCTTACACTGTATGCCAGAGAGGCAGGAATCTGTTGGGATTCTCTCTGAGGATGGAGACACACTAGCAGGTGCCATTTTTGTAATCTCATTCTACCTTGCTAATGCCAGCACTGGTGGGTACCACTAACCTGCTAGCACTAGGAGGCACACCCTGCTGAGATTCCTGCCCACCCCCATGGGGCAGTTTCAAGCCACAGCTAGGCCAGGCAAGAGCCTCACTCACTCTTGTGCCCAGACCAAGCACAGGATGCCCCTACTGTTGCAGAAAAACGTGTTACAGCTCAGTGTTACAGCTTGGTGTTACAGCAACCTGGATCTGGGCAAGAGACCAAGCAGCACTCTCTGGAGAGTTGGAGGACTCAGGTTTATTATGCCAGCAGGCCCAGAGGAGTTAACACTCCAAGCTCTGGACCCCATCTGTAGGTTTATGCAGGCTTTTATAGGCTGCCAGTTTATACTTTGCAACATTATATGCAAATAAGGTATAATAAAAGTTGACTAGGAACAAGCTTGGTAGAAATGGACCAATCAGGAGGGAGAGAAATAACCAATCAGGAGTGAGCTCCATGCAAATGAAATACTACAAATGGACCAATCACAAGTTAGGGAAATTGACCAATCAGTAGTGAAGGAAATAACCAATCAAGCGTGAGCTCAGGGAACCAATAGAATTTTAGGGGTAAGTTCCACTTTCCTAGAAGTAAGCCGTTTCAGAGGCAAAAAAGCCGTTTCAGGGAACTGGTTGGTGCTAGCAGGAGAGTAGTGGCCCTGCCTGGGGGTCCTGCCGGTCTTTTTTATGGGGCTTCCCACCTCACTATTAGCACTGGGGGACTGTGCTTCTGGTCCCCACAGGTCATCCCTTACACAATCTTAAAGGAAAGGTAGCTAGTTGACCTAATGCATAGAAACAATAATACCACCACAGAGAGTCAGGCAAAGTGAAGAGACAGAGGAACATGTTCCAAACAGAAGAAAAAGATCTTAATGAAATGGAGATAAACAATCTACCTAATTAAGAGTTCAAAGTAATTGTCCTAAAGATGCTAACTGGATTCAGGAGAAGAATGGATAAACACAGGGAGAACTTCAACAACGAGCTAGAAAATACAAGAAGGTATCACACAGATATTACAGAGCTGAAGGTTACAATAACAGAACTGAAAAACATGCTTCAATACAGACTGGATGGAGCAAAGCAGAAGAATGCATCGGTAAGCCGGAAGACAAAGCAATGGAACCCACCTAGACAGCACAGCAAAAAGGAAAAATGTATTTAAAAAAGTGAAGGGACCTTTTGGACAACATCAACAGAATAACCTTTGCATTATAGCAGTCCCAGAAAGAGAAGAGAAAGAGAAAAGGTCAGGAAACTTGTCTGAAGAATTAATGGCCAAAAACTTCTCTAATCAAGAAAGGAAACAGACATCCAGGCCCAGGAAGCCCAGAGAATTCCAAATAAGAGCAACCCAAAGTGATCCATACCAAGACACATAGCAATTAAAATGATAAAAGTTAAAGATAAAAAGAGAATCTTTAAAAGAACAAGAGAAAACAATTTGTTGTGTACAAGGGAACCCTTATAAGGCTATCAGCAAATTTTTCAGCAGAAACTTTGTAGGCCAGAAGGGAGTGGCATGACAGATTCAATGCCATGAAAGGAAAATGTGCTGAAAGGGAAAAAACAAACAAAAAAACCCAAAAAACTTCCAACCAAGAATTCTCTACCTGGCAAGGTTATCATTCAGAATTGAAGGAAAGATTAAGAGTTTTCCAGGTAGACAAAGGCTAAAGAACTTTATTTCCATTAAACTGGCCTTACAAGAAATGTTAAAAGGACTCCTTAAACTGAAAAGAAATAGCACTAATTAATAACAAGAAAACCTACCAAAGTACAAATCTCACTGGAAAAGTTAAATATATAGGAAAAGTCCTGGATCAATCACTTACAAAACAAGCATGAAGGTTAAAAAATAAAAGTAGTAAAATTAACTAAAACTACAATAATTAGTTAAGGGGGACATAAAATAAAAAGATGTAAAAGGTAACATAAAGTATAAAATGTGGTGGGGTGAGTAAAAATGTAAAGTTCAAATTAAAGTTGCTAGTACTTAAAAACAGACAATTATATAAATAGGATGTTATATGTGAACTTCAGGGTAACCACGAAGCAAAGCCTTATAGTAAATACACGAAAGAAAATGAGAAAGGAACCTACACAGCACAGAAGAACGCCATCGAGCCACAAGTAAGAGTGAATACCCACTGGGCACATAGTAAGCAATCAATAAACGCCAGTTGCTATTATTATTATTATTATTATTATTATTATTATTATTATTATTATTATTATTATTATTATTATTAAGCATGGGTTAGGAGAAATAATCTAGGAATGAACATAAGAGCATGATCCAATTGCTGGTAATAAACACTTTCTTTTCCAGTTAGTCAGCTTATAAGAACAATTCACTTTTAGGACTATGTCACTCAGGGAAGGAGGAATCTTTGCCAAATCATCAGCTCCTTGTTGTTTAGGGGCTCTGAGTCTATTCAACCTAACTCTGACACTGTTCAGAAGTAAAGAAACATCCATAAGGCCCCAAATGTCATAGAAGAGTCCTTGTCAATAGAAATGTACAGAAAAGAGTAGAGATAACACAAATTCCCTTTCATAGAGACACTGCGTGTCTTAAGGAAGGCCGAAGACAGGCAGAAGGAACAGCAGAAGACACTGCTATGGGGAGAAAGGGCGAGAGTGATTTCAGACGTTAAATGAGAAGCATTACGTTGTTGATGCCCTTGACACTAGAATCATCCAGCAACACTGAGAGAGGATTCAAAAGTCTGGCATATTTTTAGGACATTGTAAGTACAGGGACGCTTGTTTATCTGGAAAAGTAAAACTCCCATTTCTTACACAGGTGCGTGAAAGTCTTTACAAATGAACATCAGACTAGGCAGGCATTTCAACTTATTAAATGAATATAAATATACAATTAAGCTTCTGTATTTCAAATTTAAGTCTTCCACCTTAAAGGCATTTGTTTTCTAATATCATGTTTATGTGTGATAACTAGTGTTCCTGGATGAACACTGGAGATCAAAACTGGAGATCATTCTGCTAAAGTAGAAATGAACTTAAAATATCATGTTATAAAATTGTAATGGCTTCTGCTAGAGTAACTGCAACAGGATGGAAATTTGAATTCATGGTTTTCTTCTACTGAAGACACTCTACACATCATCTCCTGCCTGTTGCTTATCAAAAAAGTAGAATATTTACACATGTTAAATCTGATTCAAAAATAAACAAAAAGTAGATTATCTTTTATAGCAGAGAAACAAGTTTAAGGAAAATACATTGAAATTGTTCCTTTTCTGAAGTATTTCAAATATAAATTCCCTGTCAAGCTGTTTTTCACTTACTTAAAATCAACTTCTCAATTTCTCGCTCCCAGAACAACTTAATGTTCTGGTTGAGAAAACTACAGAAAGCTCAACTCAAATCTAACTCTTTTCTAGTTTCAAAATATGTTTGTAAGAAAGCTCACAGTCAGGATGACAATAAGGAAGGAAGGACAAGTTGTCATTGGACCTGCCATCCCGAAGACCACTTTGTTAAAAATTTGCAATTAACTCGTGGTCATGGGAGGATGGTATGGCTATCACAGACTTTCTCAAATATAAATTTATCTGTAAAGTTAAAGAGCTAAAATGAGGTTAAATGTGGATGCATGCTTTCATTAGAAGGCAAAATATATAAAATGAATAAAAATTTCAAAATATTTTCAGGTTGATTTCAAATGTTTTGTTCTTTCCATCCTGTACTTTTAATCTTCAGAATTCAGTGCTCTTAACACAGAGCCTGAACCGTAGCTTAAGAATTATCTTTTAATAGACATATATTTTTATACATGTATCTATTTAAATAGCTTAATACTTAATATTTGAAATGACTAGATGGGCAAATGTATTCTAAAATCACACAAGTTTTATGTACAAAGATATTTTTCTCAGAATTATTTACCATAGTGAAAAACTAACAACCTAAAAGTTAATAAAACAAATAAGTAGCTTATGGCTATAATTTCTAAGAATGCAGAACTAGTACAGCTGGCCCTTTGGATCATGGGTTCTGCATCCACAGATTCAACCAACCTTGCATCAAAAAAAAAAAAAAGGAAAAAAAATTCTACAAAATTCCAAGAAGCAAAACTAGAATCCATGCTGGCAACTACTTACGTAGCATTTACATCGCCTTTACAACTCTTTACATGGCACTTACATTGTATGAGGTATTGTAAGTAATCTAGAGTTGATTTAAAGGATGTGTAAAGTGTGTTGGTTGTATGCAAATACTCTGCCATTTTACACAAGACACTTGAGCATCCACGAATTTTGGTATGGACAGGTGAGTTTTCCTGGAACCAGTTCCTCTCAAATACCGAGGGGGTAATGTAGTCATTAAATATAAACATTCTGGGTAATATTTAGCAAGGATGCTGAGGAAAAGGCCAAGATTGTGCAAGTCTCCATTATTACATGATGGCACTTAGAAGTATGTACATAGTTTGTCTGTGTGCCTGTACTTCTAGCCCACTCCATGAGTGCCTTGAGGATGAGTACACAATTTTAGGAGTTTCTCATTTACTGGATAGCAAAGAGGTTTTGATTTTCACTCCCAGTTTAGATTGTACATAATTAGACAGTAATTTGTTTTCAATGTGACAACATCTACTTTTAATTTGCCTTTTAGGGCATTTGCAGTAACATGTTTAGCAATATAAGGGAGTTAAGTCCACCATATTGCTATTTCTTGGCTATTTGTTCAATATGTGGGTTTTTTTCCCTTTTATTTCCTTATTTCTTGCAATTCTTCTGTAGCTCTATAGCTTCAAGCACTGTGTTTTGTCTCATTTCCTAGGAAGTATGTTTCTTCCTATTTCATTTCAAAGTATTCTCATGTACCAATGCCTCTGCCTTTAAACCTTTTCCCCCTTTGGCCATTCCCT
Source organism: Camelus bactrianus (assembly GCF_048773025.1). Classification (NCBI taxonomy): domain Eukaryota; kingdom Metazoa; phylum Chordata; class Mammalia; order Artiodactyla; family Camelidae; genus Camelus; species Camelus bactrianus. Next base: position 83,644,222 of record NC_133543.1, on the reverse strand, counting down.
TTGGTTTTCCTAACTCCAATTCAGACTTTGATTAAATATAACTTCTCTAGAAATTTTTTCTCTGACTCTCCAAACCCAGTTTTATTTCTAAAACATCCTGTGTGCTTTTTAGTAGATGTTGTCACAGTAAAATTAATTCTCACAATGGGTAGGGATGAGAAAAGCCAATCATGAAGGGAAAGTCTGTCCTGTTGCTGCTGCTGTTTGCTGTTTCATCACTATTACTTGGCACAATTCCTTGGACTTAATAGATGCTTAAAATATTCACTCATTTAATAAATAGATTTATTTTTTACAGCTCAAAAGACAGATCTAAAGCAGAAAGTATAAGAATAAAGGTTTGATCAAAATATTAGAATCTTTTAAAAATAATTACAGATGATTAAAATTACAGTGGACAACCTTTTGAGTCAGTGAATTTCCTAATGAATGAGTATCTTTTCTACCCATACATACCTGAGTAGGAATTTTATTTGATTTAAAATCATTTACATATCTATATTTTGTCATAGGCTTAATTTGAAGGCAGATTAGTATGCAAAACTTCTTTTCTAGTTTTGCTTTAGATAACGGTACTCAGCAGTTTAAAAAAATAGCATACCCAGTGAACTTTAAATGACCAAAATTAAATTTTAAATAAAGCATTCCAAGTATGTAAGAATATCAGAATTGTAAGCAACAAATACTTAAGATATATATATATGTATATATCTTATTATATATATATATATAATTTCTATATCTGTTACTCTCATGGAGCTTCAAGCCTCCTGTTAGTTACTTACCATAATAATTTTCATTGTTTGTATGATACTCTTTGGCTTGATCTTCCCCATGCTTTGTTCCTAATCAACTTGAATTGCCCTCTGCTCTCAAGGACCATCACTCCCCCTAAGAATAAGCCATTGCTCTGGCACTGGGGGCAGGAAGAACAGCCCTCTTTCCTGGGACTGACACCCCTGATCTACACAGTGGATTGCTGGGAGGGAGCTGGCCTTGTTGACTTGTCTCTCCTGACAAGAAACCTCTCTCCTGTGGATGGAGCTAGAGTGAGAATAAGCAGGACCCACTATTCTTGGCTTTCCATGCCTGAATCTTCCACCTTAACAATAGAAGTTGAGTGAAAGAAGACAGTTCTGGCACCTCGGCCACACTTGCCTGGAGTAGAGCTTCGGTAACAGGGAGCTAGGGATATTGAGGGATGCCGTATGCTGGTAGTCTGCCCCTTCAGTGAAAATAACAGCAACCTTAGACTGAGATCTGAGAGGAGATGGAATCCTGTCTTCCTGGTCCACCCTCCTATGGGAGAGTTTCCACGTCACTAGATGGAGCTGGAAGGGTGGTGGATTGTGACTCGATATGCTAGATTCTCACTGTCCTCACCAAGATTGAGTTGATTTCTGGGGTAGATATTTCTCCATTTGCTGCATGACCTTAAAACAATTTCCAGAGACTGAAATGTGTGTGTGTGTGTGTGTGTGTGTGTGTGTGTTTAAGTTTTCATCTGTTATGGTTGGTTTTCTGGGGAAAGGATCCAGGAAGCTCATCTTATCACCATGCACAGAGTGTCTCCCTTCTTGTGCGCCACTCCTTTTTTATTACACTAGTATGTATTTCTTTGCATAAATATCTCAATCTTTTATTTCTGAATGTCTTCTTTTACAAGGTAGATTAACATTCTGGATCTACTGAATTGTGCTAGATGTATGGTTTGGAACAGCATTTTACACTGAACAGTAATTTTGTTTCTTTGAACGTTCTTTTATTTTATCAACAAAAATGATAATTATACTATTTCCTGGACAAATATTTTACTGGTGTTAAATCACATCATTCTCCTCCTCTATAATCCACTGTCTTTCCTGGCTTTCTTATAAAGTTCATCCTTTAAGGGTTTAGAATGTAATTGTAAATGATCTCTGGTTCAAGTCTATATCTTCAGTGACATTTTTAGCCTCTAGCTTTCTTTTTTGAAGGTATTTGCAGTTTCTCCTTGCTTAGTGCTTCTGGAGATACCATTACCTGGTGTGCATTTCCTCTATGTATGTGTAACTCCACCTCAGCATAAGTATACACTTCCTTGAAGCTGGGCTGAGACCCCCAGCTTATCACCATCTGACTAACTTTCCCTCCTCTGAGACTTTATATGAGGAATATCTCCATGAGTTTTCATAGTTTATCAAAATCTTTAATTTTCTGTCTCATTATTAGAATATGGTCAAGAACATTTTAATCTCCCAACTCTATGACTCTTCCTTTAATGTCTGTCTGAAATAAAGCTCTTTTTCCCCACCAACCCTTTTACACAAAGAGTTCCTAATGGCCTTCAATGTCTATTTTAGTGCAGTATTTTTCCTTCAGTACCGGAGACTAGACACTGAAAAGTTACGGAAACAATTTTTTTTTGGTTGTTCAAGTTGGCCCATGGTTCCTCCACATCTATAGATTCAACCAACCACGGACTGTGTAGTATCTACTATCGACAAATATCTGCATATTGGTATATTCGTGCCATTCAAATCTGTGGTCAAGGGTCACCTGTATAAGTATAGAGTTTTATAATTTATAAATAAATCTATTTCATGCCATCTCATGTGATCCTTCATTAGACTTGAAAGGTTATTGCTATGGTCTGAATATTTGTGCTTTCCCAAAATTCATATGTTGCAATCCTAACCCCTAAAGGTGATGGAATTAGTAGGTGAAGGCTCTGAGGTGTTTACATCATGATAGTAGGAACCTCTTGAAAGGGATTAATACCTCATAAAGAAGTCTCCAGGGAAATTTCCAGCCTCTTCCACCATGTGAGGATAGAAGGAGAAGTCTGCAAACCGGAAGAGGTTCCTCACCTTGACCATGTTTGCACCCTGGTCTCAAACTCCCAGCCTCTATAAAATTTTCTAGAGAAATAAATTGTCGTTGTTTATAAGCTACCCAGTTTTTGTTGTTTTGTTATAGTAGCCCAAATAGGCTGTGACAGTTGTTATTGTTAGTAATTATGCACGAATTTTATATATAAGGACAAGGATATCAAAATTGTTAGGAATTAAATGCCTTTTACTAGGTTTGTGATACAACCTGCCAGTGTACCACTCATTATAGTCATATGCACCAAAGCTTACCCCAATCTTTCTTCCTCAATGTTGAGAATATCTGTTTTCCTCAAGCTGTATCTTTCACACTACAACACAAGTTAACAAGGAGAAATGACAAATCAGAACAGTGGTTGCCTGACAATAAATCTGGCTTTTCATCTAAAAGACTCCCTAGCATGGAGATAGTCCACTTGATTTATGTTTGTTTGACATATTTAATATCATCTTTACATTTTTCAAAAGCCAGCAAGAGTTTTTTACTAGGAAAGAGAGAGCATTTCCCCTTCACAACAAGAGACATTCTTTTAGATAATCCTTAGAACAAGCTAATGCTGGAAATCCTGATGGCATGAGGGAAGAGACCCATGTTGGAAAGGGAATAGAGGTTGTTCACTAAGGGAAGAAATGCCAGTATCAGGTGCAACACTCATCTAACAGTAGGAATACTTGTTACATTAACAAGATTTACTGACAGACTCCATCTGTGTCTTCTCACCAAACAAGGTCACTCAGTCAGATACTATGGAGCCTAACGAGGGAAGTGCCAAGTCTCTGGAGTGATAATGGAGGTTCGCTCTGACTTACGCCTCGGGCACTGGCAACATTTTCGGGTCTAGAAAATAAAATAAGGTACAGAAAAAGGTCATAATTTTTATCGAGCTGATCCATCTTGAAAAATAGCTGTGTGTGTAAGTGAGTATGTTTAATATTTTTTTCTCTTTCCCGAGATTCAAGGTTACTTTTCTACTCTTCTTTAAAGTGGTCCTGAGGGGTCTTAATACCTTACCTGCACATTAAATTTATATATGTTATTGGGTTAAAGGGCCTTTTCCACATCTTCAAATTTTTTTATGTCTAAGAAAGGAAATATCTACAAAGTATTAGGGGCTGGTTGTGTTTTTGGAAGATTCTTTTTAGGGGGGGAGGTTGTTGCATGTAAAATATTAGCTTTTTTTGGCAGAAAAATTCTTCCAAAGTTTTTCTGTGCTTTGGATAGCACAATATTTTTAAACCTGGGAATTAGATGCCTGGATTCATTTCATAGCAGTGGCTTTTAAATAGCTTTTTGACTTGCTTTTTGAGAAGCAAATAGCTTATCATCTCTGAGCTTCAGTGTCCTTAATGGAAAAATAATAGATTTAGAATAAATAATAGTGGCAGTCCCTTCCAATGTAAATATTCTCCAGGCTCATTAGCTATGTGACCTTATCTACTCTCAAAAGAATTTCAGTGCACCTCTCCAAATACACATTTTATTAAACCCGGTTTGTTCACAATAACTTCATGATATTAGAACATAACTGACTTTTTGATCTGGTTTTATCATACTTGTTCTTTATCCCCATGCCACTCACTAATTTATTGTTTCATATATATATTTATAAAACCTTGAAGCATTTACTTAACTTTCTTTATTAATTCCAAATGTCATTATAAAAATAAAAATAAATAAAACTTTTCTTGATCTGTCATTTACTTCAACTGTTCTCATATAAGATTCCCTCATTAAAAGCAAACCAAAAGAAACCTACTGTGCTGTTACTGTCATAAAGCAATCAACTGCTTCATTTATTCATGATAAAATCAAAGAATACTAAAAGTATCTGATCTTCAACTTAATGGAAAGAAAGAAATTTTCACAAAGACTACATCATGGATGAACCAGATTGATCAAAAATAACAAGATTAGATTATTAGATTTATGAATCTGCTGGCCTAGAGCAGTTCAACTGAGAAATCCTTAGAAAAACTTGAAATTTTTTTATTCAGCCAATATTTTTGAAAAGCTAGTGTATGTCATGTGGTGTGTCCGGGAATCAGGAAGACAATTAGTTTAAGTGATATCCTTAATCTAGAAGTTACCATAGAGCCTAAATAAGAAAAGACAGATTTATTGTATATTTAGTTTTTTTTCGAACATTTCCTTGAAATTGTGAAGCTAATAATCTTGGATAAAGAGACAAGATGCCTGAAGATAAAACATGAGAATAATTATTAACTGCCAAATATTATAAAGGAAACAAAATGATCACTGATAGAGAATAAGTGGATAATGAAAGGGGACAGGCGTTAAGCCCTACTTACAGAGGGTGGGCAGAGAAGCCGCAGGGATAGGTGAGGCTATACCAAACCATGAAGGTTGAGTAGGAGTCAGTCATGAGAAAACAGCGAGTAACTGTGCAGAAGTACATGTGAAAGTCCAGGTCAGGAAATAGTAGAGTGGGGACTCTTTCCTCTTGAGGACTTTTTTTTAAAGAATGTAGCATAATTTTATTGTTTTGATAGAATGAATTTATAATTTATTTAACCTACATAAATCCTCTCTGGATATTTCCAACTTTATTAGGTAAAAGTTAAACACTGTATTTCTTATATCCTTAAAAAAAAGATTATTCTTATAAGAAGCATCTCAAAAGTCAAATTTTCATGGACTTTTTTGCCTCCATGCCTTGGTAAAAATACTTATTTCATTCTCTATATTCTTCATATTTCATGATGCAGTAATTTGATATTTCATTAATTTTCTCCCAGTGCGCCCACTCCCAACTCCTCCATGTATAGACTCACATATTCTAAGCTATTATCACCTTCAAGGAATGACCATTTCTGGAATATGCTGTTCAATTCACACCTCTATTATCTCCCTGTTTTCTAAAGAGTATATTTGCCATTCCATTCATGATTCTTTATCCTTCCACGTGAGAGTGGGGCCAATCCCTCCTTTCTCTTAGCACATTGACCATAATTCTATTGTCCACAAGAACATTTTGTCATAATTATTTTCCAAGAGCCTACATCTTGAAAGGAGGTAAAATGAGAGCACTTCAGAATCATAAAATCTCTTACCCACCTTTTTCCATCGAATCATAAAATCTCTCATTCGCCTTCTTCCATCCAGTATTTACCCTATTCATCTCTTTCTTCTAGAACCTCATCAACAGCAATTGTTAGTAAAAGTTTGCTGAGTGAATGAATTTGCCAAAAAATGTGAAGAAATATGAGACATATAAATCTGGTTTGCTGTTAATGGTGCCATGCTTTGACCATGCTGTCTGAAAATGAAGCATTCAAACCACCTTCAATAGCTCAGAAATCACTAACTTCCTGCAGAGCCCAAGGAGAATGACCAATCCTGACGTAGAAAAGATTTTTAAAAGAATTGTTTCTGTTTATTCACAAAGTATTTCAAATTTAATGAAGGAATTTCTTCAAAAAATGATCCCTTACTAGGGGAAATATGAGGAATGCGTAAAGTATAAAACCACTGGCATCCACATAGACTATAAGTGTAAAATACTTAGGGATCAGGTTCAGATTACAAAATTCTAAATTCACCTGTTAACTGCAGCACTCTATTTCCTCAAATATGTGGCTGTAACTTCAAATCTTTTTATCCAACCGCAAACGCACAAAATAAATAAAGAAAAGCTTGGAATAAAATAACAGGAACTGACACCAAACTTAAGTATAAAACTTATAAATGTATAAATGATCAGAGGAAGCTTTTAGGTCATGCGTCATTTGCTCAACATTGTATGAGTCTAACAATGACTGAGTTTGCTAGTTCTTATGATAATTATAAGGGTTTTGAGAAAATCTGGTACTCCACTTCAGCAAATTGAATAAGAAGTCTGAAATTGAAAATGTTCTCTAGAATTATTTTCTGTGAAGTGGTACATAATGTGAAGCAGAGATAAATATTAAGCTTTTATTGTTTTGTTCTATAATTAGTCTTCACAGTAAAGCTGTAAAAATTTTTTAAAAATCTACTGTTTACAGAAAGACTTGGATATGGAAGTTTTCACTTGGATGTATTCAGTTTAACATATAACTCAAAGAAATAGTGAATGTTTTTATTTTACTGTAATTCAAGCTTTTGTTTCATATGATTATAGGCTATTACATAGTTAAGAGAGAATTCCAAATATCATACAATTATTTTAATACTCTAAATGTAGCGAATGATGAATATTTGAAAATACTTTAACTTTCCAGATTTCTAATTGGAATTAACTACATACATACTAACTACATACATATATAAAGTATAAAATTAAATTAAATTAACTTAAAATTTGTGCAACCTTCTATTTTTTCATACTTTGGGAAAGGGTATTGTTTGCAGATAGGTTTTAGAATGGAGAAATAAATGATGTCCAAATTAATCATTACAATCAAAGTAATCCCCTGGCCAAATTGTAGACATGAAATTTATTTTCACATTTAGTGCCTCTTTTTGGTCTGTTTGGCAATTGCTTATTCTTGTACAGATCTTTCTAAATCAAAATGTACAACTTTTCTTTGCATAGATTATTCTAGGAGTATTTTGCCACTACACCATGTACTGTGTTTATAGATAATATCAGTTATAGCATTAGTAATCCAGATATAATCTGCCTTTTAAATGGGACTTTCTAGGGGTAAAGGTTTTATTGAAAAGTGAATTGAGAAGCTTGTGGTATAGACAACTTTTCAGGAACTCCTAAGTTAAAAATATGAATGGTAAGACCAATTTAGAGAAGGTTAATCTCGGTGTAGTCAATCCATGAATGTAATTTTACTTGAAATTTCAGAATGTATGAGTAAGAATATTGATTGTTAACCTTCATACTCATAGCTACTGAAATTGATTAATATTCACATTGAGGTTGTTTGTATAAGAACTAGGAAGGAAGAAACGCTGGTAAAGAAAGAGATTTTAAAATAAATTTTTATATAAAAAATGAATAATACATTATTATTAATGTTTTTGAGTATATGAAAGTATTTTCAAGTATTTACTCTCCTAGTACTTAGAAGCCTAAAATAGAACTATGAATGTGCTTACAGTTCTGCAGTTCGAGCTGAATTCAGTGACATGGTTCTTCTAGTGGTTCCCCTGAGGCCACTCACCTCGCTGCAGTCTTGTGGTGATGGTTCCCTGCAGCTGCAGAGTTCATTATGGTCCCACTCTCACTCACATCCCTCACGTGATAAAGAAACTGGTTCTGACTGTGAGCCAGACTGCATCGCTTCTCTTCCCTGTGTCTTCTCATCAGAATATTCAGATTTTTATGTGGCAGTGCCAAGAACCTAACAGGGCAGGGGAGAAAACTGTGAGACCCTCTGAGGTCTTGCTCAGAAGGGACACAATAGCACTTCTATTAGTCAAAATGATTCACAAACCCCATCTCAAAGGGCTGGAAAACAATCTGCACCTTTCAATGGGAAGAGCGATGAAGTATTTGTGCTCATTGTTAACCTAGATACTGAATATGTTTCTTATTCTTGGTTCATTAGGAAATTTCTTTAGAATTTTTATTTTCAGCACAAGCAACCTGGATTTTGGAAAAGGACAAATTATCTTTTGAGGAATGTTCATTTTTTTCCTTCAGTGCAGAAACTGCCTGTATCAACAAAATACTGTATTAAAAAGTCTTATGTAAATTATTGTGATTTAGAAGAAATACTCTTTGACATTTAAAATTTTCCTTCCTAACTGCTTAATTATGAGGAAAGAAGAAACTCTGGTTAAATATCATTAATATTTGCAATCTATTACTTAATCAGTAAATCCTTGAATGTCAGATAAAGTTGGACATTTTAAAAATTAAATATGTTAGTTACATCCTGTTTTTCACTTTAGTGTATAAAAGATAATGACAATAAAAACAGTTTAAATCTTCTTTAAAGTGAATAAGAGGAAGAGAGAATTCTCCATAAGAATGATATAGGGACAGATTAAACTTTTTGTCCAGAAGTTTATCTAGATTGCACAATGGTCATTAGGAACTTGGGCAGAACTTGGAAGATAAAATACACATGTGTTTCCATTATGGATTGAATGTATATATATGTATACATATACACACACATGTATATACACAAACAAATATAATGTAATGCAATTCATTTCTAATAATCAGGGTTCATTCAATCTAAAACAATTTTTATAGTATAGACATTCTGTTAAAACAAAGAGAAAGGAGGAGCAAGGGAAGTGGAAAAAAGACCTGTGACAATAAGGCTGTGTTAGCAGATTTGTAGATTTGCTGGTTTATAAACTCTACACCACTTAACATGTGTGAATAAAAAAAATAATTTTGATTCTTAATTCTCTTTTATGAGCGCGTAATACACAGATTGTTTTGGCCTGGCCATACAGAATCCTAACAGGATGGCTCTTCCTCAAGCCAACTAATTTTGGAAATCAAGGTAGACAACCTCTTGGTGCAATTAGAAAGGTGCTGATTATACTTAGTATATTTGGGGCCTCTCCAGGTTTGTATGGATGGTTTCCTACCTGTGCTATCCCCAGTCAAGGATACTGCTGAGGCAAAACTCTAATATCTCTATCTCATAAGAACTATCTTGAAAATAAAATCGTGAGGCACAGGCTCATAATGAGTGCAGCTCAATGTCTTTACTAACACACACCTACACCTGTATGAAGACATGTAATGTACAATTCACTTGAGGCAGAGTGATTATTAGTGTGAGATCAAACATATTCTTTTTAAGATTCACTGTATTTCTATGTCAAGGCGCAGTCCTGGACCTTTTAAAGCGGTCTTAAACCAGCAACATGTTGTGTGTGGAATTCAGTGATTAAGTCACTCAGCTTTATTTTTCTCCTTTGATTCCTTTTGTTTAACTCTGCTGATTCTTGAATGTTGGCTTTCACCCCAAACCTTAATTCTTGAATTGGCCGCATCAGATTTGGCAGATTTGCTCTACAAGGGCAGAGTTGAGGAGCAAAGCTTATTAGCAAAACCCATTCACACAATTATATTCTCTCAAGTCATTTAAATAGCATTTCATGCTTGATATTCAAAGCACTCAGTATTACACCTAGTAATTGCATCATTAAGTACAATAAAGGTCTTATGCCTGGGTTAAATGTCATGAGACATAATGATTAGGGCAGGTCACTGTCTCTACAGTCACATGTCATTTGTGTTGTTAAAAACTGTACCCTTGCAACATTCCCCTGTGGTCACGTTTTGTAGACTACCTCAAACTTTTTGTGTTATTTTCAACCAAATCTATTTATTATTGTCCTAATGACCTCAGGCTTGGCCTAGATCATTACAATCCTGACCCCAGTACTCTATGTGAGTTTGCCCAGGGCCATCATAATTATTCATACAGTAATTATATACTGTCAGTGTGTTTTTCATGGCAGCCTGTAACTCAATAACCATGAACACTGTGAGAATCACTAAGCAAAAATTAAGGTAGAAATTTTTGATTATGTAGGGTTTTTAAAGAGTTGTTTATGATTAGCATAATAAAATGTGTTTTATACATGTGATTTTTAGAAAGTATAAAAAGTAGGCAAAGGTGATCCCTCTGGATTATGCTGGTTTATGTCCTTTAAGGGTCCTCTATGATAAAAAATTAGCTACTACTAGTACTGCTAGTAACCATAGCTCCCATTTATTGACAAATTTTGTATGTCTGGCACTTTTCTGTTCTCCATACATTTACTTCTTTAAACTTCCAAATATTTCTCTAGCTAGGTATTGATCTCATCTTACAGATAAGCTAATGACTAGAAAATTTAAGCAAATTATCATACAGCACAGAAATAATTATTGTTGTAGTCAAGATTGAAACCAATAACTCTTTGACTCCCCGGAATAGCGTGCCAATCACTATATTTTAGGAAAATGATAGAATAATTAATGATATACACTTTTAAAAATTATTATAAAGGAGTGAGGAATGAGGAATGAAAAAAGACAACAAAGACTACTGCTCTAGGCAAATGGCCTGAAATTTCTGAGGAATTTCTGGGCACATATGTAAGCATTAGCTGGCTGATGATGCAAGTAGGTTGACATGCAAGGGAAAGGTCATCCAGCACACAACTATCCCTCTGTAGTGGACGCTTTCTGATGAACATTGATATGATCCACCATCTAAATACTTTGTGCCCAGTAACACAAGAGTGGCCACACGGATGGTCCGCAGAACAAAGGCTTCCCCAAAGATGTCCAAGTTTTGATTCCTAGATCCTGTGAAACATTAGGTTATTCATCAGAAAAGAATTAAAGTTGCAATGGAAACATACCACAATAAAGGTGTTAGGAAAAAAATAATTAATTAATTTAAAAATTAAGTTGCTGTTTAGATGACCTTGAGATTATTCTGTATTATCTAGATGGGCTCAATGTAATCACAAGGTCCATATATAAATGGAAGAAAAAGGCAGAAGAAGGAGTGTCATTGTGAAGCCATGTGAGAGAGACTGGAATGGCCATTGCTAGTTTTGGAGAAGGAAGGGGGCAACAAGCCAAGGAATGAAGGCAGCCTTAGTACCTGGAAGGGGCAAGAAAAACAATTTTCCCCTAAAGCCTCTAGAAGGGAAGGTAGCCCCACTAATACCTTGATTTTAGACCAGTGATATCCATTTCAAACATCTGCCCTTCACAAGTATAAATGGATACATTTGTGTTGTTTTAAGCCACTTTGACAGAGCAACATTAGAAACTAATACAACCGGCCTTTCCTCAAGATCTCCCTCTTTCCAATTATCTAATCATATTTCCTTAGACCTTTGACACACATTCAAGCTAACAGCTAATTCCCAAGCAGAACACAATTTTCTCCATATCAAGGAGATAACCACATGTATTACTCAAAGCTTTGCCCATTTACCGCTGTTATTTTGGTCCATCTTTCAACCGGACTGATACAAAGCAATGATCTCTTTCAAACTTAGCACCCCATTAAGGAAACCATGAACTGGGTTTGATTTTTTTCCTTCTTCTAACAGCATGCCATAGGAAAATTCTCCATAAGGTCATAGGTTTGGACTAAATAAAAGGTGTTAGTGCCATAAAAGTAAATGGCATAGTATCAGAACCACCTGTTTGTAAAATTTACTTATGCCCTCCAGACATGCTCAGGCCAAATCCTAAATAAGCCTTTTCCATCATATTTACAAACTTTTGACTCGACCGATTTTGAAAAATCCAGCTTGACAGTTAGTTCCTATTTTGTGGTTACTTGATGTTTCATGGTTAGCTATGCTCTCTGCTTGGGCCTAGTATCCCAGGAGAGACTTCTCTAGTTCTAAGGAGTCCCCTGCTGCTCAAGGAATTTTTCATGAACTCCACAAACATCTATATCTAGAATCCTGGGATCAGCATGGCCTGAGGGGCGCAGCAGCTTGTGGGAGAATCCCAACCAGCTACAGAGTCCTCTCTTACAAGAGCACCACTCAAAACTGCAAGTCTTTTCGGGCGTGTCATTTGCAAATGTTTTCTTCCATTCTGTACGTTGTCTTTTCGTTTTGTTTATGGTTTCCATTGCTGTTTAAAAGCTTTCAAGTTTAATTAGGTCCTATTTGTTTATTTTTGCTTTTATTTCCACTACTCTAGGAGCTGGTTTAACAAAATATTGCTGACATGTATGTCAAGGAGTGTTCTGTCTATGTTTTCCTCTAAGAGTTTTATAGTATCTGGTTTTACATTTAGGTCTTTAATCCATTTTGACTTTATTTTTGTATATGGTGCTAGAGAATGTTCTAATTTCATTCTTTTACATGCAGCTGTCCAGTTTTCCCAGCCCCACCTATTGAAGAGACTGTCTTTTCTCTGTTGTATATTCTTGCCTCCTTTATCCTAGATTAATTTACCATAAGTGTGTGGGGTTTTTTCTTGACTTTTTTTCTTGACCTGTTCCATTGATCTATGAGTCTATTTTTGTGCCAGTACCATACTATTTGGATTACTGTAGCTTTGTAGAAAAACAAACAACCCAATCAAAACATGGATAGAAGACCTAAATAGATATTTCTCCAAAGAAGACATCCAGATGGCCTATAGGCACACGAAAAGATGCTCAATATTGTTAATTATTAGAGAAATGCAAATCAAAACTACAATAAGGTGTCACCTCACACCAGTCAAAATGGCCATCATTCAAAAGTCTACAAATATAATAAAAGCTGGAGAGGGTGTGGAGAAAAAGGAACCCTCCTACACTGTTGGTGGGAATGTAAACTGGTGCAGCCACTATGGAGAATAGTATGGAGGTTCCTCACAAAACTGAAAATAAGACTTAGCATATGATCCATCAGTCCCACTCCTGGGTATATATCCGGAGAAAACTGTAATTTAAAAAGACACATGCACCTGAATGTTCATAGCAGTACTGTTTTTTCTTTTTTTCTTTTTTTTATTTATTGAAGTATAGTCAGTTACAATGTGCCCATTTCTGGTATACAGCATAATGTCTCAGTCATGCATATATATACATATATTAATTTTCAAACTCTTTTTCATTAAAGTTTATTACAAGATGTTGAATATAGTTCCTGGTGCTATACAGAAGAAATTTGTTTTTTATCTATTTTTATATATAGTGGTTAACCTTTGCAAATTTCAAACTCCCAAATTTATCCCTTCCCACCCCCTTTCCCCTGGTAACCATAAAATTGTTTGCTACATCTGGGAGTCTGTTTCTGTTTTGTAAAGAGTTCATTAGTGTCCTCTTTTTCTTTTCTTTTTTTTTTTTTCATTTTCCACATGTGAGTGATATCATATGGTATTTTTCTTTGTCTTTCTGGCTTACTTCCCTTAGAATGACAATCTCCAGGTCCACCATGTTGCTGCAAATGGCATTATTTTATTATTTTTATTGCTGAGTAGTATTCCATTGTATAAATATACCACAACTTTTTTTATCCAGTCATCTGTTAATGGACATTCAGGTTGCTTCCATGTCTTGGCTATTGTATATAGAGCAGCACTATTTATAATAGCCAAGACATGGAAACAACCTAAATGTCCACCAACAAATGACTGGATAAAGAAGATATGGTACATAAATGTATAATGGAATATTACTCAGCCATAAAAAAGAATAGAATAATGCCATCTGAAGCAACATGGATGAACCTGAGATTATCATATTAGGTAAAGTAAGTCAGACAGAAAAAGACAAATATCATATGATATTACTTATATGTGGAATCTAAAAAAAATGATATAAATTCTATTTATAAACCAAAAACAAGCTCATGGGCATAGAAACTAAACTATGGTTACCAAAGGGGAAAGGGATGGGAAAGATAAATTAGAGGTTGGGAATTAACAGAAAAATATTAATATATATAAAATAGATAATCAACAAAGGCCTACTGTAAAGCACAGGGAACTATATTCAATTTCTTATAATAACATATAATGGAAAAGAATCTGAAAAGAAAAATATATATATATAATATGTATATGTATAACTGAATCGCTTTGCTCTGCACTTGAAACTAACATTGTAAATCAACTACACTTCAATAAAAATTAAAAAAAAAACAACCCTGCAAGCCTTTTAGGCCATAATATATATGCTTAAAAATGGAATTTCTAAGAGTTATATATGTTGTATTTCAAAGTGTGGTATATAGTATCTCCAAAATCCAAAGAGGTTCATCAAACAGTGTTTGCCTTTACCTTAGAGGGAAGATTCTGGCACAACAAAGATCACTGAACTTCTAAAAATTGCATCAATTTACAGACCCTTGAATCCTTCTCAGGTTTATAGTACTTTTTTTCAATTCATTTCTCTTACAAGGACATCCAAAGTACCTGACCTTTTCTGCATATTAGAACCAACAAGCACAATGTCATCAATACAGTGATGTTTGCAGATGTTTGCAGAATGTCAAGACAATCAAGGTCCCTATAGACTAAATTGTAATAGAGAGCAGAATTAACATAGTTCTGGGATAACCTAGAGAATAAGAATTACTCTCTTTCTCACATGAATGCAAACTATTTTTCATCTTTCCCAATGGGGACTGGCAAAATGTGTTCACAAGATCAGCAGTCACATACCAAGTTCAAAGGCTGTGACAGTTTGTTCCAGTGCAGAAATTACATCAGCACAGCAACTATGATTAGAATTTTATCACTTGATTACATTTTCAGGAGTCAACTGTCACTCTCTATTAAACATCTAGATTTTCCAGTGGTCATCTTGGTGAACAAAACCGAGTATGATAAGGACCTTAGTCCCTGGTAGGGTAATGATTATTTCTGCAATCCCAACCAGGATGCAGTATTACTTATGATTTGTGTTGGCTAATGGTGGATGGGGAGAGGAATTGTGAATACTTTCCAGAGCTTGCATTTGACCTTTCTATCAAGGTGGCTTTTATTCTATGGACCAGAAAACTAATGTGAGTGTTCTACATGTCCCATTCTGGTTATGCCTCAGGGCCAAGAAAATAACCATAGGGGTGTCCTTTGATCTACTGGACCACTAGTGAGTTTTTTAAAAAACAGGAATCAGTTTAATATCTTATTATCTCAGACCCTGTAACCAATTGCTGTGAAAGGATCTGAATATCTGTTTCTTCCCTGTCTACAGTTATTCTAGCAAATTGCCATGGGCCCATTTGAGAAATGGTGAGAAATGCAGGAACATTTCATAGTCCTTATTCAAGCTTAAAGGAGTTTCTCTTCTTTTGATGGCCTCTCGGTCTGAAAAATGGCTCAGATCTGGAAAATGAGGTGAGAAATTTGCCATTTTGGTGGTTGATATCCTATGTCCAGTAGAATTTGACAGATTTTAGTCATATAAAGCAAGGAATAACCTTATTTGCTATGAACACACCCTGTCTTTGGAACATCGTGGTCTCTTAGCCATTGCTACAGATGTCTGCTAGTCAATGTTCCCTGGTTGCCACACTGGCCTTACTGGCTATTATAATAAATATGTCATCTTCTCTTGCAAGTTTAAATCATGCCTACTGGCCTTGCTCTTAAAAATTCCTATCACCATTATTAAATTTAAAGAGCCATGTTTCATGGCAACAAGACACAACCTCAACCCTGACCGAAAAAATATAGCTACCACTGAGATCCTCAATGATGCCATTAATTACTCAGCTGTACACACCCTCCATACCTAATGTTTTAGAGAAGTATCCTTGGGTCATTTCTTGGGACCAGTCAGATTACAAAATAATCTATTCTAATATATCCACGTCCTCTAGACTTCTTTTTCAAAACTCTATCCAAGTGATTCTGACATGTCTGCAACCAAGCTTCAAGGTACCATACCCACCAAATCAAGGGAGAGAGCCCCCTTGCCACGTCAATTGTGCTGAGCCTATATTCTGTTTCTCCCTAGTGTATCACCCTCAGAATCAACCCTCTTATTGTTTCCCTTATTCTCTTTACACATTTTAGCCAGGTACCACAGCGCTTTGGTTAAATAAGTTCTTTCTTTCTGTAGAGGAATTGTATACCTATATTTATACACCGTGAATATGTTTATATCATAGTGCAATGTATCTCAAATTTGCTAATACATAGTAATCACTTTGAGCTCATTTAAAAACACAAATTCAAAGAAACTTCTGCATATTCTGACTCTGAAGCCTGGAGATCTGTTTGTCTAACAACCACTACAGGAGATTCTCATAGTCAGACAAGTAAGGGCATGGGAAACAAGTGGTAAACGGAAGTGTAAAAGGTGTGATTGGATTCTACTTAGTGTGGCATGCAAATGTTGTGAAATTTCAGCATACTTTATTAATCATAATTAGGATTTTTCTTATATTACAGTTACTATAAAGAACAGAGTTTTGTACCAATATTAAATGCAGAAACTAGTCAAAACTCATCTCTGTTGCCTAACTCAGGTTTCACAATGGATGAATATTTAATTTTATGTGAAATCATAAGAATAATCATAGAAATTGGATAAAAGTTATAATTTATTGAGGGCTTACTGTACAACCTGTGCTGTGGTCTCATCTCATTTAACATTCCCAACAATCCTTTGAAAAAAATTATAGTCTTCATTTCATCATTATGAAAATTGTGATACAGAGGTTTTGTAACTTTACCAAGACAGTTATTCAGTGACCGAGAGAGAGAGCATGCAAACTCAGGATGTCTTCCAAATCTGTGCTTACAATACTTTGTCTGTTTTTATTTTATTTTTTCTGAAAATACGAGGGGGGGAAAGAAAGTGATATTATATGATTAGATTTTTCGTTAAGTATATACATACATACATATATAGAGAGAGAGAGAGAGAGATAAAATAGGTAGAAAAACTAACATGTTTGCTAGAGGGCAAAGGAGAACTCTAGATCAGATTTTACTTAAAGAGAAATCAAGCCACATTAGCCTAGAAAGCATCGTCTAGGCCATATAGTTCAGCTTTCTATTTTCAGATTGGAAAATCATGGCCTATGGTGGCAGTGACTGGATACTCAGAACATCAGTAAAGAAGAAACACTAACTAAATTCATTCTTTGCAGACCTTTATTTTTTATTTTTAAAAATTTTTAGGTTTCTGCCCATTTATCTATGAAATTAGCAGGTGGCTTAAATCTGGCTGATGCATTAGACTTGTACTGTCATATTGGATGTTCAAAATCAGAAATTAATATAGCCAAATGCTTTATTCACAAATTCCCTTAATGAAAAATATGTCTGGTGGCCTATAGCTACTTCTTAGTGAACATACTATGTAATTTAGTCAGATTTCAGGGCATTTCTAATAGGTAACTGAAATCTCTGCCTGGGCCATCTGCTTGGTTCCCAATCCAAATGTCAACCACTCAAGAACACACTTCCTGACTTTCCCATCTAAAGAAAAACTCCTAAGTCTCTCTCTTTTTGTCTCTCATATTTAGTGTTTTTTTAAATAAAAATTTTCATTAATTGAAATCCTTTTATTTATCTCTTATTTGCTTATATCAATCTTCTTTCAAAGAAAAATAATTTCATAAGATCAATGATTTTTCCAGTTTTTTCATTGCTTCATTTTAAATTCCCGGAACAGACTACAACATACTAGAACATGTTACTTACTTACAAAAACAAAATAAAATGCACCTCTCTCAATAAAATGCAGCTCAGAAAATCTGCTTTTCCTGAAGGTTGCAGTTTTGTTAGTTGTAAAGTTATCTATAGGAAAAGAAATTGTCAGCTGGAGATAAAAATACCGTAAGTCATGATTAGCTGATTGGAGGATGTGCAGACAAAGGGTTTCCTAAAATTCCCTGATTTAGAAAGACTCATCCTCTAAGTCTCAGAGGCAACCTAAAAAGCACAAAATTCCTGTCAGGTACAAGATTTTAATTTCATAGCAGGGAGTAGTCTAGAATGAGTCCTCTTTATCTATAGGTTGAACTAAAAAATAAAAGAGAGACCAGAGGGCTTCATCCTTTCCTGATCATTTCCTTCTACAAGATCAAACAATCAGATAAGCTAGCCTTCAGCCAGTGCAGAGGTGAGAAGAAAGATAAGGAACACATTTCTAATTCAGTGTTTCCATATGAAAACTTGAGATCCCATAAATGAAATCCTGCCTCTTGTCATCCTTAGTACTGTATCTGGCAAAGCTGCATATTTCATATTTTATTAAAAACTATCAAAATTTGGGTAAATTAAAAGTGTTTTTGGAAGTTGGTAGAGGAATGAGAGTTCTAATAAAAGAATAGTTTTAGAACAGCTCAGACTTCACAATAAACTGGATATTGAAGGGCTTTATTGGGTCCCCAGTGTACTAATCATAATCACAGTATAAACTTGAACAGGTTCAATAATATCGTTCCTGCTCAATTTTCTTACGATAAAATCCCTATTTTTCTACTTCTAACTGTTGCTTCTTGATTTCCCTCTGCTAGAATGAAATATCTGACATTTCATTACTCCCCCACAACCTCACCCATCTTCCTTGCTGAAACAAAACTGAGCTCTAAGATGACTCTGTACTCAGTCTCTGAACCCCACCCGTGTTAGATTGTAGTGTTGCCCTCATTCTGCTCTCCCCTTCCTTGTAAGGGCATCATACATTCTTGCATTCTTGCCTGTGGCCCTGGGATTTTCAGTGGTGCTCACGTGGGAGTATATACTTCCACTCCTCATTCCCCTTGGGCTTAGCTTTTTGGTTTGGCCAACAGGATATAAGTAAACCTGATGTAAGCCATGTTTTAGCAGATACTTGAAGCTACTACATGCTTGGCTTTTGCCCTCTTTCCCTCTGTTTAGTGAAAATCATATCTTAAATAGGGCATGTTTCTTATCCTGGGTCTTGGAATGAGAAAACTCAGGAAGCAAATCCTTATTAGCTGATCCACAACCACTCACATACAGTGTGTCATGAAATAAATATTTGTTGTTGTTAACCACTGAAATTTGAGAGTTTTATTCCCATAGAAGTGCCAGTTAATAATATTGCACATGGACACGTTTCATTTTATTTAAGCCTGAGAACAATCCACTTATGGATATGATAAATAATGTATTCTGTGTGATTTACCTATTTTCATCTACTTGTGTATAATCAGTGTTTTTAACACAACTTCTTGGAGATACGGTTTTAGAGAAAGAGAAAACACACACATATCTACTATAAGGCTCCCATTTTTTAAATAAAGATTTGAAAAGCAATCTTAAAAGAAGACCTCATAGAGCAGGACCAAATGTAGTGTATCTTTATGTGACATTTTCCCAGGTGTCTGAATTTCCTATGGAATTTGCTGATGCTAAAGATACTTTAACCACAGGTAAGGTGTTGGGAAGCTGATAAAAACAAAATTCTTCCTTACTATTGCTTTTAGTTCTCCAGCTTACATTTTCACTCAAGAAAGACATACATTAACAAACAGGCATTGATATAAGGAAATGTTTGATATTAGACCTTTCTTGTTCTTAGGCCAAATTTAACATCAGCAAAGCACATCATTATCCAAGAAAAAGGATAAAAGGAAAAGTCAGTTTTCCAATGTCTCTGAATATCTCTGCCTTTTACTTTTAATTGACCCTGAAACTTGTATTCCCACAAAGACTATTTCATAAAAAGATTTGACTCAGAATAATACACATTGTCTTAACAATTTCTGAATTTATATACTCCTTGAGGGAAAGAATCAAACTTTACTTTTCTCAGAATAGCTAGTTAGTACCTAATTTGTTATCCCCAGATCAGTGGGTATTTGGGAAATGCACATGGAATAAATATGTTATGTTAATGTAATATTGTTTACTTCATAAGCATAGTTAACATTTTGTAGGAAAGGGCAATAATAAGTAATATTTTACATATACCAAACTAAAAGGATGGTTAATGCAACAAAATTCTGTACTATGATATACATTAGTAAATTCTGTTTGAGTAGTCAAAAAGATGGGTCTAGAAATTATATAATTATGAAATGGATTTTTTTTTCATTAACACCTATGAAATTTTAGAAAATATTCCCATGGAGAATCAGTACAACATGCTGACATGCACCAACTGTGTGGAACGACCTATGCGGACAACTCTTCAGCAAAGAAAACATTTTCTACAGTTCATAATTAACTGCTGCCCTTAATCATGAATATTTCTCTTAATAGTGATATGGGTCATAAATTGATCTTGTGACCCTTATGGGAATATGCACTCAAACATTGTCAAGCATGAAAGTCATCAACAGAGCGACACAGTTGGATAAAGGGATATTTCTTTAGAAATCCTGTGATCTCTATGATGTAATGCTGCTAAATTGGAGTTAAAAAAAAAAACTAATACAATTTTCTTCAGTAATGGGATGACAGAAGAGAGAAGAAAGTCTTTCTTATTAAAAATGAAAATGGATGGGCTGGGTAGATTTTAAATTAATACAAGAGCTGTTCATATTTTTTAACTAAATATAGAAGCCAAGAAAAGGTAAGTTAAAACACTATGAGGGTTTTTGAATTTTTTCCACAGATAACTCAACTGACACTTAATATCAGTAGAAAATTAAAATGTTTTAAGATAGCATGGGTGATCACCTCATATGATCCTCTCTTTGTTTACAAACTCTTGTTTCTATTTTAATCTTTATTTTTTTATCAAAGAAAGCAATTGGAAACACAAGAGAACAAATACTCAGAATACTCTTATTTCCCCATTCTCTTGTCTGTGACAGTGGATGACCAGAATTTAGAAAAACTAAGCATATTTTAAGTACATATTCAAGGCAAGCACCTGTATCATGTCCATGATAAAATGGCCCAGTCTCATGTCTATTTTGCTCTTTTGTAAAGTGGAAGCTGTTACCTCACTACAATTTCATCACCTTCAGCTTCTGTTTAATAGATTCCCTAATGATCTGCAAGGCAATATCTGCAGCATTTTATTTAAAAAAAAAAAAAAATATATATATATATATATACATACTAGTACACGGATATAGAAGTTTTAAAAAATTAATATCATTTATAATGATTTCAAAAAAAGAAAATAAACACACCACTTCTTTGTAATCCGTGGGATTTTTTCCTTTGAATAAGAGAGAAAATCACTCAGTGATTTCATTTCATCCTGTGAAAGTGAGTAGACTAAATTGTAGTTTATTACTTCTCTCAAGTAGTTAATTAAAGTAGGTTGCTCACTGACTCATTATTGCAAAACGATGTTTTATTTAAATGTGAGTGAACAAGAATCTTTAAACTACAAAAAACAAGTTCAGCCTAAGGACTTGAGCTGTGTTTTGTTTCCTTCCAAGAGACTCACAAAAGAGTGGGCAAGATGAGACATTTTAGAAAAAAATTAAATCTTGATAACATCTGTCACATTAGATGACTAAAAAATATGTCTCATATGCACTTTTTGTCTGTAGAAGACCAGGGTTGAGTGCTACAGTTTCATCAATTAAGATTAAGTCTTGATTTGTCATTGGTAGTGACTGTGTGTGGGGGTCAGGAGACTGGGGGATATGGGAATTCTGAAAATTGATAAATCAAAGCTACTGTTATTCCACGATAAATTATATTTTCACTGGCCCCTCTCACCTACATCAGAAGCCAGGGCAGGATATATTAATTAAAATAATTCCTTAGGGTCTAACAACAACAACAAAAATAGCGACAAAGGTTGGATGTTTAATTCTCACATATGCAAATGCATATTCTGTATTGTGTAGTAATGGGTGGCTCTCCTCTCTTACAAATGGTGATTCTGGAATCGAGGCCACTATTGTCTTGTAACCCCATCATTGTCATAAACTAAAATTTAAAAATTAAAATATGATGACTAATTGCTCAATGATTTATTTCTTAAGGAAATAAATTTAATAAAAGAAAACATTCTGTGGCTAAATTTACCACTAACAAACTATTCTCAAATTTTGTATATTTTGAGCCAAATTATACTTATTAAATAATTTTATGTTTTACTATAAACTTCATTACTCTTTTTATAAGGTGAGAAATACATGAATAGCTAAATACTTCTACAGAGCTCACTACGTGCCAGACACCGTTCAGTACTCTATAGGACTTAGTTATTTAATCTTGATAGCAATTCTTTGATGTAGCATCTATGCTCATCCACAGTGTATAGACGTGGCAATGGCCCCAGAGGAGTTAACTCTAAGTTCAGGAAACTAATGTTTTTTTCTTTTTTCATTCCAGCTTCCAAGGTTAGTAATTGTTCCCAGAATGTTTCATGTAGGAGACTTGTGAATCATTCAGAGACCACATTAGCTTCAAACCCTACTACTTGTTAAATAGAGTGAATGTTAAATGCTTAAAAGTAATTTATAGATCGTTTCCTTACATATTTGTGGAGCTAAATACAAACTTTGTCTTAAGATTGCTATTTGACTTCTTTACACAGTAGCATTTGGTCACATCCTAGAAGATAACATATCATCAGCACAGCTGCATGATCCCAGGAAGTTTTAGACACATGAGAAACGTTAACAGATTATAAGACCAAACAGCTGGCAGGGCTCTCTGGCCAGAGGAACCCACAGTGATTCATAACCAGAGCCTTCGTCCTATCACCTCTCCTGCTGTCAGGGAAACACACTTTGGAAGAAACAAGAGATGATCACTAATCGTATTTTCAGCAGTCGCAGAAGGACTTTTGCAACCTGCTTGTCTCATAAGAAAGAAATACCCTTTTCCAGGGTGTTTTGTTTCAGTCCCTGGTAAGTATTCTGTGATTCATCTTGACACATGCATTTTCTTGCTAAATTTACAAGGTGTGTATACCTACGTGATCTCTCTTCTCTTTTCAATATACACCAGTAGCTGAACTAATTGTTTGTGAAGTTTTAAATTTAAGAACTGCAGTAGGTCTATAGATGACTTGGTTGAAGTTTCTACTAAAGGAATGCTTAAATATTAAGTTTATCAACAAATTCTTTAATAAATCAAATTTATTATTTGAAGGGTGGCATTTTGTATAAATCCACAGGACAATTTACCCAAATCTCTTTTTTTGGAGCTCCTCCACAGCCTACCATTATTAATGACATCAATAACAATGACAAAATAATTTTCATAAAATATAGGCACACTTATTGAGTTTTTAATATGTATAATTCAGTATGTTAAGCAATTAAAAAATATAGGACCCATATAGCTTTGGATAGTTAAGACAGATTTGATGGAAAGTAGACTCCCCACCTCCTTTTTTTTTTTTTTTTAACTTTGGGCATGACTATAGCCCAATGTTTCCACACAAAAAATCAACAAGAGAGAAGTTTTTTTTGTCAGAGAGAATAAGATGGACTAAACATTTCAAATGTTAATTTTTTTTTTCTGAGAAGTAAGTAAATCTTTTTTTTTTTTCAGGCATTAAAGGTAAAAATTATTCTTGCTCTTAACACAGCTGCTTGAAAATAACTTAAAACTAATTTTCACTTCAAAAAGTTAAAATTTTCTCTGTCATAATTGCACTTTGATTACTGCCATGTCTTTTTGGATAGCAACCCACCTGAATTTTTTTGAAGTTAATGAAAATATATATATGCATATTATACATGTATTACAAACATGTATGTTGCTAGTCACAAAGATAATTATGACCATTCTGAGTATAAAGGCCCCTTGTATCTTCTCTCTCATTATTCCTAAATTGATGTAAGTTATAAAATCTGATAAACATATTAGAATTGTGTGTAAAATAAGAGTAAGAATGATATAAACTGAACTCTGAGAAACTTTTTCATGATTACTTTGTATGCACTTTATCAGACAGAATTTTGCCTATTTAATTTCCTTGTCTAAAGAAACTTAACTTCTTGCATTTAACATAAATGAATGAAGCCATCTTCAGTAAGAAAAAAGGTTTATGCTGTAATTGTATTATAGCAAATAGCAATACCTACTTGTATTACCTTCTAAAACCCTTTTTTGGTCTTGCAAAATAACCAAACAACTTGCATCAAGTCACACGTTGTCAATGGTTTGCTACCTTGGGATGGATGTTTTGTTTTATTCAATTTGTCATTTGTATTAGAGTAAATGATACTGGCATAGACCACCCTCCAGTTAAGAAAGACGCTTAGACACTAGACCCTGAAGTCAAGCTCTTGTTTCAAATCCTAGATCTACCATTTGCTTGGTGTGACACTTGGGGAAATTTATTGACTACTCTCTCTGAATGTTATTGTGAGGTCTGATTTGCTATACATGAAATATTTAGGACAGTACATGGAAAACAGTAGGGATCGAGTTAATGGAAGTTGTATAAATATATGCAATTATTTTTACTAAGATTCCCTCTACTGTGATTATATCTTTTTTGTGATTTTTTTCTTTTAAAATGACAAAAGTCTTTGTGCAGATATTCTGTATTTTCTATTTATTTATTGTGAGAACTTTCAAAATATTTACGTCTGTCATTGAGGACATTAGTAGTCACAGGAAAACTTAGAAGTAACAAATTACTAAGTTTTCTATAGTTTAAGTGAAGGCACCATAAATGAGTGATTCTCATATATCATCAGGCAAAGCTGTGAAACATGGTTTCTTTACAAAAGCATGAAGAGATGCTTGCAAGAGGTGTTATTAGTGATTACTACATAAGTATAAGTGTACACCTGCAGATGACCTAACTAACATAGTATGTGTATGTGTTCCTGCAATTGTCAGTGTCAGAGTTAACAGAAATTATTAGGCTTGAGGATACAGCCAAAAGACAGAAAAAAGGGCATGTTTTTATTTTCCTAACAGTCTATTTGGTACACGTCATCATCTTTTAGAAATGATTTAACGTGTATTTTTTCAATCAAAAGTAGGAAGAAAACATACACATTGCTTACAACTTGGAAAAGAAGCATATTTTATTTAAAAATATGCAAGAAGTATTTTACTCAACTCAGTTTATTGTCATTATAGGCCTCAATAAACTTACACAAATAATAGAACTAATGGTTCAGAGTGAAAATCTAAGAATTTCTCCTAGTGTGCATGATGAATTCAAATCATTTAATTTTAAACATGAGAGAAGATATTCATATGAGCTAGTGGGAAGGAAAGTGCTCAAGACTTACTCTAAACAATGCTGTCCTCATACATTTTCAGTCTTTAGTCATAATGAGACCATTTCTATGGAAATGAGACTATCACTTAGTAGTTTTTTGCACTTGATTCATTCATAGTAGTTCTTTGAGATCGGTGATAGATTTTAATGCAACTTCCCAGGAACTTCCTCTGTCATAAGAACCAAAGGCAGCAAAGAAATATTTTACAGAGATACAATTCACCAGGTTCACAAACCACATTTCCATTTTCAGATCACATTAGAAAGTTTAAAGATGAAGTTTCCATACATATTGTAAGAATTGATAATGGTAAATATCTCTTGGGACTCAACATGTTTCTATCATAACTATTTATAGAGTGTACTCTCTATGGTCTGAGTATCAAAATCAGAGCAATAACAACATACGGATGACCTTCATCAAGCTCACACTCCAGTTACAAAAATTCATTTAGAACCAAATGAATAAGCAGATTTTTTTAAATTAATATTTTGTTAACATGTTTTTGTCAGTATCAATATAGGAAATGTTTCACAAAGTGGGTTTTAATCAGGTAGAATTGGATGGGAATTTAGATTTATAACCTCTTCACAGGAAAAAAATCCTTTTACCTTACTAACCTTTGTTTCACATGTAAAATATGGTTGATAACATTCCCGCCATGGGTTTACTTATGTGAATATATGCCTGAGAATTAAATGAGAAAGAGTCCAAAGTACATACCAGGATGCTTAGAATATAGTTAAGTACTAGATAAATAATATTTTTATCAGTTTTGCCTAGATTATACCTAGGATGGTATGTGTATTCTTGTTTGGCATTCAGAAAAATATTCTAAAATAAGAAAATAGTCATTCAAATTGTCTCTTTTGTTCTAGAATAAATTTTCATTAAGGAAAAATATGTAAGTCATCTCTCTTACCAATAAAAAAATAATTTCAAGAAACATGTTAAATTATTTAGCAAAATTCTGGGAGGGATCTTTTAATATGCAGCAATACATTCTTACCTTCTTACCACGTCCTTTAGTCATTGCACATCCTTTAGACATAAAAAGACTGGTTTCAATGAGTACACCAAGTTGTCTCTCTCCTTCTCATAGCATTTGGGGTTAAAAATAAAATAAAAATATCCAGTTTATATTAATACTCTATATCAATTTAATAAAATTTAACAATGCATTCATTAAAATTGCTAAAGAGGGGTGATTGGGTAAAGGTGTTCAAAAGGTATTCACTTCCAGTTGTAAGATAAGTGCTAGGAATATTGTGTACAACGTGATAAATATAATTAGCACTTTTCATGTTAAAAATGAAAGTGGTTAAGAGTGAATCCTAAGAGTTCTCATTACAAGGGAAAAAGATTTCTTCCTCTTTTTCTTTTATTTTACATCTATATCAGATGATGGATGTTCACTAAACTTATTGTGATAATCATTTCATGATGTATATGAGTCAAATCATTATGCTGCACACCTTAAACTTCTACAGTGCTGTATGTCAGTTATATCTCAATAAAATTGGAAAGAAAAAATTAATTAATTAACTAATTAATCCCAGCTAACACCTATTTAAGGATATGGTTCACTGTCAAATTTAGTCAAGACTCCATTAATCCATTTACCCATAGCATTGGAAGTATTTTTCTGTATTTCTCATTAAATTATTTTATATTATATTTAAGTTCAGTATTTATATTAATTTTGTCAGAGTATTATAAAAATTTAAGCTGTAATATTGCATAGAAAAATACTCTAAATCTAGAATTTGTACATAAATTTATATTATGATGAATAAGGTTGTGCAGAATTTGTTTAGAACTGGGTACAGTGAAATACATGCAAATTCTCTCATACCTTTGCTAATTTTTTTTTTTTAGGGCAGTGTATTCGGAGCCAACATTAGAGAGAATCATTCCACTTTCTGTTTTTTATTTCACTTCTGTTAATCCTTTTTAAATTTTATGAACCATTTAAACACTGAAGATTCTAGCTGTGTTTCTTATATTTGACTTAGTATAAGGCATAGAAAAAATAGCCAACTCTTCTGACTACAGTTCCAAGCTGAGAGCCAAAATTAGGTCTGTCATTTCTCTTTCATACCTCTTGTCAGGAGAAAGACTTCAACCTTAGAAGAGTGGTATTTGAAAATGGTACTGAGTATGGAAGACTGAGATTCAAGGTCCAGCTCTTCTCTTACTCCACTGATTAAGTATGGATATTTGAGTTTATCTCTCCATACTTCCCTTTGCAGACCTGAGAAAAGACAGATCGTAACAAAGGACATTTACTGAGTACTTACTGCATGCTAGCATAATGTTGAACAATTCACACATGCATTTTTCTTTTAATTCATTCCAGTGAATATTGAGGATGAAAAATATCTGTTTTTAAAGAGGGAACTGGGGACTTGAGATCAGATTATTTGTTTGGGAAGGCAGTATTACTGAACCCAACTTAAGTCTGCTTGCCCAGTGCACAGCAAAGCCAATCTATTGGCACTGGGTTGGGTGAAGAAAATTTTAGAGTGCTTATTGCAGGGCATCAAGCAAGGAGACTCAGAAGAGCTGAGCTCCCTAATGGCTTTTAGGGATATGTTTTCAAGGACTGTGTGAGGGAGGGAGT
This sequence comes from Camelus bactrianus, assembly GCF_048773025.1. Classification (NCBI taxonomy): domain Eukaryota; kingdom Metazoa; phylum Chordata; class Mammalia; order Artiodactyla; family Camelidae; genus Camelus; species Camelus bactrianus. The sequence continues at coordinate 83,616,243 of NC_133543.1, read as the reverse complement.
CACAGGGTTTGTGATCAGCTTGTGTACAATTTTTAGTTTGATGGTGAGGTAACACAGTGGTGTTTCAGGAATATCGATCATCAACCTTCTGGTTTCAACTGGTCTGCGGTCCATGTGTTGATGCATGAGGTTAAGTTCCTCCACCTGGTAGGTGTTTTAGTATCTGCAAAACATACTCAAGGATATGGCTCAGGATATTCTCTATAGCCCTTGAGGAGGAACTAAAAGGTCCTTGACTTTGTTTTATGGCTAAATTATTGTAATTTTTTTCTTTCTTGGCTGCTTTCCTTTGTTTCTGTATTTTCTCACTTCTCTGGTTAAACTTGTTCTTTGGAACTTGGGGAAGGCCTAGGAGGCTAAATCTTTTCTGCAAAAAGAGGCAGAGGACACGGTGTCTGTCCCTCAGGAGGGTCCCAGAGGGTCCTACTTGGTTTCAGAAGGTGAGCAGGTAAACTCAGTGATGGAGAAATCTAAGTAGGAAAATTAGAAGCTAAATAGTTCAGGTAAAACATAATTCTAAAAGGAGCAGAAACGGTGTAAGAAAGAACTTGAGAGAAAGAAAACAAAGAAGATAAATACTAACTACAAAAGAAAATGAATAGCTTGAAATAGGAGGAAAAAACAAAAATGAAAGGGTAAAATAAAGATTAGTAAAGAATGTTGTAAAATAAAATAAGTATGAATGATAAACGAATTCAGCAAGATGGCAGGATACAAGATTAGTATACAGAAATATATTGCATTTCTTTATACTAACAATGAAATATCAGAAGGTTCCTTAAAAAACTAAAAATAGACTTGCCACATGATCCATCAATCCCACTCCTGGGCATATATTTGGAGAAACTTCTAATTTGAAAATATTCATGCATTGCAATGTTCATAACAGCACTATTTACAATAGTGAAGACAAGAGAAACAACCTAAACGTTCACTGACAGATGAATTGATAAAGAAGATATAATATATATACAATGGAATACTGCTTAACCATAAAAAGGAATGAAATAATGCCATTCACAGTAACATGGCTGGACCTAGAGATTATCATACTAAGTGAAGTAACTTGAAAAGAGAAAGACAAATATCACACTTATATGTGAAATCTAAAATATGACACAAATGAATGTATTTTTGAAACAGAAACAGACTCACAAACATAGAAAACAAACTTATGGTTATCAAAGGGGAAAGAGGGTGGGGAAGAATGAATTATGAGTTTGGGATTAGCAGATACAAATTATTATATATAAAATAGACACACAAGGTCCTACTGTAGAGCACAGGGAACTATATTCAATGTCTTGTAATGGAAAAGAATATGAAAAAGAAAATGTGTATATATGTATAACTGAATCACTTTGCTGTACACCAGAAACTAATACAACATTGTAAATCAACTATACTTCAATAAAAAATGAAATAAAATAAGCATAAAAGTTATGCCAATAATTTTTAAACATGTAATAATAAAATTGCTATTAGCTTTCACACAGTTATTTTTCTATGCAATAGATATAGAGGAGGACTACATTAATGATCCAGGGTAGTGCATCAGAAAGGAAAAATACATGGACGAACAGAAAAGAGAAAGAAGAAAGAAAAAAATCTAAAACAAACAAAAGAGAAAACTAAACATGAGTTTCTCAGCAATTATGCCTAGGGCAAAGCTATAAAGGTATAAATGAAAGGGCAAAGCTATAAAGGTATAAATGAAAGCCACAAAATTACTAAGTAAAAAAAAAATGATCTGAAAATACTACACATTATATGGGTGTATTTATATGACCTTCTTGAGAAGATGAAAGTATAATAATAATAAATAGATCACTGGTTATAAGGGGTTTAGGATGAGGGAGGATTGAATAGATGACCAACAAAGGATTTTTAAGGGCAGTGAACTATTCTGAATGATAATAAAATTGTGGGTACATTACACTCTGCATATGTCAAAACCCAGAGAACATCACAGCATAAAGAACCTTAATGTATGCAATTTAAAATATAATTTAAGATGTCAGGGAATACCAAAATGGAATGTAGACTATGACAATCTAATTGTATCACAAATGCACTAACCTCACTAAATGGAGTTAAGAAACTGCTGACCTGAGTAATTTTAGAAATAAGTGGAGACTGTAAGACTAAAGGCAAAAGGCACTGTGTGCAAGCACTGTCCTCTTGTTGGCAAAGTTCTTGACCATGGTGGTACGGGTTAACAATTTGAACCCCATGTTCATGTATACTGAAATTAAACAAGTAAATAAATGGCAGATGCTAGGAGACAAATTTCTCATTGTTGGTGTGGTGATTACAGAGAAGCAAAGGAGGAAGTCTAGCATGATCCATTTGGTACCAGATTACAGTTGGAGACACCAGCATAAACTCATAGGTAGCTTAATATAGATCCAGATGGAGACATGTGCAAATACTTAGAGCTGTGTGCATACACGCAGGTTACTGTGCACACATATCTCACTGGTCTCTCAGTTGAGAGGTCTTAGAAGCAAGGACACTGCAATAGCAACAAGTACAGCCATCACCCAGGTCTTGACTTCTAATACTACTCTTCAATAAAAGGAACCAGGTCCCCTTTAAGAAAAATGGGAATGGCTGACACTAGGGCCGGTGCTAGGAATACACAAGATACGCCTGGACAATCTTGTAGTACCAGAAAGCAAGGAAGTTCTAAAAACAATAAAATAAAAGATGTCAACCAAAAGGACCACAAGTAATAAAGAGGCAAAGTGGCAGTTTATTTGTGATCTTAGAATTACAATTTGGGGATAGATCTCAGATTCTGGAGGAACTCAGAATAGTGTTCCACTGGAGGAAACTGGACAGGGGCTTTTATGAGAAAAGGTGGGAAGTTAATGCAGGTTCACAAAAGTTGTTACCAAAAATTTGGATGAGAAGGTAAAATTGTTCCACACATACCATTGGGTTATGGAAAGCATCTCATCTGTTACTGGGGAAAGGTTTGTTTTCCCTAGTCCAGAAAAAGTCCAGCTCTCAACATTATTCCTTCCTTTTGGCAACTTAGCAACGATTCAGTGGTTTTATTTTAGAGTGTTCAGCAGAAGTCCAGCACGGGCGGCAATCTCAGAGGTCCTCAGGTCATATCTCAGTCATTCCTGACGCAGCTCTTTTCACAAAGGAAAACAGAACTAGGAAGGAAAGTCCAAGGGACACTCTCAATAGCCAAGAGGGAACAGTCTGAGCAACAAAATACATAACGTAGTATTGGATTATAACCAAAATGATAAAGATAACTATCCAGGAGTCCATACTGATATAAATAAATGACCAAAACAAATAAATAAATGGAGAGACTAGTCAAAACCCATGCTACACATTAGTTCATACTGTCTCTAACTATAATCCAGTACCACATGGACCAGAGCAGAATTCCAAATAAAATGTATATATTGTCCTTTCAAAAAGGTGGAATATAACTCTCCACCTTGTATGGATTGTGTATAGTGACTTCTTTCCAGTGGGTACAGTATGGAAAGGGTGAGGGTCGAAAGAATAACTTTATGATAAAGAAACTTGATGGACACTGCCTCATTCTCATCCGTGATATGAAATGATCTGACATGATATGGCAAGGATGGCACTTTACCTCTGTGATCTTTCTCACCGTGATCTTTCCCCCCAGAATCTTAATCCCAGCCTAATCATGAGGAAATTGTGGCCTAGTGTGGCTCATTGTACAAAATATCTGAGCAAGACCCTTCAAAACAGTTGAGGTCATGAAAAACAAGGAAAATCTGAGAGACTGTCACAGTCTAGGGAAGCCTAGGGAGACATGATGACTAAACGTAATGGGGTGTCCAAGATGAGCACCCGGAACAGAAAAGAAACATCAGGCAAAGACAGAGGAAATGTAAATTAAGTGTGTATTTCAGTTAATAATAATATGTCAATATGGCTTCATTAACTTAAAAAATGTGTTTACTAATGTTAAGATGATAATAGTAGGAGAAACTAGGTGTAAGTGTAGGGAAACTCACTGCTCCATGAGTCTACAACTATTTTAAAATATAAAAGTTATTAAAACAAACACATTGTATTCTAAATACTGTGTAAGTTTTGTCTGCACTCCTACTTGCTGGATACATTTTTTCCCCAAATTTCTACATGAGGAAACTGAAGTTCAAGTAAAAGTTCAATGACATCCTCAACATCACACAGTCAGTATGTATCCCACCAGGATCCAAAATAAATTACCTGCAAATCTAAAGTCTGGTCTTATTTCACTAGTGTGCTATAATTAATAAGCATGTGCCTATGGAGACATCCTTTATTTAAAAGTTTTGTTTGCCCTCAAGCAGCAATAAACATTTGACATTATGGGTGGAACACATAATCAGAGTGTGAGATCATGTAATAAGGGTAATTATAACATTAAAAAGTTATAAATTAATGAGTAAAATAAATGTCAAAATTACCTTTCTTTTTTAAAAGATTACCACAGTTCGTGGGAAAAAAAATGATAGAACGTCTAATGATAGAACGTATAATGATAGAACGTCAGTTGTAAATGTTTCCATGAAATATGAAACAAGTGGTTGGTACTCATGATATTTCTAGGGTTGAAAATGTGCAATTTGCTTAGGCTTTTAGACTACATTTTCTGATCTATTCACCTTTATAATGTGGATGAAATTGTCTTTGACATCTTTGAATTGTTATTTTTTAAATTGTAAATGCTTACAAAATTTAGAAACCTTATGTAATCAGATTATTCTCTACATACTTTTACGTGAGAAAATGTAATTAAGGGAAGAATGGTGGATCATCATGACTTTTATGCACCTAAAAGCATTGCTAAATTTAAATGCATGCCTTTTACTTTGACTTTTAAAAGAAAGCAATCCACTGATTAATGATGGTTGAAATTTCTTTTCTCCTTGTGTCACTCTAATTCCTGAAAGTTATAGCAGGTCAGAAAACATCTGAGTGGTTTGTTCAGGAGCCAATTACTTTTATGAATACATTAGGAAGGAAAAAAGTTCAGTATATCACCAGAATTTAGTGGAGGACTGAAGTGAGGCTTTCAAATGCTTCCTTCCCAAATTGTCCTTATAAGTAAAACAGTTAAATATTTATATTGATGATAATTTTCTTCTAAATGTTGAGATACAGTATATATTTGAAACTAGTATCTCATAAACAATTTGACATATGGATATATACATTAAGCTACACTAGATGCCAACATATTTGAGTTAGATTATTCACATAAGCTCAAAATTATAAAAAAGATTTCATACAAATTTGTCATCCTTTGCTACTCCACTTGAAAATGAGTACTAGTTAATCTATTTACTTTTATAGCCAATAAAATAGCTAATAATATAAAAACATATGGAGGGAAAGCAGCTCAAATTTAAGGATTTTAAAAATAGTGATTTATACATGGCCACGAATTGATTTAGGCAAGGAATTCTAATGTTGGAATTTCTAATGATATTCATAAGCATTGGAACATAACACACATTTACAAAGCCTTCAGGTAAAACAGCCAAGAAAGTCATGTCCCTTCCTGAGGCTAATTCATTAGCATTTCACCTATGACAGTCGCCAGCATTAACTTTCAAATGAACTTTCCTAACTGCTAAAAATAGTAGGGACAATTTATTATTCCTGGAATGGTTTTGTATGTTGAATATTCATTTTAATATCCAAAATAAGGCATTAAAGATACAAACAGATATAAACAAGTAAACCCTGATCGTTTTGTGTAGATGTATTCAAAGATACTTCTTAAAGATTCTGAATAGAAAAATCAAGTAACTAAAAACTGAGGTATTCTTATGTGAATGATAATCATCATAAACAATGCTGCTAATAAATTAGCATGTGAATTACCATTAAATTTTGAAGAGCTAATATCCATTATTTGTCCTGTCGTTTAAGCCATTCATTAATTGTGACCTCCATCTCAACATGACGATGTTCACAGTGGAACGCACGATTAATTATGTATGAGGTTTGTTCAATACTTTCCCCTGAAAGTGGTGTATTTTCCAACTGTACTAATAGTTTTCAATCTAGTGAATACATCACAGGATTAAGGAAAAGATACAGATGAATAAATTCAAGACTTTATGGAAGTAAGGTATTGTCATATTATTTTTCATTTGTACAGCAAAATAAGGCTTGTCAATCTGTACATAGTGTCATGTACTTAAAGTTGTGTGAGTTATGCAGTGGGAGGTATTGTTGTTTCTATTTTAACAAATTGAACAAAATCATAAGTGGTTGAAGAAAGAAGCAGAAAGGAAAAGAATTGAATAAGCAGCATAATCGGCAGCCTCTATAAATACGGAAATACACGTGGAGCCTTAGTAAAATTTGGGGGGAGCTGGATATTCTATAGGAGAATAACAGCTGATGTAGTCTTCTTACCAAAACTAAGCCAGTGGATATTGGTTTCCAAGGCTTGACTTTTAGGTCCAGGCTTTGGAAATTCTCTTTCCCTTCCCTATCTTGTCTTTGGAGAAGTAAAGAAGCAACTTAGTGATCTCAAATAAGTAATATTTTCCATGTGCCCACAAAGAGTACAAAGGGAGCATGTGAAAGATGGGGATACAGCAAGCTGAGATTCTCATCCTTCGAGTTATAAATACAGGCAGTGAGCATGTGTAAGACCTCTTTCTATATAAAGTGCTTCAGGACTAATGTAATCCTTTGTTCCAAGCTACAGTAAGGGGTTTACAATTTAAGACTACCAAGCTTTCAATTTGTTAGGCAGTGAAAGATACTAATCCTAGTCATGGGATACTAAACCAACTAACAGAAAGGCAGTACAGTTGTCACTATCTGGCACTAACAAAAACTCTTCTTAAAAATTACAGGATCTTGACTCTAATATGTTTTCAACCGAAACCTGTTATTACTGATTCTATAGTTCTAATATCTTCTTTCTATTAATAATTTAACAACTGATTCTACTATTCTTTGTGATTTCTGAAGCTAATAATTGACATATTAGAGTACTGGAAAATTAATTCAGTCTTATCATTGCCAATTCTTTGCTGGAAATGCTATATCATCAGTCAGAGAGAGTGAGTGTAGGAGTAAAACAAAGAAAGTTAAATAGTAACCTACAATTTATTAGCATTACAATTACTGATTTAATTTTTTAAAATCCTCTATGAGTGAAATACATGGCTCAAAGTCATAAATGCAAATTTGTGCTGTTAACCCAAATCCATGTATTCACTATAGGTAGCTATTTTATGTCTGTCCCCAGAATTTGCTCAGTTTTTATGAAAAAATTTTGCATCCCTTCACACAAAAGGTCATGCAATTTTTATTGATTCTAAGGTACACACATTCCAGGGAGCAGTTAACGTCAAAAGAAAACGGTCTCTGCCACAGTATTCAGATATAATGGGAAAAAATAAATAAAAAGCAGTTCCAGTAAATGCCTACAGGTTAATCATGGTGATGCTCAATTAGCAAATTCATATTCTGTATTACTAAAGTGCAGACATTTGTGGTAAGCTCTTTATTTTCTATTCTTTTAGTTATAGATTTATTTTAGGGCTGTTATCACTGGTTTTTCTATCTTTAACAAGAAGAAATCAAATCTTCTCATGTTTAAAATGATGAGTATAGGACTTTTGGGAACGTGGTGGCAGTGTCAGGAGCCTAATTTTGAATCTTTCTAAATCTGTACATAAGAACAGATAGCACATTCATAGACAATATTTACAACAAACCTGACTACAGTGCATCTCTTCAAAACACAAAGAAGTACGGCCAAACCATGAAAAGCCACAAAACATGCCTGGTATCAACCTCTGAGCAGGAAGAAGTAAAGGAAATTAACAGGACAAACGAAGGATCTGAGAAGAGGAAAACCCCCAAAGGGCCAATAGGTATTCGTTGGAATGTGAGCCAAGTTGAGGTGAATAATTAAAGACCTTACTCCTAGAAGGAGGAGAGCACATCTTCTACCACAGTGTGAGTACACGAAGAAAAACATGTTTCGATTCAATTAGCAAAGATTTTGTGTGACCTATATGACTGTTGATAAGGCAACCTAAGGATAGTTCCTAATATTTAATGTTATGCTTTATCTTTTTTTTCTCAACAATGCCTCAGTGAACATCCTTCTACTTAAAATTTTGTATACATACATCATTTTTTAAGACTAGGTTCCCGAGTGCTATATTCCTGAATCGAAGATATTCAAAACTTTTGATACAACTTTCAGCAAGTTTAAACCAATTTATACTTCAGTAGTGTATTGAAATGCCATGCTTCCTAGAACACTGCAAAGAATACTCAATACATATTTACTGACTAAATATATAGATAAATGATAAATTAGGTAGATAGACAGACAGACAGACAGGTAGGAAGATAGATTAGTTTCAGACCAGCATCTTTGGGAATCATTTCAATCATAAAATTATGTAACACTACCAATCCCAGAAATGCCAAGTATCCACTTTCTATCTTTTATTTCCCCCTCAATTATTTTTTTGATTAATTAATTAATTATTTCAATAGATAACTTTGTTGTGTTTTTGGTTTTTGTTTATTATATAAGTTTCTGGTGTACAGCATTGTAATTTGGCATCTGTATACACTACAAAGTGATCACTGCTACAAATCTACTTACCATCCACTTTCTTTCTTAATCATTTAATATTAGAAATTGCAGTTTTGGCAAAACTTTGCACAAAACACTTTGCTTTTTACTATTTGCTATATTGAAGATTTTAATTTGAGCTTACCCTATAAATAAATTGTTACTGTTTAATAAAACCTATTTAAATTTGGACCAAAATTTTTGGTATTAAAATGGACTTTTTCATAATCCAAATGAGTCCACAATACAAATAAAACATTAGTACCCAAGATTGTGAAAATACTAACATACTAACAGTAGAAAATTTTGAGACAAAGGCTTTGAGGATATCAGAATTGATATAATAAGAGTTGAAAAAAAATCTTGTTTTTTTTTTTGTTTTTTTTTTTTGCTTTGTCAATTCGGGGTCTTTTATGGTTCCATATAAATTTTGGAATTATTGTTCTAGTTCTGTGAAAAATGTTGTGAGTATTTTGACAGGGTTGCATTGGATCTGTAGATTGCTTTGGGTAGTATGGTCATTTTGATAATGTTGATTCTTCCAATCCAAGAGCACAAGATATCTTTCCATTTCTTCGTATCACCTTCAATTTACTTCGTCAATGTTTTATAGTTTCTAGAGTTTAGGTAACCTCCTTGGTTAAGTTTATTTCTAGGTATTTTGTTGTTTTTGATGCAATGAAAATGTTAATACCAGTTATAAAATTCTGGTTTTTGAAGTGTAAAAAAAAAACTGAATGAAGGGCCACTAATGGCAAAATATCCTTCTTTTTAATGGGTGAGTTGTATTCCATTGCATATATATGTTACATCTTCTTTACCCATTCATCTATTGATGCGCACTTAGGATGCTTCCATATCTTGGCAATTACAAATAATGTTGCTGTTACTAGCGGGGTATATGTATCTTTTTGAGTTAATGTTTTTGTTTTTCTCAGATATATGCCCAGGAGTGGAGTTGCTGGGCCATGTGGTGGTTCTATTTCTGGGTTTTTGAGAAACTTCTTTATTGTTTTCCATAGTGACTGCACCAATTTACATCCCCACCAACAGTGTACAAGGGTTCCCTTTTCTCCACTACCTTGCCAACATTTGTTATTTGTGGTTTTTTTTTTTTTTTTTGATGATGGCCATTCTGACAGGTGTGAGATGATATCTCTTTGTGATTTTGATTTGCATTTCTCTGGTATTCGTGATGTTGAGCAGCTTTTCATATTCCTGTTGGCCATCTGCATTTCCTCTTTTGGAAATATGTCTGTTCAGTTCTTCTGCCCATATTTTAAATGGGTTAGTTGGTTGGTTGTTTGCTAGACACAAATTCACTGAATTCTGAATATTCGGTGGGCTCCATTATTATGCTGAGGTCAGTAATCACAGAAGACACACTCTCCTTATTCTGGATTTCCAGAATCTGAAATTCAAGTCGAAATGTAATCATGTGGCAATTTCCTGGTAATCTGTGTCTCTGCAGAACTTTCTTTATGCCCTTTGCTGTCATCTCAGTGCTCATTATGTCCTCTGTCTTCTTAGAGTAATTTCTTATATTGATGCCAGTAAGTGTACTTAGAAACAGAAGTTCTGATTCTAAATGTCCAAGTTGACGTCTCAGATCTTTTGAAGATTCCCCTCCTTTAGAATCTGACTGGCATATTTCTTGAAATAATCTTCTCTGAACCCAGCAGAGAGGCAACCAACGGAAAAGCAACCAGTGTTTCTGTGAAAGAAAACTGTTTCCTTACCTTAAAGCTTTGGCCTCAAGGGCAGGCATCTAATTTCTTGAGTAGATTTGTTAAAGTAATACTTCACAAGGCACTCTCAAACAAATTAAAACATGTTAAATTGCCTTTTTAAAATAATTTTTATGGTTCTAATACAAATATGAATACATATTTCTCTCTAGTTCTTTTAGATGGCTGATAAGCTAGGGAACTAATATATTTCAGACTAGTAATACAGCATATTGCATTAGGAAGATTTTCTTACTGTAGATGAATGGCATAAAATGCTATATAAAATAAAAATTATTGATATCAATAAAACCTATAATATCATTTTTATGGATTATTCCTCTTTCTCTATCAGTATTAAAAATAATACCTATCAATTAATCTTGAAGGATAGAATTACTCAGTTTCCAATTTAAATAATGCATTCTACTTGACATGATATATACCAAACTAATTCATAAATTTTATTAGGTTTTAGTACTACTTATGTGACAGTGTTAAAATGTTATTTCAAGATGCTTTATCTGAAAAATTGTCCAATCAATTGCTCTATTCCTCCAGTAATCAAGGAGCTATAGCTAGAAACTTGACTTCTTCCTTTTTGAAATGTAATGGGTTGATTCTTTCAAAATGAATCATACTTTGATAGCTTAGGCCCTAGTATTGAAACTGGGAGATCAACAGAGTTAAATTGGAATCTTATTAAATTGAAAATTCCTGGTCTCCCACATCATACTTCTGACTGATTTAATGGGTCAGGAGTAAGGATAAGAATTCAAGTTAACAGAAATCCAAATAGTATTTAATGGTCAGAAAGATTTGGAAATCACAGACTTAAAAGACTACAGTAGTCTCCTTTTCTCTGTGGGGTATTGTGGGTTCATCACCAGTTGAGGGTTCTGGCCAGCAGAAGTCCCACCAAGATGGAATGAATTACTCAAGACTCTGGGGAAAAGTCAAGAGAGTGAGAGGGAGTCGGGAGCCAACTCCATGAGCCTCTCAAATGCTCTCATGTTTATTGTGTATAATCAAAGGAGGAATGCAGGAATTTAGGGAAGGACAGGGTGGGATCACAATGAGTACAAAGGCTTTGTTTATTGTTGGCATTTGGCTTAAGGTCAGAAGACCCTTTTTGGTGAATCATAATCGTGTTGAGCCTTTTAGCTTATCAGGGCAGAATGTTTGAGAATCAGAGGCTTAACAACATTTTTCTTGGACTCAGGTGGCTGTGCCTGTCTTAGGTTGCCCCCCTCAGTGGATCTTACCTGTCATTGGCTAACCAGCCTTCTCACCTGAGTCTGCAGCTTTTTACCATTCCAGCCCAAGGCTGTTTTGGGGATAGAAGACTAACAGCAGGCACGCCCAGCGTTTATAGCCGGGGAGGGGAGGGGGGGGCGCCTGGATCTTTGCTAAAACTTCAAGGCAGTTACTAAGCACATCTTCTTTAAGGAGATAAGTAGCTGGGATCTGTTAAAATTTGTTAACCCAATCATGGGCTCCCACAGGGGATATGTTCCAAGACCCCCAATGGATGCCTGAAATCTTGGATAGTATCGAATCCTATACATGCCATGTTTTTTCATATATATATGTATATATATAAATTACCCTTCATCATATGATGAAGGGTAATTTATAAATTAGGCACTGTAAGAGATAAATAACAATAACTTTTGTCCAGCTTTCATTTCTTTTAGACAGGAAGCAAATCCAGTCCCTGTTTAATGCCTTGAGCCTGAATGTAATTTTTGATCAAGAAAAATTCAAAATAAAAGGAAGAACAGTAAAAAGGTAAATCCCACGGATTAATCTTTAACAAGTCATTGACTCTATAAAAAATAAAAATATTGTGTTGCAGAATTTGAAATACATAGAAAAAGTTTTAAATGAGAAATACAAGGGTATACATGTCAAAAACAGTAATGGAGTAAAAGTATTCTAATGTCCTTTTACAACTGGGGAAATGTAAATGTGCCATTAATATCAGCTATTCAGAAGTCAACGATGCATGCTGTAATCCAGTCTAGAGCAACATTTTTAAAAAATCATAAAACTATTTAAATTCCAAACTAACACAGTAAAAACATGATAGAACAGGGAATACATAGCTAATGAAAAGGAAGGGAAAAGTGAGAGGGAAAAATAACACAGCACAAGCAAACCAACAAAGCACAGGTAGATGTTAAAATAATACATTATTAATTACATTAACTATATCTGTACTGCCATCCAATTAAAACAGTAATATAGACACTTAATTATAAATTAAATAGACAAACCATATTTCAACCATCTTCTGCATGCAAGAAATTCATCTAAAGTTACAGAATACCAAACAGATGAAAAAGAAAATTTAGAAAAGATATAACTTGAAAACATTAATAAAAGAAATATGGTAGCACTATATAAATATCAAAGTAAACATCAGGGTAAAAAACAGCATTGGAGACAAAGAGGGATATTTCATCATAAAAAGTTTAACCAAGAAAAAAATTAAAATTCTAAATTATTATGCATCTTTTTACTAATATGGCCTTCAAAAATAAAAACATTGAGATGTCTACTACAAAATAATTGATAAATACAAAATTATACACATATTCCTCAGTAACAATGACAACAGGCAAAAAAAAAAGTCACATGAGAGCAGATTTGGGAAACATGATTTTAACAGTTTGATTTAATATAGGGAACTCTCACCAGCTACGAAAACTCAATCTTTTCAAGCACATTGTATGCTTTTCAAAAAAATTCTTCATATATTCTACCATAAACATGTCTCAACAAATTTCTAAGATTGACATACTTTGGATAAACTAGAAAACAAGTCAAAAACAGATAAGTTGGTGATCCCTATATTTCTAAAAATTTGAAATATACTTCTAAATAACATATAGGTTAAAGAAAAAATACAATGAAAATTAACAAATAATTTGAACTGAATGATAAAAATATCTTAAGCATCAAATCTTGTGGAATGAAAAACTACAGCCTGCTTAGGCACAAAATTATCACTCAAATGCAGTATTACACAAAATTAAAAATTAAAAATATAAAAACACTATAAGCATTAAAGGAATGAAATTTTAAAAATCTTTGTATCAATCAATTTAATGAATTTCTAACATCAATACAATTTAAAAAATAATAAATCATTCTCTCCATATATGCATAACAAGTATGTCCAAAATGCAGTATGTATTCAGCAGTGAAAACAAAGATTAGCAAACTAGAAATCAATGAATACATCTTTAATCTGATAAAAAGCATGTACAAAAAATTGCAAAATTGATGTTTAGACATTATATTTAACAGTAAAAATGTAAAAAAGCTATATGAGATTAAGAAAAGACAATCACTTATATTTTCTAGATACGTGTTTAGTTGAGAGACTATAGACTTAGCGAAGTTAGTTTCTGAAACATATGATACCACTTTTAAAAGCAAATTTAAAAAATTCTGCTCTCAGTTATATCTTTTTATTGGAAGTGAGTCTGAATATATTTCATCATTTCAACTTTATTTTTGTGATTCTGTCTGTTGTGTGCTTTTTATATTCCTTTACATTAATTTATTTATTACATAAAAATTAATATTATTTTAAATGTAGTTCTGCTAACCATTTGTTTAAGTAGTGGAAACTGAAACAAAATCTACTCATTTAGAGGGCATCATGAATTAATATTTACATTATATAAAATATTACATTTCAATAGATTTGATAAACTACATTATTAATGTTATAAATCCTATTATAGAATACTTTCAAATATAATATACATGTAAAAAGATAAAATACTAATCAAGAATTTTTTCTGTATTCACATTGACAATAAACATATCTAGAAACTTATAACTGGGGAAAGGCAGAGTTTTGTTTTTAAAGATTATTAAAATTACAGTTACCATTTAGAAGATAGAATTATATTTTATATGTCACTAAACATATTTATATAACAATTTAATCAATAAAAGAACATTTGGGTCAATATAACACATTGTCCAAAATAAAAGATTGTTGGATATATAACTATAATAAAGTATAAACAGAATATACTTCACAATTTTAGCCATTTTGTAGTAATTAAGAGACCAAGAAAGTAAAGAAAAATTGCACAAGATAACTTGCTCTTAAGAAGTGATTTTGAGTAAATGTTAAGTATCATAATTTGATTTGATTACATACAAAATACTGCCAATAGTCAAAACATTTCATGGGAAATACTCTGTTAATTATAATGACTTTCCTAATAATTAGTCCTGAATTCTGGAATGTCATCCTTGACATGAACTCTAAGTGTAAATGAAAAGTGACTGAAGGTGACAATTACGTAATAAGGTTACTTACAAATTTTCATAATGATAAATAATCAATTAGGGTCTTTAATTAATGCATTTTGACATTTGCAGTGTATATTTTTAGGATTTGATCAAAATCATGTGATACTTTAATATTCATTCAAGAAACATTTACTAAAAAGATTACTAGATCTAAGGCAAATTTTTACCAGTGAATGGGAAAAAGAAAAAAATTAGCTGGTATACAAACCACAAACATTTTAAAGAGATTGATATACATGGATAATTACTTCCAGTCAGAAAATCAGGAATGATTTTGGAATAGTTTTCATTGGTGACAAATTAGAAAAATGTAAAATCTAATTAAAAGAAATGAAGCAGGAAGAATTGAGTACTTTTTAAAAAATGTCTATACAGATGGATGCACAAAAATAAAAGCAATGGCATGAAACACACTTTGCTGTTAAACTGTGGTAGAGCATGACTTTGGGGATTATCTATCTAAATATTGCTTAATAGAGAATGTGGGAATATAAATATGGGAGAAGAAAAATGATAGTTTTTATTTAATAAAAATTATTTTTGTTTATTTATCCTCATATCATTAGCCTCTCTGTGAATTATACACAGAAATGAATTATTTAGTATTTACTTGCAGGGTGACTTCTGCCTACAACTTTTAAAGTCTGCTCTTTGCCAACAAATAGGTAATGTTTCCAAGCATGATCATTTGCAGGGAACATTCAAACACATTGTTAGACAATTTACAAAAAGCCAGGGAGAGTTTCTGCTTCCTGCTTTCAAATTTTCCTACTAAAAAATTGTAGTTTTGAAATGAGTTAAAGTAGTTTCATTCTTTATTATAGACTTTTTAGCCAATGGAGAAATCCAGGGGCAATTTTGGATTACATTTTTATCACTACCTTTTTATACCTGATTATTTTAACAAGTATTTTCAAATTTTACAATACTTTTCAAAACTACCTCTAGGTTCTCACAGTTCTAATCAACTTTTACCCTGAAATATTTGTAATTTGTCTTGAACTTTTGAGGCTTTCCACATTTTGCCAGGCATGATATGTTAGAGAACATATTTCCTTTTTCCCTCTAGGTTTATTCAACGTGGGCTTTTGAGCAGTAACTTGAAGTTTGAGTTTTTATGAGACCTCACATAAAATGCAGTGATGGCTATAATTTTGAGACCTATTGGTTGGAAATATATTCCTCCAATTGCACAAATGTGTGATCAACAAGTGGCTCTGCATATATGAATCCCTCTACCCACTTTCTATTGATGTTTTACTTTGTCAATCCTCACTTCTTGTTTTTTTGTTTTTTTCATATTTCAGACAATCCCTAACTGTTTCAGGAAGGACTTTTATTTCTCAACAACACCCTCTTTATATTTAAGATTTTCTCTTGATAATTAGTATAAGTATCTCTATTCTTACCTTTCTAGAACAAAAATTTAGCATAATTGCTTTACTCTGTAAAGCTATGGGTATGAGAGTCAAGTTAAAAAGGGAACAAAAAGGGGCATAAATTTGGCATGAGAAAAGCATAGGGAAGATATTTTACGCATTTGGGAACAACTAGTATTACTGAAATGGACAGAACCGAAAATCAAGAATCAGCTGTTGTCCTCTGTATTCTAGGCACTCAGAAACTGCTGGAAACACAAACTGTTTAGACATAGAGGCTGTGTGAAGCACGCCATTCAAATACGCACGATCCACTCGTTGGCTCTTCATGCCTTTTAAATTCCTAGCTCAATAACAAATTCTTCTATTTTTCCAAATTGTTACTTGATGTATGGAAGAGTCCCTGGTATAGCTTAAACATTTACCAGCTTCTGTGTAAGGTTTCCACATAGTAGGTACTAACTACAAATGTTATAGAGTTATAACTCTCTAAACAGGGGTGTTAGTATGGTTTAAAAGAAAAGGACAATAGAATTAGAAGTACGTACAGGTGAAATGATAGGCAAATGCTTACTTGTTTGTGGCAATGGGAATTTAGTATTAAACAAAACAAAGTCCCAGCAGTTCTCAATAGGCTTAGATTCTAATGGTACACACAGAACTCAAGACAGAATAAAAAGAACGCTGTTCAGTCACATAGTGCTGATCTGCTCATTTCTTGAGCTAAAATTGTTATACAAGTCTATCCAGAAAATGTATTTTCTATTTTTATGGATTTTTCCTAACACACAGCACTTCCAATGAATATTGTTCTGATAATTGCTTCCATTAAACCAATTTAGAAACCATATATTTTATGTACAAATAAGAAAGGAAGCAAATTAGATTCAAACGCATACTGTGCTAAGTTCTGTGGCTTCATATGGAAATTAAGAGTATTAAGAAATACTACTTTCTTTTGGATGCCATTGTCGACTGCGTGACTGCTGACAAAACAATGGTGGGAAAGATCTGGCTTCACATCTTGAACAACAGCAGCACAGTAGTCTTTTATTGAACAGCACTGCAGGTACGATCTTGTATTGTAAATATTTTCTGAAACCACAATTCATTTTCTTTCCCTGAAAGATGTTTGCAGCTTTTCCTGCAAGTCAATTCAACTATTAAAGAGAAAATAAAGTTCAAACTTTGTAATATGTCTGAAGTAGGACAGTAATATATATATATATCCTTATATATATATATATATTACACTGGTTCACTTGCTTAAGTTCTCACCTAAGGACTTTGGATTTGTGCTTGAAGTTCAGTAATTGTGTAGGTATTCTTTTCTCTTTTATTCCTTTGCTTTGACTCTGATTGTCTTCCTTTCTGTTTTTATTTATACAGAAAAATGTGTTTTAGAAAATGAAACATTATTATCATAACCTCAATTTGAAGAAAAGCTGTTGTTTCATATAAACCCGAGGTCCTGTTTATAGCTAGTATTCCCTCGTTTCAAAAGAGCGAGCGCAAAGTGAGAGAGAATCATGTTAATTGTTTACGAAATTTTGTGAACAAAGGAGAGAGTATCTCAGTGGTGTCTGAGTCCCCTTGCTTGGCTACGTCCAGCTTCTTTGCCTTTCTAGTAGTTTGATTACTGACTCCTTCCTTAGATTCCATGAGACAATAATTTTTTTTTTTTTTTGCTCAAACTAATCTGCGTTTGGTTTTGTGACTTGTGAGGAAGAATTGTAAGGAGTAGACTAACAACATGCTTGCATTTTATGTTAAAGGCAGGGAAATACTTGCTGCTAAAAAGCATTTGATTCAGGAAAATGTAATAAACATTTGGCTTAAAAAGGAACCCAGACATACCGTGAAGTGTGGCTTGGAAAGAAAATTTAACTCGCAGTTAAATTTGATGCAATGAGGTAGTTGAGAGAAGCAGAGCCACAAAAGTAAGGCAGTGACTTTGGGGATAGAGATGAGGAGGCAGAGCCTGGAAACACTGAAGTGAGAGTCCACAGAAGTAGACAAGTTGACTGTGGTGAGGCTGAGAGTGGGGGTGACAGAGAATGTGATGCTTCTGACTTTTCAGGCTTTGGCAAGCAGAAGAAGGACCACACTGTACATTAAGTCTCAAATTGGCAAAGACTGTTTTGAAGAATGGGTGATGACTCTTATTTTCTTTAAGACATTATGAGATTTCCAACTACTTCCAGCTGCTACTACCATAAGTATCTTTGGTTATTTGGCTTAGAAAGACAAGGAAAGGAGATCACCTTGGGATTTAAATGCTGGATCAACTATCATATAAAGTAGTGGAAGGATTTGCAGTGTATGGAATTGGGTGAATTGTTGTAGAACATGAAAGTTGTGGGCGAACAAAAACAGAACCTTGAATAATAGCTACATTTCAGGAACAAACAGAGAAAGCAGAATGGTCAGAGATGTGGAAAAATGAGCATTTAGTGGTATTTCTGAAATCAAAGTGTAGTTTCCAACAAAAATAAGTGATTAACTACAAACTACTATATATAAAATAGATAAACAACAAGTTTATACTGTATATAGCACAAGGAACTGTATTCAATCTCTTGTAATAACCTATAATGAAAAAGAATCTATGTATGTATACATATGAATGAAGCATTGTGCTGTACACCAGAAATTGACACAGCATTGTAAACTGACTATACTTCAATTGAAAAAAAAAGACCTATGGATGCAAATGTAATACCCACATTATTGTGAAAAGGGTTAAAGAAATGTACATAGTGATGGTAGTAAGATCCAAATTACCAATAGCACAGACGCTAGACTGGGAGGTGGAAAACCTTACTTTTTGTCCTTGTTTTGACTTTAACTAATGGCATGACATCTAACAAGCCTGTAATTCTCTCTGAGACTTAGCTGGTAATAAAAGAATGACCTAGGAGACTTTAAAATTTATTTCAACTTTAAATTCCCATAGCTCCTCTATTATTTCTCCAAAATGTACCATGCTAGAGAATTATAATATTTGAATATTAACACATGCTAATGTTTAGTGTCCTACTAATTTATTCAACAATAATTTTCTTTGCCTATTATAAGTTAGCCCAGTGCCAAATACTGGGAATAGAACAAGGAAGAAATAAATTTTCTTGGTTTATATTCCTTAAAATCTGGTGGGAGATAATGACACTAAGCTAATAATTACACAAATAATACTAGTAAAATAGTATAAATGAAAATTACTCAGAATAGTGTGACATGCAAAGTCATAACAAGAAATCATCTATAATTGGCAATATAATATAGAAACATTTGATCAGGCAAGTGATCAGAAGATGAGTAAGAATATACCACGTGACGAGGCTGGGAAGAGAGAAGGTATGGGGTAGTAAGACACCTGTGGGAGTGACAGTGTGATGGAAGCAGTGAACAAAATGAATGTGGCTTGACAAAGTTGGGGAGATGGTCAGGGACAAGAACATGCAGAAATCTGCCAGTGAGGTTAAGATCATTAATAACATCCGTAGTGTACCACAAAGTCATTGGGGGATTTTAAAACAAAGAATAATGTGATCCGATTCATATTTTTTGAAATTACTCTGGTTACAGTAATCAGGAAGTTCGGAGGAAGATAAGAGTAGATGTGGAAGGAAGTATTGTCATGCTAGTGAAGTAGCGGAGATAAGAAATGATGACAGCTGGGGGTACTGTGACAATGGGGAAAAGAGGACTACTTGACATACCAGCAGAATAAAAGAAAACAGCACAGCTGGTGAAAGGTTGGATGCAGGCAGTGTGAGAGGGAGATGGAAATGATGACACCCAGGTTTCTAGTCTGAGTCAGATGGAAAATGGAAATGTCATTTTCTAGTATTGGGAGCATTACGGGAGGATCACATTTAGAAAAGAAGATCATAAGTTCAGTTTTGAATACATTAAATTTGAGAAGTTAATTGGACCTTGTCAATTCTGTTGCTTGCCTATTTTTTTGTACACATATTGCCCTGCACTGACAGTGTTGCATTTCATTTTTATTGTATTTTTTCATTGATTTAATATCCTAAACTTTGGAAAATTAACCTTCTCCAACCAGTAATTTCATGTGTATTTTCTTTAATTAAATAAACTTTCTCTGAATTTCACAGATCAAAAAGATGACATACAGCTAAATATAGTCTTCAAAAACAAGGATACATATTCTGAATATAAAGAGACATTGTGTATAATGTTCATATTGATAATAATTTTTTTTGACTTACGCAAATATATAATGGACCTCAAATTTGGGGGTTGATATTGTGAGAACATTAATGGGAAAAAACTAGAAAAATGCTTATTTGTTAATATCATTAAAAAAAGAGGAATAATGACAGCTGTACCACCAAATATTACCTGAAAATAGTTTCATATAATTTCATATAAATAGTTAAATTGATTGTAAAAGGCATTCTCCTAGTTCATACAATTGTATACTAAGTCAAAATCCATACATAAATCTTAATAAATTAAGGATTTATCCTTGCAAACAAAAGTAGCTTAGTTTCACTACTGGTCTATTAGTTTAGTTTTAGTTTTTATTCTGTTGTTTTTGGTGTTTTCCTTTGTATACAATGAAAATTTGTAATTCAAATTTGGACAATATTTGTTTCAAGTTTTTGCTTCACTTTCTCCATCAGGCAAGAAACTGTTTACTCACTATAATACTGAAAGTTGCTATTTTGTTGAGCACATTAGATACTGGCATGTATAAGCCTTAGGGATTGTTTTGATTTCGGCATTTGGTCTCTTGGTTGAAAGTCAAATAAAAATAAAATTAGGTCTTTTTTTAAACTGTTGTCAAGCTTTCTCTATCTACTTTATCCCAGGCCCTATCCTACCTCATCCGTATGTGAATTTGTTACTAGTTGAGTGCCAGAAGCTAAATTAAAAAAAGAAATAAAAATTTAATTGCTTTATTGTGTCTGTCTGTTTCAATTATCTTGAATCTCTACTATGTGTTGTTAGCTGAAAGGAAGTGCTATCTTTTTTTCTCTTCTTTTCCTCACCTCTGTACTCACATGAGTATTGAGATTGAAATACACACCAACCAAAAAGAGCAGTTAATATAAATGCTGAAATTCATGGTGTGCCCTGTCTTATTCAAGAGAATCGTTAATGCATGACATTGCTATACTCGGGCGGAAACAGTGAAAGTACACAGGGACCAGAAAGCACTGGAGTCAAAAGACAGAAGGAAAAAATGAAAAATGAAAATATCAAAACAAATGAGTATGATGCCTGATGGATTTTGCTGAAATTAGCACAATGAAATAAATTAAGATGATGTCAGCTATAAATTGATAATATGTGGGAAACCATATCATTTAGAAAATATGCCATTAAACATGTAGATAAGCCACAAAGTCCTGATATTTTTCATTGCCAGACACAACCCTTTGTGTTTTATTGATGATCTGATTCTGCAGACCAAAAAAATAAAGTACTATGTACGTCTAGGGAAAAAAAAAACTTTAGATATCCATTTTCCTCAATAATTTAATTGGTAAATAAGACTTCACTTTTATTTTTCCAGTAAATAAAATGTCAGAAAATGTCTCCAGCTTATTTTCCTTCTTAGAATGAAACAAAATACATTCCTTTAGAGTTTGAGAAAAATGGACTCTGGGCTTTTTGTTAATTGGAGGAAATTGAGATAGTTTAGAGCTAATACACCATAAAAATATTTTTTTACAGAAAATCTGTTTTCAGTCTACCAACAATCAATACTCACTTCTCTCCATGTTAGGGAAACAGCCTATTGTAATGCTAGGAGGGGATAGCCCAAACATTACAAGTTGACTCCCAGTGATTGATGATCTTGTACAATTCCTTCTTGTTGAGTGTTGGTGGTTCTCTTAACTTGCTTCCAACCAAAACAATATGACAAAAATGTGGGAATGTCACTGCCTTGTTTAGGTTACATTATATGGCAAAGGTGATGGTGTCGGCTACATATATGTGTGTGTGTGTGTGTGTGTGTGTGTGTGTGTGTGTGTGTGTGTGTGTATCCACTAGAGAATCTCTCCTGCTGGCCTTGAAACAACAAACTGTCATACTGTAAACGGCCTTAAGGAGAGAGCAATGTGTATAGCAGGAAAAAACCACACCAGGTATCTAGGTAATGAGGTAGCCACCAGCCAATAGCCAGCAGGAAGACGAGTCCTTTCAAATGGTTTCATCGCAATCGTTCATTCTTATTCAATACTTGTTGCTGAGATCCAAATATATACCAGCTACTTTGCTAGGATGATATAATGAATAAATGAGTGACAGGAAATGACTACCCTTACTTGGTTCAATATGGATCCAAAAAATAA
This sequence comes from Camelus bactrianus, assembly GCF_048773025.1. Classification (NCBI taxonomy): domain Eukaryota; kingdom Metazoa; phylum Chordata; class Mammalia; order Artiodactyla; family Camelidae; genus Camelus; species Camelus bactrianus. Next base: position 83,593,847 of record NC_133543.1, on the reverse strand, counting down.
ATGGCTGAACTATAAAGTGCCAAAGATTATTAGATAAGGTTACACAAAAGGTCCTGTGGGGCTGCAGGTAGGCACTGAGAAGGCAGAAACTGATTTCTGGGAAGTAACTGCAGAGAAAATGTATTGCTCAAAATGCACAGCTCAAAACTCTAAAATTGAAACAAGAACAAACCAAACACAAAAACATCCTCATAAGTAAAGGCAATCCCCAAAAAGTCAAAAAAAGAAACCCCCCAAATCATAAACACAAATCACGATAAGCACACAGTCTTGAATGTTCTGGGTATTCATGTAACTTTAAGCTGCAATTCTAATATCATCTTCGGTAACCTAGACGGAACCTTGGGAATGTGCCGAGAGGATAGTCAGATGAGAGACACCTGCGTAAGTCCATGTGCCTCAAAGGACACAGTGAAGGAGCAGTCTGTGAAAGTCAACTGCAAAAAAAATGGACAGTAAGGAAATGCATTTGCTCATATGTCATCTCTGCGTGGAGGAAAATGTCTCTACTGAGAAATTCAAGCAGCCCTCCAATGGCCTGAATCTACACTACCTGCAGAAAATCATTAGGTCCAGAGAAACCTATTTTTGCACTGTTTCTGGCAGCATATTTAACATGGAGAATCAGTAATATGAGAGATTACTGGAATAAATATGTCTAAGAAATTTCTTTGTAAAGTAGCATGCTAGAAAATGTTATTCATCCTTGCCCAAGAGGCACACAATTTCCTAACAAGTTAGGTTATTCCTTGAAGGGGGATAGGAGCTTCCTAAGAGACTAAGAGATATCCTTTGACTTCTGCTGTGCCTTACTCACTGAGTTGAGATTGCCCTCAGCAATTATTTTAGGTTATGGGCTGTGGACCAAGTAAATGAGAATTACCCACGATAGTTTTTTTTTTTTTTTAATTGCATACCTCTGTGCCCTACTGCAGGCCTGAGGATGTAAATTCTTAATATCAAAATTTGAGAAATTGGACCAGAGTGTGGGGCTGCTCTTCGGCAAGCTTTGCAGAAGCCAATACGTGTTATTTTATCACAAGAGAAATTTACAAGAAGTGTAGTGCCAAGCCTGGAGAATAAAATGTAAATTGTGGTTAGAAAGTGCCCCTCAATTTAAGTTGGGGTCCAGTAACAATTATTTAGGAGTTGCCTCCAAGCAGAATGTCACAAAACACAGAGCGGCTGGCTCCTCTGAAATTTACCCCTCGGAGATGGCAGGGAAGTGAGAGGGAGGGTGGTAGACTCCAGAGGCAACTATAAAATACACATACAGCCAGCGACGACGACAAAACCCTGGGAAACCCTCAAGAAGACAAAATATGTCAAGAGCCTAGTGTGTGGGGGGTAAATGACAGCCTAGTGAGGCAGAGGGCAAGGCACCAAAAATGTAGGAGAGGTGGCATGATAGCTTTCCAGCTCCGCTCTTTCTCTCTCACTCATACCCTAGAGGGTATCGTTACTTGGTCCACTGGCACCAGCAATGGATCTGTATGAGCCAGAGACTCTGAGGGCGTGCAACATTAGGGGAGCTGGATGCGGCTTAGGTTAAGGGGTATTTTAACAAGTGCCGTTCAGCTTGCCATTATTGATACTGATAACTCCCTTTTATACCCCAATGGGATAGATTAGCTCAATAGCAGGTAGTCCATGGGAAAGAGCAGTGCCTGCGTTAAGTAATGGGAGGCTTCCTACAATGGAAAAGGATAAACCCAGATCGCAACATGAAAGTTTATGTGACTCTGAGGAATTCACCCTCCTTAATTCACCAGTGGGGTCCAAACTCTTATATCCTGGTACAGTGTGTAATAGTTTTCAAGTGACATGAATTAACAGTAAAACATGAAATCTTTGAGGAATTAAAGCACTATAAAAATGAGTAAACTTAAACCTCACAACAAACTAAACAACTTAAAACAGAAAAATCAGAAGAAATAAAATACCCAAAACAAGAACTCACAATATGAAAAATATCCTTAAAGGGGAAAATAATATTGGAAATGTAAGGAAAAGGAAGCCATTATAAGGAACCAGTTAAAAACACTGTTTAGATTGAACAACAAATAGAACGCAAAGAATGAATTAAAGAACTAACAAAATCGATAAATGTTCTATTTCAAAGGCTACCTAAAATTGATAAAGATATGGAAAATATAAAACAAAATGTAATATCTATGGAAGACAAAAGTAGTGCTCAATATATACATAAGTTCCAGGTGAAGAGGAAAAAATTTATGAGAGGGAAAATACTTGAAGAAATAACAACTGGCGTCACCTAGAATTTCAGAAAGATACAAATGATCAGACTGATGGGTTGCAGAGAGTCCAGAAAAGAAAAATAAATTAGGAAAAAAACCCCCAAATCTCACAATTAGGTACAGAAGTAGAAATTAACCATTAGAAACAAAATGTCAAATGTAGAATAAAAGAGCAGGTCAAACACAAAGGAACAAACATCAGATTAATGACACATGTACCATAAATGATACATTACAGAAAACAATGGACACAATTTCAAAATGTTTAAAAACATTTTTGCAATGCTTCAAACTTAGGAAAAACATTATCTAGAATACGAAACCTTTTAAAATTTACCAAAGATTGCCTTTAATCGCTGCCTTGAATTTTGTCAAGATTTTTTTTTACAAGGGGGACGTAGAAGATCCAAAAGAAATCACTGAAATATAAAAAGTAAAGTGAATAAATAATCTAATAAAGTATATTCTCTAACGTGGATGTTGGATGAATTTAATAGACATTCCTTTTTATTTTTTACCCTTTCCCGTAGTAAAACTCTTTTAAGGGGACTTTGCAGCTTCACCCAACAAACTTTTCTTCACGTCTTGAGCTGGGCTACCTTGTGACTTGCTGCAGCCAATAGAACACTGCAGAAGTGGCAATGCCCTCTTTCCTAGCCTGGGCTCAGAATGCACCCCTGCTTGCTCTCTTATGCTTTTAATGATGATACCAGCCTTCAAAAAAAAAAAAAAAAAAAAAAAAAAAAGGCATGTGCCCTAGCTTTGAATGGCACCCTGGTTGCAAACTGACCTTATCTGACCCTATATTTTCTTTACATATTCCATCACCTTCACAAATGGATGGCTCCAATACCTTGAAGATTCCACGACAGGATTATCTGCCATTGTTTAGTCCCAACCACTTTTCAGACTCAAGTTTTATATAGAACATTGTAGGTTCTTAGAATCGAAAAAAATTTAAAGGTCATGCTCTTGTCTAAATTTTCAGACGTTCCTCTTAATCCGTGGAATTTATCAGTTTGCCTGTGACAAATCACAATGTTTCCCAGGTCAGACTTTGTTTCCTGTTCAAAACTCTTTCTTTACTTCAACTCAATCTACCCTTTATTTGGAAGCAATTCATAGAGGTGCCTTTATTGTTTTTTTAATACTTTGGTTTACCTTTTTTTCTCCTCTTGTACAGTATATGTCAAATTCCTTGAGTACTTTTAAACAATATTTGTGGTGAAATGGCTACAAACCTACAGAAAATGAGAAATAATTATCTTTTAAGGTGCTTTAGAAAAATAATATGTAATGAGCTTGAAAATGTTCATTCTTCTCATACTAACAGTTCATGCACAAGAACAGAGAAGTAGTTCAAGCTTCCTTAGGCAACAAAAATAGAAGATAGTTGCTGGCTTCCAATCCCAAACTCCAGGAAGAGTGAAGATGAAACTTTTTAAATAAAAGATTTACTGTTTCCTTTAGTCAAAAACTAATGTACTTACTCAGAAACACCAACCTAATAGGACAAGACTGGGCCAGAGTTCCTGTAAATCAGCCCTGAAGGCACAGTCTTGTGAGGAGTTGGCAGGAGTGGAAAGCAAGCTGTGTGCTTCCCGCAGGATTCTACGTGGGTAACCACAGGGCATTAGGGCGTGGGTATCATTTTCAGTAAGCTAATAGGGGTCTGTTCTTTGGATATCACTTTCCAAACACATTAAACAACCCTAATGTACTCTAGTGAGTCTTACATTAGTGTCTGTAACTGCCTTAAAGGGAACAGAATCAGATCCCTGAAAATCATTGTTATTTATATATTTACCAAAAATCTATGCTGCTGTAAGTAAACGGAAGTTACTGGTAAAGCAGATCTGACATGTGGAGCCATGACAGCTCTGAGACATCCCACAGGAAAATGGTCATTTTAAATCAATGCAGATTGAAAATCTCTACACTGTTTGTCGTTTTTTAAAGCCTGTGCACTTTAAGTATTTCAGTGTAAATTGATTTGTTAGTCCTGAATGTTTCTTGCAGGAACAAATGAAAGTTACCTATATTTTAAACATTTAAATTTTTACAGGAACAAATAGTACATTTGTTAATGTTGCAGGCAGAAAAAAGGAAGAAATATTAGGTAAAATGAAGCTCCATTAAATAAGAACATCCTTAATATAAAAGCAGAGTGTTTGTTTTACTAGCAGAACCATTCTGTGATGTAAAAAATAAACATCATATTTGTAGACCATTATGTAATCTGGAAATACTAGTGGAGAGTTTCAATTGTCTTTGATAGTTATATTATCTATCAAATTGATTTATTTAGATACAGTTTAAATAATAAGCAGATAACTGGTATAATAAAAACATAGATGGTGTGGCTTTAGACATTTCAGTTTTGAACAGAGAGAATAACAATGTTTAGACTTCTCTCCACAGCACAGTAACTAAATTTTATGTTTCATGTGGCCTTCATAGGTATAAAACTCTTAGAAGAAGAATTTTAAAGTTTACAAAAAAATGTACAGTCATACTCTTACTATGACTAACTTTTCAAGGAAAAGTCTTAATTCAATGATTAACTTGTTAAGAATAGAAGGAGAAAATTTTAGCATGAAAATCTTACTTGATATGATCAAAACAGTATGCATGTGTTCATTTTTATGTCACTGAATGTATATTATTCTAGAAGAACATCCCTTAGAGGGAAGTAGCAAAATATTCTTTTGATGATGGTAGTGAAGTAAGCTATACATTGACTAGCTTATCTGACTTTTAAACAAATATGTAAACATACACACATACACATGCACACACAGAGTTTTCTTACTTTTCATTTTTCTTCCTTTTCTTTGCAGAAGTTAAATATACTTCATTAATATTGGTTTAAAAAATCATCAGATATCCCAAATCTTTGAAGGAAAAAAGGTGCTCCAATGTAGGGGGAAAAAAAACAAGCTTTGTCAGTATTGATTATTGAGAATCATCAAGACCAAATCAAAAAATCCTAAGTCAATGACTTTGATGGTCCTCTGACTTTCCTCTTTGCTGTGTGCATACGTGAAGGCTTATGAAATTATACTGGGAATTCTATAGTCACAAACAGCCTGTGTTAGCATTTTTTAAAGATAAATGAAAAAGGAAGCACATTTTTTTTCATGAGAGTAACAGTGTTGAAAGCTAGCACTTACATTACTCTTTTTACACCATTAATAATGCATTTAATTAAATTATATTATACACCTGGAGTGGTTATTTTCAAATGTGTGTTTATAAATGTTAATAAATATTTATTGTGCACTTGACTTACTAATAGCAGTATATAAGTGCTTTTGAAAATAAAGATAAATTTAAAAAATAGGACTGTGTTTTGTACCCTTAACAGTGAGATAAGACATTGATTGACTCTTGGCATTAAACAAACTCTACTAACTGGGGTGGAAGTAGAAGATGACTTCTGGTTTCTGTCTATGATTTTTTTTTTCAGTCCACTGATCATTGAAACCTGGGTCTTTAACACCTTTAGGGAGAAATAACTAAATTTCAGTTAATTTCCCTAATTTTTTATGACGTTCACCACTGATTATAAAACAACCCAACAAATATATAACCGAAATTAGGATCTCAAAGAAACATCTGTACTCCAAGGTTCAATGCAGCATTATTCATAATAACCAAGATATGAAAACAACCGAAATGTCCTTTGGCGTTTGAATGAATAAAGAAAATGAGGTATATACATACTTGTTCTCCGGCCAGGCTTCCATGAGGATTGGGGTTTCTGTAATAGGTGGTGAGAGCCAGACTCCTTATGGATGAGTGGTCTTCAGCACCCTGGTGTTTCTCATCCCAGGACTCCCTCGCTGGCCCTTGTAGATCTCTCCAGATCCCACAAGCTCAGGCTGCTTCTGGAGAACAGTGCTACAGTGCTCTGGCCCTGATTCTTCATTCTCTGAGCAGCCCCTGACACTCAGCCATGCTCCTCTTCTTTCCCTCCAAAAGGGCCTGCACTGACTCCCTGCACACACCTGAAGCCACATAGCACACCCTTCAGGTTCCACTTGTGCCTTGTTTGCCTTTCTGGGAGTCCCCACACTCCATCCACCTAAGCAGGCCCCAGGCTCTGGCCTGCACGTGTCTCCCATGGGGTTAAACAGAAACACACACACACACACACACACACACACACACACACACAAACACACACACACGAACAAGCAAAAACAATGGGATATTACTCAGTGGGCATCTGAGTTCAAAGGCATTGGGCAAAGGGACATATCATCTGAATATATCACCAAAACCAAAGAGCAAAAACACACAACCCAGTTTAGGAATACAGACATGGGCACCAAGGAGAGAAGTGAGGAAAGGGAGGTGAAAATTAGTGAGGAACAGCCTGAAAATTTTTCTGAAGAAATTCTGTTTCCCTTGGCCACATCGGTTGTTGCCATTACTCCTGCTATAGGATGGGGCAGTTTGGAGGAGGGTTTTGTTTTTGTCTTTTTAACTAGGATGTGATCAGCTAAGATATTAGCTGTCTAATAAATCAAGTTTTCAAATGTATATTTAAAAAGCCATAATGAAATTTTAAAACATTCCAAGAATGGACCATATGATAGTCTGTGTATTTTTTATCTTGCTAAATTTGAGATTTTTTATTAAAGTTAGCATTTATTTTGAGCACTCTGTTGGTTTAAAATTTTTTCAAAGGAGTCGTTTAAAATTACTACTATCAGACAATCAGGAGTTAAAGTACTGAAACAAAAAGATTATTAAGAGAAGACTTGGTAACTCCTTAAAGTATTATGGATAAGCCACTGACTGGCTTTTCTTCTACAACCTGCAAAGTGAGGGTCCTTGGTTACTGATGTAGATCATTCTTCACTGTACTATTCTGTAAAACATGGAAACTTCTAATGCTAATTACATTTTATAGTTGCATAGATTTCTGTACTTGCAGAAATCATTCACATCTTACATCCACATCAAAATTTAAATAGCATGTAAATTTTATGATAAATCAGCTAAATTAACATTACTTTCAATTGGTTTACATGGCAGCATTTTGAAGGAGCAAAAACATCAGTATCAAAAAGCACATGCATTTTACTGTTTTGATTTCCTATTAGTAATTACACAATCAGTTAAATTGATCATTCTGGCATTAATTCTGTCACGGTATCTGCTCTGATAATTCTCATTCATGAAATTTTACAATGTTCTGATATAATGATAAAGATGTGTCCTAATTGCATTTTGCTGCTAAAAGACATTTGTGTATTTTGTGAGCTTTTAAAAAGCATATTCTGCCTCTTTATTGATACTGTAAATTGAAGCATTAATTTTTCTCTGAACATTACAAGTATTTCCCAAAATAATTAGATGATAGACTAGGTAATTATCATCTCACATGCTGAGATATGTATGTGTTGTTGCACCATCATAAACTTTTTCAGCAACAAAAAAACTAAATAAAAATGCTCCCTTATTAAGTATCCCTACTTTTCTTTATTTAGTTAAGTTTCATTTATAGAGACTGAAAGTTACCTCAATTTATATATAGATTAAATTTGTTGAAATAAGAAACAAATTTTGTGTGTTTGGCCAGAAGTATTTATATTACAACATTTTTTTTTACACAGGCTAAAATATTAGAAATGTCTTAAGATTTTTACTTTAAACAAGAATATTTAATTCTACATATTTTAGAAGTTTTCTCTTCTTCCTAATAAATTTAATGCATTTTCTCAAAACACGTTGTGAGTCAGAAGTATCACAACTCAAGTAAAATAATCAGATACGCAATTCTGTGGTCAAGGACAAGTCTCACGTAAATTCTCCAAATCTTATTTTGATATTTCATAGCATATGCTCTTGTTCTTAAACATGCTCACAAGTTATTATTGTCCCTATAATTTTTAAAATATCCCTGGATTTTTATTAAAATGACTAAATGCCTACCTAAATATTTCTAGGACAAAAAACCACATAGAAACATTGATTTCTTACAGCAACATTTTTTCCTCACCTATTTCATAAGGCAATTTTGAAACTAGAAAATTGAACAATGAATTTATTAGCTCATGCTTAATGTGTGCCTCATTCAATGCAGATAAATTTTTTTTTGGCCAAAGGGAACCTGAGAAGCTTTAGCATATCACTAGGAAAATAACCAATAAAATGTACCTCTTTTTAATTTGGTTCCATCTTACAGCAAAATTGCAAGCTCTTCTTAATTTCTTTTATTCCACTTTCATATCACTCCTGCTAACCCTGATAAGAAAAGACACACACACACACACACACACACACACACACACACGCTGAAAGTCTGATTAAATGGAAGCATTTATGGATGTTTAGGTAATATTTCCAGAGCTTCTCTTTTACCAGGCTCACCAATGTTCATGTTGCCTAATGAACAGACTTGTTCAAAAATGGCCCCAGTTGCTCAGTCTGAATTTCCTGGACAGCATGCTAGCTGGGAACAGAGCTTCCTCTTTCTCCCAGCAGAAAGAGGTTGCAACTGACTAAGCCTCCCCTGGGTCTGGGTAGCTTCTTTTACCCCTGCAAGAGGGCGCTGCAAATACCAAAGACGCCATTTCTTCAGGCACTATAAATACCAAGTCATTCAAGTAGCATATATCTAAACTAAACTGCACGGATCTCAAATAGTTCTCCAAGTTTAAAAACAAATACTTTTCATACCTCAATATAAAATGAAAGGAACAGCAGGGCAGTCTCTCCTATGGTGCATGGGCCCACTGAATGTTTGATAGCACCTGGTCACAGCATGCACCTTGCAGGCCGATGGAAATATTACCCCAAAAAGGTAAAGACCCCAGTTCTTGTCATACCTGAAAGGTAAGTTTACAGTTGGGAGATGGTGTGTTGTGTAGCTGAAGATTTTAAAAGACTTACTTGGAAAAGGAAAAGTCCATTTCCAAGAACGGGAGGAGGGCTAATTGGACGGAGGAAAAGTGGCGGGTTTTTGTCCCCCCTTTCTCTTATACCCTCCCTCAGAGATCTGTTGATTGATGGTCTCTTGTCCCTGGAGTGCTTAGCCATGTTTGGCCCCTTTTGAGCACGTTCTTACCCATGGTGCATACAGGAAGACCCACCACGGGGTGCTAAACTGCAATGTTGATTATGATACAATGAACACTGGGTTGTGTCTGGTTAAGTCCTTTTTGCTACCACACAGTCGCGGCTGTCAGGTTCTAACAGGTTTCTTGCTGGCACTGATTTAGAAGAAGTCAAGTCCCTTTATGCTGGAGGTGGGCACAACACCATCTTTTGGACCATCCTCCCTCTCCTCCGCCTTTCTGCCCAGTGTCCCCACTTATCTAACTTCCTAACAGAAGGATTGCAGGACCTGCGTCCCTTCCTTGCTTACCTGTGCCTCGTAAGCTCTCACAATAAACACTACTTCTTAAACCATATAATTAACTGTGGATTTTGCAGCAAGCCCTGTTACGTGTTGTTTTATTGAATGCAGAATTGTTTTTAAAAATACAAAAGAAAAAGTTATTTTCAAAAGCCTTTATATCCTTACAAAGATCAATAATACATGACTTTAAAACACAGATTTTTTTATCTGAGTCTTATATACTCTTTGAATAAATTAGAATAATTCATAAAAATGAAAATAACTCTAAATATGCTTAGCCTTTTATCACTGTACAGCCTTTTATCACTTAGCCTCTTATCAAATTTCTCTTGGTATAAAATAAAGTAATCTTCAGAATTATGCCATTTATAAGCCAAGTTATTTATTAGATAAAATCTTTTTATTATTTTTCTATTTGTTTTTATGTGTGACATTCCAATTTATATCTTATAGCTCTCTTTCATTTTGTACATAGAATTTTAATACTATATTAGTAGTTTCAAACTTTCCTTTTTTGTAGCAAAATGTTTTTTCAAATAGTCTTACACACCATCACAATACATTAAGCATTTGCACAATTTGAAATTTATTTTATAGAAATCATTTCCAATTGATGACCATACATTTATTTTTAATTCAAATTTCTAACTACATTTTAATATTTTTGGAGATAAATTATGAACCTTTCCTAAATATAGTGAATATTTATTTAATCATTGTAGCAATAAACATTTGAAGACTTCTCTCTTGTCATTCCCAGGGCACTAAGGCAGAGCCAGTGTAAAAGGGGGTCATCTCTGACACCATGTGTCCAGGATGCATGTTTCAGCTCATCTACATGCTCACCTGCTGAATGAGGGCAAGAGATTTAGCTTCTCCTAGCTTCTGGTTTTCCATCAGTAAATTGTGAATTTGGTTCAGAGCATTAGCCCTGGTGTTGTACCACCCAGGTTTACATAACATGCGAAATACATATTACGTGTATCATCTGTGCAAGAGAGCTAAGCCAACTGTGTCTCAGAATCCTCACTTGTAGATTGAAAATATTAATAGTGCTTACCTCGCAGAGTTGCTGTGAGCGTTAATAGAGGTCTACTTATGTGACCATTAGAAGCGTGCTTAAGCCTGTTCTCTGAGGGTGGCTATTATTAGGGCAAGTATATAATCAATGATCCAAATCATGACACTTTTGAAAGGGTGCTCCATTAAAAATTATTTCTGAACATAAACCAAGACTGTCCCAGGCAAACTGGAATATATGATCAACTTAGTTAACAGACCCTTACTGATTGGAAGACGTTTAAAGTATCTGATAAAAAATAGGAATATAGCATTAATAAATAATAAAGAGTAAGAAAAGATGGTTAAAATATAGGAATTTGTGATGAATTCTGATGACTTTTTGCTACAGAAATATTAGAATTAAAATTAGTTGTAAACAGCAAGTTTCTCCTGTATAGTACAGGGAACTATATTCAATATCTTGCAGTAACCTATAATGAAAGAGAATATGAAAATGAATGTATGCATGTATATGTATGACTGAAACATTATGCTGTACACCAGAAATTGACACATTGTAAACTGACTATACTTCAATTAAAAAAAGTAAAGTAATTGAAAATGAAGGCTGACAGAGTTGAACAAATAGCAATGGAGAATAGAAAATGTACAAGAATGTATGCTTCAAGGACTTTGTCAAAATTGATAAAGCCCTTAAACATTTCTTACAGGAATATTGTTTTTTATAATTACTGTGAAAGTAAAATGAGAACTAATGAATTTCATTTTTTGTTTTCATATACTACTCTCAAAAACTGTGCCAAATATTTTTCAGTTTAGGAATTAGCATACAGGGGCAATTAAAACTTACCTCTCATTAAGTTAAAGGTCAAATTAACATGTTTTCATTGCAATTTTTAAATTTTCAAGCTAAATTCCCAATATATCTTTAACATTAATTATGAAATGCTGGTTTCAATTTTAAATGGATTTACTTTAACTATCCATTTTCCAATGCCGACTATCCTTGACAAACAAGGACCTCCTGGCCCTTCCCGAATAAGGCCACTGTGAAGATTAAATAATATGAAGAAACAGCAGCACATATCAGTGCTTGGTGCATGCAATAAAATGTAATACAGTTTGAAATTTATTTATACTTGCTTCTATGCTAAACAATGAGAAAAGTGAATGAAATACAGGTGCTATTCTCTGAATGCTTACTTTGTATAGTTGGGGATTCTGATGTTCCAAATACATCTCACAAAACCATCTAGTAAGTACTCTGATAGTGATCAGCTAAAAATTCTGGCTAGGGGAGTGGAGGCAGACAACTGACAGAACAATGTTAAACCATTCTAAACCATCCAAGTGTGATTATCAAAGAGCTGATGAGAACCGCAGAACTGCCAGCACTTAACGACCCCGTCTAAACCACTGCACTCTAGACTTGACCAAATTCTAGCAAGATTTCTTTACATCCTTAGAATGACCCCAGGCCCCCTGAAAGTACCTGCCAAGAGGATTTACTGTTTGTTCCAGCCCAAGCTTGATGATAGGCAGATAGGCTCCTGAACCTCTTTCTTAGAGCAGTTACTTTAGGAAGCTAGCAATTATAAATCCTTTCTCTGTCCTTCCAGAGGTAAATCTACCACCACAAACTGGTTTTCCAAGGACTTAAGAGCTGTCTTTCTGAAATGCAAACATTCAGAGAGATAACTCTCTCTCCCTCCCAGTCCCTGTGGAGGATAAAGGCCTGAATTCATTTGGGGAGCTTTCTCTAACTTACACCACTGCCTCCTGTCCTGAAGATGGGGAGGTTTCATCTCGCCTTTGGATAAGTGCCAATTAACAAACCCCAGTCACATGGACCAACCCCCTCAATACACCTCAGCACTTTTCCTCATATACCTCATCCTTTAAAACGTCTCTCACCTTTTGTTTCAGCAAAATTGATTTCTGTTTATGCCGGGCCCTCTTCCCTGTTGCAAAAATGTCTTGAATAAAATCTACGCTTGCTACTTTTAACTAGTGCTCAGCTTTGTTTATCTTTTACACTGGTATACCAAAAAGGATTAGAGAAAACTTTGTATGCCTTAACTTCTCTGAATGCCTTTCAGAAAACCTATTATTCCCATCTACTTACTATCTTTAGGGAATAGAACAGAAATATCTTGTGAGTGTAATTAGATCACCTGGACTTTTCACGTTAAAGGGATATAATGCTTATGCTCACCATTGCGTCATTAAGGAGAAAGAACATTAAGCATTCAGTTCATATGTTATTTTTCAATTTCTTAGAAAAATATTGTTTCCAAGGTGGGGAAAAAACTGTACTTGTATGTCACTCCAAATCTGAGGCTCTCTCTACAAATAAGTCAGAGCAGAATCAGAGGAATTTGCATAGAAGAAAGCATTAAGTGCCCTGGAACACTGTGCACTTCTGGGGCCTCAGATCCTTATCCTCGGATCCAGCCCTTGTCCACCTTGCTCTGCTCTGAATCTCAGGGTAGCTGGTCCCTTACTTAGTCCCTTTCAACAAAGGCATTCAGCAAGATGAGAGGGTGGAACCCAGGCAAAAGTCAGGGTTTTTCCCCTCTCTTGCCGACACAGAGTCTCTCCAAGGTCTGGCTGTGAAGGGGAGTGCACCCTGGTTCCTTCACCCCCAGGAGCCCCAGCCCTGGCCCCCAGGGGCACTGCCTCCTCCTTGGCTTTATCCAGGGCTAGTGCTGGCATAATGGCTTCCTGCTCTTGCTAATCTCCAGTGTGCTCTCAGCTTTTCCAAGATTGTGCAACCAATTCCCTGCCTTACATTTTCTCTTTTAAAAATGTAAAATTGTGTCTGTTTTTCTGCCGAAACCCTGATGGATACAAAACCCCCTGCAGGAAAAACGCAGTTAATAATGTGAGCGAGCAGTAGGAGATAGTCAGAGATGTCTTAAACTGTAAAACAAGTCAATTCTTGTTTTAAATTAGCGATTTGTGTCTTAGAGTTTCCCTGTAATTATATGATAAATCTCCATTTATGTGGCATTTTAATGAAATGAATACAGCTAATTTTAGAAGAGAAAAATATAGAGTGAATCCATGTTTCTGGGATCACGGTTCAGCTTATCACAAATGTCATGTCATCTAAAACAGCAAATCTAATAATAACCATGAGAATACGCAGTTAGTAGATCCCCATCTGGGAGTTTCAGAAGTTCAAATGCAGCAATGACAACAACAACAATAAAACTATACATAACTTAAACTGTCATTCCCCAATCCGAATCAGTTTCTAATTCAGCTTCTAATTAAAACTAATTATTTTCAACTTTTCCCTCAGTACAAACACATTTATACGAGCATTATTCATTCATAAATAGGGATTGTCACCCACAGCAGTGTGGAAAAGCTATTTATCCCTTAAAAAACACTATAATTAGAACTTATAAACTACCAAATGTAAAATCTATTGTCTTATGGAGAAATATTCTATTTATTTGTATTGTTTAACAATTAGCCAGTCTTATATAATGATTTCTAAACACAAACCAAATAATTCTATGTCATTTTTCTTTCTAAAACTTTATTACCTAAAATCTTTGGACGTCTTAAAGTATTGACCTCATGTAGCAGAATCACTTGAAGTGTTTGATACAGATTCCTGGGCCTGATCCCGTCCCTAATGAAACAGTGAGTGGGCCTAAACACATACATGGCTAGCAGGTTCCTCCAGACATTCTGGGACACATTGAAGTTTGAGAACCACCAATATAGAGAAATGAAATAAATGTATTCAGTTCCAATTGTAGGTCATTTCACAAAATAGGCTATAAAATATTTGGAAAATACCAATATGCATATATCAATATAGAGATTGAACTCAATAACAGTGAATAGTGCAGGGCTTGTGAGAGTAACAAATGCTTTGTATAGAAATATAAAAGCCCTCTGATGTGCTTACTTGCTTATGAAATCAGATCTGAAATTTAAAAGATGGAAAATAAAGAGCAAATGCAGGACACAGACTGACACAGAAACTTCTGTCTCAAAAGGAAGCACAGTGTGCAAATGGATATTTAATAAGCCAAACTGGGCAGTAATCAGAGAGAAGATTCTAACATGAGTGATTACATTAGCAGAGGCAGTTGGAAGATTTAGTGCCAATTTTTTTTAGTGCTACATAAGGACTGTACAAAACAAGTTTCAACAGAAATAGCTTCTGCTGGATGTCAGCTTTTGGTTTTAGACTGTTCCTGGCAATTGACCAACTGGTGTTGAAAGTTTCAGTTTGACCACTTGGCCATGGACCCTCTCTAAGGGATCAATATGAGGCAAAGCAAAACTTTAAAAAATTGTAAGTTAGATACACCACAGTTTGCACTCAAACTAAGGGTTAGTCTATTTGCTTTTACTATTTTTTATAGGCCTGGGGAATGATGCCGATACAAGTATGTGAAATCAAACAGAGAGTTTTAGCATTCAGGCAAATAACTTATTCCATGAGAATTTATAGCCTCTGAATTTTATTCAGGAAGTTACTGGTCTACTACCAGGCATGAAATGGAATTATATAATTCATTTTCTTCTTAATGCCCTCAGGCACTATTTAGATGGTGATATTGAAATAAATAAATTATTTTTAAAAAGAAGAATTATTGTTAAGTATAATATGCAAATTTGCAACAACATGGTTTGCTAGCATTTGGGATATTTTATAAAATATATATATATATATCATTCATCTTAGAAATTATTTAAATAAGAATGTACAAAATGGTATATGCATTACTGGGACATTATGCTATACACTAGAAACTGACACATTGTAACAGACTATACTTCAGTTTAAAAAAAAAAGAACGTACAAAATGGTTATGATCACTGACTGTTCAAAACACCTACTATGTATCAATTAACTATACTTCCCTTGTTTTAAGTGCAACAGTCAAATGTCCCCTTGTAATATATACTTTAAGTTTGCAAGGACAGGACATTCTTAGAGAGTAATGATTTTTCACCCCATTTGTACTGATTCCTAAGTGCCTGATGTCACTCAGAAATAGTGAGCTAAACTAAAAAATGTCAAAACATGTTGGGATCATATAGACAGTTCTGTCCAAGTAGTCCTTTATATCAGTTATTTTTTTCCCCTTTTCTCGTAGAAAATCTGTCAAATATATATTCTTTTAGGAATCAAGAAACTTAAAGTATATCAAAAATTCATGTTTTGTCAATGTGACTTTTAATACTCGAATTGTCCTTCAGGAAATGTGAAGTGAAGGAATTTTAGATTCAGTTAGATATTTTATAATAACTATGTAATTCTTTTCTTCTAAAAGTCAAGCACCTTTAATTTTTAGCTAATTTGAGCAATTTTATTCAAGAGAGAATAGAAAACTGTAAATCTTTTAAAATAATAAAAAAGTATCTTCAAATTCTTACCCAAACCTAGTGAAATTTATATTTTAGTTTCTACCTCTTACCATACACACAAATGGAAAATTTTATTTTATTGCATTTCCTTAATATACTGAACTTGTTAAGAGCTTCACAAATATAAATAATTCCTTGCTTCTACAGTGTCTAAACTATTTTAACTACTTCCTACAGAATTAGTGGATTGTTTTGTATTGTACTTCATGCATGGAGGTCCCAATAAATAAATAGGCAAAGGATATTATTAAACAATGTACATAAACAGTAATTTTAGTGGTTTATTTAATGGGCTGTACTTAACAGGTCTAAAATAGAAAATGATTTTAATTTGTATTGATAGTATAGCCTTTCCTTTTTCTTGTCACATCATCCTACCATTAACATGGTAGACATACGGAACAGAACCCATACACTTTCAGGGATAAGCAGTCTCATTATAATAATTAAAACTGAACATGAACTCAAAATCATGATATTAATGTGTAATCCATTTCAATGACTGCCCTTCCCACCCCTCATCACCACCAGCAGCAGTTTAAGCCCCATGGAGAATTCATGCCATGAGATATTCTTAGGGGTTCTTTAACGGACTCCTGTAGGTGTCCCAAACAGGTTTCATGCAGTACTGTTCCAACAGGCATGGCATGGAAAAGGATAATTACGCTTACAAATGTTTAAATATGACCCTCATTAATCAAAGAATCATCATCATCAACTGCATGATTGCTGGTTCACCACTGAGGCTGACTTTCTTCTGTATGTTTTAGATATGTAAGCACTGATTATCCAAACAACATGTATAGTTTCTCTTTCAGTCCATCTTCACGTGTAGGGAATGCTTTTTTTATATGTGGATGTACTGGCTAACTGCAGAGGTGAAAGTGAGACAGAGAAACTGCTCCCTTTACGGCTAACTCTCTCCAGCAAAGTGCTGGAACAGAAGAGGTATCGCTTGATGTCTCATCGGTCTTCTTATCATGATTTGAGAGGACTGAATCTTGACATATGATTGGACATAAAACTTAGGTATTGCGATTGGATGTTCCTGAAAATACAAAAGAATATATCGAGCTTGGTAATTTGGAGATAATGCTGGATCTGTGGGAAGAAGTCCATGTCCACTTGACATTCTTGGTAAATAAGGCAAAGATGAGTCATTCCAATGAACCAAGTTATTCACAGCATGCCTTTGACTCATCTGCCTTTACATTGACAATCCCTTTGTCAAGCTTCCTCAAAATCCAATCTCAACTGTAAGATGCATTTATGTGGCCACAACAAAAAATCCAAATCCAATTGGAAGACACAAAGAGTATTACTTCCCTCTAATAGAGTTCAATATGCACCATTGTCAGTGATCCTAACTCCGATAACACATAACCTAGCAAACGCCAGAGGCTTATCTGAATCAAAATACTTGTGACACCACAAAACACCACAATAGGAAAAAGATAAAAGTTAATTCTTACCATGTGTAATGGTTCATTGCAAGGGTTTGGTGGTCACTACTCCATTCTGTAATTCTGGGTACTTGGTTTCTTCTATTTTGCAGCTCTGTAACATGAGAAGACGCTGGAATTTTCTGTATCTAGTTAGGCCATAGCAAAAGACAGTGGGAAAGGCAAATCATCTTTACAACTATGGCTCTGAAGGCACACATCTTTTCATGCCTCCTTTTTTTAAGTAATAATTAGCTACATGGCTCCTCCTACATACTAAAAGTTCTGGAAAATGTTTTTTTTGGATGGGCATCTGCTATCTAGCAACAAATCTATACTATAGAAGGGGAACATGACTTCTTGAATACTCAGCTTTCTATGGTCCCTTATAAATGTGCACTTAAAATAGTATGAAAACATACAAATACAAATGTAGGTATAAAGAAAAACAGAAACTCAAATATGTTTGAATTCATCAGTATATCACACAAGAAACTGATGTGAAATTAATGGCTGCATTAAAAAATTGAATATATAGTACATATAAATATATATGCAAATTATTTTGAATAGCAAACTTTCTTATCCAATATTCATGAAATATTCATGAAAAGCCAAAAAACCTCAGGTTATTCTGATACACAATATTTTTTGAAAGCAAAATTAAAATGGAATAATATCTAACATTTATAACATTTTATGTTTTTACATACAATATACTATAAATTATTAGAATAAATAGATGAGGTTCTGGTTTCTGAAGAGTGAAGCCAAAGTGGATGAGTTTCCTTTAAGTGATACCATTTGAACTCAACCTGTCTGATACCACAGTCTTCACTTTACCCACAATGCTCTGCTAACTTACCTATGATGTGAACACAGAAATTTTAGAACCACACAAATATTTTGAGCAGATCAACTGTTTAGATAATGGTATATTAACACTGATACATATTTTGTTCTTTTCAACCCAAATTACACAATAAATGCTGGAGAACAAAGTAAGATATTACAAAGGACAGAGAAATCCTGACAATAATCAGAGTTCATATTAAACTACTATTAAATCAAGAGGCAGGGAGAAGTCCGGGAGCCTCAGACTGGCTCCCAGTTTCTTTTCTTCCACATTCAGACACACTAGGCCCACCCAGGCTGAAGTTTTGAAGAGAAGTGCAGTCACCTCACTCACATGAATGATTTAAGTATAAATGTCATTTTATATTTAGACATAATTTGTGTGACATTTTCCAGAGAGCCATTCACCATAAACCATAGATTCCAACTATTCTTACCAAACCTTGTCTGCTATAAGCAGTCCCTAGATGAGCAATTTTTCTGCTAGATTTTTTTCCCCCTAGATTATCAGCCATTACTATGTTTTTAAGAAGACAAGATTGGGTATCCAGAATGCTTTCTTTCCCAGGAGCACCACTCTCATCTTCCAGATAAAAGAGTAAATGAATTGTATAGCTGTACTTTTAACCTTTTATGTCCCACAAATTATACTGCTTACTCGTTCAAATTTTAGTGTTGAATACACAGTATTTAACAAATATATGTTGACTTATCATTAAAGATAAAAATGCTGAGATGGCATGAAAATCATTCTAATAGCATTTTGCTAATTTGGAAACTCACATTTAAAAAATGTTACAATAAGCACATTTTAATTAATAACAAGGCTTTTTCACCCATTGTTTCGACTGATATATCATAATTCAGTGCCATTGCATTTGTGTAACTCTTCTGCAGTTGAAAAGTTCAATATAGCCAGTAGGTGATTTTAAAAAAAAATTTATAGAGCATAATAAAAAATATAGATCATATGACTATTTCAACAGAGACTACCTAGCAATACTGATATTTAGTATTTAGTAGTTCTTACATAATACTAATTGTTTGTGTAAACCAACATGATAAATGGGCCAAACAATCATCTGCAAAATTCAATTTATTTTTCATAATGTTCTTAGTTGTTTTTATTCCGTAGAGATCTCAATCTAAACTAGTTTTGCTACACAAGACACCTAAATTATTGTAATTTTAAATATAATACAATATACATAAGGATATATTAAGATTATTTGTGCCATTGCAGATGAATGTCTCTTTTTATTGCTCTTAAATGTTCTGCTTGATGCATTTTTAATATTTTTTCATTTACAAGAAACTAATACTGACAAAGCCTGTTAATTTAATGATACTTTTGCCAAACGACTTCTATGAATTTAGTGTGTATATACTGAATAGTGTACAGTTATTCTGTAGATTGAATTATTTTCTACTCTTTATAATGTCTACTAATGGAATATAAATAAATGACTGAGAATAATTACTTGATGTTTCCTTCTCATGACAATAACTAAAGGCTTCAAGTCATTCCCAAATAATTTCTTACTTTCACAACACCTTCACAAATTGCATAAAGAATCTAAGGGTAAAGAATCAAACATATATCTAACCATTTTACTTTGCTTGCATACAAAATAGAAAAAAATACAGTGGAGAGAAATCAAAAACACATTTTCTGACCCTCGCAGTTACTCTGTTATTATTGTTGGATATGCAGGGGAGCAAAAGTTGCCATCCCAAAATATTTTTTTGGTGTGAGGATTATTTTGAGGTGAAAAAAAATCAAGACCCAAAAAACTCACGAAGAAACTGACCTGACCCCAAACTGTCCAAAAAGGAATTTGGATAGAGGGCCTGTGCCCACAATAGAGCTATCACCAGAGGTACTTGCAAAGACGTGGGCTAGATGTGCTGCGGAAACTCCAGGCCTTGCCTGGCTATCCAGTCCCCTCTGTGTTCCAGTGTCTCTGCAAAGCCCAGCAAAACTTGGTTTTCCAAGCACGTGCTTTTCCATCTCCATGTGAATTGCTTTCCTCCCCTTTGAAGTCCCAAACCACTACCCTCACCATCCTTTTTTGTTTTTAGCTAAAGATGGTATTTAAGGTGAGGGTTTCCACCATTTTAGCATGTTAGTTTTCCTGGGTCTCCCCATTTATACATTTTATTAAACTTTTCTTTGATTCTTTTGTTTTAATCTGCCTCATGTTAATTTAAGTTTTAGTCCAGCCAGAAGAACCTAGAAGGGTAAAGAAAAATTTCCTTCTTGCCAACAGACACTAGGGAACATAATACAATTAAATTTCAAAAATTAAGCTTTCACTTTATTCTTATAATGGCAGATACGTGCAAGATTGCTTGATTTAATCATTTTGAAGGGAAGCAGAACTTCCCAACAAATTCGTCTTTTGTTGTCTAAATTGATAAGACCAGTTATTTCATATCATACTGCTAAATTCAATTAACTTTTTTTTCCTAAAAAGTGTTTTGTGTAATTTTTTAAAATTCTAACTAAAATGTAAAATTTTATAGTTTACAATGTCTTCAAATAAATATACTTTTTCTTTGTACGTATGTATAAAATAATGCATGAGGTGACGCCAGGTGAAAACTCTCATGAAAGGAAGACACTGCTGGCTTTCTATACACTGGAGCATGTTATCAGCTAGGCCTGCAGTTACAGAACTGTGCTGGGTTTATAAACAAACTGAAGGACTTTATGACCTTGAGTAGCTCTTAGACTCCCATAAAAGATACCTGCACAAGTACACATACACGTTACCCCAAAGGCAAAGACCCTGATTCCTGTCATACCTGAAAGACAAGTGTGCAGCTGGGAGATGGTGCATTGTGTAGTGAAAGATTTTAGAAGATTTATTTAAAAAAAGGACAAGTACACCCCCAGGAACGGGAGGCGGGCTGCCCTAAGGGAGGAAAAGGGCTTCGAGGTGGTCTTGCTTGATTGACAGCTCTTGTCCCTGGAATACTTAGTCATGTTTGGCTCCTTTTGCATGTGTCCTTACCCGTGGTTTACACAGAAGACCCCATGATCGGGGGTCCTAAACTGCAGTGTTAGGTATGATACAATGAACGTTGGGTCGTGCCCAGTTAAGTCCTTTGTGCTACCTTGCAGTTGTGGCTGTTGGGTTCTAACCAGTTTTTTGCTGGCATTCATTAAAAGTAAAGTCCCTTTATGGTGGAGGCAGGCATAATGCCATCTTCTGGACCATCTTCCCTCTCCTCTGTCTATCTGCCCGGTGCCCCCACTTACCTAACTACCTAACACACATACCTATACAAATATAGCTGCATACACAAGCACACACATATATATACAAACACACATAAACATACACAATATTTCACTTAATAATTTTATTGACTTGTTCTTGTAACAAGAAAAATCTTCATTCCAATTTCTCTCCTATACAATTCAACTGCTGTTTTGCTAGGAGTCTGAAAAGTAATTTCTGCACTTCAACTATCTATCCATTTCAATTTTGAAATTTACTATTGCATCTAGTGACCCTAACGAGATTCAAGTCCCACGGGACCTATAAGTTGCTTCCGCGCTGTGTGGTGTCATCTGTCAGAAAAGTGGAGGCAGCCTCAACTCCAGAGACCTACTGGTTCCTGGCATTACTATCTGTTTCTCTACTTGAGGCCAAATGTAGCAATATCCTGTCCTCCATGCCCTGCGGGGCTGCCATATGTTGTTACACTCAGAGAGGACCAAAACAACCATAGCCCCTCTATCAATACCCAACGGGCAGAGATGAGACCACACCAGCAGATCCTATGCAAAAATACGATAGATTTGCAGGGCACTCCGCTGGCCTAGGCAGCTTTTTGCTACAGACGCTATTTATTATCGTAAACTAGTTTTCGGGTTTGGGTAGTATAACATCGCTGTTAATTGCCTATTCAACACTGAATTCCCTCTTCTTTTAAACTAAACCACTGACTTTTTACAGATAACCAGCTTTGAGTAACTCTATTTCTAGTTCAGAGGTTAAAGTCAGTCCCAGCTTTCTCATTCCCCTTGCTGATAGCTTTTGCAATTAGTAAGTGAAGCAATTCTAATCAATTAGATAAAAAAGGACACTTGCTGGGTGCTTTTGGCAAAGATTTCTATAGTCATAAAAAGGGACACACACAGGAAAATACAGTTTCTTTTCCCTCATTGAATGCTATTGTGTCAGCAAATGATGCCTGAAGTTGCAGCAGGAATTTTAGCACTTTAAGAGTGGGTAGCCTGAGGTCAAACTGGTAATGGCAGAACAAAAGATCCTGGATCCAGGATAAAAGAGTTCAGTCATCAGATTAATCACCCTGCCTCTGGACCCCTTCTTAAGGAAGATTAATAACACGTTTTCTTTAAATGATAAAAGAGGTTGCAGGAAATTTTCTGTTGTTTTTGTTTGTTTGAAAATTTTCTGTTGTTTTGATTTGATGTTATTTGATTTTTTTTATCTTCTTATCTCTTTCTTGTCTATTGTCTAACTGAGATATACAACAATTGATCTTGCTACCCAGATGCTCTGAAGTTTCTTTCATGCAGGTTATAAGGTAGTACAAATTCATAAGTTAAATATTTGAAACTCCATCTATGTGGTCTAATAGTACAATCCATTGACTACGGCAGCGACCAGTCTTGTTATATATGCTTAATATTGCTATATAAAAGTTGAGTGGAAAGAAGCATTAAAACCAGTTCTGAAAAGATTTCAGGAAGCTGCTCTTTGATAAAATGATCAAGGGACTTAATTTCCTTTCCCTTCTTGAACAATCAGAAATCAGAGTCATGGCTCCATACATATCTCCCTATTCCTTCTCACTCCAGGAAGACTGGAATCTGCTATTGCCATTGATTGCTGATCTTTCTTGGATCCTTAATAGAATAGACAACTCACTTTGTCTAGAAGTCTCTGATTGGGTGGAGACCAAAGCTCATTTTATAGTGTCTTTGTAAATTAATGTAATAGGGTAAATATAGAATCTCCTTTCATAATTCTTACCATTCAGCTCTTTGGTACCCTTTCCATCAAAAAGGAAAACTCTCTAGATATTTCTCTGATTGTTCGTTTATTTACTGTGGCAAAAAAGTCTCGAATTTCTTTGTATAAAAAGTCTATTTGGGTATATTTTGGATGTGGGTTAGAGGACATCGAGGTGTAAGCTGGTGGGGTTCAGGGTAGGCCTCCACTGTACTTGCCACTTTGTCATGTGGATTATTTTGAGACGAAGTAAATCAAGGCCCAGTGGACTCAAAAAGAATTTTTATCTTCCCCTTAATTGCCTAGAAGAAATTTAGATAGGGAGCCTGTACCAGGAAGAAAGCTATTACCAAGGATAACATTTTTTTTTTTTATCAGAAAGACTTTGTCACCGGACATGATAAAAATTTGTTTACCAAATATTTGTTCTTCTTCTCTTCCTATGAAATGTCTTTTTCCCCTTTAAAGTCCCCTACCCCCTTCTCCTTAAATCAGGATGGCATATAAACCTCAATTGTCTGACTGTCCAAAAGCCTCTTATCTTTGGGGTTCCTGTATGTACAAAATTAAACGTGTTTTCTTTTCCTCCTGTTAATCTGTCTTATGTCAATATAATTATTAGGCCAGCCAAAGAATTTGGAAGGGAAGAAGGGAATAGTCTTCCTCCCAAATGAAGCTTTAGAATTTTTTTACATCTTTCTTTGAAACTGAATTTTTTTAAATAATGTGTTGTGTTTTATCTCCTTTAATTGATTTCTATCTAGAATTCTATCTGAAGACTCTTATCTTTTTCAAGATAGTTTCTTTCTACTGTTATTTAACATTTAAATGATCACCTCTGTTCCATCCTATCATCTATCATCTGTCTGCTTCTTATTATAGGAGGTCCTAGAAATGTTCTTCTTTATTCAAGTTTAACTTCCAGTGTGTTTTTTTTTTTTGAGTCCTAGTTAGTGTCTTCTACTTTTGTTCTTCAGTTTTCTGTACTAATCAGTCTACTGTTTACTGCTTCAATCAAGGATTGCATTTACCAATCAAGTTTTCCATTTATATGCAATTACTCGTTATCTTAAATTGATTTTTCTCCATAACTGCTTTCTCTATTTTTATGGATGCAGCATCTTCCTGTATCTTTTAAGGAATATAAAACAAAATTTTTCTATTACTGCCTCCTGTTTTCTTATACATGTCTGAGAAAAAAGAGAGTGAAAGAGAGTAAAAGAATGAGAGACTAATACTCTGAAGTATAAATGCTTACCTAGGTCTGCAATATCATTAATATCTTTAATTGTTCTTGTACTCTTTTGCTGTTTGCTTATTTGCAAAATAAATTCAGTTTCTTGTTCTAGGAGGAAGATGAAATGTGCTGGATTTACTCAAAAATCTTTTCAACTAGTGGCGTATTTTCTGTGTACCTGGAACTTTTTCTAGACTCTACATGTGACAGTGAAATCATTGGAAAAATTTCACCTCTTGAAGCTTACACAATAGATAGAGTGGCACTCTCCAATAGAACTTTCTAAAGTGATAGAAACTGTTCAATATGGTACCCATTAGCCACTTTTAGATATGGGGGTAGGAGTCTTAGATTTCTAATTAACGTGGGTAATGTGGCAAAGGAATACATTTCAAATTGTATTTAATTTACATTTAAATTTGAATAGCCACAAGCATCTACTGTCTATTTACAGGAGCATCCATTATAGAGGGTAAAAGAAAGATAATAAATAGGAAAAAGGAGAAAAGGTATTTTCAGATAAGAAGGTGTTTTGAGAGCAAAATAAAGCAGTGAAAGAAGGATAGACAATGACTTGGGTGGAACACACTGTCTTTAGATTGTGTAATAAGAAAAACTAAGAAGTGAATTGACACCTGACTGATGCGGAGGAGTCATCTATGCAAAGGTTTACTGTAAAGATATTTAAGCAGAGCAAAGAGCAAGAGCAGACGTCCTGAGGTAGAAGCAACCATACACACACACACACACACACACACACACACACATACACACACACACACACACACTTCTTATACATAGGTTCTCACATATATAAACTTCTTTCAAAACTTCTTATACATGGTTGTGGGAAAAGTATTCTAACGCCTAGCTTTCATTATAACCATGTCCAAGTGTGCCTATTCTAAATATACTCTATTTTGCAACTAAGGAGCCTCATCTTAAACTAGTTTGCTGCATGATTGTCCCAGTATTTGGTACTTCACCTGTTTCATCTGAAAGTATCGGTGATATTTCACAAAGGCAACACTCAGGTATGAGTGTTATTCTGTTACTTTTATTAGGTACTAATTTTTATCATTCTAGTAATAATTGATTCATTTTTTTCCTAAGTGAATAATAATTCACCTTGCCACCTACCAGTCTGGAGTGATCTGCCTTTTCCCTTGGTCTCTTTTTGCCCTTCGTGTACTCAGGCTAGTTTCATATTTCACCCAGGAAATCCCGAGGTTGGAATCCCGAGAGCTGGTACTCTCACAACTTTTTTAAACATTTCTCCACTGGAAAGTCCTTGAGTACAGTGCATCTTCAGCCTACTTGTTTTCCCATCAAGGTGCAAGGTGTTGGTCTAAGAATCTCAAAAGTGATTTATTCATCAGTAAATTTGTTTGATAGTTAATTCAAGTCTTCTATATACTGATTAACTTCTACCTACTTGTTCTATCAATTATTCAGCTAAAATTATTCAGTATTTGAATATAATTGTGAATTTGTCTATTTCATCTTTCACTTCTAATAAGTTTTGCTCCAGGTATTTTGAACTCTATTATTAAGTGCAAGAACATTTAGGATTGGTATGTTCTCTGGATTAAACGTCTCCTTCATAAATAAGAGATGAGCTCATTGTCTCTGGCAATAGTCTTTGCCCTAATGATACCTTATAATAATATATCCCAATTCCAATCCTTTCTTTATGAAAATAAACAATTTTATTTGGAATAGTTTTAGATTTACAGAAAAGTTTGCCAAGACCGTACAGACTGTTCCTCTATATTCTTGATCCAGCTTCTCCAAATGTTGAGATCTTATATCACTGTGACACATTTGTCCAAACTGAGATCAACACTAATTCATTACTATTAACTAAACAACAAATATTTTTGCATTTTACCAGTTTCACAAGTAATGTCATTTCTCTATTTCAGGATCCAATCCAGGGTACGACATTGTGTTTAGTCATGTCTCAGTTTCTCAGATCTGTGACCGTTTCTTGGTCTTTCCTTGTTTTCTGTGATCTTGACTGTACTGGAAACAGTTTAGTCTTTTACTTTGTAAAATACTTCTTGGCTTGTGGTTTTCTGATGAACTTTTTTGTTTGGACAAGGGTTATAGGTCTTTGGAGAAGACTATCACAGAGGTAGAGAGCCTTCTCATCATGAGATTATATATATATAAAAGGATTACAAAAATAGCAACATGGTATCACCGTGATGTTACCAACTTCATCATATAAGTCAAGGTATGTACACCAGGTCAATTTACTCTACATTTACTATCTTTTCTTTTCCATACTCTCTTCTTTTAACATTTTTGTTTTGTTTTAATAGTGGTTTCAGAATAGCTTTTTTTTTTTAGGTCTAA
Organism: Camelus bactrianus; assembly: GCF_048773025.1. Taxonomy (NCBI): domain Eukaryota; kingdom Metazoa; phylum Chordata; class Mammalia; order Artiodactyla; family Camelidae; genus Camelus; species Camelus bactrianus. Next base: position 83,566,905 of record NC_133543.1, on the reverse strand, counting down.
TTTAACCTCATTTTAAATGCATATTCCTAAGGACTCTACCCAATGCCTTACACATTTCAAGATCTCAACCCTCTAGGAACATAGATTATTCCCAGCTTTGTCTGATATCCAAGAATTGTTCATCCTACTACTTCTCATGGTTCCTTGCCCAGCTTTGAGAGTTTCCTCTTGCACATGTTTACATCTGTAGTCAGCCAACATCTTTAACAAGCCCTCTGGAAGAAGTCTAGAGCTCTTTCACAGTGGAGCACTGTCTTTTTTGTTACTTTGCCATGCAAATTTTCAGCATCCCTCAATTCTGCTCTCTTCCTCTTCAACTCAGGTAAGACACCAGGCCTGTGTTTCAGTTCTCCTTACCTGCACTATGGCCACCTCCAGGCCATAGCTGGGCAAGAGTAGTGTTTATTTTATACACTTGTAGTGTCTTCTGTCTATATTTGGCAAATCCTTCCTTCATATATTTTATCTAGTTTGTTATTTGTTTACGGGGGGATCACAAATTCCCGTAGTAGTTAATCATTCATGGTGGACGCAGAAGTTATATCCAGTGCATCAATTTCTAACAAGTAGTTTATTTAGAAATAAATAATAATTTTTAATTACAAATTCATCTAGCCAGCCAAATAGGCAAGGCAACACAAAACTAAACTTTATAATAATATTTAGATAAAATTAAATTATGTGTCATATTTTACCAAACAGTGTTTCATCACTTTTATTTATACTAAGTAAATAGTTTGGTTAACACCTTTTCACTGTAATTTGCTTAAAGCAAATTAACCATGATAAATGAATAACATAGCCCATGTAGACAGTTTCCTTAGTACTTTAGTTAGCCTGCTTGTATTCTCTCAAAATTATTTTTACACATAGGAACATAAGGGGAATTGTAAATATATGTATTTCTAGAGTTTGCCCTAGTCTTATAATATTTATCTTTATTTCTGGATGGCATACAACAAATTAATTTAGAAATGGAACATATTTAAAAATCAGTAACATGTACTGATATTGAGATTTTTATGTATGGTTTGTGTGTGTGTGTGTGTGTGGTCTTCAATATGTTCAAGGTTTTGAAAAGAAGTTGTATTTTTCCACACACTCTCTACATATTTAAAAACAACCATTTTCTTTCTAAGTGATAATTTGCCCTTGTCTTAGTCTGTTCAGCTTGCAAAATAAAATACCATAAACTTGGAGGTTTATAAACACCAAACATTTATTTCTCAAAGTCTGGAGGCTGGGAAGTCGGGATCATGGCACCTGCAGACTAGGTAGATTCAATAGGGACCCCCCCACCTAGAAGTCTGTCTTTTTATCTCTGTAACCTCACAGCAAGGGAGATTTCTCTGGTCTCTTTTATAAGCACACTGATCTCATTCACGAAGATTCTGCCCTCATGACCTAATCACTCTCCAAGGCTCCACCTCTTACTACCATCACTTTGTGGGTTAGAAAATTCAACATAGGAGTTTAGGGGGAGGAACACAAACATGCTGACCATAGCAGCCTCTAAGACTATAACTTGAGACTAGCTTGCTTTTGTATTGTTGTTGTAAATTTAAGGTGTACACGCTGTTGATTTTATAAACATATATTGCAAATAATAACCACCACAGAATTCACTAACACCTTCATCCTGTCCCATAATTCCCATTTTTTTTGTGTGATGAGAAGATTTAAGATTGACTCTCCTGAGAACTTTCAAGTACATAATCCAACATTATTAGCTATAATCACCCTGCTGTACATCAGATCCCCAGAACTTGTTAATCTTACAGCTGGAAGTTTGTACCCTTCAACTAATATCTCATTTCCCCAACCTGAGCCCAGCCCCTGACAACCGCCACTCTTACCTGTTTCTAGGATAGATTTTTTTTTAAATTAAAATAATAATCATTATTATTAAAAAATTTCCCTATTTTTAGGTTAAATAATGAATTTTTTAGAAACTTAAAAATATCCAATGACACGGAGATGTATGATTAAGTGTAATCTTTTACAGTCTAGCAATTTTGAAAGCTTCTGTTTCCTCTTTATAAGGAAGAAATTCTGGGAAACTATATTGTTAGCCATAGTGCATTTCAAAGTTCAACATGATCTCTAAAAATTTCTGGGAAACCAGACTGCAAAAAAAGGTTTCCTTAGAACTTATTTTTACCATTATTATCCTACACTCAAGAAAGAGGAAAATAGAATCTTCTTGCTTCTCCATTCCTAATGGAAGTGTCCTTGCGGCAGCCTGCCTGGAAGATTAGAGACAACAGATACAAAGGTGAAATTTATAACCCCTGCCAGGACGGCGTGCTCCTGAAAGGAGTGCTCTCTCTGTTCCTTCATCAGGGATGACAGTTTCTACCACTATGTTTCCAAAATGTCATTTCTGTGGCTAATATTCTCACTCACTAAACTATATTTCCTTTAGTGATGAAGATACAATATGTTACAGTGGCAGCTTCCAAAAAATTTTCTTCAGCAAGATTCAGGAAGAACTGAACTGTCCCCATTATCCTCCCTCTCATGGCAAGCTAAAGGAATCTATTTGCAATGCCACAACACGTGCTGATGGAACTCCGTATGATTTCAAAAGTACTTCCCAAAGTTTTGGGAAGGAATCATATATGCACTCTGTGAAGAAAAAGTAATAAAGCCCATAGAAAAAATCATACAATAATTATAGGGTTAACCGTGTGCACTCCCTGCACCGTATGAATAGGTAAACACGTGTCACAGAGTGGCTTTCTTTGTTTCAACAGACAAAGTATGAGTAAAATGCTCAAAAGAGTCATCTTCGTTGGTTGTCAGAAGTAAGATAAAGTACTGACTTTTGTAATACATTGATGGAAATATCTGTGGGTCAAAATCTGCTAATATTTTGTAGGGTAATAACAGCAGATCATTTTATCCTTTACTTAACCAATAAATTTGATCACTGTTATCATATCCCAGAAATTTAGGACTCAGACTATCCAAGACTTCTTTAGACACAGATTTGGAAGGACAAATATGGGAGAGCACATCCTGGGAAAATGATCACTCTGCATCTTATAATATGGTTCTATTATCCGAACTTTGAAGGCAAACTCATAACCCTGGTGAGGAGAGCTGAACCCTATGAGCCCCAAGTGCTGATTTAGTCTAAGCTAGGAATCTCTGAATTACCTAGGAGAAAAGCTGAGATGACTCTGGTCCCTTTACTCTGGGCCCCATACAAGCTGGAAGCCAATATGTAATTATAATATGAAACATTTTTTCCTATTGCTTATAAAGGGGAACATTGAAAAAAAAAAAGAAATGGTTACAACTCTCAAACAAGGAACATAGAATATGATATCATTAATTTTATTTGCCTTTCAGCTGTTGCTCATTATAAAATGGATGTTCCTATGAAAAAAGAAATACTTTGCAAAGTCAGTTGATGAAAATGAATTACTGCATTTCACAGATGTTTTCACTTTAAAATGGAATATTATGATGGTGCTAAAACTTTTTACCACCATTACTGTAATTTGCATACCATTACTAGTGATGTTTATATTTTGAGAAGTTGAAATGTTTTTGAGCTCATCATAACCTAGTACTAATGATTCTCAGTACATCTGTGGAAAACCAACATCTAGGCAGTTTTCTCCAGCTCAATCATCTTTGATGAGTTTGTACTGTCTTCCAAAATATTCAACTAGGATTTTGTATGTACTTAAAGATTCTGCTTTATGTATACACAATCTGAAACTTAAATGGAAGGTAACAAATCAAAATTATGTGGCAAAATATGCATATACTTGAATTCTGGCATCTGTTTTAATAAAAGTATTTTAGTGGACTTATGCTATATTTTCAGAATAGCCAGATCATTTTAATTCTGGATTCGTAAAGACTGATGCTTTGTTTGCAAACAATGAAGTGAATTACCCTTAATTGAGAGTCTGAGATTTAGGAAAAAAATCTAAATGCTGCAGGTGCCAATAAAAAAAGACTCTCAAGAAAATAATTTCCCATGTAAAATATTTCAGGAAAGAAATATCAGTAAAATTGATGTAGAAATTAAACAATGAAAACCAAAGGTAATAAACAATTAGCAGATGTATTTTTTATTTTTACAAATAACCATAAAGTGGAACCAGAGCTCTCAGTGCATAGTTTCATTATCCATTATCTTCAAAATAAGGATAATTTTCAAATACCTCTGAACCGTTCCACATACAACTACATTTTTCAGTTTCCTATTTTCCACATAATCATGAAAATATCTTACCATTAACCAGGCACATAATAGGAATGCTAAAATTATCCAAGCAGTAGCTTGCATTATGCAGCATTTCCTGTATAAACGAAGTTTCAATTGCATGAACCTTCTAGTTCAGTACCATATGAGTGTGTATTTGATTAGCTTGAAGCAGAATAAAAAAACTCTACCTTAAACAAGTTAAATATGAATTACTTTTCATGTAAAAAAAGTTCAGAAGTAGGCTGCCCAGGGCTAGCATGGCAGCTGCCCAGTGCACAGAGGAACCAAGCACACGTCTGCTGTATCCTCAGTATCCGACTGTTCCTTAAGAGAACCTCATGGCTGATTAAGAAGCTTGTTGCAGTAGCAACCATACCAGATTTTCAGAAAGAAAAGAAAAAGGGAAAAGTATATGTCTTTCTTTCTTTAACCGGACTTCCTAGAAGTCCAACATAGCATTGTCCCTTACATTTCACAGGTCAGGATATAATGTTACCATCACATCCAGCTGTGAACATTGAGGAATGGGTAAATGAAAACTGGAGTTCTGATGCTAAAGATAAAGGGAAGATTGAATATGAGGATTGTAACTAATAATCTCTGCCACATACTGTATTTGATTTTTATTATTCTAGGTCAAAATTCAGGGGCTGGAATATTGGTATCCTGACTCTGTAGTGTCAGATCTAGAATCAAAATCCAGAGGTGTTTTACAACAACAGCCTAATCTTGACTCTAGACTTTCTTCAGTGCCAAAAATACTGTACTGCATAATGCTATTCCTTTTATGTATGAGAAAGCCCAACACAGAAACATAGAAGAACCTAACCTTTTGACAGTATTCTTGGGCTTACATATGGTTACTTTCTAAACAAACTCATTTAAACTACTACACACACTTTCTGGTGTAGTCAAATCTGACTTCTCTACTCAGTCTTTCATAATACCTTTTCCTGTTATCTAAAATATTTTTCCTTTCTTTAAGAAATTTCTTTCTTCTTGTATATCATCCTTTACAATTTTGAAGTTCAGTTCCTGTATTATTACAAAGCCTTCTTGGAAAATAGTGAACTACGGTTAAGAATAAGGTCTTAGAACACAGGCATTCTTGGCTCAAGGTCTACCTCCATCCCAACCTAGCTACCTTATCTTTTGTAAAAACTTCAAGATTCATTTTCTGCATCTGTACACTGCAATAATAATAGTACCTATATTTAAGGTCACTACAAAGTTTAATCAAAATAATGCATTTAAACTATTTGGCACATTGTCAGTTACAACATAAGTTCTAAATAAATTTACACTACTAGTATCCTTAATGATGTGTTCTTTGTTGATTTTCCTCTGATTCCCTATAGACTTTATAACTAAAATTACATAATTTTAGTCTACTTTTATTATCTATTATGTATTTATTACCTCCTACATACTATTTTTATCTCCCCAGTAGTCAATGAAGTCTTTGTGAATAAATGTAATGCATTATACATTTTCAACATCTCTCACAGTAATCTAGCAAATCATTCAATAGAAAGGAATTTAGTCTGTGAGAACATATGCTTTAGCACTTTTGGTATGTATGAAATGTTACATTTTGAGATTATATGAATGGATATTACATGGTTTCTGATATCAATGAGCTCATACTATTTGAAAGCAATGAGACACACTTCAATATAGAGAAACTTGATAGTGAATAGGTCACCCTCATGACCTAATCATCTCTCAGAGGCCCCCACTTCCAAATACCATATAGGAGTTGGGACTTAACATATAAATTTTGGAGGGACACAAATATTCAGTCTACAGCAACCATTTAGTAATTATAAATGACTTTGGTCTTATAAGAATACACCCTACACACAGAAACCTGCGTTGTTTTATTGTTTGCCATTGAGCTGAGGTTGCCGTGAAGCCTGTCACACATAAAGTTCCCGCAATAGTCTCGTAGGACGCTGCTGTGTCTTCAGGGCTTCCTGTTGTTGTTGTTTCACCTAAAGATGAAAACCAGTCTCTTGACTCTTTCTGTTTGTTTGTTTTCTAATCCTAAGATTTATAGAATTTAGGAAAACCAGAGGATGAGGCTGTCACCAGTTCGTACATGGAATGGGGACTGTGAAAATGGCAGAGTGAGTATTATGAAATTTATTTTTGTATTTTCTATGCTTCACCCACCATTTGTCTCAGTGAAAATAGCTGAAAAAAATATTTTTTAACTGAAATAATGGGGAAAATCCTATGTCTTATAATGGCAGTGCACACTCTTAGATACATGTTGAATGACAAGCAATAGGAATGAGCCACATCTCAGGGCTAGCAGCTGAGGGAAGGATATCAAGGATATATTATGTGGCTTAAAGTGAAGTCCAGTTGGACAGGTCCTATTTTGAAGGTCCTACTAAGAAAGGAAGAAGGTATTTTACCAAAACATCCTCAGATTTTTAAATTAAGGGAATTTTAAAATGGAAAGACAATAAATAAATGTTAACAAATGCAGGCAGAAATGAAAATTCCTCAACATTTATGAACTGTATTTTCATGAAATTTATCCTGATATCACATGCATTTTGTCATTATTTCAACTTGCCACTGAAAATTAAAAATATCAACATATATACTTTCTATATGATTATATAACAATTTTTATAGGAACGTTAGCAAGGGCTGCTAGCTACTGTTATTTTTTGGTAATCAAACTCATGAAGCACACTGTCTGGGCTGCTTATGGCCTACATCCTTGCCACTTTGACTACAATATTTGTTCTTAAACTGTAAGGAAATTTCAAAACTTGTACATAGCATTTATTGCATGTGTCTGTGAAGAATCTACTAACAACCACTGAAAACACGGTCATAGTTGAATTTTATGTTTTTAAAGGGAAGTACACTTAATTGTAACATATTTTCCCCCAAACTAGATGTGCCTCAGTTGCCAATCAGACAGGCTTCTTCTACCATCGAATTTGATGAAATATATAAGGCTGTTTAAAAAAAATGGTTGACAGGAAAGTTTGTTATACATAAATGTGACACTACAGTTTAGTGTAACATGGGTTCTGACTGACAGATTAACAAACTAACCATCCACCCTTAGTCAAAAAAAAAAAAAAATCCAAGATTCTAACTCTGACAGGAAAAAAAAAAACAACAGGCTTTTTCTTTCCTTTTTTGAGAAAGGTAGTATATTAAAATCAGAATAAAGAGATAAGGTTATAAAGTTGGAAAGGAACTATTTTGATCAGACTAGTTTGGAAAATTTATTTTATATTGTTTAACATTTTTAGTGTCAGAAAAATTACAAGAATTATTGTGTTATAAAATCTAAAGAAAACCAATCAAAAAGGCAACAACAAAACTGCCAAGTAAATAAAAAAGAAGTCCTGATACTATTTAGATATTTAACATAATGATTTATGGTTTATTAGTAACCACCTCATTTTAGTTACAGTTTGCATTTTGGTTATACAAAACTATAAAAATTTGCAGCAAAAAATTAGTAGCAACTGTACAAAGACTATTTCCACTATTATAAATTCAGTTTTGATGCTGATGCTTGCATTTTTTATTTCATTTTATTACAAATAAAATATATTTTACTTTAATATTTGATTATGTTCCAAAAGAAAGATAAATGTGATGTATTATATATCAAAATGAATTTCATAATAATTAAGCATTCTTTGTGTAAAAACTTCAGAACATAATAATTTCATTGTAATCAACAACAGTGTTTTTGTTTGACATAACTGAATTGATTGATACAAGTCACCTATAACAATAGATAAACCATGTTCTGACCAAATGTGGAAGAATTAATGTGCTGAGAAAGAAAATAACAACAAAGAAATGAAGTTACTCTTCGGAATAAGAGGAAAAAGATAAAATTGCTTTGCAGACAGAGTACTAAAATATAATATTTAAAGTTATGTTTTAAAGAACAGTGGAAAATATTTTATTGATTCTTTTGTTTAAAAAAAAGGGAAATTAAATTAGTTTTTTTCCCCCATATAGCACTCATGTTTTCTACTGTAGCAAAAGTGGAATTTATTGGAAAAGATTTGGAGATTCTCAGATTCTGTGCATCATCTAACATGAACTTCATCAGTGAGTAGCAGCAAGCCCTAAGTAATAGTGGCTTATAAAAAAGGATAAAATTAGGAGTTGCCCTTTGCCTCTGAGACACTATCATTGGTCTACCTAAAAACAATTCAAATACTTAAAAAGAAATAGTATTGGCTCAATCTTTCTTAATTCTGCTTATGCTTACCTCCAAAACCATATCCCCCATTATCCTCATTGTCTTGCTCTGATGGACATGTGTTTATAACTGCACTTCTTGAATTTTGGTACTAAGACCTATTAAATATAAACAAAAACAAGAAGAAACTTCACTCAAATACATCCCTGCATAAGTAGGAAGAAAGACCAGAAATCTGAATATTCCCAGAAATATTCCAGTATTCCAAGGTACTTGCTTCAGTTCCTTGGCAAGAAAGAGGAGCTCATTAAAAAATTGCTAAATGAATGAATGAGAGTTTGTATCTTAAGGGGATAAAACCCACACATACACAAAAATTAACAAAAGAAAACTAGCATGTGACTGAAAAGCAGCTGATGAGAGACAGCAGAGACTACCAGTCAAATAAAATAAAGAGCGTCTATCATTATTTATATACGAAGAATTTTCTCAAAAAAACCTGTCATGCTACCCGGAAGCAAGACAGATAAATCTTCCCTCTTGTTTCCTCCCTGAACCAAAACTGTTCTTCCTTTTTTCCTTAGTTTTCATTCCTTAAGAAATTCACCTAAATGTATATTTTTATCTGAATTTATGGATTAAAATACTTACACCTGTAGCACATTAGGAAGGAGTACAGTGAGAACACATTACGACACTGTACACCAACAACTCCAGGGATGGTCACAGGTAAACGTGTGCTCCCAGAACTCTGAGCAAAGAGAAGTGGAGACAGCTCTTCCTTCAGTTCATTCCTCCTCTGTCTTGCCTCGACATGACAGCAACGTGTGCTGTGGGTACAAGTGCTGAGTGAACACTTGTTCCAAGCTCTGTGGTCTCTCCAGTCTCCTGTAAAACTGCCCTCTCCCCCTGCCACTTCAGTTCAGTTGGTGGCATCGGCTCCTAATTCCTGGATAGTGTGCCCTTCCCTGCCGGTTCCTTTCACTCTGCCCACCTCTGTAAATAGACTCTTCCTTAAACTCTCCTCAGTTACACTCCTGGAGGCTGCCATCTGCATCTCCCTAAGGGCAGTTTGAACAATTTCTGACATATATTTTCTTAAAAGCTTAATATTGATGCCATGATTTCTCACGTGTGTCTCAACTCCTTCTCTCCAACAGCTGCAAAAATAGCACTTATTTTCCGGAGTGTGATGAGAGAATCAAATATTTTTAAAAGAAAGCTAGAAATGACAAAAAGAATAAACAATTTCTCGTGGGATTGATAGGGAAAAAATCATACACTACTCTTCTAAGAATAATGCCGTGGTTGTGAAAGGAATTATTCAGTAAAAATATATATGCCATGTTGTAGCAAGTTTTACATAACTAAAATTCTCTTTAATTCCAGGAACAAATGGTAGGAAAGTAGATATTTAGTTTTTGTGTGCGTGGGGTATGTGTAAAAATGTGTGGGTGGGTATAGAAAGGTCTGATACTAATAATTTAATGTAAGGTGTTAAAAATTCTACTTTCATGAAAATCCCAAATCACCTGTTTTAAAAGGGAGATAACGGTTTGATATATTTCAGAATAATTAATGATGAATTGAGCAATTTAATTATTGAATTCCATTGAAACCTGTGTTGAAGTATATATTGAATTTTAAACTAATTTGTGAGAAATAATAAAGTAGAATTGTGTTTTTAGTACCCCTCCACCTATTGCATTTATTTCCCAAATTTCGTTTACATGAGGGTGTCTAAATTTCCTCTAAAATGTCATAGTATTTTGAAAGTTATTTTTTCATAGGTAAGAGATCTTCACCTTTGAAGTGAGACTTTCGTTATAAACCAGAAATTTTATTTTAGAATATGTGCATATAGGCTATCACTTATGCTTTGAGGTTTATAGATTCTATTTCTATTAACTTTATAACCTCTGCAGCTTTGTTCAGTGGATTCTAAAATCTTCTCTTTTGCACCATATATATGTACACAAATGAATCTTCCCTTAAAAGTAAACTACCTCCTATATTACATGTCAAACAATTGATAGTGGTCATTAAATAATTGTACTCACTCTCAATTTTTAAAATTCTACTCATAAAATTTCAGTCTTAAAAAATGTTAAAAATTCTATAGTAATCAGGAATATATTATTATCAGATTAAAGAAACTAAATGCTCATAAAGTGATGCTGTATGAGTTTTAAGAAGCCGAACTCGACAGATCATGTCTGCTAAGAGCATACACTTCAGGAATGTTGATGTTGGGTTTAGTAGCTTTACTTGCTTCACTCTGATAAATCCCTTAGAATCAGACAGCGCAGAGAGCTCTTCTGACTTAAAAGGGACAGAAATCAATGGTCGAATTTCAGAATTATTTCTGTGAAAGATCACTTCCAGCTATTTTCCCTTTTGCCCACAGTCCCTAATTTGTACTCTGGAGCTTCTAGGACCCAGTGTTTGCTACATCTGGGTGGGCATCACAATCACCTGAAGTGCTGCTTCTCCAAATGCAGTGTGCACAGGACCTGTGTGTCTGGTCATCATGCAGATCCTGACTCAGTAGAGCTAGAGAATCTTTATTTTAAAAACAAGCACACGAGTCTTTATTTCTGCCAGCCTGCCTTCTATTTGAAATTAAGGCCTAGGGTCTCTGAATACAAATTGGAGGGCGAGCTCCTTTTTGTCATCTGAATTTCAATCTCCTACTCAAAAGTCTAGTCATGGAATTGCCTCACATAGACCAGAACACCTAAAAGTGTCACAAAAAGTATAACTTTCACCCTTTCCCATGCACAGTAAATAGTCGTTTCTAGGAGTAAGATAGTATACATCTTAACACGTGAAAATCTCACACAGAGTTGGATGCAATTTTAATACTCCTGTATTTGGGTGTATCTAATCATCAAGGTTTCTTTAAGGATTATATCAATGAAATAAGTGTTGACTAGCTTTTTAGAGCTATAAGTGACTACTAAAAATATATCAATATAGAAATATATATATGGCTTATTCCTTAATTACTGACTAAAATTTATATATTGGAAAATAGCATTATCATACAACCAGCAATATGTTTTCCATCCAGGTGTTATTCACATGCCTTCTGCTCTGATAATGCATTAAAAAAAAGGAATCATGGGGGGAAAAGCACAAGAAAAATTTGTAAATATTTTTTAAAATAATTAGCAACAATCATGGTTGACAGGAGTTATTGTTTGAATGTATAGCTCTGATATCATTCAGTCATTTATCCGCTCATTCAGCACAGCATAGGCATTAAATATTTTGTGCCAGGTACTATTTTAAGCAGTGGTAATTCAGAGGCAAATAAAACAAGCAAAATCTCTGCTATTACAAACCTTATATTCTACTGGAAGAAACCAAACATATACCAGGAAAATATATTATATTTAATTTTATATAATAAATATATCTTAAAGATAAAATTAGTGAGAGCAATTAGAATAATGCAATAGTTGGTATCTTTTTGAACTCTGACAACTGAGTCAAAGAATGAAACGAGGGAGAGGGGTTTGCGAGTAGCCAGGGGAATATCATTCCAAACAGATCGGACAGCAAGCATGGAGGCTCCAGATCAGAAATATCCCCGGGTGACTTGAAATTAGGAAAGAAAAGCAAGTGGGGGTGGGGAGGGGAGGAAAGGGAGGTTGGGGCTGTGGGGGAGTGGTGAGAAGGGGACTCTATAGAGTCTTCAGATCATGAGGAACATTTTGTTTTCACTCTGAGTGAAGCTATTGGAGGATTTTGACCAGGAATTTTAAAGGACCACTTGCCTTCCTGGGTGGAAAATAAATGAAGGGAAAGAATAAGTAAAAGCAAGGAAACAAGTTAGAGGGCTGATAGCTTAAAAGTAAGTAAAGCAGGGAATAGATGTATGGTGTATAGACAGAATGATAGATATATAGAAAGAAAGAAGATGAGAGAGAAAGACTCTCTGGGGAAGATAATTGTTCTAATATTTTAAAAAACATAAACATTACGATTAAAAAAGTATATTGTTTTATTTCTTAGTTATAGTAGTACTTTATCTGAAACTGCATTTCTAAGATATTATGAAGAATTTACAATTTGTAAGTTTTCTTATAAATGCCATTAGCCACATGTGGCTATTTAAATTTAAATTTAATCCATTAAGATTAATTAAATTAAAACATTCAGTTGCTTCATCACATATTTTGAGTGCTCAAAAGCCACATGTGACCAGTGGCTACCATACTGCACAGCCATGGACAGCATTTGTAAAGACTATTAAGTTCTACAGAATTCCTGAAAACACACTGAATTTTTGCATTTGAAACGAGTCCTTACATTTTTTTCTTGCACAGACTTGTAATGGGAAATTTTTCTAATTTAATTCTAATAGGAAAAAAAAAAACTTAATTCAGTTAAAAAAAAGCTTCACTAATTTAGGTTTCCTCATACATTTGGTATCAATACCTCAGGGAACAGTATAAGCTTAAAAGTGAGGTAATCCCTTGTTCAAAATTGAACATCTTATGAAAAAGCTCAAAGATAATCAAAAACCAGAAGAATCTGATGAGCACAAATATTCTTTACTAATTAAAAATTTTAAAACTTGTTTATAATTTAAAACACCTGAAGATCTTACGTAATTTAAAAATAGAACTACTGAGCAGCATTTGCATGTTTGTAAGATGTTGGTAAGATTGGCTCCTTTTTGATTTTCAAATGCCATAGAATTGGGCTACTTAGAAGACTTAAGTAATTGGACAAATTACTAAATTATTATGATCTATAACCTTTGTTAACATCACAAATCACTGTCACGTTCTCATTTATTCTAGTAATTGTACTTTAAAATCTAACAATTATAGTTTATATTTATTGCATACTTACTATGTAGATTATCTCATTTAGACCTCATTACAACCCTATGTTTATTAACTCTATTTTCTGATGCAGAAATCAAGACTCAGCATTTAGTTAACTTGATCAAGACCATATTTCTAGAAAGTAGTGCAGCTAGGTTTTTAAATCTGGATCTCCATTCTTCTACTTGAAACTTTCCATGATCATACTGATACTTCATTGATTTACTCATCAAAGATGTTTTAGCATCTTTTATCTACGTATGTGTATATACACATATACATACTAAGTACTGCTCTTTTCTCCCCAGGGATATAGCAGAAAACATGCATACACACACATACACACATTTTTGAAACTAAATTGAAGCTTTACATTATATAATTTAATTTATGAGGATAATGTAGATATGAATTGTAAAATTTAATATTTTTCTGAAGGTAATTTGTTGATAAAATCTTTTAGTGCCTGGAATATATGAGTCCCAGCAATTACATGGCTTGGTTATAGAGGAATTGCTTTGTTTGTATGTAATTCTGTTTTATTTAGTTAGTTAGTTAGTTTTATTGAAGCATAGTCAGTTTACAATGTTGTGTTAATTTCTGCTGTACAGCATTAATTTTGTTTTAAAAGTAAACTCTGGTCAGCAATGAGAAGAGAGAGAAATAAAAAATAACATACTTTACCTTTCATAATAATAAAAATAACAATGAAACTCTGAACAAAATTAGTTTCCAAGGCAATTAGTTACAAATATCTAATTTCACAAAATGCCGGCTTTGCTAAACTTCTGTCACTTGAAAGGGAATTCTTGACTCCAATCTGAAAGCCGAGTACCTAATATTTAGTATGCATGTGACATATTTGTGAAGACTTAACTACCTGAATAATGTATTTAATCAAGAAACTTAAATGCAATGTTTTTCAATGTCTACTGATTAGAAAAAAACATTATCAGCTCCCTAAAAATTTAAAACTAAGTGCTAATAGTATGCATAATGTTCATTTAGAGTTTAGATTTAAGTACTGAAACAAAAGTTGAATGTAAAAACTGCAGTACGCTTTCTGGTTTAACCCATAATGCATTCCTCCAACTCCATAAGCAACAATGAAAAAGAGGTATCTTCAAATTAATGAAAAAATGTAAAATTTTATCAGAGTTCTTAGGTGAATGTAATCTTTTTTTTTGAAATAGCTCTTTCCTCTCCTTTTTATCTGAGTAGTTGAAAGATGCCCTAATAAATACGTAAACTTGAATATGGGACTGTTCTACAGTATAATATGATAACAGGTTTCCCATGACATAATACTTGGGAAGGAGAGAGGTCACAAACAGAAATTTTATGAACTTTATGATATGCCCCTACCAGTTAAATTATTTGAATTCCACTTCATCCTTTTCTCATTCCTAGAGCATTCTCTTCCTCCAAACAGTGCAAAACATAAGGGATTGAAAATGTTGCTCAAAATTGTTCAAAATAATTCAGAAAGTGCAATATTGCCCCTGCTGACTGATATAATTGCCTTGGCTGTTGTCAAGATGCCTAATACTTATTTCCCTTCAAGGCAAGTCGTTCCTTCTGAATGTTTCTGAATGTATCCTTCGGGAGTGAGCACTTCTTTTACCGTGTGCATTCTAGGAAGTCCTAGCACAAGCTAGCCCACATAAATAACTCACTTGGCCGGGGCAGATCTTTCTTAATCTTCACTCTAGAGCTGCAACTTTCCAAGTTTAAGATTTGGGGCCTTATTTCTTTAGAGGGGGTCTCGTACGAACCTCATACAAACAAACATGGAAACACACTTACTTCCTACTTGAATTTTCCAGGCAGCTTTTACTTTCCTCCCCAGTATGAGTAACTAATTAGTTACTAATAAATTAATTAGTAACATAATTAATTAACTTCATTTCAGTCCAGATTTACTATATGGGTATTCTGTTCCTGGCACTGTGCTTGGAATGGTAAGTATAATGGTGAACCAACCCTGATTTGGCCCTGCCCTGCTGAAGCTTGGTCCACTTGGACAGAAATAATTATGATGTAAAAAAGCACAACTGACAGGGAGTCTTTTTTGCTTAGAAGTTTTGCATGTTCTCAGAGTTCAGGAAATCTTTGTAGCACCTACAAAGTTCTGAACAATCTTCTTGCCATTGGATGGAAAACAGAGAACACAAAATTCCTAATGACCTTCTTGACATTCACCTGAAATGTAACATGCATCCTTCCCTGTTTCTTACTGTTCAAACTGCAGTGCTGTCAACATATTGAAAAATCTAGTTGAATATCTGAGAATGTTAATCCCCTGTGAAGTGGAAATGGATTAAGTATAGATTTTGGTATGTTGACCAACTAGAGCAATCCACTTAGTAGCCAGTTCCCTCAATCCGTCCCACGTTTAGTGAGTCCTGACTGGAAATCCATATATGGGATCCTTCGCATATACAGTCATTGCGCAAAACGTATTTCTCCCTGAGTCCACAAGTAATGACTGGAATCTTTGAGGAATGGCTAGTAAAATCATATCTTATCGTGTCTATGTTATCAAGGTTTCTGTTTTTTGACTGCAAAGGCAAAAATTCTTAATCACTACCCTCTAAAGAGGTAGCAAGCCAAATAACTGCTTGTTCTTCAAAGTACAAACTGCATGGATTTTATAATAATTGTCACAACAAACATAGTCAAGTCACCTCAGTTCTCTCCGCCTTCACTTTCCCATTTACAAAACAGGAGTAACACTTTGTAAAATAACATAATCCATGTAAAATATTTGAAGCAGTGTCTCGCACATAATACTCATGCAATTATATTGCTTATTTATAATAAGTGCATATTAATTGATATATAACAAAATACTCTGTATACTAATTGTAAGGTTTTGCTTCTGTGATAGTTCTGATGTATGCTAAATAAACTGAAATTCATTTTAATAGGAATGTACCTTTTTAAATTCAGGAAGTCCCCCTAAACACAGTAGATATTTAACAAGTAACCAATTAACATAGTCTTGAAAATATCAACTGTATTATTGCAGTATGCATGATAGCATATAAACCGTTGCCTTTTATATACACCCACAGCTACCATTTATGAGCAATAACTATTCTACGTTTTGAGCTCTACATCATTTGCATTGTCTAGAATTTCTTAGGGTAACTCCTTAAATATTTTTTAGAAAGTAGCCCCATTCTGGCTTACCCTGGAGTTACTGTGAAAAACATCATGGGCCAGCAATGTTTTCAGCATCTATACATGTCTCTTCACACCAGTTTATATCCATTTATCTGATGGCCACATTTTCCAGTCCTGTAATAAATGTTAGAAATACAAAGATGAATATATCTTCTCCCTGCCATAAAGACTCATCATCCAACAGACAGATACCTATGAAAGAGCAGCTGCAATAAAAAGAGGGAAGTCTTCATTAGAACCACACAAAGTGCACAGAAGGGGTGGGGCATAATTAAATTCTGCTGATTTGAGGCAAGTCAATCATAATGAAATAACATTGAAGATGTGCTTCAAAGGAGATAAGTTGAAGGGAGAGTCTTTGGGGATGAGGAAACAGCTCAGTAAAGGTAGGAAGATGTTAGAGACTGTGCTGTGATCGGGGGAATAGTAGCCCTTCACTTCAGCTCAGTGCTGAGCACCTTGGAGATGGGACAGACAAGGCTGCAGTACCAACTGCAATTGACTGTGAATCCTGTAAGAAAACGCTAACATTTACAAAGAGTATTTTATGTGAATATGGAAGTCGACCATAGCATAGGCAGCATGAGATAAGAATGGAAATATGGAAATTAGAAAAGAAACAGTTCAAAAATTAGACATGGATAAACAAATAGTGGGAACGGCCATCGGATCAGTGGGATTAAGGAGAGAGAAAAGAAGAAAGATTTTACTAGATTTGGAGACTGGTTGGAGCTTGGAAGAGGAAGAAAAAGGAGAGAGGTAAGCGTGAGAGGAATGAAAGTTACGGCAGATTGAAGTGGTTTGGGATGGAATGTTTAGTTCCACACATCTTGTATAATATGTGAAACCTGTCACACATCAGATCATGTACAATAACACTATTTATATAGTAAGTCAATTTATGTTATATGCCCCATTTTCATTCTGCAACAGAGATAAGCTTTCAGATATCTTAGTTAATTCTGACTAAAATAATTTATCTTTTAGTTCAATATTGAATTAAATTCATATGTAATTATCACAAGCAATGCCAGAATACATGCAATCTGTCTTCTTTATTCAAACATTTTTGTCTTCGCTGTATATTAGTTCCATTGCTATATTTAACACAGTTTATATATGTTTGTATTCCCATAATATCAAGAAGTATACGAAGAGCGAACTGGCATATGGGCATGTAGATTTGAGGGAGGTTTAAACACATGGTGCATTTATTAGCCCAGAGAAGCTCAGAAATTGGGTTCACATGCAAATCATCTCCAGGGGAAATCTGAAGTGAACTGTTTCACCACTCATCCAGCCAGTGGGTGCAGGAGCTGCTCACGCCAGCTTCTAAGGGTCAATTTTGTGCAATTTTTCCCATCTCTCTGCTCAGTGGCTTCATATTAGTAGCTTGAAATCAGCCATGGTGAGAATATTTATGCTGAGGAAATTTTAGCAAATGCTACATACAAGAGTACTCTCACCACCCACCCCCAAACTGTTTGTTAATCATTCCCCAGCTTCCCCTAGGGGCCCTATTTAGCCATATCTCCATTCTCCTTCCTCCGGGGCCCAACAGCAACAAGCACGATTGTGGGGTCTGTCACTCAGACAACGCCCAGGAATAGCTGGGTATCAGGTCTCTCAATTCGTAAACCATTGCTTAATCTCCCTGGAGTGTTCGCATACGTACTCATCCCTGATCTTTCATCTGGAAATCACTGGTGGGAGGAAAGACAAACTTTTTTTCAACTCTCTGTCTCAAAATTACTCTCTTCATGAAAACTTGATGGCAAAAACTAGAGTGCCGGTTCTGAATCTGCCAAACTGCTTGACTTAACCACTTAGAATTTGGTGATGTCCACCCTCACTCATGCTTAATTGTACATGCATGTGAGAAGAAATGTATTCCATCTCCCCAGTTTCTGCCTGATGTAATTTATGTTTAATCTGAAGATAAGAAGCATCACAGAAATACAGAATTAAGTTCAGTATACATGATTTATTGTTATTTCTTAACCTGTTATAAATGTTATTTAAATTTTTATAAAATCTAGTAATGAAATCACCATGTTCAACATTCAGAGCACATAAAATCATTTAATATTTTAACTAATTTAATAATATAATTGCACTCAATGAGTAGAAACTTTTTGTCAACTGTGTGTTAATGTGCTATACTGTATGGTTAGTGACCTAAAGGACTCACAGTTAAGTAAGGAAGACAAAATTTAATTCCCCAAAATTTAAATAATAAAAGAACTTTAGTAAAAAAAAAACAGTTAAAGTTTAATAGATGAAGATACCTATTTAGAAAACATAGGAGTTCAGATGGATCATGAATTATGATTCATAAGGGCAGAATGAGGAAGGAGCTTCCTAAAGTAAGTCACTAGGTACAGAGACAGCGAGAACCTTTGGTGGTCAAAAATAATGGGAGAACACAGAGGAACTGAGGAATACAGTTGTCAAAAGAAGGAGGGAAAACGTGATCAAGTATCTTCAAATGCAGAGAATTCAGGGCTTGATATGAAAGGCCAAAATGATATAATTTATTCAGTGGCAGTAGCACCGTGCAAAGTGTCGTCAGCACAATATTTTTTCCCCACTCTTATTATTTTTAGGTGGAGGCAGCCTCTTCCTGCCCCTCCGCTCCTTCTTTCCAGGAGTGCTGGAGTTGTGACTGAGAAGTTGAAAGAGAACATTTGACATAAGTTCACCTCTCCTCTGTTCTCTCTTGGCAGTAGGTCTAATTTAGTCTCCTCTGGCCTCCTGGATGAAGCTGCTGCATTGGGCTTTGTGCCCGTCTAGTGCTGTCTCCAGGTTGGTAAATCCGTCATGGCCTTGGCTTCAGGTATCAGGCACATCTGACTAACATTAACTAGATTCTCCAACACTGTCCTCATTAGTATATTGCTATCCTGTTCTCCAATTTGCTTTATGCTTTTCTTATTTTAAAATTTGTTGAGAATTTGTTGAGAAGGGAATAAGAACACGCTTTACTGAACCAGTTAACAGACCCCAACATCAGGGTGTTAGGAAGAACAGTTTCATAAATTCATCAACTGAGCCAAGTAGGGAATGAAGGGTAAAAATGCAGCTAAGAAGCTAATTAATAAAGTATTTCAGTGTGCAGTGATATGTAAAATTGGACATAGAAGTGGCTTTCAGAATAAAGATGAAAAAGCGTATTTGGAAAAAGAAGCAAAAAAAGAAATCCATATGAAGGAATATGTAGAAAAATATGTAGAATTTTAGATAATCAAAGACATAGCTCTCTGCACTTGAAGAATAGCAGTTCATTAGAGAATAGAATTTCAATTTCTTAAAATTAAAAAAAATTTTCTTATGTATATATGAATATATATTTTTTTCATATACAGTTATATGTCTTTACTTACTTTCAAGAAAATATGTTCTTGGTTGAGACATTATTTTTAATCACTCAGTAGAAAATTACCTTGTCCACCTAATGCTATGTTTTCAAAACAAGTTAATCACATTTGCATTTACTCCTTCGGCTTACTTCTTAATCGTGGTTCTAATCAAAACTGAATGAACTTTACCAAAGAAGGAAATTTATAGTCCTGTTACACTTGAAAGATTCTGATGCGTCTGCTGATTAGGTTATCACAATTTTGCCTGAGTTCACTAGAACTCCTAGAAAGAGATAGAAGGGGGAAACGTAGCAGGTAAAGTCAAATAAGACCAAAGTCTCCCTTTTATTCATTTTGTTTTGGAAACTGTCCTGACCAAATTTGGGACCTTGTTCCTCTTCACTTGAGATACTTTGCAAGGGCCAATCACATTTCACTCGGGGGGTCCAGGATTCCAGTTTCAAATTAGGTGTAGCGTTTTGCATGTCAAGTGGGAAGAATATTGTGCTTTACATAAATTTAGACTGGTCATCATTTTATGATATACAGTTTATAAAGTTAATAATGAAGAGGTGATTTCCCCAAAAGAGGTTGTTTCCCTTCGGTGTTACTTTCTGTAATGGTTGCTTAAATAAATGAGATAGGCTTTGTCATGTTTACAGGATAATTGAGACTGTAATAATAACAATAACAACAACAACAATAATATAAATAATAATAACAGTATTTAATTATAACTTACTATATGCCAGATATTTTTCTAAGCAATATTACTGGTTTCATTATACCTACTTTAAATTGTTTCAACAATGTGTATAAATTATATGTGTTTGTATGTATACTTAGGGTAAGAAGCTCTTCTTCACCAGTAGAATCATAATAATAATATACATTTTTTTAATTTGAAGAAGCCACTATCAATATAAGGTCTGGATGGAAACATGGATATAATTATGATAACACACTGGTGTATCTTTTTTTCTTACCCTGTCACACTGTTTTCTAATAGATTTCAGAGGGGTTAGAGGTTTGTGACACAGAATTGTAGTGATTAGCAAATTAAATGAGTAAAGAAATGAACTCTGTGAAGATTAAGAAGGGCCAGGAGGAAATGGGAGAGGCTGAATTAAATATCAACAAACTGAAAGTAGAAACAAGTTGGGAAAGACTTGTAGTCTGTAACTACAAACAATAGAACAGCTCCTGGCCATGGCCATATTTCCCTATTTCACATCCCAGTGTTAACAAGAAAAAAAAAATTCTTGGCTACAACATAATAATTCCTTTGAGAGCAGGCAAGCAGATTAACATTCTGCCTTTTACCAGATTATATATCTTAGTCAAATTGAAATCCATGTTCTGGAAGTTTTTTTGTTTACTTGTTTGTTTTGTTTTTGGTAAGACCATTAATACTGAAAGATAAGTTACCTTAACCCCAAAGTCCCACAGATGAGAGAAAATAAAATGAATAAAACCTGAGTAAAATTAAGAGGCTGTAAATAAAAACTGATGCTTTATAATATTGATCAGGGATACAGACTCTGGAGACCACCTGAGATTAAATCACAGCTCTGGACTACTGTGCTGAATAACTTTAAGCAGTTTATTTAACCTCTCTGTTCCTCCATTCCCTTACCTAAAAAACAAGAGTAACAACAGCACCTACTTATAGCTAGGAGATAGTGAGGTTAAATCAGTTATCAATAATACTGTCTTTATGACTTTACCTATATTACTTGAAAGCTACTTGAATCCTAAAAATTCATATGGAACCACAAAAGACCCTGAATTACCAAAGCAATCTTGAGAAAAAGAACAAAGCTGCAGATATCACCCACCCAGATTTCAGACTATACTGCAAAGTTACATTAATCAAAAAAGCATGGTACTAGCACAAAAACAGACACATAGATCAATGGAACAGAATAGAGAGACCAGAAATAAACCCACACACCTACATTATCAATTATCTACAACAAAGGAGGCAAGCATACACAATGAAGAAAAGATAGTCTTTCCAATAAGATGTGTTGGTAAAACTGGACAGCTACATCTAAAACAATGATATTGGGATATGTCTTCATATCATATACAAAAATAAAGTCAAAATGGATTAAGATCTGAAACCATAAAACTCCTAGAAGAGAATATAGGCAGAACACTATTTGACATAAATCACAACAATATTTTTTTGGATCTGACTTTTGAGGCAAAAGAAATAAAAGCAAAAATAAACAAATGGGAACTAATTAAACTTAAAAGCTTTTGTGTAGCAAAGGGAAACATCAGCAAAATTAAAAGACAACCTATGGAATGGGAGAACAATATTTGTAAATTATACAAATGACAATGGGTATCATTTTTTGGATTGACCTAAATAAACATTTTTCCAAGGAAGACAAGAAGATGACTAGCAGGCCCATAAAAAGATGCCTGACATCACCAATTATGAGGGAGATGAAAATCAAAACAACAATGAGCTATCACTTCACACCTGTCAGAATAGCTATCATCAAAAAGTCTACAGTTATCAAACGCTGGTAAAAGAGAACCCTTGTATAATGTTGGTGGGGATGTAAATTGGTGCAGCCACTATGGAATAGTGTTTGAAGGTTCCTAAAAAAAAAACTTAAAAATAGAACTACTGGGTTCCCCTCTTATTGGGTAGCAATCCCAAACTTGGGTATATGTTTGGAAAAAAACAAAAACACCTATTTGAACAGATACATGCACCCCAGTGTCCATAGCAGCACTATTTACAATAGCCAAGATATGGAAACAACCCAAGTGTCCATCAACAGACAAAGGACAAAGAATATATATACACACAGTGGAATATCACTCAGCCATAAAAAGGAATAGAATTCTGCCATTTGCAACAATGTGGCTTGGCCTAGAGAATATTATGCTTACTGGAATATGTCAGACAGAGAAAAACAAATACTGTATATCACTTATATGTGGAATGTAAGAAATAAAACAAACAAAAATATATAGTAAAATAGAAACAAACTCACAAATACAGAAAACAAACTAGTAGTTACCAGTGAGGAGAGCAAAGCAGGGAGGGGCAAGACAGGAGCATGGGATTAAGAGATACAAACTACTATGAATAAAATAGATAAGCAACAGGGATATATTATATAGCACATAGAATCATAACCATTATCTCGTAATAACTTTTAATGAAGTATAATCTGTAAAAATACTGACTCACTATGCTATAACATGATACTAATATAATATTTTGTATATGGTATACTGCTGGGAAATAGGCTGCTGGAAAATAAGCAGCTGGAAAACAAACAGCTGGAAAACAAGCCACAACTAAATTTCCATGAGCTTAAAATATTATATTCACACTTACTTGCTTAAAATGCACATGCTTGCTTTGTTTTACGCAGTAGATGACCTATAGCACATATTATGCTAAAGAAAATTTGTGGTGAGCATTCCTGAGATTGACCATAAGGGCATAAAGGAGGGCAGATATTTCCTTAGGGTAAAACAATGGATGGTCCTGGAAAGCCAGATCATCCATTAACAGAATTTTGTTCTGACATGAAAGCATGCGGTTAAGCCCAGGGGAAATATTTGCTATCTCAAGATGTCCCAGAGGCAATAACAGGATAGATTTAGAAATTTTGCATACCCCGAGGAGGGTGATTGTTCCTAGAAGGGATAGGCCTGAAATTAATCAGTTAATCAGCAAGCAGAATTTAGTGCTTATCGCATGGAATATCTAAAGCCTCACCTCTTTGATAGCATTTTTTTCTGAGCTGTATACTCCTAATAAGTATGATGTCGACCAGGCTTTAGGGACTCTGGATCCACGAGATCTTGAGTCCCCTGGTCCCATCTTTGCTCTTTACTTTGGCTCTTTGTTTCTTAAGTCTTGCATTGCCTGTCCTCAGTCATGGTCCCAAGCTGTGCTGGATGCAGCAGTATACATTGCATATATTGTAAATAAAATATTCTAATATATAATATAATATTGTAAATCAACTACAATGAAAACAGAAAGCTGCTTAAAATTTGATAAAGGAATTTTTTCAGATCTATTCTACCTGTCTGTGATGTCTAAAAATCTCATAAAATCAGGTTTATATCAGTCATTGGGTTTAATTAGAAAGAATTTTTAATAGAGACAAAGAAATATCCAAAATAATGCTGAGCCTTGAACAAAGTAATATTTGTTCCCATAACTCAAGGTTATTCTTATGAAATTAAATTTTGCAATAAAGGCCCTGTAGGAGATTTTCTGAAAATTTTGTCAAGTCTTTTCAAATGACAAACTCTTCTTACTAATTTGCAGCTGCATAAGATTTCTCTTTAAGGTGGTATTCAGGGGTTGACTGGGAGTGAAATTCATGCATCAGCCAAATACTGAGTTCTGCAATACAGAACTTAAATCGAACTTAAAATCTTTTTACCATATTAAATTGATAGAACATTAATGAAAATGGAAATGCTGTCAGAATCAGATCAAAATAACAGTAATTTTTTCTGATCACTCTGCTTTCCTGGTATTAGATTTGTTACTTGAGATTTCCATTGGGATTTATAGTACAAAAGATTTTTCCTTCTTATATTTTCACAATTTGAAGGCAATGATGCAATGAAAACACATAGAAATTAAAATGAACAATTGTTAGTAGTACTTGGGTCCATTATGGAAACAGTAAGAAAGGAAATGCATTATAAAGGAAGAAGCTGAATAATTTTATATATATCCATATATTTATTTATACTAAGAGTTCTCATTCTTTTCCTTGTAGGAAGTTAGGTCACTCAGGGTATAGTTATCTACATAGAGTAGTCAAGTTTAGTGTGCAGATTATGCAACTCTTAAAGAATATTATTTTACTTGAAAAATCAGATTAAAAAATTCCAAATTCTCATGATTGAAAAAGCAGAGAGTTTTTTTTAATAAATTAAAAATTAAAATTAAGAAAATTAAAAATTAACAATTATTTCTGTGCTGCATAAGCACTTAATTTTTTGGTTATTTTTTACTTTATTATTCATGGACATGTTTGATAAATACAAAACCGGTATTTTCTCTACTGTCTTGGCCAAGACCCAGGTAGGCATACACAACTGACCAAAAATGTTTGTTTTCAGGTAAAAAGCATTTTACACAAGGAATAGCAAAGCACGTGTCCTTAAGTATTTCCTGTTGAAATGCATAAGTCATATCACTTACAAATATATGCTCTAAAGTTAAAACTTACATGAGCAAACTTTATATTAATATTTATGCAAAGAAAGGTGACCCTTCATGTTCTGCACAGAGAACAGATTGATATTGTGAACTTCTGTGTATAAAGCTGGCAAAAGCACTCTGAAATATTGTTGTAAATGAAAAAGTTGTCTCTGATTATTCAGACTTCATTCTATCTCATGTAACAGAGTAAATGGATATAACATTTGCTAGAATTTTGGAAATAAACTGGAGGAAAATGACTGCTCTTTTCTGTTATTTTTTTAACTGTATCTTTTGTAGTAGTTGTGTTATGGTTTAGGCAATTTGTGTTTGTTTCATTTTCTCTCCATCTCCTCCTTCCACAGCACTATTTCCCTCTGATTGAGGAGTTGCTATGACAGAAGATAATGAAGCTTGTGGCACTCAGCGGGGAGCCTGTCACTGCTGACTTGGGTAGCTGCCTTTGTTTTCTTTCCTAGCACTCCTCTGATTTTCTCAGGCACAGTGAGAAACAATTATAAAAGCTATGAGCCATTATAAAATATTATACCACCAAACAGTTATTTTTAAAGCCTTTTAATCTTCTAGGTCTCATTGTTTATCCTTAAGAGTGGTAAATTGTAGCATTGTTTTCTGTTCAACCTTCAGCATAGGGATGAGAGATTCTTTTCTGTTGTAGGGGAGGCAACCTTATACTGGGCACAACTTATCTAACTTCTTATGTTGGTTCACACATCAATCAAAAACCTTCTACCTGAAGTCTTCCTTTGTTGACCTGGTCTCTTGTGAATTCCCATGTCAGGAACCAGTGACCTGTTAAAGAGGATGATCTGGTAGACTTGACTAGTGTTCACCAGAATTCAGTTCTCATTCTCTTTCTGTCCCCCCAAAACTATATTTTTCAGGCCACTTGCATCTGAGGATGGTTCACTAAACTACCCTGACCAATGAGATATGAGGAAATAAAGCATCTATCATTTCAGGATTGTGAAAACATCACAGATGTTTCCCTATATTTTCTCTCCTCCTACTGTGGCAACCAAGGAGGTCAGGTGTACTCATGATGCAGCTATAGGTCCGTTAATGCCGTCAGCCTGTGTGAAGCTGAAACACACTGCGCCATCCAGACATACATACCATTATTTAGACATGTAGGACATACAATGTAAAGAGGCAATTATCTTTTTCTGTTAAACCACTGAAATTTCAGCATAATCCTATCTACTACAGAGTATTAGTTTTCCTTTTTTCTAAAGAATTAAGGTCATTAGGCACCATATGTGATATTGACAACCTAGAAATACTTAGCAGGGCATAATGGTATGGCAGGACTAAACCGTCCCACTATTTGCTGCTTTGTCTCTTTCAACAGAGCAAATTCCTAGAGATAACCAAAGAGCAAGGGAATAAATTAAGTGTCTAAAAGGTATAGACAATGGGGGTGGGAAGGATATAGCTTAATGGTAGTGTGTGCTTAGCATGCATAAGGTCCTGGATTCAATCCTGGTACCTCCGTTAAATAAGTAAATAAGCAAACCTAATTACCCTCCCCCCCACCAAAAAAAAGGTATAGACAAGATCCTGACCTA
Source organism: Camelus bactrianus (assembly GCF_048773025.1). Taxonomy (NCBI): domain Eukaryota; kingdom Metazoa; phylum Chordata; class Mammalia; order Artiodactyla; family Camelidae; genus Camelus; species Camelus bactrianus. The sequence goes on along the minus strand of NC_133543.1, from coordinate 83,540,295 downwards.
GATTAGGGGAATGTAGGAAGAGCACAAGTTTTGGATTCCAATGCTACTAACTGAATCCTCTGTTTCATTCAACAAGTTTGACAAAAATACCATACTTGTAGGTTGTTGTAAACAATTAAGCATAATGAATGCAATGTAATTTGCAGAAGTGCAATAAGATAGATGTTGGCCCCTAAAATACGATAGCTATTATTATTATTATTAGGCTAATAGTACCATATGGATGCTAAAGTGTATAGGCCATTTAGTGTCAAATAATAATACATAAAACTCTCATTCTTTCCCCATGGTAAGAGGTATCCATTTCCACCAATACAAGACTTATTTTAACATAAGTTTGACTCCTTTTAGGTTTGCTATTTATTTTAATACTTCCTTTAAGGTCATTCTGCACATTGTTGAAAAAATGGTGAGTTCTCACTAACTTAGTTGAACTCTCCAATAAATTTCCATCTTTGGGAAGAAAACCTGGGAGCCAAGGGACTGCTTGGAGTTCAGACTGCTTGGCTTGCTTCTGGTCCTAACTCACCTTCCAATGAGTGCTGAGTGTGTGCTAAGATGAGTAGAGGAGAAAATTGCCCAGAGAACAACTACAAATTCAGGAGACATAAAATCCCATTATGTATTCCTTAAGGATGGATACCATACATTATTAATCTTTGTCCCTTAACATATAACATTGCTCACACAATGTGATAAATAATAAAAATACTGTAAATAACTTTGTAAGCACAGTACATCATTTATGATCTATTTTCATGATTTATAGGTTCTTTTTCAAACTTCATTTTTTCCCTTTAAATACTTTTTTAATTTCATAAAATAAAAATGAATTTTATAATTTCTATTAAATGCTAATGAGTTTATTTTTGCATAACCTTTATTATATAATTCCAGCACATAGTGAACATATACCAAATTAAAGCATAATCTTTAGGTCCTGTTTCCCAAAAATGCAGAATTTTCACTGTATCATCTATTGTCTCTAAACTCACACTTCACTGACCAGTTTCCATCCTGAGGCCTTTGCTAGAAAAATGTAATTAATTTCTCTATACAGTGCAAATAAACATAAGAAACAAAAAATAAACATAATAATGTATTTCTCTATATGTCTCCTATGAGCAGGAATGCTTTATGTAAATTTTCCCCCCCCAAAAATCAAATATGTTTTTGGAAATTAAAAAACAAATACAATTTTTATAAATCCCACTATATTTTTTGATTTTAACTTAGTAGCAAATAATAACTCTTGGAGAATCAATCACACAGCAAAATATATATAGTATAATCAGTGATTCTAAATTATGACCATTCATCTAATTAAACTTACAAGGTTTTGTACAGCAAAGGAAACCATAAGCAAAACAAAATGACAACCTATGGAATGGGAGGAAATATATGCAAAAGATGATGCTCAATATCACTAATTATCAGAGAAATGCAAATCAAAACTATAATGAGGTATCACCTCACATCAGTCAGAATGGCCATCATTCAAAAGTCCATGAATGATAAATGCTGGAGAGGGTGCGGAGAAAAGGGAACCCTCCTACACTGCTGGTGGGAATGTAGTTTGGTGCAGCCACTGTGGAAAACACTATGGAGATTCCTCAAAAGACTAAAAATAGACTTACCATATGACCCAGTAATCCCACTCCTGGACATATATCCAGATGGAACCCTAATTCAAAAAGACACCTGCACCCCAATGTTCATAGAAGCATTATTTACAATAGCCAAGACATGGAAACAGCCTAAATGTCCAACAACAGATAACTGGATAAAGAAGAAGTGGTATATTTATACAATGAACTACTATTCAGCCATAAAAATGACAACATAATGCCATTTGCAGCAACATGAATCTCCCTGGAGAATGTCATTCTAAGTGAAGTAAGCCAGAGACAGAAAGAAAGAAAAAAATACCATATAGTATCATTCATGGGGAAGAAGAAGGAGGAGGAGAAGAAGACAAGTGAACTTAAATATGAAACAGAAACAGATTCACAGACATAGAATACAAACTTTGTGGTTGCCAGGGGGGAGGTGGGTGGGAAGGACAGACTGGGATTTTGAGATTTGTAGATACTGACAGGTATATATATAGAACAGACAAACAAGTTTATACTATATAGCACAGGGAAATATATACAAGATCTTATAGTAGCTCACAGTGCAAAAGAATATGAAAATGAATATTGTATATTCATGTATGACTGAAAAATTGTGCTGTACACAAGAGATTGACACAACATTGTAAACTGACTATAATTCAGTAAAAAAAAAAATTAAAGTTAAATGCAAAATTTCATAAATAAATAAATAAATAAAAGCCTTTCTTCTAAGAAGAAGACAAGGATGCCCACTCTCACCACTTTTACTCAACATAGTTTTGGAAGTCCTAGCCACAGCAGTCAGAGAAAAAATGGAAATACAAGGAATTCACATTGGAAAGGAAGAAGTAAAACTGTAACTGCAGATGACATAATACTATACATAGAAAACCCTAAAGGCACCATCAGAAAACTACTAGAGCTCATCAGTGAATTCAGGAAAGTTGTAGGATTCAGTTTCCTTTTAGCTTATCCTGAGAATTCTAATTAAGATATTTAGAGTTGCATTCAAAGCTTGAATTGACTATTTTAAAGAGTGCATTTGCTCTGATATCTAATCTTACAATACTTCTTTCTACATCTTCCTTATTATATCAGGATTTTTACCATATTCAGAGTCATACACAGAAATTTCTCTAATTTTCTATGTAACTATTTCCTGCTAAATAAAGCTGTTTTCATGGTGGAGTTTCTGTTGCTCTAAGTTGTCCTGGACAATTATTCTATTCATTTTCCAAGATTTTCTTCTTGTGCTTGTTTTGAATCGTGTCTTTTCCTCTGTTTATATTTTCCAGATTTTCTTAAAAATTCTGGTCAGTTATTTGTCATCAGCAGCACAGTCCTTATCACCATCTACTGCAGAGATAATAATTAGCATGCATCAGGGACTATCCTTTATTTTACTTTTGCCTTCATGACCAATTTGAAGTCTTGGAACAGCCCAGCGAGAAAAGTACTTAAAATTTCATTTATAATTTGGGAACTCTGGGCCAGAGAAGTGATGGATTCTGCCTAAGATGACATGGCTGTCAAGTGATAGAGCTGGTATTCAAACTTGGATCTGTCTGATTATAAAGGTCAAGCTATTTACTACCACACTGCTTATGCAGGGCAACAGAATTTGAAATATATAAACTTTGTTCTTATTTTATATATTTTATTTATTTTCATGGGCTTCTGGCTAAAAATAGAGTTTCGTGAGCCCAACTCATCATTTAAGAATCTGATATTTTCCCATTTTCTTCAAGCCTTTGGGGAAATAGCTTATCCATAATTTGGTGGGGAAATTTGTAAATGATGATCAGCATACCATTATCTACTAATTCTGAAAAGTAAATCCTTGTCCAGACTTAATTAAATTCAAATTTCAAATTTAGATTAGCCACACTGACTGCTTTGAGGAGATTTGCTATGCAAGAATGAGTGAAAGAATGAAGTGAATACAGGGAAGTCAAATTACTCATTGTGCATTTATGAAGAAATGAGGCCGAATCACATAGTCACTTAAGTTAAATTTAATATATATCTATATAGCATAGCCTTATATTTATAGTGAAAAAAAAGTGTGGAAATTGTTGCTGCATTAAAGTATGATGGACCATTCTTGTATAATTAAGTCAGCATAAATATTTTAATTTGGGTTAAGTCTTTGAGGGCAAAACTCAGCCTTTTCAAATTTGGAGAGAATAAAAAAGACTATTTTGCCATATTGTATTGTTGACTGAAATAAATGCACAACCTAAAAGTTGAGAGTTATGCTTTATTTGGTGGACAATTATGAGGACTCAGCCTGGAATGACAGCCTCTCAGATTGCCCTGAGGGACTGCTCTGAAGAGGCAGGGGAGGAGCTAGGATACATAGGAGCTTTTCAACAAAGACCAGGTAGTTGAAACATTAAAATATTACCTGTTAACTAAAGAAAACCAGGCATCTCAAGGTAAATAATTTAGCCCTTTTCAATGTATGGGAGGAAGCAAACATTTGGGCTCACTGAATTCATTCCTTTGACAAGCACTTAGCTATCTAGGGGCAGTATCCAGTCCTTTCTTATTCTGAGTCCCTTCAGAGGGCACCACTGTGAGTGGCTGCAGAGGCCCGGCTGCAGGCTTGTCTTCACTGGGGTTGACGGCAGCTGCTGATGACTTGATGGCTTCAGCATTCTTTGTTTACTGGTATGGTTTGCAGTATTTTTGTTCACAGTATGCATGAGTATAGATTTTGATTTTCTTGATTTTCTAATTTATCTCTCTCTCAACACTTAGCTGCCTTTGTCTGAAGGTCAATTACTTTGGTTAATGTTGAAATTAATTTACTTTAATTCCTTTCAAAAGATACACAGAGTTTCTGAAATTGTGACTTTAAAAAGTTTTTGTTATTAAAGGTTTTATGCATCTTTAAAGTAACTACTTTAATCAGCCCCTCTGGAATATAATATGAAGCTGCACATGATTATAGATACTTTCAAATCACATTTCCTACTTCTGTAATCATATAAGCATATGTTCACCATGATGACAACCATCAAGTTAATATAGATGTATAATTTGTTTTGGAAGTTAGCCACAGTGTTGCCTGCTCTGAACACAGAAACCTAGCCACACAAATGCATTATTCTATGTAGAGTCACAATCAGAAGGGGCAGCCATTTTTACTAAACCTTAAAAAGCAAAAATAAAGACCAGAACAAACAAACAAAAAACGTGTTGCACATGTATCTCCAATTGAAGTCAGGTTCTGTGAAGGAAAAGCCGGCCAGGGCTAACAAGATAACTCACAAATCTAAGTATTGGAATACTGATCTGAGTTCTGCTGGACTAACTCGTAAATCTAAGTTAATTAGTGTTGGTTTGCTATTCATGTTTTTTTTTGCTAGCCAGCTGGATTTTCAAAGTGATATATCTGGCTTTGGAATGTTGGTTTGCTGCCTCCCTGCCTCCACTTTTGTGATAATGATGCTGCTAAAGCTGTTCCGTTGGCTGAATACCCCAAGCTTGTACTTTACCCTATAAAACCTCATGCGCACATCTTGGAGGTGCTCAGAGCTTTGGAGCAGAAGCCCCTCTGAGCCTGCAGGTGTAATACATCTGAGTACACCAACCCTCCGAGTGGTGCTTGTTTCTTGGTTGGCCTGTCATTTCCGTAACATTTCTGGAGGCCCCAGCGAGATACAACCACACCGGCTCCTTGAGCTGCTGGACTGGTTTCTCTGGCCGACTGGGGGATGGGATTCCGGCAGCGAACGAGGTGGTGCCGCCCGACAGTGTTCTAGGTTCTCCTTCGTGACAGCAACCAGAGCCAGACTCAATGGAGGGATGGACAGGTAGGATCCCCCAGGAGGAATCAGGTCCTGTCCCATTGGACAGAAGAGGAGGCTGATCCCCTCCTACAGACTCTCCGTCTGATGGTATTTCAGACGGGGAAATCAGGTCAGGAATCAGGTCCTGTCCCAGTGGACAGAAGAGAAGGCTGATCCCCTCCTACAGGAAACAGGATATTGGTATTGGTGGGAGGACTGTTGTTAACGTGTGTGTGTGTGTGTGTGTGTGTGTGTGTGTGTGTGTGTGTGAATGAGCAGCCTGTGAAGCATGTGATCAGGCTCGAGTTTGTAGCTCCACGGCATTCGGCTATGGAGTTCGAGTGAGTCCCAACCTGCGGTTCCGTGGTGACCTCATACGGCTCAGGGTGGTATCGGTCCCTCAGGGTCCTGATTGGAGTCAGCGGCTTATACTGACCCGCCAAAGCTAAGAGGCACCTTCGTCCCCATGAGGGGAGTGGCCAGGCGGACACAACAAAAACCCTCCCCTGTCTTGTCTGTGACACCGGCACAGGGTGGCTACACTGGGAGGGAAAAGGACATAGACAGCCAGTGAGTCAATGCCCCGTGCCCTCAGAGGCTAGGATGCTATTTCTTTGAGAAAGTCTCCTACCTGACTCTGTCACAGAACACCCGAGACTTATTGTTCCCCTACTGAACTGACCCAAGTAGTGCCCCTTCTGCCTAGCCTCAGACCCCCAGGACTCAAGTTTAGAAGATGAATTCCTTCAGGACTGGGCTCACCTGCCCTTGGAGGTCCCTTTTCTAGTCCATTTGTTTTGCCATCCACCGTCAGTCCCACGCCCCTGATACGTTAGTTCAGGATATAGAGAGGATTTAATGAAGAAAGTCCCTGGAACTGCTTGAGACCTTGAGCTCCAGAGACATCAGCTGTGACTGCAACCCAGACTCCCTGACCAAATTAGCCTTCAGACAACTCATAGACCCAGCAAGAGAGCAGTTTCTCCAGGAACTCTGGTGTTTTGAAGAGTGAAGTAGGAAAAGATATAAAGGCTACCTTCCCAAACATCTAAAGCAACAGATATATTACCTTTAAACATCTAAAAAGAATGGGAGGCACTAAGTCGAAACCCACCACTCTAGACTGCATGATTAAGAATTTCAAAAAGGGAACAGCCTAAATGTCCATCAACAGGTGACTGGATAAAGAAGATGTGGTATATTTATACAATGGAATACTACTCAGCCATAAAAACCGACAACATAATGCCATTTGCAGCAACATGGATGCTCCTGGAGAATGTCATTCTAAGTGAAGTAAGCCAGAAAGAGAAAGAAAAATACCATATGAGATCGCTCATATGTGGAATCTAAAAAACAAAAACAAAAACAAACAAACAAACAAAAACAAAGCGTAAATAAAGGACAGAAATAGACTCACAGACAGAGAATACAGACTTGTGGTTACCAGGGGGGTGGAGGGTGGGAAGGGATAGACTGGGATTTCAAAATTGTAGAATAGACTACACTGTATAGCACAGGGAAATATACACAAAGTGTTATGATAACTCACAGAGAAAAAAATGTGACGAGTGTGTATATGTCCATGAATAACTGAAAAATTGTGCTGAACACTGGAATTTGACACAACATTGTAAAATGATTATAAATCAATAAAAAATGTTAAAAAAAAAAAAAAAGAATTTCAAAAAGGGGTTCTCAGGAGACTATGGAATTCGAATGACCCCTGGCAGGCTCCGCACTTTGTGTGAACTTGAATGGCCAGCCTTTGGAGTTGGGTGGCCCTCAGGTGGAATTCTGGACCTAGCAACAGTGCGAGCAGTCTATCAAATAATCACTGTAACCCCAGGCCACCCAGATCAATTCCCTTACATTGACTCCTGGCTGAATATCGCCCAGACTCTACCCCCATGGATTCGGTTCTGCTCAAATGGACCTGGATAATACAAGATATTAGCAGCTCAGCTGGTCCAGGCCAAAAACACAGACAGAAAAAAGCCTATTTTCCAGGGAGACACAGAAGACGAGATGTGCCTACCCCCTCCGTATGCCCCCGGGGCAGAGACACCTCCAGTCCCACTGGAGACACCACCCTCTGTGTCACCACCTCCCCAACCTGAGGACCCAGAGGTAGAGCCTACCTAGAGCCTGAGCCATAGGAAGGAGACTGCTCAGCACAAGCCGGGAAGCCAGCACCACCGGCCCTCCAAATGCCGCTGCAGGAGACACAAGGGCCGTAGCAAGTTGGGGAAGACGGGACTGTTCAGCCCGGGCACCCCGTACTCTACTACCAACCTTTTAGCAACACAGACCTTCTCAATTGGCGCCATCACACTCCTTCCTACTCTGAAAAGCTGCAGGCTATGAATGACCTCGCAGAGTCTATCTTCCATTCTCACCGGCCCACCTGGGAAGATGTCCACCAGCTGCTTCTGACTCTTTTCAATACGGAGAGGAGACGCATTCTCACTGAGGTACGAAAATGGCTGCAGGGCTGAGCCCCTGGGGACACAATGGATCTTGAGGGGTGGGCTATGACACATGCCCCTGACACCAGACCAGACTGGGACTTTAACACCCAAGAAGGAAGAGAAGCACTGCGTGAGTTCCGGGAGGCCATCCTACAAGGGCTAAGAGCGGGAGCCAAGAAGCCAACTAACATGTCTAAAATGACCACGGTGACCCAGAGGCCAGACGGAACCCCCACTGACTTCTATGAGAGACTATGTGAAGCATTCTGAGTCTACACTCCTTTTGATCCTGAGGCCCAAGAAAACCAGCGGATGGTCAACGCTGCCTTCGTAGCCCAATCATGCCCAGATAAACGCTGGAAAGAAAAAAAAAAACTGGATGGATTTGCAGGGATGAATGCTACACAGCTGCTGGAAGTTGCAAACAAAGTTTTTGTAAACCGAGAACGGGAAGCCCAACGAGAAGCAGACCAGCGAATGAAGCAGAAAGCCGCACTCCTTGCAGCAGCCCTGGGGAAAACAAGCTTCAGCCAGAACCCTGCACCACCCCGGAAGAGGGGACCCCAACCATGGATGCCCCTGGGCCGAGACCAGTGTGCATACTGCCGGGAGACAGGACACTGGAAGAACGAGTGCCCAAAAAGAAAGGATGGAAAGAGAGCACCCCCAAAAGGCCTAGTTATCAGCTGGAGCCACCAGCCAGTAATCACATCTGACTGGCTGGGGTCGACTCAGAATAGGAGAGACTGGGCTCCCTGCCCCTGGGCCCCTGGGAGCCCAAGGTCAAGATGTTTATAGGGGGCCAACCAATGACTTTTATGGTAGACACAGGAGCAGAGTATTCTGTGGTGACCCAACTTGTAGCCCACCCTGACCAAAAAAAGGGCAACTATTATAGGGGCTACTGGAGACTCAACTGCCCACCATTTATGCCAACCATGATCCTGTCAAGTAGGGGGCCATCTAGTGACACATGAATTTTTATATTTGCCTGAATGCCCGATACCATTGCTCTGAAGAGACCTTCTAACTAAATTGGGGGGACAAATTACCTTCATCCCTGGGAAACAGGCACATCTGACCCTACAGGGAGAGTCTATGATTCTAGCCATCTCAGTTCCCCGAGAAGAAGAGTGGTGTCTGTATGAGAGCAGAGAACTCCAGGAAAATCCTAGCAAACTCCTGGAAGAGTTTCCATTAGTCTGGGCTGAAAATGGACTGCCAGGCTTGGCACATAATCAGGCACCACTGGTGATTGACCTCAAACCTGGAGCCAGCCCGGTCAGACAGAAGAAACATCCCATGCCTCGAGAGGCCCACCTATGAATCCAGAAGCATATACAGTGCTTCTGACAAGAGGGAATCCTAACTGAGTGCAGATCTCCTTGGAACACATCGTTGCTCCCAGTGAAAAAAAAGCAGAAGGAACAGACTATAGGCCAGTGCAGGACTTAGGAAAATTGAACGAAGTAGTCACTACAATACATTCAGCAGTGCCAAATCCATATACTCTTCTAGACCTCATTCCGGCAGATGCCAAAAGGTTTACATGCCTAGACCTCAAAGATGCTTTCTTCTGTCTTCAACTCTCACCTGCGAGCCACCCCATATTCGCATTTGAATGGGAGGATCCCCATACAGGAGGAAAAACTCAACTGACATGCACACGTCTCCCCCAAGGCTTTAAAAACTCGCCCACCTTGTTCGGAGAGGCACTAGCCGCAGACCTTATAAAATTCCCTGGGGAGACATTGAACTGTACTCTGCTCCAGTATGCAGATGACTTGCTGTTAGCCAGCCCCAGTGAAGAGGACTGTTGGAGAGGAACTCAATCCCTCCTAGGGTTACTCCAAACAACTGGGTACAAGGTCTCGTGGCAAAGGCCCAGATCTGCAAAAAGACAGTCAAATACCTGGGATTTATTATCTCAGAGGGACACGGAGCCCTAGGACCAGAACGAAAATAAGTTATTTGTGCCATACTCAGACCGGAAACAAAAAGAAAACTGTGAGAGTTCCTGGGTGCAGCTGGGTTTTGCCGGATCTGGATCCCTGGGTTTTCAAGAATAGCCAAGCCCCTCTACGAAGCAACTGCTGGATCAGGAAAGGAAACCCTCAAATGGGAAACTGAACAAGAAAATGCCTTTGGGCAATTAAAGGAGCTACTAACCCAAGCCCCAGCAGTAGCCTTACCAGATGGGACACGAGAGTTTAACCTGTTTGTGCATGAAAGAGATCAAACCACTCTTGGAGTCCTGACTCAGAATGTGGGGCCGCGGCAGCGCCCTGTGGCCTATTTACCTAAAAGACTGGGTCCTGTAGCATCAGGATGGCCACCCTGTTTACGGGCCCTCGCTGCCACAGCCCTCCTGGTCAACGAGGCAGACAAACTCACACTGGGACAGACTTTAAATGTAAAAGTGCCCCATTCTGTGGTGGCACTGATGAACGGCCCAGGTTACAAATGGATAACTAACACAAGGATAACCCACTACCAGGGGTTTCTATGTGAAAATCCAAGAGTTCGTCTAGACACTGTGCGAGCCTTAAACCCAACCACATATTTGCCTGAGGGGGAAGGGCAGCCTGACCACGACCACGAAGAAATCATCGCAGAGGTGTATGCGAGAAGGTGTGATCTAACCGACAAGCCCCTGCAAAACCCAGACCTGGAACTTTTCATAGACGGCAGCAGTTACATGCAGGATGGACAACGGCGAGCAGGTTATGCTGTAACAACAACCCGAGAGGTAATAAAGGCAGAGTCCCTTCCCCCAGGATGGTCTGCTCAGCGAGGAGAGATCTGGGCACCGGTCCAGGCACTAAGGGAAGGGAAAGGAAAACAAGTCAATATATACACTGATTCCAAATATGCATTTGCAAACATGCCTGTACATGGAGCCATCTATAAGGAGAGATGACTTTTGACTGCTAGGGGAAAGGAAATCAAAAACAAAGAAGAAATTTTACAGTTACTGGAGGCAGTACGGGATCCAACGGAAGTGGCCGTTATTCACTGTAAGGGACACCAAAGAGGAAATGACCCTGTGAGCCAGGGGAACAGGCTAGCTGATCAAAAGGCAAGAGAAGCAGCCACCTGGGAACACTCAGTAATTAAAGTTATGGCAGCGCCAGAGCTACCCACTGCCCCAGAATATAGCCACGATGAAAACAAGTGGGCACAAGGAAAGAAAGGAAAGGACGGATGGTGGATCATGATGGATGGAAGGGTTTTCATCCCAGAACGACTAGCTTATCATCTAGTCCAACAACAACATGAGGCCACACAAATGGAAAAAACGGCTTTGGAGTCCTTCTTAAAGCGATATTTCCTAATTTCTCGTCTCCCTACTCTGTGCACATCAGTCTCCCAACGCTGCTTGCTCTGTGCACAAAACAATCCAAAACAAGGGCTCACTGGGCCAATGGGAATACAATGATGCAGATTGGCTCCCTTCGAAGATTTAGAAGTGGACTTTACTGAACTTAGGCCCAGTAAGGGATATAAGTTCCTGCTGATTTTCATCTGCACCTTCACAGGGTGGGTAGAAGCCTACCCCACCAGGACAGAGAAAGCAAGGGAAGTGACAAAGGCTCTCCTCAGGGATGTTATCCCTCGATTTGTAATGCCTACCTCCATTGGGTCTGACAATGGACCCACCTTCATGGCAGAAATTGTACAGTAAGTGGCAAAGGCACTGAGCATCTGCTGGAACCTGCACACAGCATACCGGCCTCAAAGCTCAGGGAAGGTAGAACGAATGAACAGAACTCTAATAAAACAAATGATAGCTAAAATCAGCCAAGAAACCCAGCTCCCCTGGGTGGACATTTTATCCCTGGCTCTGTTGCTAATTAGATGCACCCCAAGATTTAATATTAGGTACTCTCCCTTTGAAATCCTCTATGGGCAACTGCCACCCTTAGTCAGGACGGGAAATCCCACCCCAGAAATAGGAAATTTAGGGCTCCACCAACAACTGTTGGGACTAGGACAAGTACTACGAGAAGTTTGGGGTTGGGTAGTAGAGAGAACCCCCATTTTGTTAGGGGTCCAAGTGCATCCCCATAAACCAGGTGACCAGGTATGGGTGAAGGATTGGAAAAAGGAACCTCTCAAACCAACATGGAAGGGACCATATTTAGTGGTATTAACTACCCCTACAGCTGTTAAAGTTGCAGGAATCATCCCTTGGATCCACCACTCCAGGGTTAAGAAAGCGACTTCACCTCAGACAGAGGGTCCCTAGAAAATTGAGAGTGTCCCAGGAGACCCGCTCAAGATCAAGATCAAGAGGGACCAGAAAAGGATCGACAAACCCTGCTCTAGCCACACCCGGAAGCTGGCTAGTCAACGCACGGCCGAAGCTTGAGGAAAGCTCAGTGAAGCTGTTAAGTGTATTTCATTTGTGCTCCCTTGCCTCTTTCCTTGTTTGCTATACTAGTCTTTGTACTAGCAGTGGGGCTAGCTAGCGCTGCCCCACCTCACTGGAACATAAGCCATAGAATCCTGATAGCTATTTTATATCTTGTTATAATTAGTGCCATCACTGCAGCATCATGTCTAAGATAATCATAAGGCTGATGTTACTGACGCTAATGTCCTCACTCTCCTTGGCTGCACAATGCACCTGCACGGAACCCGGTGACAGGTGGTCCATGTACCGACCTGTATTTTCAGCTTATACTTATCAGCTGAGTCGATGCTATGACTCCGCTTCAGAGTGCACATATCAGGAATTGTCAGAAGGATGGTTCCAGAGTTACAAGACTGAGTAAAAAAGAAAAAACATATTTTAGATAAGAGCCCATGGACAGGCCCCTGGGGCTGTCCTGGCTGGCACCGTTCATAGGTCCCTTGCTCCTGATTTTTGCAGTTCTGCTATTTGGGCCCTGTGTCCTAAACTTCCTGACCCACTTTGTCAGTGAGTGGATAGAGGCTATAAAACTTCAGATGTTAGCCTCCAATTATGAGCCCCTGCAACAGATAAGTGATGATGCTTACTTCAGCTAGGGTTGTGAAAGCATCAAGAGAGGGGAATGTGAAGGAAAAGCCGGGCTGGGCTAAAAAGATAACTCACAAATCTAAGTATCGGAATACTGATCTGAGTTCTGCTGGACTAACTCATAAATCTAACTTAATTAGTGTGGCTTTGCTGTTCTTTTTGTTTGTTTGTTTTTTGCTTTTTTTTTTGCTAGCTAGCCAGCTGGATTTTCAAAGAGATATCTGGCTTTGGAATGTTGGTTTGCTGCCTCCCTGCCTCCACTTTTGTGATAATGATGCTGCTAAAGCTGTTCCATGCCTATTGGCCGAATACCCCAAGCTTGTATTTTACCCTATAAAACCTCATGTGCACGTCTTGGAGGTTCTCAGAGCTTTGGAGCAGAAGCCCCTCTGAGCCCGCCGGCGTAATACATCTGAGTACTCCATCCCTCCGAGTGGTGCTTGTTTCTTGGCTGGCCTGTCATTTCCGTAACATTTCTGTCGTTTACTGTTACTATGTTTTATTTACACTTTATTTATTGACTTATTCTTAGTTTCAGATTTTGGACATAAATAAAAGTATTACCCAGTTTGATTTCTTAAAATAAACCTAATGCAAATACTTTCTGAATCTTCTAAATGATGTCTAATGTGACCTCACAATCACACTCTAGAACTTTTTTGAGGAAAAAAAAAGCTGACATGATCAATGTTTAAAACTTTTTTCATGTAATTTTATGTCACTGTGCGAAGTCGGTTTAATAATTGCATTTCGGATGTTAGAAAATATGAATATCTGGTGGGAAAGTCCTTAAAACAAATACAAAATACAATACTCCTTCAAAAGAAATCTGATTATCTTGGCAATTCTCTTATGATTTGGTGTGAGTTATTTCTATTCCTTATTTTCATTCAATTGCTATGGTTTGGGGACAAGTTTATAGCTTTTGGCAGAAGAAAATCAGTGACAATGACTTAGTGGAATCTTAATCTCATGAAAGACATAAGTGCTTGTCAATCAAGAAGTTTTAACCTTTACCATATCTTGACCTTTACATTTTCAAGGTGAGCCTATTATTTGGTAGAGAGTAACACAAAACTCCACAGGATGCTCTATGATCAATACAATCAACAGACCTTCACACTGTATGTTTAAAGGTATTAAGAAGATAAACAAACACATCAGAATTTTACCAGTTAGAACAATCCTGTATTGGATGCTTGCCTCATTTGGGGATTTACAATTGATCGCTTCTTTATCCCAAACTCCACAGTGTTATAATTCTCAATGACTCTACAAAAAGAAAAGAGGGCTGTTGCTTAATTGCTAGCAAACATTTTAGAGTTTCAAGTTGAAGGCAACTTGTATATGTATCAGTTACATCAACTAAAACATGAGGGAGGCAAAATTATCATTTTTTAAAATATCACTTTATAATTATAATAAGTTTTTCCTTTTATTCAGCTGTTAAATAAATTTTGAGCATCTACTATGTATAAGGGGCTGTTCTGTTCTCTGGCAACACCCCTTTAGAGCTTATACCCTAGTGTGAGATCAATTTTGAATATTTAAGAAAACATTAAAATATACAATCAAAACTGTGATAATAGCCTAAAAGGAGAGGGATGTGACAGGAACATCTAACAAGATGTCCTGACCTAACACAATTGAATGAGAAAATGAATTTAGGGAAGAATCATTTCAGCTGTCTTGAAAAATGAAAAGGAACTAACTAGCATGAGAGTGTGTGGCTTAGGTGATCAGGTGGATATAGGAGTGGAGGTAGAGGGGAGGAGAGATCCCAAAAAATAAATGACAAGTTTCAATATCTTGAGATGGGAAAGCACCTATCACATATCAGAAACTGGGGGGGGGGGGGGGGGGGGATTAAAAGAGCAGGGAATGCAGGCAATGAAGAGTGAATTCAAATGTGGGCAGAATATTGGTTAACATTAGTAATTAATACTAAATTTCTCAGATGTGATAATGGCATTATGGTTATTTAAGAAACTGGTCTTTTTGATAGAAAATGCAACACGAAGAAATTAATGATGAGATGTCACAATTTATAATAAACACAAAGTGCAAATGACTTTAACATTTGTTCAGTCTAGACAGTGGGATACTGAAATTCATGGTATGTATACTGATATTTGACATACCTTCCACTTTTTGTTAAATGTGTTCAAATTTTTTATTAAAAAGAAACTGAAAAATAAAATAACTAGAAATAAAATGAGGAGAAATAAATAGGAAATAAAATGAAAGTATGTGCTATTATAATTTGCTCTTCCAAGAGAATACAAAGGTCTTCCAACAGAGATACCTGGTGAGCTGAGCCTTTCTAGGGCAAATGCCATTCCAGAGTGAAATGTGCCACATTTGTATTTCCTCAATTGTTCTCCAAATATATGTTACATACTTTTGTTTATTGAACCAGAATCCAGTAAAAGTCACATAATTAATCTCTTTAACCTATTTACTTTTTTCCAGCTTTATGAGGTATAATGGATAAAGTTGCATATATTAAAGTGTACAATGTGATGATTTGATATACAAATAATTATTAATTATGTGACCATACAGTACATTAGACCCCCCAAACTTCTTCAGGTTATACCTGAAACCTTGTACCCTTTGACCAACATCTCTTCACCATTTCCTCCATCCTCCCGCCCCTGGCAATGCCCAGTGTAAATCTGTTTCTGAGTTCAGCTTTTTTAGATTTCAGATATGAATTAGATCATACAGTATTTCTTTCTTGGGCTTATTTCACTTAGCATAATGTTCTCTAGTTTCAGCCATGTTGTCAAAAATGGTAGGATTTCCTTCTTTCTCATGGCTGAATCACATTCCATTTTGTGTGTGTGTGTGTGTGTGTGTGTGTGTGTGTGTACATAAAACATCTCTTTTATCAGTTCATCTTTTGATGGACATTTAGGTTGTCTCCATATAATGGCTCTCAGGAATAATGCTGCAATGAACACAGGAGAGCAAATATCTCTTCAACATCCTGTTCTTTGTTTCCTTTAGATATATACCCAGAAGTGGGATTGCTGGATCATATGGCAGTTCTATTTTTAGTTTTTTAAGGAAACTCCATACTGTTTTCTGTAATGGTTGTACCAATTTTTATTACCATCAACAATGTACAAGCGTTCCCTTTTCTCAACATCCTCACCAACTTTGTAATCTTTTGTCTTTTTGATAATAACCATTCTAACAAGTATGAGGTAATATATCACTGTGATATTGATTTGCATTTCTCTGGTGATTAGTGATGCTGAGCACCTTTCCATGTACCTGTTGGCCATTTGTATGTCTTCTTTGGAAAATTGTCTGTGAAGGTCCGTTGCCCATTTTTAATCAGATTATTTGTTTTATTGCTATTGAGTTATATGAGTTCCTTATATATTTTTAGATATTAATCCATTATCAAATACACAGTTTACAAATATTTTCTCCCATCCGGTAGGCTGCCTTTTCATTTTATTGTTTTTTCCTGCTGTGGAGAAGCATTTTAGGTACTTGCAGTTCCACTTGCTTATTCTTGTTTTCATTGTCTGTGCTTTTGATGTCACATCAACATATATTTCCTCAAGACACCACTTAGTTGAGTCTTGTTTTCTTTTAATTCTATCTGACAATATCTGCCTTCTAATTGGGGTGCTTTGACCACTTATATTGAATATAATTACTGATTTAATTGGAATAATTCTACCATTATGACATTTGTTTTCCATTAAACTTAGCAGTCTTTAACTTATCACATCTACTTTAAAATAATATTAAACCACCTGACGTATACGAAATGAAACTTACACAAGCAGTTTTCCACTTTTTCTCATACTTCTTGATTTTTTTGTACATTTTATTTTATAGATGTTTTATACTCCAAATATATGATTATTATTATTTTTTTATTTTAAATGCTTGGTTATGTTTTGAAAATACTACAAATCAAGAAACAATTTTAGTACATGTCAACACATATACCATTCAGCCTTTCTCCATTACTCTTTGAAATTGGAGTTTCATTCTGGTTTTATTTATCTTTAATTTGAAGAACTTCCATTATCATTTCTTATTGAGGTTTTCTTTTAGCAATGAATCTCTCATCTTTTTTTTTTCTTGAATATTTTAGTTAAAAGTTTTGTGTTTTAGAAAGATACTTATGGTGAATATAAAATCCTGGGCTACTTTTTCCTTTTCTGTTCTTTAAAGATGTTCAGCTATCTTGTGCTTTGTTCTTACTCGTATAATATTTTTAATTGGATGTTGGGCATCCAATTGGATGCTGTGTTCTATTATGGAGTGTTTGAATATCTCTTAATGTTTTAGATAACCTGAGGTTTGTTTTATGCTTTAGGAGGGTGGGTGTAGTGTAAGTCAATGCTGGTACATACATAATGCTAAGGTATGACGTTTTTAGGTTTCTAAGGATCACTTAGTGGTTCATCAAGGATCACCTGATAGTTCATCAAGGTCTCTCAGTCTGGATGGAATTTGAATATCCTTAAGCCTTGTTTCTGTTTCAAGAATTGCTTAACCTATAACTCCTTGGGAGTTGGTCTTTACTCACTCATGTAACAGCACCTAATTCATGCCCATATCAATATTCAGGAAAGACTGAGGGGAACACATCTGCAGGTTTTTCAAGTTCCCTTACTTGTTGTTGTTTTATTCATTTGTTTCTATGCAACACCCTTCTCTCCAGTATTCTACCCCAAATATTTTAGCTGCCTTGTTCTCTGTCTTAATTCAGAGAGTTCCATTCTCATTGAGTTCTCAATTCTTTTCTATGGTCCAACATTTTTCTATGAGCCAAAAGCCAGAATAATCACTAAGGTCATTTGATTTGTTTTCCTTCTCTCAGACCACAGTCTGTACAAAGCAGTTCTTTTTTTTAATACGTTTTCCAATGTTTTAGACTTTTGTAGCAGGTTGCCAAGTTCTATGCCACTAGCTCCTTCATCACCAGAAAACTCACTTAGCTTTTTCTAACTTGTTTCAGTGGTAGTGTTGCTGCAGTTATAACTTGTTAAATCATAATGAGAGCTTAAGTCTAATCCGTTTTTTCCTCAGTTCAGTATTATTTATGCTTCCTGTTTTTAACAATGTCTCTAATAAACAACATATAACTATAAATAACAATACAAAAAATTGTGTTATAGTCAAAACCACCAAAGCTGTTAGTGAGTTTCAGGTGACTAACCTACCAACTGTATAAATAAATTCATCAATAGTTACCAATATACTCTTATTAATTATTTATAGCTGTATAATTTTAAGTATTTTTTTCCCTAGAAATAGAAACTGAAGAATATGCCATAACCATATTTACCTACTTAGGTTCCTCTAATATCCACAGTCTGAGAAATCTGGACTAGATAGCCTGCAAAGAATTTAGAGCTTTAATATTATATATATATAAAATTAAATATATAAATTATAGCATGTAAAAATTATATATGATATATTTAAAAATCATGAATTTTATAATTATATATTACATATATAGCAAATTTTGTAAAAGCATGGTGTTTCCACTAACAACTATGCCTCAGACTTTATATATACAAATCAGTTAGGTAAAATAATTTTCTTGGGAGAACAATGAAGTTTCAATACAAGTCTTCAGCTTTACTTTCAACAATTCTGCATCACCAAAACTCATCCAAACTAGAAATTTCATAGCTTCTCTCACAATAAACATTAGAGCAATGAAGTGTAAAGTAAAAATATTGAGAAGAGAAATTCAGGGATATAAAACAGAATAAAATATTGCACAGGTTCCTTTTTTAAAACTAACTTCTCATACAGAGTGACTATCTCTGTGACTGAAAATGCATTTGCTTATATTCACATCGTTTATAGATGTGTCATAAAGATGTATCCAAAACTTAACATTGGGATCGATATATGCAATTATATTAAAAGCTTTTCTGGAAGACACTTTTAACATGAAATGAATTTTAATTGTGAGTGCCAAAGAAAAATTCTAAGTGGAAATGAAAAGTCTGCTCAAACTCTTATAAATAATACTTTTCCAAAGCTTAATTTCAAAATATTCCAACATACTAAAATGGCAAAATCAAGAGGTATAAAAGGAACCCTCTCCTATGTCATTTTTCTGTTTTTCTCTTTTCCAATAATTCTCAGCTATGTAGATAAGACCTCAACAAATACATACACTATTTAACACCTATAGTGTGAGATGATTGTGTTCTCTGCTAGAAACATACCTGTGAATAATGCTGATGTGTTGCCAGTCTGGTAGAGGATACAGTTGCAGTGTGTTCTTAATATCAGGTTGGTTGAAGGCATCAGTAGTGTCCAACCTCCAAATGGCACTATATGTTGCATAGTACTTCTCCTCACTGTCTTTTAATTAAAATGCCCATTCTCCAAGTCAGCAATTGGTAGAGTATTGATTTTATTCAGTAACTTAGCACTAAGATATAAAAGACTCATGGCCTGGATATAACGTATTAATACATTAAAGAATATTTGACTTTTTTAAAATATAAAAATTAAAATAGTAGGAGAAACATTTCATTCAAAACATAAAGTGAACTGGAGCATTGCGGACAAACATTATTGTGCTCAGACAATTTCAAATAAGAGGAAGGGAACTTTTGAGACAGGTGATATGTCAGTTAATTCCTAAAAGAGACTTGTTCAGTTTGGTACTCAATGATCTAAGCTAATTTTGCTGTTCAAAATTTGGGATTTATACTCATATATATATATTTAGCTGTGGGTTCATCACCAGTTATGGGTTCTGGCCAGCAGAAGTCCCACTGAGATGGAATGAATTACTCAAGACTTTGTGGAAAAGTCAAGAGAGCAAGAAGGAGTCGGGAGCCAACTTCACCACGAGCCTCTCAATTCTCCCATTATTTATTGAGTACAGTCAAAGGAGGAATGCAGGAATTTAGGGAAGGACAGGGTGGGATCACAATGAGTACAAAGGCTTTGTTTATTGTTGGTGTTTGGCTCAAGGTCAGAAGACCCTTTTTGGTGAGTCATGTTCGTGTTGAGCCTTTCAGCTTATCAAGGTGGAACGTATGAGAATCAGCTGCTTAACAACTTGGACTCAGGCGGCTGTGCCTGTCTTAGGTTGCCCCCTCAGGGGATCTTACCTGTCACTGGCTAACCAGCCTTCTCACCTCTGAGTCTGCAGCTTTTCACCATTCCAGCCCAAGGCTGTTTTGGGGATAGAAGACTAACAGCAGGCACGCCCAGCATTTACAGCTGGGGGCCTGGGTCATTGCTAAAACCTCAAGGCAGTTACTAAGCACATCTTCTTTAAGGAGATAAGCGGCTGGGATCTGTTACAATTTGTTAACCTAATCATGGGCTCCCACATTTAGCCTTGGTGATTAGAGACAATTAGGATTATAAATATCCATTGCCACAAACTCCCAAACAGGAAGCTGCAATGAAAGCAAGGGTTAGTAAAAATTATGTTAAACGTACAACCATATAATAACAAAATGGCACCTAAAGAGTCAAACAACAGGTGCTAGTGACCTTCTTCTCTGAAACTGACTTTGAAAGCATGTAACATATGTTTACATACATGAAAGCAACTTCCGACAGAGGCAATATAGCACCCACATTTCATTAATCAATTCAAACATTTTTCTCTTTTAACAAATGTCATCACTTTATTACTACATTTGTAAAACTAATTTAAACTCGGTTTTATTTCTGTGATGATAATGCTTACTTCCTGATCTTTTATGCCACAGACTTTCAGTTCTTATTTTTCTTCACACTCATTTCACTAGTATATGTCTTCATGTATTGCTTTCAAGAATGCGACCAGAATGATTTCTGAGTCAAAAGACAAACATATTTCACTGACTTTCCAAAACAAATGACAAACATGGCAGAGTATGCATTCTTGGCCCCTCTATAGTTCTTTCAAATATAGTGTAAGTAGTATTCAATGGTCTCCTGGCATTTAGTGTTATTGAAAAAGTATATAAAAAATCTAATTTTTGTTCTGTAGGGGGCAAATATTTTCAGCCTTTATATTTCTACTTTCTGGGAAACTTCATAATGTTTTCCACATCATTGTTATTGGCCTATTTTTTTTTCTTCTTTGATAAGTAGTGATCCAGTCCCATCCAAATTTTCACAATAGACAGGACGGGTGCTAGTCTTTGTCTATTTTACTATAAGTGAAAAATATCTCTTGTAACTCAATTCATTATGTCTAATAGGCATTCATCTCATGTGGTAATCCTCAGCTGAAATAGAATCTTTTTTTACCTACCACCCTCCGTATTTTAACTGATAAACTGCAGAACACACTTATTCTTTAGCATGTAAAGCTATTATGGACCTTATGTCTATGTACTTTGCCTACAATGTTTCATAAATGAAGTCAATACACCACTTTCCCACCCTACCCACCCATCAATATTCTCCTGATTCTTATCTTCTTTGTTTTGTGATGGAGGATGGAAAAGAAAGTAGTGTAGTGCATGGGAGAGTGAGATGGGAGATCCTTTCGTATATTAGCTAGCTACTGTTGTGTAAAAGTTACTTCAAATCATAGGGATTTAAACAATAATAAATGGTTATTGTCTCACACAATTTCTCTGAGGCAGGAATTTGACAGAGGCTTAGTTGGTTGGTTCTGGTTCAGGTTCTGTCACAAATTTGCAGCTAAGATATTAGCTGGGGATGCTGTCCTTTCAAGGCTTAGTGGGCCGGGAGGATCCAATTCCAGGATGACTTGCTCACATGACTGGCAAGTCCATGGTCCTGTTGGCAGGAGGCCTCAATCCCTTGCTTTATGAATCCCACCACAGAGCTATTGTAGTGTCCAAATCATGTTCTTGGTGTCCCCAGTAGAAAGTGATCCAAGAGAGAGTAAGACGGATGTAGCAAAAGTGTTTATGACCTAAACCTGGAAGAAATACACTAAAATTTCTGCAATATCCTATTGGTTACATGGATGAGCCTTATATTCAGTATGGGGGAGGACTGTGTATGGATATGATTAATAGGCAAATGCATTATCAGGGGCCATTGTGGATGCCAGCATCGCACCTAGCTTCCTCATAAACAGCCAGAACAGTAGAAATTTAAGTCTCTATTTTTGTATTTGAAGGAGGCCTGGTGCTTCTAAGCCTCAGAGCAGAGTGCTAAACATTAAATCATCTCGACTGATTTGTTTCAGATATTTAATTGTATCATTTTTTTCTGTGGGGACACTTGTTACATCACTATTCTTGGGTTTACTGAATATTTGGACCTGATTTTTTTAAATGGCTTGTGTTTAGTGAATATTTGGTCCTAATTCTGATAACGCAAATTCTAAATGTCAATCGTGTGAGTTTTCAACTTTTTGTCTTTATATGTGCTTAATTTTGAAGAAACTGATCCATTGACTGACAGTCATATGCACTTCTTTATATTATTTTTTAAGTTATTTTATTTTAATTTATTTTATTTTTTTAATAGATTGGGGATTGGACCCAGGACCTCATGCATGCTAAGCATGCAATCTACCACTGAGCTATACCCTCCTCCCTTGCACTTCTTTATTTTCCAAATACAAGTCTACCATTGGAAAGCTGTTTATTAACTTATATCTGGAAAAAATTAATGTAAGAAACTTAATGTTTTTAAGACTGACCAAAGTCTTAATAAACCTTACAAACACAAAGAAAATCATCATCATACCTATTATCTTTATACTTCTACTTTTAATCATACATTTTCACATCAATTATATGAAAGAAGAACAAACCAAGAGCATTGTCATAAAAATGTCAATTCTATTTTTCAATTATGTAAAAGAAGTAAAAGCCAATATAATCTTCATAAAAGAATGTAAACTCCAGTTGAAAGGACAAAATGTGTATATTAAAAGAAAATTACAAAATAGGATGTGTTAGTTCTTCAAAGAATGGAAAGTTGAAGGTAGATTCATTAAGACTATAAAACTTTTAGATAGAACATTAAGGGAAAGACAGTATGCAGAAAAATTTTTTTGTAGTTTGTTATTAAATTGACTTAAATATTATATGTAAATGTTACTAAATTTTTAAATACTATACTGTATTAAGAAAGAGTAGATTTAAAAGGTGGGCTGCAAGTCATAATCATGAGTATTTCAAGTAAAGTACAAGGGCTAAACTTACATCTCTACTTACTAATTTTGATGATTTAATGTTTGATAATGGAAATTTTTAGTACTACATAAACTATTGAATTATTTTTTCCAGGAGTGAAATATTATTTTTCCTCCTTGCTATGATGTTGAAGCTTTAAAGTCTTGTTGTTGACGTGATGTTTCATCTGCAATGATCTACACTACTTGAAAAATAAAACAGTAGTTAAGAGTAGTAGTAGGTGAGAAAAATGCTTGTCTTGCTGATTTATGTATGTCTTACATTTCTATATAATCTTGCTTAAATCCATGTCATTTTCTGGAAAAGTCTGAAAAAAATATGCATTTTTTCCAGATATTTGACTATAAAACCTATTTCTGATATTTTATCAATTAAAGAAACTTTAATGGCTTTAATATATAATTTTTAATGATATGAATAGCATTAGGAAGACTCAGAATGAAAATGTGAATAATTAATGTTACTACACAGAGAAAAATACTAGCAGCCATATTGAAAATTTGATTAGAAATGATTCCTTTTTATTTGATTTATTTGTTATAATTCAATTATGAGAAATACTTTGATGTTGCTTCTATGTCTAAATCTTCAAAAAACTTTGTATTTATCTATCTGTCTAATTTATATACCACCAATCTATCCATTCATCCCATCAAACTGATTTATGGTTTCTTCCTATCTTCTACCCTAATGAATTTAACTCTTTAATTTTTTAAACAGAATTTATAAATAATCACTTGGTAATATGAGATCACAATATTTTGTTTAAATAAAAAATATATTACGAATTGTTAGCCCAATCATTTTGGAAATATCATGATAGCATCTTCATATGGACAATTATTTAAAGACACATCTATAATTTTAATGGACTTTAGTCAGTAATCTCTCTAAATATGAAGCTATACTCTCCCTTGAGAAAAACTTATGACTGAGTTTGTGGCTGAATAATTGACATAATATTTTATCTTTTTGCTTTAACATATTATGTTTTCAAAATATCAATTATTTTTCCTTACAAAGTTACTTAAATATATTGTCCTAAGTTTCAATGTGTATAGTAGATGAGTTATTATTTGTTAATAATAATCACTAATTAATGCCAAGTGCATATAAAATATAAAGTTGAAATCTTTACAGGAAAATTTTACTAAGTTAAGGAAACAATAGAATTTTCCCTCTTGAAAACTTTTCTTCCACATATACTTTAAAATCAACAGTGATATTTTCTTTCTCTTCTTATAAGCAACTTATAAAACAAAATTTTTAAAACTGTAATTAGAACTGATATTAATAACTAGATTCTTCTTGTTATTTGAGAACATAAATGTATGTAAGAATTTACTTAGAAGAAAATAATTCATTGCATGATTGCCATCAAATATAAGAATGCCAAACTTAGGGAAATTTTTCCAAATATATATATGCTGTAAACCTGTTCAACACTTTCGTATTGTGTTTGTTTATGTCCAAGAAAGGATATTTTTATTGAACTGATGATCTAAGTTGAGAGAACCTCAAATTTTGGTTTATATTGTTTGATCTTATACATAATTTTTTCTGTTGGTCCACTTCTTCCAAATTCCCCCACAATATTAATGATGTACATTGGGAATGTTTAAGGAGGATCTTAAAACTGATCTAAGTATGTAAGAGTCAAACTGAAAAACATACTTTTATTTTAATGACTACCAGCTGAATATTGGTGTATCCATGAAGTTCCAAAAATTTTGAATTCTAAAACCTACTCATCTGGCTTAGGGAGCCCAGGCTTTAGATGCTAGTTTCTATTGGTTCTGAATTATTTGCATGGATTTTGGAGTATTACCAAGTATTGTAAAGAATATACAGACAGGAACAAACATATGCCTTGCATGAGAACTTTTACAATGTTAACAAAGGTATCTTTCTTATAACATTTGCTCCCTATAGTAGTTGGATATATGAGGATCAAGGGGTAAAAACAGAAGGCAAACTGCTGGTAATAGTGAAGCTGAGAAAATGTTAAAAAATAAAGTTGAACATGTGTATTTAAAATGTACCGTACTAGTCACTGTTGGTTATATTTTAGAAGTGGGTGAGAGAAAGGAAATTATATAAATTACCCATCATTTTTTAAGAAATTCCAGTGGCATATTGTCAAGCCGTTTTGCCATTTGGTAGAGAAAGAAATCATAAATTTCCCCCTGGGTCAAATGGGTATCACAGAAAGAAATTTAAGTTATTCTTGAAAATCTGCATCAAAAAAAGGTTGCCTATGAGGACTTGGGAGTAAATAGCTAAAGGTGTACTATCTGGGACAGGAATGATACGAGACTGACTAGTGTAGGGGACTACAGATTTGCCCTAAGAAGAGAGTCAGTATTTGGGTGCATGTTATAACAGGGAATGTTTAAAAACTGAGAGAATTTTACAGAGCACTAATTAAGGATGAACCATTTCATGTTACTACTCTTGTTTCTTCTGCCCTCGCCTCCTCCAGCCGTTCCAACACCTGAGGGTTTGCAGGAGATGCAGAGGCAGAAAATGGGAGAAAATATTTGCAAACCACATATCCAATAAGGGGTTAATACACAAAGTACACAAGGAATACATACAACTCAATAACAAAAAAGAACTCAATCAAATAAATGGGCAAAGGACCTACATAGACCCTCTTCCAATGAAGATGTACAAATGGCCAACAGGTACAGGAAAAGGTTCTCAACATCGCTAATCACCAGGAAAATGAAAATCAAAACCAAAAGGAGATATAGTCTCACATCTGTTAGGATGGCTATTATCAAAAAGAGAAAAGATAACCAATGCTGGTGAGGATGTGGAGAAAAGTGAACACTTGTACACTGCTGATGGAAATGTGAACTGGTACAGCCAGTACGGAAAACAGTATGGAGGTGCCTCAGAAATTAAAAAAATAGAACTACTGTGTGATCCAGCCATCCCATTTCTGGTTACATATCAAAGGGAAACAAAAACAGTTTATTGAAGGGATATCTGTACCCCATGATCACTGCAGAATTATACATTACACCAAGGTATGGAACAACCTAAGATAAATGGATAAAGCAAGGGTGGTATGTGTGTGTGTATGCATATATATACAGAGAGAGAGAGAGACATATATGTGTGTGTATTTTTTATATATATATTCCAATATATATGTATACACACACACATACACCCTCATATACATACATATATATATATCCATTATATATATATATCCATTATATATATAATGGAACATTATTCAGCCTTAAAAAAGAACAGCCTTTGTCCTGTCATTTGGGACAAAATGTATGTAACTGGAGGGCATTTTGCTGAGTGAAATAAGCCAGAGAAAGACAAATACTGCATGGGATTACTTGTACATGAAATCTTTAAAAAAAAAAAAAAAAAGTTGAATTCACAGAAACAGAGTAGAAAAGTGATTGCCAGGCACTCAGGGTGGGGCAAATAGGGAGAAGTTGGGAAAAGAAAAAAAATTTTCAGTTATAGGATAAACACGGTCTCAGGATCTGATGTATTACAGGGTGACTATTGTTGATTCCACTGCGTTGTATAATTCAAATTTGCCAAGGGGGTAGAATTCATTATTGGCAAAAGAAAAAGGTAAGTATTTAAGGTGATGGATGTGTTAATTAACTTGATGAGGAAAATCCTTTCATAATGTGTATGTATATCAAATCATCATGTTGTATACAATAAATAAATAAATAAATAAATAAATAAAATGTCAGCTGTACCTCAATAAAAGAAGACGACAAAACAGGACATTAATGTGATTTCAGATGGGAAGCTTGGTTTCAAATGAGATGTCACCAGCGACAAGGAACTAGATACATGATTCATTTAAAGGCTGTGGTGAGGGAAAAGCAAACACTAAAACCAAATCACTTTCTGTTTATACCCCTACGCCTGAAAGTACCAACTTTTTCAGGGAGTGCACATTTTGCATAATAGGTAGTGGCAATCATACAACCCAAGGAGTGCTTTTAAGATTAGTGTCTCGATTTTTTTATTTTTTAAACCAGGAGTTCTTCCTGACATCCTTTGCATCATACCACGAATCTCCCAGGAAGATCCTCGGAGGTGAATGTACCACAGGACCTGATTAGGGGAATTGCCGACTTAACAGTAAAGAAAACACATTGGGAATGGATGTTTGGAGTATATAACTAATTTTCATGAACTTTAATTTCTTTAGAGGTGCATCATGTGTCTCCACTGGGTGAGTGGTGGCTTGGTGGGCAGAGTTCTAGCTTCATTAGGAGTGGTTCCTTTATTTGCTAAATACACGTTTAATTTCTTAGTATCCTTTTCTTTAGAAAAAGATGTTGAGGTGAAAATACATTAGATAGTAGAATAATATTAGGGAATTACTGAAATTAAATTAAAACAGTAGGAATGAGAAATTTATTTACATGGAATCAAGTAAATGTTTAAAATAATGTCAATGACTAATGATTAACCATATAAACTGTGTAAAATGTACTAAAAAGATAAATGTTAACTGCTTGTCAGAACCAATTATTTCATTAAAATATGTGATTCTGGTTTTCTAAGGGTTCTTATTTGAGACTTAACAAATAAGTGCGAACAATGATCACAGATTATCAGGACCAATTCACTAAAATCAGGAAAAAAAGAAAAAAAGGGTTTGGACAATACTCTTTAGTTTCTGGTCCCCAGTTTCTGCACTCTGTTTACTGCAAGTTATTTTTCTTTTAAAGTTTTAATTGCATGTGAATTGACCCATTTTAATTCATGATTTCGTATTCATTCTTTACAGTTTTCTCTGTTTCCTTTCCAGTTTCTTCTCTTAGTTATATATACCAAATGAAGCTCAACTGGGTTTTGTGCACTGTGAAACAGAGCAAATGAAGCCAAACCTAACTTCAACCTTATTGTCTATTTCCAAAGTATGATTTAAAAAATTAAGTTTTTGTGTTGCTGCTAAAATTTGCTATTATGATAAATTAGTATTTCAGTGGAAAGTTTATTCTTTCAATCTTTCCCTTCCTAAGGGGTACAACTAATATAATTAAAATAAGTATTCCTGTTAGAACAAAGATACAAATGAAAATTTAATATACTATGTTTATATTATCAGTTATTAATTAGTATATTACATTAATTAATAACTAATTAATGTTTATGTGATTTACATTTCCAAATGTCTTTTTGTCAGAGTCTTATTGGAGAGAAATTCATTTTGGTTCTTTGATTTAAATATTGCATCTTTTACAGAAATTTTAAGTACATTTTTGTAGTTATTTTAAAATGTTAGTAAATCAGAGCAAACAGTGTTTATGAGTTTACATGCAAAAGAATTAGAGAGCATAGAGTGAAAAGATTTCCCTGCCCTCGGTATATTTTGAACCTATGATGAGGAAAGACCCCGGAAGAAAATTAACTTGGCTTAGCACAGCTCAAAATGGTTTCAAATATTGATGTCCAGTAGACGGGTTTTGAACAATACACTGCATCTTATCTATATTTTAATTGTCATGTTAATAGTTTATGTAGAAAATTTGGAGAAATATTTAAAGTTTATTTTTTCTGATATTGGAGGTTAGAGGTTACAGTATCAGGGGGCAATGATATTATAATCAACAGCCTATTTTCTCTATTGTCATTTGCTTTTATTTTTAATAGGTTTAATACAAGTTTGATCTTTTCCTCAGAGAAATAAAATGCATAAATGCTATAAATGTGCAACTTACTGTTCATATTAGTCATTCCAATATCAATGGATTTGTGTAATGCCACCTGTTCTTTTATTAAAATTGTTTTAATACTTATGAAAGATAGCAAAATGCTGAAGGCAGAGAGGAACTGAACCTTCTAATTATGCACAGGACTGGTAGAGCTGAGATATTAAAAGTAGAGTATCTGACTTAAATTTTAAAACACTTTTTAAAGTATATTTTGATTTGGGAAGATCATAGTGTTTTGATGAAAGTAAAGTTATATTCTCCAACACATTTTTCCTTAAGTCTTGAATATATACAGAATTCTTAAACTGCTGTCTATGAGAATTTTTGATCCTGCTAAAACTGTGCACAAACTTTATGTCTGTGGATTGGAAAGGGATAGGGGAAGATTTGGGCAAGGGGAAAAGATCAGTTGGATAATTTCTTTCTTTCTTAACAACTTTATTGAGGTATAATTGATGTACAAAAAACTGCATGCATTTAATGTGTACAATTTGATGTATTTGGACATATGCAAACATGCATGAAACCATCACTGTAATCAAAGTGAGAGACATATTCATCCCTTCCAAAAGTTTTCTTGTGTCTTTTTGGTTATTATGTTTGTTTGTTTTGTTTGTTTGATTTTTTTGCTCTTAACAAAAGTTTAAGTGCACAATGCGGTACTGTTAACTTTATGTACAATGTTGTACAGCAGGTCTCTAGAACGTATTTATTTTGAAAACTGAAACTATATCCCATTGAAAAATAACTCCCGATTTCTTGCTCACTCTAGCCCCTAACAACCATTGTTCTATTCTCTGCTTTTATGAGTCTGACTAGTCTAGATACCTCAGATAAGAGGAATCACGTAGTATTTGTCCCTCTGTGACTAGCTTATTTCACTTAATATAATGTCTTCCATGCTCATTCATCATATTGAAAATGATAGAATTTCCTTCATTTTAAGGTTGAATAATATTCCATTGTATGTATGTACCCAGCATTTATTCATTCATCTGTTCATGGCTATTTGTGTTGTTTTCATATCGTGGTTGTGAACAATGCTGCAATAAACCTGGAAGTGCAAATACCTCTTCTGATTTCAATTCTTTTGAAAACATACCCTGAAGTGGGATTGATCATATATCTGATAAGGGATTTATATCCAAAATATTTAAACTATAACTCAATTGCAAAAAAACCCCAAACCAATTAAAGAATGGGCAAAAAACTTGAATACACATTTCTCCAAAGAAAACATATAATTGTCACACAGGTACATCAAAAGGTGCTCAACATCACTAATTAGCAAGAAAATGCAAATCGAAATCACAGTAAGATATCACCTCACATCTGTTAGAATGACTATTATTAAAAAAAAACAAAAAACAAACGATAACCTGTGTTGGCGAGGATGTGGAGAAATAAGAATTCTTGTATGTTGTTGACTGGAATGTAAAATGGTGCAGCTGCTATGGAAAACAATATGAAGGCACCTCAAAAAAACTGAAAATAGAACTACCATATGATCCAGCAATTCCACGTCTGGGTGTATGTCTAAAAGAATGACTAATGGTTTAAGTTTTCAACAGGTTGGCTCTCTAATTCAAACAAAGTTAAAGATAACTTTAATTTCACATCTTATGTACTCAGTAAAAAAATAAGTAAGAGACTCTATATTTGAAATATAAATTTTCCTTTTAAGATCCTTTCAATCAATGAACTGTTATTATATATTTATTAATCAGCTAACAAATAAAATATTTTTACAATTAGCATCCTTATTCTTCAATGTTAGAGTCTGAAGGTAAATTTCCACTTTAAAGACAACAGAAGAGAAAAAAGTAACATGAAAGCTCATTAGACGTGCAACTCTGGGGAAAACCATGGTGACAAATCAAATAATTAGTTATTTCATAAAAATCATTACTGTAAAAAACAAACAAAAACAAACAAAAAACTTGGCATACTATATCCCAGACTACAAATGAACCACTGACACATCATTCCTTCAGTATAGAGGAATCTGCCTAAATGTACTTTTCTGTTGACAATTGAAAGCAATGTAACTGTTTGTGTAACTGGCTAGTTGCAGGTTCAGTGAGCCTTGCTTGCTCTAAAATGATGGACAGGTGGCAAATTGTTTTTAGATTTTTTTTCAAACACATTAAAATGTATGTGTTTAAAATTGAGGTTGTAAAGAGAAAAGTCATTCATGTCAAATTCTGCCATTACACATTTAAAACAGATAGACAAAGTTATATTAATAGTGCCATAACCATTAGATCCTGTAAAACATCCTCTTTTGCAGGAGAATTTTTACAATTAAAATATTTCCTCACAGAAGTTGAAGGGAAAAAATGGGAAGTGTTTTTATTGGGTGAAGTATTTATAGATTTCCTATAATGATGCATTTGTTAATCAGTCTGTTAATTCAGACAAACTATCAAATAATCAGCAACCACATATCTGGCTTATATTTGAACAAATGACATACAAAAAAGAAGAGCTAGGAGCACTTGGATCCTTTATAAAAAGAGATCGGCAGTTACAGCAAAATTGTACTACAGAATTAAACAGAGAAAATTATAAAATAAGTAGCTATATGCCAAACAGCAAAGTTCTGAGCAAAGCAAAATGAAATATATGCCTCTTGAACAAAACCCCTTTCTAAAAAATCAAACAAACAACCTCACTAAGTTTCCTAACTTTCTAGAGAATATTTTGGGGCAAAAAAATAAAGTCATTAATGACATATATTGTTTTGTTAAGTAATGCCTTTGATAAGTCTATTAAGGTACCATCTTTAAAAATATAGACATTAAACTATAATGCAATAGAATGTAGGTGATCTTCATTTTTTAATGAACTGATTTGTATTTGAAAATTAAGAATACAATATTGCAACTCAGTTGACATCTTACTGATGATAACATTTGAATTTATGGCACTTCTACAACTAAAACATTAATTTCTTTTCTATATTCAAGAATTATGGTGAATAGCAGGTTATGTCATACACCTGAAACTAACATAATATATAGGTCAATTATATCTAAATAAATGAGAATGATGAGACAATCCTTAATTTGTATTTTTATTGGAATTTTCTTATTACCACATTAATTCACTTCATAAGTATATATCAAGCATTATTTTAAAATATGTACTTCCCATTGTCAGGAATTTAAGGGGATTGCATCAAGAAAGAAAAATGTTAGAGAAAGTCCATTTGGAAAACAGTTTGTTTGACTTATAATTTAAAGACAGGTTTTTAGCTTTGTAATAATAGAAGCTTGTTTTTGTTAACCAAATAAATGTCTATTTGAAGTAGTCTCCAACTATGTAACTCAAAAGAGATCATTGTGTGAACTGAGATGCCAGATTATTTGTGTCATAAAGTCATATATAACTCTAAAGCAGATTGAACCCTCTGGTGAGAGTACCTGGAAATAGAATATATATGATGTGTGTGTGTATACATATATGCATATGGTGTGTATATGATCTATATACACTTAGTTGTGTATGTATATACATATACACACAAGGCCTGTATATAATGATCACCAAATGCTAATGAATATTTCTCAAAGATACAGGAATTTTTAAGCATTTCATCTTTTGAGCTTAAGCTATTGCCTATTTTTTTTTCAATAAGAGAATAATTTATTTACTTTTCCTTAAAAAAGAAAGTTATTTTTCAAAACCAAAGAAAACAACGTATAACTGATAGATCGCCTGGTGAAGCGTGGCAGGGGGGCACCATGCATTTTAACACTAGGGAAGAAAATGGACAAGAAAGAGATGGCAAGGGGCATTGCTTCTCTGGGAGAACCTGTGGCAGAGATGCTGATGCAGCTCAGCACTGTGGGCCACTGTGCCCCATTCTGTATTGTTCACGCAGAATCCTGAGAAATCTGAAGCCTCTCTCTCAAAACACTAGGCTCACAGCTTGCCAGTCTGTTTTCTTTGGCTCAGCCTTTAATTACCCCTCATTGTCTGTCATTTCATAATTGCCAATGGTCCTGTATGGCCTGAGCTATATGACAGCTGAAGTGTGTGGGCAGTGAGAGAGCCCTCAATAGCTTACAGAAGAGAGACCAAACTGAAGGGAAAAAATGAAATGCAAGGAAAGTTAGACAAAAAATAATTGCAATTACTGTTTATAGAACAGATAAAAGAAACAAAAATTATAATTTCCACAATTTAAAATTCAACAGAGAAACTGAAAAGTGGATACTGTTGAAAACTACATTCATGATCTGGAGTAATTAACAAAGTATGATATAATAAAGAACAAAAACATAAAAATTATTGGTAAGTATAAAAAGAATATCATGGGGACAAGCACAAAGGGCATCATACACAATTAATAGGAGACACCAAGAACAGAATGGCACAGATTGAAAAAATATATAATCATACAAGTAATAGAAATAATAACCTTATTTAAGAAATAACTAAAGTGCCAATTTTTTTAAAGAATGTCAGGATTACTAAATAACCTCCCAGTTGGAACTGTGGTTTTTCATGGGACACACACAACACCCCAACACTAATCCCAACCTCCTGGCCTACTTAATTAATTAGAAAAGGAGAAAGTGCTAGAGATAGTACAAGAAAGTCAGAGAGACAGGGAGAGAGAGAAGGAAAAAAAAAAAGAAGTGAGAAAATAAAGAAGGGAGGCAATATGAATATATACCAAAAACATTGCTAAAGTTGAAGACAAAAAAAATGTTACCAGTATTTCAATTGGAATGTTGCTTAAAAATGAATGAGAGCCAGAATGACATATTTTTATTATTTGTAAAATCGTATGTCTTACTGAATGCAAAACTGAAAGCCAGAAAGCAGTGGAAACACCTTGAAGAGCTTTGAAATAAGAAGCTGAGAGCCAAGAATTCATTCTTGTCAAGATGTCATTTCAGATAAAGGCAAATAAAAGTTGTTTTTTCTTTTCATTCAAGGTCTCAGAAAATCTGTACAATTTCTAGGAAGTACTTCAGCCTAATAAAAATTAATTATTTCCAGAAGGTGAAGGAAGAAACTTAGGAGAAAAAAATTTTGAATAATTTATACTTAAGTGAAAAATTGAATTGTTTTCTAAGAGGCAAAAATTATTCATCAGATAGAATATGGATGTTGAGAAAATTTCATCAATATCAAAACTGATTTTTAGAATTAGATTGATGATGACTTTATAAACTGTTCAAACTTTCAGCCTATAAAGCAATTGATTGCAAGCCACATACCATTAATATGAGTGTTAGGCTCTATTCAAGTTAGTATTTAATATGTTCAAACCTGAGAGTAAAATATAAGTTGGTACATTTAGTTGCTGTATTTTTTGTGGGGGTATCAGCTCAAAATTATCTCATACTACAAGTGTGCCCTTACCATGCATTGCTATAAAATTTCTTAAGTATTTTTGAAATCAATTCCATTTCTTGACATATTTTCTTTAAAACTTCCATTAAACATT
This sequence comes from Camelus bactrianus, assembly GCF_048773025.1. NCBI lineage: Eukaryota > Metazoa > Chordata > Mammalia > Artiodactyla > Camelidae > Camelus > Camelus bactrianus. The sequence continues at coordinate 83,506,086 of NC_133543.1, read as the reverse complement.
GCTTTCTTTCATTTTTCTTAAGTGTCCTATTTTTAGTTGAAAGGAATTGAGAGCTTTCATACTTGATTTGTAGTATAGAGGCTGTTTTTGTTTCTTTGTTTGGTTTCAGTTAGTTGACTGATTTACTGATTTACTGATTTTCATTCATGATGATACTCTAATGTATTTCCTTTTATAAATGCACCCTAAAGAGTTACATATTTATTAGATTGATATTCCTAAGACAGCTTTGTGAATTTGAGCTGAGGGGAAAAATAACTGAAGGCAGATTTAAGAATCTACTTACGATTTACTGGTGCTAAGTGCTTTTAACCATTTCAGGCTCACTAAAGAAACTCCAAATAGGAACTGTAGCTTTATTACAGAAGATAATATTACAATACTAATTTTAACTTGATGAAACAAAAGGAAATTTTCACAGAAGCATAAATCAACATGATCTGAGGGGTACAAATGTGACTACAACAGTAGTTCTAAGACTTTTCTTTAGCATAAAAATAATCATCATTTGGCTACCTTCATCATCTTGTTATTTGAAAACAATTAAATTTTATAATTTAAACTATGCAATCAACATATAAAATCACTACCTAATAAATTAATAGAAACACTTTTCTAAATATTTTCTATTATTTTCAAATACTATATTTATCTTAGCTTATTTGGTAATGAAACAGCATAGAAATCTTTTGTTTTATTCTGCAGATAGCACCAGGCTACAAAAAAATCATGTGCATTATTTTTTCAAACTCTGGTGATACTAACCTGTTTCAACTGTTTGCCAATTTTCTATTTATAAAATTGGCTTATTTTAGTCTTAGCGTGTTGAGACAGTGTAAGCAAAATTAGTTTGCAACACCTGGCCTAGAATATTTAGCTCATGAGAAACCCTGTCCCCAAATTATAATAATTTAGAGTTTCACCTCATGGCTATGGTGTAAAAACAAAGCCACCTGAGAGTGTTTTCACGGCGGTAGGTATACTAACTAAGAAAAAGTTTATCGATTACATAAATATATGCAATCCTCCAGTGAGTGGTGCCATTTCTGTTTGCAGTCCAAGTCAGCAAAAGATTATTTGAAGAGTAAATTGTTGCCAAGAGCCCCTGAGTTCCAGATTTGTTTAATATAGACTAATTTTTAAAGTAATAGATAACCACTATTCAGTAGAAATTAGCTAGCTTAATTACCTTAAAACAGTTGAAAAATTAATCCATTTAATATTGATTAGTTTCTTTCAAATATAAAGTTAAATATTTTATTCATCAGAAATCAAGTCCCAAGTTTTTTTTTTGTTTGTTTAATTGCAATATTTCCCTGATGGTAGTACGTATAGTTATTTGGAAAAAGAGAAGATAGTTTGAAATTTTTCGTACCATATTCTTAACCACCTTGAACTTTCTTTAACATTTCTGGAAGTGCAGATCTGCTAGAGACAAATTCTCTTAGTTTTTATTGTCGGAAAATACACTTATTTGACTATATTCTTATCAGATATTTTTGCAGAATATGAAATACTGGTGTGGCAGTTGTTTTTATTTTCTTTCAACATTTTCAATGTTTTTTCATTCTTTTCTGGCATCCATGGTTTCCAATGAGCATTTAGTAATCATTTAAGTCATTGTTCTGAATGAGATGTGCCTTTTATTTTTCCCTGAGTGCTTTAGAAGTTTCTATATATATTTGGACTTTGGCCAAATGTGTCCAGGTATCATTTTCTTTGTAATAATACTGCTTGGTGTTTGCTGAACAAACACCTCAAATAACAATTGAGTTCTGTTTCTCTTAGCCGCTTGGAGACTACATACATGCCCCACATGGTTCAGGAGTTAGCTTATATACAGAAGCTTGGAGCTACCTTTCTCTGGATCTCTTCTTTCATAGATACTGTCCCTTATTTTCTATCATTTGTGTTTGTCCTAAACCATGTCCTATAGACCTTCAAAACATCAAGATGGTGGGTTTTCTATCAGAGATGTTAAACTGTCCCATTTAACAAACTGGGTCTTGTCCTCAGACTAGACACCATGAAAATGAGAAACTCACCCAGTTCTTGCTCTCCTAAATGTCATTTCCTGCCCAGGTTTTCACTTTGTTCACTCTCCAGTGCTTTCTGGTAGTCCCTCACATCCTTCAGATTTCATAGTTATTTTCCCTGGGAGATTTGTCCAATAGAACCAAAATGGGGCTATCTTGACTTCTATTTAAATAGGGAAATGGAAATAAATATTTGGTGAGATGATCATTCATGCATCTTATACGAGAATTGCAAATGAATATTAAAACAGTTTTAACATATTCAGAAAGTTTATCTTATGATTAATGTGTGTATGTTGGAAAGGATTAAGGGTGAGGAGAAGGAGAAAAAGAAAATAAGAGTGGAAAATGAGAGAGTTGGGGGTAAAAAATATGGTGTTATGTTATATCATTAAGATTTCTCTATATATACATGCAGGTATTACATATTATAACTGTGTATGTATAACACATATAAAATGTTACATTATTAAGAAAATGTGAGTTACCTAACTTTAAATAAAACTATTATAAAAATGATTTGGCTGTGCAAAGGAATGAAATTATATTTATTAATATGGAATACTCATCATGTATGCATGATTACCAAGAAGCACTATAAAGATTATATATATAAAATGTTTCAGACTAATTTGTATAAACCCTTATGTTAAAATACTAAATAATACAGAATACATAGGAGTTAGAGTCATTCATACAAATGCCAACAACTCAGAATGTAAAAAATAAAAGAATAGAAGAATTTAATACCCTTAACAGAAAAATATAACATATTCAAAATCTATATGACCCATTCGAATACATGGGTACCTGGGCCTCGGTCCTAAACAATAAGTCGCGATTTACTTTGTGGTTGTCTTTCTTGTCTCATCACTTGTGTTCTGGGCACTTCTGATTCAGTGATGCAAGTTACTAGCTAGGAAACCGTGATGCCTCTTCTGCTTTGTCACCAGTCATTAAAGGCTTGGAGCAAGACTTGATTACATAGATTCTAGAGAAAATGTCAGCACAAGGCTGATATCAGATGCAAACACATTTACTAAAATTATGCTAGCATCTGTCATAAGCTAAATTTGCCCATCATTCACATAAATAATTTAGCACCTAGAGCAAGACTCCTTGCACATTTAGATACTAAAAAAGTAAAACAAATAAAAGTCTAATAGATAGAATTGCTCATTTTAAGTATCACGCTTAAAATACACATGTTTTCAGAGAATAGGCTTAACTTTTGCATTCTGTTTTCCAGAAAGATTCCTTCATAAACTCATTTATATGAATGTAATACCATAAATATTTCCTTCTTATAACAAGTAGTAACTGAATAAAGCTTTTATTTGTTTAATATCTAGAAGTTTTTGGAAAGTGCTCCTTTATTTAAATGTGTAAAATACAAAGCCACGTTGCAACTGCTTATGTTAATTGTCTTTTTGCCACCAGCTGTGGTGTTTTCTAACGGCTGTATCTGCCCCGCTGAGTTCGTGATAGTTGTGTGTCTGTCATAATGAAAGCGAGCATGAGAGCCAGAGAGATAGTGAGAAAAAGGGGTTGCACTCATGTGCACAGAGTTGAAGTGGTTCTTGCCCTTCTATGAGCAGTGAACTACCAACATCTGTACTAAATTAAGTTTTTCAACATATGACCATATCTTGAAATTTAAGATTTCATGGTCCGGAGTTCCTGAAAGATTTAAATGTTGATTTCTTTTTTTTTTTAATTGAAGTATAGTCAGTTACAATGTGTCAGTTTCTGGTATACAGCATAATGTCCCAATCATGCATGTATATACACACATATACAAACATGTACATATATTCATTTTCATATTTTTTCATTAACTGTTATTACATGATAGCAAATGCTGATTTCTGAGTGAAGGTAAAAGTAGAACAATGAAGGAATTACTCTAATCCTGCCAATACTTTTACTTTTAGTGATTTTTTTATTCCACCAAATAGTCTGGTAATTAGGTATAATATTTATTATGATCCATTTAGAATAAAAGACAGTGTCAAGAAAGGAGCCAAGATTAGGATTTGTGGACAGAAATGAAAACGTTGGCAACAAAGTTGCCTTGTGATAATTTTTCTAATTCTTGAAGTTATTTTTACTCAGAAGGTGGCTGAAAATATCAAGTTTTACATAGCTACCTACTAATAAAGTCACATTGACATATGGAGTGGCATTACACTAATATTTATTTGACATATCTTGGACATTGATAATAAATAAATGTATTTTAATACAACCCTACTACATTTGAAATGTTTACAGTTGAGATCATTTTGATCCATTCTATATCTTTTAGACTTTGCTTAATCAAGACAAGTGAAAATTAGTAAAATCCTGTTGTCCTGTAATATTGCAATATTACATTGGATTACAATGTTTTATTTTGATTCAAGTACTTGTGCCACAAAATTTTAAAATGACAAAGCATAAATAGCTGATGCTTTATGCTGATCAAATTTTATTTTCCTATCCACAACCTACCTTACTGTAATTTAAATCTCATGAATGGTCAGTGTATGGGGTGTTAAATCATCTTAGTACCATCTATAAATCAATGACATTAAAGTTTATAATTCTAGTACTGTTTTCCTTCTCACATCTAATTGCCTCCTCAACATAGCTAGTTGAATTTTAGTGACAATCTCAACTTAATATGTCCAAAATCAAACTCTTATTTACCTACAAAACACAGTCTTCCCATGGTCATCCCTACTTTATCAAATATCAAAATTCACACACAGTATCTAAGCAAATCATTCAGATTCTTTCTCTAAAATACATCTAATGTGTGATGATTTTTCACCATCTTCATTGCTACTATCCTGATCCGAGCAACCATTATATTATACCTGTACTTTTCCTAACTGATCTCCATGCTTCCTTTTATCCCTCCCTAGCCTCTTCTCAACACAGAAGCCAGAATGATTCTTTCAAACATAAACTGGATTACATCACTCGTCTACTCAGTACTCCAATAGGTTTTCATTTTATTGGATTTAAATACAGGGCTTCTGTGATCGATGTCCCATTAACTTCCGTGACCTCAACAACTAGCACTCTTCTCCCTTGCTCTTAACCTGAGTCATTGATCTATCCCCTTGCTGTTCCTTGAACACATCAAACAATTGTTTATCCTCCATCCTCAGGTCATTGCAGATGTGGTTTTCTCAGACTAGTCAGGCCTTTTCCTTCATTGGTTATCATATGTCGAATATTTCTTCCTACCTGCCATCATTCCCTTTATCTCTGACCTTCCTTTATTTTACTGTATAACATTCACCATCACCTGATGAATAGTATATGCTTATTATATGCCTCTTCCCACTGGAACATAAGGTCCCAGAAAGGAGAGACCTTTTTTCTTTTTTTTTTTAAATGTTTAACCTAAGGACATGGAAAAGTGAAACACCATATACTATGTGCTCAATATACAGTAACCTGAAAAGAAATCTTTCTTATCAGCGTAAAAACATATTACACATTTCCCAACTTAAAAAAAATTATTTAACCTGAAAATTCCTTTCCTTACTGCTTTATTTATCTTTATCAGTTGAAAATAAAATTTCTAAAATACTGGTTATATTCACTGTTTCGATCTCCTTATAGCCAATACTCTTTAGTCAATGATCAGACTTCATCACACTGATCCTTTAAGCATTGTTTGATAACTTTGATTACCCACTCTTTCTTTTTTCACTTGTTTTCTGGGACAGAACCATCTCCACAGTTGCTGCCTATCACACTGGCCAGTTTTCAATCTCTTTTACTAGTTGTTTCTTCTCTTTCTGATGTGTAAGTATTGAAGTAAAGCAGTGTTTTATTTTCGTGATTTCCATTCTTTTTTTCTCTCTCTCTCTTTCTCTCCATATGTGTGTGTGTGAATATATATATATTTACTTCTTAAGTCATATCATCTTACCCTATGTCTTTAGAAATTATTTTAATGAAACTCTAAAATTTAAGTCCTAATTTCTCTTTTGAACTGTAGACATATACTCAACTGCCTATACTTCATCTTAACTTGTATGTCTAAATATTGAAAAGTTATTACATTTAAGTTTTAATTCTTTTTTTCCCAAACATGATATATCACAAGAAATCCCGTTCTCAACATTGAATATCTTTGCCCTTCCAGTTACTCAGGTCATAACTTTGGTGTTATCTTTAACATCTTAAATATATCCCCAAACAACTTCTTACCTCCACCACTAATGGCATCCTAGCCAAGCCACCATCATCTCAAATTTGTACTAGATCATTAGCATACTACCTGACCTTTCTCCTTCTTCTCTTGTCCTCACCCAGGTAAGTCTCGTCATAGTACCAGAAGAATTCTTTTAAAACAGAAATAAGATCATATAATCCCCCAAGCTCCCAAACATTTCAATGACTCTGACCTAATATCCTATCAGTTTCCCACACATTCAATGTATTTCTGCCCCACTGGCCTTCTTGTCCTCTCTCAGCATGGAAAGCCTGAATACAATCAGGATACAAGTTTTGCTTTTCTTGTTTATCCATTTGGTACTAACCATCTTCCCTTAGACTTTCCAAGGTATACTCTCTCACTTCCTTTGTGCATCAGCTCATCTTTTACAGACGTTTACTCTCATCAACTTATTAAACAGATTTTTCTTTCCCTCTCTAACCCTTCTTGCTGTACAGATAATGAGTAATTTATTTTTCACTTCTGTAACAAGAATGTCAGCTTCAGGACCATATAAGTTTGTGTAGAACATAGTAAACCCTCAATAAACGTTTGTTACATGAGGAAAGGAGTGAAAGGATGGATAACTCAAAAGATACAACCTTGGCCAAAAACAAAGAACAAATGGTTAAAGTACTTCCAAAGTGTTATATATCTCCCAGAAAATAGCACACCCACTTTTAATACGATATATACATTTTTTCACAATAGTATGTACTTCTGTGTCTTTACATATACATGACCTCTTGACTTCTGAAACCACACCAGAAGAGTTGTGATGGTGGGAAGTGAGAAAATGAAACAGTATAGGACTATAACCAAATACGTTTTCCACTTATTTTAACAAGAACCTTTCATTTTTAAGTATCTTATTCTCAAGTTTCTAATTAAAGACTATTTCTTACAGATCACTTCTATTCTTATTTAAATGTGAGTTATACCAGCTAGATGGACAAACCATATTTTAATCAAAAAGATGTGACAAAGAGTAATAAGATATAATGTAGTAATCTAGAGAAAAATTAATCTGTACATTAGAAAATTTCCTCTCTATCATACAAGGGGAGTGTTTGAAAAATGACATAATTCATTATGGTTTATTGAGTACTTTGCAGAGAATGTAAGGAGCAAAAAAGTACATTAGGCTGTAAGTCAGAAAATAGTGACTAGTTCAAACTGAGTCACTAATTAGTTTTGTGACCTGTGGCAAGTCACTTAACCTCTATGGATCTCAATTTTCTTATCTGTATTATAAAAGTGTTGGATTCAATTATCTCTAAAATCCATTCTATGTCTGAAATTCTGTAAGAATTTGAAAAAAAGTCTCTGGGGACTCAAAGTGATAAATGCTATCCCTGTCTATTAAAAGGGAAAATATGAATTTATCAGATTGGTTTAGTTAACTTTAGACCTTAACCTCAAATTAAAAGTTTGAATAAATTGATTTGAAAAGTCTGAACAAATTGAATAGACATACTGAATAAAAACCAGTTAGTCGATATGAGTATCAGTCCAATTTTGTTATGTGATGCAGTGATAACATAATAATAATAAAACAAAATACAAATTCTATCTATAATAAATAATTTCTTTATGAAATAGTTAAGAAGTCATCTACTGGGCTAAACTGACCTTGAATATAAAATGTATGGTGATATTTCTATAATATTCTTTCTCCCATCTTGCATTAAATAACTAATCCTGAAAATATAAATTGAGAATTACTTTTCTGTATCATCCTCCAGTTTCAGCATCAACCCCTAATCTTTCAAAATCCCCTGCTTTCTCTCATCATATCCCCTTCCTAACAGAACACACATCTTATTCACTTTATTTTCAGTGCCATTCTGAGGATACTTTTATGTCCTCAAGCTAGGAAAATGAATCTTAATAATAAAGGAAAATAAATGATACAGAAGAATTTTAAGAAAGGAAAAATACTAGTACTGATAATATTATTACTCAAAAGAAAATAAGGTTTTTTGGTTCTACATACTATTTTCTAGAATGCCACATTCCTCTGTGGTAGTCACATGTGACTGTTCAGTTCCTGAAATGTAACTAAACTGAGTGATGTAAATGTAACATGTTCAGTGGATATCAATACTTGTATCCTGTTGTCAAGCTGTGGTTCAAAGCTCTTGAAATTTATTATTAAAAAAACCTGCCTTCTCTACCCAGCAGGCTCATAGTCTTACAGGCATTAGCCCACTGTGACCTCTTTTTCTACTTCATCCAAAACTGTCCTCGAGTCTAGTGTGGTAAGAGGGGTATGGAGGTATTCAGCAACAGTTCGTTTTCCTTGGAATAATTATAGAGAAGTCATTCTGAAATCATTTACATATTCATAAATTGAATGTTAGAGTAAAGCATGTGAACAGTTGAGTTAATTAAGCATCTCACTCCAATATACCTTGAAAAGAAACAATCTGTAGAGCATAAAATAGAAGATTATGGACAGATGAATAAATCTGAGTATTTGGTGAGGGGGATAAGTTTGACTCTCTTTCCTTGACATACTCTCTGCCACTGTTTGTTGAATGAGATATGGCTCTTTTACTGGGAAGTTCTAATTTAAAATTTTTCAAAAAAAAAAGATCCAAAAAACAAAAATGGTGTCTTCCTAAAGAAACTAATTTCTGAGCACCATAATGATGAAGGTAATGTCACCCCTCAGAAAAAAACCCCTGCATTTTTCATTTCAAGCTGTTCACTGGTAGAACTGAGATTAAAAGCTTTTGACTCACAGGAAATGCATCATTTGACCTAGCTAATTATTTTTATCCACTGTGAATGATATGCAGTATACATTAGAATATATATATGTATACACACACACATATATATATTTGGCTGCTCAGATTTTATTTTTCTTTCAATTATAATTTTACCTGTATTCCACTGAGCTGAGTTTGCAATTATGTATACCTGTTTTTTATTTATGTGCACATTTTCCTTGGTATTTCTCTGCTTATTTGTTCTTTTTTTTTCTTTTTAAAAGACAAGAATAGATAACATGTATCACTTTGAGTATCCAGAGACTTTTTTTTATTAAATTATACTATTTCTGACATGAAATGGACTTAATAGATAATTGAATTCAACATTTTGATATTATAGATGAGACAATGAAGATCTAAAGAGGTTAAGCTGTAACACAGAAGGACAGATCTAACTCCATATTAAATCTGTTCCTTTAGCTCTAACCCTGTGCTCTGTTTCCTGGGCTTAGCCAGGCTGGTTCTGCACCTTTTGTAAAAGAATGTTGCCTATAGCCTGAAATATACAAAATAGCCCATTCTCAAGGCTCTGACCTTTAAGGGAGTAACACTTTTCTACTCATATAGAGAAAAAAAGCTGTAGAACAGAGAAAAACATTTGTCTTGTTGGAGGTTTACAGGAACATCATGACCTGACCCACATGGACAGCTGCAAGAACATAGGATTCAAACACCGAGAAGTTTGCAACAACCAACCACACTCCCTCTCCTTTTTAGTGTAAAAGAAGCCTGAATTCTGACTTGCATACGATGGTTCTCAAGGACTTTAGTCTGCCATCTTCTCAGTCTACTGGCCTTCTGAATAAAGTTGTTATTCCTTTCCCCAGCACCTCGTCTCCTGATTTATTGTCCTGTTGTGCTGCAAGCAGAAGCCAGCAGAACGAGTTTGGACTTGGTAACAAAGTAAATTGCCACAGGTCACAAAGTAATTAGTGTTCAAGTTTGAACCAGGTACTGTTTTTTGGCCTACATCACAAGCACATAGTCCCACTGGTTTTGCTTAAATGTACTTTTCAAACTGCTCTCCCCTTCATCATCAGTACTACTGCCACATGTCAGACCATAATATTCTCACATAAAGTTTTAATTAATTTCATCCTAAGAGATCTTCCCACCTTCATTTGCGCCATTTCATAGCAATTGACTATATTGAGGATATAATCCCTTCTCCTCCTTCTTATTCCCCAAAATTAGAATCTTAGATTAAGCAAAAACAGGACCAAAATCAGAAAAATCACATGAAAGTTGATATGTTTAGCTATATATTTTTAAATCCACTACGGAAATCTTCATCATAACAAAAGCAAAAGATGAATGACATAGTGAGTAAAAATGAATGCCGTGCATTTAGTATGTGACTGATAGCCTTCACTTACAAACAAGTCAAGGAAAAAAAAAAAAAAAAAAAAGAACAGGTGGTAGGAAAAAATGAGAAAAACATGTTAAATAGATATCAAAGTGATGAGGATGTGAATGAAAGTCAATCCTTGTATTCTTTCCTTATCCTATAATCTTTATCTGGTTGGGTTCAGCTAATGTTTATGAAACCCAACTTACATTTCAGTGGAACGAGTACCAGAGAGGTTAAGTGACTTATTTAAAGTGAGCATGTTTTAGTCAGTTCCAGTTTCCAGAACAAAATGATCATCTAGGCCGGGCCAGTGTTTTGAGACATCTTTAGGTTAAAAGTGGTCAGTGAGCCTTAGATATTATAGAGATGTTGGTGATATATTTTTTTATGACACTAATCCTTGAAATGCATTGCCCCAAAGCGCTTCATTGGAGAGGAAGGTGAGATTGGGTGGAGGAAGCATATCAGCTTCTGGAAACTTCTAGGTCTGTTTTTCCTTGGCCTCTTGTTTTCAAACATATGACATAAAATTTTGCCCCTCTTTATAACCAGAAGTCATGGAAAGATTGATGATAGATATAGACAGATAGGTTCTTAAATACAAAACATTTTATACATTTGGTGGGGAAATCCTGCTGGCTGGGATAATATTAAATTCTTTCATTATATCTTCTGATTCCTTCTGATACCAAAATGTCTCTTCAAATTTTGAGAAACTAGTCCCTATGCTTTGGGAATTTTGAGAGGTCAGGAATTTAATAATCCATTGAAATCTGCCATTATTGAATCATTATATATTGTGTTTTTTTCTCACAATGATTCAGGCTAGAGTTTCCAGGTGACAACCATCCAAAAAAAAAAAAAAAAAAAAGAAAAAAAGAAAGAAAGAAGTACATAAAGATTTGTTAAGAAAATTATTTGTTCTGACATTATACTCAGTCTTAATGATGTCATAAATTTTAACAAATGACACACTATGGATTTATCTGATTTTTAACATTCTTTTGGAATTGATTTCCATAGAGATTATTAATCCATACAATCAAATGATTTTACCTTACTTGCTATTAAATCTCATTCCCTTTCATATGGAAACAAAAAATTTGTCACATCTACTTTAGCTCAGAATCTGATAACACGTATCAACTCTGCCCTCTATTTATAGGGGCTCAGTGTCCATCATCCATATTGTGAATGCACTTATAAAATTAGTTTGGATGATATGAAAACAAAACAATATAAGTGAGAAAAAAATAAGAATAGAACTCTGAAGACAAATAGAAGCTTTTTTGATTTTTACAATAATAATTATTTTGAATAAACAAAATAAACCATAAAAATGTAGCTGACTTTGATGGAAAGAGAGAGATAATTCTCTCAATGACATTATTTAATACCTTATTTTAGAATTCTGTTCTTTGATTTTTCAAAAAATCATTTCTCATTTTAAAAGAATTTCTAAAAGGATGTAAAAGATCCTTTGATATATACTTGATTTTTTTCCAAAAAAAGAACATTGAAAAATGTCAAAAACTTTATATTTTCTCTAAAATTATACATATTACCTTAGGAAATTATTTCTAATCAATCCTAATTTCATTATACATAATAAAGCTTAAAACTTTAGAAACACTTCCTAAAATTAACTATCTTTAGGTAAGGTTTACAATTATTTGAGTTTTCAAAAGACAAGTTCTTAGCTATTAACATATCACATCTATTGAAGACATATAATTTATTCTACAATTCCAAATAATAATCCAAAAGGAAAAAAAATTCATATGATTTATATTCTCTATATTTTAATTCTCTATATACATCAAATATTTTAAAATTTAAACACATCATGAAATAGTAGTTTCATTTTATCAAATAAAATGCACATTCAATTTCATTACTAGATGGGCCAGCCACTAACTTAGTATTACCACTGACTCAGGCACTTGGAGAAAGTTTAATTTTCTCGTTATATTCTGGTTGACTCCTTCCTCATCTTCTTGCACACCTGGAGTATTATAATCTTGTAAATGCAAAATTACATTACATTCCCTCTTCTGTAACTCCTTCTCAATCAAAGCAAATACAATAGAAAGAGAGTAACCATCTCCCACGGTAACATCTCTCCAACAGTTTATCAGCTCACTGTGGTGTCATGCCTTCCAAAAATCTCAATGCAAGATATCTTTACAAATGGGTCCTGTAGATTCTTTACACCATGGAAATCATTAGCAAGGATAATTAACTGAGACTGTGGTGATGAATAGAGCCGCATTACTGATCAGTGTAATAAAGAACAGAAGCCACTAATTACAGATATAGAGCCTTGGAGCTACTGAGAAATGTAATTTAACTTTGCTGCCCAGATTCCACACAGACTAATATAAGTGCACAATTAAAACAATAAGGTTTTCCCACAGATAATGCTTTTGGGATCATTCCAGGTGTAAGAAAATGTGCCCATCTGCATGAAATGGCTTGTGATCTAGGAAGTACAATGCCTTAGGAAAAATGTTTTAAAAATTAAACCTACCCAAACGTTTTGTTAGGTACTCTCATCACAACTCTGGCCTACTATCACATAATTTGGTAATTTCTTTCACCTTTATTTGAGTATAGAAACAGCATATATATAATAAAACTCCGTAGAGTCACTTAGAATTGTCTGTTCCTTAGATAAAAGAAGGCATTTTTCAACTGCGGAGAAAGCAGTAGGTTGTAGAGCAGTATTTCCCAAAATTACTTGATGATAAGAATCACCTGAGGCCCTTGTTAAATTCAGATTCCTGGAAGGTACCCCAGGCGACCAAAATACGATCTCGAAGGTGTGGACCTAGGATAGTGATTTCAGTGGGAACTCTGGATGATTTTATCAACAGGCAAGATTGGGGCAGTAGAAAGAAACTGTGCTTTGTACTTTGATACTGGTTCTTTGAATCCTAAGTCTGCCATTTCATAGCTGTGTACCCAAGTGAGAGCCATTTCTTCTCTCTGAGTCTCAGATTCTTGATTTTTATAAAATGGAAATATATTATCAATACATGTATTAGAAATGTATATAAATTGCCTATTAGTGTGTTTGTACATAGTACACAGGCAGCAAATATCAGTTCCCTCCCACTTTCTTCTCACCTTTAAGGTTTTTTTAAAAATTCAGTAACTATATACAGTCTCACTAATAGTAAGGAAGCTATGAAAACATCTGCTTCACAATGTAAAACACCTCATAATATATGTGTATGTTTCAGACCTACTCGAAGGAAGAAGAGAAAATGCAAGAAGACAGTTTTCTATTATCCTGACTGGATACTGTGTCTGACAGCACCAAATGAACACATCTGCCTAGACAGTCCCTTTCTTCTGTCATGCTTAGAATTTGGCAGCTGATACATCTTCCAATTTTATGTCAAGGGAATTTTAACAAGAATCAGGGGTTTTCATCCATTTGTATAAAATAGTTTGTAATAAAATTCTACTAAGTACCAAAAGAAGTTTTCAGAAGATGTAAGGTAGCATTTACAAAGAGAAATTTTCATCATTAAAAAGTTATCATACATAATATCATCAATTATCCAAGTATTTAGAAACTGTTTCTCACTATTGTTCCTTGCAGGAACACAAGAAAACGTTTTGGAGTCTAGTACCATAATTTGGATTCAGACTCAAAGGGATAATAATAATTTAAAAATGCTTATCACTAAGTTAATTCTGTATGATTATTTTCTTGATTATAATTGATATGGTAGCCTCTCAAAATTTTGTCTATAAGAAGCCTGCTGGAAGAAAGTTTCCTCTTTGAAAAGGAAAATGAGGTCTTATTCCCCAAAAGTTCGGTCCTCATCCTCGACTGGTAATTATGTACCTGTTTACTTAACAAATATTTCTTGATGACACACATATAGGCCAATTGAGGAAAATGAAAATTAGTTTGACACAGAAGAGGTCACAAGGAACTTCAGTTCTACAAGTGTATATATATATATATACACGTTAGAAAGTAATAAGTATGATAGAAATAATAGAGCTGGGTAAAGGGGATCATGGGACTGCAGAAGAATACCATGTTAATGAAAATAATCAAGATAAGCTTCCATAGGATGGTCACATTTGAGGACAAATGTGGAAGAGGCGAGGGAAAGAACAATCAAAGCAGAGACAAGGGCTGAGGCAAGGACCCTCAGGTAAGAGCATGTTCAAGTGTGATATCAAATGAGTTACTAATGGAGATGAAACCTCCAAGTCCTGATGCATGCAAGGCACGACTACTGTGGTTCTGCATTAAATTTAATTTGTTAAAAGAGCTTTAGGCTTCCAGTCAAACCATAGATGTTCATGTGTCTTTTCAAATAAGTCTGTTACTCCTCTTCCACCCTGGAAAGGAATCCAGTTTTCAGCCATAAAAAAGCTATTCCTTCATGGACTATTTTTGAAGATGGAAAACATTAGAGTAAAAGAATAGGGCAGTCAAGGCATATCCTGAACCTTTGAAGCAACAAGTGTAGCAGGATTGGAAAACAGAGTATTCAGTTGCAATTGAACAGAAATGAGATCCCTTACCAGAGCCATTGATACTCCCCATATTGTTCTTTTCCATGCAAATCTTAAAATAACAAATAAACAGCAGACAAAACACAAATATTACAATTATTTTGCCTCCCTCCCAGACTCAATGATTAGTACAGGGTCAATTTTTAAAAAGATGAAAAGAATAGAAAGAATAATAAAAGATCGGGGGCTGTAAATACTACCACACCTAGGTATCTGAGGTAAAGTAATTGAACTGGACATAAAGCAAAGCTTTGAGCTTCCAAGAAGCTTGTAAATGGAAAGTTTTAGGTTCTATCATTCCCACAATAGAACCATAAGAATAAATAAGAGCATTTCCTGCTCTTAGCTTCAGCTCTTTTCTAAAAGTATCTTATTATTCTCCCATAGATAATTTCTGTCTGTTAAAACAGGGAACATTACAGAGGAATGACAATATTTTATTGCTCTTCAAAGGCTAGGAAAAGTATTTTAAAAAGTTCAAATATGATAAATCAGTGCCTAGTATATAATAAATATTCAATAAATGTCAGCATCTTCTCAATGCCTTCATTTTCTTTACATGTTCTCATTTTGTATGTGCAACTAATCACACGATTATTTGGAGATTTCTATGAGGCTCTCCTTTGGGCATTAAAAAATGGGTTGAAATAACATTTGATAGAAATGTATTCTATAAGTGATTCTATGTTAATGTCAACAATGTACTGCTTCTGCCCCTAGACACAGAGATGCTATACCTCCCAGAGGCTCACTTATTACCATATCCAATTAGTTTGTTTACCTTAATTAAATCTTTGGCAGTTTATTATTTGAGACCTCACATTTTAACTACACAACAGGAAATTTAGATGTACCTGTAGGAACATTGCAAAGCACAGCTTGAGAAGAATATGAGATCAACTAAGATAAAGACACCCATTAAAGAGTAAGGAGATTAAGAAGGCATAAAGCTAAGAGTAGTCAAGGCTTCAATAGTTCAGCGTCCCCACCCCACCCCCAAATAGTCCTTCATCCTGTCTGTGATAAGAATAAATGTTTAAATGAGTAAGTATTATTTCAAGCAGTCATTAATTGTAAAGAAAGCATTTGCATTTCAGTTATATGCAAAAAGGCGAAGCATCTTTTTAAATGCTCTTTCTTGCTCACTAATTGCTTTATGTGTTTAATAATTTTAATGTCTACAATGTAAAATAATAGTTTAGTCAAGAAGAAAGGAAATCATGCGAAAGGTAATAATATACTCGGGGTTAAGATTAGCAGTCAGAAATGCCTACTGTAAAGTCCTGAGTAGGTGCAGAGATGTATCAGAATGTTGACTGTACACTTTCTGGTAGTCAAAACAATCAGCATAAAATTCAGAGACATAGCCTCTATAAGATTAGGGAGGTAGGAAGGGCAGGGAGCCAGTGTTCAAAAGAGGTACACCTTCTACTGATACGGAAGCCTGAAAGCAATGTCTCCTTTGGAATACTGTAAAGAGGAAGCTGTTCCATACATTGACTGATGTCCTCAATAACACTGACACAAAAGGAAAGCTAACAAGTTTCTTATGATTGTTTCTTTAACGTCCAGACAAAAGCTGGTGGTAAATGCCTCAGTGCAATTCAGTGAAAGCAATTCTATCAGAGGGTAAGGCATTGCTATCCAAGTATATAGTTCCTTGGTGGTCTCAAATCCAGTTTTAGTCCATGGGGACCTAAGAGAAAATAACCTTTTTAGGTGTATAGAGTGCATTCATCATGATGGGAAGAATGTCTTTATTTCACTCTTTCAAAAGTCATGGGATTAAAAAAATTTTTTAAATGTAATTCCTCAAATTAAGTGCCAATAGAAGTAATACCATACTTCTGTAAAGTATGTCAAAGAGCAAGATGGTTTAATGATCAGTGTTCCAAAAAGGGAATCACCATGGGAAATTGCTATTTTGATTTTTTTTTTCTTCCTGAAGCCAAAGCAGTAGCTGCATTTTTATTTGGCCATATTCTCTATCAAGGTTCACTTTGAAAACGTCAACGGACGTGTTTGGAAAAAGAAAATAGCTCTTATTTTCATTTCTTTCCACTTCAAGTCAGCATGTAAAAATGGCAACCTTTTTAATCCCAGGGAAAAGTACTTTTAGCCAAACGATGAAGGTGTTCTTTTTTTTCCAGGAATAAATTATAAGTAATGTGAAGGAACTGTTACAGATAATGCATTGGCACAGTGAGGACACAGTGAGGCATAAAAACAGAACAGGTAAAAATCGTCACAGTTCTCTACCAATTTAGACTTCATGCATTTAAGACATGACACATTAATGGAAGCCTTGAGGGCAACAGTAAAGTTAAATAATATACTCAGAGATAAAAAGATCTAATTTTTCCTTCTAATAACAATTACTCTACATTGTACTATAGAATATAAAATAGTAATAGATTGATTTAGGCTTCTGATATTTTATATAAAATATATTCCCATTGTAAAAATGCATTTTAGTTCCAATCTTTTTTTTCCCCCCAATATCAAGAAACCACTGATTTGGGAAAAAGTGGGAGACCAACATGAGAACCATACAACAGCTAATAAAGGTTTCCCTGGCAACCAGAATTTTCCATTCATCTTGTGGTTTCAGTGGTTTCATTATTCAAAATTCTACAGTGAAAAGTAGGGTAATGGAGAGGAGAAAACTGTCAAGTGTTATCTTTGAACTAAGGAATAACCTACTTTAAAATGTCCCTCAATTAGTTACAGATACCCTTTGTCCCTATATATTTTGATTTTTATTATTATTTTATCCTGTCAGAAAATCTTTGGAGAAAGAATTTCTTAGAGTAAGTTTTTAATCTAAAATTCTCAGATTTGCTTTTTATTGCTACCAGATCTACCTTTCAGATAATTTTTAATAGATTAATATGTAAAGTTTTAACAAGTTTATATATTCTTATATAAGACAGAAATTTCCTAGGATGGTATTAATATTGTATCATGGCACAACAGATTAGACAACATAAATCTGAATAAACCTATTATACATGAAGTAAACAGCCATAGATACAAAAATAATATTACTAGGCTTCTATATATATATTATCTGAAGTATTCTTTACACTTTATTAACAGAATTTCTGAATACTTAACTCCGTGTGTATTTTATATTAATATATATAAACCAAGATTAAACTAATTTCTGTAAATGCTAAAAGAATCTCATATATTCAAATTTTAGATTTTACAACTAGTCTGAATTTCAGATTTTGAAATCCCCAAATCTTTGAAAATCAAAATGTTTTCTAACTCATGGCAAATCTGACATGAATTGATTATGATGCTGTATACACAGTCTTTATCAATCATGTTTATTTTGAATATTCATATATGTCACTGCCAAAAAGTATGTGTTCAACTAGATTTCTCAATGGATATAATATATGCAATTTATTACCTTTCTGAAATACAAAAAATTTTGACTTTTGTTCCCAAAGGACAGTGGACCTGGGTAGATAAATCACTGTGAACAAATAGATACATCAAATGGACAAGTTGAAAGTAAAATAAATAGAGTAATTGTTTTAACTCACTAAATAAAATAATAATTTATGAAACCATACTGATATAAACAAATACGCAGAGCTTTTCTGACAATAGGAAGCTAGCTCATATACATATCTATATCATAATATATTGTATTATATATATAGTATGCAGTTATAATACATGTAATATATAATGTACATAGTAATATATAATAAATGTATGTATAATAAAATATATACATATATGTACATATATAATTAGAAAATCACCAATGGTTGATAATACTAGTGAGTGAAAGTTTGATGAGCATCAAAATTTTTACATAGTTTCAGAATATCTCCTTATTATTTCCTAGACTGGTCACATAGTAAAATACAGTAAATGTACAGTGAAAAAACCTGGTAGACATCACCTTAACCGTATGATGAAATTTAACATCACCAATACTGAGACAAGCCAGAATCATTTTCCTCTTGACCTCATTTATTGAGAACAAAAGGAAAACATCATTCTTAGAGCATTCTGCCACATATGTATACAGTGGACTTAATCATGGAAAAAAAATCTTATAAGATAAACACATACTGAGGAATATTCTACAAAATAACTGATCTTTACTTCTCAAAAAAATCAAATGTTGTTCTATCTCATATAATTTTGACAGAAATGATCTGCAATGAGATTTATTCCAATCAAAAAGAAATAGTTGTGAATATTATCAAACATGAAAATATACATTACTATATATAAAATAGATAAACAACAAGGACCTGATGTATAGCACAAGGAACTATATTCCATTTCTTGTAATGAGCTGCAATCTGAAAAAAATCTGAAAAATTATATATATGTATTTATATGTATAACTGAATTGCTTTGCTGTACACCCGAAACTAACATTGTAAATTGACTACACTTCAATTAAAAAAAAAAATTAAAAAATACATGACAAAAATAAAAAAAAATAATAAAGCAAATGAACTTTTGAAGGGAAATTATTTAATACAGGAAGTTCAAAAGTGCCTTTCATGGCCACTAATGGCTGGAAATGGTGGAAGAAAAAGAAGCAAATATGTGAACATAATGGAAGAAAAGGAGAGACAATACAGAAAAAGAACTACAGGCAATTATGGTGGGGGAACTAGAAGTCATTTAGAAATATTAAGTTCCAGATATCGAGGAAACAACTAGGTGAGTTATTGCAGTAGAGTATAAAACATAACTAGTTTTAGTCAACAGAAAAAAAAGTTTAAAATAGTTACATTTAAAAAGATTTAAATGACTCTTTAGGAATCAGAATGTATTAAATGTTGAAAGGTAAAGCAACTTTAAGTACAAAATGCATGTTTTATAAGAAACAGTTCTTTGAATAGCTTGATGATTCAAAGAATCCACACTTGGGTCTCAAACACATTTTCCCGATAAGAGGCTTCATTTGTGAATGATTTTGCAATGTAACTGTCATGTTACCTTTGTTTATAAATAAACAAATAAATAAAGCATGAAAGAATGAAGGAGAAATTTTATTATGCAATGAAATATACATATATGTTATTAGTTATTACTTCTATATTTTTTGTCATTAATGTTATGAGCATCCACTAAGCCAGAACTTGAGGCTAAAACTCTTTTGTCTCCCAGAACCTTCTCATTAAATCAGTCATTTGGACAGGGTTTTTCTTCTTTTTATTCATTGCTATAAACTTTACATTCAACACATTCTTAGTTCAAAATTTTATAATTTATCTAGTGGATTAATTCCTTATTTTCTAAATTTCTGGACTCCAGCCCTGCTTGATTCTTATTAATTCATCAATTCATCATCCACATTCCTGAAAGTCTTGTTTTTTCTTAAAAAACAAAACAAAACATGTACTGATGTCCTCCCATTGCAGAAATTTATTTAGTGGCTTCTCATTGCATGTGGGATAAGATTCAAATTCATTATTGTTGCCTATAGTTTTGAAAAAAGTGCCAAAATAGTTTTTAAAAAAATTAAAATTCAGATGTTTGAAGATTTAGTTTTCTTATAAGCCTTATATTCATCCATGACCACTGAACAGATTTATATACTATTACAAATAATAATAATGATGTTATGTTAATAATTATTATTAATATCATTATTATAGTTATTCATCTTGGTTTCAGTAGAGGATGCCATTTCTATTAAAAAAAATATAATGGGAAAAAAGCCACCAGATGGGGAACTGTGCTACTGGTAGTGGTCTGTCTTTTGATCCGAGTGTTGGTTATATACGTCAGCTCAGTTTGGGAAAAGTCATCAAGAGTAAATTATGATCTTTGCAATTTTTGGTATGTATACAATACTCTAAAAATGTTAACAACTGTTTGATATTTAGGGAAAATGTACACTAAAGAGATGGGAAAGAGGAGGGGGGAAATACATGTGCTCATATTAATAAATAATCCCATGGAAGATCTAAATTTTCCATGTATGATTGTTAAATTAAAATTTTCTTGATGATTATCATGAGGTTCTTATATTAGCACTCAAATTACATACATAATATATAATCTTAATATAGCTATTTTCTAATCAAGAGCATAAACCTTCCAAATATTGCATTTCACATCTTTATAGGTGAATTAATTTTTCTGATTTTCTGGTCAAATCGTGTCCTTCAGTATAGAAATAGATACTGCATTTATCCATATTTATTTAGGTCTTTCCTCAGCCCTACTGCCAACCCACGTGTGTCTTATTCTTAGCTCAGTGAGCTGGCACTAGTTTTGCACCTCAGGATGTTTACTCTGGCTAATTTAGCTACTGATCTTCTAATGTCTGGTGTTTGGCAGTTAAGTCTCAGTTGGAGTTTCCAACGAACAGCAGTTAGAATTTAGTTCCTGAAACTCTTGTTTTACAGTCTTAGTACCTTCCCTTCTAGTGCATGAAGACAATTGCTCCTAGGGATACCTGAACCTGAAATGAACTGAAAATATTTTACAGATTTTCAACTTGCCAGCAGTAGAAGAAAAATTCATACCAATCCCAGCACTCTGAACAGCTGTTGCTATAAGGTGATGCTGCTAAAGAATCCCAAAATAGAACAAGGCAAATAACATCCCTGCGAGGGCTCTACTACGTTTTGGAGATACCCAGCTGGAAATTTAATTGTAATTTAAACAGAGCATACAGAAACAGCTTTCCTGCATCTATTCACCATACTTTCATTGAATTGGATAATTTAATCAATAAGTCACAATACCTCTACTGTGGTGTTATGTAGAATTCTGGGAGCAGAGAAATTTGATTTTTTGCTGCCTATTAATTCCATCTTCTTGCATTGCATTCCTCTTGGATTTACGTAATATATCCCCCATTCCAATCAACTCTTTAAACACATGCAATTTATTTTCTGTTCTTTGTGTTAGCACTCTACATCCAAAGACCACCAGGAACACACCTGGGTTTATTCTTGTTTGCAACATTAAAGGACATGCACGTGGAGAAATGTGGGGCATCTTGGTAAGGTGTGTTAGAGTTCTCCGGAGAAACAGAAGCAAAAGAATACACACACACACACACACACACACACACACACACACAGAGGTATGGCCTGCCTTTTGAAAGTTTGCCTTATGCCATTTTACTTTTATGAAAGACCTACATGAGTACCTGTTTTTGCTAATCCGAAAGAAATCTGAAGAAGATTTTCACTTCTAGGGAAAAAAAATTGCTTCTTTGCTTTAGGCCATTTCAACATAACAAAAGTTTTCATAAGAACACTTTACTTTCAGAGAGAATGGGAAAGAGGGAGAGAGAAGGGAGGTATTTATTATAGGATTTGGCTCATGTAATTTTGAGGCGAAGTCCTGCAATCTGCCATCTGCAAGCTGGAGAACCAGAAAAGCCAGAGGTGTAATTCAGTTCAAGTTTAAAGATCTGAGAAACAGGGGTGGGGGTGGGGAGGTGAGTGGTCGATGACTATAGACAGGAGAGGATGTCCCAGCTCAAGCAGAAGGAAGAACAAATTCATTCTTCCCCGGCCTTTTTATTCTACCTGAGCCCTCAGGAGGTTGGCTGATACCCACCCACATTTGCAGGGGTCATCTGCTTTGTTCAGTTCACTAATTTAAATGCTAATCTCTTCCAGAAACACCCTCACAGACACAACCAGAAACAATGTTTCACCAGCTATCTGGGCATCCCTTAGCTTAGTCAAGTTGACACTTACACTAACCATCACGGATGGTAATGAAAACAGCATATTACACAATTTAGGCTTTGGTTGAGTTTGGAGGAGGGTTTAAGGAAGTGGAACTTGGCACTGGATTGTCTACTATCAGCAGCTGGGAGCAATTCTATGCTAGAATATCTCAAAACATCTTATCTATGGGGAGTATGCACTAGAGTGAGGCTAATCCTGTAATTATTTAAGAAACAGCAGTTGCTCATAATAACCAGGGAAGGGTTATATTTGTGATGCTGTGGGCACTGCCTCATCAATGCTCAGGCCTGATTACAGAATGGTCTTGTTTTGTCTTTATCCATAACAATCACAGAATGGTCTTATCTGATTTTGAGGTTCTGTGAAAAAGTTTATGTTCAATGGGAGACTCGAAAACCTAGCTGTAACTGCCAAGTCAGCTTGGAGCAACACCAAAGCATGTGGCTAAAAGTATCAGGCCACGTCCTGTATATCAGGGGCTAGCCCCTTCGGAATTGTTTCTATTAAAGAATGTTAATAGAATGTCATGTAGTAAAGTATAAAGTGTAAAAAGAAAATCATAAGCAATTTTGAGTATTCCTCATAGAGGTATTTTTTCATGGGTTCATTCCTCTATTTATTTATTTTGGGAAGTTAAGGCAGCATTTATTCAATTTCCTTGCAATCATATGATCGAAAGCATATGTGGTGGTTATATGGCCAGGACATGGTTTCTTTTAAGGGCCTTCTATAATTAGATTTCAGTTCAGAAATGCATCATATTTGGTGCAAATTTGAGAGAACTTACTTCTGACCTGAGCTCTTATGCATGATAAATACATCTTTACTTCATCAACACTTGATCACCTTCAATCACTGTTTCAGTGGCAGGGCATAGCCAGTTTTAGCTGCTGCTCTGAAAGTCACTTGTTTTAATGTGGTCTGGCTACGTAAAGTAACTGTGGGTCGTGGTGGTCTCCTTGCTCTCCTCAGGCTGTGCTCTGAGTGATCAGTGTGATACTCTGGCCAGCTCCAGTGCAAGCTGATGCAACTGTATATTTTCCACCTCCACATCTTAATTCACGAACCAGGGGTGCAATAATTCTTGATCCAGTTCCTCCCAGTGGCTGATCCCAAATAATGCCTCGTCCTTGTACGTTGGTTCTACCTGGGTCGAGATCCAAGCTCTTCTCAGCTGCTAAGTTCCAGGGGCCAAAATCTTCATTCACCTCTACCAAATCCATGTCTTCAAGACTCAATCTTGTTTTCTTTAGTGCCTCATTGGTAGCAGGGACAAGACCAATATTATCTACAATAGATAGATCACATCTAGATACAAAATAGCCCACGATTCTTGCCAGTGTGAAATTATGCCTTTAACAGCATCTTCACTAGCTATGAAAGCATCAGATACGCTTGGTACATTCCTTGCAATGTCGGCCCTTCTTCCTTGAAAACTGGAGGAAGTTTATTTAGCTGCTCCAGGCTTGTTTGGGACCAAGCCTGCTCATTACTTGCATTGCTTGTTTCCCTTCTTCATCTTTACCTGAATTCGTACCATCTCATTATTAAAGTGACCAGCATCATTAGCAGCTTTCCATCTCTGCTGTGACAACAGGATGGATTTGTTACATTTTTTTCTGCTTATTTTATGTTTTGCAGCAAAATTCTCTGCAGTAATTCCCATGGGGGAGTTGGACATGCTGATCTATTCATGCTGCTCACAAACCTTCCAAACTTGGTTCTAAATGCTCGTTTCTGAACAGCAGGGAGCCATGGTTTTGGCTCCTCCACACAAGACAACTTCAGCATCTTTAACACACATTTTCTAACATCCATTCACAATGGAATGGAAACCAGAGCCACAGAGCCAATTAACAGTGAGAGCTGAGGTCTCTTTTGGGATTCCCACAGCAAACTGGCATGCCTTGCCAAATATGCAGCACCCGAAGAACTATTTGCCAGTTTAGTATACAGGATACAACTCAGGAACAGACAGATAAAAGAGATGCACAGGGCAAGGTATGGGGAGGAAGGGTGTGCAGCTTCCATGTCCTCTGGGCATGCCACCTGTCCCAGCGCTTTCATTTGCTCACCAGCCTGAAGCTCTGATTTGTTGATTCTTCATTTATAACAGAAAGACTTGCAAAACAATGGAATTCATGTTTAATAGTAGAATTCTTGTTAATCAAATTCTGGAGAGGATAGTATCATTTGATGCAACGGGCAATTATAGGTAGAAGTTTTAATCTGCCTCTAAAATCTTGGCAAATATAAGGTTAGTCTCCTGTCCTCTTAGTATTTGCACTTAGGATTTTCTTTATATTCAGTTTCTAAACTAGAGGATTCTAAATTAGAGGAATTGAAGACACATGTTTAAAGTATTCTATCCTCAAAATATAATTTTCAGTGCCATCACTACATTATAGTAAAAGAAGTTCTATGTTTTATGTTGAATTCATAATACTTCTATGGTATATAGTAAGAACCATCTTATCTTACTTCACTGGAACAATTATCTGTAAGTTAACTGAGAAAGTAGGTTAAAGTAGGAACCATAAACAAATAAAAATGTACATATACCTTAAACATTTTATTTCAAGTTAAAACATATGCAGGTACTTTATGATGTAAGGACAAAAGCCTTTTCTCTCAGGCTTAGTTTGAGATTGATTTGTGTTCCACCTTTTACATAAAAGACATCCTAAGGCCTCCTCCACAATATCTAGCAATGGTTTCATTGGGTAAAGTAAGAAGTGCAGAAGGTGTGGAGCAGAAGAGAGACATGCCAGCCACAGTTATTCAGTCGGGGAACTGGAAGCTTCAGTTAATTTCAAAGATTATTCACATGAAGACATATTAAGAAAGCTTCTCTATGTTCTATAAATGAAGATACAATCCCCTTCATTCATAAGTCCCCTTTTATATAGTATCTGCTAAGTCATAATTATTTTCAAGTATTCTATAGCCTTATGCCAGAACCTTCATGCTTATTCATTAGATAGGAGGGGTTTGTTTTGTTTCTGTTGTTGTTTCTTTCTTTTTACCTATATATCCTTATATATATATATCCTTTTCTTACTTAAGATACTACTACAAAGTAGGAAGTTCGGGAAATTAAAAATAAAAAGCAGAATTCTCAACAGGAGTTTCACTTAGTTGGCTAGAATATGTTTATAACTAATCTTTTAAAATACATACTTGTAGAAATAAAATTTGTAGACAATAATGTTTATTTTATATATATGTGTGTGTGTGTGTGTGTGTGTGTGTGTGTGTGTATTTATATATTTCTGCCACAAATCCAAATGATACATTGACATTGATCCTACTTGTTAGCCATGCTGTCAGTCAAAACAGATATCACTGCTCTCTAATGGCATCTGGCAGAAGTAAATGGAGATTAGGGGATAGAGAGATCAGTTCAGGCCTCCAAACAAATCTGTGCAGCTTTCAAGTCCAGCCAATCAGTGACACCTGCATGTGGTAATCATTCTCCTTGGTTACCAGTGCTGGCAGAAACTAGAGACCTGTTTTTCAAGCTAGAGCAAAATTAACTAAATATAAATGTGAAAATCCTCTTCATTGTAAAATGTTCATCTTCTTTTAAGGAAAAAAGAAGAAGAAACAGAGCTGTTTTATTCATATTTTCAATTATTTTGCAGTAAAGTTGGTTAAGCTTGAACACGCCAATGAAGGATGATCATGGTGGGGGTGTTATCTTCTGGGATCGATGATAAGAATTCAAACTGGAGTCCAGTATCCAGCATGGGGCTTTAAACTGCTGCGCTGGTGCCCATGACACCAGTCTCCTTTTTAGTTACTTGTTAGAGCTGTGTGAACCTTTCATCATGTGAAACTTGCCAACCTCAGGAATATTTTATGAGTTACCAGTTTTGCAACTTTTGTAGATTACATTCAAACATCACTTTTACAGGCAGGCAGACTGTAAAATGTTTCTCCAAAGATTAAAAAAAAAGTATATAAAAAGAATGAAAACTAGTAGCATTCTCCCATTGTTTCCCAGCAAACTTTTGTTTTCTGTAACTTGAAATAAAGTCAGGCTCCTACTTAGGGGTCAGTAGACCATCCTTCTGAGGTTATCATTCTCAAATGAATCTCTCTCCAGGAAAGCAAAAGCAAAATAGGTTGTAAACTTCTTCCATTTTTTATTTAGGTGTTTAAATACCATTCTTAGGTAAAATAAGATATTACTTAATTTAGTGTTTTTCTTTCACCTCTTGTTCAACTAATTACCCCATTTACTCTTTTAACAAATTCTCATCTCAATATGTAATATTTATGTAACAGATGATGAAATATGCCAAAGTTTTTTTTTTTAACAAAGTTCAAACAGCTTATTAAAAAACCACACTATTCTTTTCCCAAATGTGCACAGTAGAACTTTGCTATTTTTAGCCAGAAATAACACCTGTGGAAACCCAGAAGGCATTATGGATAGCTCGATGTTAGATCTGGTGCATAGGACAAGCTAAACTTTTGTGAAAATTTGACCTGCTCAGAAAGATTACAACTGATTTTGGGGGCGGATTTTTGGGAGCAGATCTATACAAATGGCTTTGCTAATGGAGAAAAAGAGAAAAACTAGTAACTAGGGAACACTTAGTACATTTCAAGGTCTCAGTGTCAAAGATATTTTTATTCACTACCTTATATCCATTCTGCTTCTAGACATTATTTGAGGCCAGTTTTAAAGTCCCCATGGGAATCTGACCTTGGATTCTTCCAGAAGAGGAGCATGCATGAACCAAATCAGATAACATATTGAATGGTGTATTTCCAGAGTCCATCTATTCAGAATGAAAGTCAGAAAATTTGGAGGATTTATAAGAAATATTTCTTTTCTCTCCTGAACTAGGAATTTAGGAGCTGCAGCCATCTTGCTACCAGAGGGTCTGAGGATAATTTTGTTCCTATTCACTGGAAACAAAGTCAAGATAAGGTCAGAGAGAAACGAAGACCTAGAATATTGTTTAAGCCACGGTGTCAAGCTTGATCAGAAGTCACTCTTATCTGTGGGCTTTTCAACGAATCCAGCACTGCCTGTGAAGCCACAGCACAGCCGACTGCACCATACTTGTAAAAGAGCTGGCCAGCAGAAGCAACATGATCCAACACTTCCCACTCCACACACACCAGCAAACGTGAGCTCTCCCAGCTGGCCTCTGTTAGGGCACATAGCATGTTGTCAGCCTGTTGTTCTTGAAAGGGAAGTGTTACGTGTTTTATCTAGAAGAAGATGGAAAGAGAAAAATGAGTGGTTGCTGCTCATCTTTCAGATGTAATAACGGGCAAAAGTGAGGACGTGATTCACTGCAACACGTCTCACATGCGACGAGGTAAGATGGTGGCTTAAACTGAGTGAAACCATGGCTTAAACCAGAAATAAAGCTGAAGGCCCACCCAACCTATCCAACTTATTTTGAAACAATTATTAGTAATAGTAATTCTCTTAAAAAAGGACAAATATGGGGAAAAAAAGCCTGAGCCAGACCATATGTCAGGATAATAAGCATAAATCAGGACTGTCCCACAGCAGACATCATCAACAAAACAAAAAAGACAACCTACTGAATGGGATAAAATACTTGCTAATGAAATGACCAATAAGGGGTTTAATATTTAAAATATATAAACAGCTCATACAACTCAAAATAAAAAAAAAAAACTCAATTAAAAAATGGGCAGAAGACCTGAATAGACCTTTTTTCCAAAGAAGACATACAGATGGCCAATAGGCACATGCAAATATGTTCCACACTATTAATTATCTGAGAAATGAAACTTAAAACCAGAATGAGATATCAACTTACACCAGTCAGAAAGGCTATCATCAAAAACACCACAAATAACAAATTTGTCAAGAACGTGGAGAACTCATACACTGTTGGTGGGAATGTAAACTGGTGCAGCCACTGTAGAAAACAGTATGGCAGTTTCTTAAAAAAAAACTAAAAATAGAATTACCATATGACCCAGCAATTCCACTCCTGGGTATATATCAGAAAAAAACAAAAACAAAAACAAAAATCAAAAACATTAATTTGAAAAGATATATATACCGTAGTGTTCACAACAGCATTATTTACAATCACCAAGATATGGAAGCAACCTAAGTGTCCATCAAGAGATGAATGGAAAAAGAAGATATGGTACACACACACACACACATACACACACACACAATGAAATACTACTTAACCATAAGTCAAATGAAATATTTCCATCAGTAGTAACATGGATGGATTTGGAGGGTATTATGCCAAGTGAAATAAATCAGAGAAAGACAAATACTGTACAATAGCACATATATGGAATCTGAAAAAGTAAAACAAACTGGTGAATATAACAAAAAGGAAACAGACTCATGGATATAGAGAACAAACTAGTGGATACCAGCAGAGAGGGGAGAAGGGGAAGGGCAAGATAGGGGTAGGGGATTATGAGGTAAAAACTATAATGTATAAAATAAGCTCCAAGGATAGATTGCACAACACAGGGAATATAGCCAAAATTTTATAATAACTACAAATGGAGTATGACCTTTAAATATTGTGAATCACTCTATTGTACACCCGTAACTTACATAATATTATATATTAACTGTAACTTAATAAAAAGAAAAAACAGGACTGTCCTGGGAAACCCAAGACATACTAAAGGTCTAGCTATAAGGAATGACAAAACTCATGGGTGTGGTATGCATAGTAACCTGTGAGCTTTGGCTAATATGTAATGAAAACACGACTTTATTGATTCACTTAGTCAACATTCCTCTGTAGACTATCACATAGCACTACGACAGATCTTAATAGTAAAAAGATAACCAGAATAAAATTTCTTACCCTAAAATAAAATGCATTCCTCAGTGAAGAAGGCATGTTTGGAGACAGTTATGACATGAATATTACAAGTAAAGTACAGGCAGGATAGAATAAACTCTCAGATTGAGTACTTAGCTCTGCTTGCGGGGGTGGGGTGGGAGAGAAAGTAACCAGAAAAGCTTAAAGAAGGTGTGAAATTTGATCTGCATAACAGTGGAATGATAGGTATTTAGCAAGTAACTAAGAAAAGAAAGAGTTTAGTCTTAAGTAAGGGAATAAAAGACATGGAATCATGAAGTTTAAAAGGCTTAATAACTTTAGGTTATTTTTGTTATGAAAATATTAAATCTTTCTAAGCCTTATTTTCACCAGAGTGAAATGACTAAGAATGATACTGAGAGAAATTTTAGTGAATAAATATAGCACATCTTTTCAGAATCCATTCCTTAGTAGTTTTTCAGCAAATTCACTGGCACCCTAGGATTTCTGAGATCTCAATAAATTTACAAAAGCTAGTTTTTATAAGTGAATTTAATAAAATATTTCTTATTTTCAGCATTAAAAAAAAACTTTGATTAAAGGTGTTACACTTTATTAAAACTGGGGGAAAATGAAAGAATGGGAAAGTAATTCCCTAGGGAATTAAAGAACATTTAATTGCTCTTTTATACAGTATAGCAGTTTCCACTTTTAGTGTTCATCTTTAAAACACAGAAGTAACCTCACCATGAAAATTTTATGTGTAGAACCAAAGAATAAACAACCTTCATTGATTCCCACCTGTACACTCAGGGAGCCAAGAGAGTCTTTCTGTTTAATTAAACCAAATTAGAATTTAAAATAAATTTAAAAACACACCTTAACAATAATCAAGGTGTGTGCTTCTCTGTAAACCCTCTGCTTGCTAAGTTTTTCCCATTAGCTAGACACACACTTACATTATGTCATTAAAATACTTCTTCTTTACTTAATAGAAGGTGCTCATTTCAGAGATGGATATTTTTACTCAAGTCTAACGTGTTCTGTTTTCTTAAAATGATCTACTGTTCTAATCTCTTAGTTTATGATGTATTTTGTTTTCATTCTAATGCATGGTGTTAATGGTTGATATTTTAAATGTCTGAACCATTAAGTACATAAAGAATTACACAATTTTTTTTAAGTCTCACAAATAAGTTAAGTAGAAAGAGAAAACTTTAGCACTATTTGTGATCCATATAGATATGTAGCATAATGTGGAAATTTAATAACACCCTGCATTTGTGATTCTATTAGTTTGCTGGGCTGCCATAACAAAGTATCAAAGTGGTGCTTAAACAACATTTGCCTTACAGTTCTGGAGGCATTGCCTCACAGTTCTGGAGGTTAGAAGTCAAAGATCAAGGTGTTGGCAGGGTTAGTTCCTACTGAGGGCTGTGAGGGAAAATCTGTTCCATGTTGCTTTCCTAGTGTCTGGTGGTTTTCAGGCACTCTTTGGTGTTCCTTGGCTTGTAAGTGCATCACCCTGGCCTCTGCCTTCACCTTCACATGGAGTTCTGTGTGTTTGTGTGTGTCTGTC
This sequence comes from Camelus bactrianus, assembly GCF_048773025.1. Lineage (NCBI taxonomy): Eukaryota > Metazoa > Chordata > Mammalia > Artiodactyla > Camelidae > Camelus > Camelus bactrianus. Next base: position 83,475,067 of record NC_133543.1, on the reverse strand, counting down.
TATGTTCAAATTCCCCCTCTTTTTTCAGGATGGAATCATATAGGATTAGAGCTCACCCTAATGAACTCATTTTAACTGGATCATCAGCAAGGATGGTATTTCTAACCAAGGCCACATTCACAGGCACTGTATTTCAGATTCTAACATCTTTTTGTTATCCAACCCATGATAGTGACTGAATTTTGAAACGCTTTTCCTTAAGCAGACTGAGAAAATGCTCAACTGTGTGGCCCTATGCCTGAGTTTAACTACGTCCACCATTGTTCATAAAGAAGTCACGTAATTTCTTCATGTTTTAAACTTTTGCAAATATACCCAGGCATTCAGGCTCAGCTTTATCTTATCTGTATCAGGAATGAAGACAAGATGTTAAGGAAGAAAAAAATTAGAATGAAAACTTCTAAAGGGTCTTAACGAAGAGCAGAAATATTGAGAAAAATAAAAATAAAATAAAAAACAGTAAAAGGTACCCAAGGAAAAGTGTCTGAAATGGAAGAGTGACAAAGAAAATCCAATTCACAGTTGGATTTGCTGAAGTTACACAGTTCGTGAGGTCTTACGTCTTGGTTCTGTCCTCTGAGAGGTGCTAGAAGCAACAGCAAACTGGTAACAATCATGAGAGCCAGACCATGGTTTCTAAATACTGTCTCTCCACTGATAGAAGCTAGAACTTTGTGGAGAAATGCCCGATTCTAGGCTGGAGCAGGAAAAGTACAAGACGAACTTGGATGAACTTGTTTCTGAATGTAAGGAAGTACTCAAAAATGAGACACACACAAAGGACACAGAAGCCAACTTGAGGAGCTCCCATGGCTAAATATGATGCAATTTAGCATTGAATTAAATAATAGTTAGGTTATAACTGCTTAAATGAATTACCTTACTATTATGCCATATTTAATAATTAATATATCTATATTTATATAGAAAGCCCTTTCTTATAGCAGAGGGTCAAGTAATAAACAAGAAAAGAATGAAGAGATTAAAAAAAAAATCACCATTTAACAACTATCAACATTAATTCAGGGAAGACTCATAAAAGGATTCTAAAAGTAGTGAGTGATATTTTGAGGTGTCACAAAATATTTATATCATCTCAATATAACTCTGTACAAGATAGTGAAAAAAACTTGACAGGAACAACTTGATAAAGTGATGAGGTTAACATAGTGAGTAATGAAACATTTTGATAACATACGATAACTGACATAAGACATTGAGAATAGCACAATATTCCTTCTGTGGTGAACTGGCAAAACACCTAGAACCTTATTGACCTGATTGACCTGTTCTCTTCTTATTTTTAACATAGCATGATAGAACGATGCAGCTGGCAAAGGCTGGAGAAAATGGGGTTACAGAAAGTGTACTCGTGCCCAGAGGCCAACATGTCCACGACTCACAGTAGGTCCACACTGATATTTCTAATTGCTGTTGCATTGTCTTAATAATAGAAGAGCTTGAATTTCTGCTCCTTCATGTTACTTCATTGAACCCTTTTATTTCTTCTGACACCAAGCTTTCCAGATTTTCAGCTTGTTCCTGATTTTGGAAAACTGAAGCCCTATACCATCTTTCTGACAATCTAGAGTACAGAACAATTTTACAAGACTGTCAGATTATAGGTCTTCACTCGGACTCCTGGAGCTTGAGCATCTACCTAAATTACTGCCTCTGTAAACTGGATGGACTCTCTATATGACCACATTTGAAAAAAACTTTTACTCTGATTTAACTTCATGGACCCTATTTCTGTTATATTTTAAAGACCTTCAGCTGCTCTCTTAACAGTACTGCTTTAGAGCTTCAGTTAATATATAAATTATAGTCAGAAGTGAAGACTTTATAAAAGACTTATCTGCCTATTGACACCATTACTTTTTTCTATATCCTTTTTTAGAGCACCTCAAATTTCTCAGGCTTAACTTCTTACATTTACTGACTTCAATGCATATCATTATTTTATTATCCTAAGGAGAAAACTTTTTTTCTTAAAGAATATATCAAAATGTGATCTTCTGGGGTCTCTCCCTCTTCTCATAAGGACGCCAGTCACATTGGTTTAAGGTCCTGCCCTTATGACTTCATTTAACCGTACTGAATTTTTTAAAGATCCTATTTAAAAATACAGTCACATTGAGTGTTAGGGCTCCAATATACAAATTTTGGAGGGACACAATTGAGTCCATAACAGGTATGAAATATTATTAATGACTAATATATGAATTTTGGACCATGATTAAGCAAAATATAATGGCCAAATGGCAAAACTGAATTTATGTTCCAGTGAATAAGAGTTCTATGTACTGTAAAGCTAAAGGTCTGAGAATAAATACATTGTGGAATAATTTGCAGTTCCTCTGCCTAGGACTTAACTTCAGCTTGAAGATGGCTCTTTCAAACTATAATCAGAGCTTTGAAAGGTGGTCCCTAGTGTCATCCAAACTAATGCTGGGTTCCAAAAATTCATATTATTTCAATTATGAGTTATCAAGTCAATTAAATGTTGCCTCAGCACTTTTGGCTGACTTCAAAATATAACATTATGCTTAAAATTACCCGTGATGACAAAAGAAATGACTGAACACTTTTGCTCAATCTCTACTATTCAGTCAAGGGGAACAGTGATTAATATTGTGTTATCTAATTGCAATTTATATCCTGACTGAAATAAATTACATGCATGGAACTATTTTTAAAATGGTGCATTTTTCATATTTTATATAGTAAATTTTTAGTAGAAAAATCATTTTAAAAGGAATTATATCACCAAAAAATTTTGCTATCTCAGTAGATTTAAAAATTCAATATTTTATTAAATTGCCAGGAAATATTAAGAATTCTGCTCTTCCATGTAATATCAATGGTTAATAAAAATTTTGACTGTGCAAAGATGAATGTGTGTGTACACACATACAATATATATACATATATATTATATACTATATATATCCACATATATGTCTACATATGTGTATGTGTGTAGTCTTATGGCAAAAAGAAAAGTTAATTGCATGAATCTTAATTTTTCTCCATTGAAAAAAAAGTCAGTGATTATGTATATCAGGTTTAGTATGCTTTAACCTCTTTGACTTTATCCTTAAGAAATTCACAGGCAGTCGTTTTATGCCTCACATATTAAAAGAGCTCATTTACGTTTTTTGTTCTCTATGATTTTTATTGTGTTTCCCATTCAGTCTTATCAGTTTTGAACACTTGGTTCATTTCTATATCTATCCTTTTCTGTTCCAATTCTTTTCAACAAAACAGATGTGCATTTTTTGTCCACTTAGTTTGACCCTTGACATAGTTAAATACCATTCTTTGAAAATTGACGGTGACACAGAGGAAACATAAAACACTGAGTATTTTGGTGAATTGAGTGTTTCAAAGAACAGCCACTGCTCCATTGTGGAAGACAGGCCAGACAGTGATGCGGGACCAAAAGCCAATGACTAATAGTATGAAAAAGGCAATCCTCGAGGCTTCTTGTGTTAATCTTTGGAAACTACGTGTTGTCTTCAGTTCAGTTTTTCTGAGAATGTCCATGCTAAGGTGGTTTTGTCTTCACAGTTTTCTTCATGTTTCCCTTTTATTTTTTTAATATTCACCTCAGGTTTCAAGGGAGGTTACATACTGATGCCCTGCTATTTGCCAACACATTTAGTTAAACGGGCAATTTGATTTCCTTTATTTTTCTGTGTGTCTGGGGGAATCTTTCTGATATTATGCACATTATATTCCAGATTAAATCTCATCAGAATGCCACAGACACTTTACTGATTAATATACTAAAATGATTACTTTCCAGAGCATGCTCTATTTACAGAAAGACTGTTACAAAAACTCCCAGTAGATATTTGTGTGAAACACATTTTATTGACTTAACATGTGTTCCTTCTTTTGAATAGTTCATGGAAAAATAAAACACCTGTGATTGACATCTGTATTTTTTTGGTGTTTCTAGCACTTTACTTGAATTAGATATATTGAGAAAAATTGGGGAGATATTTTATTGTGTAAACACAGCGTATGCAATCTGATCTGGGTTATTCAGCTAACTCTTAATACTAATTATTATATTTCAAAATATTTTGATAATGCAAAAGTTCTCCAATTTTGAGTGGCATTTTAATGTGGACATTTTGGAAAATCCATTCAAACATAAGGTACTTCACACTTGATGTGTTCCTTCATGAAGCCCCTTGGTGCAACACTTTCAAACTCTTTCTGCCCCTTTTCTTTCTTTTTTCCTTTTTTAAAAATTGAAGTATATAGTCAGTTATAATGTGTCAATTTTTGGTGTACAGCATTATGTCCCAATCATGCATATATATATACATATATTCATTTTCATATTTTTTCCATTAAAGATTATTACAAGATATTGAATATAGTTCCCTGTGCTATACAGAAGAAATTTGTTTTTTTAACTATTTTTATGTAGAGTGGTTAACATCTGAAAATCTAAAACTCCAAAATTTATCCCTTCCCACCTCCTTTCCCTTGTAACCGTAAGATTGTTTACTATGTCTGCAAATCTTGTTTCTTTTGTAGATGTATCTGTCCTTTACTTTAGGTAGTTTCATTTTCAATGTCTTCAATTCAGTAAACTTTTTCCTTCTATTTCTAATCTCATGTTAATCCCATTCAGTGTATTTTTTCATCTTATAAATTGAAATTTTCATCTCCAGAAGTACTATAGTTTTATATCTCACATGCCCATGCTTAACACACTCAGTATGGCCCCTGCCTCTTGAATATATGGCATGTAGTTATAATAAGTTTTAATGTCCTTGTCCGCTTATCTCATTATGTGTGTTTCTGCTGGATCATTTTAGACTGATGACTTTCCTTCTCCTTATGGGGCAGATGGTTTTACTTCTTTGCATATGAGATAATTTTTGTCTTATTAGAAGCCAAACATTTCAGATTTTACCGTTTGTTGCTAAATATTTGCATATTCCTGTAAATATCCCTGAACTTTTTACTTGGATATAGATAAATTACTTGGTTACAGTTTGACTATTTCAAGGTTTTCTTTTTAGCTTTGTTAAGGCAGAATCACAACAGACTATATTCCAGGGCTTCTTTCCCCCACTACTGACACAGTACTCTCGTTATTACTCTACTCTAAGCTCCTTGAATTACAGGCTTTTCCATTCTGGCTGGTGGGAACACGACTACTTGAAATTACGAGCGAGCTGTGAGGTTTGTTGCTTCTGCTTTGTTGCGTTTTTGTTTTTGTTTTTGCTTTTGTTTTGGCCTTAGGTAATTTCTTCATATACTTACACTAGTGAGTGCTCAGTTAAAGACTCAAGGCAGGACAATCTGGAGACTTCCGGAGCTCTCTTCCTATAAAAAGCTCTCTCTTCATTACTCTGTTTGCAAACTCTAGCCAATCTGTCCTTGATGTACTTTCAGGTTCGTCCCCTTAACTTGGAGATTGCCAGGTTCAGCCTGCGCTCTCCCTTCGTGCTGTGCCCCGTAAACTGTCCCCAGGAAGGAAGATGGAGCAGTCATAGGGCTCATTAGATTTGTTTCTCTTTTTTTCCAGTGTTCACTAACATGTGTTGCCTTATGTCCAATTCTTAAAACAACTGTTTGGATAATGAGAAAAATAATAGATTTCTACTAACTCAGAATTTGCGACAAAGCAGGGAAAGGGGGTGGGAGGGGATAAATTTGGGAGTTTGAGGTTTGCAAATGTTAGCCAATAGATTTTAGAAAAAGTTTCTTCTGTATAGCACAGAACTACATTCAATATCTTGTAATAACCTTTAATGGAAAAAATATGAGAACGAATATATGTATGGATATGCACGACTGGGACATTGTGCTGTACACCAGAAACTGACACAATATAACTGACTATACTTCAATTAAAAAAGAAAGAATGGAAGCAGAAGTTTTTATGTGATCTTGATTTCAAGATCAAATATCGAAACATATAATAACTTGTTTACTTGACAAATAACTAGATTAAGGAACTAAAAGCAAATGAAATAATCTCACATCCTAAATCCAGCTTGACATTTATTTCAGTAGTATTCATATAGAGAGAGGTATTCTCCTACTCTAAAACTTTATAATCAGAAGGTCAAAAGTGGTTATCAAAATATAGTATGAAATTTTCCAAAATGCTTTATAATTAATCCTTTTGGATGAAAATGTTCCCTTATACTGTACCTATACACGTATTTGCAGTAACAGCAATTTTTACTGTAGATCCAAGCTCTCATATATCTAGACAAAGAAATTAACATTACCATTTTAAACTTTTCATTTAAAGCTAACAATGATTTACACACTGTGGAGAATATAGAGAAACATCAGAAGTGCCCGAGGAAAGGGAATGAATCAGAAAGACATTTTGTGGTAAGCATGCATGGATATCAGCAGCTTACTGCTTAACAACAGAGAAAAATCACCAGCAAAAGGTATGTATTTTCTTTTCATAAGAATGGACCTTACTTTGCACAGTCCTATATATTTTACATGATTTATTTATTCTTTTGTGTACCTTCACTGTACTCCTGATCCTACCTCCAAGAACAATTCACACAATCTTCACTGAAATAATAACAACAATCTACAATATTTTATTCACTTTTGAAAGCTAGTACACAGAGTTACCCACTCATAACTAAATGCACATACTGTAGGAAAAAAAAATCCATTAAGGAAATTTGGAACCAGTATTTCTATTGAAATTCACAACACGATACAAAGCAAAGCTAAAAAAAAAAATGTCACCACCATTATAGGATTGGACTTAATGGGAATCTAGGGTAGTGCCCTGCCAATGGCAACTACACAAATTGACTCACTTTGTATTTTTGCCCAGGAAAAAATCACTCTAATGTGACATTAAAATACATTTATTTTACGTTTTAAGAATATAGAGAATTTTATTTCGAAGGTAGCATAAATCGTAGACTCTAAGGGAAGATGCATATCCCTAACAAAATACACATGGAAAGATGAAGGCACAGACAGCTCTGTGAACTCCAAAAGAAAGCACAGATAAATACAGTAATGCCATTGGAATGAAGGCAACAATGCAACAAATTATATTAATCACAAAGTTCTAGGAAAATTGTCTAATTCTACATTAATGTTTCTATATGTTAAGAGAGCTACTGAAGACTATTTAATTTAGAAATTCAGGATTTCTAAACTTCTGCTGTTACTGCTATATATTATTGATCTTCAGACCTTAAATGAGGGTTGCCATCACTCAAAGTCTCTTAGATGTTTGTTTAGATTTATAATTTATAAATGAGTCCATATATAGCTACTATTTAAATGATTTAACAATGGTTACAGAACTATTCATTGTGTACATTTATTATGCCATTCAGTTGTGTGCTATTAAAAGTGCTCTGGGCAGAGAGAGATGATATGTCTTATTGGTTTTCGTGGTGTGAACACTCCCACCAAGTCTGCTTTTAAGCAATGTGATGTCACTGAACAAGAGTTGAAAAAAGATGCATACTTTTAGCTTTTGCATGCCCGTGTGAGCTGGTTCCAGTACAAAATACATTTGTTGGAAGGATATTCTGAAACACTTTCCGGTAACAATCACCATCCTCTTCTAAAGATGTGGAAATTGTAGTTTCAAGTATTGGTGAATTTACCAAGTGCATGCAGCTAGAACAGGAGAGAGAGGATTCAAATTCCAGGTCTCTTTCCCTGCAAAACTCACGATCTGTATACACACATGTTCAAACAAACACACATACACACACACACACATCTTAAGGTTGGATTTTTTTACATAAACAGGAGAAAAATCTAAGAATAATATCACTGCAATTATTATACATTTGTATTAGTTGTTTGCCTTTCTACTCATTTAATCATATAGTTTCACTGAAAGCAAACAAGAAGTAAATAGTGCAACTTCATTTTTTCTTACTTATGTTTACATCAGGTTTTGAATCTTCACTGTATAAGTTTAAATAGGAATTTCTGACTGATTAAGATGTGTGATGCAATGGTATGTGGCTAGAACTCAGTTGCTTTGGTGTTTCTCAAGAAGCATCACCATGCTGTAGAGCACATAACTCTCTCCTTAGTTCTGTCTCTCTCAAATATTCAATTTATGTGACAATTACTAAGCCATCATTTTAGATATGCCTTTATATATCTATTTTTATATAAAATCAATTAAATGTGTATAATTTACCTGTATACCTCACTCGAATCCACATAGGTCTAAATTGATATATATAAAGACATATTTTATAGCCATTCATCTGGTAAATAAATTAAGCCACAGAAAATCATTTAATATTTGCATATGAAATAAGGCAACTTTGAAGAGTGTATCTATATAACAAGTCACTGTATTAGCATATAATTCTGCAAATGAATACTTACTGAAGCATTTATAGTCAAAATTCAGATTCTGAAATCTGAACAGCAAGTGGGCAAAAAGAGTGGTCTGAGCAAATTGGAATTTGCATTTTCTTTTGACAATTTATTTGACATTCTTTCTAAAATCATGACTCTTGTTTTAACTCAAAGGAAGTTTTACAGATTTCATAATGCTACCTTTTATTTTGGTTTTAAAGTACTGGTGGAAGAAAAGCAGTCAAATGATGTGTTTCAAATCTTCTCTATCCTCTATAATCAAGTTACTGATTGCAGTTGCTTTGGTGACTTTGATTCGTCAGAGAGAGTCAGAGCATATAATATTGCTGATATATTCCGTCTTTGAAGACATTATACCCCATTCATGAAAATTAATGCCTTTCTACAAAGTTAGCTTTCAGGTTTGAGAGTGATGAATTTCTTCAGAATCTGAGTCTGTGTTTCCTTATTGAAGGGGAGCCTATTTACTGGGCAATGAATCTATGCTAAGCCCACTTAGGAAGGTGTTTTCCTATTCAGACCTGGTGCTGACAGTATTGTTCTCCTCAACAGCCTTTTTTTATTTCCTATTCCTTGAAAAGCTGTTACAATAAATCTGCGATTTCCTTTTGGCTTGGAATTTGCCCAATTGTTAACCCAAGTGTGCTCCATGGAACTGACCTGAAACATTAATGGGGTTTACATAAAGCAAAATCACAGTCAAATTCCAGAAATGTAGAGCTGAAGAGAAGTTAAATGTTTTCTTAATCACATCTACTTATTTGCATAAAATATCTTCAAAAACCAAGCAAAATAAAACAACAACAAAAACTATGTTCTCTGGAAATGACTTTAGGAAACTGCCATAGAAATAACGTGAAAAATAGTGAATGCAAATTCTGACTCCTAGTAACGGCCAGAACATATACTTTGTGTCTTCATTTTCCTGAAAGGACAGAGATCACGATCAAACTAGGTAATATTTGAAAGTAAACATAGTATCAAATTCTTATTATTCATGCTTTGGCTCATAACTGCTCCAATCCTGGAAAGCAAAACATGGCTGATACCCTTAAAATATTTCTGCACCCAGCTTATTGTTCATAATTGAATCTAGGCCCTAGACTAATTTTCTGAGCTTAACTTTCCCCTGTCTCTGACCCACTCATAATGCTCTTACTTTATTTGCTTCTCTCTGCCTCCTGAGAATACCAGCCTATTTTGCATTGGTGCCTGCTGTTTCTAATACATGCTTAATATGTATACTAAGGCTGAATAAAATAGTAAATATACTGTAAGTAATGAAAACCAGGTTTTTCATGATTGGGAAAAGAAGTTGCAAATAAGGAAAGATAGAAGCCTAGAATGAACCTTGGGGTGTTGCACTGGAATTGTAGAATTCATAATTTTAAAAAATTAGTTGATAAAAATCCACTATTCCCCTCCAAGTATAGCAACCACTAAGCAAGAGTAACACTCAAAATGAAAAATATGAACTAGACATCCCATGCAATAATTTTCAAATATGATAAAACTGGCTTTGAGTATCTTTTTAATTTAACATGCTCTCTTGGATTATTTTTTCTTCTGTTTTTTAAATTTTTTGTTCTCTCTTTTTTTCTTTTTTCTCTCTTTACACACACACAAACACACACACACACACAAACCCATAAACAGACAGACCTGAATCTGAATATTGAAAGGTCTTCAGTATCAGTGAATACTGACCTAGAAATTTTAACTCCAAGATGGGTCCTATCAAAATTGTCAGGCAATAAAGATAAAAGAAACAATGTTCAGGACCTTCAGGCAAAAAGACCGAGTTATTGATGAAGGAAAAATAATGGATTAGTGTCACACTTTTTGATTCTTTACCCAAAGAGACAATGTAAAGTCAACAAAGAACTCAAAAAATGAAAAGGATTCTAAGATTTTACACCTAGCCAAGTTGCCCTTTAAGAATCAAGTATATAGGAAGCCACTGAACATGCAAAAACACAAGGAACATTGTATTTAGAATCCTCCTGAGAAATCTACTAGAAAATAAGCTTTATCTAAGAGATAAGAGATGATATTAAACATTTTAGCAAAATGTATGCATTGAATATATTTCATATAGATCAAGACTAGAAGTCTGGGACAAAGGTGATAACCAATTTAAAACTGACAAACATACTGACAAGGTATAAATAATACAACTAAAAATGTGAACTATCAAAATAGTAGATTAATATATGAGTAATTAATAATTGGCATTTTAGAATCAGGAATGAGCCATATTTTGGCGAGTCTGGAGATGTTCTTAGGAATCGTCACTGCTTGAACACAAATGGAGATGTTTTCATTATTACAGCAACATTGTCAGCATATTGCTTTAAAACAGATTAATGTTATGGAGAAGAAATGCATTAAAAGACCTTTTTAATTCAGGCCTGTTTCCAAGAAGCAGCAGTAATGTTATTTATGGTTTAATAATTGTAAATAAATTTATATTAAATTTAATTTTTGCATGTGAAATCACGGTTTACCGAAAAGTTAGGCAATTACAGCATGCACCGCTCTCAATAAAATACCCAGATGGGGAGTCTATGACACAGAATATCAAGCAAGAGTAACAGTATTAGAAGACAATGTACTCTAATAAAAAAGCATCTGATATAATATGCTTTGCTTCCTATACACTGCTGTCTCCAATTTCTTGGCAATGTAAATTAATTCAGAAATGTGTTTCGTAGTGTGTGGTGTGACCTAGATCATAAAATAAAAAGAGCAAAGAGTGAGAGTGTGCGTAAGCAAACTCATTATGATAGTTTAATAAAATGTGCATGCTTTTCAAATAAGTGCTGTTCAGAAAATCAGTTGTAATCTGTTAATAGTTTAAGCCTTTTCTATATGACTAGTCTACACTGGTGCATTTTCTCTCTTACTCTTTATTTATTTATTTATTTTTCTCTTGGTGGTGGGGAGGAAAAAATATCTTGCAGCAACAGAACCCAAAATGAATCCCAGTGTGGCTAAACATAGAGGACTAGAGGACAAATCCTGGTTCTTTATGTTGCATTTAATAGAGCTTTGCATTGAGTGGATTTTTATCTTTCTGGTCCATTTTATCGCAACAAGTCCAGAGTTTCATTGACACCATGTCGGAACAGATTGGGATAAGGCGTTTGGGACAAGTGGCAAACATGGAGGCACAGGCTTGTCAGATGTCCTGTATTTTGCCAAACAAAAGAAGAAATGATTGTAAATAAGAAGATGAAGTGAAGATAAGGAAATGGAAGTGAGGAAGCCAAGACACAAGAAAGTAAAATGAGACTAAATCCCTGGATCCTTCATAAGAAGATTAAAAAGGTTTTAAACTTTCTTATCTCATGGTATCCTTAATGTCTGGGTAAGATTTTTTCCCCCTAATGATCCTGAAACAAAAGAAATACACAGCAGCCATGCTGTGTTAAGTCATTAAGTACAAAGAGCTTCATCATGATTTATGCTCCAACAACTTACCAGCCATTTGAGAAAAGCTGTACCCAGACTATAAAACAAAATCATGTCATTATTAAATAATCAGTTATTTGCTAATAAAATGTGACTAAAATGTGCATTTTAGCAGCTGCTAAAACACTCACCCCTTATCTTCACACAGACCCCTGAACGCTAGGCTGCTTTTAATCCTTTTTTCTCCTATTTGTTCACTATTCCCATCCAAAAGCCCCATCCTGAGGCAGGGGCTGTCTGCTCACATAACCTGCTCACATAACCTCAAGACAGTGTTGTATAAGGTCAGTTCTGATGATACTTTTTGCTTGAGTCAGAGGAACAGCCTTACAAGAATTCTCATGCAAAAACTGTAAATCTTTATGAGACAGGAAGGGGGAAGGGCACAGCCTTTCAAGGAATGCTACAGCAATTAACATCAAAATGGTGAAATATTCAACCCCCAGAAGGCCTTGAGGCTCAAGAAGGTGGGAGATTTGACTTCTAGCAGATCTTGAGCTTCATTATACGCCCACTGTAATATACTAACATGGTGAATAACATGCCCACAGGCACCATGGCAGTCCCAAGGCTAGCCACAAAAGGTCAAAGAGTGGGAAATAGCCAACTTCCTGGGAATCCCTTCCCCAGGCTATTTCGACTGGTCCTTCCACTTATTAGCATATGAAGCCACTGAGCCCTTAAAAACAGGCAACACGGTGCTCACGGCTGCCTCTGCCCTCTCTCTCTCCCTTCAGAGAGGCCCACACTCTGTCTATGGAGTGTGTACCAACTTTTAATCTGAGCACCCAACCCCCACAACTCGTGGCCTTTCTCTTGCCGTTCAGTGTATCTCTCTGAATAAATCTACCTTTACTCAACTGTAGCTCGCTCTTGAATTCTTTCCTGCCCGAAGCCAAGGACCCACACTTGGCGGGGTGCGTCCCAGGGGCTCAGCCGAAGCCCGGGACACAGCCCTTCTCATGCCCTCACATCCGTTTTTTTCCTGCATCACTTACACACACATAAACAGCAAACTTCAATAAAAAAGTGATCAGTTTTAAGGGGGAAACCACTGGAATCTACATGAATACATGAGAAGCACATGACCCAGGTTTTTTGTCATGAATCAAGCAGAACTTTCCAGAGATGATACTGCATAATTTGATACCTGACCAGTGAATGAGACTATGGCAGATGAAAAAGCGGGATGAGGAAATGCAGTGTGACTATAGTATAGGGTGAGGTTTGATATGCAATCTGGGTCATGCCATGAAGTGCTTATCAGTGTTATGGTAACATGCATGAAGAGGTGGTATTCTTAAAAAGATGGTGGCTCCAGCTGCAGTTTGGATTGTGGTGTTCTAGCTGGGTCTCCTTATGTGCAAGGAATAGAGTCCCTTAGACTAACTCAAGCAAGGAAGGGAGTTATCTCTGTACCTGCAAAGCTAAATATGGAGTAGTAAAAGGACAGTCTCGTGGCTAGCTCTGCATGGGAACAGTAATGAAGGAAAGTCTTGTGGAGACTGCACAAGTCTGGTAACTCTAAAAAGCTCAGTAGAAAGGGAATACAGATCTTCTCCAGTATGCTAATTTTCTTCAGCCACTTGTTTTCTCTTTTAATTTGCTGGATGATTGTTTTTATACCTTATGTCTTTTCTACACTATCAATTCTTCTTGTGCATAGCTTCTGATTTTATGCTTTAATCAGGATCCTTTTGTGTCTCTTAATGTACTTATGCCTTCTTTCTATTTATGCATCTTTTAGCTTCAGTTCCTAGGATTAACTGAACTAAGTATTTCCCAGATTAGATTCCAGAGAGAGAGAAAGAGAGAGCAAGTGCAAAAGACAAACAGATATTGAGAAAGACAGATTGATAAGTCTAACTTGACTTTTAACAACAAAAACTTTAGCTTAATTGCTTTAAAATCAACGATCACTCCTATTAGATGAACTCTAGCTACACAGAAGGTAAAGTTTTACAGATACATATTTACAACATGAGCAAAGCCAGAGCGGGCCAATTTCCCTTAGAAGAAGCTGTGAATAAGACAGAAGCACAGAAGCCAGGGGAAAACTTAACGGTCCCTAATATAGAAAAGGGATGGCAGTGATCTAGAGTTAGGGTCAAGGAAAAGAAGATCATTAAATGGATAACAGAAAGATTTGTTGGTTACTTCAGCAATCTTGCTAAGTGGCTAGATATGAGGTTGAAGAGAGAGAAGGAGTTAAGCATCAGTGACCATGCAAACTGAAGAGACCAATAACTTTTGTTGACATACTGTGTACAAAATAGCAGCATGTAAAAGAGTTGGCATTAAGCTTCTATGCACACTTACCAAAAATTGCTTTCTATGTTATGTGGTGATGATTGATGATAATTTGTTAATTATATTATTAACCATTGAAACTGATGTTCGTCTATCATTGATTTAGGACATGCACTTGTAACATGAAAAAAAAAAATCTCTATAATTATTTATTGATGCTAAACTTTTATTATAGGTTTTTCTAAAAGGCCCTTGCAGAGTACAGAGAATTTGATTACACTGGGCGATTAACAGACTCCTCTCAATAGTGGGTTTAACTCGCCAAGACATTAAAATGTAAATCTTTATAATCAAAAAGGAGGGGGAGAGTGTGATCCCACTTTGAGAGTTTAATAAGTTACTTTTTTGCACTAGGATATCATAAAGAAAACAGAAAAGAATATGACTCTGAAAACATAATTTTGCCACACCTTAGTTTTGCCATTGTAAGAGAATGCTATCCTGGGACATCTGTTTTATTGGAGGCTGGCGAGAATTTGTTGATTTAGACATACTGCCTCCCTGTTTGTCACTGCATAAAGGAGGCCTTGCCTTTTACTGTAGGTATTTGTCATTTAAGGATTTACAAAAATCTTGCCTTCTTCATGGTACAGTGCAGTGCTAACAACTCTCACCAAATCGAAACACTGTAGTTCTCTCCATAAGGCTTCATAACTAAGTATCAGATCATCTCTAATGCCCTTTTTTTATTGAAGTGTAGTCACTTTACAATGTTGTGTTAATTTCTGATGTACAGGCCAGTGATTCAGTTATACATATACATATATATATTCCTCTTCATATTCTTTTTCATTATAGGCTATTACAAGGTATTGAATATACTTCCCTGTGCTATACAGTAGGATCTTGTTGTTTATCTTTTTATATATAGTAGTTAGTATTTGTAAATCCCAAATTCCCAATTTAATTCTCTACCCCTGTTCCCCCTCTCCCCACCCTAGTAACCAAAAATTTGTTCTCTATGTCTGTGAGTCTGTTTCTGTTTTGTAAATAAATTCATTTGTGTCGTTTTTTAAAAATTTTACATATAAAGGATATCATATGGTATTTTTCTTTCTCTTTCTGGCTTATTTCACTCAGCATGACAATCTCTATCCCCATGCTTTTTAAAACTTTCTCTTGAAGGTAGATTCTGGTCAGCCTAGGACAGTCAGAGTTCATACCTATTGCTCCAACCCAATTACTACCATTGCCTCCTTTCACTCGAAAATTTCCTGATTTTGTCAATGTAGTGCAGTCAGCCCTCCACGTCTGTGGCACATCACTGGATAAGGAGAGCTGGCTCTACTATGCCATTTTATATAATGGACCTGAGCATCCACAGATTTTGGTATTCACAGGGGCTCCCGGAACCAATCACTCAAGGATAGTAAGGGACAACTGTATAAGATTTCCCTGTTGATGACCATCACTTAGTTCGAAATCAGTGCAGTTTCTAAATCTCTGGACTACAGACATATTACTCAACACACATAAGGTTAATAGTATGTCACAAAAATGTCAATTTAGATTTGTCTGGAAAGCTGAGGAAAAAGTCAAAGAAGCTAAGGTCTAAATATCTAGTATTTTTTTAATTTACAAACTTGCATTATATATTTTCAGTGAAGAAAACTATTTTAATCAAAAACTTTAAAAAATATATATTGCACTTAGATATGTTTAACATGTGCGTACCAAAAGATCAGCAAAAACAAAGTGTATATAAAGTGTAGTTAAAATAATTTTGCTTTGAAAATGAGAATTCAGACATATTTGTTTTTATGCCTTCCTTAAATTTCCAACTTTCAACATATCTTCCCCCAACTCTACTGATGGTCTAATTTCATTGATAAAATGGAAGTAATCGGAAGAAAACTTATACAAGCTAGCTTCCCTCGCCCCTGGCCACACCCACATCTTAGCTTCCTGCTTCTGTGGTGTGTCCTCTGATTTGCACTTTTTCCTGTGCACAAGGTGTCCCTGTTTCTGGATAAAGTCAGTACCTCTGTTTTGTAGTAGATCTTTTCCCCCTCTCACTTACTTAAGTGTATCACTCCAGAGTTTCTGTCCTTTAATCTGTTTGTAACTTTCCTCTTAATTGATCGACTCTTCTCTCTTGTCATTTTTTTGGTGTTTTTTTCCTGATCTCAAACTAACTACTGGGCTGCCCAGGACCTCCTCAAGCCTTTTCTCTTTTCTTTTAGGGCCCACAGCCTTACATACATGTCTAGAGTTGACAGGTAAAATACTGGATTTCCAGTTAAATTGGAATTTCAGAAAAACAATCATGTTTTAGTATAAGTATGTCCATACAATATTATCTTCAGTATTGCGTGAACATACTCTACTAAAAATTACTCATTGTTTTTCTGAAATTTAAATCTAACCAGGTGATCCATATATGCATATGTGTGTATACATACATATACACACATAGTCTCTCAGATACATATAATAAATAACAATTCTCAATTTTCCTCAAATCTAGACCTCTCTCTGAATCTAAGACTTGCATCTCCAACTTTCAACTTGATATGTTCACTAAGATGTCTCAAATTTTGCTTCTTTAAAATGGGACACCTGCCTGTTCCCCCAGATCTTTTCCTTATTACTGACAAATTCATTCTTTGTGTTGCTGAGGAAACAAGTCGTTTTTTTCCTTTCAAACACACATCCAAAGTCTGAAATTCTCTTGACCCCCTACTAATCAACATAGAGCCCACTCTCACGGCTGTGAAGATAGACGCTGTTGTCAAATCTGAGCTTCCCAGGGAGGCCGTTCATGGCTGTTGCTTTTAGCATTACACTCTCCTCACCTTTGGCAACACCCTACCTCCTTCTCCTAGTTTACTTTCCTTTGTTACACATCATCATCTAGCACATTATGTATTTTACTTATTATCGTTGTATCTTGCCATTCATTTCTGACTAGACTGTAACTTGCAAGAGGGTAGATTTAGGGTTTTTGTTGTTGTTTCTAATGTTTTATCACTTGTATTCCTCCAAGCCTATAATAGTACCTGGCATATGACAAGTCCTCACTGTATACTGGATAACATAATAAATTTATAAATATAAATCTATGGTAGTGATAAAAGCATAGGAACCATATAACCTGGAACTACAAATAACTCAAATTTTTATTAATGAAATGAAAATATGTTTTTCAGTGAATACTTAGACTTCTCTTTTGTTCTTTGTCATCATACTGTTCCGAACAACTGTTTTCCTTCTTACAGGCCTGTTTTCTAACTGGACTTGGCTTTCCATTTCTGCTTTTTCTTCTATATAGTTCACTCTTCCCACAATAGCCAAATAAGAGTTTATGGCTGTACTGCTTAAAACCCTGCAGTGACTTTCCACTGCCTGAGGATGAATTTCAAATCCTTAGTAGCACTAACAAATCACTGCATCATCTGCGTTCCGCTGAAATCTACACCTGTGGTTTTCAGATCTGTCTGCATAGAACAGATGCTTTTAAAAACTATTGGATGTCAGGGCCACATTCCAGATTATTTAAATAGGATCTCTGAGCAGGGGCCTATCCAGGTAATTACTGTATTTAGCCAGAGATAAGGACTCTGCCCTTATTGCCTCCTTTAGACCCACTCTTTATAAGTTCTATGAGCTCTTTTGTTGTATTAATTAATTGACATTAATCAATTAATTCATTTTGTGCATTTATAACTCAATAATCGACAGTAATGTCTAATCAACATAGCCTTTGCTAACATCCTATCAGATTGTAATTCTTAGAAGTCATAAAACATAATTGATTGTTATTGTAAGAAAGTCCAGTAGTTAGTCTTGTGCAGATAATTCATATTACTAATCCATCATGAAGTTTCTATGCATATGATAATAAATCACTAGTTATGACTGTGAATGAAAAGTAAACAAAAATATTTTATCAAGTTATTTTGTAAATATAGACCATATTTTAATTGAAATTAAATATTTTGCATTAGTCTTATTTATTTAAATAACCATGTATAATATATATTTAATAAAATTTCATGATTATGAGAATTCATGATTTCATTCACATTATTTACTGACCATCTATCAGGGCACTGAGCCAAGAGTTTGGGGAATGTGTAGAGTTCAATCAGATATGAATCTTGTTTTTAAGATGATTATGATTTATTAAAGAAGAGTAACTAGATATGAATCTAAATGACTGTATTTGAAGATAGGAGATCATGCAATATAAATGGTAGAAATAACATGGTTGTAGGATAATGACACACAGAATCACAGCTCTACAGCATAAAATACAGATTGTCTTAAGTCCCCAAAATATTCCAAAACATTTATAACAGTATTTCTTCTTTGAGACAAAAAAAGTGTTTCATGTGCTTCTATATTATTTGCACGTAGAAAACCTTTTACTATATCCTAGAGCAATATATGAGTTATAATTTTGTTTATAATTCTTTTGATATGTTTGGAAATAACTAGGAAAAATAATTGGCAAAATATATAACTTTCTATCACAGCGGCAAAAAATGTGTATTTTAATGATCAACAGATTTAAGAAACTACTCCAGAAAAGAATTTGAAACACAAATCTCTCATACAGTTGGCAGTTATGGTGTGTTATCTCCCTAATGCAGCACCATCGTAGGTAAATAAAGAAAATGTGTTTTTATATTTTAGATTAGCCACAAGGGGGAACTCATAGAGACCTGTTAATGTAAGTGAAACGTATTAACAATGACAAAAAATATTAGTCTGCAGAGTTCAAACAAAGTTCATTTTCTCTTATATTATGTTTTAGTCCTGTGATGCTTGAAAGGAAGTTTTGAAGAGACCAATTACTTTTCTTACAACTTCTGAACTCATTTCATAAATTTTAAAGGATTTGTATGTCTTATTATAAGATTTGATTATTGGATTAATTATCTTTTTTTAAGGCAAATATTGGAGGTCTTTAATACACATAGTTTTGAAGCGACAGCTGCTTTCACTACAGTGTCACTCTGGGATCTCGGGAGTCATTGAATCTCTCTGCACATGATCCTGTGTCTTTTCACTAATATTAGAAGAATAACAACAAAAGCGTGAAAATTCACAGCTCTTTTCAAAAAGTACTCCAATGTCTGTGAGTAATAAAAATCCAGAACTACATAGTACAGTAATTGTGTTATAGCACTGGCATTTTGGCATTTTAAGTTTCACACCGACCGTATTTGGCCATGGGAAGATAGTGAAAGACATCTTTTCCCCTCCAAATTTGGCTATAATAATTATGAAGATTGAATTTGAGGGTGTATTACTTCTTGACATTTCTTTCTTCTAGGACAAGCATCAGTTCAAATATTAGTAATGAAGGGAGATGCATGTGCCTGCCATCAGCACCAAGAGTAAAATACAAGATTTACTGGTCTGAGAATCTGTAGGTAAAGCGAGTTTGCTGGCTTTCTTACTTATTTGGTGACATTTCATGTCTACAGCTCCTGGTAAATATCTAAATATATAATTACCTGATTAGGTCAATGCTACCAAAAATTGTGTGCTGGTTTTGTAGTTTAACTTATTACTAATCTGGGTTTCTTTTTTTTTTTTCCCTCTCAGTGAACATATATTTGTTGTATGAAATACTTTTATATGTGTATATAGTATTTTTGGTCATGGACTTTAACACCAGAAAATAGCATTTGGGGAGACTATAATAACTAGAACAAATTTTAAGCAAGTACATGGACATTGAATTAAAAATAAGCACGTGAACAAATAAACTTTACCATATCACTCACTTAATGCAAGAAAGCTTTAAAGTAATACGTTTCAATGTATGGTCCTGAAATTGAATGTCCTTAGATCTAAGATACTGATGCCATAATTAAGTTGAGGTGTTGTAATAGTTGAGAAAAGGGAATATTTAAAGCATAGTTTAAATATATTTACCCCAAGGGCCAAAAACTTAGTAAGGACAGGAAGTCATGTCTAGTTTATAAAAATTGGACTGAAGACCAACTCAGCATTTTGTGTATGTGTTGGAAGATCTTAATAAACACCATGGCAATCATTTTTGAAAAAAGTTCATGCTGTTAAACTATGAACTTCTATTCCTTAAAGATAGGAAAAATAAAATAATAAAAATTTAGCAACCTTAAGTTAACCAGACACTTCCACTATTGTTATCTCACCACATTTTCAAAGATTCTCCACACTCTAGAAAGTAAAATTTATGTTAGAGAAATCAAGGTCCTACACAAATTTTAATGGCAGAAAATGACCTGAAAACTTGGTATCATGATTAATGCTCAAATTATCTTTGCACTCTTTTTCTTGCAAATGTTGTAAGTTTTATGTGAGGATACATCACAATATATCTCAGAATATCTGAGACCTTATCAAAATTTTTATTGCAAACTTGGCTTAGAATAAGTCCTCTATGGAAAGATTTTTTTTAAAATAACAATTTATTTGCCCTGCCTTCAAGGTACAGAATGGGAATCCTTCTGCTGGCATCTGGAAAGTCTCCTACATGTGATACCATTTTGCAGAAATGCCATGACATATTTAGTAAGTGGATTTGTTACTCTCTACAGCCAATACGCATTCATCTATAATATCTATGTTAATTCTAATGTGGTAGGCAGAACAGCAGCCTTCCATAGATGCCCACGTCCTAATTCCTGGAACCTGTGCATATGTTAGGTTATATAGCAAAGGGGAATTAAGGTTGCAGAAGAAGTTAAGGTTGCTAATCAACTGACCTTAAAATAGGGACATTATCCTAGATTATCTTGGTGAACCCAAAGGAATCACAAATGTCCTTAAAAAGTACATGTGAGAGGCAGAAAAGAATGAGAGGGAGATGTGCTATGGAAGAATGATCAGAGAAATGCAACATTGCTTGCACTGATGATGGAGGAAGGGGGCTATGATCCAATGAATGCGGGTGGTTTTTAGAAGCTGGACAAGACAAAGATTCTCTTTCCACCCCCACCCAGAGCCTTCAAAATGGAACACAGTCTTGTCAACACCTTGAATTTAGCCCAGTGAGAACCCAATCATATTTCTGACCTACAAAAATGTAAGATGAAAAATCTGTGTTGCTTTAAGCCACTAAGTTTGTGGTAAATTGTTACAAAGCTATAGAAAACTATTATAGGTTTTTGTATCTAAAAGTAGGGTTCTACTGTGACAAATACCTAAAGTGACTTTGGAACTGGGCAGTTGGACTAAGTCTAAGACTTTCAAGAGTTTTGATAGAAAACATCTAGATTTCCTTGAACATACTGTTGGCAGCAGCATGGATGTTAACAGCTGTGCTAAGGAGGACTCAGAACAAAATCAGAAGCATGGTAGACAAAACATATACTGCCTTATAGAATACCTAAACCATTCTGAAGAGACTCTAGAAATATGAACACGAAAAGCACTGCTGGTAAGAGTTCAGAAGGAAATGGAGAAGTGCTATTGGACATTTGGTTAAAGGGGATCCTTGTTATACAGTGAAAGAAAGCTTAGCAGAATGATGTTCCACCATTACAGGAAAAGCAGAACTTGTAAACAGGAAAATGGACAATTTATCTGAAAGAATTTCAAGCAAAGTGTAAAAGGTATGGCTTGGTTTCTTCTTACTATTCACTGGAAACTGAGAGAGGAAAGGGATGCATTCATGGAAGAACTGGTAAATAAAAAAGGAAACAGAACTTGATGACTCAGAAAATTTTCAGCCTTCCAGATAGCGATACAATTAGGAGATTCACTGTTTGTATGAAAATGCTGAAGATGTGATGTACAACCTGCTGAGGAATCAGCAGTTGAGGTGCTCAATTATAACAAGAAGCCAAATGGAAGGCAGCAGCCAAGCCTTTACTCACTCACTGCGACAGTAAGCACAAGAGGCAAGCAGCAGCTCTGGCTCACGCATGTTCCATTCTGTCCCCATGGAAGAGCACCAGGAGTGTCAAGCGGACTACAGGACAGACAGAGAGAGACTCACCTCACTGTCAAAGAACCCTGAGCTGAAGGCTTATGCCTATTTATGAACCCATGAGCTAGGAAGCAGGGAGGGAGGGGAGGGCTGGGAGTGGAGTGGTACTGAGTTGAAGTTGAGAGAAGTGCCTCAGTGAAAGCCTCCAATAATGAGATCTCAGCGTTGGAGCCTGGGAGTTTTCCCAGCTGAGGACTCTGATTACAAGCTGTCAGCACAAGACACACCTAGGTTAGGAGTGCGGCTATGCATATAAGCATGGCTGACCTTGGGAAGCGAGGGGTGCTGAGGCCTTAAATGAAACTCTGGGAAACTGCAATGCCTTGGATGTGCACCAAATCTGGTGTGTGTGGGACAGCTTATGCTCATGAGGCCTGCCCTGGAATTGCCTATAGTTGGGCCCAAAAGGTCCCACATTGGATTTTGGCCTGGGGCCAAACTCATTTACAATCTTTTTCAAATACAGCACTTCAGAAAGCTCAAAAGGTCAGAATATTTAGTCACAAAAAGGCAATTGGAAGAGATTAAGTATGTGATGAAGAGATCCCTTGAGCCATCTCAGCAGAAGACAAAAATAGATATGAGGTTATTTAAGAAAAATCTGTGGAGGGATCTTTTGGCTAATGGAGTGAATTTCTCTGAAATACGCTGGAGACCCACAAAATTCTTGAGAATTTTAAACTAGCAGAAACACTGCCATTTTGGCCTTAAAAGGGCAGAGAGACTATGTGAAATGAAAAAAAGGCTGTTGTACTCTCAAATGTTTAAAGGTGAGAAAGTCTGATAAAATCCCTCAGCTGTAAACACGTGCAACCTTTCATGAAAAGAAAAGAATGACTCAGAGAGTGGAGTCCTGGCTGTGGAGTGCAGAGCTGCACCCCCATTCACTGGCCTGGAAACCTAATGGAGCTTACCTAACTGGATTTTTAGAAAGCTTGTCACTACACTAGTGATTTCTTTTTCCCTTCCATTTTCACCTTTTCTTGAATGGAAATATCTACCACTATTCCTATTTCTTTATTACTAACGTATTTTAGGAATAGATAGCTTGTAACTAATTGGGGCAATACTAGAAGCTGGAAAAAGCAAGGAAATAGATTCTTTCCTAGAGCCCCCCAGGAAGGAATGCAGCTCTGCCAATATTTTGACTTTAGCCCAGTGAGATCTCTGTGCAACATCTAACGTTCAGAACTGTAAGATAAAAAATTTGCTATTTCCAAGCATTGTTTGCAGTGATTTGTTACTGTAGCCATAGAAATGAATAAAACTAATATACTTGGGACGTTAAAATGCTTGATTTAACATCCTTAATCAAATAGTTTGCAATTTAGTAAAAAATGCTGCAACCCAGAATTAACCCAACTTTTAATGTGTGACTTTTTATGCATTAATTTATCCATTAAAAAAATCCTCCCAAGGAATATATATTTCTAATATAAAAATCAGATGATGCCTATCTTTCGAAGAAAAGCCTAAAATGAGATTACCATCTGCATTTTTAGAATACCAAATAATTTCAGGGATTCGATGTCATTCGATATCATTTTGCTCTATTCAATGCCTATAAAACTTCACTGGAAAAAAAAGTAAAATAGACTCTGAATCTCAAGATTGAATAAGTCTTTAAAGGCCAAGGTCCCTAACAATAACAATGCTTTTATCCCTTTCTCAGCATCCCTTTCAATTTGTTTCTAGACTTTCCTTTGTAATACTTGCTAGATTCTGAAGCATCTTATACCATCCCTGGAGTCACCAAATCAGTGCATTTTTTTGTTATCATTGTTATCCATAATTGGCACAGTGTTGCAGGTGTAATTAACTGGTATCCTAAATGCCACAAACCTTAACTGAAGTAGCAGTGTAGTTTAGTTTTAATAGCAGAATGGATGGATTTTAGAACATTTCCATTCTCTTAGCCTTCCACGCAAGCCTTTTGTACATGATTCTGACACACAGAAAGTTGGCATTTACAGCTTTTGTCCATCTGTCAAAATGGAATTTTGCCGGTTTTAAAATGTGGTGAGACAACTATACTTGAACATAAGTGCCAGCAAAACACAGACATAATTTTTAACTCCACATAGCATTTCTAGCACTATCCTTTGGGCATTCTGATGTCTGTGGCAGATTTGATTTTCAATAGAAAAGTGAAAAATCCTTTTTAAACTCCATATCCTGCTGGATTACATGTTTTGTTCCTGTCAAATTTTATTTTTATCCTATGCCATGTTCAGCATTGGGAGGAAAATGAATCACTATTGTCTTTGTTGAAGATTCATACTCCATATAAGGATACTCAAATCAAATCAGATGAGAACATGTGAAAGTGTAGAACACTGCATGGGTAGGAGATGTATTTTATAACTAAAAATATTATTGGGCTTCAGTTAACAATATCCTAAAATAATTTCCCTGCACCATCATTTTAAATAATTATTTTTGAGTTATTTGGCATAGGGAGTGATATTTGGCAGAATAAACCAAATTATTTCACATGCAAAGGCTAACCTGAGCATTTGGCACTTTCTCTTTCAAAAACAACTACTATGTGGATAAGACATTTAGCAGGTACAGAGTGCTGAGTATTTGCAGCTGAATAAACCAGAACATGATTACTATTTGTTTTTCCTAATATTCTAAACTGTTAGAAAAACATTGAATGCTGAATGAATATTTGTGCTAACAATAAGAGTAGAGAAAAACAGGTTAAACACAAGACTTATTAAACACAAAGAACAAAGCAGGTAGCTACTATAATATTTTATATGATAAGCACATTTTATATAGTATAAACATTTTTCCTAGAGTTTTTATTTTTTTCAGTTTGTGTAACAAATATTAGAAGTGGAAAAATAGACCATTTTCAGTTGAATATGGTTTTTACCAACAAATAATCAATACTTTAATCCTAAATCCAAAATAAAAGGGACTAAATAGGGGATATGAAACAATATTTTAATAACCTAAGATGATTAAGTATATTAAATGCTTATATATTAAAAAAAATAATGTTTGCATTGCTAAGAGTTTTCAGCTATGTATTAAATTTTCTTTACTTGTGGCCTCTTGAAAGAATCAGGAAGGATAGGGAAAGGGACATTTTACTTCACTTTCAACATCACTTAGTCATCTTTGTATTGGTTATACATTCCCATGGTTCACAATCAAGAGTACACAAAACACACAAATGATTTATTTTTCTCACCCTTGAAATAGTCCCTCAGGTCTTCTCCCCACAGGCAACCAGCAATATCAATTTCTCACGTATCTTTCTAAAGCTAATTTTGCACACATTTTTATATATAATATAAATATACATATATATATAAATTATACACACACACACATACATATATATATATCCCTTCAACAGTATATCAGTTCGTAAGAACTTTCCACATTCTCTTTAGTGGCTGCAGGATATTCAGTTACATATGAATACTGTAATTTGTTTTGTTTGTCATTTATTTAAATAAATTTTTACCAAAATTTGGGTATTTTCAACATATTACCTCGTAAGATTTTTTAAATATCACTGTGAACTAATTGTCATTCTCATTTTACACATAAGTAAAGACTCAGAGAAATCATTTATGAAGCTAGGATTTTCCAGGCTCAGTCTCACACAGAGCAGAGATTAAAACCCATTTCTGTCCGATTACTATTCCATGCCATCACCCATTTCAACATAACATTGTGATTTGTCACTTTGAATTTTCATCAATATTTCCATAGTCATTTTATATTTTATACAATTTTACCATAAAACTAGAGGTTCACCTCTACAGTAAAACTAAACTGTCTGATCTGTCTTAAAATTCAAAGTAGTTTTCCTTTACTGAACGCTAAACTCTATGTAGCTATGCTGGTGAGGACGTGGAGAAACTAATGCTTTCAATCATTGATTGTGTGAACTATTTTAGTTGAATAAATTTTAAAACAAACCAAAAAAAGCTTCATGAATCTGTTCTACTTTGTGATCCGTTCCACCTTATGAGGATGGCATAAGAAGTTCAACTCTATTTTCTAATGCTGCTTCCTCTCCCTCTTTACAACAACAAAATACACTAAAATATACACCCAACTCTCACTTCCCTCAGATTTTTGGTAATAAATCTCACTCAATTGATCTGAATTAATTGTGACTAAGCAATAAATGACTTATCTCCAAATCATCTAATATAAATATATGTTAATAGGGAAATTGTTAAATTCTATCAAGCTGAAATAGAAAATACTTCATCACTAGAACATGAGAACTAATGTCCATGCAGGAATTTTAAAGGTCCAATTTTTTTCCCTGTGATTAGAATTAAGTGGTAGTCTTTTCTTTAGCTGCTTGCTGAGCTTATAGCTATCTCTCATCTCTGGGAACTAAAACAAATACAAAATTGCATCCTTAGTGATGGTGCCTATATTGTGTGACTTTGCCACGCTGGCTATAGTGTTCTGATCCAGGTGTAGTAACCTGCACCTGATCTAAGGTTGAGCCAATCAGCTTCTCTCTAACAGGATCTGAAATCTCAAGTGGGAAGAAAGAAGTCTTCTTGTGATCTTAGAAAGAGCAGGGCAAAAGAAAGAAGTCTGTGGATTTGATGAGATGAGATCCCACTAAATATCTAGACTTTAATTCCTAAATCTTGATCATTTAACTTTTCTTTCTTGTATCTTTCCAAATAATTATTTCTTCCAGCATTTTTGGTATTATTAGTCAACCTAAACATTGACTTATCTATCTGTTCATTTATTCAACACACATTTATTATGAATTTTGCACTTTAGTGTGCTCCACCCTATTTAAGACACTGGAGAACTTTCAGGAAAAAAACACACATAGTTTGACCCTTGTTTGGCTTATGTTCTAGCAAAAAAGATAGATGGTAATGACAAAATAAGCACATATTATAATCTAATTCAATGGTAAGTTCTAAGAAGAAAAATATCAAAGTAATAAAATACAAAGTGAGGAAGTTGAGCCGAGAGGCTATTCCAGATAGGATGGTCAGAAAGGAGACAGCATTTTCTCGGACTTAAATAAAATAAGAAATGAGAGCATCAAACTTAGGGTTATCTGGAGAAAGACTGTTCTAATCTGGAGGAACAGCATGTTCAAAGATCTTTCTGAAGCGCTTCAATTTGGTAGTTTATGGCAGAGAAGTAACAATACCTGAAATTGCAATAGTACATTTGTGCAAATTATTTTTTGATGGGTTACTTTCTTGATTTAAAAATAAAAACTCTAATTAGTGAGTTTACTGGCATGTTTACTGGCATGTTTACGTGAGACAGCATATTAAAATCACATAGTATATTGTTCTCCATAAAATATTTACTTTTTCTCCTTTTGTTCATTGTGTTCTCACTAAACTTTAAAATTGGGGAAAACTCCTAGCCTATCATTATTTATGGATTTAAGAACATCTTTGATGAGGCTATTCAAAACAGTAGAAAGAAAAAACAATGTATAATTACATTTAAGTTGTTTGAAATAGTTCTTGTTCTTCCCTGGACATAAGTAATATGGAAAGTTGAATGAATGAGTAAATGAATGAATGAAACCAACAGACATCAACTATCTCAAATATTTCTGGTATTAGGAGGGCAAAAGCAAATGGATGCTTTTTAAAAGCTGGATTTAGTAAGATATAAAATGGCAAAGTGAAAGTTTAGTGTACCAAATTCTAATACATTCTAGTATTGAGTTCAAACATTTAGACAGGTTTACCTTGCAAAGGAGAATTATTTATGAATCTTACTGTTTTGCCATCTGGTGATATCATGTAAGGCTTATTTAAATGATGACACATTAAAGGAAAGTAATTCCTCAGTGTAATGCTTAGACTTCATTACTGCATTTGAGAAATGTTATGAATAAATGTGGGTTATTTATTTGAAATTTGATTTAGCTTATATTTTATTCCTCACCAACACACCAAAAAACAATAGAAAAATGTGTGCTTACCTCCTTCTACTTTCCTGCCTTGTACAGCTGATTGGAAAATAAATTATTTTATGCCTGGTTGAAGATCATTGCTGCGCCTTCTCTCTATGGCTTCACTGTAATTGTGGAATATTAAAGTAATCAGAAGTAGAACATGTTCATTTACATGAGGATGAAATAAGGCTATTTTCAGTAATGGTGTGTGAGTTTTTCTGAACACAACTGGATGTTGTACCTCAGCCCAGGGCTCCCTTTTCTCAAAAGATGGTGTATTCTCTGAGTTCCATCTTGACATCTGGCAAGTATACAGTGGATGTGTTTCCTGGCCACTACAAACCCTGTCAAGGATACTTGGGTTTGTACTCCTCTTAGCCTCAGCCAAGGAACTAGTGGGAATCTTTAACTAATCAAATGAAAAAAAAAAACACTAAAACATGAGAGTAGTAATATGATATACAGTATTCCTCCAAGCACACTGCCAAACAATATCCAGTGCTTTATTCTTTGGAATATGATTTTCACAAAAAAAGAAGGCAATGCTAGGTCTCGATGTCTCCATGTGTGCATGTGTGTGGTGTGGCAAATGTTGGTTAGAAATGGTAATGAGAACTATTTTAACCCAGTTCTTCAGTTGTTGAAATATGAATGATTTTCCTCAGTTTTGCTCCAATGCTTCAATTAAATGCTGTTTCTCTTTGCTGTGAAAAATCATTCCAAATCTTTGTAAGTGCTTTGCAATTATAGAAATTTTCATACTTCAGAGGCCAGAGCCAACTCCAATTGACAAATAGCTTTGTAAAAAAGACACTTTTTTAAAAGCGATAAATAAAATACCATGTCAATTCAGAATAGGTCTCAATCTTATAATTCTCTGAGAAACTATCGTGTGATAATAGATTAAATATTTAAAGTTCCCTGGAGGTTGTTCACATTTATGCTTACTAAGTGTTTAAAGCTTTCTTTTAGATTTTTGAAATTAAGTGTAATGATTGACAGAATTGGAATTGCTTAATAAAGTAGAAAAAATGTAATGTTATTTCTCAACCTCCCAAAATTTGTTCGACGCTTTTCTTGAGAAAAGCAACTTGGGTTAATGTAAAGAGTGAGAGAAAGGAGAGAAAGAGAAAGGAAGAAAGGAAGGAAAGATCACATCTTCTAATTCTCAGGTTTGGAATGGTAGAGCCATGATCACGTCTTTGCAAATCTCATTGGAGACTTTTCAGTCCAGATATAGATCGATCATAAAGTAGTGGGTGAAAAATTGATGGGTTATCTCTTATCTGCCCTGCATGCACCAGCCTAGATCAATCTGCAGTCTCTTTTTCATTATCAACCTCAGTCTCTGTATTTGACCTCCAAAGCCAGACTAATAAAATCATATACCGATATCATATAAACTGACCTATTTTTGATACATATAATCCACGGGTGACAATGCAACATACTTGGAAAAAGCTGCCCCAAACCCAGTATTTTAACAGTTGTGAAATTTTGGTGAAATAATTTACATAAACTATCATGTAAAACATATAATAGTCATTCAATAAATTGTTTCTATCCATTTTATTTATCTGACATTCTTTGAGTTGATAAAAATCACCAGTTTGGTAATGAAGTAAAGATAGTTTTCACATTAAATACATACATACAGATAGATAGATAGAATCTTTACAAAGTCTCTGTGAAGTATGTTCTATATTCTTTCATGAAATGGTTAGCCAGGTTTGGCCACACGAGAAAAGAGAAGGCATATGGGAAGCAAAGGAATACAATGTCTATGATACTCACAAATCCTAGAGACCCCACATGGTGGGAGCCCCAAAGAGTGGGCCTCAGAAACTGTGGGCAAGTGCCCTTATTGGAGGTCAGGGTGGAGGACACAAAAAGTTGCGAGGGGATTTCACTGGTGCATCTGAATGTCACTAGGTCACAGTCAGGTGAGGGCGAGAAGGGGAATTTGCAACAGGGGCCAGCCTTCTGACATGGGTCCACCTGTTACCTGGGCAGGCTGCTCACAGCCCGTTGTGGGGATGTTGAGGTAGCAGGAAAATATGAAATTTTAAGACTTATGATACAAAGTTATATATTGTTATTATCAATATTTGACCAAGGGCAAAGGCAAACCACCATACAGGTGCTCTTTTATTACACAGCAAACAAGTGGTAAAACTGGGATTTGTACCCAAGCTGTCTGATTTCAGATCCATCAGATGTGACCACTATCCTGGCATTTCCTTGATGCTAAATATTATATTTGTTCAGAAGAAGTTGCTTATAAGCTTACCTGAAGAAAAACATAAATTCTGAGGGGACCAGAATGAGACTACATTGCTTAAGATAAGGGGAGACGTTTCATGGCTCTTCTGGAAGAAAAATATGAGAGAGGAAAGAGAAGGAAGCTGGGCAGGGGATGTGTCTGGAGTGAGCAAGTCCTCACTATTTCTGGATCCTTCCAAGACTCCCAAATCTTCTATCAAAATATAAGACAGTCACAAATGATAAAAGAGAATTCCTGGGAAATCACTAAAGATTAACGACCCTTTTGTATCTAGATTTCTGTTAATTAGACATTTGTCCTCGCCTCATTGTCATCTCAAGACTAAGAGCCGAGTCATGGTTAGTACACAGGAGGAGTTTTGAACAAGAAGCTGTAGGATTGTCCCCAGACCTGTCACTCACTGAGTGACATGACCTATTTTTTGTCTCAGATTTCTAACTCTTCTGGCCCTAACAGTTTTTGATATCCTAACTAGAGTTATTCTTTAAATTTTTCTCTAAAATGCAAAATACATGGTTATGCCTTTTCAAAGAGAAATTCTCTATCACATGATTAAGTAAATTGTTCATGGATCAAACCACAAATGGAAAAATAATGTTCTATTCATGTCAATATGAAGTTATATATTATCAATGAAAATAAATATTTTGGAATCCTTTTTCTGGCTTCTCAGCTATTTTTAGTATTATTACTTACTGTAGTTTGCATTATTATTTGGTTTAAGAATCCCCACAATGAGGACACTTTTGTTTAAATGAGCATATCTCACTATACAGTGGATAGAAAGAGCCTAAATCTTATTAACTCTGGTGATAGCTCTCATAACCATTTCAATGGAAAGGCACGTTGCTGCCAAATATTATCCAATGTATTAAATCTCTTTGGTTTCATAAAAAGATAAAATAATCTTGGAATATAACATATTTCTAAAATCTGGTGGTTCATGAAGTGAGAAATTATGGGCTTGGGTTTTTATAAAATTTGAAAGGTCAAGAGGGTAAGCAGATGGCTAGCTGTAGAATATATTACACATTAAGCAATTGTTTTGATGTGCCAGGCAAAGTCCTGGAAGCTTATGAGACTGTAAAATCCAATGACCCTGCATTAGACTGAGGGTTCAGCTCATGATACACATGCAATTTTAGAGATCATATTTATCACCAGTTTATTATCTGTCAGAAACTCACACGTTTCAACACGATTAATACCCTGTGCTGTAGTTTTTACTATTGCTCTTTTTTTAACCTCTTTTTCCCATCTTGCTATTTTATGCTTCTTTTACAGTATTACTAAGTTCAGGATAATCAAGTGACAGCTCAGCAATGCTGAATGATTTTCCAGTAACTTTTCAGTACTCATAAGTAATAAAATTTTATAAGGGATATAAAGAATTTAGATACTCAATCCCGCACACTATTCTCAATGTGAGTAATTTCATTGTCATCAGTTGGAGTTCTGAATGCAGAGAACAGCAGTATTTTTTTTCATAACTGTATAAAATGCTTAAAACAAATTCCCTTCCATAAAAAGAAAAGTTAATCCTAGGAAGGTGATCTGTAATATTATAGCTGCTTGAACCTTTTCTCAAATCAAAACAAAACAAACAAAAAAATCAGAGGCATATAACTATCTTAGAGACTTAAGGAAATAATTTTCTGGGGGTTGTTTTCAGTGTGGTGCGAATAGAAGTTTACCACTATGCTATGAAACAGCATGCCACTGTGCCCCATTTCAGGGGTTTCTAATGGATCATGCCTAGTAACTTAATATTTACTTGAAGACAGTTTTTAAAACTTTACCTTCCCTCCTGAGTTTCAGGAACTATAGTACTTCTAATTTTTAAGAATATTATATGAGCAACTACAATACCATTAAATGTACTATTCAAAATTCAAACGACTCAGAATTCTAAGGTAGTGACAAGACTAAACCATAGTTTATCATTATGTCCATGTTATTAAAAGTTACTAGTTTTAAATGCATTTAACCTGTTTAATGGCAGCTCCAACTTTTGGGCACACTTAACCAAGCAGTCTTTAATAAAACATAGATGCCCTTTAGAAAAAAATCAAGTGATAACAGTTCTGCTCCACATTTTTTACAGAAAACAACATAAATGTCAAGACATGGCACCTAAAAGAATGTTTTATAAGATAAACCTTCATTCACTATTCTCATTGCAGAGTTTATTTAATGTTGAGGACTCAGTTAAAAGAGTTTTTAATCCAATCCTCGGTTCCCTGGGATATTCATAGAAGATAGCTGATATTTAATCTAGTAAATATATCTAACTCTACAGCAAATTAAAATAATTTTAAGAGTTATTTATTGCAATGTGTGGGAGAAGCTACTATTGTTCAGTTATAGGCTTTCTTGCTTAGTGAGGTTTTGTTTAAGAAAAGGCTTAAATACCTGCTTAAATGTTTATCAAGGCAGGGACTCCTAATACGTGAATCTTTTAAAAAATTTAATACTAAAAGAAAAAATCTATTGAGTAGGTGAAAGGGTCAGTGGGATAGTAAGCAAAAAGAATTATATGATCCTGAGAACACTGGGGTGGGCTTCTGACAGAAAATTAATCTGTGCAAGACGGTTTACTTCTCTAGAACTAAGTTCAATCGTCTATTAAAATAAGAACAAAAAAAAAAGTTGGGACTATAAATCATCCCTAAAGTGGTGCTGCAAAAATGTGGCTTCAGTAGGAGATCACTTTTGCTTGGCAACAAACTTAACTAAAGTTTTTGTTTGTTTGTTTGTTTTTCCATCTGTATCATGTGTATCATAATATCCTCCATGAAGCACTGCTATGAAAATTAAATGAGATAAATGTACCAAGCATCTAGTTTAGTGCATGACATATAGAAAACGTTATTTAAAAACTCTGTTCCTTTAACTTTCCCCTTTTCTCCTCTGGCTTTTCCTTCTCATTCTAAGTTTCAATAATTTATCAGAAGATATTTTATATCCAAGTCTACAGATGTATTTGCAGTTAGAGAATTACTGCAGTACAAAAATTCAATTGAGGAACACATATTTGGCTTCAAATCAGTGCAATGTAGAGAAATATACCAAAGCGTAAGCTTTTAAAAATAAACTTAAGAGATTACACTTGACCTCAAAGTAAGCTGTAGAAAATATTGCCTAGAAAAAAGTACAGCCTTAAAAACAAGGAACCATGTTTCAAAACAAATGATATTCAGAGATTCAATGTACATTTAAAATTTTTTGATAATCTGTAGAAATATATGCCTCTTCTGTCAGTACCACTATCATTATAAATTGAGGCACTGTTTGAAAAATCCAGGTAAGACAACCAAAATTCAAACATTATTTTTTAAATATTTGTAAGAGTTGTTGTAGTTAATGAACATGAAAGAATGCAAGAGTACCGAAAGTTCAAAGTCTATCACTGGACAGAAAATACACTTGCATATATTAGGATACCATCTAGTTCAAATGCCTTTTGAATACGAAGGAAAAAAAGAAAACATATATATATCATTGCTTATATGTGGAATCTAAAAACAAAAACAAACAAAAAAAGCATAAATACAAAACAGAAATAGACTCATAGACATAGAATACAAACTTGTGGTTGCCAAGGGGGCGGAGGGTGGGAAGGGATAGACAGGATTTCAAAATTGTAGAATAGATAAACAAGATTAGCCAGAGAATTTCAAATTCCAGTTTAATAATCAAATTTGGTAGGAATGGCTGACTCTACAGGTAGAAAAGAATCAAGTGATGTGTATATTCTGAATCTTAGGAGTTGGATGACATGAATCTCTCCTCTGTGTTACAGAATCACTAACAAAAAACTGGGATTTTACATGAACCAGTGATGTCACCTTCACAAACCTGGTAAGCATCCCAGTTAACATCCCTAATCTGTATTAACTTGAAGCATACTGAAAAAGTCACTCCTATTATTACTTAGGCAGGTATAACGGCTTTTTTGGTTGATAGTAAGAAAAACTGCTCTGTGTGTCTGCAAGTTCAAGTTTCACACAAAACCAAAAATATCTAGACTTCAAGGATCTTAGGTACTGAAGATGGTAAACTAGACATTTTGAACTGAGGAAAATTTTGAATTCAGTGTAGAGTCCATTTTCAAAAACTCAATAACAATGTTAAAATTTTGTTTAAGAAGCAATTAGTGGTATTTGATGTGTGTGCAAAGAATTTGATCTATCGGAGTGATAGCCTTTATAACTTCAGTTTCAAGCATGTAATTAAGTAGTTTGTATTCTTACTTTCAAGTTCCCTCACATTCATATATTTATTAAACATTAAGGGTTATTTATTATTCAGAAAACTTTTGTTTGATAAGTGAGACAACTGAAGTACATACGAAGGGAGTAAAATATATTCAATTTGAAATGCAGTTAAAATATTTGAAGATATTTAATTAATTAAGTTTGTAAACGGGATCAGAATTTGCTTAAAGCCTACAAAAAGTGATTGTTAATATCTCTAAACTTACAAATAAAATAATAAAATCTGTATGCTGAACTTAAACATTTAAAATATTTTACCATAATTTTAATAATTTAAATCTTAATATTCAAAAGATCAGTGAATCTCGTCTTTTTTTTTCATAAGAACATGTAACATGAAATGTACTCTATTAAATTTTTAAGTGTACAGTATTGTTAACTATAGAAACAATGTTGTATAGCAAATCACTAGAACTGATTTAACTTTCTTAACTGAACCTTTATACCCAATGACTAGTAGTTCCCCACTCCTCCTCCCCTAGCCCCTGGCAACCACCATTCCACTCTTGGATTCTATGAATGTGGCTATTTTAGATACATTATACAAGGGAAATGATGCAGTATGTGTCTCTCTGTGACTGGCTTGTTTCACTTGGCATAATGTCCTTAAGGTTCATCCATGCTGTCATATATTGCAGAATTTCTTTATTTTTTACAGCTGAATAGTATTCCACAGTATATATATAGTCCATATTTTTATCCATTCTTCTACTGGTGAACATTTAGGTTGTTTCCACATTTTGGCTAATGTGACTAGTGCTCCAATGAACTTTAGAGTGCTAGTATCTCTTCATCAGTGTGATTTCAATTCTTTTTGATAAATACCCAGAGTGAGATTAATAAGTGAGATTATTGGGTTACACTGTAGTTCTAATTTTTAGTTTTTGGAGGAACCTCTATACTGCTTTCCACAGTGGCTACACCATTTTGAATTGCCATCAATCGTGTGCAAAAGTTTCAATTTCTCTGCATCCTCACCAATATTTGTCAGCTGTGTTTTTTTTTTTTTTTTGTGATAATAGCCATCCTGACAGGTGTGAGCTGATATGTCATCATGCTTTTGATGAATAGTCTTTCAAACACAAAAATCACTGTTGAGAAATCCAAAATCCTTTCAGAAATGCACAGACCACTTTTACCACTTTGCATGTTAAGATCACTAGGCTCTTAAGAACATAATTTAATTTAACTCCGCCTTAGACATTTAATCTGTAAGTTGGGGCTAAAAGTTACTATCTAATGTAATTGTTTTGAGGGTTGACCCAAACAACATATCTGGAGTGCTTATAAAGTTCTTGGCACATAAGTGCCCAATAACTATTGTTATTATTAAACACCTTAGGACTTTCTAAGACAATAATTATCTTGCTCTTAGTACATAAAAATTATTTTTAAAAATATATATAAATCTGGCCATCTCAATAGCAATATATGGAACAGCATTTAATGAAATCTCAACTACAGAATACCTTCATTGTAATTGGCCTGTGGAGATACGTGGCACCTTTTGAAAATTAAGCATTTAGAGACTCTCCAAATATACACATCAGAAGCATATTTTGTCATTTTGCATCATGAGTGGTGCTTTGCTAAAGAAGTTTTAAAATGTTTATATTTGTGCTTATAAATTTTTAATTCTAAAATAAACCCTAAATATATATATTTTCTTCTCAGTTTTTTAATTCACTGGATGATTTCTCTAAAAGTAAAAAGTTGTATTTGGCTTAAACAGAACAAAACATCTAAAAACTTTACCAACAATAAAAACAGCAGCAATAAACTGTGCTATATAAAGAATAAAAAATATGCCATATACAGACATATGCTGGATAAATCAATACCTCTTAAATGTAACCATCTTTCCTAGACAAAGAATTGAAAGACATTTAACTATTTCAGAAATGTGAAATTAAGAATCAATGGTTAGAGGAGAGAAGTAAGATGGCAGAGTAGAAGGACGCTTGTAGCTCACC
The DNA here is from genome assembly GCF_048773025.1 of Camelus bactrianus. NCBI lineage: Eukaryota > Metazoa > Chordata > Mammalia > Artiodactyla > Camelidae > Camelus > Camelus bactrianus. The sequence continues at coordinate 83,438,505 of NC_133543.1, read as the reverse complement.
CTCTCCCACAAATACACCAAAACTCAGCGAACCAGAGCACCTGCTGAACTCCAACAGAATATCGCCCTCTTCGAAAGACAAAGACACCAAAAATCTGGTAGGAGAAAAAGAAAAAACAAAGAAGAGAAAGCAAAACAGTGTGGGACAGGTCCTGTGGGGAGGGAGTGGCAAAGGAGGACTGGCGCTCGTTTGCTGGGTCCCCCTCCTCCAACGGAGAGGCCAGTGGGATGGAAGGGGAGCCTCCAAGGCTCAGATCTGCCCTGAGCACCCCTTGACTGACAGAACTGAGTTAAATGGGCACAAAGGGTCCCTGCGACACCCTGCCCGAGACATGAGTAGGCAGCTGGGGCTGGGACAGGCTGCCGAGACGGGCAGAGGACTGGGGTGGCTGCACTGAGGCAGCCCCGGGGGACTGCAGGGTGCTGTGCGCCATGGCTGGGAGGGGATACAGAGCAGAACAACCTTGGTCCCCCGTAAACTGCGAAAAAAAAGCAAAGCAACAGGGCTGGTGTGCCCTGGGGGGAGAGGTGCCGTAGCCTTTGTCTCCTCAGACCTGCGCCGCCATTACTGGTGCATCTCTCGAAAAGAGAGGCAGGGCTCAGCCACAGCCATCATCTCCTCCTGTGCAAAGCACCCTGGTGGGGGCGGGGCCAAGACCTGAATCCGCACCATGGGGCTCGGCAACCTCCTAGGCAGGACTGAGACTTGTTTACAGCCCGGGGCAGATAGGATATTTCTGTCCTAGCACCTCAGAGAACTTGCACCACCAAGACAAACAAGGAGCAGAGATTTGGCACAGAGCAGGGGCGGGGCTGTTCCACGGTCTTGCCTGAGCCCGCCTTTGGAGCGTTGACCCGAGGTGGAGCGGGCAGCTGCACAGATAGGGCAGGCGGCCACCCCTCTTTCTGGCAGGAATGCAGCACCTGACCACAGTGCTGGGAGGGGGCGTGATCTGCCCACCTGCCCCCCCCCCCCAGCACAGCATCTGACTGCGGCATCAGGAGGGGGAGTGACCCGTCCGCCCACCAGGTAAGATCTCAGCTCCTGATCCAGTGTTAGGAGGGGGCACGATCTGCTAGCCGACAGCCACTGGGAGTAGCACAGACGAGGGTGCCAACTGAGGGCCTCTGGAAACAGCAAGCTGAATTCACGAAACAGGGTAAAGACACAAAGACCTCTCAATAAAATCATTAAGAGCACACCGTCTCCAGGAGAACTAGATAACTGATACTCCTTAAGCCACAGTGCCAGAGAGATATAAGCAATATGAAGAAGCAGAGGAACCACTTCCAATTAAAAGATCAAGAGAAATCTCCTGAAAGCACGATCAAGGAAATAGACATCGATGGCCTACTACATCAAGATTTCAAAAAAGGAATGATCAAAGTACTGAAGAAACTAGAAGAAATAGTGTTTAGAGATATAAAATATGTCAAAAATGAAATAGAAGCTATAAAGAAGAACTAATTAGAATTAGTAACTCATTTGCTGAGATGAGAGCTGACCTGAAGGCTGTACAAAGCAGGCTAGATAATGCAGAGGAATGAATAAGTGACCTAGAAGACAGGACAACAGAAAGCACCCAAACAGAATAGCTGAGAGAAAAACAAATAAAAAAACAATTAAAACAATATAAGGGACCTATGGGATAATATAAAGTGTGCCAATCTACACATAATAGGGGTTCCAGAAGGGGAAGAAAGAATAAAGGGGATTGAAAAGGTATTGGAAGAAATCATGACTGAAAACTTCCCAAACCTAAAGGGATCAGATGTCCAAGTACAAGAGGCTCAGAGGGTCCCAAACAGGAAGAACCCAAACAGACCCACACCAAGACATACCATAATCAAGATGGTCAGAGTCAAGGATAAAGAAATGACCCTAAAGGCAGAAAGAGAAAAACAAAGAGTGAGTTACAAGGGAACCCCCATAAGGCTCTCAGCTGATTTCTCTACACAAACACTACAGGCCAGAAGGGAGTGGCAAGATATATTCAAAGTCCTGAATGAAAAAAAGATGCAGCCTAGGATACTCTATCCAGCAAGGCTATCCTTTAGAATAGAAGGAGAGATAAAGAACTTCACAGACAAGCAAAAACTAAAAGAGTTTAGCAACACTAAACCCATGCTAAAAGAAATATTGACAGGTGTACTCTAAATAGAAAAGAAGCAGGATGCTACAAAAATGAGAAACTCAGAACTGGAATGGAGATAACTGCCATGAATTACAAAAAGAATAAACACAAAATTGTAAAAGAAGACATCTAAATCATTAAGAGTGAGAGAGGGAAGCAAGGAAAGCCACTGTGGAAAAACAATACGGAGATTCCTCAAAAGACTAGGAATACACTTACCATAGGACCCAGGAATCCCGCTCCTGGGCATATATCCAGAAGGAACCCTACTTCAAAATGATACCTGCACCCCAATGTTCATAGCAGCACTATTTACAATAGACAAGACATGGAAGCAGCGTAGATGTCCATCAACAGATGACTGAATAAAGAAGATGTGGTATAATTATATGAAGGAATACTATTCAGACACAAAATCCGACAACATAATGCCATTTGCAGCAACATGGATGTTCCTGGAGAATGTCATTCTAAGTGAACTGAGCCAGAAAGAGAAAGAAAAATACCATGAGAAATCTAACAAACAAACAAACAAACAAAAAACCCCCCAAAAAACCATAAATAAAAAAACAGAAACAGACTCATAGACACAGAATACAAACTTGTGGTTGCCAAGGGGGCGGAGGGTGGAAGGGACAGACTGGGATTTTAAAATGCAGAACAGATAAACAAGATTATAGTGTATAGCACAGGGAAAAATATACAAGATCTCGTGGTAGCTCACAGCGAAAAAAAAATGTGACTATAAATATATACATGTTCACGTATGACTGAAAAATTGTGCTCTACACTAGAATTTGACACAATATTGTAAAATAACTATTACTCAATAAAAAAAAAGTTAAAAAAAAAAAAGAATCAGTGGTTAGAGAATGTTAATATTAGGTACATGCATTTTTAAGTCTAGAGATTTCCTACCAAAGCTCAAAGGCTAGCAAATTGACAGCACACATTATGGAGAACTAAATGTCATTTAAAATTGGGCATGAATAATTTTTTTTAAGTTTTTTTCTGCAATTAAAGGAATAAAATCCCACTAATCTCAATACACTTGTTAGAATAACACCAACTACTGAAAGAGAAATTAAAATTCATTTTATCATTGTAATGTTTCTAAATATCTAGGTAATAAGCATATCTTAATATATAGGGCATTAAATTATCTGTTTATTTATTTGCAATTAAGTAATTTGGGGGTAAGAAAGAGACCCTGCAATCAATCTTGAATTTGGTCCATTACAGTGAAATGCCTTCTTTCTGCATAAATAAAACTCCATGGTTGCCTTCACTATCAGATCACTTTAAGGGTAATTATGTGAAATCTTTTGCTTACACAGTAAATATTTTTGAGCAACTCCTAAAATCAGGCAGATGCTTGTAACACATCAAAGAACAAAATCAATTGATAGAATTTATATTCTAGTAACAAAATAAGATTATCTTTCTTCTTTTTTTGCTGTTTTCTGTGTAATGAAAAATATTTTGTTTCTAATGTTAATCTTTAAAATGTTAATTCAATTATTGGCAAAATTAGTCTAATATAAAGGAAAAGGATTCATTTTGACTGAGAAAAGGAGATAAGAAAGCTTTCCTCTCTTTTTAAATTCTATTTCTCTTCTGTTAAACAATGTTTTTTTCTGTTTGATTGATTTTAATGACAAACATCACACTCAGACCTCTTAGCCTTTCAATGCTGAAAAGTTAATAGTTCTGCTAATTTTGTAATTTAAACTATTGTGGGGGAAAGAGAGCATCTTCAAATCTGATTAGGATCACCATTGTCCTCTGATTAGTGTAAATTTTTGTTTGTTTGCTTGTTTTTGAAGGACTAAAGACCCAGGCTGAAACTAAACCAAAGCATTGAAATGACTCTTGCTCTTTTCTTTCCTGAGAATGTTAGGATACAGGTAGATTTTGGTAAACTGATAAATAAAGGAAAAGAATAATGGAAGTATCTTGCCCTTCCTTTGTCAATAGTATTCCAGTATGACCAAAAGGTTGAGAATAAAAACTCATTACAAAAGAGGTCGAGTCAATATGTACCAAAACAATGATAAAATCATCACATTTTAAGCTTTCGTGAAATAATGGATCTAGGCAATACTCTTTAATAAATACTAAAAATGTATGTATAAATTAATAAAAGAACACTGTGAATGAAAAATACTACCAGCCGTATCAGTAAACAAACAAAGAATGCTGTGGCCATCAAGTCATCAGCCACTACAGTCACCCCACCCCCCACAGTGTGAAGGGAAATTACGATGCAGAAAAGCAGGCAGCACCCCCTGCCCCACCTCTGCAGCCACTGCTAACCACTCATCGTGCACCCTGAGGGAACTCAGGATATGGAAGAACAGGAACTGGCCCTTGATAGCTAGGTGCATGTCGAAGGAATGATTTCAATAAGCCCAGACCTTTGAGCCTTCCCATATACATAAGAGTGCTAAATTCTTTAACTTGAGATATCTGGTTTTCTTTAATTAACAGTCATCTTTTGATATTCTGACTACCTAGTCTTTGGAGCAAAAAACTTCTACATATCCTGGCTTCTCTCTTGCCTGGGCAGAACAGTCTCAGAGCAATCTGAGAGGCTGTGTCCCAAGCTCAAGTCCTCAGGAAGACTGCTGAATAAAACGTAACTCTCAGCTTTTAGGTTGTGCATTTTATTTCAGCTTACAAAACTGACATCTAATGAATGAATTCATCAGGTTCAGCATTGCTAAAAATGGGATAACCAAGAACCATGCCTCATATTTTAGTGCAATAGGACATGCACAGTGCTATGTTTGTGTTATTTCTATGTAATGAATTGATCCTATATGTAAACATACAAAATCTAAACACCAGTTTACAGGAAACACTTGGGGTAGAAGAACAAGTCTACAACATAATAAGAAAGCCATATGTCAAGCCCAGAATGAGCAATATTTTACAGGAAATTGGCTTCTCTTAAAAAACAGTCAATTACATACAAAATGGAAAGAGGATCCTTGTAGAATAAAAAGACTTTATCATGGATAACTATCAGAAGCTATGTGTGTATTTTGTTTAAATCCTGATTGAAAGAAACGAACCATAAAGCAATTTTTTGAGACAAGTGGGTAATTTAAATATAGAACTGTTGTAAGATAATTTTGTTAATCTGGTTAGATGTGAATGGCTTGCTGGTAATTAGTACTTAGTGAATTTCTTATCAGATGCATAGAAGCATATTGAAGTATTTATAGTTAAAGTGATGGTTGGGATTTGCTTTAAATACTTACCTTCCCCATCAATCACCTCCACACACAAACTTTTCAAAAGTGTATTTTGAACCTCTATTAATATTTTGGATTTGTTCCCTACTAGAATACCTTCAGCTGTATTTTAACTATCAAACATACTTGAGATTCTAAATAGATACATAGATTTTTATTATAGTTTACTCTTTATTATGAAATGTTGGCCTTGTACACTATACTGAAGAAAAGTACTCCACTTTTAGAAATTTTACTGTTTTATTCCTTCTGTCTTAAGATATTTTACATATGGTTTCAGAAATGTTACATTAAACTAAATAATTACTAACTGAAAAATGTAAACATCATCTTAAAAACATTTCTATAATAGTATTCATATATAATTAATATTCATGTGTATTAGTATTCTTGTGTAATTAGTACTTAGAAACTATTATTATGTTCACTTGCTCTATATGAGTCTAACACTGTTGAAAGTTTCAAAACATTACCTAGCAACTAAACAATAAAAACTACTGAGTCTAATTCATAATGATATGTCTTAAAAGACTGTCTCTGATTTAAATTGTTATCCGTACGCTAGGCTGTGATTGACAAATTTGACTACTAAGTTATGAAATGTGATTACTAAATTCATACTCTTTACGGATTAGTCTGTAAAAACAGGGGCAATGAGAGTAGGGAATAAGAAACTACTAAGGTTACATCAGATCACGATAAACAGCGAGTTTTGCATTAGATAAGGTATTACCTCTGTTGTTGGGAAGAATTGGGCTGGTGAAAGCCACATGCTTTCATCATTCTTTCTTGTGGTACACTATGTTTCATACCACTAACTGGAGCAGACTTTTTGACTCTATAGTTACAAAATGATATATTAAATGAATCTTTAAAAGCACTAATCTGGTACCTGTGTGTGTGTGTGTGTGTGTGTGTGTGTGTGTGTGTGTCTGTTTTAATTTGGTGAAATTAATAACTATTTCTTTTCCCAGTGTTCTGAGAGATTAGTCATACAGTAGGTACTTGGTTAATACTAGTTAGAATATAAAGATAAGAAAACCATAATTTAAATAAAGAATATAATTAGTGTGTTGAATACAGTGATATAATATATATCTTAATGAAGATTATTTAAATCTGTATCTTCCCAGAGGGAAACATAGATAAATTAAATGTAAACACACATTTCAGACTTGGATTGGTACTAAACATATGTATGAGAATATGTGTGGGAAGAAAAATACGGGTAAAGATGTATTGCTTGGTTTGTTTTATTTTCTTTGGTCATTTTTTCATATCTTGCAGGTGTAATTTTCTTTCTAATCATAGTTTACATTATTAAAATTCATCCACATGCATTTATTTTATTATTATTTAAAAATACCACAGCTAAATACTTCTCTAGACCACATGGATATGAATTGGATTTTTTAGAACACGTTCCTTGAAAACCGGCTAAAAAATTACCACATATTGTTTTCTCTCTATATTTCCTTTCAGGGTGTGTTTACCCAATTAATGCTTCATACTGATTCCTCAGGCATTCATGAGCAAGAGAATTATAAGGGTTAATTCCCCTGAAAGTCAGTGAAAAAGAGTCATTGGGATTTGCAAGAACTTTTATTTGATTTTCCTCTAAATGTTAGATAGGTTCTAAAGAAAGTATTGATAAACTAACAGGTATTATAAAAAGTAAACCCTTTAATAAGGATAATGAAGAAGAAAGAATGCCATTAAAACTCACTGCTTATAGAACTACCTTGAGCAACCATATAGTGTATCATTTACACTGACCATTTTGAAACTGCACTATTAATAATTACATTAGGAAAATGTGTGACCTGCGTCTGTGCCAGGCAAACAGGATGTGTGATCATTCCAGTACTGCCTACTCAGGAGTGTTCACAGTATATTGATATAAAGATAGTGGGTAATTGTTAGAGCTGCTTCTCAAAGGGGAGGAGCAGCAGGGTAATCAGGCTGTGTCTCTACACTGAAAATACTCTTTAAAATTCACTACAGAATTCTAAGAGGTTCCCTAGTGATTACCCTGGATTCTTGATATCACTTATATGTGGTATCTAATAAAAGCATACTCATAAAAAGTACAATGGTGATTGCCAGGGCTGGAGGGTAGAAGGGGAAATGGGGAGATGTTGGTCAAAGTGTACAAGCCTCCAGTCATAAGATAAGTGGGTTCTGGAGATCTAAGGTCCAGTATGGTGATTACAGTTAAAAATATCATACTATTTTCTAAGAATTTTCTAAGAAAATAGATCTTAAATGTTCTCACCACACGAACACACAGAGAAAAAGATAATTATGAGAAGTGATGGAGATGTTAACCAACCCTATTGTGATAATCATTTTACAATGTACAAGTATATCAAACTGTTAGGTTGTACACCTTAAACTAACACATTATTAAATGTCAATTATATCTCAATAAAGCCGGGGGAAAAAACTCCTTGTAATTATTGTGTGGCAACAGTTGGGACTCACTACCTTAGCCAATAAAGTAGTCCTCTTTCCTCAGGGAAGGTCAGCAATATGAGGAGCCAAAAAATGGTAGGAAGAGCTCCACACCTAATGTTCTGCTTTCACTGTCTTGCAATCTTAATAATTTTAACTCTGAACTTGTCTATGTGAAGTCAGATAGGACACTGGAGGATGGCTGTGAGTAGAGAAGATGTGTGCACCATGACTGTACCACTATTTCTTGTCTCTTCATGTGAATACAGTATTTGCAATACCCTATAAGCGCAGAATTCTGATGGATCCAGTATGTGTGAGAGTTCAGTGAGACTAAAAGCAAGTTCCAGCTCACCATGCTAGGTCTACAACTGAGCGAGTGGGAACACGGACAACTTGCCATGCTCTTCACTGAATCAGAACTTACTTCAAAAGCAGAAAGAAAGCAATGGAGTTATGACAAACATGAAAGACCAAGGAACCCGGTCATCTTCCTTCTCACTCGTGTTACATCCATGCATTAGCCACCCTTTTATGCTGGAAATGCTGACATAGCGGGAGAAAGAAAAGGCAACTAGAGTTCTTTTCCTTTCCAATCTTTCCTTACTAATTGGTAGGCCAAAGGTAGAGAATTTTGATAGAATGTGCACATATCAAGAAGTGAAATAAAAACAGTTAAATTAGTTTTGCAGAGCATTTCCATTCTTTTGGTCAGAACAAAATACATATTCATGTACTAGCTATGAAAAACAAATTGTGTACTTTTTGTAATTGAATGTGCTGAGAATGTTCAATGCTCTTATATTTGCATTTAAAACTGTCACTGCACAATATCAAGATGAACATTAAAATGCATTTGTTAATAATTGATTTTTTTATTTAAAATGACATTTGAATGATATTAAACAGCAAATAAAAGCCATATGACAAATGGAAGAAAAGAGAATGCTTTGTATTTTAGTACCATGAGAGGCACTCTCCTGCCTTTTGAACATTTTCATTATGCTCTGGGCCCCACAAACAGAACTCCCTCTTCCTATTAAAACAAGAATAACAAATTGCAATCTCCCCCTTGACCATCTTCAGCCTACTGAACAGCTTTGCAAGGATTCTGATGCTCTCTCTTCTCATAATACATTTTTAATGAACTTTGTGAAGGATACACTAGGAAAGTATCTGACTAAATTGCAGGTAAAAATAAGTTCCAACATTCCCAACTCCCTAGTCTTTAGAGTCCTTCAACAACATTTAAAGGAAATTCAGACGTTGCAATTCAATGCAACTGTGAGTTAACACAACTGATTAGTAATACCACTCAGCTGTGATCAAACCAAGATGTTGAAACCTGGCTTTTGGGTGTGGAACACCCGTTAATAAATTCAATCTAATGAAGCTTTATATTTTAGTTTCCCTCGGTTATTTTTCCACACACTTATACGCTCCCAGATTCCTGTTGAGGCAAAGTAGCCACTCTTTCCCTGTTGACTCCCCACCATGTAGACCAGTACTAGGGTGACTGTTTTGAATCAAACTCTCCTTGTGCCTTAGACCCCAGAGGAAAGGGAGGTGGGGCTTGGGGAGTGATGACACTAAGGATAAAGGTATCTTTCTGTAAGGAAAGCTGTAATCACAGAAAAGCTTTTATACAGAAGAAGGCGGAGTCCCTCAGTAGGAAGGGAAGCTGATTCTGCCAATTAATTAGTTACAGTTGGATGTATAGGTTCATGTTTTTACCTGAGTTTTTGTTTGCTCAAATATCCCTACGCCCGTCTCAGGGCTCCACTCCTCTCCACTCTTCCCTTAACTTAGTGTAAGAAATCGAGCAGTAATAGAGACTTGTTTTGTGTGCTACTACTCAATCTTTGCAATCAAGCCCTGGACTTGATTCTGAAATACTTTCTCTGCAATTCTTCAAGAGGAGAGAGTCTGTCAAAGCCAGCATAGAGGCCTTCTGATTTCATACCCATGTGCTGAGTTGCGCTTGGAAGGTTCAATTTGACCTTTGACTTGTATATACTCTCAAGGGTCTTCAAAACCAGTCTCCCAAGTCACAACATTTGTAATCACCTACTATCATGAGACTTAGTGCACAGATTATCAGTGCCCCATCACCCCTTACAAGTAAGTTACCTACACACTCCTCAAGTATCTTAACAACTAAATATCAAAATTTTGTTTTGAAGGTCTGTCTGCTCCTAATACGAGTTAAAGTTCCAGAATGATAAAGGTGGCATATGCTGCATTAATTATATACACCAATTAAAAGTTAAGATTGTACAAAATGAACATCAAAAGACAAAATGATTTCAAATAAGGAGCCATAATAGATTAGTTTTCTTTTACAATCTATACTTCTTTTCTAAAACTGTTTTCACTAAATATTTAATACCAACTAAAATCCTAATTAAATTATTGAGTTCTATAAATTCACAAGTATAGATAATTGTTATAAAATAGTTTAAATATTTTATATTATCATGTTTCAATACAAAAATACTTTTGAGTTTTTAATTTATCTATTTTTAACTCTATAAAGCATATTTAAATAGGTTATTTGCTATAGTAACCATTGTCAGAAAACCTCAAACTCTACAAATAATTCAGTTTCTATCATTCTAATTTTAATTTGTCTAATAATGCTGCATTAAGCATGCTAAAAGCAATCTGAGGTGTAATAATACTAATATTTACAACGATGGTACTTACTATATCTTTCTAACAGTTTTAAATACAACTTTCTACAAGATAAATTAGTTAACCAGAAAATAATAAAAAAAAAAGATAGGAATAGTTCATTTTCTCATTAAACTTTTTCTCCTTCTTTTATGAGAAAAGATATGATCTCACAACTTTCTTGTACATCTGTGGGTTTATCTGTTCAAAATTCTATTCCATGATTTCAGTGGTGTTGGTGAGAAGGAACAGTGGATGAGATAGCTGTAAATAAGAACCAACTGGGAATTTTACTTAAAGCCTGTCTGACATTCAATAAGGGACAAGGTTACCAATTGCTTTTCCTGTCATAATTCACATTGAGTATATTTATTATTAGCCTCGCCCAAGCCTGAACTCCAGGGAATTTACAATGATGTAGGAAAATCTTTTCTCCTAATGACTCACATTTCAAATTGAGTAGAAAAAAGATGGTGAGGGAATTAATGCAAACCATGCTGTCCAGTTTTAGAAAAAAAGACTTAACAAGGCACTAACACATAAAATCTGGCTTTCTCAGTAATCTGAGTGTTATAGCTTTTGTGTTAAAGATGTTTAATAAAAAATTAACATACAAGAGCTAATAAATTCTAGGAGGATTATTTACTGTGGATTTCTAAAGAGTCGGTAGCCTTTGCTTGTAAAGATGTTTAAAGGAGAACTAAGAATTTGTATTTACTGTAAAATTAATAAATGATTGTAAGTAATCAATAATTTTTGTGTAAGAAAGAAAACAATTATGTACAAGTTTCATTATAATTTTGAATATGAGATACATATTATATATAAAATTTTATATAAATATATAATTTATATCTTTTTTCTGGTTCTGTTTCCTTAAGGTCTCTGCGAGCAATGGTACTAATAGCAATGTATATCTCTAGTTCCCAGAATTTGGTTGTTAAGTATCATTTGATCTTAAAAGGAGTAGGGTTAATTCAAGAAAAGTCTGATTCCAGGTCTGGAGTAAGAAAGTAATAATGTGAGTCTGAAACATTTTGTTTTACCATAAAATAAGGAAATGAGTGGAGATATATCAAAAGGACAAAGTAGCCAGTTTAAAGTTCGGTGTACAGACATACGGTGAATTTTTGAGTAGCACACAAGAAAAGACTACTATAGAAACACATTTCATGTGTAAAAATCCACTTGTCTTTAATAAACTCAAAATAGAAAAAAAAAGCCTATTTTCAACAATTTTAAGTAACTCTAAAAATACAAACTACTTAATTTCAAAATTAATATTTAAAAGGAAAGATTTAAGCCTTAAGTCTATCTTTTACTGCTTAAGTCTTACCTTCTACTGCTTTGCAGTAGAAAATGAATAGTCTTGGTTGGTCAGAGAAAAATTGTATTTCACTGAGGAATAGTTGATATAAGATATTATATTGGTTTCAGGTGTACAACATAGTGATTCATCATTTTTATAGATTTTACTCCATTTATCATTATTATAACATATTGGTTATATTCTCTGTGCTGTACAACATATCCTTGTAACTTATTTATTTTATACATTGTTGTTTGTACCTCCTAATCCTCTACACCTACTTGACCTTCCTCCCAGAAAGATCTTTTTTAACAGAAGAATGACAATTAAATTAAGAAAGAATGATAGAATTAGAAGATCACCATTTTATAATTTCCAATATGATGATTGATTTAGACAATGATCATCATTGATCCTAAACCATTAGCTGAAAGATTGATTAAGATGCATTTGTGTTGTACCAAAGTAACACTTCCCAATGGATGGAGCCAGCTTTATTACCTTACCTATAGTCAGTGGTTAGTCTTACAATCACTCAACCAGATATTATATACTTCCTGATATCTTCCAAAATGAAGTTCATAGCTCCACTGCTGAGGTGTATTTGCAAAGATTATTTAACCTGAATCTACTCAATCTCTTAGATCCAACTTTTTGTTTACAGTAATTCAGCTGATGCATGAACAATTAATGTAAAAACACTGAAACAAATTCAGAAGGTAGGTCTTTCTAGGAGCCCTTCTACAAGTTAGCGCCATAGAGGAAATAAAGGGTGTGCATGTGTGACCATGAGTGTGTGTTTACAAGGGTGTTGTCTTTTGGATTGAAGTGACTTAAAAGATATACCAACCAAAGGGAATGCATGGCTCTTGATGGGTATTGGCTCAATGAAAGCAGTATAAAACATATTTGGTAAACTGGGTAAATAAATGTGACTAGGACCAGATATTAGATCATTAGGAAATTATTTATTTTGTTAGATCTGATGGCATACTGGTAATATTAGGAAAATTATCTTATTTTGTACAGATGCCAACTGAATTATTTATGTCTGATATGATATGTTTTATAATTATACCTTACTTCAGTGAAAGCATAACTAGATAGATCAAATGTAGCAAAATAATCTTATTGAAAGGGATATAGGTACTCTTTGCACTCTGCTTTTCCATACATTTAAGTATTACAAAAAAGAAAAAATTACCAAACAAAATTTGCATGAAATTTGTAGTCTACTTGGCAGTTACTTATGCCTCAATTTGAAATTGAAATCTGATTGCTCACTAAAGATATATATATATAAATATACATATATATGATAGTGTGACATCAAGATTACCTAAAATTGTATTAATAAAGTCAAATTTGTGGAAATGGGTACTTAAGGACAAACCCAGAAACCTTGCTGATCCTGCTAAAGTATCCCACCCACAGCTTACCTATTAGGAAAAAAAGCAAAGGTTCTTGTAAACATGCTTATTACCGGTTTCTGACTGCAAGGGCAGAATGCCTACCTTTTTTCTGGCTTTCTAAGTTAGTGTAGATTGAACTTTAAGCAGAAATGTTAGAATCCCTTTTCTGTATGGATGCTTCTCTAAGGACATTTTTTTTTTAAGAGGAAAGAATTGGTACGGTGCAATGGTAAGAATGCCACACTTTGAAATTAAAACACCTGTTTTGGGAATGTGCCATGGAAGGACTGAGGGAGAGTGCCAAACGGAAAGACTCTGTGGTATAAAAGAAGGCAAGTGAAAAGAAACAAAATCCAAAACAAAACAAAAAAACCCTTCTTCTGAAAACAGTCCTGCTACAACAGGCTCTTTATGCCATAACAATATACAGTATAAAGCATTTCAGAACGTGTTTCCCAAGAATATTAATTATTTATTTATTATTTATCTTTGAAAGATAAAACCTGAAATTCTAGTATTCCTCTTGACCCTTATTTGGCTTTACAAAGTTAGACCTTACAGTTACCTGGGTCTGAATATATGTTGCATTTTGAAAAACCTCAGCATACACTCAAGGGGAAAAATGAATTCTGACATGATATCAAAACTAGTGGTTCCAGACTCAGAATTATTCAGCTTAATGTATTATTTTTTGTCAGGAATATTTGAAGGTTTAGAAAACACCTTCAATTTGTTTTTTAATTCTCTAACAGTATCTTCACCCTCTCTATAACCAGCAATACTAGAACTGTTCCTCAGGGAATCTGACAATATTAGCAGGTAAATATGTAATTATAACTAGTGTAAAAAGCAGATTTTCTAACTTCTCATAAACTGATTTTTTTTAATGTCAGAGCTGAGGCACTAACAGTTCTGTAGAATTTACAGACTTAAGTGTTAAGAGTACTGACATTTTCAAGAGCATGCCACTATTTTTATTCATTCATTCTGAGTAATTATAGGTTCTTATAAAAATTCATACACATTCCTTGCTTGGGCAGTAGATAAACAACTTGCTCTTATTTTGTATATATTGTCAACAATGACAACTTTTTCTGACAATGTTGATTTTACAGGAAGATATATTCATGCATTAGAATTCATTTGTATTTATGAAACTAATCTGTTTTACTAGTTTTTTAAAACTAGTAAAAATAAACCACGTAGACAGAAAGCTGCTACTTTATTGTAACTTTTTTTAAACTGTGTCCCTACTATTCTCAAATCTGAGAAAGTCACTGTAATTGAGGCAAAAGTGGTACCTTGTGCAGGATTTGGGGGGTAAGACTAACTCTGAGGAACTCTGAAGGGGAGATTTCCATTTCCCAGGTTTCAGTTATTCGTCAGAAGGCCTGGGAGATAGGGTAATAAGGGTCAAGAACAGCCTTCAAAATCCTGGCAATGTTAATAAGAGCTATAACCTTGTACTTCATCAAAGAACAAGGTTCCCCAGACTCATTTGTAAAGAATTAGGCAGGTGTGTGATGCTGGGTAATTATGAGTATGTGATTCTAATGTAATTTCTGATCTTCAAACAATATGTATACTCCTGGTTGTTGAGATTTTTAAAGAAAGGTTTAATCAATAGAAACTCAAAGTCTGCAGGAGTCAACAAAGAAATATACAAGATGGTAAAATACACAGATGTAAAACTAAGAAAATAAATGTGTAAACCCAGGATAATGAACAAGGTACTTCAACAACTTAATTTGAGAGTCTAAGTGCTACATGCATGCAATGATTAAAATAAACCCTACAATTTAGGACTTTATTGCCTAGGGGGGGAGCAGACATTTGAAAATGTAATTTCTACAGAATGTATAAAATGCAATAGTACAGCTAAACATAGGGATTACAGGAATAAAAAGAGGGGCATCTAAACAATTTTGAGAGGAAAGAGGTGGGGGAATGAGCTGATTATTAGAAGGCAAGGGATGGAAAGGAAATTCAAGAAGAATCATTGTCACCAAAGTCAGAGGTATCAAAGGATATGATGTATCATCTGGATACCACCAATTACTTGGTGCTGAAGAACTATAAATTATAAAGGAGAAAATGATAAGAAGAAGACAGGAGATGGCTAAATTTCTCATCTTGAAAGGCAAGTCTTTTTAACCAATTAAACCATCCTCTACGTACTAAAGAGATCTTAAAGGACTGAAGACACTTTGTCATTCTGGCAGAAGCTGAGGAATACAAACTTCAAGAGAACAGAAAAAGATTCATGAAGAATAATTAATGATTATTGTATTGAAGGCAAAAGATAATAGTTCTTAAACTAGGACACTGAGGGCAGGAGTTTCAAGAGGGGGTGTGTGTGTGTGTGTGTGTGTGTGTGTGTATGCATGGAAAAGATGTACAGATTACCTTCACAGGTGAAGGTATAGATAAATAGATATATAGAAAGATAGAGATGTGTATTTTTAAATCAGGTGAAATTCACATAGCATCCAATTAATCATTTTAAAGTGCAATTTAGTAGTATTTAGTGTATTTACAATGTCATATAATTATCAACCCTCTTTAGTTTCAACTTTTCTATCACCCTATAAAAACACCTTGTACCCATTAAATAATTACTTCTCACTCTCCCCTCCCCCATCCCCCAGTAACCTATAATCTGCTTCTCTTTCTATGGATTTGCATTTTCTAGCGATAGCTCGTTAAAAAAATCATAAAATTTGTGAGCTTTTTTGTCTGGCTTCTTTCACTTAGCATAATATTTTCAAGGTTCATCCAAGCTGTAACATGTATTGGCATTATGTTTTTTTATGACTGAATAATAGTTCGCTGTGTGTATATGCCAAAAATCTGCTTATCCAGATATACAGGTTGTTTTACCCTTTTATTATTATGAATAATGCTTCTATAGACATTTGTATACATATTTTTAGGTGGACATATGTTTGCATTTCTCTTGGGCACATACCTTGGAGTGGAATTGCAGGTCATATGGTAAATTCCATGTTTAGCTCATTAAAGAACCACCAGTCTAACTGTGTGTCATGGTATCTGCACGTTTTATATTCCTACCAGCAATAGGAATTAAATGCACAGGGGTTCCAAATTCTCTGTATCCTCACCAATCCTCACAGTGAGTGTGAAGTGATATCTCATGATGGTATGGATTTGCATTTCTTTAATGACCAATGGTGTTAAACATCTTTCATGTGCTGACTGACCATTTTTGAGTGTATGTATATACATATACATATACATATATATGTGAAACATTTATATAATATATAAATATACAATTTGGGGGAGGAAATGTCTATTTAAGACATTTTTCCCAATTTTAGTTGGATATTTGTCTTTTTGTTATTGGGCTGTAATGTTATTCATATATTGTGGATATTAAATTGCTATCAAATACAATTTGCAGATATTTTTATCCATTATTTGGGTTGTCTCTTCAAATTCTTGATAATGTTCATTGATGCACAAATGTTTTCAATTTGAATGCCATCTAATGTACTAGTTTTTCTTTTGCTGCTCATGCTTTTAGTATCAAATCTGAAAATCCATTGCCAAATCTGAAATTATGCATTATTACCTCCATGTTTTCTTCTAACAGCTTTATGGTTTTAGCTCTTATATTAAGGTCATTGATCTATTTTGTGTTAATTTTTGTACATAGAGTGAGATGGGGTTAATTTCCAAATTTTCAATTCTTATTACATCAGTCTCTTAATGCCTCTATTACATGTTTCTCTCTGTGTCTGTACATCACTCTTCTAATTACTCTAATTCTGTAGTAAGTTCTAAAATTGGTAAATGGGATTCCTACTACTGTTTTTATTTTTTAATGTTGTTTTGGACCCTTGCAATTCCATTTGATTTTGAGGATTTTTTTTTTTATTCCTGCAAAAGATGTTACTGGAATTTTGATAAATACTACATTGAATATATGGATTTCTTTGGGGTATACTGTCATCTTAACTTTAAATCTCCCAATCCATAAATATAGGATGTCTTTCCAAATTGAAAATACTTAGGTCTTTAATTTCTTTCAGAAATACTTAGTAGTTTTCAGTGTACAAATCTTTCACCCACTTTTTACATACATTGTACACCTAGCACCACACTCCGTACACATAGCAAGTCATTAGATATTCATGGAATGAGAAAGAATGAATAGACTAGGTTGTACATTGAATCACTATAATATTTTAAAAATATATATTCCCCAATAATGACAGTAATTGAATAAATTATAACACATACATATACTAGAATATTAAGAAGCCACTAAAACTCATGCTTCAAATGTTTTCCATGACTAGAGGAAATGTTTAACATAGAACAATGAGCAAAAAATCCAGGATGTAATACTATATACACAGTAAAATCATGGTTTTATATATTAAAAGCTGCCTTTTATTGAGTACTACTATGAGTAAAATGTATTTTGTGGTATATTAAAAATAAGTTCTTAATACAATTAGAAGATTGAGATAATGAAACTTCCTATTTTATAAAATCATGATTTGTTGTGATTAAATAATAAGCCTAACATATTACTAGCAAATGGTAGTGTTGAAAATATGAATCCAGTATAATTTTAGAATTCATGCCCCTTGTCAATAAGCTGCAAGTTTACATGTTAGTGATGAGTAACTATGACTGGGAGGAGGTTTATAAAATTTTTTTCTAAGTTTTTCTTGATGGTTAAATATTCCATTTTATTTCAGAAGGAAATAAATGTGTTTTATTTTAAAGAAAATATAAACCTAAATTTTTCTTGTTAAGGTAAGGATATTGTTAGTTTCAAGATTTTCTTTTCCTCCTTATTATGGCTAACCTTTTAACATCTGATAGTATTAACACTTACATTAGCTATATTAACATCCTGTTTTGTCATTTCAACACCAATTTAAAAAGACTTTAAGTCTTTTTAGGAATTACTGTTCAAAGTTATCTTTATTTTATTATTAATTTTTTAATTTCAGAAGTGCTTAGATGTAAAAGACTATTAGGAAGTGCATAGTGTGAATCCAAAACTTTAAGAATTAGCAAATGTTTGCTTTTTTCACGTACTTGGAATACTCACTTTAAATGTCCATGTTTGGTCATTTAAATTTATATGAAATAAATAAATAAATAAATAAATAAATAAATAAATAAATAAATAAATTTATATGAATGTATCTAATATAAAATTTTAGATGGATATTAATACTAGCAAGTAGGTTTGCTTGGTGCAATATTTTACGTTAGCAATAGTGAAACTACTTTCACTGTATTTTAGACTTGAGTATATGAATGAATATATTGAAGATAGTAGGAGCCATATTTCATACATTTGGAAAGAAATTTGCAAACAGAAAGAGGGAAGACTAGAATGTCTCCTCTGGTGTTGGATTGGAATTGAAGGTATTAATATGACATATACTCTATCTCTGTCTGTATCTCCACAGCTGACCTTTGAACAACATGGGGCTTAATTTGAGTATAATTTGTAGTCAACCTTCTGTATCTGAGGTACCTCTGCATCCATGGATTTGTAGTAGTGTAGTATGTACTACTGAAAAATATCCGTGTATAGGTGGACCCATGCATTGTTCAAGGGTCAATTGTATATCTATATCTATCTGTATCTATATCTACATCTATGTATCTACCTATGTATCTATATACATGTATGGAAATTCAGAGAGAGAGAAATTTAGAGAGAAATATAAACATAGATATATATAAGTGCTTGTATGTGTGTGTGTATCCCTCCAAATGCATCATATATATTTTTATATAATATGTATTATCAATATTTTATTTTATGTATTAATATATTTTAAATATTTTATGTATTATATATACACTAAATATTTGTGTGTATATTTTGTATATTTCATATATGCTTATTTCATATGCTTAATATTTTATAATATGCAGTCAATTAATTCTCATTATTCATGGATTCCATATTTGTCAATTCATCTACTTTCAAAATATATTTTCAATCCCCAAATCAATAGTCACAGTGCTTTTATAGTCACTTGCAAACATGTGCAGGTGGTTGAAACACTGGAGTTGACTAAGGCACCTGTTCCCATTGAGGATGAACAAGGGAAATCTGCCTTCTTGTTTCAGCTCTCGTGCTATATACAAGTGTCATTCAGTGCTATTTTTTTTTCATATTTGTGTGTTTTCCATTGGTGACTTTACTGTTTAGAATTACCCCCATGTGTACTGCTGCAGTGCTGTGTATTGTACCTGAGAACAAGAAACCTGTGATATGCATTATGCAGAACATACATGTGTTAAATAAGCTTTTCTCACACACAGGTTTTAGTGCTGCTGGCTGTGGGTTCAATGTTAATGAATCAACAATAGGGTACATTCAGAAAAAGGAAAGGAAATTTGCCAATCTGTACGTGAAACATCTCTGGAAAGCACTAAATACGTAGCATGTAGTAAAGTTATGTAAAAGACAGACCAGTTAAATCTGTGGATTTATGAGATGAGTGATAAAGAAAGCGCGGTGCAAGGTGTTGTGAGGCCAAAAGCCGAAGAAACTGTTACCATGGTTAGGAAAATGTTACATTCTTCATGACTAGAGTTTAGTATAAACAAAGACATATAAAATTGATTCTTTGTAAGAAATATATATAAATAATGTGTTTTTAAACAGAAACACATATTAACAAGGTTATATACCAATCAGTGGTTGGAAGCGCTGTAACCAGAGGCTTGTAGGAAACTAATCCTGTATTTCTCCTAAGAACATGGACTGAGTATTCACTAAATCAGTGTTTGTGGCCACTTTACAGAATGTTACTACTATAAGTAAAGAGAATTGGTTCCCTCTGCAGACAGATAGGTAGGCAGATGATACACAGATATAGATAGATAGACAGACAGACAGACAGACAGACATAAATTTCACCTGTACAGATTTCACTTCTTTCCATTGATAGTACTTAGGGACAAAGGAATACCAGCTGTATTAAATATACCTAGCGCCCAGATCTTG
This sequence comes from Camelus bactrianus, assembly GCF_048773025.1. NCBI lineage: Eukaryota > Metazoa > Chordata > Mammalia > Artiodactyla > Camelidae > Camelus > Camelus bactrianus. Next base: position 83,418,248 of record NC_133543.1, on the reverse strand, counting down.
TTTCCTAAAAACCATTCACAAAAGTAACCAGGGCCCATGGATAATTATATGGCTGAGGCAAAGTACAAGATGAGCCCAGTATATTTTATTGTGCTTAAAGAATCATAGGGATATGTGAAATAGACACAGAAGCCAATTAAAGGGACAGGTGCTGGCCAAATCTAGGACAATATGAGCGTTAAGTTAAGTACTTAATTATTCTTCTAAGGAAGAAAGATCTTCCTTAGAACACAAATTTAGCTAATAATCATAGGGTTGATGGACTAAATAAATGATGTTAAAGCTAGCGAGTAAAAGTTTGGTGAAGAACAGGATATATGTATAGTCTCAAAGTATCTCTCAATAAAATACTTATAATTGAAAAAGAAAAAAAACACAAGACCTTTATAATGGTGAAACATGGAATTTTTAGATTATCAGAGTTACCTAAGTCAGCAGCATCAATTTTGGAACAAAACTACATCCTCCTGAGAAGATACACTGAGGAAACTGTATTCCTTCAGTGATCTTCTTGCCAAAAACACATGACCTAATTTTAATTATGAAGAAACAGCAGAATAACCTGATATTATTCTGTAAAATAACTGACCATTTCTCTTCAAAAAAGTCATTTTCAAGAAATACAAAGAAAGGTTAAGAGATTGCTTCTGAGTAAAAGAGACTAAAGAGTTATGACAACTCAATGAAAAATGTGATTCTGGTTTGAATACTGAGCTGGAAAACTTGATGAAATTTGCCTGTGGACTTTCGATTTGATAATAGTGCTATATTATTTTTAAGTTGTCTGATTTTGATAACTGTATATGGTTAGGTAACAGAATGTTCCTTTTATTTAGGAAATATTCACTGAAAATTTTAAAGGTAAAGGGATATATTTACACTTTCTCTCAAAAAATTCAGAAAAATATTTTTATACATGTGTACAACATATACAAATGTATATAATATATACACATGTGTGTGCCTGTAAGTGTGTGTATATAAAACACTAAAGCAAATGAGGCAAAATTTAAACAAATCTTGACTCAGGACAGTTATATGGGATTCTTTGTACTGTTTTGCCAATTTTTCTATAAGTTTAAAATTACATAAAAATAAAAAAGTTATGAAATAATTAAGATGGATTTTTATAAATGATACCACATGGTCGTAGCTCAAAAAGTCCCCCTGTTAAAGAAAACAAAACATTTTGAACACACTACACAGACTGAGCAATTTTTTGAAACGTCTGCTATGATGACAATTTTTTCAGATAATAGTTATCCAAAACAAGTGAACAAGTAAACAAACAAAAAACCACGCCTTTCCTCTTTAGAATCTAGTCAAAATTAGTAAAAAGTGAAAAAAAACTAGTACTTGCTAATGTGTATGACACTTAGAATTCTTTATAAACGTTTTAAAAGGATCTAGTTTATAGTCACTGAGAATTATTATTAGCAATGGACTTCATAAGAAAATAATCTGAAATGTCCATTTAAAATCTATTTATTCCAATTCAAGCCATGTTAATACTTAACATTACTTAATCTTAAGGCTTTGGTTAGCTTCTCAGTGAAAAATACTACCTATCTTTCTCTGATTTTTGCCATATAATAGTCAAAATGTAAAATATATATTTGGGGATAGTGTTTGTCATTTTAAACTTGGTGAAAAACTAGTTAACTATTTTAAAAAGAGATAGTGACAAGAAAATTATAGACTGTTTCTCTAGAGACAGACTGTTATTTTAAGGTTATCATGGAATATGTGTTAAGAACATTGTCTCTGAAGCCAAATTTCCAGGGAAAACTCTGGTATAGACCTTTACAAGTTTATGATATTTGGCGAACTTACTTGATTTGTCAAGACCTTAGTTTCCTCATCTGTAAAATATGAATTAATTTTGATGTCTGCTTCATGGGATGGTGTGATAAATACATACATTGCTTTGTGAGCTATTACATATGAAGCATATAAAAAATGTCTAATCTATAATGTTATCATTAAGTGCTAGCAATTGTTATTCACAAAATTAAAGGAAATAAATTAACAATATTTCAATTAATTAGGATAAAACAATAGAAAGTAATAATGAAAATATTTCCCTGAATCTGTATCTAATTAGGTAAAGCAAAGGAGTTTATCAAAATAAGGCAACGTAAATGAGTAACTGTCACTCATTCTTATTTTTAGTGCACAATTTTATTACATTTCACCTAATCATCACCTATTTCTATTTCTAATTCACACTTTTGATTATACTTCATGTTTTTATTTCTTTTTATCCTTCATTCAGTTCTTTGTCTCTCTTATGAAATATTTTCCACTTTCATATCCTTTACTTACAATTCTTCAGCATTCTTTACTTTTCTTCCATTGAGTACTTTTTCATATGCCTTCCTAAAACATCATCCCTGTCTTGGCTGTCACGTGCCTACCTTCTGCCAGAGTCTGGTTCCTTCTGTGTTCTGCAAAATGTCCCTCTGAGATGAGCGATCTCTGGGGGCAGATGCTGCAGAGCTCACTTCTGAGGGCTTCACTCCTGAGAGTTTGCTCTGTGCTCACAACTATTACTTCCCTGTGATAATGGAGGCAAAAGCTGGAGATTTAAAGGCCTGAGTCCTCATGTGGCCCGTTGCAGACAAGCTTCCTGACAGATGGATGGAAAGAATCTCTGTGCCAAACTGCTTTTCCAAACCGCAGTTCAGAGCTACTGAGCAGGCAACTCACTCCTCCATCCACACAGCCTGCCGCTTCTCACCAAGGTAACAATTTCTCATGAATGCCACATCTCTTCATAACACATCTCTTAGAAAATATGTATTTGAGGAAATACGTGCTTATTTACAACTTACATGAATAGAAATAACATTGACAGTAATGCTGAAAATTATAAAAACAATTTTCAGAATGATTGGCTGAAGATTTTACTCAAAAACTCAGGAAAAAATATATCATCACAGAGCTTGGGGTGTAGTTTTTAAAAAGCAGGAAAATGTTAAAGGAAAAACTCAGATTTGTAAACTTCTTTGCATGTATAATCATACCAAATCACATATCAACTAGCAATAAATCACATACTAATTATTTTCAATATTAGTCAAAAGTAATCCACAAACTCATGTGTACTATCTTCATTAAATTATATGTACATATTTTTAAATTAATGCAAGATGAATTGCATGAACTTTTCAATAGTAGTAAATGTGACATTAAATATCTTGAATATTCTCTCAAGAAACAAGCTATTTAGAGGTTAGATTTCTAAATGATATATTACCTACCAATGATTCCATTGTATTATTATTTTTATTTAATAAAGTTCAGAATGATTTGATTATAAATTACAAGGCATGAGTTATAAACTTATTATGAGATAGTTACCTAACATATTCTTTTGAAAACACCTGTGAAACTTCTCTGGATTTAATCCCATGGTAATAGATTACTACTAAAGCCATCTTATATTTTTATCATTTTAAAATCATGATTCAGTTTCTAGTTTGTGAAGTTTTTTGGCAAACAGGGATCTTACATGCTAGAAGTAGCAAAATGTACTAAAGAAATAGTAGGAAAAGTTGATATTCCATCCTGCAAAGCCTTTCATTTGCTATTTGTATTGCTTTTTGTCTATGAACCATGAAGCAGCATTCTTACAAAATGAATCTTGCTAAAATAATACATTTTCCTTTATTGTTTCATAAGAATATGGACTCAGGAAAAAAAATGCCTTCCTTTCTCAGATCCACTTTTTTGAGTTTGTTGTTGTTCAAAAAAAAAAAAAAAGGAAATTGGAAGACAGGCTTTTGTTATGATAAGCATTTTAAAACTTTGGATTTCAAATAAAATAAAATAATAATGAAGAACATTACAACTGTAAGAAGGAAATGTACAAATGTCTGTTTATCAAGGAAATTCTATGGTCAGGCACTTTAATTTAAAAAATAAATCTGTCTTAATTTGTGTGGGTTCGTCACCAGTCGTGGGTTCTGGCCAGCAGAAGTCCCACCAAAAAGGAATGAATTACTCAAGACTCTGTGGAAAAAGTCAAGAGAGCGAGAGGGAGTAGGGAGCCAACACCCCGGAACTTCTCAATTGCTCCCACATTTATTGTCTACAATCAAAGGAGAAATCATTGACCATTGTGAAATGGAATGCAAGAATTTAGGAAATCACTGACCATTGTGTGATGGAATGCAGGAATTTAGGGAAAGACAGGGTGGGATTTAGATTGTAGAGTCTGGCTCAAGGTCAGAAGGCCCTCTAGGTTTTAGCAAGTCATATTTGTGTTGACATCAGCGAGCCTTACAGCTTATCATGGCAAAACATCTGAGAAGCAGCTGCTTTAACATTTTTCTTGGACTCAGGCGGCTGTGCCTGTCTTAGGTTGCCCCCCTCTGGGGGTCTTACCCGTCATTGGCTAACCAGCCTTTTCACCTCTGAGTCTGCAGCTTTTTATAAATTGTTTATCATTCCAGCCCAAGACTCATTCCTTTGGGGGCCTACAGTTTACCTTTAAGGAAGTCATGGGGAGAGGGGAATAATATACATTCTTATAGATATTTTAAAGCAGACCACCACCCCAGAAGCGGCTGGGGTCTGTTACAATTTGTTACCCAATCATGGGCTCCCACAATTTGAAGTTGATTCTTTCCTCAGATATCCTTTTCATGCTGTTGTAATTTTTCTTTTTCAGTTGTCCCTGTAGTGTTGAAAATCTTCTGCTGATCTATCTTTTTACTTCTTTTATTCTTCAATTTAATTATTCCAAAGTAGGATTTGTGGTGCCAGTAGTGCAAGAAGATACTTAATTGAATTACTTTTATATTACAGAATAATAATCTTCATTGGTCAATCTACATCAGTCTAATCAGATATTCCCTTCGAGGTATTTTAATATCAGTTTGAATCTACTCGTTTCTACCACTGTAACATACTCCTGTGTTGTCAGACATAAAAGGGAAGTGTCTTTTATAGAACTCACAATAACTGGTCTCTAAGTTTTAATGTGCAGGAGACTGCTATGAAGAATTGTGACTATGAATTGTGAATTGTAAATATCTCTTCCAGAGCCCTGTATTAATTGATGATGAAATATATTGCAACTTAATTATTCAAGAAGACAAAATATTTTTAAACTGTAGTCATTCACAAACTAGTTATGTCATACTGAAATCATTATAAATTGACTTACAAGAATAGTAAATTTGAAAACACAAATAAAGCTAATTAGGTAGAGAAGAGTCAATCCTGCACTTCCCTATGTGAGCATGATTTGAACAAGATAAGATGACATCTTTCTTGTTAGCTAGGTACACAGAACTATTTCTTTACCTAAACATGTTTGGGAAGCTGTTAAGAAAAACTGAGTAGAAAAATAATTAAAGTTTTTAGATAGTAAAGGATTGAAGAACAAAGTTATGTATGTTTCTCTGACAAAAGAGATAAGCGTCTGCCATCCCTAATAAAGGAGTCTTCTAAAAGAAAGGAATATAGCTGAATTATAATTGAAGTCACTCAGTCTCAGAAGCTGTAGAAAGGTAATTCCTGTCTGTACCTATAGCAGCAGGGAGCAACTCTACAGACACTGAGGTTTCACAGTACAGGAAATATAGTTTCAATTATTATTATATATTATTGTTATTGTTAATAATATCATTTTAATTTCAGGAACTGTGGGGGTTGGCAGAAATCAACAATTGGATTTCTGAGCGATCTCTGAGGGAATCAAATTTAAATTCAACAGAAGGTACCCACTTATGATGAGGTGTTTTGGCATCTCTTTCCCCGGTTTATTCCATTCAAAGACAAATTAATATTTTGTGTGAAAGTAAAATATTCCTTAGTATTTCCCAGAATGTGGATTAAAAAGAAGTTAATTTATTGGTTACAACTGAAGTCCATGTCTGAGGCTGACATGGCTTCTTGGAAACTTTTACTTCATTTAATATTTCTGTGGGAGTCCTATTCCCAAGAGTATTTCCTAAATACTTGAAGGTCAGATTTGTGTGGCTCTGCACCAGCTCCATGCTTGGAGTTTCTCCACTGTTTCTGTCTTTGTGTTTTTTCTGCTTTAATCCATGCTTAGAGTTTCTCCACTGTTTCTGTCTTTGTGTTTTTTCTGCTTTAATCCATGCTTAACTTCTCAACCGTCAGCCCTGGCCACCTGCACTGCCATCTTGTGTGGACATTTTGCTGCTTAAAAGAAAATCAGTTAAAACAAAAAGTTTCATATAAGACTAAGCATTCTTTTATTTTTTCAATTATGCTTGTATTTCCTAAATTTTATGTAATGAGTATATATTATTTTATAATCAGAAAAAATGTTTAAACATATGCTAATTGAGAAGTTGATTTGTGTCCTGTGTGTAAGGGACTTTTAAATTCGGGATATGTATTTTAAACTTACAAATGCTAGAATAGCAATTAGTTTAAAATTTTTCTGTGATATTGTAAAATCAAAAAGAGAAATTTCATAAATATCTTAGAGCTTACCAATTCTATAGAAACTCTGCTATGACTTTAAACTTTTGATTCAGTTAAATACTTAAAGAATATTTACCAAGAAACATGCATCTTTGGAGACTAATTCAAAACAGAAATAGAAATTAATGGGAATGCAGATGAAATATAGCTCAAAGTAAAATTTATAACCTTAAATGAAACACAAATATTTTGAGGGAATTTGTATTTTAGTAACTGAGAGATTTAGAACACAAATCACAAAGATACATGTGTAAGATCATTTCAGAACTCTTCACAGACTTTGAAAATGGAACTCTTTTAGAAAGTTATGAATGTGTGGTTTAGTTATAAGGCTTTGCATAATTTTCAAGTAGAGGCATGCTTAACCAGCACAAGAATTCTGAGCTCTAGCTACTGGTTCCTGGGCCCACCTAAGAGAACTGGAACTCGAATTGTAGAAGACATAGGCTGATGCTGCCAATGAGGTGGACTCTGCTGGGGCTGGAGTAGTAGTGACCATTCATATCTCTTATTTTTAGGAATTTTTGTATGTTACAATCTAAATTTTATGGTTGTTTTACCTGTGAGAAAGGGCCTATTAACCACAAGAAATGTTAAATTCCATATCAGTTTTTCTATTGTTTTTCTCATTGTTTTGTTTTTATCAGCTGAGTGTTCAAGGAAATGCTAAATGAGGGTGTTATTTATTTAGGGCAGAGGTCTTAGTATATAGTCAGCAACCAAATTGATAACACATATAGTAGAATAAATTCTAAGGTAAGTTTGCTGTAATTTAACTTTTAAATATCATTTGTACTTTACCCACCTGGATAATCAAAAAAATAAATAAGCTTTTTATTATAACTACAAGAGGATGAGGGAGGAGACTGTACTGAAAGACAAGTATGAAAGGATTAAAATGATAATGATTACCCATCCCAACTCCATTTCCCTCTTCCCTACCAAACCACAGAAGTTTCTTGAGGCTCAGAGCATCCTTTCCCCTCATCACGTGACAGGCTAACTTGGTAGATATTTTTATGACTTTTGATCTTTGCTCAGTTACTTAGCTTTATTTCTGCAATCTCAGTTTTATTTCTCCAATCTCAGAGAAAGAAAAATAAATAGAGACAGAGAGAAGTTATCATTGTATTGAGTGTATATTAGGCCAGTCACAGCACATGTGGTTTGGGAGACACTCACAGCACAAGTCTCCAGACCTCCTGCCTTGGATACTGTCCTTCAGAGTGGGAAGAGAGGAAAAGATCTGTTCTCTCATTACCCAGCAATGTGGACAGTCTAATGATTAGTGGTTCAGCTGCTATATATGCTGTCAACTTTAATACACCTGATACATCTGTGCATTCCTCTAGCTGGTAGATGGGTATTTGTTCTCCCCACCTTGTTTTGCTTACAGATTCAAACCCTTTCTCGTTTTGTGGAAAACCACAGTTGTGAGGTGAGCAGCTGCAAAGGCAAGATACTGCTTTCAAATTTGAAGACAAAGGTTTCCACACTAAAAATTGGGTGGAATTATTAACTTAGATCAGCACAAATTTGAGAAATAATGTGTGGCAGTAGATTCTGAAAGAACTTAATCTAGAAGAGGAACATCGTTTTTAATCAGTGTTTTTTTTTTTTTCCCCCATACAGAATCACTTGCAAGAAAGCTTGGATTCAACATTTGAGCATCTCAATAATTTTCTCTACAAGTTGACTTTAAGTATTCAAAGAGATTCCATGATAGAAAAATTGAAGTACCAACCACATCAATCAGGATTTTGGTAGAGATTGGGTGGGTATTGTGGAGGTTTTAATAGAGTTATTATTTACTAAGATGATACAGGCAAACCACAAGGGAGGGGGAGGGTGCTATCCCCTTTCATGAAACTTAAATTATAAAGAAGAGAGACCAATACTGTAAGAATATGCTTATGAGTTCTATAAAAGAAAATAACACCATGGGAACAGGATGGGATTTTATGGAGTGAGAAGCGATAGTATATATAAGATAGTGAAAGAATGCTTCTCTGAAAAAGGAGTAAACTCATACATATTTGCCTAAGGAAATGCCTAAGTGCCAGAGGTGTTTACAAGTGCAAAAGTTCTGAGGCGCCATTAAACTTGACATATTTAAGAAATAGCAAGAAGGCAAGTGTGGCTTGTCATCAAGAATAAATGAGAGGAAGTAATACTATCCTGAACATGTAGAATGTTTATATAAACTAACTTTTTCTCCGAATCTCAACCCCAAATCCTTTTTGTCAAGAAAATCTCACTTGTCCACCCTTAGTTATTTGACCACTACAGAATAATCCACTCTGTGGGTTAGGATGCGTCAGAGTAAATACTGTTGGCAGTGTCCCCTCTTTTTAGATGGGAACAATTTTGAGAAAAGGGAAATGGCTTGATATTTGTGAAAAAGCCTGACAAGACTGTCTCCTGTATGTAGAAGAAGACTGAGCGCTTTAGGGGAAATCCTCAGACTACTGGCCGGGGCTTGGATCAGGATTATGTGACACCATGTAGAGGAGGCTGAGTATAAGGAAAGTATCATAGATTTACATAACACTCAGGTTGGAAAGGAATGAGACACTTTCATGTTCAGTAACTATTTATAGATGGAGCCAGAAAGTTTCCGAGAGGTTAAATGCCTTTGTTTTTTCCCTCAAGGTTGGGATCACACAGCTAATTAGTGACAGTCCGAGTATCAGAACACATATCTTCTGATTCTTTATAAGTGATGACCTAGAAAATAATGTGACTTAAATCTGAGGAAGCACACTTTCTAGAGCGTTCCTGAGAATATTTCCAAGCACAATTAATTAAAATGGCACTGGTGGCAATGTTAAAAGAAATCAGAAAACAGCACTAAAGACAGAATAAATTTAATGTACATCAAAGTGTGTCATCATGGGAATGGCTCTTGAACCAAACCCTGAAGGAGAAGAATGTGGCCTCAGATCATTTCAGAGCCTAAGGCATAAATCTTCCATGAAAAATGCTGTGTGTCTGAAATCTTATAGTAAAAATACAAGCATTCATTAAAGCAAAATCTCATAAGGAGAAAGAGAAACCCACCAGAATTTTTTGTGCAAAATTTCCTCACCCTGGTAATGCAGCTGTGAAAAATAGCAAGAAGTGTGAGTGTAAGCTTTGAAATCTCAATTATCTTTACTTGAATCTTTTCTTGGTCACATATTAAGTATGCATGAGAGGGCAAGTTAATCATTTTCTCTGCATTGCAGTTTCCTCATTCATTTAAAAAATAATAAAACAAAGCAAAATGAAAAACTTGGATTCCACTTAATATCACCAGCAATATTTTGAGGATTACTTATATACAGCATGCAAAATATCTTACACATTTGTTGACATATTTTATATGTGTGATTTGACACAGAGGCTTTCCAAAGAGATAACTTTGTGTTATTGATCTGGAGTATTTTTCTTCTATTTTGTTTGCTATTCTCTGCTTCCTAACTCATAAAATATCTCAAATGTAGTTGCTGGGAGTGAAATTTAGTGAAAACAATTATTGTTTTAACTGGTAATGAGCAATACTAGAATTCTTGAGGCACCCAAAGACTGACACTCTAATAAAGACCATAGCAAATAATTGACAAAGAAAGGTTAGATTGGAGAAGTAGAAATTTTGAGCTCTAGGGAGATGGTTCAAAGATTCAAGGAACTAATTAGTAAGTCAAAGAAAAAAGAAGCTACTGACGGGTCTTGACATCTTAAATAAAGCAGTAAGAGACACAGTTCTCATGGAGGTAACAGACGCTAAAATGGTTTTCTAAGAAAGAATGAATTAGGGCACACAATCAGAGAATAGCCTCAAGAAATGGAATGCACTGGAAAGACATTTGAATTACTAAGGGTGATAAGAACTTTAGATCTTCCATTTTTTTCTATGTCATTTATAAGTTGTCTATTCAGTTGTTTCATTCTCAAATGAAGCTAGTAAACCTTAAAACTGGCAAGGAATATTCCCAAATCTATTCAATGAGAGCCAAATAAATATTCGTTAAGAGAAAATTTTTACACTGCAGTTCTAATGGGGAAAGTTCATGGAGTCTTGTGTCATCTCAGAGTGTTCCCTTGTGAAGAATTCATGCTTCATTCTAACGACCTAGGCAGTGATTGCCTTCGTGATGACAGGTAGTCATCCCTCAGGTCGCAGTCCCGGTTACAGCTGTTGGGTAAGTTCTTATTTCTCTCTTTCTTTTGTATTTTGTACTTTTTTATTTTTATCTCTCTGTTGAGATAATGCCAAGGAACACAGGCATATATAAATTTTCAGCATAAACATCAAAGCTTCTTTTTGTTGCTGCCTCTTATTTCTTAGATGTGGGGGAGGCTGCGAATTGAAGGGAAGGGCCCAGAGTCTCACCCACTGGCAGAATGTAGCGTACATTAATGGATGGTGAGGACATCAGGAGTGCACCCTGGAAGTCTATGGACACCCTGGGAGCTAGAATAGTATTTCTACTTTTCTTTGATGTTTTACATAAAGGACTTAACTATTACAGTCAATATTTGGTTTCCATATAAAAAGAGTCTTATAAGAAGAGTTCATTGAACTTAAGAGAATTTCTCAGCATTTCCTTAAACTATGTAGCCAAACATGTATTACCAGTAGCAATTCAAAAAGCCTATAAAGATATGTGTGTGTATGTGTTTGTGTGTGTGTGTGTGTGTGTGTATATATTCAGTTATCACACATGAATACTTATCTTTACCTTTTCAAAATCTGCCTTCCCCATCTGCTAATTTGTTGATACTTCGTATGATAGCAATAGCACCCATTCTGCCTTGTTTCCCATATGTATTACATCCTGTCTCATACTGTTCCCTCAATTTGAAACATCCTACCCACCTTTCTAACTGATGAAGTATTCTTACTCATCCTTAAAATTCAGTATAGTATTGTCCCTTCCAAGAAGCCTTCCCTTCACCCTCAGATTGAGTGATACTCCTCCTCTCTGATCGCATCATGCTCCTGTCTTGTCAGCACTCATCACGTCATCTTCCTTTCCATAAACTATCTACTCCACTCCCAGGTCTTTTGTAATCAGAGGGCAGTAACAGCGTCATACTCATTATTTTACTTGCATGGTCCACACAGTGCTTATTACTAGAAGACGCTTAATAAGTGCTCATTAATCAAAAGGAAAATAAGTACAGTGCATAGCTTCCAGACGTACCCACATATGTGCATATTCTGGGAATACTTATTGGAGTCATCACAATCTTTTTTGGCATATACTTCAGTCAGATATAGTATGCTTTTTAAGAAAATAGATAACAAAAATCCCTCATCAGAGAGCAGCTATCATCTTCTGGGAGAAGTGAAAAGAATCTCTCATTTTCTCTTTTCCTCTCCCCTCTCTCTCTCTTCTGCAAACTACAGCATTATTGTTAATGATATTTTGTGCATGTGAAAGGTGCCTTGGGAAGACGCAGTTCTTCCTGATAGTGAATATAAATTAATTGTAAAACCTGTTCTGCTTCCTTTTTTTTCCAAGTGGATACAATATATTCATGATTCTGAAGCTGTAAAAGGCTATTCTGAAACTATCCACAGACAAGGTTGCTATGGAAACCAGTTTTTTTCAAATGGTATAATAAATAGTCATCTAAAAGAATACTGAACACAGGGCACCTTGCTCTAGTAATTATAGGTGGTCTAGAATTGAAATATCTATGACATGTTTTGCTTTCAGGTGTGCCACCACAGCAGATTTATTACCACGGTAGAATATTTTTGTAGAGAAGTGAGATGCAACATGTTTACTTTCAGCAATAACTTGAGATGTGGAGTAAAAAGGACAAAGATTTTTGCTTCAAAGTCCCCAGGGTTCTCTCCACCCCCACCTTACCCACACGTACACTTCATATAGAAACCGAAGAGAATAAAAACTCGAGACAATAAACTGCAAGATTCACTAGAGTTCTAGCAATACAGAAAACACAACTATTTGAGCAGATGGGCAAACCGCGGGTAGTTCTACAGCCTTTTTTCCCAGACCTCCCAACCTCCTGTTGAGAGACTAGATAGCAAAATGGACAAGAGGAATGAGAGAGTAGAATTTGGAGACATGCTAAAGACAGAATAAAAATGGCACGTTTGCCCTGTCTTGTCCTAGGTAACTAGGGTGTGAAAGGCTGCCAAGAAGTTAGGGGATGGTTTCTGAACACAAAGACTAGTGTTGATTCTCAGCAGAAGTTTCCTAACTGCAACATCTGCAGAAGTACTTAGTGCTTGAGGGGTCAGGGGAGCATAGTCCAAAGTGCGGACACCGAGATTGCCCATCTGGGGACCTAGTTAATCTAGGCAAGTCCTAACGAAGGTGACTAAGGGCTCAAGCAGCCACCTGGAGGTATAAACAGGGTAGACTATTTGCTAGAGATAAGGATTAGGGGTAGAAGTCCTGACTCCATCCCTCACTCGGGCACAGAGGCAGACTAGGTAGGGGCTCATGCCACACAACAGAGTCAACATTTGTCACCGTCCCTGGTGAGAGAGAAGAGGAGAGATTTCAAAGCATGAACTTTGGACTGCACCGGGGTCAAATTTGTAGTACCCTAATGCAAACGATTCCCCCATTTGGGTAATGTATTTCCCAGAGGCAGTGAGATTCTGTTTTTCATTCTTGAGCTGAATGTGAAGGTCTCAGGAAATTTAACTTTGAGGTCAGAATGAGTTTCTCTTTTTATACATATTTTGTATACATATTATTAAATTTCTGTCTATATACACATCAGTTTCTACATAGATATGGTATGAATAGTAAATAGTCCAGTCCAGGGTCCCAGAGAGATAGTAGAAGGAAGAAATAAAATGGAGTATTAAATCCCAAGTATTCTGAATTAAAATCTCTTGCTTTTTTCACTCATACTCATTCTTCTCATTGTAATGAGTTCTTCTAATCTTTTCCTGATGGTAGGAGGAGAGGAGTAGAGCATGAGGACAAGAACATCAGTATTCCAGGGGAAATAGATTTCCTCCTTCTCGTTCTAGCATGAGAAAATTAAAGTGCCCTGTGGAAAATAATCTTGCTATAAATGTATAACAGTGTTAATGCAAGAAAATGTAACTTTTTAAATGTACTAGGGAACCTGATTATGATAGTTACCTAGTACAAAAAACAAATTACTTGAAAAGACTTGCACTCTGTTACAGAGGAAGAGAGAGAGAGAATAGTCCTGCTCATCAAGTCTTTCTCAAATGAATTTGCATGTGTGCTTTACACAATACACTAATATGAGCCTGCATATTTCTCTTTTATCCTTATTTAGCATATCAGTCAGAAGGTTGCCTTCAGGGGTTCTCTGAAAGCCTTTTATACATTTAGTTAGAAAAGATGCAAACTAAGCATGTTATTTAATTTTTGTAATAACCTATCAAGGCTAGCTAACACTCCATAATAATCAACATAAACTACAGAAGCTAAGAAACAGAAGTAGAACCATTGAACTAGGATTCATTCCCAAAAATTTATGGAAAAAATACATCCAAATTTCATTCAGCTTTATTAAGGATTTAACTTGAAAAATGAGAAATTTTCTTTTCTTTGTAAAATTCTAATCTGTTTCAAATTCTATGGCTGCCTTTTCAAACATACCACAAGCATACCATAAAACATACCATAAATCGTCAGTTGCTGTCAACTACTATGAGCCTGCATATTGTTAAAATAAAAGAAGTTTTGTGTCAGCAGTCTAATCATTTAAAGAAATTTTCTTTTAATTTTTTTAATATATTCTGTCAAATCAGATAAATGGTGTGAGGTGTGTATGTGTGTGAAAACAGAGACAGAGAAAAACAAAATAAGAGAAAGAGAGCTCTAAAAAGTGGATCATTACTACCTTAGAAAACAAGGTTTTCTAAGTAAAAAATGCCTTTGCTATTTAAAAAATGTCTCTGAGAAGTCCATGGACTCCAATTGTACCTTTAAAATTTTTAAAGTTACATTTACTACAAATAACTATATCCTTATTTCTGGGTGTTACTCTCTCCTTATATTCATATTTTAGGGAAAAGAGCACTTCACTGGGGACATCCCCTGGCTGTTATCATCAGGAAGTCTCCAGGGAAAGGCAGACACCAATAGGCAAATCGTGTGAACCTCCTATAGACATGGTGTGGTCATGTCTGATGAGCATGGAAATAAACATTTTTGAGCAGAAATTCATTCACTGCAAATTTCCACATCGAGTAAGTACCTAGGATGTAGCACCATGTGACAGACAGAAAAATAGGTAGATGACTTCCCCATCAGATATTCTTAATCTGTTCCATAAATGAATTGAAATGAATAGAAAACCAAAACAGAACTTCTTGGCACATTTCAATTCAAGATTATCTTTTGAAGTGAATAGTTTAACAAAACTTTATTCCTGAACAGTTTGTTGGCTTTATTTCAATGCATTTAGGTTCAACACAAAGAGAAATAGCTTTATTACTGCCATTGTTCTCTTATAACTATGATTGTCAATTTGTGCTTATTTTCCACTGCAAATAAACAACAACAACAAAAATAATTGCTTGGTGCTCTAGTTATCTGTTGTTTCATAATAAATAACCTTAAACTTAGGGACTTTAAAGCAACTGCACATTAGTATCTCTGATGACACTGAACTGACTGGGCTCAGCTGGGCAGTTCTTGCTGTAGGTCAGCTAGGCAGTGAGGTGTTGGGCTGGGCTGACTGTTCATCATGATTCTCACATCGCTTTCCAGTCTTGGTTTCAATCACAAATCTACACTGATTTTTGGTTGCAGTAAAGACTGAATACTTATTACAATTTTAAGACTCTCTAGGCAAACTCATTTTTTATCTTGATTTATGACATCCTTAGAATATTCTTTTCATACTTCAGCCACTTAGAATAGTAGCTGACACATAATGAGGTCTCAAGAACTATGTGTTACAGTAGATTGACTAGGTTGCTTAGATTATTATCATACTTATGCATTTGATTATCATTTTCACACAGACGTACCTGCATAGTATATGAGTTAGATGGGATGAAACAATTCTGATGTTAAGGACTCCTAACTTATTTTGAGATTTCTGCCTAGCCAGATTTCTTGTCCTTTTATACTATTATTTATTTTAGAAGACACAAAGTGGTTTTTGAGGTTTTATAAATAAATAAATAAATAAATAAATAAATAAATAAATAAATAAATAAATAAAATGATGATGATGATGATGATGATGATAATAATAATAATAATAATAATAATAATAATAATAATAATAATAATAATAATAATAATAATATATGGAGGTTCCCCCTCAAATTAAAACTAGAACATATGATTCAGCAGTACCACTTCTGGGTATATATCCAAAGGAATTGAAAACAGGATATTGAAGAGATATTTGCACTCTCATGTTCATTGCAGCAACATTCCCAGTTGCTCAGATATGGAAACAACCTAAGTGTCTCAACAGATTCATGGATAAAGAAGATGTGGTATGCATATATACATATATACTTAAATATATATATATATATATTAAATTATATATATATATATATAATTTAGTCATGAGAAAGAAGTAAATCTTGCCATTTGTAACAACATGGATGAAACTTGAGGGTGTTAAATGAAATAAGGCAGACAGAAAAAGACAAAAACTGCATAGTATCGTATATATGTGGATTCTTTAAAAAAAAAAAAAAAAAGGTCAAACTCATAGAAACAGACAGTAGGAAAGTGGTTGCCAGAGGCTAGGAGGTGGGGTAAATGGGGAGAGTTTGGTAATATGGTTCAGGGTACAAACTTTTAACTATAAGATGAATAGGGGCTGAGGATCTAATATATAACATAATGCTTATAGTTGATAACACTGTATTGTATAATTGCAATTTGCTGAGAGTAGAACTTAAATGTTCTTACAGAAAAGATAAATATAAAAATAGTTTGATAAAGTCTTAATATTACTTAATACAATTGTTAAGTAAGTACATGAATTATCTCACTTGATACTCATAATTATCCTATGAGGTTGATTGTTACTTTCTTAATTTTGTGACATGAAACTGAGGACTGGAGAATTTATTTAGGGTCAAACGTATTAAATTGTGTAGCAAGGACCTGACATCAGTTCTTACTCCAGATGAAATATTCTCAACCATAGTTTTATATGCTTGGAAGTATAAAGCAGTTGACAAACTGGCTAGAAGCAAATAATTAATAACCATTTATGCATAAAGAAGCACAATGCAACCCATGGGAGTTCCCAGCATTGCCATCCTTCTAAATACAATGCCCTTTCAGAATTATTGGATTGAATCATATGAAATTGCCATTTGAATATTGACAATTTCATTTGATTCAAACTAATATTAAGAGTACAAATTAAGCATTATGTACAACACTGACAGACCGTTAATTACCAATTCCCTATCTTTCAATACTACTGCACAAAAAAAGCAAATAAACCAGTTTTAGGTCAGAAAGTTGCCAACAATATTACAATAAATTTGACATTGTCAGAAATAATTAGTGCGATATTCAGAAGGAGGGTCATCTAAGTGATATCAGAACATCATAAAGTAAGAAACTCAAGTCAGTTTGATGGTGTTGTTCATAGCAAGTGATAATAAATGATCTAGAGGAAGCTGAACTAATTCTTTTATTGCTGTAAAATAAATCTATTTTCGCAAACTGGCCGTAAAAACAAATATTTTTCTGAAATGTAATTTCTGCAATGAAGAACAAATACTAAAGTGAGTCTTCTTATATGTATTTATATGTCTCTGTGTGTGTGTGCACAGGGGAGTGTACGTGTATTCTGTATAATCATACTAATAAAAACAAACCGGGAAAGAGTGACTGGGAGACATGTGAAAGAAAGTCAGTCAGCTAGAGAAGGTCAGCTCGCTAACTGCTGTCAAGAGGTCTCTGCAGTTGGCATTTATCTTCATAAGTGTGTCTCACTGCCGTCTCTAGCACTCAACTTTGCAGGCTCAGAGACTTGAATTTATGAGATTCTTAAAGTTAGCAGGGCACTGGTAATATTGATGCAAAGCAGCAAACATTATTAAGAAACAGTTTTATTAAAAGTATGTCTATTTATTAATTTATAAATTGACATATATGCCTAGTAAACCAGGCCAGAATATTCATGTTTTGATGTCTTTTCTTCGAGTAGATAAGCTACATGGAGATATATATTATAAGCAGAAGTTTGCAGGGAAGGCATGGAGTATAAATGAGAAGAATCAGTTTGAAGACTCACAGGCTTGATGGTATGAGGTAAGAAAGACTGAGTCTGACTTCCAATATACATCAATAGTGCTTGCCTTTCAGATCAGACAGACATGATTTTGGCTAGAGAACACCCTCCCCTGGACAGGGCGCAAACGGAAACTAAACTGGAAGGGTGGATCTCTGTCTACCACACCCCTGTAAATCTTAAGGATATCTGCCTTGATCAAATCTTCGGTTGCCAAATGGTTATGTCTCTGGACCCACCACTGGGTCTCAGCTATTTTAGACCAACAGTGCACATCTAACCCCAGACAAGTCATCTCTAGGCTGGTCAGTCATCTTTGACCACACTGTGTCCTGGTTCAAAATAAGGAATTAGTTTTCTTTCTCAGGATTTTAAATGGGAGGGGAATAATGTCATTACTTTGGAATGGTGAAAATGAAATTATAAGGACACTGAAATAGTATAACTGCCAAAGTAAGCAGAAAGGTTAAAGAGCAGAGGCTGTGTTGGTGAGTGTAGTGTGGAGAATGAAACTACAAAGAGAAGCAAAGTAAGTGAGTTTGTCCTTGTAGCTAAGTTCTTTACACAAAATAATTTCCTCCATGCCATTTAAGTGATTTTGTTTCTTATAACTTACATACAAGTCAAAGAAGCACTGTCAAAATGCCCTCTATAAATTTTGTTTTTTCTATTGTTTACTGCTTATAAATGCACATTTTTAATCAACACATCATTTGTAAATGTTAATATCAATTTTTTCCACTTCAGTTACTCTTTCTCTTCCAAGAAGACTTGCATGATTTTTATCATGGAATAGTCTATGAGTTAACTTAAAGGGCAATCCAATTTCTCTTATTTTCAACTTCTTCAGTGACTTCATCTCACGGTCTCAGAATGATTATGGTATTTATAAAGTAACAAATGCAATTTCAATACAGTAATATTTATCCTTGGTAACTTGGCATTTACTTTAAGTACAATTTATTATAATATTTAACTGTACTGTAGTAATTCATTTACTTAAAAAAAAACTGATAAGTCAAGAGAAATGTATTACTCAGATGTCTGAGAAAGCAAAAAGTAGCAGAGTTTAAATAATACATTGTTTTAAGTAATTTTGTCTATATCATGCCTTTCATATATTCCAAAGAAGTAATTTATTCTTAGATAATTTCTAAGTACTTTATATTCATATGAACTTCGAAACTTTAACAAACATCCCAATATTCAATATGCTATGAAAACTGAAGTCTAAAAAGGTTAAAGTGTATCATGGCAGCTTATCAAATGTAAATATAGGCACTTGAAAGTGTTGTTAATACTTCCTCTATTATAATCTATTTTGTTTTTGTCAGAAAGCTTTTTATTTTATCAAATTTAAGACTCAAAGAAGCGTAACGACATAGATTTGACACTTAGAGTGGTTTTAGTTATTTTTACAATGAATAGTATGAATTCAAGAATGGATTTCACTACTTTAAAAAAATAAGTCTACTTCTTTTCTATTAACTCGAGTCATAAGTCGTCTTTATCAGTCTTATTCCCTGTGAATTGGTGCTTTTACGTTACCTAAGAACATACAGATGAATTTTCATTGCTTGAATTTGGTTCAAGGATGCTGGATGTGTAAAGATAAGCTACCATCTCAAATTCTCAAGTCAACATTGAAATTTCAATGACTTTTGTTATTATTGGCTGCTATGCTCAATCTGAATTATATACCAAATCTGAAGTGGCAATCCAACCTACTAAAAAAATATATATAGTAGCTTAGTACATGGTCTTAGTGAAGTGAAGATTAACAGGGAAATCTCAGATCTTATTTTCTAGATGTTAAACTATTTAGTTAAAGAAGTTATTTTGATGGAATGAATAGCTAAAATTTAATTTCCAGAATACCATTAAGACGCCTAACAAAGTAACATGTATGTAATTTTGAACCTGTCATTAATCTTACCTATTTCTTCTTCATTTCCAAAGGTGAGAAGAGATACTGTTTATTAATGTGCCCAGGTAGTTACTTATTTAAAATCTACTTAGGCTAATGATATATTTACCTTTCTGTCTGCCATACCTACTGTTCAGCACAATCATATTTTGATTTTGATCGAAAATAATGACTGAGTTTCAAAGAGATTGTCACCATGTATTTAAATATAAGCTATTATGCTCTGTTTCTTAAAATGACAAAAGATACATTTATACATAATATACATTTGTTTCTCATCATCTCTTTTCCTAGACAGATTTTCTTAAGTCTCTGCTAGGTTCAGTTGATCATCAGATAACTTTTTGCTTCCTGGCCTCTAAAATAATACTGTTGTGTAGCCTGGTCACGATTCATAGGTCAGTGATAATTTCAGTACCAAAAGATATTCCTTCTTGTCTACTCATTTTATTGATGATTTCCACTTTAATAATTGTCTCATGAAAGAACTGTAATTTTGTAACTCCTTTTAACCGGTTTGATTTTCCTTAAATAAACCCAGTCTTAGTCTTCCTAATTATTTTATAATTTTACCTCTCAGCAGGTAAATTATGAAGAGGTACTGGATTAGAGCAAGTATTTAATGTCTATCTTCGTGCTTCTAAGTAGTCATTTCCTGCTTCTAACAAGAGCAAGCATCAAAAATATCTTTCAGGGTGCAAGTTAGAGTTCACAAATATGGTCCAAAGGGCACCTGGTTCTAATAAATGTCAATAAGGACACTGTGATTAAAGATACCTTAGTTAGAAAGTTGAAGTTTCTAGATTATTTTCCAAGAAAAATAAATATCAAAATTCTCCCCAAAATACATTTAATTTAGGAGGCTCATAGTTGAACTATCCTCTTAAAACATCAGGAATTGGAAATTATTTCTGCACTGTTAGAAGTTCCTGCTTGAGTATATTTATAACACTGTATATTATATGTGTATATATAATACATAATAGATACTAGAATATGTATTATATATGTTATATATAATATATAAAGAATGTCAAAGTCTCTGAAAAAAAGTCATTCATTAAATTTTGTTTATCCTAGTGTTTTTAAACTTTATTTATCTGGGAATATTATTTTTGCATAAGGCATTTTAGATTTTGTTTAATGAATTCCAAGAACACAGTTGAAAGGTCACTGCGTGTACTAATCTATACTTGATACAGGTCACCCTGGTAAATCCAAAATATTCCAAGCCTGAAAAATACATTTTTCAAAATTTAAAATACATTTCAAGCATAATCAATGTAGGCATTTCTAGCAATTTTGTGTTTATTATAAATACGTAACATTTGAGCAAAGAGTAAATACTAACTTTGAAATAGCCTTAGGAGCCAGACTGAATAGGACATGGTTTTACAGACTTAAGCAGCCTTAAAACCTTGTCCTGACTTTCCTATTGCTAAAAAAATGAAAGTAAATACTACGTTCAATAAAGCATTCTGCTAGGATCTACCAAACAAAAGCTTCTATAACTCTAAGCTCTAAAGTGAAATGTGTACTTTTAAAAGTTGCAGATTTCTCAAGGACTAAACAAAGCATTTTCTTAAGTTAATGCATTTATCTCTTACACGGTTTCAGTGACCCTCTTAAACATTTCGGGAAGACTATTCACATTCTGTGGTTTATTGTCCATAAGAACACCATTTAAGTCATGGAAAATAAATAGTTTCCAATGAACAGACTGACTTTTCAAGGAGTTCAATTTAAGTTAGTTATTTCATACTCAGAATTGTGGTTTCCTTTAGAAGCAATGTTGGCACTAGCTAGGCAATACAATACATCAAATAGTTAACCAAGCTACCTTATCACCTTTTGTAAAAGTTAAGCAACAATAACAATAAAGATAGCGTTCTTTCTGTTATGAACTATTGTGTAATCATCATGTTAAAATGTTTTGAGCAGACATTCTACCTGTTGTGGTAAAAAAGTCATATCTCCTGAGTTAATGTGAAGTAAATTCTTGTTGCAAAGTTTGAAGCAAACTCTAAGCTATGTGCAGTAAACTAGACAATAAAAATGTGCTGGCTGGAGTATGAAAATTGTACCAATTGGCCTTAAATTATTTTTTCAAATATGTTCATATAGTTATGAATATCATCTTAATCAGTGTTTCTTAATTTTTTGTGATCCATATACCCTTTGAAAATCTATTGAAGTTTGTAGATCATTTTCCCCCCAACAATGAAAATTGAAATTCCCAAAAAGTTACATTTAAGAGGCTCAGAGTTACTGCAAATTGTGCTCAAGCTCTCTAGTGTTAGTGTAATTTTCACCAAAATTAGGGGCTACTCTCTTAAAACATCAGAATTGGAAATTGTTTCTGCATTATTAGAAGTTCCTGCTTGAATACTACTTTCTAATAAATGCTTCTAACTATTTTTCCACATAAAAATCAAATAACGCATATCTAATTTTTTGTATAATTTGAAAATCGACTAATGCTTAACACAGAGGGAGGAAACACCTGCTGGGATATCTGGTAGAGTTTTTGGATTAGCTGCTTTAAGAACCAAAGGGTATCAAGGAAGTTATAGAAAAGAATTTCCCTGGAAAAATGACACACATTTCAGTGTAGAGATTTCTCAAGATTTGTCCTATCATTTCCTATTATTCCTTCCCCATATGCCCCATCCATGACAAATAACATGGGTAGTTTGAATTCAGATGAGACTGAAAGTAGATTAAGACTGAACCATAGCACATAGAGAAAAGTAATTTCTTATGACCTAGACAAGTCTTCATTGGAAATAGACACACTTGAGTCAGGATTAAAGTGTTACTTTGCTGGTTTTCCATTTAATCCTTTAACCTAATAAGGAAAATAAAGATTCCCAGGTTATTGAAATCAGATTGATCTTTGCCTTCTTTTAAATTAGAAACCCAAAGTCCTTAAATGCTGTGCTAAAAGGAGTGCCAAGGCCCCGACAACAATGAAGTTAAATGTTCTTATTAAGAAAGCATGTTAGCTTTTGAGCAATGTTCATTATCTCACACAGAGATCCCATTAGTGAACTGGGCATCATCATCCACGTCTTCCACCCAGATGAGCTGGCAATGTATCATGTTGTCAATTTACGTGGGAATTGAGAGCACAGGAATGACGATTCACATTTTTCTGATCATGAAAGCTATTCCCAAAGAACTCCATCCCTTCTAACCTCCATTTAAATTTATGTGATACTTAATTTTCAGTATCAAAGGAAACAAAAAACAAAGCATTTAGTTTTTCTAATTATTTTCACAGATGCAAGCAGTAATCTCTTAATTCATGGAGATAAACTTAAATCTCCATTTCTGTTCAGGTAACCAAGTTTAACTGTCAGACTCAGATTTTTAAAAACAAATTTAATTATGTAATCTTTCATTATAAAAATGTTCAGTAGTTTATTTTGCATTAAATTGGAATCCATATCACACACATAGATGAATTTATTTATACACCACCTGACACGACTAAATTGTTCTCTTTTGCAGGTCTTTGCCTATTTATTTATAAGGTATGTAAAAATAAATGCAACTTTAGCACATAAATATTCATAGATTCTATGTATCTGAATATTTATATAGCACCTGCCAACTACTTTGACAGGCATGATAGGTTAGAATGCATATTACAAGGAGGGGAAGGGATGTTTATTTGGCATTAGGTTTCAGGTCACTTCTAAAACAAATGTGGTGGTGTAAATTTATACAGCACAAGCAAGCAAAAGGCAACATTGCTTAGAAATGGATAATCATGGTAGATTTAATTGCTGTAACACTTATAAATATTAGGTTAAAATCACCTCTACATGGTGAAATTTGAGGGTCTATTTCCATCTCAGTAGTTTTGCAGATGCAAAGTCTCTTCCTGAAAAATTTTCTAATTTGGGCCTTAAATATCCTGGTATCCCAACCAGATGTGGAAATGTGATGCCCCTTCCAGTAAAAATGTAAAGTAGACTTAGTTTTCATAATAAAATTCCAATGTAACTACCCTTTTGTTTAGTCTCTAAAACTCCTAGAACTGCCTTAATGAGCAGGCTTAACACTCCTGCTGAATCTTGCCACATAATGCAATCTTAATGCTTTATCCACAACTCTCATGAAAAACTTGGCATGGAGAAAAATGTAGAGAAGTTAACACAAGAAATTTATACAACTCTTTACTTAAACCTAAGAATTTAATCATGAGATCCTTGTTAAAGAAGATTATTAGAAGATTATGTATTTTGAGCACATAATACTTGCCCTTTGCGTTTGCAAGAATTGATTTTAGTGCTATGTCTTCGACATATATCAAAAGTCACTACATGTCCTTTCTATTTCCAATCATGCCCATTTCCATTAGCGTTCTGCAGACTTCTGCTCCAGGTTCCTCTTTAGAATTTGAAGAAGGAGTGTACGTTCTAGTAATAGATTGGCTTAATTGGATTCTCAGGTCTGACATTTTTATAAGCAATGTGAACTTGAGAAACTTATTAAATTTCTCTGCAAAATAGCCTTTAATATTAGTACCCATCTCATGCAGTTGTTGTATCAAAGGAATTAAAGCGAAATATTTAGACCTGTCCCTTAAACAATAAACCTCCCCCTAACCCCATCAAATTTTGGAATCACTATGTAAGCTCCACCCTTCTCACTGGGAAACACTTCCCTAAGCAATCACATACACCCCTGTGGCTGAAATTGATATCTATCTGTCGATGATCACATAATTATTAACCCTTTAGTTCAATTGACCTAATTAGGGATTGTTCCTGAATTGCTCATTGAGAAAACTCTGTCTAATTTCAAGAGAATTAGAATCTTGGTTCCCCTCACTGTAGTCACTGCATCTTGCTCTCTGATATTTTGTTTTATTTTATGTTAGGGTTGACACACTAGTCCTGATCTAGCAACAAGCAAAACATTTGACCTTTCTCTATCACCATCTCTAAGAATGTAGCCCTAGGAAATGTGTATACATTTCCTTTTTACTCTCATCTACCATGCCTGGAGATCTCATTTTTTTTCTTCGTAACTCTTGACTTTGTTTAAGAGCTAAACCTCTCTGAAAGGAAAATTTTCACCTTATCTAGCTAATGATTGCTTCTGATGTTCAATGCTGAATTTTTTTCCTCAAGGAGTTTCAGTTCCTCTTTGATTTTCTGAATAAATGTAATCCCCAGAGACCTAAAATTCAAGGAATAGGACTATATAATACCCTTCTTTATCTTTGGATTTGTAGTAATTTAGGAATTTATTTGGTTCCTCTACCAAAATTCATGAAAACAGAATACACTTTAAAAAATAATACAGACCCTTATTTCTTTTTGAAAATTAACCATCCATTCATATATGAAGCTCTAACAGAAAAAGTCATAATCATAACTTCTAAAATTAACCAATATAGAGCTAACTTCTCACCTTATGGTTAAGGCTATCCTAATTGACCCAAAAGAAATTTGAAACACTAATAGGAATGGAATTTTACTGCTAATCGGGCACAACTTACATGCTGAAATAACATTTTAATGCCAGAATATCCTTATTTTTCCATAGCTCATGTGGAACTCAGCTGTTTTTGAAATTTAAAGATGTAGCTTGCAGCGCCAGCTGAGCAGCACAGTGAAAACAAGAAATACTGTTATTAAAATGCCTTCCATTTCACAGCATGGTTTCATTGGGTCTAAAAGACTCTCCTAGGGTTCCCCCACTCCTGTTTCTCTCTCATCTGAAATTTCAGGAAAAAGCACATAGTTTAAGGTCTTCTGTTGCAGCCCACACAGTGAGGCTTCTGTGACTGTGTTTATCAAGGTTTCCATGGCAGCCACTTGTCAGTCCCCCCAAGCCTGCTATTTGCTGATTCCTCCGTAGCCAGCAACTGCTAAAGCTAACATAAAGCATAATGACATGCCAAAGTAAAAAGTCCATAATCTTTGTATTTATTTAAGTTTAAGGCCTAAAATCACTGATGGCCTTTTAAATGGGTACCATCAGTTTAAAGACAAACATAGGAGTGTGAGACCACTAACATCACCTGTGCCTCCAAAACCTCTGATCGTATTAGGTTATTTTTTTGTTCCTAGGGCACAGGGAGTACCTGTCCCCATATTTCTGCTTGGCCATCCTCTCTTCATTTCAGGGTTCACCACTTCTTCCTTCTAGATACTTTTCTTGACCGTCCTCACTAAATTAACTTCTGTGTTCTATTTCTCCTACCATGTCACTTAGCATATTTTTACTGTTTGTTTTTATCTCTTTCAATATATTAAAAGTATACAAGGTTTTGAAAGGGAGAAAAAGGAGATCCATGTAGACCATCAAATGTAGTGAATGAGCCCTGACCAACAATGGGGATTACGTAAATAAAATTCTCTGCAATATGGGAACACTGTTCCACTCATTTCTATATCCCTGGTAGATGGCAGAAATCTTGACTGATAGTAAGGATGTACAGAATAATTCTGAATGAATAGAGTACAGAATGATGCCCAAAAGCCACCTCTTCCATTTCACTTTGAAATTGTTACATATGTTGTTTAAGACATCTTTTATAATAATTCTTTCCAGCTTTGATTTGCGGACTATATTGGATTCCCCTCAGAAATTAATGACATACTGATTTTGCCTTTTTTGTTTATTGGTCAGACAGAAATCTAAGATCAGGTTCTATTCTAAATCTTTCAGAGTTTGCTTTAATATCATAGTGGTAGATAGAAAAAAAAAAAAAAAGGAAAAAACAAACCTGCCCTGAGTTCTATTCTGACTGTATCTATGGCACTCAGCAATAGTATTTTGCAGATTCTCCATTAGGCAGAAGAATCAGTTTCCCCCACCCCTTAAATCTGAGCTGAACTTGTCACTTGCTTTGATCAAGAGAACACAGCAGAAATGACTATGCACTAGTTCCAAGTCTGCACTTTAAGAAGCCTCACACGCATTTACTCATATCTCTGACACTCTGCCAAGCTGCCAAGTGAACACTCTTGAGTTAGTCTTCCAGGAGATATATACGTGGTTCAGTCATTTTTGTTACCCCACCATGTGAGTGTAGATGCATGAATGAGTCTAGCCAAGATCAGGTGAATGTGGTCCACACCTGCAAAATTATCTGGCTGGATCAAACTCTTTTTTTCTGTGTGAGAACTTCTCAAATGCCCCTAATTTAAAATAGCAACTTCTCTTCCTAAACTTTGTCTCAGCATTCTCTTTCCTGTCCCCAGATTTCTATGTGCTTCTTTGGGAATGCAGCTCTGTATCTATGCTTTATTTATTTTATATAGTTTTCCTCCAACCCCAAATTAGAATGGAACTTCCATGTCGACAAGGATCTTATTTTGTTTCATTTTCTGCTATATCTCTGATGCCTAAAAATTGCGTTGCACAAAATGGACATGCAATAAGTATATGCAATTAATCAATTAATTAATCTTGGCAATTCTATTTATTCTTATACATGGAATATTTGCTTCTTTCACTTAACTAAAATTCCTCCCCTTCTCCTGCTACTCACTTGACTAATTCTGTTGCAGCACGGAATCCTGTTCTATTATACAAAACTGATAACTATTCCTTCTGCAATTCAGCTATAACACTTAATTAGAAAAATAAAATCCCTGTCTTTTTTTCAACTTTTTCGTTAAGAAGCTAATAAACATTATAAGAGCCTTACATAGAATACGTAGTTAATTTGTTTTCAATAAATGTCTGCCTGTTATTAATGATTTCATCATCTCAAAAAAAAAAAAAAAAAACCCAAAAAACCCAGACGAATAGATTGGTGTTTCTAGCATGCAAGAATAGTTACTTCTACCCTGTATCCCATCCCCTTCAAGTAAGCAAACATGCAGAAGGGCATATGTCATTTTTTTTTGGTGGACATAAAACTAGCCATATGGTGAAACCAATTCTAGAAATAAATTAGTAGTATGCTCTAAGTAGATCACTTTCACATTGTATTACATGTGCTATTTAAGATCCAGGAATTTTTAAAGTATTTTCTAAAATGCATGGGATGTATAACAACCTAAAAAATCACCCAATTTAATACAAAAAGGTTTGTTAAATGAGAAAATCTTAATCCACACAAAACACGTATATAGAGTTGAAAAAATAAAAGATGTCATTGAAATTCCAGTTGTATTACTTTTATTATTCTATACAGATTTTATTCTAATAGTAAAAGGATATGTCAAAGCGAAAATATTCTGAAATCTCTTTCTTAAAAGTGAAACATATGAAAATTCTGTTTCACAATCTTAGAAGAGTTGTGAAAAACTAGGAATATCTCAGACTTCATGACAGTGAAGCAAAGCATAATTTTTAAAGTCATAGCAATTATGCTGGCTATCACCCCATTACTGATATAACGTGAAGCTAATAAGCCAAGTAATTAGTATGCTCTAGGTCAGAATTTTCACCTCAGTGACTAGAGGGCAAATGAAGACAAAGCAGTGTAATATTAAACATACAAGCAAAAGAGCAGTAATACATTACAATGAAAATCCAAAAGATCAGTTAAGGAATAGTATATTTTTGTTTGTTCATTCAAGACAAGTATGAGAAACTGATTTATTTTTTAAGCTTAGTGAAAGTTTAAGATATTCAATTGTGCCTTTAACGGATGTTATTAAATACATAAACATTTAACTGCAATACATGTATATATGTACACATTGTGCACTTGATCAATTATGCTCATCTTAATTAGCTACTGTAGTATCTTAATCATAATTAAAGTAATTTTTTTGCTGTATTGAAGAAGAAAAACAGATAGAACTTAAACTTGTGTCTAAGGGCTGGTGCCCTCATAAGAAGAAGAGAAAAACGCTGAATGTAACCAGATGGTGAAGGGAGTTTTCCTATTGTCTAGTAATTGGGCTAACCACAATCTGAGGCTAAAAGAGCAAATTAATCCATAGTTCTACGTTCAGCATAATACTAGAGATGAGAAACAACCTCCACTCTGTAAGACTCCTTAACAGATACAGAACTGGTACTAAACTCACTAGCCTCAACTCCACTCCCATCTCAGAGAGAAGGCTGTCTCTTTTTGGGGAAAAGGTGTTCCAAAAAGAAGATATTCCCTTCCCTCAAGAGTGGAGAGGTCCTTACTATCTTCTGAGGCCAAGTTTTATGGATAGAAGGATACTCATTAGGGAGAACTCTTGAGACCAACTCCTATGGAAGTAAGCAAGGAATTAAGAAAGGGTAGAGATAGAAGTTGAGTTGTGGTGCAGAGTAGTTACGATGAATGACTCAGTCAACTCTACAGAGAGCTCTTCAGAGTTTACCTGAATTAAGTTGAAGGGCCAGACCTTTATACTCTCACATTGCAAAGTTACAGAATACAGGCTGCCCCTGAAGGAGGCACAACTTTGGGCAATGCATTTAACCAGAAAATTCCTAAAGAGGTTGAGAACTGGGGTCATCTTCTAGCAATACTCACAGCAGTAGGAGGAATAAGCCCTTCATTCTTGAGTGTGATCTGGGTAAAATAACAGCATTCGTTTCACTAAACCTTTAAATCTGGGCAAGAGAAACAACTGGGAACTTCTACATACAAAGGGGCAGAATTGTCACCACAGACCCTAACACTTCTCAAGGTCCAAGTGATAAAGATGATGGGTCCTAGAGTTCAAGAATTTACTGAAGAGAGTAGATGACGTCTGAGACTTCCATCTTGTTTGAACAATGTTAACACAGGTGTATGGAGTTGTACAAAGCTGATGTGTGTGTACTGAGAGGTGTGGGTTGTCAGCTGAACGTGCTTGCCAGGTATGACAAGGGAAGACCGATTTCTAGGGGGTTGGTACAAGAATGAGATGT
Organism: Camelus bactrianus; assembly: GCF_048773025.1. Classification (NCBI taxonomy): domain Eukaryota; kingdom Metazoa; phylum Chordata; class Mammalia; order Artiodactyla; family Camelidae; genus Camelus; species Camelus bactrianus. Next base: position 83,388,787 of record NC_133543.1, on the reverse strand, counting down.
TTTGTGCACACCTCTATCCAACAGACATGGGTCAACCATGGAGGAGGTTGCAACCTTACTTAATGAAATGGGTAGACATGACCTTAGTCTTTCCCTGTCCCAGGCAAACCTAGACTACCCTAAAGGAGAGGAGGTCTGCACAACCCTTAAGGGTTAGAGATTTAAGGTCCTCATGGTCACGGTTGACTTTTCAGGGACTAAAGGTCATGGAAAAAAGCCTCTACCTTTGGCCTTCCAGAGCAAAAAATTCTGAGATGTACTATAAGACTCCTTATCATCACCTAAATGAAATTAATACCAGTTGCCCCCAATGTGACCATCTTAATACAACTTCCTTATATTTTCCTTCTTTCCTTTCTTACTTCATTCTCCTCCTCTCCTTTAATCTTACATCCTGCTATCATATTTTTAAGCCTTTATCTCTGGCTGTGCTTTCTAGGGTACCCAAGCCAATATACACAAAAGTGCAGTTTTCTTTGTTTCCATGTTTAATAGAAATCTTTTTATTCCTAGTTGCACAGAAACCAGACATTCTATTAACAATATAAATTATAGCAGTAACACATATGATAGTTAAAAGATATTTTTGTCTTCAGTGCTTTTAGCACTTTTACTGAAGAAACTGGGATATTTCCTTTCAGGGGTCTTTGTGTTGGAAGTATAATTATGTTCTTCTCTGAATTTGATCAAGATACTTGATTGTATGTTTTCCTCCCATATCATAGATCTTTGTAAACTTTGTATTGTGGTTTTAGAAATCTGATCATCTTAGAAATATTTCTTAAACTCTCAAGCACCAGAAAACTATAAAAATAATGTATTGCAACCTTGGGTTGGACTTGTACTTAAATAATCACAGAGACTATTCTAGGTTCTCTTTTTGAGAAACTAGAGTTGCAGGACTATCAAAGTCACTCTGAAATATTCATGTTATAACTTATATATAATATCAGACCTTCCAATAACACATACTTTCCCTTGCATTTTATAGTTTCTGCAATTTTTTTCTCTCAGTAAAATGAATACACCTTGGACATTTTTATAAATCATCAGTAGAGAAATGTTTGTACCTGTCAAGTTGAACAAATGTTCTACACCCCTTTTATTGCCATGAATCTACCAACTGACTGCTTATTTATTCATTGTGTTTGCATGTTTGATTTATAAAGGAACAAAACTACATGATTGGATAGATTAAGTATTACATCATTTTTTGTAGTGAATAAATGAGTAGTAGCATTGGTAGGTTTGAAGGAATTTTCGATTAGAATAAATGCTGAAGATTTTAACTTTAAATTAGAAGAAGTTTGATTGATAAGAAACATATATTGAAATATTATTTGAAAAAAGTTAAGAGAAACAGTTGAAGCATATCACCTGGAAACTGAAAGTGAGGGAGATGCCTTTTATAAAACAGCTGCCAAACATGACACAGGAGGAGGATGGAAAGCACTTATAACTATTATGCTTACTCAAATCTCTTCCAACAATATGGATGCTGTGGTGTGGTTGTGTATGTTAACATAATATGTTATGATTTCATTTGGAGCCCATTATTTGGTATAGTCCAAAAAAAAATCTTTTTGCTCTTTTACAAGAAATTTCCTTTATAAGAAGTAATATAGGGAACTATATTCGATTTCTTGTAATAAGCAATAATGGAATAGAATCTGAAAATGTGTGTGTGTGTGTGTGTGTGTGTGTGTATGTGTGTGTGTGTGTGTGTGTGTATATATACATATATATATGTATATATATATATATATATAAAACTGAGTCACTGCTGTATACCTGAAGCTAACAAATCAACTACACTTCAATAAAAAATAAAATAAAAAGACATAACAGCTGCATTTGGTTAGTAGTTACTACATAGACTTCTTTTTTCAAAGAATGTATCTTAATAGCAAGAGTAAAAGTTTGGCTATTCTGTTCTTGCTCTCCCCATTACCCCAGTACTGACTAATCCTCTCTCCTTCCTTCATTTTGACCTTAATTGTGTATCAGAGCTAAAAAAGCAATGCTATTTTGAATTCTAGTCCCTTGCTAATTCTTCTTTTGATAGAATTTGATGGGAGAAGCAGATGAAAGGCTTGAGACCTAAGGTATGTGACAGATTCATCAAAAGCAGACCCAATTTAGAGTTCTCCATTTTAATTCCTCAACCCAGCTCTCTAAGGAAAAAGTTTGGAAATGCCTAACCCTTAATCTCCAACTCAACTGTTGTAGCCATGTGTAAAGAAAAGATCATTTTACCAAAAGACATTTCAAAATGGAGACCCTCCTACCCACATCTCAGGAATCAGCTGCTGAGTCTGTCAGGAACAGAAATAAAGTCAAAGGAGTCACCAGTACAAAATCCAAGTAATCAGCTATTTGATCTAATGAAAAATGTGAGACAAAAGTGAAGCCATTCCCTGCCCACCTCAAAGGCCTCTTCAGTATGAGGCACAAAGAAACAAGTAGATAAATTATAGACTGATAGTATTTCTGAAACTGACCATTTGGCTGTTCTATAGGAAGAGGTATGTGATAAGTCATTAATGTGAGACAAATAAGTGGGAAAATAACAAATAGTTAAACATAAAATTCTAATTATCTCTAACTTCAGAGTTCGTTGATTTTTTTTCCCTCTCTATGGCTCATTTATTGCTCCAACAACTTTATACTGAATGTATGCTCCATGAAAGACACTAATTATTTTATTTATTACATTTTTAGAGTAAATCCATGAAGTAAAACATATTATTTAACTTTCAGAAAGTAAGAAACTGAGGTCTGACAATGTTATGAATATAGTACAAAATCTACCATTGGTAAATAGCAAAGTCAGGATTCTATCCTCGGTCTTTTCGTTGCAGGAGCCCAGTCTGTTACTGCAGCATACCTAATGCACTCCATGCCAGTCAACAGGAAGTTTTCAAGCTATCTGTGAAACATTTCTGTCCAGAACCACTAACAGTTTAATTCACTTCACTTCCAACTAGATACATTTAACAAACCTCCTTTTTTTTTCCTGATTTCTCCTTCCTCCAATTCAATATCCAAAATGCTACCAAAATTATGTTTCTAAAATGCAAATCTGTTCCTGTCTCCCTCTTATATTACACTCCTAAATTATGACTTCTTAGATCATGACTTTTAATTTTCACAGTTAGGCTGCAGAGTAATCACTTATGCACGTTTACCTTCCCTCCAGACAGAGAACAAATTGAAGAACTTTGAACCCAATATTGATGTTCATGCAGATGTGCCATCAGTTAGTCTAGGTCAAGCAACTCAGTGTTCACTAATGTGCAGGCTGTGTTCTAATGATAACGTGTGCCAGCAGTCCTGTACTGATGTGAGTGAGGAAATACAAGGGAAACTGAGAGGAGAATGGTGTCATCACATCAAAGGACTTGGCATCCTATAATTCCTCTATTTGCCTGCAAAGTCCCTGCCCACACACTAAATCAAACATTACCTCCTCTTTGAAATCATCATCAATTCTTCTTTAAAGCAGAGTGAAGCAGTTTTCTATGTTTTTACATGACAATCTTTATAGCTCTCTGCTTAGCACTGATTACATTGTATTATAGTAAAAAATTTATGTGTCTGTCTCTTCAATTTCAGAAGTCCTTAAGAATAAGGACCAAGCTTTTCTCAAATTTGTATTCCCAGTGCATAATACAGTGCCTGAGTTTGTATAGGTAGTTACCATATATGTAATTAATTAAATTCTAATTATTGACTTAATGTTCTTAACTGATATTCTTAAAGCTATCAAGCTTGTATGATTTTTTGAGATAAATAAAATATATACTTAATATGAGAAAATGACAACTTCCAAACAAAATTAATATTTATAACTGAATTTATAACATGAATTTAACATGCTTTAAAACACTAGGGGTTTGGCAACAGTAATGATGTATAGAAATTAAAAAAAATCTTACTTCAACAAAATATAAAAAAACAAAACAACCAAAAAAAATGCTTAATATATTAATATTAAGTTCACAGCATAGCTATATAAAAGTATTATTAATTTGCATCATTGATGATGAAGAAAAGCATTCTGCTTGAATTGCTATACATTAGCGGTAACAGATAATATTGCAAATTATGTTCTTAAGTTATATTTTCATCTATAATTTTGGATGAAAACATTATTCATTATTTATTTAAAAATTCATTAATTTACATTTGTGGTCTACAAAAATTGTAGTCCTTTTAATTCGATTTTCTCTATGGATTATTGTCCAAAATAATGAAACAAAAATAGATTTAGCCCTAGCAAAGGAAATTAGCTATAGTTTCTCTACATTTTAATTACATTTTTTTCTGAAGATAATGAAAATCTGAAAGCTTAAGCGTGCAAACTAACGACGTTGGCATATAAGAATTTAGGGTGGATAGTAGTCAAGAAAGAATCTCATAATTCCTACCACATGAGGATAAAGACATCTCTGTTCTCTAGCTTGTGTGAAGAACAAGAGTCAAGAAAGATGTTACTGTTATAAAACAGACTTTGAAATTACTTAATTATTTCTAAATAACCATTCAGGCAATGTAATACTCACATTCTCTAGGAAATCTAAAGGTTACTTGACAAACTCTTCACTAAAAAGAGTAGTTGGATCATTTTAATGAATGAGTTCATCAAACCATAATATCTGAATCATCCATCACTACTACAGGTGTATGAGTATTAAAGGGACCAGGCACTCAAGTGTGATATTCAGGACTTTTTTTAAATGAGCATTGCTGAAAATACTTTAACAGATGTTTTTTTCTTTTTGGAAATTCACTCGGTTTCCTCTTAATGTTCTTCTTTAAGGAATATTCTCCATTCTTTTTCTGTGAAGATAATCCTTTCTATGAAGATGTAGAACAAATTAAGGAAGCCATAGCTCTGCACATATCAACAGTGTTTCATTTTTTTGAGATTACTCCTTAGCCCTTTGAATAGGATCCAGGTCCTCCTGAATCTTCTAAGCAACTTATTTAAATGTCACTGCTTAGGGTGACTTATATCCACAAATGATGCATCATATACATTTTCTCTGTTGATATTTTTAATTGAATCAATTTCCACTTGAGCCTTTAGGGTAGTATAACTATAACCAATTTTATCAAAGTATTTTCCTGTCAGTTTTCAGCTAGTCCTCATGTTTACCTATTTACCATATATGTATCTTTGAATGCCTTTTTGATTTGTTTGTTTTTCCAAGTATTCAGAATCCTATTTGGTCCAAAATTTTCTCCCGTACTTTTCATAATTTTTATCTAGGAGCACATTTAGTGAAGATGGAAAGGGGAAATCAACTCTCTTGTTCCTCTCTTTATTAGCAGATTATTCATTATTTCAGTCCTCGCCAGGCTGAATCCAAGATTCTTCAAAGATAGTGGTTAGTGGCTTGAGTATCCCATCTGCACCAAGAGTATACTCTGACATATGTCTGTGATATACGGCCCATATTTTACATAGACCTACTGGATCCCACTCCTTCCTCTGCATCCCTGCTTTGGAGCTAGGCAAAGGGGAAGATATATCAAGTGTCCAGCTTTACCATGTTTGGGCAGATAGAAATGTTTTAACTTTCTTTTACAGCAAAGCTAAAGCTTCCAATGTTGTGAGAGAATCTCTTCTATTTCCCTGCCACATGTGAAATGAATAGTATCACTCTTTTCCACAAGGGTCCTGAGATACCAAAATACAATAACTAATACAAAACATAAAGGGTCAAATAATATCTAAGATTTCTTGAAAAATACAATAATATTTCCCACTTTTTTTACTTCAAATGCTTCTAATTGTTTCAATCTCTCATTTTCACATATATTGCCATATTGCTAAATATTGTGCTCATTTGATAATTATTTTAAATCTCTGCATGCTTTTTACTGAGGGTAGGATTTTATTGTCTTTCATCCTTCAACTACATACCCCTCTACATTTCATATATATATCACATTTGTTATGTTTCATCCATATAAATATAGAAAAAACTCACAGCAGGAATATGTAGTACATTATGGCCATTTTTCTTTTCTATCTAACATGTTATTTCTTCTAGAGTCTTGTTTTTCCTTTGCTTTGTTTTCTATATATTTTTTAAAGAATTCAGTCTCGGACTCTTTCCCAATTGAATCAATTTCCTTTCCCTATATATTCAAATTTATCAGGCAGTCTATCAATTTCATCTTTTAGATACGTTTCTTGAATCTCATTACTTCCTATAACTTTCTATAGTGGTTTCATGGAAAAAATAATATATTGGAAGTAACACCTTTAGATTTTGTATGTGAGAAAATATTTGCATTTGGCCCTGCCATTTAATTTACTCCTTACTTCAGTATTGAATTAAAGATTGGAAATTACTTTCCCCAAGGAGTTTCCAGACATGGCACCATTATCTTCCAGACTTTCAGGAAGCTGTAATATCTAACACTGTTCCAATCTCTGACACTTTGATGGAAACCTTTTTGTTTGAGTTTGGTTTAGGTATTACTCTCTGCAAACGTTTCATTTACTGCCTGTTCCCATTGTTGTGACATTGGAGAATGATGTGTGTTTTGGTTTGTGCTCTCCCAGAAGCAGATAACGAGCCAAGAATTTAAGTGCAAACACCTTGAATGGTTACCTCCAGAAACACAGACAATAGTTTGTGCAAGTGAGGCTGGGAATAAGAAAAGTCAATAAAGCATTTATTATCAATCCAGTTACCACTGAGGGTAACTGGAGCTAATTTACCGCTGAATTCTGGGGAAAAGTATAGCAAATATCTCAGGGTTATCCTAACCAAAAAGTAAAGAGCCTGTATATTTATCCATTAACTGCATGCTAGTCAATGGTTAAGGCTAATTCTGGAAGCTACTGACATTTCCACCTTGCCCTGTGCAAAGGCATATGTCAGGCTTCTATTGCCAGTGATAAAAGCCCTCGGTAATACAGTCACATGTTTGCAGTAAGCATTCTTTCATTTGACTCCCTAAAATTTATGTCCTTTCGTAATTTTGGAATTTTCCTGATTTTTAAAATAAGATAATTTTCCCACGTTCTATTTTGTAATTTTATCTTTCAAAGAGCAAGACTTAATTTGATGAAGTTCATTTCATCATTTTTCTTTCATAATTTATGCATTTTGTTGAATTAAAAAGTCTTTGCCCAACTTAATGTCATAAAAATTTTCTCTAAAGTTTTGTCTAAAGGTTTTGCAGTTATATTTCTTTAAGTCTATAATTTATTTTAGTTAACTTTTATGTTATATATAAAATCAATTGTATATAAATTATATACATAACATATAATTTTTGTATTTCTTTATATGGTAGGGACTGAGGTTCTTTTTTTTCTGTAATATATTCAATTGTCCTATCACCCAGCTGAAAAGACTAATTCTTGATTTATTTAATTCACTTGGCATCTTTAAAGAAAATATATATAGTGTGGATCTGTTTTGAGACTCTCTATTCCATTCTATTTATCTGCATATCTATCCATATGGCAGACCGTACTGATTTGATTATTGGCACTTTTATCCCAGTTTTATTGAGGTATAATTGACAGAACATTGTATACGTTTAAGGTGTACAATATAATGATTTGATATATGTATATATTGCAAAATGATCACCACAATAAGTTTATTTTAACATCCATCACTTCACATAGCTATAAATTTTTCCTTATGATGAGAATTTTTAAGATCTACTCTCTTAACAACTTCCAAATCCACAAGACAGTATTGTTAACTATAGTTGCCATGCAGTACCTCACATTCCCAGAATTTTTAATCTTACAACTGGAAGTTTCAACATTTTACCACCTTCACCCAATTCTCCCACCTCTTATCCCCCTACCTCCGTCAACCACAAATCTGTTCTCTGTTTTTATGAGAGAGGGAGAGAGAGAGAGCATATACATTTTATGACGGAGGGAGAGAGAATATAATATTAGGAATATGTACCAAAAAGTCACAGAAGGAAATTAATACTCAAAGTTAAGAGAATATCAAAAATAACTGAGTATCACTTGATGGTAACACCAGATTTAAGTCAAAACTCAGCCTTTTGAAATTGCACTGACAATGCCAGTCTCATATACTTCTTTTTGTTACAGATAGTTTTATAGTCCACAAGATTTTAAACACCAAAGGGTGCCTTGAAAGTGATGCAGTCATCTTGCTACTTGTCAAAATGTCTGAATAATGTCTTACTCATTAGTATACTTTATGTACTAAGTGATGAGTTAGTGAATGTATTAAAGGTGTTATGTTGAATTTAATGAAACAAAAACCAACTGTATCTATCCTGTAGACATAAGAATATTACGACAAACTTTGATGTAAGTATTGGCCCAGAACAATAGATTTTTTAATTCATCAATACGGAGTGAAAAGAGTCTTGTAAATAAAACCTGAGCTAATTGCAATTTCTGTTTTTGGACAGTATTGAATGCTATTTGTCTTATATGCACAAGATCAAAATAATTGGGGAGACCACTTAGAGGTTATTTGCTTCTTAAAACCATATTTTTCAAAATTGGTTATGATCAAATAGCCACAATATTGATGAAATGCATAGTGCTTACCCAGCATGAAACTATCAAGAGAAACATTGATTATATGAAACAGTACATTTGTTTGGTTAGTTTTATTTACATCTGATTATAAGAAGAGAATGATTTTCTACAGATCCTTTGAGAAATATTTGCAAGGAAAGAACTTCAGTTGCTTTACCATTCTTCCTTATAGCCCTAGTCCCATCTTAAAATAAAACTGGGGAACATATATCTGGTAATAATAACATCATGAAAAATAATGGTGTAAAACTCTTATATTTGTGAAATCAATGTGCAGCTGTTGAGCCTGCCTGCAAGAAAAACACTGTAAAATGTATCTCTGGACAAGAAACAACATGATAATAATGGATAAGATGGAAATGTAAGATAAAGAAACAACACATATCTGTCTACCAATAGATTGTAATGGAAGACAACTGAGAAGGAAAAAAAGGGATCTTGAAAAGTGAGATAGTTACTATTTTGAACAATGTGAATCACATATTAGTCAAGTATCAGAGAGTAAGTTCATTTTAACTATGTTGTTATAATAAAGCAGGATAGAGCTTAGCAATACATAGTATAGAAATATAATACATGATAAATGTAATATAGTATGTAATAGCACAATTATATTTCCTTTAATTTTCAGTATATTATATTTTGGTACATTTTTATTTATAGAAAGATATAAAATGTAGAATCTCTGAATATGTATACTTTCTAGTGATTATATTGAAATCATCCAAATACAGCCATTTTCTTTGGCAAAAACTATTTTTTACATGAAGGCTAAATTGGATGTGTCCATGTTCCACTTAAGAATTAATCAATCACCATCTAAAAAATAAATTAAAAAAAACCAGAATCAACCACTCAATTTGAAAAACACTATGGTTCACCTCTGTTCTATATTTGTGTTTTTGTAAGGTTGTCTGTTTTCTCAGGTGTAGGAATATCTATTACCTTAAATGCAGGAATTGTTTTATGGCACCAAAAGCAAAATAAAGACTGTCACTCATTCTTCCCATGATAACACAAACACTGTGATATGAAAGAAATACAAACAGTCACTAAGTATGTATCCTTTTAAATTGAAATATATACCAAAGAAGTAAAACTATTTCACATAATTTATTTCACCAGAAAGGTTGACATCCTTATTATTTGTTTAAAAAACAAAGAGAAGGAGGGAAGGAAGTGGAGAGACAGAGAGAGACAGAATGAGACAGACAGACAGACAGAGAGACAAGAGACAGAGACACATAGGGAGAGAAAAAAATAGAGACAGAAAGTGCTTGGAATTAAATTGAAAACATAGACCAGAATGAAAGATAAGCCTCCAATAACACTGAAAAGACACAGAGAATTGAATCTGTTATAAATGATTTATGCTCCAGGATCATAAGGTTAAAAAGGCAAAAGCTTTAATGCTCACTCATGCGAGAATGTCAAGTCACTGGTCCAGACAAAGAATTTGACAGTAATAAGATTTTAAAAGCGGATATTTTCTGGTAGCATTGTCTGCCATAATAAATAGAGGTCATAAAGCTTTGGTCTAAACATATTCAGGGGGGATTAATACTGCAAGCAGATCATTCATCTAAACTTTGAGAATGTACTTATAGGCCAATTTAATAAATGGATAATGACATAAAGACTATTTGTGAGTCTTAAGGAAACTTATGTCTCTTCTGAGATTTTTTGTTTTATTTCAGTATAATTCTTTTTCTAATGGATAATTTTTATTGCAAATCTGAACAAAGCCATGCCTCTTTAAGAGTCAAAAAATAAATAAACCACTTGTATTAACCACAAAACAGAAATGTCACCCCAACATTAATTCCTACATGCCAAAAACTGTGCTGAGAAAAGTGAACCATATAATAGAAATGAACTTATTTTTTAAAAAGATAATTTGATTTTGAATCAATCATTCATTTAAAAAATTAGTTCATTTTCTAGGAGTTCACCTTTACAGAGATTGCTTAGTTATAATAGTTGACAAATAATCCTATTCATTTCAGCCACATATCAGCTTAAAATATTAGTCAAGTTTGTTTCAAGGGATGTGAGTTAATGGTTGAGCAAAATGACTTGAATTTATCTGGAATATATAATGCAAATATCTGACATTCATTGAGTTCAGAAACAAAATTATAGTTTCCATTTGAGTTTTAATACTAATGTTCAACAAATAAACTAGATGTATATTTAGAGCTATGATTTGTTCCCAACTTAATCTACAGTACTTAGATTTTTAATACTTTCCTTGTATATAAAGATATATTTGGTCCAATACATTAACATATAACATTATTTTTAAAAACTGCACAGAAAATTTTAAATGCTTTAGAAACATGCTCTTGTCAGTAGTTCACAGATGAGTATATTATTTATTTCCATTAGGCACTGATAGGTAGAAAGGATATAATTCTTAGAATTTACATATGTATGTGTGTATGTGTTTGTGCATATGTTCATGAAATTATAGGAAAGTTAGAATTTGCATGATACAAGAAGAAAATAATGTTAACACTAACAACATTCAAAAATAAATTACATTATGGTTTTAACACATATACAATATTTCAGAGAATTCCATATATGCAATTTCTCTTTTTAAATAAAAATTCATGAATCATCAACATTTTACTCTTTTGGTGGCTGCAAAATGTAATTCATCATTTCACTGTATCACTATTTAATTAAATACTCTACTATTCTTTCCCTTATTGAATGGTTTTGTGAATTCAACTTGAATACAGAACATATATTTTTGAAACAGGCATATTTTAGATAAATTTTTAACCTCTGAAATACAGCTGATAATTTTTGAATGAATCAGATGAAAAACAGATATCCTATACCGTAAGAAAGATATATTTATGGGACTTTATATGCTAAAATCAACGAAATCTTTTCCATGAGTAATGGCTATGAACCATAACAGTTATTCTATTACTTTCTGTTTATACACTCATCAAGTACACACAAGAGTCACATGGAATGACTACAATTATTTACCTAGTTTTACAGATGAGAAAACTGAGGCAAAGATGTTAGTAAAGTACAAAAGCTGAGCTTAGTAAGCAGTTGTGATACGATTCTAACGTATTCCATCTGTCTCCGAAACCCATACTCTTAATCACTACCTAATTGGTGTTGTCTCACCAAAAAGCCATGGTATGGAAGACATTTCAGTCTTAAGAATGTTCCTGGATATTCTTAAAACTGACATCGCTGGGCACACTGTTCCTTAAGAGAGCTTTGAAAATGTTTCTCCCTTCCTTGCAGCCCCCAGTACTCAGCAATCACCGGAATTTTGTTCCTCTTTGCAGAATATAGCCCTCCCTCTCTCTTTCAAATGTTTTAATATTTTGTCTTTACTACTGACATTTTGAAATTGTATTAATATAACTCTAGATGTGAAATCTTAACCCATGTGTGCTCACTCTTTGGCAGGTCATTTCCTCAGTTCGGGGGAATTTTCTGTTAATAATTATTCCACAATCATCTCTTGGCTCGCTCTCTTTCTCCTTGGTCTTTCCCTCGTGGAACTTTTATTACGTGCAAGCTGGAACTTCCCAATCCAGCTCCTAATACTTTTTTTTTTCATAGTATCAAACTTTTACATTCACTTTTCCTTGTGCTAAGTTCTTAGAAATATCTTTGTAATGATTTATTTGAGAAGTTCTTGTAACAAATTTAGGCCTATGCTCATTTTGCATAGTTCTTTGTATGTTCATTCACTTGTTTTAAATACTGATCTACATTCTCAAGATCTTAAATGAGCTGATATACATAAAGAAATATGTCAACTATGTTCTCACCATAACTGTGTGATATCTTCTTTTAGAATTCTGAAGTTAAGAATTATACTTATTTTAAAGAATTGGCAAGATTACTCTATTAATTCTATTTAATAAAGTTTCAGCGTTTTCAATGATTGTTTGATAGCTTTTTTCCATTATCTTGTTTTCTTGATATATTCAATCTTCTTGATTGTGCAGTTAATTTTCAGTTGCAATTTCATGTTAGACATTGCTATTTTCTTTTGGGGAAGACTGCTTCTGAGAATAGGGGCAGAAAGAGTTGTGTTATAATTGTATGCTTCACTATGCATAAAGGTGGGAACAGAGAAGAACCTGCTTTTTCATATGTCATTATACTGACTGGTTTTTCTGAGGGTAGTGCTCTGCTTTTCTCCTGGGTTTTTCTTTTTCTCTAATTTCACTCTGACATTTCTAATAGGAGAGGTCATTTATTGTTGGGAGATGACTCTCCAGAAATTTCTTACTTTCCACACATCTAGGCATTAACAGACCATTTGCTTCAGGACTACCTTTTCAAGAATGTTTGTACAAGCAGACATTTCTGGAAAACTGGAGAGGTCACTCCCTCTGGAGGAGATTTATTTACAGCCCCAGGTAGTGAAGATGGAGACATTCTCTTTACCAGACACATCCCAGGGTAAAAAAGATAGAAAACCTCTAGCTCTTCTTTAGAAAGACTTGAATACAACTTGGGGCCTTTCTCTCTCCAGAAAGACGGATGCCTAAATTTGCCAGTAGTCTTTTTATAAGATTAGGGTCTTCTAATTTCTGGGTTTCTCTTCTGTAACATATTTCCACTATGTGAGCAGGCAACACTGGGCCCTCAGGGAATTGGGGCTTAGGAAACTGGCACTAATATGTTACTATTTCTGTAAGAAATAAACTACCTAAATCCATTTGGACTCAATTCCTTACCAGCTGAATCTTTGGAAGTGCGGCAAGCCAAAGTAATAGCTGCCACCATGCTGATGTTGAGAGATACTTAACCCTTTACTTTGTAGAATCTCCATCCACTTGGGTATTTCTGATGTTTCCCCATGGCTAGATTCAGGTTATGCACTTTTGGTAGAAATACAATATAAGTAATATTATGTTATTCTCAGAGCACCATAACAGGAGGCACACAATGTTGATTGGTACTATTATTGGTGACGTTAATTTTGAGCACTTAAGATGGTATCTGACAGGTTTACCACTCTGAGGCTGTTCGTTTCTTTAATTGGAATTAATAAGTAATTTGTGGGGAGAAATTTTGAATTTTGTAAATGTCTTGTTCCTTTACTAGTTTGGGTATCCGTTGAAGATTCTTTCCTGAATTAACTATTACTATGATGACAGGAAAATGGCGATTTTCTAGTCTCATAATTCTTTTTACATGAATGAGTGGCCATCCTAGTATAAGGAAGAGCTTTTACTTTGTATATATGTATGGGTTATCAATATGGCCTTATGAATTCTTATTTTATTTAATGATGTATAAGCTGTTGCTGTCAATATTTTAATATCCTAAATTTGGCCACTGGAGGTCCTCTTGGGCTCTTTTGGCATGTTCTTCTCTTATTATTTTGTTTTTGTTTTGTTTTAGCACTTAATTTATGGAAAATGAATTTTTAGGCTCTGCCTCAGCCCTACAAGTACTTCCCCCAAGGTGTTCTAGATACTTTAAATGGAAAATTATACTTAGAAATCAATATAATGGGTGTTGAATTTGCTCAATGTTACTGACATATTATTACCTTTGGGCATTTCAGCAGACAGAAATACTGAAAAAGTTAGAGACAAATTACAAGATATTTGGAGATTTGCTTCAAAATAATGCAATTCAGAAGAGAGAGTTGGTGGAAATAAACACAGAATAAAATCTATCATAATCACTGAAGCTAGTTGATGAATACCTGGGGTCCATTATACTATTTTATTTATTTTCATAAATTTTGAAAAAAATCCTTACTAACACAATTTCGAATCAATAACAACAACCGAGACAAACCCAGAAAAACAAAAACTACTAGTATTCTAGTACTAAAAGTATTTCTTGTAATCTGAAAAGTTATTCAAATGGATGTGTATTTGGCATTCAGTTCAAGTACCTAAAGTAAGAAATAATTAAAAAAAAAGATTTCACTGCAATCGTAAACAATTTCATTTAATGTAATTAATTTACTTCTTACTTATTTATTTTTTTGGTGGGGAGGTAATTAGGGTTATTAATTTACTTATTTATTTTTTAGAGGAGGCACTGGGAATTGAACCCAGGACCTTGTCCATGCTAAGCATGTGCTCTGCAACTTGAGCTATATCCTCCCCACCTAATTTACTTCTTATTTCCAAATTTTAATTTTAATTCTCAAAATTTATCTTAGTGAGTCAACACTAATTATTTTAAATTGTATTCAATGCTTTGGATTTTTGTTTGTGCATCGTTTAAATGGGTGCTTAAATTCTGGATCTTATATAAAACTCTCTGAATTGATCACAGAAAGCCATATTCTTCTGCCATCCACATTTGAGACCTGTCCCCCACCACCAAATAATTACTTTTCTTCATCATTACATGCTTTTTTATTTCTGTGATATCTCAGATACAAACATGGCCCCCATTCTCAAGTGTTTCTGGTGCTGTCAAGTCATCAAGCTCTGTGTTTCAACTCAGTGTCTCCCTGTCTTATGGATTATACAGTGGATCATATCCAACAAACTCTACCTACAGTGAAGTAAAGACACTATTCTCTCAAACATATATGTGTTTTTAACACTAGGAAAGCACTCTAATTTAGCTCAGTTTTTGTCAACGTTTCAAATTTGTTGATCGATGTCAAGAATTCTGCTTGGCCATCCCCTCCAGAATCAAATGGTTCTAACTGAGTTGCTTGGACCTAAAAGAAAACAATTGCATGTCCTAGACAAAGAGTGTAGAAAAAATTACTGAAGATATAAAAGAAACTGATATCTGCTATCCTATTCTTTTCAAACAGCAATATATTGTAGATCAATTTATGGGTTTAATTTATCTTCTAAAACCTCTGTTGTATTAAAAATATGAATTCATTATAAGTATATATATTTATTATATTATATTCATATTTTATTCCCCATTATTGGACAATTTGTTCCTAAATTCTATAACCACTTTACAGTAAATATATCAATTGGTATTTAAAATTAAGAATTATGAATTCTATGGGAGAGGGTAATAGTTCAGTGGTAGAGTGCATGCTTAGCATGCATGAGGTCCTGGGTTCAATCCCCAGTACCTCCCCTTAAATCAATAAAATAAAATTTAAAAAAAGAATTATAAATTCTAGAATTTTTCAATTGATTTAAGGTAGAGTTTTCAGGCATTTTCATCATCATATTAAATGATGATTACTGGAAAATTATCACAATGAGATAACAGATTATTTAACAAACACCTTTTAATGCAGCTTTTCTTAATGCAGTCATATAAAGAGAAAACAAATATTTGTTGAACTAAGAGTCCCTTTGTTGAATACTTTTTCCTTATAAATAAAAGATTATCAGGGTATGTTTGAGATAACTTTGCAAATTAATAGCAAAAACCCTCTTGCAGTTAACTGGAGTGTGCCTCAATACATACATTCCTGACAAACACTATATAAACATTACCCTTGTTGTCTAATAGAGAAAAATGTAAAAATCATTTAGGGAGAATAAGAACATCATACAAATTAATGATAATGGAAAATTAGTAATGCTACAACTACAGAAAATGTTGGTTTCAGGGTCTTTTAGGCTTTACAGGATATGGTAATTTCTATCATAATTGTGAGGCCTGTAATTTTTATACTCTGTTCTGTTAAATATATTTTTCTGTTGGTTTTATTGAAGGGCAAGTCTCCCCTACATCTGTTTCCTTATTTCTCCCTGAAATTAAATTAAACACAAATATTATGTAGTACAATCACACAAAAGAAAATTCCATAACTCAAAGGGTACAAGAAATTAACATCAAAATGCAGTTAGTACCTGTGTACATATACCATAAACTCAGTTCTGGTTTAAATAAGATTTCTTTTTCTTTTTCCTTTTAAAAATGTTTCTGTGTATCTGTTGCTTTAAGTACTGAAAATGTAAAACCTATTAGAAGATATCTTATTATTTTTCATAATTTTTTCTTCTTTGGCAATCTATTTGTGTATTACCATATAGCTCTCCACTACTTTGTAACTCAGTTCATAAAGAATCAGGCTGCCTGTGAAACCACATCTTGATAGAAAAGAATCATTCAGCCATGCATATTCCGAAGCATCTGGTTTGGGAAAATAGAACACATAGTCTAAGCATCTCTACACATCTGTATGAAACACAGTGGAGCTAGTTTCATTTGTTTGTTTCCTCTTTACAGTTTAGAAAATGAAAGCTGATGCATTTCAGGCTTACAATAATGATAACAAATATTCCAAAGGCTTTCATATGCAAATATGTTAATTGCCAAAGACTTGGAATAAGTCTTGGCTCACTTGCATTAAAATTTCTCTTCTTGGGACTTTTGGTTCCTTTTTCACAGTTTGTATTATTAGTAGTTTGTCAAATTTTGCATAAGATTTCTTTCTCTTGATCTCCTGAACAGTAGACCAAAACAAAACAAAACAAAGCAAAAAAAATCACTCAGGCTCAAACTAAAACTGAATTTTGTAATTAGTGTTCAGATTATAATAATGTTCTTAGAAATTTTACATAATAACTGATAAATCAGCAAATCACATCTATTTCATTTTGAAGTATCAGGATTTTGAAATTCTTAGGAAATTGTGATGGTGATATAAAGCCTGAAGAGATGTAAAATTGAACTGATACAACAGCTATCTCAGAAAAAAAAATTATCATTAGGATAACATGAATTGCTATAAACTCAAATCCTGGTGATTTCTAGTATTTATGTTCTCATTTTATAAAGAGTTGAAATAGGTCAACTTTTCACTCTCATTTGCAATCCAGTGAGGCCACGAGAACTACTTCTGGCCAATATAAGGGAAGCTGAAATACTGTGTACAATTTAAAAGTCTTATTCATTACAAAATAATCACATTTGATTGTTTGATTCTGCTCCTATCTTTCCACAGTTCCTAACAGAGGCACCAGCAGGGGATTCTAGGGCTCCAGAGGGTAACAAGGCCACAAGATGGAAGGCACCAGTCCCTGGGATTCCTTGAATATTACTGAGTAAGAAATAAATATATATATTAAACCTCAATTCCATTTGGGGGTTTGATAGCAATTATCCCATTCTGACTTCATCTTCAGGACTATCTTAGCTATTTTTGACCTTTTAAGTCTCCATAAAAACTTTTTTGGAATCAACTAGTAAATTGCCACACACACATACACATATGTGCATACACATACAAGAAACACCCACTGGGATTGGAACTGCAATTGTATAGAACCTATTTATAGGTTAATTTGAGGATAATTTACAGTCCCACAATATTAATGTTTCCAACCCAAGGCCATCAATATCACTTTATTAAGTTCTACTTATTTTTTTCAATATTGAAATAGTTTTCTATGTAGAAGTCTTGTACATGTTTCATTAAATATTCTCTAGGTATTTAACCGGTTTGATAGTTCTAAACGATGTTTTAAAAATTTTTTTTTATTGTTAATTTCTAATGCATAGAAAAAAATTTAATTTTTTGAGGTATAGCACGTATGGCAAAGCACAGTAAACTTAAATGTATAGCTTGTTGAAATATTGTATATGTACACAGTAATGTAACCAACACAGAGATCAAGATAAAGAACTTTTCTAGAAGCTGGTAAATTCTGTTATGTACCTTCACAGTAAATAATTATGAGGTAACCTCTTATTCTAACTTCTACCACCTCAGAATATGTATATATATTTAAAATTTACATAAATTGAATTATATAGTATGTACTCTTTCTGTTTCTGGCTTCTTGTGCTCAATATAAAGTTTGAGACTTTGAGCCATAATGTTGTATACAACAATAGTTTATCCAATTTCTTTGCTGTATATGGTAACATGAATATACTTTTATATTCAATAAAGGAATATAAATATACTTAAATATTCAATTTACTTATCCATTCTCATGTTAATGAACATTTGTGTTATTTCCAATTTTCATCAATTAGGGAAAAGACACTATTAGCATATCGGTACAGGTTCTAGTTCAAGACGGCAACATAAGAAGACCCTGAGCGAACATCCTCCCCTGAACACACCAAATCTCCAGCGACGTATGGAAAATTTCCTCTGAAAAAAAATTCTAAAAACTAGTGAAGCAACCCCTTTAATCAGGCAAATGTGAGAGAAACCATACAGAAGTGGGTAGGAATAGCTGAGACACAATTTCACCATAAACCCCATCCATCATGATGAGACCCACAGTCAAGATGGAACTCACAAACTCAGAGCTGCCCCCTGAGGAACTAAGGTTTCCTACCCCACAATGGGTACCCTAACTTTTAAGACTAGCATCTGAGGGATGAGCTCCCAAAACATCTAGTTTTAAAAATGAATAGGACTCACACCCATGAGAATTGTGGGGCTGTGGTGAACTGAGTAATGACTCTTGGAGGATCACAATCTTAGACTCACCTGCCCCAGGACCCAGTGAGGTCTTTGAAAAGCATCCTGACTGAATCTGGATGTTGACTAAGATCCTCCCCTTTGGGATACTGATTGGTCTTGGCACATCCTCAATTACTGGGGGCTATTAAAAACAGACTGCTTGGAAAATCACAAAAGTTTGAGAGACAACCAACAGTTAGGCAGGATTGAACAAGGCTCACCTCCTACACAAGGCCAACCCTTCAAGACTGAGAGAGGTAGCTATTTCATCTAATGCATAGAAGCTAACATAGACAGTCAAGCAAAATGAAGAAATATATTCCAAATGAAACAACAAGATAAAACAAGATAAATAAAATGGAATTAAGTGATTTACCTGATAAAGAGCTCAAAGTAAGGGTCATAAAGATGCTCACCAAACACTGGAGAAGAATAGATGAGCACAGTGAGAACTTCAGCAAAGACACAGAAATTTATGAGAAAGTAACAAAACAAGTCATAAAGCTGAAGAACACAATAATTAAAGTAAAAAATACACACTAGAGGGTATCAACAGTGGACTACACAAAGGAGAATAAAGGATCAGTCAATTCTAAGACAGGGCTGAGGAATTCACCCAATTAGAGAAGAAAAAAGAAAAGAGAAAGAAAAAAGTGAAGATAGCTTAAGGACTTACTTATGGAAAAACATCAACCAGACTAACATTCTCATTATAGGAGTCTCAGAAGAAGAGAGAGTGAAAGGGTCATAAAAGTCATTTGAAGAAATAATGGCTGAAAATTTCCCTAACCTGGAGAAGAAAACGAATGTTCAGATCTATGAAGCCCAGAGATTTCCAAGTAAAATAAACCCCAAAAGATCCACACCAAGACATAGCATAATTAAAATGTCAATCTTTCCATTTCTGTATCTTTCAGGTAGGTCTCTTTTAAGTAGCATTCTTGATCTTTTTTGGGAGACAGTCACTTTATATTAAACGTGATTCCTGAGAAATTTGAATTTTTTTCTATTTGTCTTATCTTTTTTCCCCTCAGTTTTTTCTTTTATTTTGCTTTGCTTGGATTTATCATTTCTCCTTGTTAATATTTTCACCTCTCCATTATTTTGTCATACATTTATTTTTTTATTCTTCTAATGGTTACCCTAGAGGTTATAACAAGAATCCTAAAACTGATAAAATATATTTTAATTTTACACTGTTTAATAAAAAATCTTACAACATTTTAACCTATTTAATATCTCTGGACATCCACACTATTATTACCATATGATTTACTTCTACATATATTTTAATACTCAAAATGTAATTATTGTTTTGAATAGTCAATATTCATTTATGTTTCTGCTCATGAATGCTATTTCTGGGGCTCTTCAATCTATTCTTCATTGCCATACTTTCATCTGGGATCCTTTGCCTTCTGTCTGAATATATATATATATAAAATTCCTTTCAGTGCCAGGTGACTGGTAATAAATTGGTTCTGTTTTTTGTTTTTCTGAAAATATCTTTATTTCACCTTAATTTTTTGAAGGTAATTTTCTTGGTATATAATTCTAAATTGACAGTTATTTTCTTTCATAATTTTTCAGATGTTCCATTGTCTTCTGGCGTTTTGAAAGCCAAGTATCTATCATACGTACTTGCTCACTGAATGTCATGTGCATCCATTAGCCCCTCCCCCCAGCCCTCTGACGGCTTTTAAGATGTTCTCTGTCTAAAGTTTTAAGTAGATTTGTTTTATGCTATATCTAGGCATAGCTTATTCTGTATTCTTCATGATTAGTGCCCAAAGATCTTCAATCTTTGGCTTGATGGCTTTTCTTAGTTATGGAAAGTGTTCGCTAATTTTGTTTCAATTACTTCTTTTGCTCCATTCTCTTCCTCTTCATTTGGGATGACAATAATATACAAATTCGATTTGTTAAGAGCTCTTATGCTCTTTAATGTATGTCTGTTCTTTTTCTTTTGATTCAGTCTGGACATTTTCTAATAATATATTTTCCTACTGAAAAATGTTTTCTTCTTCCATGCTTAATCTACCATTTTAGCAGCCTACATAATTCTTTATTCCCATATATTTTTTCATTTTTAATTTTTCAATTGGAATTTTTAATAGATTCCAGCTCTGTAGCAAAATTTCCCATCCTTTCTTCTGTGATATGTTTATTTATCATATTTATTTTAAATTACTTACTATAAAAGTCTGGTGTCTGAATCTCTTGTAGTCCCCATTCTCTATCTATTTTTCTCTATCTTTAAAAAAAATTATTTGGCTTTGTTTTTTGGAATGCCTGGTGATTTTTATTAAATTCTGAATAGAGTTTATAAAAAATTACAATAACCCTAGCTGATGTTATCTTGCTTCAAAGATTTAATTTGTTGCTGGCAGACAGAATTGCATGTTAATAGAGTTGAAAAAAATATGATTTTATAACTCAGGATTTAAACTTTCTTATTGGATTTTATTTACATTGGAAAGATCTAGCATGTTTTCTGGCATGTTAGATCTCTCCTAGTATCCAAAGTCAAAATAGATTATGTCAAAATACTGGTAATCAGAAACACAGAAGACACACTATTTGCCCTCTTGGTGCTTGATAGATCAGATAAGGTTAGGAGATTACTAATAAATTAATTAGTAAAGATAATGATTTTAATTACTAAGTTGTTTTGAATTGTAAGGATTCCTATTTTTCACCTGAAAATAGTGATATGACCAAGTAGCAGATAAATATATAGCAATTTTTGCAAGACTCAAGACTAAAACAGTATGTAATGTATATTTACAAAAATGAGAGAGAACCAAAACTGATGAAAATATATTTTAAAAGTAGTAACAGAATGTCCATAAGATATTAACACTATCTTATATCCTTAAAACCCTTCATGTATTTATTGTTCTATTTATCGTATACATTTAATATATATTATTAATTTTTTAAAAAATTATAAATTGCTAACATGGCTAGCTGGTGTGATAGCCCTTGTTTTGGTTGTTTTTTTCTTTTCCAGTTAAAAAAATATGAAGATACTTAAAGTAGAGGAGGAAGGGGACAAACAAAATTTTAAAAGTCATATTGATTTATAAATTGGTTGCAAGCCTACCTTAATAAAATGAATTTAAATTAACTTGTTTTACATTTTTTTAAATAGGCTGAATTCTAACCTAGTTTTAATAATTTCCCTGATTTTTTGAAAAAAATAAATTAAATTTATATTCAAATTTGTGTTTCCTTGTAAGTCTTAAATATTATATTGGTTTTTTAGAGTATCAATTCTAATAAGCAAATGTTATACAAATGAATATAAAGTTTTGCTCCAACAGTTTAAATCTACTTACATAATGAATATAAAAATTTTAACTGGATGAGGTAATTTTTAAGCTTATCAGTGCTTGCCAGTTAACAGTGCTGCCACTTTACAAAATGTCTCTGCTTGCTCAGTGAGAAAATAACTTCATATTATACCTAAATGGACAAAGGTACCCCAATGGTTGCAGAGCCAAATCCCAAGAGAAGATTCGAGGGAAAAAAGGAACATCTTCTGTATTTGGTCTGGAGAACTCAAATGTCAACATTTTCTTACATAAATTTGCCTTGTATTTTGTTTTCTACTAACTTTATTCCCATATTTTTGTAATGGATATTTGCTGATTTGGAGCAATGAGCAGAAACAATCTTGATTTCTTTGGGTTAAGTCACAAAGTTAAATGCTTATATGGGCTGACTCTTGAACAACTTTGGGGTTAGTGAGGGTGGACCCTCTGTGTAGTCAAAAAATCACCTATTATTTTACAGTTGGACTTTCTTATTTATGGTTCCTTCTACAAGGATATGTTTTATAACTCATATGTATTTTATAACTCTGGATTATTATATGTGTTTCTCTAAATTGAAATTTGTGACCTAATTAAGTGATTAATTTACAAATAGAATTAACTAATCAATTTATTTATTCACACTTCAATCATTAGATATTTATTAAATACCTACATTTTCCCAAGTGTTCAGGTAATATTCTGTAGTTTTTATCTTATTGTGTTAGAGCTACTATTTTAAAGCATAGTAATCAGGTTGGAGACAATCAAACAGTATTGAAAAGGATGTATTTACTTGAGATTTGTCAAAGTGACAAAATGATTTATGAAAAGTGACACAACTTAAATACTGACATCAGAACTATTCACATTTCATCATACATTACCGAAAGCATTAATGTGTCACAAGATGCCTAAATGTTCGTTCCTCTTTATCTTCTCCTTCCAACCATTTATCTTATAAAGGTAACTAGATCATTTGTGTTTCATGCCTAAAGGAAATTTGTACTCAAGGCCTAAAGCCATGGGAATTTTTTCTTGATTTTTATTTTTCTGTATCCTAAAATGACTAAAACTAATAAACAAAACTTTTATTAAGTATCTACAGAAAGAGAAGAAGAAAGGGTAATGATTTTAAAGAATTTTCCCCAAACTGGGAATGGGTTACAGGTCTGATACCATCTCTGCAAAAGGCTACCATGACCCCTTTCCTACGAGTTCACTGAAGGAGATGGCAAGGCCAGACAGAAGTGCACCCAGGGCCCAAGGCTTCTGAGTTACTAGACTTCATGAAGATGAATCTTTCTTCTTCATAATAGAGAAGCAGACAGCAGCAAAGATTCAAAGGGCCATGTACCTGGAGAATAGGTTAAAGGTGGTGTTCATGATGGAGGGTATATTTACTGCCTTTTCTTCATTATTCAGATATTATATATAAGCCTCTCTGATTCGGGGGAGGACTAAAAATAAAACAACTCTGTAGAGGTATAAATAATAACTCTTTTAGTTATTCCCTCCAAGGCAGTATGCAAGAGTAATCATATTTATACTTTTCAAATTGAATTTTGTGTGGCTTACAAAAATACTTTCCAAATTGTGACAGATTCAAAAAAGAATGAAGAGGGATTCCTGCTAAAGACTGAACTGATTCACCTGGGCTACAGTGCTGCTCCCACAAAATTCTGCTCTTTACTCCTGGACCAAAATACGACCACTCATTGAATGTCATCTGCTCAAATCCTTAGTGTGGCAATAAAGATCCCCCCACCGAGTCTTCCTCACAATATTTACTCCTTATCATTTATTTATTTATTTATTTTTGTACTCACCACCTATGCTAAGTTACTTGAAGTTATCCAAAAGCACTTTATTCGTGTAGTTAAAATCATTTGAAACTTTCGTATCTTATCTTCCAGGAAAATTCTGATTCTTTTCTCAAAAATCCAAAATGCATCTATTCCAAGAAACTTTACTGAAAGAAATTTCTAAGATGAAATTTGTATAATCAGTTGTGCTTTTTGTTCTTAATAAGCTATAGTCAATGAAGAAAACAATTTCATTTTGCCTATTATTGTCTCTGCAACTGGATGAAACTACTTGAAGCTGTTCCTCTCTATCTTGATGAAATCTTAAGAAGTTCCCATAGCTTTTCTGGCTCCTTTATTTAAAAGTCCAGGCCAGCCTCTTCTCAAGTATGAGTGAGTCTCAGACTGAGAAGTCTATGAAAAGAGGAGATACATAGTGGTATGAGTTTTTCCTCTTATTCCCCCTACCACTTTCTTTCCATTGTTTGGGGGCTTTTCAGGACTGAAAAGGGAAGAAATAAGAGGGACAGAGATAATTTTACTTGATAGATACATTTTTACTTTGACACTGGTGTTTACTGAATAGGTAGAATTCCAAAGTTTACTTCCATCTGACGTAGTTACCTATTGCTACATACCAAATTACTCCAACAATTAGCCACCTAAGACAACATATTTTCTGTAGGTTAGAGATCTGTATACAGCTTAGCTGGGTGGTTTTGGCTCAAAATTTATTATTAAGTTGCATTCAACTTTTAATTGAAGCTGTGGTCTCATTTAATGGCTTGACTAAAGGAGGATCATTTCAAAACTTACTGATGCTGTCATTGGAAGGCTTCAGGTCATTATGCGTTGTTGAATTAAGGCCTTCATTTCTTTTTGGTTCTTGGCTGGAGAACTCCCTCAGTTATGAGCCAAAGAAAGGGTGACTGTAGTCAAAATAGTCTTAGTGTGCCACAACCAAAGAACAAAATTGGATTATGCTGGAGGGAGAAACAATCAAATTTACTTTAAAGAAGGGTCTATATACACACTTTTAAAATAAACTCTTTTTGAACAGTTTTATAGTTACATAAAATTGTGAAGGTAGTACAGAGAGTTCTCAAACTCAAGTTCCTCCATTAGTAATACCTCATATTAGTTTGGTTTATTTATCACAACTAATTGATCAATATTGATACAATATTATTAACTGAAGTCCATACTTCATTCATATGTCCTTAGTTTTTACCTAATGTTCTTCTCCTGCTCCAGGACTTCATCCAATTATTCATGATGTCTTCTTAAGCTCTTTTTGGTTTTGATACTTTCCCAGACTTTCCCCATTTTTGATGACTTTGACAGTTTTCAGAACAGGTAAAGTATTTTGTACAGTGCTTCTCAATTGGGATTTGGCTGATATTTTTCTTATTAGACTGAGTTTACAGGTTACTGGGAGTGATAAAACAAATATAAAGTCCCATTCTTATCAAGTCATATGAAGAAAACATGCTATCAATATGAATTATCATTATCGATTTTACAAGGAACTACATATGTGAGTATTAACTCATGTATATACACATATCTGTAAACATTCAGTATTTATTTATGTGTACCCATATTAAGCTAATCTCAGTTCATACTGATATATCCAAATCTAATCAATTACTGCATGGGTGTCATTCTAGACTTATCTTTTTGCTTGGGTGCCACCTCCAATTCCAACTACATTAACTTTTAGTCTTAGATAAATGTTTAATCACTTTATTAATTTTATCTTCTTAAAGCTAACACAATAAAATAAAGTTATATCAAATTTTATATAATTCTGTGTAATTTAAAAGCATTTCTGTGTTCTAGGTTATTTACACTTCAAAACTACACGTCGTATTTCTATACACTAAACATGAACTAACAGGAAGAGAAACTAAGAAATGATGCCATTTATAATTGCATCAGAAAAAATTAAATAACTAAAAATAAATTGAATCAAGGAGGTAAAAAGACCTATAATCTAAAAACTATTAAGACATTGATGAAAGAAACTGAGATGACACAAATAGAAAGATATACCATGCTCAGGGATAGAAAAAAGTAATATTGTTAAAATGTCAATACTACCCAAGGCAATCTACAGAAAATTCAATACAATATCTTATCAAAATATCAATGACATTTTTCACAGAACTAGAACAGATAATTCTAACATCTGTAGGAAAATACAAAAGACATCAAATAACCAAAGATATGTTGAGAAAAAAGAAAAAAGAATAAAGCTGAAGGTATCATGCTTTCTTTTTTTCATCCTATTCTACAAAGCTACAGTAATCCAAATTGTATGTTACTGGCACAAGAACAGATACATAGATCATAGAGAGCCCAGAAATGAACCCATACTTACATACCAATTAATTTATGACAAAAGAGACAAGGCTATAAAATGGGGAAATAACAACCTCTCAAATAAATGATATTAGGAAGACTAGACAGCTACATGCAAAAGAATCAAATTAGACTACTTTTTAACATTATATACAAAAATAGACTCAAAATGGATTAAAAATGTAAATTTAAGACCCCAAAACTTTAAAACTCCTATAAGAAAACCATAGACCATAGGCAGTACACTCTTTAACACTGGTCTTAGCTATATATATATATATATTTGATATGCCTCCTAAAACAAAGGGGAAAAGAGCAAAAATTAACAAATGGGACTACATCGAACATAAAAGCTTTTGCATAGTGAAGGACACTATCAACAAAATGAAAAGGCCTCCTAATAAATGGGAGAAGACATTTGCAAATAATATATCTGATAAGAGGTTAACATATAAAATACACAAAAACTCATACAACTCAACATCAACAAACCAAACAATTCGATGTAAAAAATGGGCAGATATCAATTCCAAAGAAGACAGATAGAGGGCCAACAGATATATGAAAAGATGTTCAACATCACTAATCATCAAGGAAATGCAAATCAAAACCACAATGAGATATAAGATACACACTTGTCAGAATGAGTATCATGAAAAAGACAAGAAATGACAGTTGTTGGCAATGTGGAAAAAACTTTCATGCACTGTTGGTGGGATTGCAAATTGGTACAACCACTGTGGAAAACTACATGGAGGTTCCTCAAAAAATTAAAAATATA
Source organism: Camelus bactrianus (assembly GCF_048773025.1). Classification (NCBI taxonomy): domain Eukaryota; kingdom Metazoa; phylum Chordata; class Mammalia; order Artiodactyla; family Camelidae; genus Camelus; species Camelus bactrianus. The sequence goes on along the minus strand of NC_133543.1, from coordinate 83,361,576 downwards.
ACTACCATATGATCCAGCAATTTCAGTTCTTGGTATTTATCCAAAAAACAAAAACACTAACTCAAAAGTATATATGCACCCCAAGGTTCATTGCAGTATTATTTACAATAGATATGATGTGGAAGCAAACTAAGTGCCCATCAATAGGTGAAGAGACAAATAAGATGTGATATTTATCAGTCATAAAAAATGAAATCTTGCCATTTGCTACAATGTGGGTGGATTTAAAGAGTATCATAATTAGTAAAATAAGTCAGACAGAAAAAGCCAAATCCCATATGATATCATTTATACATGGAATCTAAAAAAACAAACAGACAAAACTAAATGAAAACAGATTCATAGATACAGCGAACAAATTGGTGGTTGCCAGAGAGGAGGCAGAGGTGAGGAGTTGGGCAAAATAAGTGAGGGAGATTAAAAGGTAAAAACGTTCAATTATAAAATAAGTAAGTTACAGGGATGTAATGTACAGCATAAGAAATACAATCAATAATATCTTGATAACTTTTGTATGGGGACAGATGGTTACTAGGCATCATAGTGATTGTTTCATAATGTTGAATCACTGTGTAGTTCACCTGACACTAAAATAATATTTTATGTCAACTATATTTCAATTAAAACAGAACAAAAATTTTAAAAACCCCAAAACTCTACACATTCAGGCTAAGATTATTTTAGTATCTCCCATTTTAGGGACACTTTTCCAAGATTAGGTTATAATATGTTATAGATTCAATTATTCTAAATTAAAATTCTGTCCTCTTCCACTTCTCTATGTTGCATTCTTGGTCTAAGAAAAAGAAATTTATGGCTTACATCTACTTCTTTTTTCCTATTTTAATGTTTGTTTAATGTTCCTATTTTAATGTTTTTTCCTATTATTTTTGTTTGTATTTGTCACATTCTAACTTCTTTTACATAAGATTTCATCTGGAGCAAGTAAAAGAAGAATCTCTGAAGGCAATAATGATATTTTAATAAAAGCATAAACATATAATTATTTCTATGAGTGATAAAATTCAAGTTATACTGGAAAATTAAATAAGATTTAAGAGGAAGGCTGGTTTTGTTTCCTTTTTATTTTGATTAATTGGCTGTTTGTATCAAAAATCATGGAGAAACTCCTCTAATATATAATTGATGTTATGACAGATTTGAAAACTGGTTTGCTAACAAAATTCTCATCATTTGTCATGTTGGTTAGTTATTGATCGGCAGACTTTATGGATCAGTCACATTAAGGTTTGTTTTTCAAAAGTATCTTTCCTTTTGAATTAGTGTATATTATAAACTGAGTTGTGTCCCCCATCCCAAGTTTTGTATATTTAAGTGCTAACCCCCAATGTTACTGTATTTGGAGATAGGGCCTTTAAGGAGGTTAATTAAGTCTAAACAAAGGTAGGGTCCTAATCCATTAGGGCCACCAACAGGGCTGGTGTCCTCATAGGAGAGGAAGAAACACTAGAGACCTCTCTTTCTCCATATGCAAAGGGAAAACCATGTGATTTGAGGACACCAAGAGGAGGAGGCCATCTGGGAGCAAAGGAGAGAGGTCAAATCTGCTTTAATCTTGGACACCCAGCCTCCAAAACTGTGAGAAATACATTTCTGTTGTTTAAGCCATGCAGTCTGTGGTATCCTGTTATGACAGTTTTTATGGGTGTTAGCAAAGAATTGAGAACAATGTTGCAAAGAAGAGAATGTGTCCCCTTACTCTTGCACACACAATTTCATAAAGAGTTTTCAAATGTTTCCTTGTACTAAAAAGATCCTTGAGTTAGAAAATAATTACTTCCATTGTTCAGTCTATTTTATTTTATAATACTCTGGGGGCTACACAGGGAGAAAAATATCATTCAAAAATTATCTAATATTTTAATAGCCCATTATTTTCAGATAGTTCTTTGTTTTCTAGTCATCGCTTATAAGCAAAATTTATCACTTACAAATTAAATAAATTATCAGTTTTGAGAAGAAATGCCTCTTATGAAATACATCTGTAGTACTACTATTGACATTTTCATATATACTTGAACGTCTACTAGATACATAGCTATAGGCATCTACTGACTTTATATTTACTACAAAATATTTCAAAAGGACTTCAGTTAAATTCTTATTTTACAGTGTGGCATATCAATTGAAAAGGTTCCACTGCTGTTTTCTACAAGCAAGTTTGGTAACAGATGGATTTTTTGAAATCCAGCATTGTATAACTACCAGAGATTTTAGTTTTATTTTTATACAATGGTATCAAGTTAATTCATGTACCACTACTGAGTTTGAATTTTGCTTCTCTTATAATTCACTATGGAAAACTTGCCTAGTTTTGTGTCTTGAGAGTTTGAAACTATGGCAAAGAAGTTTTGGAATATGAGTTAAAAAGGGAAATTAAAATGCATGTGTGAAGAGTTTTCTGGGGATGAAGGGCAAGGATAATCTTATCTCAATGACTTGAATCTTATTTGAAACCTTACCCAAAAGGTAGTCTACTGATGCTTCAGTAGACAGAAACGTGTGTCTCATGTTCTGAAATATGTTTCCAGGAAACAGTGAACAGCCTAAAGATGGCCCTCATATCATAGATTTTTATAATCTTGCCAAAATAAATCAGCAATTAAAGGCAATTAGGGACTGATTCCATCAAGAAAATGAAAAATAATGTGTTTAGGTCATTGTTTCAAGAGGCCTTTTTTTTTATTATTCCAAGAGACCTTTGTTCAAAATCTGCTTCAGCATCATGAAACTCTTTTGAAACTCACTGTACATGTAAAAATTAATTTTCCTTTTATCTTGAGGAAAAAAAGAGAAAGAAATCATGATTATTTACTATGGTTATCACATGTAAGTCACAGACAAAGTATGTGCTGTTTTCACGAAAAGGTATTTTTTACATTATTCCATTAAATGGAACATGTAAAGTATTAAAAAAATCCCTGTGAAAAATGTCTACTTGAGTAGATTTATGGCTTGCTATTTAAATTTTGTGCTAAAAAACTGCCTAAAATGAGGTTATAGATTTAGGGTTGGATATTATTTATCATCCTATCTTCCCTAAGACTGGTTATATAAAAAGGTGTGTACTGATTTCTGCTTTTGAAGCAGATGATCACATTGGAGTAAATGGGTTAAATTGTTCAACTACATAGGAACAGGATTAAAGTACATAACAGAGGGCTGAAACCAGTGCATGAATATTTTCATGTAATACAGTATTATTTTGAGTAAAAAGTGGAAGAGCAGCATAATAATTATTTGACTAATATGTAGATACTTTGGTATCCTGAACTCTTCATTTTACTATTTTAAAAATCAAGAAAAAAAAAGACTATCAAAACAAAAATTAGATTTAACCTAGAGAAAGGATTGATTTCTCTATTCTAATGTATATACATGTGTGTGAGAGTGTTTTGTATATACACACAGTTCGCTTCTCATCCTAGAGCTCAGAGAAAAAGCAGCATGAATTAGAGCTGCAGCTGGTCATACAGTATAAGTGAGAAACATATGTTTTTGTAAATGAATAATATTTTGGGGCCATTTATTATTACAGTATATTCTGGCTGAGCTTGATTGCTACTTTATATTGTAAAGTATTGATATTATTAACCCAGAATTCCATATTTTAAACCTAACGTGATTAGTGACTCTTTCCAGAAATTCGTCCTGCCTTCTCTAAGTCCTGAGAAACCCATCCTCTCATAGTATTAACACCTTTATTCTACTGGTATTAATCAGTAATTTTGGAGATAATGCAGGATTCTAGGCAGCAGCCTAAAATCATGCTGTTCATAAGACATTTCTGTACTTTCAAATTATAGAAGTTCATCTTAGAATTTGGCCGTGTAAGACACGAATCATTTCTTATGAAGTACTCTCATCTTTATTATGAAATTTTTTAAAAATTCTGGAATCTGTTTGGATTTTAGATATTTTATCATCTTTAGTTCAAATACACCACCTTCCACTTTTTGTGCTATATGTTATTTGAGTATGTAGTGAATGTTTCACAGGCTTTTGACACTTACTACATACTTTCAGCTTCCCTTAGTGTTGTTCCAAATCATTTCTAAAATTATGCTATATCTTTTTCATAAAAATCTGGCAAATACCAAAGAATCCTCAATATTTGATTCTCTTCATTTATAGTATCTTTCCACAATTATTCACAGTCTCTGATAACTCATTAGGTTCTGCCTTCCAACTCTTGACACTTGAACCTGAACACAGAGGAGGTCCTGCTGTGGTCAGTGAGCCACAGACACACTCCGTTCTTTTCAGGTGGATCAACACTCTGCACACTGAGAAACTAGTATTTGGACAGGTCTTAAACTGAACATTATAAAAACATCTACAATTTAATGAGAGTTTGCTGCACACCTGACATTTAGCTAAGCCTTGTAATAATACATCATCTTTTTTAACACTCACAATAATTGTATTAGGTACTGTTAATGTGCCATGCTATATGTGAGGAAAATACGGCCCCAAAATAGTAAACATTCTCAAAGTCATGCAAGACATAAATGGAGGAGATGAGTTTAAACTCGCTTTTGACTTGGAATCTGCACTCTCAGTCATTAACTGATTCTACTTCTCTCATAGTACTGATTCTATGTTAACATTTGAGCACATTCTTCCCTAATATGCTGCTCAGCGTCTCTCCCTAATAGTTTTGGTTAGATACTTAACCATTTTCTCAGACACCATGGATATATATGAATTCCAGTAGTTGGCAGGGTGTAAGTTCAAAAAAATGTAAATTATAACTAAAAATATGTGCAAAATTTAGAGATGCCCTTCAAGAACTGGAAATATTCCATGTTGTCAGAACACTAGGGCACATACTTGATAGAAGACTATTTTAATGAGGCCAAATCTAGTCAGTGAATTTTGGTGATAAACGATTTAAATACACCATATTTGGCAGCTTAAAAATGCTATTTTTTCTAGAGTTTTAGATACTCCAAAGACTCCATGTTAGCAGAACACATTTAATTAAAAACAAAACATTGCACTTGATAGTGAAACATAATGAAGAATTACCAACTATGCTATTCCTTTCCTTTTAAATCAATTTTTAAATGGTAATATTACATGACTAACCCTGATTTTACATATCTATATATCTTCCAAAATTAATATAAGCAAAATATGAAGATAACCTAAAATAACACAATGTAGAAATGCCAAGTAATACATATATATTCACATTTATATTTTTTAGGTTATGAGATTGACTCTAACCACAATATTTATAATATGCTCTTTAAAAGCATTTTTATTGTGTAATATGAGATAACTGCATAACATATAAATCATTGTGAGAATTCCCTGTAATTCTCAAAGAAGTCCAAAAAAATGTATTCCAGAAGCCTTCATATGACTCTTCCTGATGATAACCTCCTCTGTCCTCCCAGTTGAAGTCACTAACTTCTGTGGCATGTACTTCCTTGTTTTTTGTATTTGTTTTATTAGTATCTAAACAAAGTTTAGATTTTGTTTAAATGTAATTAATCTGCATACATTCTATTGTGTCTTTCTCTCAACAACATGTCCTTAAGATTCTTATTTGTATCTTGCTTACTTATTCAATTCTTTCATTTTCATGACTGGACAATTTTCCATAACATCAGTATATCATGATTTGTTTATACATTCTATGGTTATTTGGGTTGTTTCCAGCTTTGATGTGTAACAAACAATGTTATCATCATCCCATGCATATTTATGAATACTCATAAACTTCCATTCCTGTGGAATATATACCCAACCATGATTCTGCTGAATTACAGGTTATGTTTATCTTCTGCTTTACTAGACGCTGCCTAGTGTTTTCCCATTGGAGTTGTTACAGTTAACATTTTGGCATTACATAAGAGTTCCAGTTGATCCACACTCCCCTATTTGTTCAGATTTTATAATTTCTTCAGATGTGCTGGATGTGTGATGCTATCTCACTGTGTTTTTAATAAGCATTTATCTGATTTCTAACAAGACTGAGCATATTTTCATCTTTATTAGGCATTTGGGCTTCTTGTGTTATAAAAATGACATTTTAGACTCTTTACCCATATCTCTATTTGTCTTTTATTTTTGATTGGTAAGTATGTTTTGTTTATTCTGGATACAATTTATTTGCCTGTTATGTTCATTTAAAAATCTTTTCCCACTCTGCAACTTGCCTTTTTACTTTCAGTAGGAAAGGAAATAGGAATTACATTACAAATGTTATGGGTCATTTTTGCAAAGGAAAGATTTCTTAAACAAAAACTAAGATATAAAGAAGAGTATTAAAAGCATCAATCATAGAAAAGTAAGAATTTCTGTCCATATAACATTTGAAAGATGAAAGAAAGGAGGGAGGGAAGAGGGAAATGAAAGGGAAAGAAGGAAAGGAACAAAGAATCAAGAAAGAAACCATAAGTAAATAGAAGATATTATAAAGCAAATACCTGATGAAATATAGAGATATGATAGATAGTGTTACAAATCAATAACAGAAAAAAACAAAGGTAGACGAGAGAAAGAACTAAAAATATTCACAAAGATGATACACAAACAATTTATTAATGTGAAACTAAAAGCTTAGCTATAATATGTGATAGGAAACACTGAGAAAAGCACAATGGCCTTGGACTCTTTCCCTTGCCTGTTACCCTTTTCTCTAAGGACCCAGTCATAAGAAGATAAAATGAGCCAAACATTAATTGAGTAATTAATATAAAAACAGAAAAAAAAAATAAAATGAAAAAATCTCTAAAATATTAGAACATAGACTTTATTGCTTTGGCTTCTCTCCATCACAATACTGCAAAGTTGAAACTTTCCTGTATCATAACACAAACCAGAAAAGCCAATATTCATCCGGAGGAAGTCAACAGATTCTCAGTATGTTAGTACTCTATCATAGTTACCCACAGAGTGAAATAGTAGGTCCCAAGTTGATATACTATGATTTAGTGGATTCTGAAAGTAAGACAATAAAACCCTGGTAACACAACAACATTCTGAAGATGTCCAACAGAGTTGGCTGCAGACTTAATTGTGATAGCATGTAAAGTAAGCTATGAGTTTTCAATAATTACTTGGAGGGTACTCTGTAGGGTGTTTTGAGTTTCAGCCACACTAAGTAGGTACCAAGAGCAGGATAATTAGGAGCCTCATCTTTATTGCCAAACTGATGAAGACCAGTAGACCAACACTAATACTTTGATATCCCATCAAGGATTGTCAAGAGGGAGGGGTGCATCTGCACTATAGATCCATCACAACTAGGAAGTAATGAGGAATGTATGCTCATTCAGGTCATTAAATTAGCAGCTGAACTGTGCTGTGTCATACAGGTGGACACCTGCACAGGTTGTGTTAATCTTTATAGTATAAACCAAAGAACAAGGAAAGATTGTAATACTACTATATCATATTTCTGGTATTAGGGTCTCTAAAGGGTAGGATATAGACAAGGGAAAAGAATTCTAAATAATGGATGATAGATAGATGGATGGATGGATAGATAGATAGACAGACAGACAGACAGACAAACAGATAGATAGAAAGAAAGATAATGCCACCTTCCAGAAAGTGGAGCATAATTCTTTCCCCTGGACTATAGCATGGACTTAGCAATTCAATTCCAAAGAATGCAGTATAGAAAATGAAAAATAGCAACTTTACAGTTAAGACACTTAGCAGATAACAACTTAACCAAGTCATCAGGTTAATATCATCAGTGATAGATCATATTGATATTGAAAGTGACCCATGACATGATGTCATGAGAAAAACACTTCATCTCTGTGATATTCTTTCCCAAAACTCATATCCCTAGTTTAACTGTGATAAAAACATAAGAGGAACCCAAATTTAAGGACATTCTTTAAAATATCTGACCAATACTTGTCAAAGCTGTCAAGGTCATCAAAAACAAGGAAAGTCTGAGAAACTGTCACAGGTTAGAGGAACAAGGAGACCTGATGACTAAATACAACATGGTAGCCTGAACCTGAACCTGGAACAGAAAAAGGACATTAGTAGAAGGACTGGTGTAATTTGAACAGAATCTGTAGTTTAGTAGTAGTATTGCACCAATGTTAATTTCTTAATTTTGGCAAATATACTATGGTTAAGAAAGATGTTAACATCAGGGGAAGCTGAATGAAGCAACTCTCTGTACTATCATGGAAAGTCTTCTATTAACTAAAACTATCTCATAAGTAAAAGTTTATGTAATTAAAAAAAAAAAACTAATATGATGAAACAGGTGATGAAGTAAGTTCTACAGACCATAACTAAAGTCCCTACAAACAAAAATCTGGGGGTGTTTTCACAACATCCTATGCTAACACTTCAAAGAGAAAGTTTTTGAGTTTTGGTTAATATATGGCTCAGGAGAGACAGAAAATGATATTAGAGTCTCCAAGGCTCTATATTAAGATCATCTATGAACACAAAGTAGCTTATCTTCAGTGCCTGTGTCTGATAACTTAACACAATTAAATAGGCACTGTTCAATCTGATAGCTTTTGAATCCATGCCAGTAAGAAAGAAAAAATCTTCCATGTTAGTGAAATTATTGAAACAAGACTGAACAAAAAGGATGAAATAATTAAATCTTCTGCAATGGACTCAACTAAAGCAGGGGAAAGCAGGGACTACATAGATTCCAATGGTGCCAAAGAAATTCAGAGTTCATGTGTTCCCATGGAGATATTACCAATTCTCATCTTACTAACGTTAACTATGGAGGAAAAGTGGATGGAGGGTGAGCCAAGAGTTGCTTCCTGGTTAGAAGTCTTTTAATTGTTTGCTTTGACCCTGGTTCAGCAATTCAAGGACAAACTTGTACTACTTGAAGGCTTCTGATGTAGGGGTTGTGCTGGGGCCTCCCCAGGATGAAGATCTTATAGGAAAGAAAAAAAAAAAACCATAGAGATGTTTCAGGAATCTGCATGTAAAATTTTGCTACCAGCGGAAGTGAAATGAGCATAAGCCACTAAGGTATAACCACCTGGTATTCTGAGAAAAACCATGTCATTAGTCAGGAAACACGGACATGATGACCAGAGCAACACTGGAGCCATGACATCAAAGAGTAACAAACTAATCACTGTCCTGCAAGAACCAGTGTGTCCCTGACACAAAATTCAACATTTTGTGAAGCAGGAACACCTAACAGTAGTCACTAGTTGCATGAGAAGAAATGTTTCTTGAAATATGCAACAGAAAGAGGAAATGGTCTTCATAGATTTGACACCAAGAATTGCATCAGAGGATGCCAAAAAATACCAGAGTTGTGAGCTGCATGGGGCCCTTTAACAAATCCCATACATTAGACACATGAGTGACAACAGCCCTCCTTGTTCCCCTAAGAGACCTTCGGACAACAAAGCCAAGACATCCACCTGAGGATAGGAGCAGAGAGAGGAATTGCCATGTCAACATCAAGTCCTTATGTAATTTGCCATCTCAGGGGAACTCCACAGAGGAGGACCAGGTGAAAAGACTGGCTGGTGAACTCTAAGGACTAGATGAAAGGGCAAGGGGAGTATGTCCCAGGTGGGGGCAGACTGCATCCCTTTTGGATGGTAGAGAGTTGAGGACTCCAATGGTGGAATACATTTCAGAGAACTAAGAAGTATGACTGGGAAAGTCAGCTGAGGAACCACCTGGCCAGGTCTCAGTTCTAAGGTATTGCCTGAGACTTGAAGATAAATGCAAGCTTTGAGGCTTTGCAGAAACTAAAACTGAATTTCCCAGATTCAGGATGAACTCTCTCTGGAGGCTAAGGCTTCAGGGAGTCAAAAATGGAGTAGAGAAATGGGTGGACAGTCAGCTCCCCAAAAGGCATGATGTAAAATTCATACTGTGATGGCCCCACCCAGTGTGTCAGGAATGGTGTCACGCAAATACTCACGCAGTATAAATACTCTGGCAGATGGAGTTTCCAGGAGTTTGCCCAGAACGGTCAAAGAGTCCTGGTAAATGACTGTCTTTTGTTCCACCTTCTGGAAATAGATATATCTTTTAGGGTAAAGATACTTCCAGGGAACTATAAAGATTTTTCTGAAGGGAAGATAATGAGTTTGGATTCTGGCTTTGTCTCAATGGAAAAAAAAAACCCAGATCAGGGCACATCTGGAATAGCAAACAGCAGAGTGTCTCCCAGTGCTTCATGAAATACAAACTGACAAGCTATTTCTATAGCCTGAAATTTAAAAATATATATATTTTCTCCACTATTTTTATGAGGGCTCATGTGGCAGACAGACAGACTATCCTAAATCTATTGTTTCATCAACTTTCATATTTGAATGCAACCTGAGTTTTTCTAATTCTAATTAGCCAAAAACACACATATAGGATCTTTTTTCTTAATAATATTTTATGGTTTTGATGGTATGCCATTATGGCAGAACTCAGCCCTTACATACCCACAGATATTGCCAAACAATATACTTCTGAGAATCTCAGGGTGGTATTATCAAATGATCATTAATCAATTGCATTCAGAATCCCTTTGAGCAAAATCACAATTTAATTTGGCATTCATGCTCCACCAGGCATTCTCTTGTTAATACTACGTCCATGAACTTTGGACTACATGTGATATTAAAACTGCAAGATGCTTTCTTGTAAGAAAATAAATGTTTCCTCTTTGTAAACTTATTTGGTACTCTTCAAAAGACCCACAACAGTGCTCTTATGCCTTTAGAAATGAAACTTAAATCCAAAGAAGTTCATCCTAAATCAGTCCAAGAAATAACACTCCAAGAGTTATTTATAATTTCTTTTTTAAGCAACATATATATCTTACCCACAGCTGTTTGTACTTGGTCTTCTTTCCTGAAGAAACCTACAAGTATCAATGAACTATATTTTTATTAGTCTTGAGGCACAAAGCCCAGAATGACATGCCTTGAATTATTCTAAGACACATTCTGCTCATCAAACTCTACCCCCGTCCCTTCTCCCTAGTCACTCCTCATCTCATAAATAACATGACTTCCTGATTAAACTTTTTTATACTCTTTTGAGACAGAAATTCTTACCCTTGCCTATTTTTGCCAACTGCATCTGCCTGTGGGAATAGAACTTGCTCTCCATACTACAACTTGATAAAATAATGTTCTGTTCAACACCATATGGAACATTTGGTAATACTAATTTCCATTCCTGACTTAGTATCACTAATTTCCACAGAATATTGCTGCCTTTCTCACTCTTAAATTAGGACAAATGCCAAAGTAAACAAACCTTGTTTCTTCACGTGTGTGTCTGGTATTGCTGACCTCCTATTCAGAAGTTGGCCCTTGCAGTGCTAAAACCCAGCTCCAGTCATTCTAGATTGCTCCTTCTCATGTGACTTACTAGCAAATCCATGTAAGTTGAATGACAAGTCACTGCATGGTTTCTGTTTTCTGGTATGGATATCATCAAAAATCTTCATATGTTTCTTTGACTGCTTTTTTTCTTCTTCATGTTTTTCTTTGCTAGATCTATTGCATATGTGCCACCTAAAATAATTTTCAGAAGTGGATGATGTATAAATAATGAATGTAGATAAATATAAAATTTGTTAAAGAGAGCAAATTTATAATAGCAGAACCTGAACTAGAATGTATTTTGCTCTTATCAGTCTCAATTTAGTTCTCTCTCTCACTGTACTATGCTGATTTTTAAAACTTTAATAAGAATATTTTTATCATTAACATATTATCTTACAATATTCATTCTATGGAAAAAATACAATTATAATTATTTTTAACAATATGTAGAGAGACAGAATTCTAAGATAGTCCCTAGGATTCTGTACCTAGTGTGCACTTCCTGTAGAATTCTCTCTCCTTGAGTGTAGGCAGGACCTGTGGATATGATGGATGGTCTCTCCTGTGATTAAGTTATCTTATATGACAAATATGAGGGGATTTTGAAGATGTAATTAATAGCCCACATTATTTTATTTTGTGTTAATCAAAAGGAAGATTACTCTGTAGGCTTGACTTAATCTGGTGAAAATCTTTAAAAGTGGGCTCTTGCAAAGAGAGAGATTCTCCTACTGGCTTGATGTATGTGTCATGTTGTGAGAATGTCAGTAAAAAGCCATGTGGTAGGAAACTGTGGGAGCCCCTAGGATCAGAAAGCAGCCTGCAGTCATTAAGAAAGTGGAGACTTCAGTCCTACAACCACAAACAACCTGAATGAACTTGGAAGAAGACTTCTTTTAGCCAAAACTTCAATTGCAGTCTTATGATACTCTAAGCAAGGAACCCAGATGAGTTGCATCTGGACTCACTCAAGACCCACAGTAACTGTGAGATAATAAATATATACTGTTTTATTAAAGCCACAAGTCTGCAACAATTTGTTGTATAACAAAACAAAACTAATACAGTACCCTTTATCCTACACCACATATTTCATTCATGTCATAGAATCCACTGAAGATTCTTTGGAGAATTAAAATAAATATATCATCCTTAAACTTTTTTCATGTTTTAGAAGCTGCTATAATTGTCACTGATTTTGTAATATTTGCATTTTCCCGTCTCAAATTGATTTTATTATAAGCCATTTCTCTTCTATTTTGATGGTGATTCCGATTTGAATAGTACTTCCTACCAGTCTATTCATCCTTCCTGGTTGTGTGCTACTCTCACAAACAGTGAAGGATCTGGCATTTTACCTTACCTGTATGCCAAGGAGATAACCTGCCATAATTTCACAGATTCTGTCAGAGAGCAGAGACTTCTGGGTATGAGACAACGGACTTTACCATTGACGGTGTAGTGGCAACCATGAGGTTCATATTGGTGGCACTTACTCTCAGTTCTCAAGGGTCCTGTGTGTATGTTGCTCACATAGTGAGACCGTGTCATAGCTGAGGAACTCTGACCTACAGTTGGGCTCCTAGACCTGCCAGTCTTTCCCTTGATGGCAGATACTGCATTTATTATTTTTGAAAACAAACAAACCTGCCTTTTGCTTCTGAAGTAGACTTATCTCTGTCTTCCAAAGCTGCCTACTTTATAAACACTCTTGAAAAGACACTCCTGAACAAAAACTGAAATATCTCTTCTCAGAAGACATGCAGAAGTGTGAGACAATAGGGAGAATTGCCTCTTTTCAGCTATTAAGTTCTGTACTTACCTTCTTAAAACATTTTATTTTACAGTGAAAATTTAGATCTTTAGTTGGTTAAGTGAAGCATTTACATTTCTGGCTGCATTCTGCTGCTTTTGAGATGCAAGCCAATAATTTTAATGCACTAAATTCACACTAAGATACACCCATTTATATCTGCAGTTAATATCTTCATCTATCTACATTCCCACCCTGACTCACAGAGAATAGGATGTTCTCTCACAATTCTTTCTCTCATTTTCATCTGCTTAGCCTGAAGAATGGCTGAGTAAGTGGATATAGACTCTCTCCATGGGACTGGTCAAGCACAGACACTAACATCTGAGTAACAAGCTCTAGATTCAGCTTATGGGAAGAATGTACCTCAGTGGAATAAAGGTCATATATGACAAGTCCACAGCTAACATTATACTCAATGGTAAAAAACTGAAATTATTTTCTCTAAAATCTGAAATAAGACAAAGCTACTCACTATTACCACTTTAATTTAATAGTGTTGTAAGTCCTAGCCACAGCTGTTAGACAAGTAAAAGAAATTTTAAAATCCAAATTGGAAAGGAAGAAGTAAAACCATCATTGTTTAAAAATGACAAGACACTACATAGAGAAAATTCTATCGACACCACCAAACAAGCTATTAGAACTCATCAATGAAGTCAGTGAAGTTTCAGGATAAAAAAAGTAATATACAGAAAGCTGTTACATTTCTATACACTAACAACAAATCAGAAAGAGAAATTAAGAAAAAATCCAATTTACAATTGCATCAAAAAGAATAAAATACATAGGAATAAGTCTAACTTGTACTTGAAAAATTATGACACTGATGAAAAAAGCTGAAGATGACAATAACAGGTAGAAAGCTATATAACATGCTCATGAATCACAAGAAATAATATAGTTGAAATGACCAGACACCCCAAGGCAATCTATAGATTCAATGCAATCCTTATTAAAATACCAATGGCCAGTTTTTAACAGAACTAGAACAAATAATTCTAAAATTTGTACAGAAACATGTAAGACCCTGAAAATCCAAAGCAGTTTTGAGAAAATAGAGCAAAAAATAAGCACAAAATGGATTAAGACTTAAATGTAAGAAATGAAACCATAAAACTCCTAGAAGAAAATATAGGTGGTACATTTTTTGACATCAGTCTTAGCAATATATTTTTTGGAGATGTATTCTTAGGCAAGGGGAACAAAAGCAAAAATTAACAAATGGGAATATAGCAAATTAAAAAGCTTTTGTGCAATAAAGGAAACTATCCAAAAAAAATGAAAAGGCCTCCTACTGAATGGGAGAGGATATTTGTAAAGAATATAACTGATAAGGGGTTAATATGCAAAATATACAAAGAATTCATACAACTCAACATCAAAAAACAAACATCTCAATTAAAAAATGGGCAGAAGACCTGAATAGACATTTTTCAAAAGAAGACATAAAGATATCTAACAGGCACATGAAAAGATGCTCAACATCACTAATCACAAGGGAAATACAAATCAAAACCACAATGAAATATCACCCCACACCCTTCAGAATGGCTATTACCAAAAGGACAAGAAATAACAAATGTTGTGGATTATTTGGAGAAAAGAGAACCATTGTACACTATTGGTGGGAATGTAAATTGACGCAGCCAATGTGAAAAACAATATGAAGATTTCTCAGAAAAATAAAAATAGAACTACTATATGATCTAGCAATTCCACTTTTAGGTATTTTCCAGTATTTTCCCAAAGAAAACAAAACCACTAATTAGAAAAGATGTGTGCACATATTTTCAATATTTAAAAAGTTTTCACAAAAGCTTTTGTTTCAAGAGAGACCTGTACTTTTCATTCTGTTAATATTGCTATTTAAAAATAAAAGTGCATTAGTTATAAAAGCCAAGACATGGAAACAACCTAAGTATCTATCAAAAGATAAATGAGTAAAGAAAATGTGCTGGATACACACACAATGGAATATTATCCAGCCATAAAAAAGGAGACCTGCTATTTGCAACAATTTGGATGAAACCTGAAGGCATTATGCTAAGTAAGATAAGTCAGAGTGAGAAAGACAAATACCATATAATCTCACTTTAATGTGGAATCTAAAAAAAATAACACAACAAGAACAACAACAACAAAAGCTAAACTCATTGGTAGAGCAGATTGGTAGTTGCCAAAGGCAGGGTTTTGTGGATGGGTGAAATATACGAAAGGGCTCAAAAGCTACAAACTTCCAGTTATTTAATGAATGAGTCCTGGAGATATAATTTACAACAGGGTTAGTTACAATAATAATGGATGGTTTATCTGAAAGTTACTAAGAGAGTAGGTCTTAAAAGTTCTCAACACAAGAAAAATACATAACTGTGTGTGGGGGTACATTAACTAGACACTGTGGTGATTGTTTTGCAATATATACGTATATCAAATAATTATGTTGTATGCTTGAAACTAATATAATATTGTATGTCAATTATACCTCAATGAAATAAATAAATAAGTAAATACTATTATATTACTAATTATAGTCTCTAAAAAAAAATACATGAGCCTCATCTTCAGTGACACCCATTTTACTTTATATTGATTCACAGTAGTTGACCATTTCCATTACTTTCTACACAGTTAATAATTTTGATTAATCCTAGTTTTTTAATCTTTTTTTCTATTACTCCTAGTAGAATGTAAACTCTGTGAGAGCATGCTTCTTTGTCTATTCACTGCTATATTCTCACCACTGAGAAAAATGTCCCATAAATATGTGTGAAGTGAATAAAAAGTAGAGACTTTTTTTTTAACTAAATTAGGTTATAGTTTTTTTTAATTCTTGGTATCATAGTTAATTTATTGTTCTTTTTTTTTCAAAATTCCTTAGAATTTGTAACTTCTCAAGATAATAAGAAGGTAATTAATTTCTTTTACTTATTTATTTATTTTAATGGAGATACCAGGGATTGAACCCAAGACCTTGTGCGTGCTAGGCATGTGCTCTACCACTTAAGTATCTCTCCACCCCTAGAGATGTTAAGTTTATCCCATGTGAATTTTTAAAATAGTGCTGCTTCAATTATAAAATAATTTGAGAAGGTGAGATTTTGCTGATGTTCTATAAATCATGTATGGGAGATGGCTAATTATTTAAGCCATTCAGAAGGTCAGGTGTTGAGCACCTCTGACATTTTAATTACCTTATCAATATTTTCCACATTTTTAAAAAGAATCCCCTTTTTCTATATACCTGCAAATTTTTCTTCCCAATTATTAGGCAAATCAGTGCCATCATATTAGAAAGTTCTCCTTAAAATAAAAATTCAAATGTCGAAGGAAAACTTTCTGCTGTTTTTAAATTGTTAATTTTTGGTCTAATGAGAGGTGTGTACTAAGAAGAGCTTCTTGTATAACAATTGGTGTGTTCACCATCTCTGTAGAAGCAAGAAAACCAAACAAAAAGGAAAATAAGTCAAATGAGCCAATAAACAAATGATGATTTGAGTGTTACTAAAATTTAGTTTCTAGAGAGCTTCCACTTTCATTCCTGCTTCATATAATAAGTGTTAGGTCAAATTCACTTAAATTGTAACATTAACTTGTGGTGTTGGACAAATTGAATCATAAAATCTTACAATTCTTCAAGCATATAAAGAATAAACCTCTCAATAGTGTAGAGAAAGTTATCACATATTTACCACATCTGCTACTATCTGAAATAAATTAACTTTTTATGTCTTAAAAAATAATTATCCAGACAGAAATAAATACAGTAATGATTCTTTTTCTAAAATTGTCAATATCATTAGAAGGACCAGAGTTCATGACACAAAAATACTAAATGAACTATACATTAATATTAATGTAGTCCTTTGGGAGGGGAGGGAGCTAATAAAAGGCTCACAAAACTTTTCTCCTAGCTTAATTTCAAATACAAAAGTAGAAGACTGTTTCTGTAATGCATACACAATATAGATAAAAAGAAAAATTTTATAGTTTGTCTTTCTTCTCACAAGTCAGGTGTTCATTTTTGTTGAAAAAAAGTCACTTGGGGGAAATTAATTTTATTGTTCTAGTTCAGTGAGTTGTGAATTCTACACTTCCTTGATTTTATCCAATAAAGAATTAGAAATATGACTTGTGCCACAAATTTTACTGAACATAAGAAAAAGCTAAGATTTGAACCAATTCAGAGACCATATCTACCCATATCCCTCTGGGTTAAGAAGGAAATGGAATGTGGATTTATAGTGTTTTAAATCACTAATATGAAACATTAGCAGAACTAACTTTAAATCCATAACCAGGATTGTGTTAAATGGGAGATATATTTCCATCTAAAAACATTCATCCAATAAGCATATTAACCAAATCAGATTTCTTTAAAATGCATATTTTTTATCTAGATATTTTTATGTAGAACCAGCCAAATGAAAGGTAGTAACCAGAAAAAAAAAGAAAAGATAAAAGACAAGAACAATCATCTATTCTAGAAAATTATTTTTTACAGAAGAGCAAAGTAAGACCCAGAAGATAAAATGACTTGCCAAGGGGTTCATATTTATCTACATTAGACCTAACCTAGGACTCTGAATTTTCAATAAATACTTGAACCATTGTACAAATTCTAATACATGAAATAAGAATTTAACATAAATATCTGACATATAAGTATTTAAAATTATGTTTACTCTGTTCAGTAGGGTGCTGAAGCCCCCTTGCTCTGCCTTTCAAGAGGTGATTTTGAAATTTTCAGGAATTTTGCAAGACAGTTTTAAAATACAGCCATTTTAAAAAATAATAAATTATATAAATTTACAATTAAATAAATGATGTTAGAAACAAAAATAATTACTTAAAACTCATCCCTTCCTAATTATTGTATTACATGTTGCTATTATCTATAACCTTGACATTACTGTATCTTTGGAATCTTGATGATGGAACTATTGCATAATGGTGTGCGAAGCCAGGTCTCTTCCAACTCTGTATTCACTGGCATCATGTTAGTAGCTGAAAGCTGCCATGATAAGAGGATTTTTCTCACAGCAGACACTCTAAATCAGGGCTTGATTTATTATTTTATTGATTGTCTATATTTAAAAATAATGGAGAAATTTCTAATATTTAGGTTAAACTTAAAAGTGTGCCATATCTATAGTTGCTGCACTCCAAATTATGCAAAAAATTGAGAAAATATTTTTCCATATTTCAAGAATTATCCGTAGGTTTAACTAAGAAATGGCTCATTTCATTGACAAACAAGGGAAGTTTTGACATGTATGATCATCATCTCACGTTCATCTTATTCATTAGCATAAAAGAACATATCATTCAACATGCGTGTTAGAACTACATTCATTTGTCAGTTAACAACCACAGTTTGGTTACAAACATAAGAGTTTGGCAAAAATCAAGTAAAGTATTATGTAAGAATAAATTTGCTATATATAATTTAAGATAAAGATTATTATATGTATTTTATTACTTGTAAATTGTATACCACACATATTTATCTGTAAATTAATACTGAACTTTTGTAGGTATATTTATGCAGATGTCTTTCCAATGATGGTTACTGTCATTTAACAGCTCAACATTTTGTATATCTATATCTGTATCTGTATCCATCTATCTGCCCATCTATCATCTATCTAGTTAATGCCCTCCTTAAAATGGGAATCAATCAACCAATCTTTATACAAAAGAAACTTTAAAGACACTCAAATCATTTTAACTTTATAAGGCATATTATTTTTGTTTTGTTTTGATTTCTTTATGTTATACAGTTATATTTATCTCTAAAAATAACGTATCTCCAAAAAATAATGTTACTGTAATGCATTTCATTTCCTTTAGTGAAGGCAGAAAAGAAGAAGGCTGTCTATTCACTCTCTGCCCTCTAGGTTACAGTCCCCCTTATTTCCTCTATCATCTTCCTTTCACTTCTCTTCCCACTGCTCCAGATTTTTTCCTCACCATCACCATAATTTTCGGTCAAAACCATATATATGACTGTGTAAATCCTTCCAACTTCCCTTTAGAATAAAGATGTCCCTTATTAGGTCAAAAAAGTAAATATATATTTACAAAAACCAATTCTAACAATTTAAAATGACATAGTTGACCGGGGTTGGCAAAATTTTCCCAACCCCACAAAACATGTGTTAAAGTCCTAACTCCCAGAAACTCATAATGTGACCTTATTTGGAAATAGCATCTTTACAGAGTTAATCAAGTTAAAGTGAAAATAAAGACATTAGGGTGCACCCTAATCCAAGAAAATAATACAGAGTTATAAATTGAGAGATGGAAAGATGTAATAATATTGAACCATCTGAAGTGTTTCACATAGTTTTTGAGTTCAGTTTAAAGTCCGTTTTAAAAGATTTATATAAAACATTTGGTTATTAGTACGTAAGAGGTCAGAATTTGAAGTCCTTTGTATATTGTACCAATTGGGCTCAGATTTCTCACTGAAACTGATCATAGTGCTATATTCTAAAAGTCATATTGTCTTACTGGTTCTGGAGGATAATGGCATTGTGAGAATGACAGCTTATGGAAGTGGTACACTAAAGCATGGCTGAATTTTTGGAAATTTGAGTTACAGATGATAATATGTATTACTGCTTAGCTGGAGAGTTACAATTTACTCACATCCCAGATGTCGATAACTGTACAGGGGCATTGCCAAGTGTTCTCCAACAGAATAACATCATATGTAGACTCATTTGTCTTTGGAAAATGAAGACTTCCCATATTAAATATAAAGGATAGCAAATGGAAATATTTTAAAAATTGTTTTGAAGTTAATCCAGCTGATAACAAGGATTTTAAGGAAAATGACTAAATAAAAATTAGATGTTCCCCTGAGTAGTGGATCAAAGGAGGGAAAAGAAGTAGCAGAGTTTACCATACAGTAGGAATTCAGTAAATTTGTCCTGATTGGTGTGAAAATATGACAAAAGGACTTACTTGATATGTAATATTAAAAGAAATGAAATCAAGTAATAACTTTAAACCAGGTATTTTTATGTAATGCAGATTATGAAACAAATGGACTGGAATCAGTTCAACAAAACAACATTTGTGTCCCAGGTGAAATGCAGTGAAACTTGAAAGAAGCACTCTGGCAAATACCAAACTGAAAGTGAATTGTCCATTTTCAGGTGCAGTGGGTCTAGATTTAGTGAACTTATAACAATGAAGGATCTTCAACCAGGGGAACTCTCAAAGAGTGATTCAAGATCTTCAAGGTTTAGGAATGGTTCCACAGAGGAATCATGTGTTTTTAATGTGATACATTATATGTACCACACTAGAAAAAGAATAAGAAGAGACATCTTACTAAAATTAACTAGGTACTTGGAACTTTCTTAAATATTTTAAGAGTTTTAAGTAAAAGAGGTAAGTAAGAGTTTTAAGTAAATGTCCTCTACTCTAGGGCATTTCTGGATTTGGGGACATTGTTGTCTGAATATCTTTTTCTAGCAGAAAACAAAATGAGTAGAAATTGTGTATTATTTTATTGACACTAGTGGAATCCAAGCAAAAAATAAAATCTACATGGAAGGAGCTATGAATATCTAAGTAGTGATGGATAATGCCGAAATCTTATACTTCAGGGCTATAAACTCATAAGAGGTAGCTTAGATCTCAAGATTACAGTGGGTGTTATGTTCATATGGTAAGATGTTAGAATTGTTAGAATAAGTTGATTTAACATCACATCTGTTTAATGTAATTTGAAAGCCTTTTTGAAACAATTTCAAAAATAAGTGCTAATGTCAGGGTTTGAAGTTGAATTGGGACTATGTTGCACAGCTGTACTGATAGATTAATGCTAACACCAGTCTGCTCAAAATTTATTCACATATCCAGGTTTTTATGAAAATTAATTTCTGAAGTTGCTGTGTTTATCAACTCCCTGGCACAATGTCAGTTGAGCACCCAGCTTAGTTCTTAGAGCATGAAGTGCTAATTATGTTTTTTCCCAACTTTAATAAAGGTGAAAAATATTGGCAGTTACCAACAGTTTTGCAAAATTGTATCTGTCTTCATGAAGATTTACATATTTCAAAGTATCAGGCTGAATTTTACATTGTTAAATTTTCATATTCCTATTGTGAGTTTGAAGGCATGGTACTTAGGGGAAACTTTTGAATAAAAATATTTATTACTGTAAATGATGCTAGGTGAAAAAGATGCATTATTTTAAGATTTGTTTATAATTACCTCCTACTTAAATGAATGTAATTCTAATAGTATCATTAATTATAAAATAAGTAAAATATTGATACTATCATAAAAATGCACTTTTAGAGTTTTATGTTTTAATAAGCTGGGAACCAGTAGTTGGAAGTGACATAGAGAAAGCATTTCTACTCTGCTCTCTATACTAGTTTCCTAGGGCTTCCATAGCCAGGTACCACAAACTGGGTGGCTGAAACAAGAGAAATGTGTCTCACAGTTCTGGAGGCTACTAGTTTGAAATTAAGGTGTCAGCAGGACCACGTTCCCCCTGAAAGCCACAGGAAAATCCTCCCTTGCTTCTTTCTAGCTTCTGGTGGTTTACTGACAGTCTTCAGCATTTCTTGGATTAGTGCATTATCACTTCAACTCACTGTCTTCTCAGGATTTGCTCCCCGTTTCTCTGTCTTCACAAGGTACTCTTAGAATAGCAATAGTTATATCAAATAAAGGTCCCACCCCATTCCATCCCACCTATAGCTTCATCTTAATTACATCTGTAACAATCCTATTTCCAAATAAGATGACATTCTAAGGTGCTGGAGGTTAGTGCCTCGACATGTATTTTTGAGGGAGATGCAATTCAATCTATAATATCCTTCCCTTGTAATAAGAGGAACAAAAGAAAGAAGAGACAGAGATGACAAAGAGTGGGACAGGGAAAGAGGGAGGGAGATGAAAAGAAAAGAGACCATCACAATTCAAGCCACAAGTGACAAATTTTAGCCACCATATAGAGTGACATTTGGAATGAAAGTCCAGGGAGGATAGATGGATGGATGGATGGATAGATAGATAGACAGACAGACAGGTAGACAGACAGACCAATGTTATTGACTCACAATACAAAAATATCTTCAACATAGAAAACATCAGGATTCCTTTATTTTGAAAGATATTCTTTGGGTAAATGAGGACGCAATCTGTAAGCCCTTCTTTATGCTGAAGATCAGCAGATCAACTGAATAAAAAACCATTGTAAATATCTTCACAATATCACCTAATAAATCATTTTATAATATGTACTCTATTTCAAATTGGAACAGTAAATAGTTGATGTTAAAAGAGTTTATATTTGTATAGCAACAAATACAGCAACCTGAGGGGAACATGAAGGCAGGATACAGAAGATGCTGATCATGGAAAGAGTTACCAGGTTAGATAAAGGTCAAGGAAAACCACAGCTTCACAGGAGGATTCTTCTATGTATATATTTCTAAATAGATAATGGCTAACCATCTCTCCATTAATTATTTTATCATCTTTTACAAATCCAAATTTGAAGGAGAAAATTGAGATACTAACACAAATAAATAACAGAGTAGGTGAAATATAACCTGACTTTCACAAATAATAAGATATTAGTGGTCAAAATGTGGAGAAAATAAATTTGGGGCACTCTAGATAGCATGCTGCCTTAACCAAGTTCCATTTCTGTCACCTGTGTTATATGTTAAAATGATACTAAAATATAGGGAATAAAATGTAGCATTCAAGGAGAAATATTTCTTTTTGAAAAATAGACTCAAACAACACTTCAACATTTCCTTCTACTGTTCCATTTACTCTTTTTTAAAATTAAAGATTAATTGACTTACAATATTAGTTTCAGATGTACAATGCAGTGATTCAATACTTTTATATGTTATGAAATGATCACCACAATAAAACTAGTTGTCATCTGTCAAAATACAAAATTATTACAATATTATTGACTATATTCCCCATGCTGTACATTACATCTCTGTGATATTTATTTTATACCCAGAAGTTTGTACCTCTTAATCTCATTCACCTATATTACCCATCTTCCCCTCATCTCTTGGCAACCACCAGTTTGTTCTCTGTGTCTATGAGTCTATTTCTGTTACGTTTGTTTTGTTTTTTCAGATTCCACATATAAGTGACATCATACGGTATTTGTCTTTCACTGATTGATTTAACATAGCATAATGTCCTCAAGGTCTATCCATGTTGTTGCAAATGGCAAGATTTCATTCTTTTTTGGCTGAGTAATATTCCATTGTGTGTGTGTGTGTATGGATATATATGTGTGTGTGTGTATATATGTGTGTGTATATATATATATAAAACATTTTGTTTATCCATTCATCTATCAGTTTACATTTAGATTGCCTCCATGTCTTGGCTATTGTAAATAATAAAGCAATGAAAATAAGGGTGCAAATTTTTTTTTTGAATTACTGCTTTCATTTTCTTTGGATAAATAACCAGAAGTGGAATTGCTGGATCACATGGGAATTCTATTTTAATTTTCTGAGAAACCTCCATATTGTTTCTCATACTGGCTGAACCAATTTACATTCCCACCAATCGTGCATAAGGGTTCCCTTTTCTCCACATTCCTGCCAACACTTTTTATTTCTTATCCTTCTGATGACAGTCATTCTCACAGATGAGGTGAGGTAATATCTCATTGTGGCTTTGATTTGTATTTCTTGATTACTAGTAATATTGAGCATCTTTTCATATACCTATGGGCCATCTAGATGTCTTCGTTGGAAAAATGTCTATGCAGGTCCTCTGCACACTTTTATTTAGATTGTTTGGGGGTTTTTGATATTGAATTATGTGAGTTCTTTACATGATAGCTTCCTTTGCTGTGCAAAAGCTTTTTAGTTTGCTGTTGTTCTATTTGTTTATTTTTTCTTTTCATGCCCTTGTCTTAGGAGACAGATCCAAAAAAGTAATGCTGAGATGGATGTCAAAGAGCTTACTGCCTATGTTTTCTTCTAGGAGTTTTGTGGTTTCAGATCTTACATTTAAATATTTGTTCCATTTTGAGTTTATTTTTGTATATGATATAAGAGAGTAGTCTAGTTTCCCTCTTACTTATTCTTATATAAGCTTCTGAATCTGAACCAAACTGCATTGATACAGATATTCTTATTGTAAAATTATTTGATAAATAATTAGAATGAACTAATTTATATTAGTTCTAATTTATATTAGTATTTATCACATGTCAATTACCAACCTATTTTTAATATAATATCAACACATGAACATGCTGCTAAAATCTTTGTAAAAGAGTTAAATTATCTTGTATCTAATTATTTCTTTTAGACACTGGGCTCAGAGTGTGCTCCAAAACTCTACAGACAGTGAATCTGCCCAAATGCACATAAGAAGATGTCTAAAGAATGTAAAACATAAGTGTATTGACTATAATTCTATAAAAATGACAAGTAATAAATTCTCAAGTGCACAATTTTTGATAGAGGACAGTTCATAAATGTTATACACATTTATTGAATGGGCAATTACTGTAGCCCTGGAAGAAGTAATGAAATCCTGCTACCAGTCAGTTCAGTCAGGAGACAGAATTAACATCAGTAACTGAAGAGATAATCTCATATAGGGAATAGTTAACTAGATATAAAGTTGTTAATGAGGCAGAGAAAAAGCAAGAAGGACACTGAAATATCACAGAGAGTGATGAACATAATTACCATGAATGTAGCTACCAAACCTAGGAATATGCATTTGTTTTCCATCACTGTGTAACCAACTACCACAAATTTAGTGGCTTAAAACCACAAACTTTTATTATCTCACAATTTCTGTCACTCTAGAGTTCAGGCATGGTTGTCTGGGTCCTCTGCACAGAGCTCACAAAGCTGCAGTTAAGCAAGGTGTTGGGAGGATAGCCTTCCCATTCATAACTCTTCAAGCAAACTTAGGTTGTTGGCAGAGTTTGCTTCTTGCAGCTGTAGAACTGAGGACCTCAGGTCGTAGAGGCCACCCTTCTCTGCAGGCATAGTCAGCGGCTTCTTCTGGGCTAGCAGGAGAGCATATTTTAAGTCCTTTCACCTGAGTAAGTCAGAGCTACCCAGGAGATTTTCCTTTTGATTACCTCAAAATAAACTGGTTTTGGACCATAGAAACTTATAAGCTTGGAGGAGTGGCTCCACGGAGATGAAACTTAGACACTAAGGAGGGAATGCCAGCTGCCTGGTGCTTGTGTCTCTGAGAGAAACATGATGAGGCTTTTCTGTAAACTTTAGACAATCTATAAACAGAATTCAACTGCTACTTTGGGAGTGGCTACCTCTAGTAGGGTGAAGGAAAATTTTGAGGTAACACATAAAAGAGAAACAAGTAGCTCAGAGGAAGCTGAGAGAAAGGAATAAATGTCTTCTTTTCCCTCCAGCCTTGGCAGAGCCTCTAGAGCCAGCTGGTAAAGTATAAATATGCCTCAGAAAACAAAGACTAGAAGGATGGGGTTGGAACTGAGAGATGTTAGCTTATTAAGTCTCCTTTTTGGCTTCTCTGCACCCGTATATCTCCTTCTACACATAAGTGAACTTCCATAAGCACCCAGAACAACTCTTTGTGTCCACTTAGCAAGATGCAACTGATCTTCATAAAAATAAAGGCATTCATATTCTTTCCTTAAAATGAGGGTTGCAAACTCCCAACACTTACTGGATCCATCTTAGATGGAAGATAGTCATACTATTCATATTTAGTTTCTATTAACTACTGTTAAATTTGGTCACCATCCAGAGAGTATTCTGAAGACTGAATTATATTGTTAACTTTCAACAAAATATATTAACGGGAAAATGGAAAAAGAAGAAATATACACAAATACACACACATACATATATACCAAGCAAAAAAATAAATTATACATAGCTATAGCAGTCCTCAAGTCCTCAATTATAGTAGCTGGTTGTGCCGCCATAGTTGATAAATTCCTTTTCCACTGTCCATTCCATGTTTTCTTTGCCTTCAGCCAAGACCTCAGCTGGTCAAAGTCTGTTATTTGGCAAATTGGCAGCAATTAATTTATTATCCCTCAGATAATCCATTTACTCATCTTTTCCTTGATTTGTTATACTAGAGCTGGACCCTGGAAATATTTCTTCCTTGTCAGTTGGTACAATGTTAAGCTCTTGAGCTTAATTAGTAGTGGGTGCAAGAGGGACAAAACAGGATTAAGGCTTTTCTCTTCCTGGTTCCAGTAAACTCTCTCCTGCCTGCTCCTGTGACACATGGCTTCCAGGGTCTTTTGCACCATTCTGTGATCCTCATTCCCCAGCAAGTGTCTGTGGCAACACTGAAAGTGGCTCCTCAATGAATTCTGCTGGTATTCTCAGTGGCTTCCTGCTGAGTTTTATAGGCACAATAATGGGGTAATTTTCTGTGGAGCTTTGGCAGGACTTCTGTGGAAGCTTCCCAACAAAGTCTCAACAAAGTTTCAGAGGCCAGTTTTCTAGTAATTTTTATTTCCCCACACTAACACAAAGTTTCCTCTTTGGCAGCCTCAACCTACATGATCTTAATGAACTAATTCATCATCCAGTGGATCACAATCACATGACCTCTAATGAGATCTGAATCTCAGACTTAGAGGGGTTCTCTTGCAAAGCTGTTTCTTCCTTTGGTTCTTTGCCTCAGTCTTTGAGGTAGTGGATGCTCCCTATAGCTGCGATTTCTGCATTCTTTGGAGCTTTCTTAGCCTTTTAGTAGTTAAACCCTACTAGGGATTACTAGTTAATGTGCTCTTCATGTTAATTTTTCCTATTCAAATTCCTGTTTACTGACTAGACCTTGACTAATACAGAACTGGTATCAGAAATGGCCCAAGAAAATGTGTACAAAGATGAGATTCCGGTATTGGTTCGGTTGTGCCATTAGTCTTCGCAATGCCGAGCTCTTTGTAAATGAGAAATAGGATGATAATAATCCTTGGCATGCAGTGGCATCACAATTAATCAATCTATTACCTGTGTTTGATTTTGATGAATTGCCTACTGAAGAAACTACCTTGAGATCCAAAACAACAGCTGTACTCGAGTGTTATGGCAGAAAGGTGACAACAGGTCTGTGGTGTGGATGGAAACTCCTGAAAGAACTGCACTCTCACAAATAAAAAAATGACAAGCTCGGTTAATTTAACACTTAAGCTATGATCTGAGAACCAGGGAGTTTCTGTGACAACCTTAAAAGAATCTCTCATTTATTTATTTATTTTTGGTAGCCACAGGGCTGATGTTAAAATGAAGTGCAAAATTAAATTGAGTAGGTTGAAATCAGAATCTTACCATGTTTTTTATGTGAAAGTTAGGGCAACAAATGGCAAATAATGAGATTCAAAAACTTTTAATGAAGACATCTGTTTGGATACAAATGAAACTAAAAATCTTAAACCCCAAGTCACTCTGAGCTTTTGTTGCTAGTGGAAATAGGTTGTCTTCCTATGTCTACAAATATTAACCTACCTTTTCATGAAACCCTTGTGTTGTCATAATTTAGGGCAGATGCCTTGCAGGCGTAAGCCATTCTCCTCAAGAACCAAAACAATTACTCCTTGTTGCCACTAGATCCCTAACTAGGATAAAGTCTCAGGCTATGCCTGGAGGTCAGGAATACACCATGATCTGGAAGGAAATAGCTTACACATTAAAAGAGTGATAATATATGTATACATACATGTGTGTATTTACATGTATTTATATACACATATGTATATATGTACTTTTATATTTATATTCATTACTCAACGAAAGATTATAAGATGTACATATCAACAGAAACATCGTGAATAAGTGGGAGAGTAGATTCCGAGAGTGTCCATGAAAAAAGGTAAGGCTATATGAACCCAAATTTATTAATTTGGGTGCACTTACTTAAGACTACTAATTTAATGTGTTGGCTTAGACATTTGGAATGACCTTTAATAGGTCACTTGGTTTGATGACTGCAACTTGAACTCAATAGAGACCAATGTTTAATGAGGTGGATATGTCAGAACTTCCCCAGCATGATATGGAGGAAGGAATCCAAATGCATCAAGAATAGGACAGTTGGAATGGACTAATCACATGCAACCTACACATCTATTCCATAACTATATCCTCCTAGAAGGTCCACAGACATTCCCTGCATCAAAGTGTTGAGAAATATATTGTTGAGGGGATTCCTGCATCCTTGAAACAGTCTATGGTTTCTCTCTTTATAGCCCAGACATGACCATAGGGGATGCTGTCATTGAGATGGGTTCTTCAAAGTCAATGAGGATGATAGAATCCTAAAGTAGCAAAGTTACAACACATAAATGCCAAAGATAATATGGGAGCATTATGAAAAAAGGCAGCAGAGATGTACTGGTGATGAGAATGCCCTGGCCTACAGGGATATTTTGTTATGAATACCCAATCATGGTGTTCCTAGGAATGTAATAGATGGGAAGCCTATTAGAGTATTGCTTGCTACATGTAAAAGAAAAATTCCCTAGGTTTGAAGACTAAAGATCTTACTTAAGTTAACATAGTGGAGAATTATCCACATTGGCTCCCCTACACATGTGGCAAAGGTTTGATGGAGCATGTAGAACTTACCCTGCTACCAAGAGAGTAATATCACATCCCCATTAAACTCACCAGTTTGGCTTGTACAAAAGTCAGATGGATCTTAGATAACTGACTGGGGACAACTGCAAACAAAATTGGATAGTGACTCCAATTTCACTGTTTTTCTATATGTAGTATCTTTACTAGCACAAATCAACATGGCCCCTGGTATTGAACTATTTGATCTAGCTAATGTATTTTTCTCCATAACAATTTAAAAGGACCTCCAAAAGCAGTTTCCCCTTACGTAAATGGGTTAACATTGCATGAGCAGTTTCCTAGTGAGTAGTTCAAGGATTTCAGCCAGCTTCCCAGGGAGTCTCATAGTTCCCATAATGGTGTAGCTTCCCAGGAATTTTACCTGGTACCCAGAGGGTAGCTTCCCAGTCAGTTTCAGTGGCACCACTGCTGTCATGTTTCCAGCATGTCTCAGGAGCCCCCCTAAGTGTGTATGTACCTAGTAAGTTTCACCTTGCTTGTCAGTTTGGCCTGTTCCCTATATCTGCCATTTTTGTATTTCTTGGCATTTTTTTTTTTTACCATTTAGTAGTTAATTTATCAGTTAATAATGATTCTTTCTGTTATATTCACCTGTTCAGATTACTGCTATGGTCTTCTCCTGTCATCGGACTCTGACAGAAACAGTAGTTAAATTTTGCCACTTGGTGTCTACTCTTCTGGGATCCCATTAATCAGGGACCCCATCCCAATGGTATTTCCGTCATTATAACAGGCCTACACAGGAAAGCCACACAGAGCTCTTCAAGGAGGCTGTCCCTAATATATTTCTCAAAGTCTTACAAAAGAGAGTGTCCTCTAGGAGCTGAAAGGGTATGAAGTGGGCAGGATGGGTATGCAGGTTACATATAACAAACCAATTCCTAAATCCCTACATCCAGAGGATTTTTGGTTCCTTTTGCTACATTATGCCAAGGAAGTTCAGGCATCGCAACCTCATTATCTTAGGCCATGGTTATTTATAAGTTTGAGTTGGCCAACCAAGTAAGTCAGAGTCCTTCCAGTGACATAAGCTAACACACTAAATCTAGAATCTGTGATAAATGTATGCATATCAATAAATTTGGGCAGATTCTTTGTTATATTCCATCCTTTTTGGTTATACTCCATCCTTTTTGGTTATACTCTTACAATCCACCTCCATGAATATGTCCTGATTTTTGTTGACATAAGTTAGAAAAATATTACAATTCTTTTGATGTATAAGTGATTTTTTTTTTACCAGATCGGACTATAATTACCATCCTTACAGCATGGGGAATCTCACCATAGTTATTGATCTATTGTATATGAAAGGTGACTGGATGTGTCTAGAAGATAACTGACATCTCCTTTCAAGTCAGCTTTCTCAGGAGAGGTAATTTCAAGCCCAGAAAGGCTAGTCTCCTCAGAAACAGGATGACAAACTGCTCAGGTCACATGATTAACAGCTGTGTCGGAGTCTCAACCAGACATCCTCAAGCCTCGTTTCAGACTTCCACTCCTTCGCTCAGTGCTTTAACCTTCTCATGTGAGAGACTTGGTGAGGCTGTGAAAACTTACACTGTAATCATGTAACCTGCAGAATTTAATTGTTTGATTTTCAGTGGTATTGACCTTGCAACTATAAGAAATAAACAATTTTTAATGGCTGCCTTAGACATTTTCTTATTATTTGACTATCATGAGATGAGAATTTAAAGACATGAGGTTGTTACCTTCTTTCTATAAGCGCTACACTGTACTCAGAGGAATCCATTCCACACAACAGTATTTGTAATTGTAATTATCATCCTAATAATAAACCCTAGCAGCAACTTAGCTCCCAAAACACTTACTTAAGTAGATGTTATTTTTTCAGGTTAAACCACAGAATAATATGACTAATTATGGTACCAATAAATAACATGGATTGTGAGCATCCCATTTTTCATTGTTGATGAGATCAGCACTACATTCGGGTTTAAGGACATGGCAAAATTAATAATATCAAAAGTGCATCTTCAAGAGTCTACTTTCTTTAACTCCTTCTGACATCGATTTCAGTGTCATTCAAGGACCAACCAAGAAACATAAAACACTCCCCTCAAACAGAGCAAATTTTATATAAGAAATTGTTACTACAGATAAAATTTTTAACTAAATAACTGAAAAGTCAGTAAGAGAACATTAAGGTATCAGAGAGGTAACAATTGAAGGAAGCAGGTATCATTTCTAGAATAGAACAAAGAGAATGGAATCATTGAAAATTAGAAACATGCATGGGAGAGTCTTCAGACCTGAAACTTAAACCATTGAGGAGGATGTTCTGCTTAACCATTACTGATGTGTCTTCGATTTCACAGAAAGGGCATTTATGGGGCTGGAACCCAGGACACACTCTAGGGTGGGAAGACCAGCTAGTCTGGAATCTCAGGAGGGGACCCCTGCAAAGAGACTAGTCTGCAAGTGACAGAATAACTGAAAACTGAATTCAGCTGCTGTTCTGGAAAGTAACTGCCTCTGTTGGGCTGAAGACGCACTAGTGAGGTACCACGCACAGGAACAGAAGCTCCATAGGCAGGCCACAGGAAACGAATGGAAAGAAGTTAAGTCTCTTCTTCTTCCCTTAGACTAGTAGTCTCTCTGGAATGTCCTGTTGGCAAAGACTGATAGGGAGACAGCTGGCAAAGCAGAAATGTTCTTCCTAGGGTCCCAAACCAAGCCTCACAAACCACAGTATAGTTTGATGAGTTTGGAGTGGAACACCCAAAACAGAAGCCTTACAGAATCTGTTGCAACTTTGTTTAACATTCAACGTAACATTCTTGTGGGTCTTGTATGGAATAAGATTTGTGGTCTGGGCTTTAGAATTATGTCCATGTGCATGCTCTTAATTAGAATACATAAGAAACAGGATATTTATGTTTTAGTTATGGATCTTGGCTTGCAGGCAAACAAAACTGATTTTGGACAACTTAAGCAAAAAGAAAATGATCGGATAGATGTGGAATAGAACACATAACTTGAGAAACTTAACAATCAAGAATTGAGAGGCAGAAACCAAGAACTTCTTGCCAAAACCATAGATGGGATGCAACTGATAAAAACGGTAAACTATGATCATTGTTTTAAGTTTCACAATTATTTTATAAAGTATAGTGAAATTAACAATCAGAAGTTCACACACTTCTGTACTGCAAAAACACATTCAGGTAAAATTGCCATTTTCTTGGTACACATTTTGTTATTGACTAATAGAGGGTAGAGTTAATACAGAGTAATTTTTATCACATTTAAGGATAACTGTTAGCATGCCTGTCTCCTGCTCTCATTTATTACCCAATATAATTTAAAATAGTACCAATTATTAATCTCTTAGTATCAATTACATGTTTTTCAAGCAGAGTATAAAAGAAATAATAGAAATAAATTAGCTTAGCATGTATTGGGATCTTGACCACAAATACTACTAATCTTTAAATCTTTTTTTTAAATTTAAGTATAGTCAGTTTACAATATTGTGTCAATTTCTGGTGTACAGCACAATGCTTCAGTCATATGAATATACATATATTTGTTTTCATATTCTTTTTCACCATAAACTACTACAAGATATTCAATACTATTAATTTAATTTTGCCCTAAGAGACATATAATGAATTTGATATAAAAATAGGTAGGTAAATAAAAATGAAATGCACAACTTTAATTTCAAAGGGAGAATTAGACACACATTTAATTTTATTTTTGGTCAGTGAGAAATAAACTTAAGTGAGGTTGTTTGGCATATCATGCCAAAGTTGTTAAGGGATTTGAAAGCTTGTTTACTAATCTCCAAATTAATATAGGGGAAGGAAATTGTTCAGGAAAAAGAGACAACCAATATAATCTTGCTCTCATAAAAATATTAAATATTTAACTCAAAGGCCTAATTATTAATGAGAAAAGTTAAATTCACTCATTTTTCAAAAGCAAATAAAGATATATAAGGCAGTGCTAAAATCAGATCAATATGACTAACTACTATAATTTTGCCTCTCTTTCATTCATGCCTTAAGTTGTGTTTTACTTTATCAGTTTAATTGCAAGAAAAATAGAAAAGCACACTGAAACTTTAAGATATACTTTGAGGCCAAGGAGGATGTTCCCAAAGTGTGATGATCCGTATTCATAAAAGCTTTAATGAATATATTGGCAATAAAATCACTGTTGCAAAGTTCAAAATTATGTGTGACAGCTTCAGAAAATGGTGGCTTAATTTTTTTGTATTTAATTCATAATACTGATAAGAAGCTTGATTTAATACATTACTGTAAGTTTAGGAAGGGATGTAATGGTTTGAATCTTATGAAATTCATTTTATGAAAGTAGGTATCTTTATCACATTAATGAAGTTATTAATTATGTATTTCTAGAGGAAGAAGATAGGGAGGTATATAACATGGACAATCACCTCAATAGCAAATTTCTAAGTTTTTCCACCCACCTTGATTTAATTTCTCTTACCTGTAACTTCCATTTCCCAACAAAAAAATGTGAAGATGAGAATAAGGTTCAAAAGAACTGGAAAATCAAATGAGATATTCTAAATGTGAATAAAGATATTTTTCCAGTTTGAAATTATAACTGTGTTTTTTCTTGATTTAAAAAAATATTTTATTGAATACAAAGAAGGAGTTATTTATCTCAAGTCATGTTTTATTATTTGTTTTACAGAGGAGATTTATCAAAGACAAGGTTGAAAGCATTTTTCAGTAGTTAAATGTAGGCTTTAAGTATATAAGGCTAGTTTCTGATTCAAATCACTGTATAAATCTTAATAAATTATGGCTTAGAGGGGTAACATGGACTAATTGAAGTCACATGACTAGTCATTAAAAATGGATGTTAAAAACAGATACATTTCATTTCACCGTATTTAAGAATTATTCTATGTCAAATACTATTGAAAGCAATAGAAATACCAAAAAAAAAAAAAAAAAGAGAGAGAGAGAGAGAAGCAATTACTTCAGGTCATTCTTATTGGTAGTAAAATATTAAATACATATATACATAATAAAAGAAAAGGCAACCAACTTAATAAGTATCATAAGTGGTGCTAAGCTAGCACATAGAATGGGTACCTATCTGAAACTATGGAATTGAGGAAGATTTAGGGGAAGATACAAGGAAAGGTTTCCTGTAGCAAATTACCTTCAGTACCTGGGCATAAATGAGAAGCTGAATTTTCTTAAAAAAACAAAAATAATTTCAAGTAGAAAATATTTTTCTTCAGAGTTTTGAAGGTAAGAGGGTACTACATTTGGGTGTTATCCATATGACAGCAGGAATGTGTTGTCTGTTTTATTCACTGAAGTATCCAAAGGGCTTGGAATAGTCTCTGGCATACAATGGGCACACAAATATTAGTTGATTGAATAAATAATTTATGAAGGAGGAAATGTAAGCAGGAGTCAAATAATGAAGGAGTGTTTATGCAATGATAAATCTTGTAACTTATAAAAAGAATAGGAAGTCACTGAAGGAATTGAAAAACAGAAATGGTAAGCTTAGGCTAGGTATTTTAAGAAAATTAATGGCTAGCTGGAAAATTGAATCAACAGGAAAATGAAATGAAATGAATAAAAAGAAAAGGCATATCAATTAGGATTCTACTGAAGTACTGAAGAATGGGACTGCTAGAGGCAGCAGAACTGCAGATTAGTAGAAAAAGTCACAATATGTACATTAAATAGAATCTAAACTTTGTGTAATTTTCTGTATGTGTTGACCTCAGGAAGAAGTAGCAAGTTGGTTTGTGGCTTGAGAAAGGAGGTGACTAGTGCTGTTATTTGATGAAATTGACATGATAGGAGGAATAATAATGTCGGTAAAAAGATGGTGTATTACATCATGGACACACTGAGTTTGAGAGCTCCTTTGGATACCTACATGAGGATGTCCTTGTGGATAACTGCATATAATGATCTCTATCTCAGGAGAAATATGGGATTGGGTATTCAGATTTGATGATGTTAGTATATCAATGCTTGTTGAAACCTTAAGAATGGCTGATGTAGGGATGTTGCAACTTTCATCCAACTCTCCCAACATTTTGTTTCTTCCCATTCATAGTGAACACTCCTGCCTATAATTAAAATTGTCAGCACATGTCCCTCCGCAGATCCTCACTTTTCAGAACCCCAGACCTCCACGGGTTTATGTTGAGTGTTAGGTGGAGTTACAGTGCTTAGAGATTAAAATACATACATGTTCTGTTTTTTTCTTCACGTTCCTGCTGCTGGCTGAGACATTTAGGTAGGCCACAGTTTGCTATAAAAAATCCTGCTTGAATAGCCACCAGGAGCTTGGCGGATGTTAATAAAGCAACATTATATTTATCACTATACCATCTAATATCTATACCTCCCATTAGTAGAATCACCTTAAAAAATCATGAGGGGGAACTAAAAACAATAAAAAATTACTGTAAGTCCCTAACAGTTAAAAGTCACAAATGAGAAAATAAAGAAGTATTGCATAGTGGATCCAAATTCTGAGTTTTAAGTCAAAGAGACAGAAAAAGAGGCAGCCACAGATTTTGGAATTCTCAGGGCAGTAGGCTCATAAACCCTTTACCACCATGACACACACAACCTCACTAACACTATTTGCCTTGCGGTCATCAAGATTAATCTCATTTTGATGTTTATCCTTTTTTTAAATGACAGGTCATATCTCTGTTTATGCCCATAGGAAACTAAGATTTTCCAGACCATTTTTCATCTCTTAAAATCCAAAATGGTTCATATCTATTATATTTTTTGATCTTAACTCTCACCCTTATTGGCTCCTAAAATATGCCCACTGTCTGTCATCAGCAAAATCAATTACATCTTCAATCTCTTATCAGAATGCATACCTTGCTTACCTTCTTGGTCTGTCTTAAATCTGGTACATCTTTGGAGCTTAGACCAGTTAAGAACTTATTTACGTGCACATAGCTATTAAAGACTGAATTTGTCTTTCAGACTCAAGCTTCCTGCTTCCAAAGAAAGCCTGGAGCCAGGCCTTACTGCCTCTTTCCTCAGAGATAATTACTCACCTTCTCAACACCATTCAGACTGTACTGTAACTCAGCGTCTTTTAGAAAAACAAATATAATACAACCTAAAATTCTTCTTTCTTAAATTTCATTTTAAAATACTATTCTACATTTGTCCTCATTCTTCCAGTATAAACACCACAAGAATCTCAAATACATTATGTTTAAAATGAGGTATTTCATATTCCCCACCATCTTGGTCTCGGTAATTCATGCCATGTAGTAGTTCAAACAAAGGAATTATAGTCAATTTGCTTTCCCTTCTCACTCATCTCTCCACATTAATTAAGTGGAGCCTACATACCAAATAGGTATGCCCAAAGTCACTTCCTAAATTTTGGCTTTCTGTCTTTCACACAAGTCTCCTGCAACACCTTTCCACTCACCCTTCACATTACCAAAGCTGAACCCAACTTGTATACTTCCTTAGATTCACTTGGCTATAGGGTTCTAATTTTTCCTACTGATATCCCCTGATATTAATCCCCGCATTCTTATAGGTGACAGAGAGATTTATTTCTTTGAAGGAACAATTTAACTTTCAACAACACTCTCATGAAAGACCACGCTGCTATAGTGCTCCCCTTGCTGATTTAGCGGCTCCCATAATCATGGAATAACTCAGTATTGCCTGACCTCATGCTTTATATAACCCATCTCTTAATTGGACTCCACAGGTTTCCTGGTCACTCGTGAAGCAGCATGAAATTCCAAGTGATATGCATGGTGCCCACACGAATGCACGACTAGGTCACACAGTTGCGAGCTGGAGGTAGGCAGGGTGCTGCTCACTCTTCCCTCCTTGCTGACTGCCCTGTGCTCATGACTTGTGGAGGCCACTACTGCTGTCAAGTGGGATCTGGCTTCATTAGAAGCTACCAGAAAGGGCTGGATGATGTAACATGAAAATGTATGCGAGTTAGCATCCAGAGGATAAACTCTGAACCATGAGTTACAGGAGACAGTGAAGAGGTAGCTGTAAAATTGTTTTCATTTCTCCTGAGAAACTGATTTAAGACTCAGTATTTTAATATAGATTTTTGACATAAGATTTAAGGTTGTGTTTTTTTCGAGGATATAATTGTGATCATATTGATCAAGTCATGCTCAGGGCAGCCTCTAGGAGAGCTTCCCTCAGGAGTCTTTCCTAGAACCGAAAGCAAATTCTGACAACAGATGCTCGGGAAAAGTAAATAAGTGGTATGTTACAGTTTCCTCCAGTTACACTCCAAACAATGAACATAGCCACAAAAACTAATGTCTGGACACCATAGTTGTAGGTCAGTATCACATAATGATATATGTGTGTGTGTGTCTGTGTGTGTATCCGTAACATCACTCCAGAAAGTATCTCAAAAGACATCATTTCATAGGTAAGCCACCAATCCATCTCACAGAGTTGCAGGGTACTGCATCTTCAGATTCCCTGTGTTTACACCATGGAGAAAGCCCTAAGCATCATGTTTTTTATCAGAAAATAATTATTTGCAGGCTGGTGTACATCAGATACTATTTCAAAATATAGACAACTGAATAAATCAGTTAAAGGAGAAAATCAATACGGATGACGGAGGCTGTAGGCTTTGTTTGAGACTTCAAAAGTTATCCTTGAGATGCTTCTATGCAAATATGTTTCACTTGATTTTATCTTCTCACTGTTCTAAGATCACACCACAGTTTACCATGCTAATTTGTAATTTTGCTGTTGGTGGTGTACATAGCCAGAATAATTACATTTCAAAGATGACTGAATATAAAATAG
This sequence comes from Camelus bactrianus, assembly GCF_048773025.1. Classification (NCBI taxonomy): domain Eukaryota; kingdom Metazoa; phylum Chordata; class Mammalia; order Artiodactyla; family Camelidae; genus Camelus; species Camelus bactrianus. The sequence continues at coordinate 83,323,976 of NC_133543.1, read as the reverse complement.
TAACCTTTTCATCTAAACAAATGTATTAAAATTGAATAGTGTTTGATGAAATGTGTACCAAATCTACACTAGAGAAAATTTTGAACTCACAAAGAAATCAGAGATGGGATGAGAAAACTTAACCCAAGAGCAGCTTTTAGTGGAGAGGTGCCAGATGTATGACAGTTCTTTATACTACAAAGGGTGGAAATGGTAGTTACCCAGCAATTTGGGCAAAAAACAGACAATAATTTATGTAACTGCATTCAGCTAGTAGTCAGAGACAAAGTTATTTACTGTGAAGAAAGCTTTCTTTTCAAAAAGGCATTGAAGTTTCATGAGAGGTAAGGAGGACAAAGTGCCAGCCAAAAAGAAAAACTAGCTATATCAGCAGGAGAGGGAAGGAAAAAAGAGTATTAGATGACTGGAAGTTGAGTTTTATTAAGCTCTGCTGTCCTTCTCTGACTGTAGATTTTCTCCAGCAGCATGAAAACACAGTATATTATTACACTCCTATTATACCTTTGTGTTTCCCTTATCAGATAGAGCATGAAAAATCAGAGCTCTAGTTTATAGAGAAAATTCACAAATCTGCTGGGCTCTATCTTCAATTGAAGGGCCATCTGTTGTGACCTGGAGATCCACTGTCATTCTAAGCACAATATAAGTGAAAACTAACTCATCATTATTTTCTCAAAAATTCTCTTCCAGACTTTGCCACTTCCGTCATTAGTCACTACTTTTCTTCTATTTACCTAATTTGGAAAAATTTTAAATATTCACAGGTACATTATCTAATGCTTCCCCCAGTCTAATTAATAATTGATGTTGATTAGTCCATTCTTGTCATTTGCCTTCATGCATTTCTTCTTTTCCATGCTTGCTGCTCCTGTCCTATTTATAAGCACAGCTTCACATCCAGGCTATTGAATCACATCCGGAAGGACATTTTAATACTGTGATTACATAAGTTCTGAAATTTACCTAGTACAAAAAAATAGTTGCAGCATTTAATAATTTTGAAGGCCTGAGAATGTTCCTTAGCATGTCAAATCACAATATGCTCATCTGTAAAGTAAATTTAAGATGAAACAATAAACTATTCAATTTGTTGAGTTTAAGTATTGCTTTCAAGAAAAGTCATATTACTTTGGTGTTCTGCCTGCTTGTCTAGCAGCATAACATGTTTTTATAATATGCTTTTAAATTACCCTTTGAAATTTTAAAATGTAATTTTTCAGGAATATGATTTTATTTACAACTCCAAACTCGAAATGTAGAGAAAGCAGAGACTTGGGTGAAAGGGATATTTTTCCATGCTATCAAAGTTTCTCTAAACTAAATAAAAAGAATGTTAGCAACCCTTTCTCCTGAAGTCAGTGTGCCTGTTATAAGAGCCAAAGTTGGAATTCACAGTGAGCTTGATATTGCCATAGTTTGATTAAAAATTATGATCCTATAATTATAATATGAATTTTTAAATCTCCTGAGAAATATTCCATTTAAAAGAGAAGATCAATAAAATAATGCCATTTGCAGCAACATGGATGGACCTAGGTATTATTATACTAAGTGAAGTAAGTCAGACAGAGAAAGACAAATATGATATGATATCACTTATATGTGAAATCTGAAAAAAAAGGACACCAATGAACACATTTACAAAACAGAAACAGACAGACAGAAGACAAATTTACCAAACAAACTTTGGTAACTTTGGTTACCAAAGGGTAAGGAGGTGGAGGGATATATTAGGAGTTTGGGATTAGCAGATACATACTACTATATACAAAATAAATAACATGGTCCCACTATATAGCATAGGGAAATATATTCAATAGCTTGTAAATAACCTTTTCCAATGAAAAGGAATATGAAAATATATATAATTGAATCACTATGATGTACACCAGAAACTAACACAACATTGTAAGTCAACTATACTTCAATTTAAAAAAAAATTAAGTTAATATACTAGCAAAGGAAAAAAAAATAAAAAGAGAGGCAGAGAGAGATCAGTCTTCAAAAGGGTATCTGGATTAGTTTATGACTGTACATGTGGAATCTTCTCACAGGGAAATTTAATAGTGTGTATGACACGTTAAACATAATAGGATTGGGGAGTTTTGATTACCAATGTTAATGAGTATTTGTGTCGAATAAAAAAAAATTTTGATTTTCCAAAACATAGTGAGAAAAAAGTATTAGTTTGTGAAAATTAGTATAAGTTCATACAACATTTATTTCTCTCACTTTAAAAATTTCCATCCGAATATTGCAAAATATTTAAAAGATCCTATAAAGTGTTCTTTGATTTTAAAAACAAATATGTCTGCCTCAAATATTGTATCCTGTACTAGTCTTCTATTGTGGCTATAACAAATGACCATAAATGTAGTGACTTAAAACAACACAATTATATGTTACAGTTCTAGAGGTCAGAAATCTGACAAAGTTCTCCCTGGGATAAAATTAAGGTGTAGTACGCTCTGGGGAAGAATCTATTTCCTTGCTTTTTCAGTTTCTAGAGGCTGCCAGCCTTTCTGGGCTCATAGCTCGTTCCTTCTTCAAGGTCAGCAATATTGAATCTCTCTGATGTTTCTTTCTGTGGTCACATCTCTCTGACTACATCCAATAAAAAATTCCCTGCTTTAAAGGATTCACGTGATTAGTCCACCTGGATAATTCAAGATAATCTTTCTTTCCATCTCAAGGTCCTTAACCTTTATCGTACTTGCAGAGTCTCTTTTGCCATTTAAAGTAACATATTCAATTTCTAGTTCTAGGGATTAGAATACTGACATCTTGGTTGGGGGAAGGGTGTGTGTGTGCATCATTCTACTTCACACTTATGTTTACATCACTGCAGTTTTACATGCTTTGAAAATGTTATTTGTCAATAGCAGTTTCTGACAGAAAAAAGTCTTGGTAGATCCACAGGTATTATTTGTGTGTGTGTGTGTGTGTGTGTGTGTGTGTGTGTCTATGTGCCATGGAGGTTGGCATAGAATTTAACAAAGATACAAACCTAATATGAATTAAATGAAAAAAATTCATTGATTTCCCACGGTATTTTTTAAGCTCATTCTCTCACTGCTTCCAACCTTAGATTACAATTGGAGGACAAATATATCATCTAAATTAATTTTTTACCTCTTCAATTATTTTCATTTTTACTGCAACCCATTCATTTAATACAATTTCTTTTCAACAATATTAATGACTATACACACGAAAGCCTTATTTGGTTTTATAAATGAAGCAAAACAAATATAAATAATCTATCGTACTTGAAAGGATTTTCTCTTCTTAATTGAAAACAAATGGAACCTAAGCTAAATTAAATGAATTTTTAATCTTTCATTCCAACACAAAGGTTATTAGTTGGTACAAGTGTGTACATAGTTATAAACAGAAGAAAGAAGCAGTTGATTACTTTGGAAAAGTGTAAGCGTAACGATTTGAAATGTCAATAAGAATAAAGAATTGCATTTTAAGCAGTTCAGAATATTTTTAAATGAATTTCTCAGTATCTGCTTATGACTGTGTGGGTTTAGTAAAGAATTAATAGATCTGTTTGTGAAGGGCTCTTTATTTGATGTTTTTCTAAGCGTTTTTCTAAGAACATAAAGTGACTTCCTGTTTAAATGAAATGAAGTAGTAAAAAGGATTTAGCACACCCTTGTCAAGGACAATACGTTCATGCTGTAATTCTTTTAAGAACTCCCTTATTCTTTGCTGTGACAAATTTCAGAGGCTATTTCAGGTTTTCACGACTGTGACTTCATTTTCCTTTAACTGGATACATTTACTTCTTGAACCCCAATTTTGCCAGATGGTTAAAACTTAATTCAAATCCAAATTATTCACTCAGAGTAAAATTTAAAATGTATTAGTTCATTTCCTTCTAGTTAAGACTTTCCTACTCCATGTGAGTGTATATACATGCTAGGGTCTTATGAGCATCAGGGAGAGGTGAATGATTTTTGGTTGCATTGTTTATACTAAGATCTGAGGTATCTTTCGCTCTCACAACTGGAGCTCAACTAGAGGGCTTAAGGAGATGCTTTGAATTTGCCTCAGGTCCATCTTCTCAGGAACTCCATGCAGCTGTCCACCACCAAACTGCTTTCTACAACATTCTGTGAGCTTCCCACCTTCCAGAGCCCCAGGTGTGAAGGAGAGCAGATGTTTCCTCTCCTATTCCTTCTCAGATCCCCCTACCCATCTGTGTATTCTTCTTCATCCTGGGAATTTATATGCTTTTGTTTGTTAATTTTGTATTGAATTACATTGGTTTATAACATTATATAACTTTCATGTGTACAAGATTATATTTCTATTTTTGTATATGCTACAGTATGCTCATCATCAAAAAGTTAGCTTCTATCCCTCAACTCTACAGTTGATCCACTTTATCCATTTTGCCCTCCCTGCCTGTCCCTCCTCCTCTGATAATTACTACTTTGTACTTTGTATTTATATATTTGTTTTTGTTTGGCTTGGCTTTGTTTACTTATTTTGTTTGTTTGCTTGTTTATGTTCCACATATGAGTGAAATTATACAGTATTTGTCTTTCCCCATCTGGCTTATTTTGCTTAGCATAATGCCCTCAACGTCCATCCAGGTGGTCCCAAATGGCAAGATTTCATTCTTTTTATGGCTGAGTAATATTCCATTGGGGTGTGTGTGTGTGTGTATACCAAATCTTTATTCATTCATCTATTGAAAGACACTTAAGTTATTTCCATATCTTGGCTATTGTAAATAATGCTGCTAAAAACATTGGGGTGTATACATCTTTTTGAATTAGTATTTTCATTTCCCTCAGATACATACACATGTATGGAATTGCTGCATCATATGATAGTTCTATTTTTAATTAATTATTTGAGGAACTCCATACTATTTTCCATAGAGCTGCAACAATTTACATTCCTACTAACATGTATAAGGGTTTCCTTTTCTCATCATCCTCACCTACACCTGTTATTTCCTGCTTTTTTTGATAGCAGTCATTCTAACAGCCCAGAGGTAAAATCTCATTGTGGTTTTGATTTGCATTTCCCTAATGATTAGTGATGTTGAACATCTTTTCATATGCTTGCTGGCCATCTATATGTCTTCTTTTGAAAAATGTCTTTTCAATTCCTCTGTCCATTTTTCAGTTTGTTTTTTTGATGTTGAGTTGTATGGATTATTTATCTATTTTCAATATTAATTTTCCTTTTTGTTGATGGTTTCTTTTGTTGTGCAGAAGCTCTTTAGTTTGATGTAGAGTCCAATTTATTTTTGCTTTTGTTGTCCTTTCCTGAGAAGACATATCTAGAAAGATATTTTTAAGACCAGTGTCAAAGAGCAGACTGCCTATGTTTTCTTCTAGGAGTTTTCTGGTTTTAGGTCTTACATTCAAGTCTAATCCATTTTAAGTTGATTTTTATATATGGTGTGTGATGGTGGTCTAATTTCTTTCTTTTTTTTTTTTGGTTTTTTGTTTTTTTGCATGTGGCTGGCCAGTATTCCCAACACTATTTATTGATGAGACTGGGGCCTTTCTTCATCGTATGTTCTTTTCTGCTTTTTCATAAATGAATTATCCATATATGCTTCAGTTATTTTCTGGGCTCTCCATTCTTTTCCACTGATCTATGTATCTCTTTTTCTGACAATAACATTTGTTTTGATGACTATCGCTTGGAAAATAGTTTGAAACTAGGGATTGTGATACTTTCAGCTTTGTTCTTTTTTCTCAAGATTGCCTTGGTTATTTGGGGTCCTTTATGGTACTATATACATTTTAGAATTTTTTGTCCTATTTGTTTGAAAAATGGCCTTGGGATTTTGATAGGGATTGCATTTAATCTGTAAATTGCTTTAAGTAATATGGACATTTTACAATGTTAATTATTCTAATCCATAAGCACAAAATATCTTTCCATTTATTGGTATCTTCTTCCATTTCTCTCAACAATATCTTACAGTTTTTTGTGTACAAGTCTTTCACCTCCTTTGCTAAATTTATTCCTAGGTATTTTATTCTATTTGTTGCAATTGTAAGTGGGATAGTTTTCTTAATTTATCTTTCTGCTAGCTCATTATTACCGTATGGAGACATAACATATTTTTGTATGTTGACTCTGTACTCTACAACTTTATTGTATTTATTATTTATAATCGTTTTTGGGTGAAGCTGTTAGAGTTTTCTCTATATAAAATCATGTCACTGAGAGTTCTATTTCTCTTTTCCAATTTGGATGCTGTTTATTTATTTTCTTGCCTCATTGCTCTGGCTAAGACATTCAATACTATGTTGAATAAGAGTAGCAAGATTGGGCATGCTTGTCTTGTTCCTGGTTTTAGAAGAATAGCTTTCTGTTTTTCACCACTGAATATGATGTCAGTTATGCTGTCAGTTGTTTCATGTGTGGCCTTTATTATCTTGAGATATATTCCTTCTATACCCATTTTATTGATGAAAGTTTTATTTTTTACATAAATGGGTGTTGAATTTTTTCAAATACTTTTTCTGTAGTAAAAAAATGGAGATTTTTTTTTCTGTAGGAAAAAAACATGGGGACAGTGCTCACAGGACTTCAGCTACTGCGGTATGTACTAGATGGAATTATCCTGCTTAAAAACAGGACTTGATTTCCTTTTCTGTCGTTCCAATCCTTATGCCTGTGTCTAATATTGTGCCTAAAATGTATCATCAGCACCATCAAACATTATATGGATGAATTATGTCATAAATAACATGAGAATACATCAAAAAATAAATGAATAGGAAGGAAATAGGTATACTATTATTCTACATTTAGGGATAATTTTTAAAAATAGAGGTGAATTGCAGATAATCTTGGAATAGAGAACTGAATACAATTAGAAATTTTTGTTGAATTTTGAAAAAAAAAGGGTGGAGATTCAGGGACTACTTTTTTGAGTGGGTAGAATTGCAGTTGTACGGTCACAAATAACCAGTAAAATAATATGGTTAATAAACTGTGGTCAACACTAAATATCTAAAAATGTTATAAACAGTAGCTTGGTGTTTACAACACAGACAAGTTGCAGAGTTGTTGAAAAAACAAAAAACTTTCTATTAAGTGCACTTTTGTTTTTTAGCCTCATTTGCTGAGTAATCTACAATGAAGAAGTGAGATTTTTTTTTCCAGAGTCTTAGAAGTACTTTGCATTGATCTGACTCCAGCTGGAGTCCTGGGTTCACTTCTAAGTATTTCATTTGGGCAAACTGAAGCACATGCAGAAAATATTGAGCAGGAATACGAAAGGTTTGCAAACAATGAAATATAATAAAGTTATAGGAGGTTGAAAGGAGCTTAATAGGGATTTGATAGCTGTTTTCAAATATTTGAAGAGCTGTCATGTAGAAAAAGAATTATAATAGTTGTTCCATACAGTGCCACAGGACAAGTACTTGAAAATTTCAAGAAGGCAGATTCTAGCTAAAATAAGATGGGGCTTTTCAACAATTAGACCTGATTAAATGGAGGGAAATGTGTTAAAAAATATTAAATGCTCTAAGCAAAGTACTAAAAATCATCTATCAAAATATTAAAGAGGGAATATTTGTATTGAGTAAAAATTGGAGTAGATGAGCTCAGGCCACTTTGAATTCTAAGATTCTACTTAGTCATTCTACAAAACTTCTCATGAGTATTTAAATGACCTTGTGTTAGTACTCATTTATTTCATCAAAGTTGGCCTCAGGCATTCTTCACTTAATGGAAGCAGACAATGGAGAACTAAAAGAATGTCTATTTTCTGTATATCTCTAGCCACTCTCACTACACACATTCTTTATAATAAAATCTTCAAATTTTTAGTCCAAAGAAAACAGGTATATGTAAGTCAGTTAGGGATTTAGGAAGTTTATGTTTAGAATTTGGATTTAATTCTTATGCAAATTTCTAAAATAATTAATTTTGAGAAAGAAGAACAGTCAACACAATTGGCAATTAAAATAATAATAGATATATGTAGGTCAATAGAATAACAAATCTAAAAATAGACACATCCATATACAAAGCAAATTTAGTTTTGATGAAAATGCCCAAGTAACTCAATGAAGAAGATAGTCCAAATAGTGCTTGCACAATTGGGCATTTACATGGGGAAAAAACACTTTATCCTTTACTTCACATCATAAATAGAAATTAACTTGAAATGGTATATAAACCTAAATTTATCAGCTACAACTATAAAGCTACTAGAAGAAAGTATAGGATAAAATTTGTGGTCTATAGTTAAACAAAGATTTCCTAGATAGAATACAAAAAGCACAAACTATAAAAGAAAAAACTGATAAACTGAACTTCATTAAAACTAAAGTCTGCTCTTCAGATGATACTATTAAGAAAATGAAAAGGCAAGCCATGGATTTGGAAGAAATATTTGCATAACATTTATATGATAAAGAAGTTGCACTTAGGACATATAAAGCACTTTTACAACTCAACAATAAAAGACAAACAACCCAATTAAATAACAGGCAAAAGATCTGAACAGACACTTTATCACATAAACTACATTGTTGGCAAGTAAGCCCATGAAAAGGGGCTCAAAATCACTAATCTTTAGGAAAATGCAAACTAAACCACAATAAGTTGGCACTCTATACCTACTGAATGGGAATACACACATACACACACACACATACACACACACGAAAATGAAAATGTTTGAAGTATCTTATCTAGTAAAACACACAATTATCATACAATCCAGAAATCCCACTTTTCAGTATTTACCCAAGAGATATAAAAACATATCTACACATAGCCTCTTAGGTGAATGTTTATAGTAGGTTTATTCATATTTGTCAATGGCTAAAATAATTCAAATGTTCACCAAACAGGGAGTGGCTAAACACACAATGGTTGATCCATGCAATTGGAATACTATTCATAAGGAAAAATAAATGAACTATTAATACTTGCACCAGCATGAATGAATTTCAAAATTTTTCTTCTAAGTGAAAGAAGCCACACAAATAAGGTATAAAGTGATGATTCCACTTAAATGACATATTGGAAAAGGGAAAATAGAGGGACAAAACTCAAATAATGTCTGGGGTGGGGAAGGAAATGGAGGAAGGCAATTGACCACCATGGGTGTGAAAAAGCTTTTTGGTATTAATACCATAAAGAGTAGCATTTTAAAATAAAAATTTAAATAATGAGATATATTATAAATTGACATGACACAATTTTTAATGAAAATGTGTCAAAATGCTACATATGTGCCAAATACACATAGCAGCAAAAAAAAAAAATGAGTGTATTGTCTCTTGCTGCATAATGACATTACCACAAATTTAGCAGCTAAAACACTTTTTTTTATCTCACAGTTTCTTTGGATCAGGAGTCTGGACACAGATTAGCTGAATCCTCTGTTTTCCAGTCTCATAAAGTTGTACTCAGGGCATGCACCAGGGCTGGCTTCTCATCTGGAGGCTCAATTGTGATGAGGTCCTTTTCCAAATTCATGTGACAATCATGTGACAATCATGTGGTTGTGGGCAGCACTCAGTTTCCTATAGATTGTCAAACTGACGACCTCACATTCTTGCTGGATATTACTTGAAGCCACCCTCAGTCTTTTGCCCTATAAGCCTTTCCAACCAGCAATAAAGCCAGCAATAAAGTGTATCTCCCTGAAAGATCGGCATTACAGTTTTATATAACATGACCATATACAATCATTTACATCCCATCATTTTTGACATATTCCATGGGTTAGAAGCAAATCACAGAATCCACCCACACTTAAGAAGAGTACATTACATAAAGGCTTGGTTACCTAGACAGAAGGAGCATGTGTACCAACTCAGTGTCTATTTGCCACAAAGAGTAGTAAAGTTACTATAAATAAGTTGATGCATCTAAGTAAACATTAACTAATTGGGGTAAGTTAAGTACACAAGATAAAAAGTAACATAATGGTAGATTATGAATTATAATATATGCAAATGATTAATTATGAATGATAGAAAGGAGATAATAATGGGTTAAATATTTTAAGCTTCCTATAGTTTTCAAGAGCCAAATGGATATGCTGATTTATCTAAGGATAACAACAAAAAAGGAGCAGAAATAATATACAATTTCAAAATAATTAATGAGAACAAAGACATATCAAACTAATTTATTTTGACTCATGAGAAGAATTAATTAAAATTAAAATCAGATGTTATTTTATTGTAATAGATTAGTACTAAAATGAGTAAAAGTGGAATTTTGAGAAAAATATTAAAAACACTACTAGTGATTTTTAAAAATTATAGAATTTTAAATTTGGAAAAATTGATCTACTACTTATACAATTGATCCCTTTTATTTTGCACAAAAAGAGTGTCAGAGTCTATAAGAATGAATAAAGCTAGGTTAATCTAGCTTTAATAATAATTCCATTTTTTCATAAAGTAATTTACACCATATGTTTGCTCAAAAAGAACAGTGTTTATAACAGCAAATATTTCTTACTCAAAAATGTTTCTCATTTTCCACAAATTATTCTTCACTCTTACTTTGGTTTACCATTTAAATAATAATATTTAAATGGCAAGTATTACAAAGTTTTAATTTAGCTAAAGTAGTTTTCCTTCTATTTGGCTTACCTGTGATTGCTGCTACAAATTTTATTATCATCAAAACTGTGAAAATATACTTGGTAGGCAAATCCTATGTTCTCAACACTTTAAATGTAGATAGCATTTGAAGTAGATGTCATTTCCAATGAGGATAAAGTAGAGTAAATAAAGAAAAATACTATAGAATATGGTAAGCAATGATTTGGAAAATACTCATATAAATATTCTGAGTACAAATTTAAGAAATTTTTAGAAAACTGTCATATATTTCCCAGCATTATCATATTTCCAAAGATAATGAAATGCTTACTGAAAATTTTGACATTAGCTAATAAAACACACACACAACAACAGCAACAAAACCTGTAGAAAATTAGACCCACAGTGTCCTTTTTTCTGCTTCAACTATTCAGTAATGAGCTGCTCAAGTTTTAATCTTCTAAACGTCATATTTGTTGATTCCACTTCATCCCCTTGGGAATAAGTAATGTTGTTCATTCCTTATTACCAAAATAGAAAAAAAAAAGCTGCTAGTAAAATTTTGTTCTCCTTAAAGACCTAAGTGTCATGTCACAAGGAAAACTTGGAAAAGAAATCTGGATTTGATAAGTATCTATTTAAATAAGAAATTAAAGTGCATGTACTTAAGAAAGGCTGTTTCTGATGTAAAAGTAATACATAGGAAGGAATCAGGAACAATGCAGTTTTTATGACTAAGCTGAACCGATGCTTACATGTTATGGCAATATTTAGTGCCATTCCAGTTTCAAGAAAATGACACCAAAACCATTATTGAAATGCTTGGACCTTACAGGAGTTTCTTTTATTTTTGTGTCAATAAGTTAATTTTTTTTCATTATATCATTTCTGTATGGATGGGTATTATAATATCTAAATATATTAGTAGTTTAACTATTAAAAATATATACATTATAGTAAAAATGGTAAATATCATCGTTTATCTTTAAAATGTTTTAAATTGGCTAAGGCCTTAATGGAATTTTTCCAGAAAACTATGGCCTTCCGATAGCACTGCTTTACTCATTAATTGCAAAAATAGCAGAAAGAAGAAAAACTATTCATAACACATGGCCCTATTTCCAGGGCCAAATCATACTCACAAAGATACTATAGCATTAATAAAAGCAATATCTTACATTTTATGGAAATTTACTGTGAAAATTATACTTATACACATACTTTATTTTTAATCTGTTATAATTTTAATAAACACAATACCTGTTTGCTATTTTGCCAAAGGGATTTTGGAAGACTTTAGTGGGAATGGACTCCTTGGGGATGCTTATTTCACTTTCCTTTCTGATTTTCCTCATCAAATTACAAATTAAGTTATATATATATATATATTCAAAAATGTATATGCAGACAAATTATCCTCTGTACTTTATACAACATTATTTCTGAAAAGGTAAAAAACAGATTGCTTGTGGACAGAGCATGACTACAAGTTGACTAGGTATGGGGAGGAAAACAGCTTTCTAAGGGTGAGGAATGCCTGGTACCACAGTCAGTTAGACAAAGCTCTGGAGCTATGTTCTTTTCTCTCCCCCAGCATGTCCAGTCTGGATCACTGCCCCTCATCAATTGCCTCCGCAAGATACTGTGACAACAAAGCCATCTCAACATGTAGTGATTGCCATTTTAACATCAGGAATTCAGATCCAGCACTGGGGCAAGCTGTGAATTACAACAGGTCCAGAGTCACCATCCCGCCCCCAGGGAGTTCCTCCTCTATCTGCTCTTCCAAACCTGAGTGCAAGGCAAATAAAAAGGAAGAAGGATTGATCTCAAAGATAATGTGTAGAAGGCAGAGAAATAAAGACTGTCCCTGAGCGACAGAATTGTTGCTGACAAGGCGACAGAAGGTGATCAAGCACAAGAACAGGGCCCTGGGCCTCTCACCTGCGATGACGGCATCTGCTAGGGCCTGGGCTTTGTTCCCAAGAAGTAATACACATTACCGACCAATTGAGTTGATTCAACTAAAAGAATATATCATCAAAGGCAAAAATAACATAGATCTCAGGCACTCATTAGTGATCAAGGAACGATAACAAAGAGAGAGAAAGGAAAGGAGGAATTGAGACGGAGGAAGGAAGAGTTGGTAAAAGATAAAACAATTAGAAGAAAGGGAGAGAAATACACAGATGACAGAAAGGTGAATAAAACATGGGGACAGACTGGGAGAAGGGTGGATTGATGGAGGTATAAAGAGAGAGAGAGAGATTTTGAAGAGGAATTGAAAAAGATGCAAAAAGGTCTTGGTTGCATATAAAGTGAGAACATTACTACAATTAATTTTCTCTGATTATAACTTTTTGTTCACTAGGACGTTGGGCATAAGCATACACTGTCATCAGTTAGCAGTACACTTTAAAGTATTAATTTACTCTTCAAGAATTTTAAAAAGATAATTTCTACTCAGAGAATTATATACTTTATATTTAAAATGTATCATTTAATTTTAGGTAAAACCTCATTTTCCGTTAGAATTCTAAAAAGTTTACATTGATGCATGATTGACTAAGTATATGTTTTTAAAAATAAATGACTTTAAATGTGAAATTAACTTTTTAAACTTCACTATTTTTGTCATTTACAAACATAGACCAAAAGTGCTTTTGACATTTGAAAGCTGTCAGATTATTTTATCCTGTTAGATAAATGCTACTTAGTTCATAACTCGCAGAGGCTACATATAAAGTAAGTATTTATAGCTTTGCACTAAACACTTTTTTCTTTCTCAAACAAAACAGATTTTAAGTTCTAATAAGTTTCAAAATCTGATAATATTCAATAAGAATATTCTGGCAGATTTCTTTATTTTTTTCCTCAATTCTTCATCATTTTTCTGTACCCAAGCCTTCTGCTATGTTATCACTGTATATAGTTCCTCCAACTACAGGCAGAATATATTTCCTGTCCTTGTTGGGTTTGACCATGTCACTTACTCTAGTCAATGGGATATGAGTAGAAGTGCCCATTTCAAGCCTATGTCTTAGAGGCCCCACATGTTTCTGCTGATCCCTCCTGCACTTCTGTCAAAGCCAGTGCATTGGTTCAAGGAAAATGAGAGTCATGTAGAATGAATCTAGAACAACCTGAAGCTTAGAGTCAAATCACCCAAGCACAACCTATATCCACCAACCCTAGCTGATCCACAGTTCAAGGAAGTGAGAATAAATAATGACATTGAGTTTAGAGGTGGTTAGTTATATAGCACTACTATGTTAATAGCTTACTGGTACAAATATTTACTAACAATTGCTGTAATGTAATATTTAAGTCCAAAATTCTTAGATCCACTGATTTTTGCTCCAGACCCCTTTTAATTTTACTCTTCTTACTAAACATTAAAGTTGGCTACATAATTCTTAGCAACTTTTTGGCAGCATGGACCAACTGCATTATACATCCCTCTGGTGAAGAACAATAACAGACTCATTGTTATTAATTGTTAGTAACAATTATTTATTGTTAGTAATTCTTTAAACCTTGAGAGAAAAAATATTTATGGACAATTGGCTAAAAGTATGCCACATATACTAGTAATTCTAAAATACATCCAAAAAAAAAGTCAGTATCAGCTGAGAATATTTATCCAAAGACCTCATATTACTAATTGTTAAGCAGTAAAATAATCTGGAAGATTTGCACAATACAACTAACCAACTGCTTCTAATGGACATACATACAGAATATAGAATGACAAATACGCATATATATAAAACGCTGAACACAATAGCTTTAGAATACCCATGCTTTTCAAAAAAAAACTTGGAATATTATGAAAAGTAATCACAAGGGACCACAAATCAAAGCTCAGAAAATTTCAAAAAAATTATCATCATACAAACCATGTTATTTTACCACAATAGTATTATTTGGAATCAGTAATGAGAAAAAAACAGAAAAACCCTATACAATTATTGAGTTCCTTAGTTCTAAATAAATTAAGGGAAAATGAATATAGTATAATAGAAATTAACAAATACTTAGTAAATAACAACAAACAAATATATATATATAAATGTGATGGTGCAGGTGAACAGTACTTAAATGGAAGAATTTATGTCCTTTTTAATGGCTTATATTCAAAAAGCAGAAATACTTAAAATTAATAAACTCAATATCTATCTCAAGAATATAAAAAATGAACAGCAAACTAAAACCAAAATAAGATACTGATGAAGTAATAAAAGTAGAAGAAATAAATGAAATAGAAAAAAATACTACAGAGATGATCAACAAAGCCAAAAGTGAGTGTATTAAAAAGATTAATAAAATTGACAACATTCTGGAAATCTTAATAAAGAAAAAATGCAAAGTTATATCTGGTCAATATTAGGAAGTAAAAAACGCTTAGCAGTAAAGGCCACTGACACTAAAGATAAAGCCTTATTATGAATAATATTGTGTCACTATATTTGGGAACCTAGGGAAATGGTCAAATTCATAGAGAAATATAATATAGAAAATTTATTCCAGAAGAAATGCAACACCTGAATAATTGTAAAACATACTGAAAGGGTAGTTTAAAATTTTCTCCCAAAGGAATATGCAGGTCTGGATGGTTTTATCAGTGAGTTCTACCCAAAATTAAAGAAATACACACTTTCAAACTTACACAAACTATTCCAGGTGATATAAAAAGAAGTACACCTCAGCTTGTTGTACAAAGTTACCATAATTCAAGCACCACAAGGGCAGGAAGAGAAATGATTATTCAACAACCCTCACACAGAAATATAGATGCAGAAATTCCAAACAAATCTAAGAAGTCAAATTACACTATATAGAGAAAACTAAGACCCCCTTAAATATATAGAGTTTATTCCAGGGATTGTAAAGTTGACTTTAATGTTAGGAAATCAGTAAGTATAATTCATCATTTTAATAGATCAAAGAAAGGCAAAACAATAATATCAAAAGTTGTAGTAATGAGTACAATTTAACATTTATCCTAAAAAGATTAGGAATTCAAAGAAGGTTTCTTAATTTTGATGAAGATTATCCATAAAATTTCTCCTTAATCATGAGATATTAAAACCATTTCCTTTAAGGTAAAGAGCACAGAGAGGGTGTACACTATGGTAACTTCTGTTCAAATCATATTTAATGCATTATTTTAGTTATAACTAAAATAATAGTTACAGACAATATTTTCTTAGAATTAAAAAAAGTCTATATTCATGATATTAATTTTTTTCTTATTCCTAATTTTTTTACCCGCTTTTCTCACTTTTTTCACTTTCTCATCTTTGTCCCTTTTTCATTATATTTCTCATAATTTGTCTACTTTATTGGAATTTTCTAATAACTTTGAATAAATAAATTATTTTATAGCTTTTCTGTATTATATTTCTTAATAGTTTCTTATTTTTTATTTGTCTTTATAAAATCTATATGCTTATCATATAAAATAATTGTATCAGAATAGTCCATGTACATTATTTTTGTCTGTTTATTCCTATATATCAAGTTTTATTTTACAAAATTAATAGCATGCAATTTTGATGTTTTATTTACTGTTTTGAGGCTTTATAAACATATAATAGCATATAATGACACTCTTTCATGTAATAATGTTCAACACAATGCAGTATGTTCAATTTTAAAATATAGGACACAATACAAAATAAAAATATTTGATAGAAATGTTTAAACAAACAAACTATGGAAATTATAGCCAATTACCTTCCATTATTAATTCTGGTGAACTTAATATTATAGATGACTCATATAATATAAATAATGTAATCACATAGAAAAACATTTTTAATGGAAAACTTTTATCAAATATGACTTTTGTGAAGCACTTATAAGTACAGAAGCAGCTTCCCATTTATTAGTCTAAAGTCTTAAGGCACTGAGGATATTTTTTATAATGGTGTTATAATTGGTTCCCATTTGTGAAACATAGTGTTTGAATCAGAGTAATATCTAAGATCCTTCGTAACTCTTATAACTCTAATCCTAGCTACTTATTGGAGGTGATTAAAAATATGTCTCTGTCAAGAAATCTGAAATCTGAAAAAATTTGGTTGATTTAGGTAGTTTTTTTTTTTTTACAATGTGCTTTTCAATCACAAAGATCAAGGACAGGGTAAGAAAGGAAGCAGTCTGAAGAATGAAGGTCTGAGCTACTTACTGAGATCTCAGCAATTTACACCAATTTATTTTAGAGTATTAGATGTAAGATTCAATCTTTTGTCCAACTAGATGAAATGACTTCATTAAAATGTCTAGTATAAGTCACATAAGACACAGTTTACAAAGTTTTGGGTTGCTTTGCCTAACTATGAGGATACAGAAAAAGCCAGAAATATTGTTTTGATCTTTCCTAGTTCTACACCAACCTATGAATTTATTGATAGAAACATAGGCATACAGAAAGTTTATGTTCAAAGTTTATGTCTTTAATGGTTCTAATATATTATAAGAGAATATAGTGATGATTTCAAGTTATAATAGACAAAAGAGAGATCTGATTGAAACAAACAGCTTCTCTAAAGAAGTTTTTCAACTAAAATCTATCAAGTAAGAGAAAATTTCCAGAGTCCAATGCCTTTTTGAGTACTATCATTTTCATTGTATAGGAATAAAAGTAAATAAATTATATTGTTTTTCAACTCTTTATTAACTGTTCCTTTCAAGCAGAAAGCTTCCCCAGCCTCTGAGTGTGACAACTGTTGCCTATTGAAGCTAACCCTTTGGCTGGTGACTC
Source organism: Camelus bactrianus (assembly GCF_048773025.1). Taxonomy (NCBI): domain Eukaryota; kingdom Metazoa; phylum Chordata; class Mammalia; order Artiodactyla; family Camelidae; genus Camelus; species Camelus bactrianus. The sequence goes on along the minus strand of NC_133543.1, from coordinate 83,306,639 downwards.
TCGATTCTTATGTATTCAAAGTTTTTTTTCCTCTGAAAGTTAGAGATGGAGACCAAGGACAAGAAGAGGAGAAAAAAATGTAGAGTTGGGGCTTGTATAAGTCAGTAGTCCAAAGGGATGTGGTAACTATGTGTATGCAGGTAAGGTTTTGCCTGTTCTAAAAATCTTTCAACAAAACTGATTTAAAAAAAAATAGAGATTTTATAATACACATGATTTTATAAACTCTTTGATGCTGAGTCAATCAAAGAAATAAAATGTAAATCTTCCACTGTGATATTTTATGCTTTCAGTGACCTAACTTTATAACAAAATTAAAGTCATAAGAAAATATATGAAGTTAAATATAAATGGAACACCTGGGTAGAAAAATGTTTATAAATGGCATTACTGCCTTAACTCTAACAACATGAGCAAAACTGCTATAATCATGTTCAGTGGTAATATGGAACCATATGTGGTGAAATAAAATACAGGACAAATATACAAATACATCTGCTGCCACAGATTTTCAGCCTTTTAACACTCGTAGATGTCTGTTTGGGGTCTGACTCTGACTGTATCCTACTGTTTTATGTATTTTTCTGTAATTTTGTGAGATTAACAGAACCAACTTGCAGATCTCTGCAAAATGTTAATTCTTTTCTCAACTTTTAGAATGTTGGGACTGGAATACTCTTTTTCCTGAATGAGTGACCCTTAAAACCAAACTGCTTTGGTATCATCTTAGGCACTTAGTTAAATAAACGTTTTTAGGCCTCTACCTGTCAGTCTAATGTATGGACTCCCTTATGGAAAATTTCTATTTCTTGTTTTTTTTTTTTTTCTTTCCTTCCTTCCTTCCTTCATTTCCTCCTTCTTTCTTTCCTTTCCTTTCCTTTCCTTTTCTTTTCTTTTCTTTTCTTTTCTTTTCTTTTTTCTTTTCCTTCCCCTTTCTTTCTTTTCTTTTCCTTCCTTCCTTCATTCTTTTCTTTCTGTGTGTGCATCAAACTTTCATGTTTCTTTATATGTCTTATGATTATTTTTATTGACTACAGATATTTTAGATAATATATTGTATTATTGTATTGTATTGCCCAACTCTGGATATTGGGCAACTAGGGCTTATTGTTTTTATTGTTTTTATTTTTTGCTTGTGTATTTATTTAGTGACTTCGTTGTACTGCTTTAGTGAATACTGTTTCCCTTGCATTCTGCAACCTCTGATGTTGTTCCTCAGAAAGCACAGCCTTGGGTATGTGAATATTGTCCTTGACCACCAGGAATGGCTAGCACTTAGCCAGACTCTCTTGAACTATAATTTTCTCGGATTTTCCCACTAAACTTCTGACTGGTCTTCTATTTATCAAACCTATTTGGTAGCCTCTACTAATCTGTATATGATCACTTTATTCACTTTAACAATGTTCCCTGGGCTATCTGTCAATTGCTCCACAGTATGATCTAATTAAACTTGAACCCTTTTTATAGATGTAGGTTGTTGCCAGTCTCTGAAGTTTGCTCTGACTGGAGAAGCATTCCTCTTACCTGTCTTTTTCTCTGGTTTTCCTATTAAACTTCTAGCTGATCTGCCATTATTCCTGTTGCTAATAGTATCAAGAGCTACCAACCCCTTCCTGATTACTCAGGTATAAAATGTTGCTTGTTTTCAATACAACCCTTAAGAATAAATTTCCCCACACTCTGTTCCAAAGTCATCTCCCTTTGGGGGAAGCTATGAAAGTCTGCTTTTACAGTCTGCTTCTCCTCCTCGACAGAGCCTCTGAGCCACTGTACTGGAACTGAGGGCAGGGGCAGCAGCTTGCTTATCCCTGGGTAACACCATGTCTCTATGGACAGTTTTTCAGACTGGGGTGATAGCACTGTTCTTTGTGGCTTGGCCCTCCTAGCACAAAACCTGTATGAGCAAGCTGAGGTGGAAACAATCGTGGACAAATATTCTCAACCAGTTTCACCTGAAGTAGACCTTCTGCTCTATGAATGGGATCTAGATGACAGAAGAGAGCTCCAGTCTTCTCTCTCTTGTCTATGCCTGCTTGGGATAGAGGTACTGTAACACAGAACTGGTACATATGAGGGATGTCTGGGCCTGTCCCACTTGGGGTGAACTCAGGAGCTAGAAGGAGAGGAAATCTTGTTTTTTTGACCACATTAATCCAGAGCAGAGGTTTCAAAACATTTAGCTTGAGTGGTGGTTGGAGGAGTGAGAGAGTTATGGTTCAAATGCCACAGATGCTCATTTTTCTCTCAATAAAAGTGACAAGATTTTCTCGAATAAATAATTCTCCATTTACTAGATGCCCTTAAGGCCAATTTCAGACTTTAAATTTTTCAAAGATAATTTTGACCATTTAAATGGTTTGTTTCACTGAGGAGAGGGTCCACTGAGCTTCTCACACTGCCATTCTGGAAGTCTACAACTTTTTGGTAAGTTATTATTGCTCATTTTGTGGCCATAATTCTTTTCACAAATGAGACACAGGACCAGTACAGCAAACTTGAAGGTGATAAATAAAAGATGTGGTAGCAATCTAAAACCAGCTCAAAACTATAGTTTCATGGTCTATGAATTTCTTCAGTCAAGCTTTCTGGAGAATCTAGCATTTTAAGTCTTGACTTAAGACTCTCTATTGCTAGTACCTAGGCAGGCTCTCTTCTGACCAAAGAGGGACAATACTGTGGGCCGGCACTCTCTATCCAGACCTCTCTAGACCATGGGCTGACTCAAACTCTCTAGGTTCCACTGATACACCAGACATAGTAAAATTTCTACCCCAGAAAGATGTTTGGTGGTTGGATGGGAATTGGGAAATGGGAAGTAGTATGGATATATTCAAGATGCCGTCTTCACAGAACCTCTTTAAAGAACCTGTTCCTTTTGGGCAAATGAACATTGCCATTATTCATGTAACTACAAATAAAATTAATATACAAATAAAGGCTCAAATAGAGTATGAAGGAGAGGGAATGTTTAGAAACTATCTGGCTCTAGATTTCTAAAGTAAATCTAGGGTCAGACTTTTAAGCAATGACTTTCTTACTTGCTTAACAGCAATTTACAATCTACTGCAGGCAATGAGTTTCATACTCAGTTACCCAGTGGACCTTCATTTTGAAACACAAGTAGAGACATATGGAAATAATTCAATTCCATCCTTAATATAAGCCTTATTTGTAATAATGCATCAAATACAAGTTTACGAGCAAGATCCATCAATTTTCTAGACAATATGAAATCATTATATTAATATAGTATTCGTTTTCTAAGGTTGAAAAATTCACATATTTTACTTCTTGTGATCAGTAATGTTATCGTATTTCTCGATCTGTAAGCCCATCAGTTTGGTTATTCAAATAGTTCTGGAATGATCACATGCTCTCAGAATGATTTGTTATCTAAACAGTAAGATTCATATTTGGAAAAATATATATTAAACTGTCTTTCTACCATTATTGATACTTAAAATAAGTTGTTTTTGCTGTTTATTTATCTCAAATCCCCTGAGCAAATCATCCCTTTGCATAACGCATTTCTTTTCTATCATCAGTTTAACATCAATTTTAATGCTTAATAACAAATAAAGCAAACAATTCTCTCTAGGTCTACTAGAACTTTCATGGTATTTTATGATAACTTGTGTGCTGCTGCAAAATCAAACAAAACACTCAACAAAAAATTAAAGGTTAAGTAAACCATATAAAAAATAATGGAAAATAAAGCAATTTTGGAACAAAATTAAGTTATTTCAGGATATTAATCTAAACAGTTTATTTAAAATTTAAAGAATATCAATAACAAATCCCTTCAAATAAGAGACTCTAGGGGTTAGAATTATATTTGTGTTGTAAATACATAGGCAATAGCAAAGTAAGCCAATTTATTTCAATAAAAACAAAAATGTAAATGTTTGTGGCTTTTAGGTGGTCTTTGTTAACTGTTTATGTTCTAATTTTGATTAAGGTTGCCAAGTATTTGAAATATTCACTAAAATTTTAAGACTTATAAATTTTTGAAAAAAATAAACTGTTAGGTTGATAGAAAAAAAATCCTTAAAATACTACTTCAGTCATGTATGGCAATGTTCTCTAATATTCACACATAAAATATGATACAAAAATTAAAAGTGGATTGACAATTAAAGCAGTAGACTTTAATCACATGATCTTGGACACCAAATGAAAATGAATTACACTTACTTTGCATCGTGGTTGTATCTGATGGTTATAACTGTATCTCTTTATTCTAGCCCAGATGTTACCTCTAGTTTGGGAGACCACAAACCTATGACTTCCTAAGTATCTGTGCTTCTCTGGCCACAGAAACTAGCTCAGAACAGATCAGAATAGTTGGTGAGTGTACACACTTAGGAATAACTCTCTGAAAATGAAGACACAGGAGTTGATGGACAGCTTCTACCCTTAGCAGATCAATTCTGAGGTGTGTTCTGCACACAGACATTTAGAAGTTTCCCATAAAGATTTAACTCAGTTTCTACATCCTGACCATGAATGCAAACCTCCACTGACTTTCCTCCCTTCCTGACTCTCCTCCCCACTTCCTATTCACCTCTGTGGCATAATCTCCATAATTCCTTGCAACCATCCTTATCACTCATCCTAGCACTCTCTGCAGTATTGCTTTGTGATGAGATGCAAGGGGAAGGAGGAACACTGGTGTGTGTTAGTTCCACCACTTGAAAGACTAGGTAGTTAAAATTATTGTAGATTAGGTTCTTTTATTAACTTAAAAAAAAAGGAGAAAAAACAAAAAACCAAAAAACAAAGCAATCTTCAATGTTTAGCTTCAGAAAGCAATTAACTCCAGACACACCATGAAGCCAAAAATCTTCCAGGCAGCATTTAAACATACCTTATTTCTCACAGCTAGAGCACAGATTGTACTGGAAATAAAGCTCAAAGTTTAATTATAAGAGTGGTGAAATTACATAGGAGACATAATCTAACAATGGCTTATGCTAAAATCAAGGCCTCAATAGTGAAGTAGTGAAGGACTCCGCAGATTCCCCTAATACCTCCAGGCTGGCAGTAGTATCCCCTTTCCTTGCCAGTGGAGACTACCTGCCACCACCAACACTGAATGGAGATAAAGGAAAGGCATAATTTGATCGGAAGCCCTCAAAAGATAATGCTTGCCTGCATCGAGAGTGTCCCTCCTCCGTCTCACTGTTTCCAGACCAATAACTATTGTCAGTGTTTAGCACAGTCTAAGATGGGGATCCTGATACAAAGAGAAATGGATTCTTAGCTGAAAAGAGCTGCTGAGCTTAGCACATATCTACCAGCAGGAACCAAGAGAACATACATAGGCTTGACTGTTGAGGATGCGGAACCAAGGAAGGTGAAATACAAGGCTGGTGAATAGAGTTATTAATAAGAGTCATTCTTTGAATTTCACACCTTGGCAGGACACCTGAAGCTGGTTTTAGCATGATGTGGCAATAGCTCCCTTAAGTTTAGAGATGATAACATACCATAGCAATTTAGATAAATTTGGAGCTTCCTTGGCAGACTGTTAAGAATGAGATCAGAGGGCTTGAGATGTGGGCATACCAGAGGGGGTTAATTCTATTAGACTAGGGAATCAGTTGGGTCACTATATTTCCAGATGACCTAGAAGACATTTTCTATACTAAAGTGATATCATATCTACTAGTAAGGAGAATGTCAGCAGTTTTGAGAATCTCAGTAGGTCTTCCATAGACCAGGTAGAACACACTTCTGTGGAACCAGCTCCTTTCTTTCAATAGGGTGGTAGGATTCTGGATTAGCATAGGCCAGAGAATAGTACTTAACTATCAGAGGCAGGGCTGGTATACTTAGAATACAGAACAGCAAGGTCAGAAATGGCAAAAGGTTTCATGATCTGCAGGCGACTATGGCAGTGGCTAATATATGGTTGTTGCCAGGGGCAAAATGTACGGACAGCCAATGAGGTACTTCCCAGCTTATAAACCTAGTGTGATCAACAGTGGGTGAGCTGAACAATGATGTCAGCTTTTATAATGAAAAAATCATTTTTCTTATCCTTATTTTTATATTTAAGCCTATCGATTGAAGTAGAAACCTGATGTCCTTGAGCAGGGACTCTATAATGCCACAGATAGGCTTAGCAAGAAAAACCCCAAGGAAATATCAGGAATATAAAAAATTGGACAAATTTTAGATATAATATTAATTAACTTATAATAAAAGAATACTCCAGATGAATTTATATCAATAAAAAACAGAGAAGAAAATAACTTAGAATGTTAACTGAACCAAGAGAATATCTGTATGACTAAGGAAAGCTTGAATAAGATAGGAAAGGTAGGGTTGAAATCATGCAGACCTTTCTAGCATGACAAAGAGGTTTGTTGGTATTTTAAAAGAGCGTAACTGGAAGGTAATCAGCAAAGAAACAAATGATCTGAATTACATACTGAAATATTACTCAGGCTGCTGAGAATATTTTGTACTTTTGGAATGGGGAAGATCTTCCTAAGAATAATAATAAAAAGTCAATGAGCCGTAAATGAAGACAATAGAATATTTGTCTTATTTTTTTTTTTAATTTCCATAGTCTACAAGTTAAGGAAACTTTTAAAAAATGATTGATGGGAATTAGGAAGCTCTAGAACTAACTAACCAGCAAGAATTATTGATCCTTCTTACCCATGTACAGTAGCTGTAGTCAATGAGGTTCTACCATTTCTTCTCAAACCTTTACTCACAAAGTGTTTGATTTTGCATTTTGGTGCACTATTTTGGGAATGTATTTTGGCAGTATCTTTCAAAATAAAAATCAAGCCTTTTACTCATCAATTTGGTTTCAATGACTATTCTCTAGAATTTTATTTCAGTTTTGGGTATACTAGTATGGATTCAGTTAGAAAAGTGTAACTACTATGTGTGATTTGGAATGAAGGAATTACTATAGGAGTTAGACTTTATGAAACTGTGGGAACTGTTGGAGTAGTCTATGAGGCTGTCGCATTGGATGTTAGATCTAATATTAAGCCTGAAGTCACTACAGAACAGCTAGACCAACAATCAGGAAGTATAGCTGGAGGAAGAGCAAAGACTCATAATGTGAACTGGAATTTACTAGGAGGACAGCTAGAACCTAGGATGAAAAACTGGAATCTTCGTCTCTTACAACCTCCATACTCCATGCCATAATTAACCTGAAGAAGAAGCTGGAACCCTTTGGCACAGAGCCGCAGCACACTTAGCACAGGTTTGTAGAAGTTAATTTAGGAGAGCTGATGGTAGCTGTTGGTCTAGGCTCTTTCCAGACCCATTAGGTAAGCCTACAGATCAGTGATAATACAAGCAAGATGCTAGTCATCTGATGCATAGCTCCTTGCTTCATTTTTGTCTTCCAAATCTTACACAAGAAAAGTGATTCTGGAAACATAGTTCCAGATTACCTAAGCAGATACACTGCAAAGCAACTACAATGATCCTTAGCTTTTTTGGGGGAGGATAGGGGTGGGATTTAGTAGAAGAAGGGAATTGCTGAACATTTTCCAATTCCCCTGACAGCATTGTGATGTCTCCCATTTGGGACAGAGTTTTTAGCCAAGGTAAGCCAATCAAACGCTCCCTTAAATGGATTTTTAGCACAGAGGGAAGAAAGGTGTTGGAGATTTATTTAGTCTTATTAAAATTTTCTTTCCAATACATTCTTGTTCTTGTTTCTGCTCTGGGGTTGCTTTGATTGCTGCATTTCCTCCAAGTAGCTGATTGACTTTATAAGCCTTCAGTAAACTTCTAATAACTTCCCTTCTACTTACAGGAGCCACAGGAACGCTATTGATTGAAAATCAAAATCTTTAACAAATACAAGCCCATATGTGCACAATTATGAAAGTATAAATATTAACTGCAGTACAGTTAAAAATTTACAGTAGAAAACATAAATATCTAATAATAGAATGATTAAATCAATATATTAGTTATCTATTATTACCATTACCATAGTAATATCAGATATATAGTCATTACCATACTATTACTATTAGAGCAAACAGAATGTCCATGTGAAATACAAAAACAAGCATTTATTTCTCCCAAATAGGTATGAATTTGCCTGTATTAGGAGATCTCTAATTCAGTATGAGGGTCTATGGGTTGTCAAGATTCACTTTAGCTGAGGGTGGGTCTGTTCTATGTGTGTTACCTTGGGATAAGGCAGAAGAGCCAGTGGCTCTCAGGGTTTGCTCTTGTCATCACATTGGCAATAACTTACTGGAGTAAGCCCTACCACAAAAAACACTTTTCAAGACTCTGCTCTGATTCATTAACATCCCAATGGCCAAAGGAAATCACATGGCCAAGCCCATAGTCAAGAGTCAGGAAAATACATTTCATTCACCAGGAGGCCAGAGAGCAAGGTGGTGGGCTTACGATACTATTAGAGAAGAGTTAAGAATTGAAAATAATAATTCAGTCTAGCACAGAATATGAGGAAGTTTTTAAAAGTATAAAGTGTATTTACATATGCTGTCACAGAAAGATCTCAAGGGTACGTAAAGGGAAAGAAACAAGGTTCAGAAATAACATGAAAAAGTTTACGTAATAAAAGTACATATTTCCTTTCAGAACTATATAGAAATATATACAAATAAATAAATATATGCAAAAATATGCGGAGGGTGGGAAGGGATAGACTGGGATTTCAAAATTGTAGAATAGACTACACTGTATAGCACAGGGAAATATACACAAAATGTTAATGATAACTCACAGAGAAAAAAATGTGACAATGAGTGTGTATATGTCCATGAATAACTGAAAAATTGTGCTGAACACTGGAATTTGACACAACATTGTAAAATGATTATAAATCAATAAAAAATCTTAAAAAAAATATGCATATTTCTATAAGGATGCCCACTGACTATGATTAGCTGTTACTTCTGATGAGGGCATGGGGATTAGTGCTGCTCTGAAGGGGAGTTTAATTACATCCTTCAGTATTTGATTTGCACAGTATAATTTTATAAATGACTCTAAAAATTTTTAAATGCAGATTCAAAATTTATCCTTCAAATAGACTCTGTCTATTCTATTCTTATTTAACTAAGTCACAATGTCAATCAAGTGAGAACTCAGGGAAAATGATTACTCTGAAATTCTCAAGCTATCTACGTCCAAAGTCACATTTATTAATTTGCGGTTCCCAAGAAACATTCTCTTTGGGGCCATATCATTCCCAGGTGTTAGAATAAACAAACTCAGTCATCTTATTCATTGAGGCTGTTCACATATGCCCTATTTTTTTCTTTGATAATATTTCTCATCTTACTCTTCTTACTCTTAATCCAGCTCCTAATCATCATTCCTCTGGATTTAAAAGGAAAAAAAAAATCCTTAACTGGACAATTCATCTGCTTCTGCTTAGGCATATACTTTAAGAACAGTCATTTAATCATGTCATATTGTAACTGGAAGAAAGTGACAAACTTTCATTTCTTCTATGTTATGCCATTTTAATATCAAGTCTAATGATTTGATAGTCATGTTGGTTAAAATTTGATAGCTACATCTCTTTTCTACAAATTTGTTACACATCCCTCCACTCTCCTGCTCCTTAGCATCCTCCTTTTTAACTAGATATTTTTTTCTCTCTTATTGATGTATTAATATATCATGTCCCTTGCTTTAGTTTAGGGTCCTTTCTGCAAATTCACTCTTTTTTTTTTTTTCCTTTAATGTAATTTGAACCATCTTTTAAGGCTCAAACTAAATTTTCTTTGTTTCAAGAGACTCTCTTGAATTCTCCTGGTGTATTCTCTGACTCCATAGACTACAACAGTTTGAGATTTGCCCTGTAATAACATGCTAGTCTAATAACATGCTTTTAAATAAATTATAAACTCACTGCAAGTAAAATTCATGATTAAATCTCATCTGTATGCCTCATGACTGTTGAACAATGCTAAGTAGTTGGTATATGCTTGATAAGATGTTATGGATCATCGATGGTCACACTAATCATTTACCATCTATTATTAAACAAGGATTCAAGTTGTAAATCATCCCTCTGATGTTTTCTTGAGAAAACATATTTATACTCATGCAATGGACTGAACATCTGTAAATCATCCTCTTACCATAATCTATGTTGCTGCTGTTCATTCTATATATGTTAAGCTACAAAGAATTCCTAATGAAAAAAACAAACAGGTTGTTTTACATTCCTGCCAAAAGAAAAAGACCCTAGATTTCCAATAGCAAATAACCACTAAAGATAGAAAAGATTTAGTGCAAAAGAAATCAATGCAATTTGTAAAATTTAGGTAAGCCCTAATTAGAAGTTTCCTACCTGAGAACTCTTCAACAAAGGGAATAAATTCAGTAATATTTCTAAATTTATTGTGTTTGTGTGAGCTATATGTCAAATTACTCAATTGCATTCTTCCTTGAAACATTTCATTAATATTGTTTCAGATTCTCTTCTTTAGAAATGTTAAACATATTAGATAACCCAGGTTATGATATCATATGCCTGTTTCTGAAGATTTTTTTTTCCTTTTTCTCATTTGCAGAGCATTCTTTTTGGAAACAAGTCATTTAAATTCCTAAACCTTTTCTACCTGACTGCTTGCACTGACTTTGCACTGGTATTATTATTGAAACTAGCCTTTGTAGGATTCTTTTGTCTGTCTTACTTCATTCTCCGTGAATCAAATTCACATTTTCTTCCCAGATATTTATCTGTTATTTTAGTTAAATTCCTTGACAGTGAACTAATCTATTTTGTGTTTAGTTTATATGATCTTTCCAGCAAATTGCAGTACTGTTTATAGAAAAACAAGATAGTTGTAAACACCTTGCATTTCTTCCACAGGAGCATAATCTAAGTATTGCTTTAGAGATAACTGCAAATGTGACCCAGTTTTTTACCTATGTTTTCACTCCATCTCACACGTCATGAAATAATGAACAGTTTATTAAACCTGTCTCTTTCCCCCAGTGATAACATTAGTGAGAATGCTGCAAAATATATAAAACCATACAGACTTCACATTTAGCAACAATGGCATAAAAAACATCAAGAAAAGATTAATCATGCACCTAAAGTGCATACCTAGCCAGAAATTCATAGTTATTTTTCTAATGGAGAATTCTGGAAAAAGGAGAATCCTATTTGATGATAATACTGGGCTACCTTGGAAATGAAAAGACAGTTTTACCCATAATGATTATCACTCTATGGCAAATGCCGTTTAAAAAGGTGAGAAAGAACTGGCAGATTCAGGCTGTCCCACAGTGTGGGGGCCCATTGGCGCAGCCTAACTTAACAGGCCTGGATCAGGTCCTCAACTCAATCAGCCTGGAAAGTCCATTTCATTTGTTCATCTCGGGGTATCTAGACACTATGTAACAAAATTATGCTAATAAAAACTCAGAAGAAACTGGTTTCTCTGATCCTTTCTCCCTTCATTCTAGCACCCATTCTTCATATTCTAGTTACATTCATTTTCTCATTGTTCTACAGATGCATAAGCATTTCTGATTCTGTGACTTTTCTCATGCTGTTCCCTCTGTCTAAAACATCTTTCCCCATTTTTTCTGCTGAACAAACTCTAACTTATACTTCAAAACCCAGCCCAAAATGTGAGCCACTCTGTGAAATGTTTTTACGTCTTCGGAAAGAGATGTTCTCCCTGTTATTAATTCTTCCCTTATACAATATTCCTTATTCACTTACTATGTTGGAGCATAATAGAGATTTGCTTCTGACATAAGACCTGAGTATGTTAATTTATAACTAGAGTCTAATTATATTTACAGTTTAACAATGAGAACAATAATTTTTCAGTGACTTGAATTCTTCTCTCTTCTACTTAGTACACCACTCTTTTCCCAGTATCAATGTTCTAACAGTTCAAAGTAATTACCACTAGCATGCTTGGGCATCATGACCTATTAGGACTTTCACCAGACATAGGTAAGGTTTATAAAGCTCTACACAGTGAACATAAAATAATTAATGATCAACTTGTAAAAATATTTGCCTCAAATTATTTGTAATACAAAGGCAACAATTTGCTATTGGTCCATATGTCTCCAGTACAGTACATAGCATAATCTATTGCTCTTCAGTAGAAATTTCTGCAATGACAGAAATGTTCTATTCATGCTATGGTAGCCACTAACTGTATGTGGCTATTGAACACTTGATCTGTGGCTAGTGCAACCAAACTGAATTTTCAGTTTCACTGAACTTTAATTGATTTCAATCAGAATTTTAAAAGCCACATGCAGTTAGTAGCTACCAAACGAGACAGCAAAGATTTATAGATTCCACCTAATGTGGATAATAATACAGGATAATAATTTTATCCAATGTATCATATTCTCTCATAAAAGTGAGATACTGTGAAACAAGAATCTTCAGTAGATGTATAAAAACAGGGCTTCAAATAAAATTATAAACCATTCTTTAGAGAAGGAGTGAGAGTACAAGTCATTTAACAACTATTGAGTGTCAGTTACATGTTAATCATCATATTGAGTAACACATATGAAATACAGAATTAAAAGATATACATAAATAGCAACACGGCCTTTTAATATGAAGAGTTCACAATCTAATGTAGAATAATTCTTTAGAAAAAATACTGACTTTGAGGTTTTCTATGTATTTATACACACTCTCTCCAGTTTATTCTCAGAGCTGTTTGTTATTGTCTGCCCTGAATTTTTCCATTAGGATATTCTTTTCATTATATTGTCATTAAAGAAAATTATTTGGAAGAAAACCCTCAGCTTGTACACACTAGTATAGCATCAAACTTATTACAAGGAAAGAAGTTCTGAATTGTATCATAAATGCTAATAGAATAAGATAAGTGATTGTCCCCTTTCTAGTGTTATGACATCTAAAGACTTTAGACTGTATCATCTTTTGAGATACCATAGAAGATCACATAGAATAACTTAATGGTTAATTCTCTGACAGTTGATCTAAATATTTCTAATTGTAAATAACTTTCTCTGGAACATAAACATATGGACATATTTGAGTAATTGGGTATGTTCTAAAATATGTAACAATAGTGTAAACAGCAATATTCATATTGTTAGTGTTTTAATTTATGCATAACAGAAACATTCATTTTCAATGAATACTGTTTTTTTAACTTCAAAAATCCAAAGTAAATACTTTTCTCTATAATTACACATTTGTAAGCTTCCTTTGATGAAAGTATATTCATTTGTGTATGTGGATCTTTTTTTCTAATTCTGTTTTATTGTCTGCTAGATAAATCCTCTTATTCGTTTGTTTCAGTGAAGCTTGAATAAAGGTCACTTAAACTAGCTCACCTTTCTTATCCTCCTGTGCTTTCCCATAATCCCTCCTTCCATTGTAAAAGGATCATAGCTTCCTTCTCAATATACCTTTTCTGTATGAGAAGAAATGTTAACATTTCATTAAATAAATCTGAACCTATTGGACTTGAATTCCACACTCTCTAGTGGGGTTTTTTTTTGGTGGAGGGGTTGTGTGTGTGTGTGTGTGTGAAAATTATTGAGTTCTTTTGTAAGCTCTAAAACAATGATACTGAACTTTCTGGCTATCAATTATTTTGCAATTTTGATATGCAGTTAATACAGTGTATAAATGTTAAGGTTTAATATTTTGGTGAAAAGTTCTTCCAAAGGCAATGTTTTTAATATATTAAACTGAGATCTTCAAGTCATGCCTTCATCCCCTGTTGTTCCCTGACTTTCTTTACAAGGATAGTTCTTAGTTAAATTATTTTTCCCAAAATATAAAAGTGGAGCCACCGTGAACTTTAAAGTATAATGTCCATAGCACATAATAATGAGATCAATGTTTTCACTTTCATATAAGAAAGCAGTATAATGCATTTTATTTGCAATGCCTATAACGAGATTCTTACTTACAATTGTTGTTAAGAACAAATATATGCTCTTACTCGTTGTTATGAGAACCAATATATGAGCAACTCAATTAGCTGAGATTATTTATTCATCATCCACAGTGTGTGCAATACTGTCATGAACTCTAATGACGAATTTAAGCACAACCAGAAAAAATCATTACACCCCATCTCCTTACTTCTTACATTCAATTTCTGAATCTGGTCTACAAGTTCTAGACTGGTCTCATCAGGAGAAAAGTTCTTTTAGCTGAACTGTATAAAAAAATTCCCATGGGGTCAAAACTTTACTTAAATAAAAACTATCAGTGTCCATTGACTTTATCATTATCCCTCGGTCCTTGAATGCTGTCTAGTTCCAACTTTCCTGAATACAAAATCTTGCCCAAATGTCTTGTTATTTAGCTACAGTGATTGACATCGGGTAATCCACTGTCACCTGCCCACTAGCCATCCACTCTTCACTTTTGCTAACAGAACCCAGGTTTGTTCACTCTCCTCTGAATAGCCATGTCCCTCAGGGATAAATATTATCCCCAGAGAGTAAAATATAATTGGTCTAAAGTAAACACAGTTGAAACTCTTATCAAGTATAGGTTATAGGATAGTTGTGGTCAATGGTATACACACAAAAGACTTTCAGGCTGCTTCTTCTTTAACTGCCTTTGCTAATCATTGTATGAATGTGTGATCCTTGAAGCTGCCAAAGGCATCTTTTGATTTTGAGTAGCTAAAGATAACACGCTGAGCACAGCAGAGCAGAAACATGGAAAAAGTAAACTATCATTTATGATTTTGTTAAACTTATGAATTCTGTGAAATAATACATTTTCCTTTATGTTTAAGGCATATTTAATTCACTTTAGTTTTATGCAGCCATCAACATTCTAATTTATACAAGTACTCACTTGTTATACATTCATTCTTATTTTCAGTGGATGTGCGTTGGGATATCCTGTTTAGTAATTCATCCACTTGCAAACACAAAATGTCAATAATTTGAAACAAATACTTCTGAATTTGCTTTGTATTCCATAAACAGTACTGCTAGTAGAAATTTCCCACCAGAATATTAAAATACTGACCAAAGAATTATTTACATTTAAAGGCATTTTAAAGTATTTCCAAATAGAATGACATATTGTCAATAGCGCTAATGCTAGCACTGTCTTGAGTATCTCAGAAAAATGCACAACTACCTTTAAGTTCAGGTAAGTTTCTCTTTACCTACATCCTACACATTTGAACACTGTGGACATTTTCTTTCAATCTTAAAACATGGATGCCTAATCTTTATCCCACGTACATTAGTTATTATAGACTTAATATATTATAATGAAAAATCAAAAATAAAACCTATTTGTTAATGACTATATCAATCTATACTTTTTTAGGAAGAAAATTAAGAAAGTCAATAAGTCTAAAAATGATTTACTAAGTATGATTAAAGCACAAAAAAAAATCTCAGGCTTGAAAAATTTAATAGCTAGAACTCCCCAATATGTACAACATCTGGTACAGTGATTGCTCTTCATGACTCTGTACCCAAATTGTGCTGTTGTATTTATCGCACACATGAGCTCAAAACTGGAAATTCCAATTCATAAGATGGAGCATTGGTGTCTGAATTCCAAAAATGCTTCGTAGGTAATTCTGATGTGCACTTCAGTTGAAAACTATCTAATCAGCCTGTGTGGATACTGAGGGATACTCTATGAACGAGCAGTACTGAATACCAAAATAAACTATTTAGAATTAACAGAAAGAGGATTATGATATTCTCTAAATAGGGTCCTGAAACTAAATTCAGGGAAGCTAGCTATGATGTTTTCTTGCTTATTTGTTTTGTTTTGTTTCTTTTATCAATGATATGTATTTGTAGGGTGTAATATATCTCATTGTTCTTTGTTTCTTGGGGAAGAAATCATTGAAAATACCCACGAATAAAAGCCTTAGTGTCCTAGGACCAAACATATGTATATGTTTACTGTTATCCCTATTGGCTGCAGGTTTGTTTTTGTTTTCTTTTGTATTTGGTCAGGGTAACAAACAAATCATTTGAGTACAATATGTAATTTATAATTTGGGTTTAAATAAAATGACAGGGCATTGAAAGTGTCTACGTTAGATCCATCTCTTTAGGGGGAAAAAAACCAAAAAACCTATCTCAGAACCAGACCTTAGAGGGGGTCCAGCCAACCTTCTGTCTTAGAACAATCTATGCTGCTGGGTGGACAAGGGGCCCCACACTCTTTCCAGATCACTGGTATTGCTTGCCAAAAGAATAGCATTGTTCAGTCATTGTTTATAAAATACACCAAAATTTTATTTAATCAGTTAATTCTAGGAATAGTTCCTCAAAATTGTAAGAAAAACAGAAAATAAGTTTAATGCCTAAGCCTATAATTACAAACAATGATAAAGGCAATGAAGAAAACACAAAATGGTGAGCTTACTATAGAACTTAATCCAGTGAAGGAAGGCACTGCCTGGGAAAGCTTTCTACTAGGAATAGGTATTTTGGCTGAAATCAGTCAAATGAATAAGAGATAAGTAGTTAAAGATGGGGGTGGGGAGTAGGGAGGAGCATCTAAAGATAATAGAAAGTACAAAGGCTCTGACGTAGCCAGGATCATTATATTTTTGAGATTATGAAGAATTGAGGGGAAAGCAAAAACATTAAGGATAGAGTAATAGAGATTAATTTTGAAACATAACTTTTGAAAACTGTTTATTCAAAAAGCTTTTGGAACTCACACTGGTTGAGAGAAACATTTGGACGGGGAGAGAAGCAGATCTGAGGAGACCAGCTCGAACTATGGTATTAGCAGAAGAGAGGAGAACATAGGACTTAAAATTAATAGGAGTTTATTTAGACTTGATGTGAGGTGTTGGAGAAGGTTTCTTCCTCCAGTAACTAGATAAATGTGTGTAGCAT
Source organism: Camelus bactrianus (assembly GCF_048773025.1). Lineage (NCBI taxonomy): Eukaryota > Metazoa > Chordata > Mammalia > Artiodactyla > Camelidae > Camelus > Camelus bactrianus. Next base: position 83,289,782 of record NC_133543.1, on the reverse strand, counting down.
TCACTGAGATAATGAACCCAGGAAAAGGACCATATTGGGAAGAAGACCTTTTCTGGACACATTTGTTTTTGAGAGACCTTTGAAATATCCAAGTGGAAAGGTCAGGCCAACTTTTGGATATATGTGTGTGGAATTCAGAAAAGTCAGAGACGCAGCCCAGACTGGCAAAGCGAGAGTAAATGAGGAAATGGCATGAGTGAGATTGACAGAGTGCCTTGGAGGGGTCAAGGATCAGGCCCGATTCAACTTTTAAACTTAGTAAAAGAAAGGTTATAAAGGAAAATAGTTATTATTTAAGGAGACTCAAATATTCTACATGCTGCTGAATTCAAAACAGATTACTATATGGTTAACTTAAGCAAAATCACCAACTGATTGTCAAAATATTTATTCATAAATAAAAGTTGGATGTGGTATTAAATACCAGTATTTCCTACTGTATTATTGGGAACTATAAGTAAGAAGTTGGCTACAAACTACTTCCATTATTCTTGTCAAATTCATTAGTTCTTTTCTGAAATTGAACATTCTTGATGTGTTTTTTTGCCCTATACGAGTCCATGTCTGCCCATGTCACATGGTAACTTCCCTTTTACTGGAGATGAAAAATCAATAGAAGAAAAATTCATTCTATATGTCTTCAAGTGTTCTAAATTCAATCTTCAAAGTAAGATTTTCCCTTTACTGCAGAAGCTTTTCAAATGATACTTTTATTGCTTTAGCTATTTCTAGTCCAATGTGCAAATTCACAAATTTATGAAATACTGTAAATTCTGGAGGTGTGACTCTCCATCTATGTCTTCTACTTGAAAGTGACTATGAATATCACTCTAAAAATATCTTACACCCAATGTCTACTGAAGTTTCGCTGATTTTAGGTGGGCACAAGTTTATTGTCTAGATTAAACATTACTGAAAGAGACTCCCTCATTATTCAGAACATTCTCTCTCTGCACAAATATTGAATAACTATGTTGTACACCTGAAACTAATATAGTGTTATATGTCAATTATATCTCAATTAAAAAAAAAATACCACTCTGATGGCTTCCTTTCTCATAGTACCAAATGTCTGTCAAATTGAGGAACTGGGATGTAATCTCCTATTTGCTGTTTCACAGACTGTGAGATGTTTTTCTATGTGAGTAGAACAATATGTGGCATATAGGAAGTGCTAGATAACTAAGAAGTAATGAATAAAAACACCTCTCAGGCATTTTACAGTTGGCTGTTACATCACTCCCACCACTATTAGTTGTGGGTAAAGATACAGAAACTGCAATGGGTAATGAGACAGAACTCATCCATATGCATGTCAATTAGCACAAAGACTTTTTAGACAGTGCCCACCCTAAAGTATGCGCAAAATGAAATCACACAACTTTTATGAGTCTGATTTTGGTTATTTTGATTCTTAAGAGAGGCTGCTGGAGATTTTATAACAAAGAAAAACTACCCCTCCCACTGCCTCTTCACAACCACATAAACATCCATCACCCTTAGTGGTCTAGATGCTAAACTTTCTTTTCCTTTTAATAACGTTGATTCTCATTATTCACAATAGTTATGTTCTATAAAATTGCCACAAACACTGAATTAGCTAATCTGAACCACTGCTCCTAGGAGAAATACAGGGTTAGGTTTTGCAAGCTTCTGGTCACAATATCTTGTCAATTGATCAATACACAATCTTGTTTCATGTGTATTTCTGTTTCAAACACCTTATCTAATACATATTGTTGATTCATTAACTTTGAACTCAGGGCCAATAACACTAATACCCCAGTCTGAACAAAGCTTACCTAATATATGAATTTTCTCTGAAGGTACATCACAGTCTTCTTATCCTTAGGAACACTAGTTTGCACCTCAGCACTACTCTTTGAGGCCACCCTAAACAGCAAATTATCAATAAAAAGCAAGATTCTCAAAACATCAAAGGTCATATTAAAGACCAACATGGAAAAAAAACATTTGTTTGTAATATGAGGGCTGAAACAAGAAGGCAATGTTGCCTTGTGCCTTGTCCCACTCCAGCTGGGAACATGTACATCAGGCAACTCAACTTTTCCCACTAGTCTGAATGTGTCTGCACATGCCCACAAGCAACTTAAAAGGAGTCATGAGTATTGATTTTAGTGTTATAAGTGAATGTCAATGAGCAGGCCAATTTGCAAAGACAGAATTCACAAATAATGGGATACACTGTATTTCAGTTGATCATAAAAGATGTACCTCCTTAAAAATATTTATTGGTAGTCATACTATTCAAAGACAGGAAAACAGTGACAAATGGTGTCCTTCTCACGTAGTGATAAAAAGAAAATACTTATTAAAAATGTCAGAGTGAAACTCCAAGTAGAACTTAATTGTATGTTGACTTTCAGTAGCTTTACATCAAACTGAGTAAAAATCAATTATGACTTTATGGTTTTCCTGAAATAGCAAACATAAGGCAAAGAAAATCGCTGATTCTCTCCCCATAGGTTTACTACCAACTAAATAACTTTTGGTTTCTGCCTTTGCACCTGGCCTTGTTTTCCCTGCTTTCAATGTTAAATTACTATGTTTCTAACTTTTTAGAAATATGTATTTATTTGATATGTTACTAGAAAACAGAGATTTTGTATTTTATATTAGCCCTTTTGCATATATTTAAATATCAAGCACAATAATGAATCTGGAAGGGTGTTTAACAGGTCAGCTGATCCTAGCCGACATATTACGCATGAGAAAACTGAGGTCAGGAAAAGTTAAGTGATGAACATTTCCACCAAGAACTTTTAAAATTCATGGCTAGATTAAATTTGTGGTTAGCAAGAGAATAAAACATCTTATGTACACTGATTATTTTAATTTTTTATATAAATACTAAATTACCCTAGAAACAGTGCTCAAATGATTAAAAAGTCAGAAGCAATTCTAAACCTATCACTCAGCTTTCGAATTATATGACTCAAATAATTCCCAAGATATTCTTTCTTGTTCCCAGGTTCTCCATCTGACATTTCAGCTTTTTTTTTTTCCTGTTCAATGCACATTTCTCTTAGTCTTGTATTTTTAATGCAGAGCTTTTGCTTTGAAAAAGCACAAAGTGGAACAAAGCAAGATATTCCCTAAAAGATTGGATGTGAAAAATAATCATGGGTGACTGCTTGGTTTACCTTGAAAATATACTGAGAACAGAGTTCTACTTTCTGTTCATTATTATTTGCAAGGTGACTCAGAAATAAATACAGGTCTGTTACTTTCTCATACGGTCTGGTGGTGTTGCAGAGAAGTTTTTTGACCTTCCAATGCATAATAGTAAGTTGCAGGCACATAGGAGTTATAAAAAATGTTTGTTAAATGATTGTTAAATGGCTGAATGGTGGCATTGATTTAAATAAGACCTTGAAATACTTTTATAGGCACATCTGGTTTTTCCTTCTCCATCAGCTTTTTAATTCAAATTAATCACTTGAGCCACACCTGCCCAAATTAGCAGAACATCCAGTTTCTCATTCTTGGGGCCTAAAATTAACAATGCTGGAGTTTTAATCAGCCCAAATCCAAGTCTGTTTCCAAACACTAGGAAAAAGATCTGCTTAGAGAACCTGAAAAATAAACTTAAATGCAGACACCAATTTTAAGCTTACATCTTTCACTGGCACAGAGGTCACATTTAAAATTTGAGTTACTGTTTTTGATGTGTATCTATTCTTTAATAAAGCCCTTGCTAAGCCTATTTCCTGAGAGTACAGTATAGTGAGGAGTGTGATGTCACTCCTTTGTTTAACGAGGAGTCTTGCTTGACTGGTATTAGTGAGAGCTGCCTAGTCGTATATTCATGCCCAGCCAGCACTCTCAAATATAGCCTTGCAGTGGGGATGTCTGAACTAGCCATGAGAAAGACTCTGGTGTCAGTCACAGGCTGGGACATAACCAGCCCTCCTGTGATGCTGGTCAGACCTTGATACTAAGTTGACAATACCAGTCAGACTCCCCTTTCCTTCATGATAAGTTTCCTATTAGAGACTTGGGCATGTTTACAGCCAGCCAACTTAAGATCTTCTCTGTTTATTAGACAGATCATAAAAATACTGACCCTCAAAAGGTAAAGAGGTAGGTTATATTTCCTTTCCTTCTAAGAAAATTCCTTTGCACCAATAAAAAAAATAACTAAAAAGACTATCACAAATCATAAAAGATTTATCACAAATTATCCCTAGGGCAATGGGATGGATCGCCCTTAGATTTAGGTAACAAATAGGAACATTCAAAATTGTTCTTTTCTAAATAAAGAAGATCTGTCCTCTGGATGACTTGCTGTGTCCCTCTGACAGAAAAATTGTAGAAAACTTTTAAGGTGCAATCTCTTGAAGTCTTGCCTACCTCAGTATCCTGCTTCATAAATATTACTTTATAGTCAACTATTATGCAATGACACAGGCCCTGAGTTACTCCAAAACAGATTTTTCTTCATAGTATTCTCTCCTCTTCTTCTCTTCTATGTTTTTCCTATCTTCATCTTAGGCTACATCTTCACCAGCCTGTATCAAAATTCATTGCTAATATTTTCATTAAGTTTTATGGTTAAAAAAAACATTTTCCCGTATCTTACCTGTAGGCCCCCGACTGTGGGAGCAAAGGAACGAGCCTTGGGCTGGAATGGTAAACAAGTTATAAAAAGCTGCAGACTCAGAGGTGAGAAGGCTGGTAAGATCCCCAGAGGGGGGCAACCTAAGACAGGCACAGCCGCCTGAGTCCAAGAAGAATATTGTTAAGCAGCTGTTTCTCATACATTCCACCCTGAAAAGCTGTAAGGCTCACTGGTGCCAACACAAACATGATTTACCTAAACATAAAGGGTCTTCTGACCTTGAGCCAGACACTGCCTGTTAACCATTTCCCTTGTCATTCTTCTTTGCTATATAAGACTGTGTAACTTAATAAAGTTTCAGAGTAGCCATCAGCTCTCTCCGCATACGGAGTGTATGTGTACATGATATCGCGACACCAACATTACCTCATCAGAATTTTCACCACTAAAGTGAGAAAATAGAAAGAGTGATACTGAATGTGTTTCTACTTCTACACAAAATCTGCACACCTACCTACCTGTGCAGTCACATTTTCTAACCTTATTTATAAAATTCCTAAAGCCAAATACTTAATAAAGCTTGCCTAGTAATTGAGAATGGCGAGTAAACTATAATCTAGAATGGAAAGTGACACAGATTACTTCGACGATGAAGGAAAAAGTTGGATACTAATTTTAAAATAAATAATATTTTGAATATTTATAATGTGCCAGCACTTCTATATTATTCTCTCATTTGAAACTCATAAGAAACTCTAAAAGGTATGTATCATTATAACTATACAGAGATCAGTAACCCCAGAGTTGACAGTCAAGCCATTAGAGGCTTTCCCTGAGCTCAGAGAGATTCTCCTGCTGGCCTTGAAGAATTAGGTGCCCATGAGTTCTGCTGCAGTGAGGAAGTGAGTTTTGTCTACAACCATGTGAGTTTAGAAGGAGATTCTGAGCCTGGAATGAACCCCCTACCCTGCAATCCCCTTAAGACCCTGAACAGGGGACAAGACAGCCTTAACTCTTGAGCCACAAAAACTGGGTGATAATAAATGTCTATTGTTTTAAATCATTAAGTTTCTAGAAATTTGTTACATAGAAATAGATTTAACACATATACCAGAGTTCACACTGATGGTTGGTGTTGGAATCAGAATTTGAAGCCATGGCTGTCAGATCCCAAAGACCAACTAGTCTTTCTAACAGTGAGAAGATGGATAGATACATACACAGTTGTCTGGATGACTGATAGATGGTGGATAGATAGATAGATGGATAGATAGATAGATAGATAGATAGATAAATAGATAGACAGACAGACAGACGGGTAGACAGAGATGATGGACAGACAGAGGCGTTTTTATTAAACTTAGAAACACAGGGCTTCAAGTCTCTAGTATGGAAAAGGACTAAATTACTAAAGCCAGAAATGTAAAGGCCACAAAGGATATTTTCCCACTGCCCTAAGTTTTAAAAGTGGGCATTTAAACTCTAGGATATAAAAAAGAATGCAAAATTATAAGTAATGGATAATGTCTGTGAAAACATTATATAAATTTTTAAATTAAGTAGAAAAATCCCTTTCATTTGGCATTCTTAAAGTTGTACTCTGAAATCCTATGCTAATTTTCTCTAAACAAACATTAACTTGATATTTTAATTTTGAAAATTCTATTTTTTCTAAGCGGCCCTAATTAATGGTTCCTTTTTCCATAAAAAGTCATTAACTCTTAACTGGTGGCTCTAGTGCAGTGCTTCTTGGATGTGAGCATAGAATTCTGGAATCAGGCAAAACAAGCTCAAGTATCAGTGCTAACACTTATTGACAAATGAACATAGAGCATCCTTTAACTCACCAAAGTCTCATCTGTAAAATGGAATTCATAAAAATAGCTCCTATCTGCCAATGTTACTATAATTACCAAATGTTATGTCTTTAAATTGCTTACTCCATGTCCATTTATGACATCCAATACTCACAAAAAAGGCTTTTTTTGGTATTCTTTTTTTATCATGGGTGTCTATTTAATATTCAGACACAATGACTGAGAGCAACTGGCATGTGCAAGAAGCTGTTTTAAACAAGTCATAATGATTTTAGTATCAGAAATCATCACACTCCTCAGGTAGATGTTAAAGATCATAAGAAAAAAATCACGTTTAGCAAACACCTGCTATGTTCTACAAACAGTAGCAGACATGCCAATCTCCTGAGCCATTTTCTTAATCTCCACCCAGTCTCTCTGTGGCATGCATTAATATATCACTTTACACGTGGGAAAATACCTATAGATAAAGAGCTCCCAATGTTCTAGGACAAAGGACAAAACTGGGTTTTTCTTGATTTGTTTCTGTTGTTTGCACACACTGAACAGCAAGCTCTAAAATAAAATTAAGATTTCTTGTTAGCATCATTCTCAAAGCATGGCTTCTCAAACTTGCAACACAAGCAAAGCGCTTGAAGCTTTTGCCAGGGTGCTATGTAGAATGTGTTGGATCTCCTTTTTGCTGGCAAAGCGGAGCTAGTTCTGCTCAGCACTCAGTTCACACAGAGGTTGCTCCAAAAATTCCTAAATCAGATCAAGGTTCTCAGGCCTTTAGGCTGGCTCCACACTAGTAGTGTTTGGGCAATACAGAAAGCAGTAAAAAAAAAAAAAAAAAAAAAAAAAAAAAGCCTATACAGTGGTATCTAAACATGGTGACTTGAGATAACAGAATTACACCAATAAGTGATATACAATACCCTCGCTCACCAAGCAGGAATGAAAAACTGAAATTTAAGTTTATGTCACTGGTAGGCAGAATACCTAAATTCATGCTGCCCGTATATCCATAAATCCCCAAACAGAAATTTATTCAGAACTAATGGAATAACAAACCAGCAAAGAATGATTGAATGAGTGAATGTGAAAGCATTTTAGGAACATATTTGAACCAATATATGTTATCATGGAGAAGAACGATGCAAGAAAAAAATGCTTATACCTGAGTATACCATGTACCATACTTTAGCAATACTGTGCTTTATATAATTCTGAGATTGATGTGGCTCATGCAATGTGGGCTATGACATTCATCCAGGCAAAACTACATGCTAGACTATCTATGACTTATATAAGAACAGTTACACTTATTCCAAAATGTCTGATATGACACTCACTCAGAAGTTACTATTTGGAATTGTGTTCTCACTGCTGAGGTTTGGGGGCTGGAAATCTTTTATCACCCTTAAAAAGTGTTCATTCTTTTGCTAAATCTTGGCTACAGTAGCATACATCTTCATCACTTGGATGAGTAGATCTTTGATTTATTCAAGTGTTGTCTGTGTCTGCACTTTCAACCCATATACCATTAACATTTGTCAAGAGAATCTACCTTCAGACAATTTGTCCATAAAGTGGTTAATATTCTAATTTTTCAAGAAAAAATCACTGCATATTTTCCCCATATTTTTTAAATACAGGCATAGACACAAATTTATTTTTCACTGGATATCTTAAAGAAGCATGCATTCTGGAGAAGAAATTGACAATGTTGGCTTAAGCTAATGATGTTCAAACTCTAGCTTTGGATCTCCATTCTGTTCAGTCCCAACTACAATTCACTTTTTAATGTGGATTTTCTACTATACTACAGTTGTCCCTCAGTATCCTTGGGGGTTTGGGTCTACCCAAAATCCATGCATACTTAAGTACCTTGTAAAAAAGGGAACGGTACAGTTTGCCCTCTGTAACTGTGCATCAGTGGAGTCAACTATTTCAGTCCCAGAGTGGTTGAATCTGTGGATGAGGAACCCAAATATGGAGGGCAGACTGTATACCTACTGAAAAAAATCTTTCTATAAGTGGACCTGTGCAGTTCTAACCCTTGCTGTTCAAGGGTCAACTGTATGTTGTGGGACATATATTGTAGTTATCTTTGAAAAATAAGGCATGTTTACTTTTCTTTAATGTGAATATTTAATAGAATAGGATACATGTACCTTGCTTTTGAGATTTACATCTTTAAAATAGGCACTTAAAAATCTTAATTTCCACTGGGTATCTTAAATACTTTTGACCTTTAATATTTTCTGCTAAATAAGTAGATTTTCAATCATGAGGAATTGAATACTATTATATAACAAAATTGGGGAGTACTCTAATGATGTTATAATGAATGAATATGCACCATCTGTGGAGCAGAAAAAAATTAAAGCGGTTAATATGCAAAACCTTTTAGAGTTTTAGTTCATGATATAGGAAATATGTAATAATTTTGTTCCTTTCTCTGATTGAGAATTACGTAAACTCTAGAGTATTGAAACGGTTGCCTTGACTATTTCTTAGTTTCCTATAAAATACCTAATTGATTTACTAACATAATAAGTGTTTCATCTTTAGAAAAAAATGTCATGACAAACCTTTAAACATTATGAATAAAAATAAAAGCAATTTAAGTATGACAAAACTGTTATCAATAAAAGAAGAAAAATGTGTTCAGCTTTACTGTTGAGTTTTATGGAATTTTGAATTCACTTTTGAATTAGAGTAGCTTTAGTACTATACCAAGTGGATCATTTTCAATACAGTCATAATGAACATTACCACGTACTATACAGCAAGGGAATAGAGCTGAGCTTGTCAAAATTTCATTCTTGGAAGCATTGCCAATGCAAAAATAGTCTCCTCCCCTGGGTACAACAGTTAAGAGGCTTTAAAATTCTTCAGAGAATTATTGGAAGTTACTTTATAAAAGAAGCAATCAATTGTGAGTTTGAAACTGCATCACACTGCCTGTTCCCAACTAAAAAGTCTTTCTGCTCCCCCAGCTGTCCGTCATTTTGCTTGGCCATTCCATACTGTAAAGGAACTATTTTGTAACCATCTGCCACTTGTATCTTTGGCCCCAGTCTCCTCTGTTCTGATCACTATTGATTTTCCAAATGGACCCAACCATAAACTAAATGTAGCAATTATTACATTTAGGTTAGCAAGAGGCTTTGTTACTGTAAGTTGTATCTGGATTACTAAAGCATTAGTCAAAAACAGCCAACAAAATGAAAGCATTTCCCTGAGGCACGGGTTTTTTAATTGCTACAATTAAATCTACCATTAAGTCTATATTATCATCATTAGCTCATATTTTCTATTTTTTAAATAAATTAGCCACACAAATTCCCACATTTAAGTCCTAAGCAAATGCTTAACACAGCTGGTCCTCCAAATGCATTGATCCTATAATTTTTTAACTTTGTGTAATTCTATTCAAAATTGATATATCCTTCAGGAAAAAGAACCATTTAACATAAAGAAGTATTTGAATTAAAATCCTTTTTCGCCAAAGGTAAAACTATTGAGACAATAAAAAAATCAGTGGCTGCCAGGGGTTGGGGGTCCATGGGGGAGGAATGAACAAGGGGAGCACAGTTGATTTTAGTGCAGGGAGGCTATTCTGTATAATATCATAATGGTAGGTACATGATATTATACATTTGGCAAAACCCCTCCATATGTAAAACACAAAGTAATGTAATGTAAACTATGAACTTTAGTTAATAATAACATATTAGTAATGGTTCATCAACTGTAATAAATGTACCACAGCAATGCAAGATGCTAATAATAAAAGAAGTTGGAGTGGGGTTGGTGAATGTGGCAGTGATGGTGAGAGGGAATAAACAGAAACTCTATGTACTTTCCATTCAATTTTTCTATAAACCCAAAAGTGTTTTAAGAAATAAAACCAATTTATTTAAAAACAACAACAACAAAATCCTTCTTCCCACTTGCCTCTCTCTGTTTCTCTATGATTTTGTGTATCCTTCCCTAAAATTAATGGCAAGGTATATGGGGAAGAAAATTTTGAAAGTTGGCTATGGAGTGAAATGGCCCAAACTAAAATGTCTTGAGAAATTCAAGTAGAATTTCTGTCGATACAAGTTATAACATAAAGTTGGCCTATCCATTTAATTGCACTACAGAATGAGGATGGTAGAACTGAAATGTCCGTTTATCCCTCCTTGAAGCAAACCAATCAACTGATGATCAGATAGGTAATGAATAGCTGTCTTACACTGCGTGAAACAGTTGATGTGTATAGGCTACCAGTTCGCCCATCCTGTTCCCAGGCTGTGCTTGTTTCCAGGCTGTGTATGACCAGTAACCCATTATGTGTTGTTTTTTGTTTGTTTTGTTTCATTTTTTAGCCTTTTTATACTGTCTGCTTGTTTCAAAGAAGGAAATCTATGTGCTTCAAATCTCAATATGTGTATCATGGTGTTGGCCCTGCTTTTTGGGATTATTAGAAAGAAGGGGATAAGTGCCTACTGATGGATGAATGGATAAAGAAGATACACACACACAATAATACTACTCAGAAACAAACAAAAAAAGATATCTTGCCATTTGTGACAATATGGATGGATCATGAGAGCATTATGCTAAATGAAATAAGTCAGAGCAAGACGAACACCATATGATCTCACTTATATGTGGAATCTAAAGACAAAAACCAAACCAAAACAAAAAAACAAGCTTATAGATACAGAGAAGAGACTGATGTTTGCCAGAGGTGGAGGGTTGGGGGAGTGAGTAAAATGAATGAAGGAGGTCAAAAGGTGTAAACTTGTAGTTATTAAAAAATTAGTTATGAGGATATAATATACAGGATGGTGACTATAGTTAATAATGTGTTGCATTTTTGAAGTTGCTAAGAGAATAATTTTTAAAAATTATCTCCACAGAAAGAAAGAAAGAAAGAAAGAAAGAAAGAAAGAAAGAAAGAAAGAAAGAAAGAAAGAAAAAAGAGGAATAAGATAAAAACTAGAAAGGAGAGAGTTGAAAAAGAGCTGTAGCTCATAAATTAATTCTTCCTAATGCTACTTAAGTTATATAGCTGTTATAGCTTCTGTATGAGCCCTCATTTAATGTTCTTAAGTAAATATGTAGATCCAAATATCCACTAGTAGTACATTTTAATAAACATTGATATCTAAGAGTTAATATGATTTAGTTGACATCATATATTAGAAACAATGCATATTTAGTAAAATAATTAGGCACTGTATTTACTATGCACTTCCTTCCACTTTTAAATACTCATATAAATGAATGGAGATGCTAACAATTTCATTAACTTGGCTTTAATTGATTGGGGCAAGAGTAGGAGATAAATAAGGAAAAAGGTTAAAAAAAATTAAGCCATATCTACTGACACGTCTAGTCTAACTTGTCCTAAGCTGAGATTTGAAAGGGACTTACTATGACACGTTCATGAGAGATGCTGCTGAACATGGAGAATCCCAAAATGTATCCTGAATTTGTTCCCAATTCAAACCTAAATTCCCCATATTTGAAATAGCTATTTTAACCAAGGGTTATACTATTATCTCATTTTCCAAATCTTGATGTTTTCTCTGAGAAAGAATGCCTTGATTAAGTGATAGAGAATAATTTGTTTCTATAACCATTCAATTTTTTGAATGGAAGGAAAAATAATGTTTCTAGTTTAACTAGGGACATGATGGGCAAATGGGAGTGAATAAATCCATTATCTCTAAACCAAGAACACTAACAAAAAATAAGTCCTGCTATAGAGTCTCCCACATATTCATCATTCTCAAGTTGAATTGTGAAACTTGTTAAATTATAGATATGAAAAGCATTGCCAATATGTCAACCACCTTAATACCATCCAAACTTCCTGCAATCGCTGCATTTTCTTCTGTAAGAAATGTCAAGATTTCATCAAAAAGTCTTTTAATTTGGATATTCTCCATACAGTTGTCTGGCTATTTTCACTCTCTAGTTTGCAACTTCTTTTATACCAGTTGTCATTTCTGTAACCTTTCCAACAGCAACTGTGCAGTCTTGGGACTACGATGCAGAATATCTCACTCAACAATCCTCCCACAAACCATCTGTTCCTAGAGACATCAACAACTGTTGGCATTGGGAAACTCTATGCAAAATGGGGAAAAGAGCTCTCAAAATCATAAAGTGAAACTTTCCCAGAGATCTTAAATTCCTAGCATAATAGGCAAATAATTGACATATAAGGACCAGTATTTTTCAAGTTAAAAAGTTCAAGTCTGGAAAAAAAACCCAAAAAGCAAATAAAACCAAAAAACCAAAACTTCACTTACTCTTGCATCACATTCACACAAAGTTGTACATCAAAAAAATTAAATTATGGAACTGAATCTCTATAAAATCATGCAATATGCAAAATAAAACATCCACCAAAAATGTGAAAACACTATATATTTTATATATGTGTACATAAAACATAAAAGTATGTATACATATTATTATATTTGTTTCTGAACTCTTCACTTTCAAACCCATCAACTTAATTCACTGCCACAACTTTCTATAATCATACTTAAATCACAAAACAAAACATAAATTTATTCCTCATTAAAACAGTAATGGCAGAATATAGATTTTTTTTTCCTGTCTTTCTGGCATTACAGGGAAAAGATTAGCTTCCAGGACAAGTACTAGTAGGAAAACTGTGCACCGGTCCCAAATATGTACTACTGCTCCTGGTCTTTCATTATAAATATTTCTGGTCTTTCATTATAAAATGACTCACATCAACCCTTGTGTAAAAGTATGAATAAAACTTTACTATCTTCCTGCATCTCATTTGGAATTCTGACTGCCCTTGAATTATTTATGACCATCAATAATCCACAGTTAATTCCATTCACTTTCACGGAGCAACTGAATCGTTCTGGACAGATTCTGAAAGGAGTAAATGCCCTAAAAAGACTAATTAGTTTTAGAGTTAACAATGTGATTTTTTTTATACATATAATCTGATTTCCAATATAACCCTGTGAAATATGTAGACAAGTGTTATTATCCCAATTTACAGAAAACTATTTGGTGAATCAAAGTCATATACCTCAGAGGTAACAGAGGAAGAACAGAAACCATGTCTTACAATTGCAAAAACAGTTTAAATTCTATTCAAAAATTATTGTTTGATTTGTGTTTTTTTAAATAAAATGTGCTTTTCTTCCTTAATTTTCTAAGATGACTTATCAGCACATCATCTGGGTGCATAGACTATAAATGGTTTGAATATAACATATAATTAAAAACAAATATTTTAAATGTCTAATAAACATGCCAAGATTTTAAAACTGTGGGATATTAAAGGTCAGGGATCACATCTGGTTAATCTTACACAGAATATAATAGCAAAATGACATTATGAAGTGCAGGTCTTATTTTAAAGACTGTTTCTAAAGATCAAAGTTGCCACACAATATAAATTAATTCTGGAAAATAACTCATAGCCAAAATACTTTTCATATTAACTTCCGTCTTTTTAAATGAATTCTTTTGTTACTTTGTGTTGGCTCCCAGCCTGTTAAATTTCATGTCATTAATGCCTAATAGGTAATGTTTTGGTCTATTTAAGGCCTAAAGCTTAAACGATTTGGGTTCGATGATTAGCAAGTCTGTAATAGCGCTGTGCCTCTCTTTGGATCTGAGGTCTGTGAACCGGAGTCAGAGCATGTTTTATCTCATATGTATTATTCATCACTCTCACACTCAGAGGGCATTTTCACAGACATGAAAGTACTTCAATTTTTCTTTATCTGAGGAAATATGTCCAGTTGGACTAATTACCACAGCCAGTTAACTCTCCATTATGTGGGGCAAAACAAATTGTGTTACTTAGAAAGTTGTGATTGTTACTACAAGTGATCTTTTTGTAAATGGGTGACTGTGTCAGAGTTACAGAATTTCTGTTAGAGGACTAAGGATAAATCTCCCACAGGTTAGCAAACTTTCCCAAAGTGATGCCAAACATGAGCAGCCCATTCCGGTGTTTTGGACCATTGGTTCTCAGCTATAGGCAATTTTGCCTCCTTTATAATATCTGGCAATGTCTGAAGACATTTTTGGCTGTCTCACTGGGGAAGGGTGGTACGGGCATCGAGAGGACAAAGATCAGGGATGTTGCTAAACTTACTCCAATGCAAAAGGCAGCCCCTCACACAAATCATTATTTAGCTTGAAGTGTCAATAATACAGAGGTTGACAAACCCTGCCCTAAATGGGATCATACTTACAATGGATATTAAAAATAAAATCTGGCTAATCATAATCCTCATGGAGCTGTAGTTTTTAATTTTAAAAGCCTAATGAATGAAATATCAAGTGAATATCCCTCTTCTTTTCATTGTTTTCAATTGTTTTCAATTTTATTTCTCCCTATTTATTTCCATGTTACATATGGTTTTAAACTGTAGGTTGAGTTCCTCTTCTGTAATTTTCAAGCACATAATGAATTAGAGAAATGGACATTATAATTTCTTTTTTCAGACTGAGAGAGGAAATCCATAAAGGCCTAGTTTTAGATTCAGGTCATGTGAATTTCAGTGAACCACCCTACCACTCCTCTCCACTTAAGTCGGTTTACATATATATACATACAGAGAGACCGAGACACACACAGACAGAGAGAGACAGCGAAATGGAGTACATAAAAAGAGAGCTTGTACCCTACAGCCAGACTCCCTAAGTGTGCATCCTGGCTTCACTACTTACTAGTTGTGTGTCTTTTGATAAATAACATCTTGGGACCCTACAGTTTTAATTCTATAAAATTGGTACAATATTACTTACTTCATTAGGGTTGTCCTTAGGATGAAACACACAAAGCTCATAGAATAGTTCTTTACATATAATAAATATTCAAAAATATCAACTCTCTATATTTATTTATACAGACATTTTTACCTCTAATAACAGTGCTTTAAAAATAAGACAAAAATTTTATTTCTTAAAGCTATTTTATCTTTTCTAAAACATCAGAAATTCTGAAAATTATGTAACTGTTTTGAACACTTTCAAATGACAAACATATATACAATTGTGTTCCTCTGTAAAATCAATCCAATTCTCAGTGTAGCTTTGGTCATCATTGGGAAAAAAATGAGTAAAAATAAATGAGTATATCACCAAAAAATAACTAGATACCAATCCTAGTTTTTCATTTATATTTATTAAGGTACTTTTTGATCATCATTTGAAACATAAAGTGAAAATAAGATGCCTACATGCATCAGAAAATAGCTGGATTGTCGAAAGCTACTTTTTCATTTATATCTATTAATGTTTTTATGCCTCTGATCTGAATTGCCTATGCTTCAGTAATTTATTTTTCTGAGTTTATAAAATGCTTTGGGTGGTTTTGATTGAAGTTACTCATTTCTTCATCACTGTCATTGATCAAAGTCTTCCTACACTCTTTCTACTACGCCACAGTGACTTAAAAATGTATCCTTGTCTTCAACTTCCTGCTTTAATCTTTCTTCTCTTAAAATGTCTTATCTCCCCATGTTTTTGCTGGCTTGTTTCAAATGACTGTCACCTGAGGATTGCCCTCTGCTATTCACTTCTAATTTATTAAATTTAGCAGGTACAGGGATATCTATAAATATGTATAAATATTTTATTTTTATATATTTATACTCATAAACATATAAATTAAATATATCTTAATACATATGTATATATAGCTATATTTATATACATAGTTGCTTAAATAATGGAAGGAATATTTTAATAAATCCAGGATTTTCTCATATTAGTTTTTATATTTAACACAGAGAATACTAGGATTATGCAGTGGTTTATACAAAGGGAGGTTTGGAGTTATCCCTCATTTACACAAGATATACTCCAAACCATGTTGATAAAATTAGTTCAAGTGTAAAATCCTCAGTTATTTGGAGAATTGCCTTCTAATATTCTCAGTCTGTAAAAGGGGATTGACTTTCAATGGGAAGGTTGGGAGAGGACATTTCAATAGTGAGAAATGGTAGCTCTTCTGTGAATGACAATCACACAATTAGTTTTGCTGGGCTGTATTAAGCCAGTTTTTCAACATAAAATCTATAAGGAGCTGGAATACTATTCTTTAAATGCTCAGATTTACAGGGAAATAACCAGACAAAAGAGAGATGACAAAGGGGGTAAGCTAGGGATATTAGGCAAATTGCTATTTTACTACAGCAACACTAAAACAATACATTTCTCAGAAAGCTTTTTAATACAGAATTTTCTATACCATATGCTGGGTAAATGAAGAAGTTTCATAAACCTTTCTTGAAATACCAGATGCAGTATTTTCTGAAGTAAGAAGGTTGAGCTTGCAATGTGTAATAATATACTTAGTTCTAAAGTGACATGATCTTATATTAACACGGGTATAAATTGAGAACTGCAAAAGGTATGAAACACTCGATTCACTATCATGAACTCGTCTTTCCTTTTTTTTTTCTGTTATTTTTTTAATCACCATGGAGTAGAAATGTATTATCAGCTTTTTTTTTTCCTGGCTACTATCACTCTGATACTTGTCACATAGTCTCAAACAATGGCCACTCCTAGGATCCCAGGTTAACCTTAAATGGTTTAACTACATGTCTAAAAAAGCTCAGACTAATGCCTTTGCGAAGTGTCAGAAAACTCATCTTTTTTTCTTCATTTTTCTGTCCTGCTATGGCCATATTATCAGTTCACGTGAACTCAGCCCAGGAAACAAATCAAGGTGCTGATTCCTCCTCCAACACTAACACATTAGTTATCCTTAGGTGAGTAAATCACTTATCTGGGTTTGTTCTTCCCCTCCCCAAGTTGTATATCACTTGGAAAGGGACAGTACTCTTTCTCAAACCTAAGTTTTTGAGTATTCATAAATTAAATAATTTTTAAATACTTTTTTTCTTTTTTAAAGAGAGTAAATAAACCACAGCATTATGAAACAGAATTCAATGTGACTTAGCCCATGTTTCATTCATGAAGTTTTGCAGTGGAGCATTTAATGCATTTTGGTAATGCTTTGATTTGCATATCTTTTACATAAAATAGTCACTGAAATTCATGACAGCTTATTGAAGGTTCATCCTGGTTAAGAACTCCTAGAAGATACAGCATAGGCACATAAAATAATCTTTGGGAATTCCACAAAGAAAAATTAAAGCTTTGGAAACCTTTGGGAAATACAAGTTTGTTATTACTCTCATTATTTCTCAGTCACTTATAAGGTCAAACAAAATATGTAGATGAGAAAAATCTTGTATTTGAAGTCATAAACAAAATTATGACTCTGTAATATGAAAATGAAAGCTTTGTTTGCTTTTTTCTGCATTTTTGGTAACAACGACAATGACAAACGTCCAGTGATGATTTCTGTAAATTATTGAGTCAATAACATCAACACTATGAAAAGAATAGACTCAAAATTCAATAAAAATTAATAGTAAAATATTCTAAAATTAAAAAACAACATAAGTTGATGTTCATTTGACTTATTTTGAGAAAGGTTTGTGGGAAGTTATGAGATTTGTGAGGCCAGCACAGACCAAAGTAAGAATCAGGCATTCAGTACTAGTCTTACTGGGAGATGAATATCATTGTCCTTAATAAGGTCCCATTTTTCCTTTCTTTGATGATTGAATTCTAATATGCTTTTAGTATACATGAGCAAGAATTCTCTTAAATATTAAAATAGCTAGTGTATACAACAAATTCAAATTTTACGTAGAAAGTGAATTTTTATTTATAGATAAAATGCATTTCATTTTAAATTTAGCATTGGAAGCTATGATATTATAGGTATTTTAGATTTTAATGTTTACCTTAAAGTGAGTACTAACTGATTTTTTCATGTAAAACTTAAATTTCACCAAGATTTCAGAAACCTTAATTTTCAAACTAGGTTAAAAGCTCCATCTTGCCCATCCCTGTTTCTGTTTTTTCTCCATCTTTTTCTCTTTAGCTCATTTCATTTAATTTTCATTCTTTCTTTTAAATTACATTTGGGGAGACCCTAAAAATGATCCATCTCCTCTGTGCCCAATTCAGAATCTAATGAGAGATAAATGTAAAAATTCAATAAAGGGATTTCATCTTCTGATAATGGTAAAAAATGCTTTTGAAAATTATCCTTTTTACAAAGAAGCAAGCAACAATAAAATATTGGCAAAATACAAACAAGTAAGTAAATTTCTGTTTGAAGTCATCAGAGAGATACCAAGGAAGCCAGGACTTGAGGAGCCAGTATCCTGAAGAGAAAGAAGCTCTTTAAGGTCAGTCCAACACTACTTTTCCCTAACAGGCTAATTCTCAAGTGGCAAGAATTCTCAGAGGCTAAGAGAGGATGGAGCAAAGGATGGAAGCTGAGATGGAGGTGCTCTGAGTTTAGTTTTAGAGCAGCCTTATGGGGCTCAAGCTCATAAAATATATCATGTCACTCCCTTGAATATAAATATGGATGACCTACAAAACTTTAGTTTTGTTTTTTATCTTTCCCTTTATGCTAGATGCTTCTAGTGCCATCCATGAACCAACCCTCTTGACTTCTACCTTCTGATCCAAATACATTTGGACACTCCAAATGAAACCCCAGAACTAGTCATAAAATCAGGTAAATATCAAAACCTTAACTGTATTTCATTGATCTTTCTAATTTATAGCACGTACAAAAGGTGTTTTGCCACGTGCCCCTGGCTGTGTAATTACACATCCCCTTGGTTCAGAGTACAGTAAACTGAAAGTGAAAATAAAATTCTGTTCAGGTAGTTTTAGTTTCTATTAACATATTTAATCAAAACAACTTACTTTTATGTAAATATAAACCTATTTCTTATATGCAGATTACATAAGTATAAATCTCCTTCTGATATGCTGACAGTCTTCCACATAGCTTCCAAGCCATCTCTTTTAAGTCTTATCACTTACAACTATAGAATTCAGGTCAGATTAGTATTTATTTATAGTGACTAATTTATCAACTTATGCAGATACTATCAGTCAAAACTACCAGAAAATAGCAAAACTAAGTTCCTGCAACCTGAAACTGCTTATTAAAAAGTCTAGGTTTCTTACAGGTACATTCATACGTGTTATGGTCCTGGTATATTTTCTTGTATTGACCAGTTTAATAGTAAATATACATTTTGTAATTAAATTTATACTTTGGGGTATAATTATTTTTAGACTTTTATTTTACGGAAATGATATAATTATCTTCTATTCTGTAAGTCATTTCTATCTATCACAGGATTCTTGAATCCTTGTTAGTACAATCTGGAGGAAAAATTTAAATGAAGAAATGAAATACTAAAATTGCTATTTATATTTATTTTTATAAAAAGTGAATAAAGACGTTTAGCTTTGCTAATACTTAATATTTGATTAATGTCAGGGTTCTTAGTCAAATGGAGTAGAGTCAAAATATTCAAAAAGTCATAACTGCTAAGGATTCATATGGCCACAGACAGTAAATACATTTGGAGTTAATCAAAATTTGAAAGACACCAAGCATTCAAAATAAATCCAGTTGTAATTTTCAAAAATTTGAGCTTTTTTTTTTCTCACTCAATCAGCCTTTGCAAAGATTACGTTCGTAGTTTCTGTACACATACATAAAAATCTGCATTACAATTTCTGTGTCTGGAAATAGGATGGAAACCAGAGAAATCTGCAGAGCATCTGATTAGTTCTGAAACACAATTAATTGGATGGCTAGTAGATTGGAATTTAGTCATTTCAGGAATTAAATTCTCTGGGGCACAGCTGCCAAAAGCATCCTATATTTCACAGATTAGACAGTGTTTAATTAATAGATCAAAGGTAAGCCAAGCAAATCATAAGCAGTACTCAGATTTATATTTTGACTAGTCAGATAAATGTATGGTGGGAAACTTATTAGGCTTATTTAACAGGGATTCACTCAATTTCAAGCTAAAAAGCATTTGTTAGTTTGGTCATAAATCACTCCATTTGCATCACCATCATTTGCAGTTTACATTCACTATTTATTTAGCCCATCATATATTACTCCTCATGATATATTATAGAAGCCATTATTCTGTGGGAAAGTGTTCTGCCATTGTATTTTTTGGAAGATGTATTCAAAAATATTTTCTAAATGAAAATTATAGAGGGTATATGTATGGTTTTGACAAGGGGCATGTGCAATAGTATGCCCCTTTTCTATCTTAACCAATAGATGATTCCCTTTTAACCAGTGGATCCTACAGTTCCATATGCTTGCATCCTATTTACTGGAGAGTATTGAGAAGTCCTGAAGATGAGAATTACATTGTAGAAGGAAACATATATAAATGCATCACCAGTCTAATGACTGATAAATGTCTTACTATGAACTCTATACTATCTTGCTGTGCTCCACCATGTCACCTCTGTTACTGACAGTTAAGGATGGTGATGAAGCACAATCTATAAAAAAGCTTCAAATGGGAGAATTAGTATTAAAAGCCACAGTTTCAAAATCACAATTAATACTCATCATCTTTCTTGTCCAGCACTCTTTCTACGGACTCCCCTCACCTTCAGGCAACACTTCCAGAGGACTACATTTCTTTCTGGGAAGTGTCATCAAAGCTTCATCAATGAGATGTGAGTCCCTAGTTACCTTGTTCTTAGTAGGACTTGGCTAATCCAATAGCTTATGTATCTTTATTATCACATATGGAGGCACCAAAAGGTCCCTCAGTAAGTCTCCTGAAAAAAGAAAAAGGTAGCAAAGTAAAGTAAGATGATAAAGGACTGGTAGAAGGTTGTGAAAAATTAAAATAAGAGCAAGCATATGAGCAAAAGCTGCCCCTTTGTAACAAACAAATTTCATAAAACTCTAGCCAGGCTAACCATGGAAAAAAGAAGACAAAATTGCCAATATCAGAAATGAAAGTAAAATCATCACTACTTAGCCCATGGACTTTAAAAGGACAATTAAAGGAATACCATGAATAACTCTATGATCAAAAATTTGATCATTTAGATGAAATAGACCAATTCCTTGAAAGACACACATAAATAAATTTTATACAAGGAGAAATAGATTACCTGATAGCTCCTACTTATTAAAGAAATTGAATCAATAATTAATAATCTTCAAAACAATAAAGTACCAGGCCCAGATGCTCTCACTGGTAAATTCTACCAAACATCCCAGTGAAAATAATACTAATCTCCTCAATCTTTTCCAGAAAATAATAATAATTTTTAAAAAATGGAACAATTCTTAACTCATTCTGTGAGGCAAGCATTATCCTAATACAGATCAGAATTTTTCTTAAATATAGACACAAAAGTTCTCAAAAAAATTGAATCCAAAAATGTATAAGAAGAATCATATACCGAGATCAAATAAGATTTAATCCAGGTAAACAGTTAGGTTCAACATTCAGGAATCAGTCAATGGTAATCCATCATATGAACAGGCTAAAGATACGACAATCATATCAATTTATGCACAAAAAGCATTGGTGGAATTCAATCCTCATTCATGACAAAATTGTTGGAAAACCAGAAATAGAGGAATTTCCTCAACTTGATAAAGAACATTTAGAGGAAACAAGTAGCTAACATGATAGTTAATGGTCAGAGACTGGATGCTTTCCCACTAGGATCCTTGGAAACAAGGCAATGGTATCTCCTTTCACCACTTTTATTCAAAGCTAGTGCAATAAGATAGTTGGACATTTTCATACAAAGCTAAACATACTCTTAGCATCCAGCCTAGCAATCATGCTCTAGATGTTTATCCAAGTGATTAAAACAATTATTTCCACATAAAAACCTGCACATAGATATCTATAGGTGCTTTATTTATAATTGTCAAAAACTGGAAGCAAATAATATGTCTTTAAGATGTGAATGGATAAAGAAAATATGGTACATCTATGTAATGGAATACTATTTAATGATAAAAAGCAGTGAGCCATCATGTCATGCAAATACATGGATGAATCTTAAGTTCATATTTCTAAGTGGAAGAAGCCAGTCTGAAACAGCTATATACTATATGATTTCAATTACATGACATTCTGGAAAAGGCAAACCTATAAAAACAGTTAAAAACTCAGTGGTTTCCGTAGGTTCAGGGGTGAGGAAGGAGCTGAAGAGGTAAATAGATGAATCATACAGGATTTTTTTAGGGTGGTGAAAACTATTCTGCATGAAAGTGTAATGGTGGAAACATGACACCATGAATTTGTCAAAACCAATGTGACTTAACAGCACAAAGAGTAAACTTTAATTTATGAAAAAATTGTTTAAAATTTTAGGAAGTCAGGGGATCTCAGGATAAAATGCAGCATGTGACAAAACATTCTAACCATACAACAAATGGATGAAACAATCTCATTGAAGGTTGTGACTTAAATAAGTTTGGAAATGAATGGACTTTGGAAGATAAATGTAAGAGAAACTATACATAAAAACTTCGCTCTAGTTGATAAAGATTATCCCCACATATATGTGGACTAACAATTCTGAAACCACTAAATATTTATATTGGAAATAGACAAATAAATGGGTAAATAAATGGCAGGAATCAAGTGTTTCATTTTTGGAGTGGGATGTTGCAAACTAGTAAGAGAACTCTAGAATGATGAATATAGGGCTAATTTACAGTTTGGGTCATCACCATGAACTCGTATGTAGCTACTGATGGCTACATATAAAGATATTTATAGATATGTGTGTATGTATATGATGTGTGTGTGTGTATATATATATGTGTATAAATATATATATGTATATATATACATATATATATATATATTTACTTTCTCAATTGAGAGGACCTAGAAATAATGATAGATCAGTGATGTGGCAACAATCACACCTAGTTCTTAGATCTTAGTTTCTAATATTTTCAGTAAAAGGAATCAGTGTTTCTTGGAGAAATGCCTCTTTCTAGAAAGCACACAAGATGAGCTTGAAACATCTTATGGTACCAAAAAGTAAAGAGGTACCAAAACAAACAATCAAGCAAAGACACCAAAATAACAAAAAACATTATTGAAAGTGTCAACTCAAAGAGCTACTAATGCCCATACCTGGAATGATTTGAGCACTAGAGTAAATATAGTGGAGTTGGATTTATAACTCAAAGTACAAAATAAGTTACCCATTATTAATTATGATACCCAATAAATATCCATATTTATAAAATTACTGAACAAAAAAATAAGTGGAGGAGAAAAGATAAATCTCCTATGTATCTGAATTTCAAATAATTTAGGTAGATGCCACATAACAGGGAGCAAAATTCCCCATATCTTAGGTATAGGCTGGCAGTGACTTCTTTCTGTATACAGTACAGAAAGGGTGTGGGAGAGAGTAAATTTATAGTGAAAAAGTTAAAAATCACCACTTCAGCTAGGTGATTGAGGTCAACATCATCAATGATAAATCACCTTGATAGTATGTACACTTAATAAGATGTGGTGAGACTGGCAATTTACACGTGGTCTTCCTCCCCAATACCCTTAACCACAGTTTAACATTAAGAAAATCATCAAGTAAATACTAATTGAAGGATATTCTACAAACTACCTCACCAGTGATATTCAAAACTGTTATGTCACCAAAAGCAAACAAAGTCTAAAAAACTATCTCTGTCAAGAGGAGCTTAAGGAGATGCAACAACTAAATATAATGTGTTATCCTGAATGGGCTCTTGGGACAGAAAAAAGATATTAGGTAAAAACTAAAAAAATCTGAATGAAGAATGGATTTTAGTTAATATTAATGCATCACTATTAGTCCATTACTTGTCACAAATGTATCATATTAATGTAAATTGTATATAATAGGGAAAACTAGGTCTGAAATATATGTAAATTATCTGTACTAGTTTCACAATTATTCTCTAAATCTAAAACTATTCCAAAATAAAAAGTTTATTAAAAATTAAGCATATTAGTTCAAAGATTAAAAGGTATACTACTAGAATGTATTTTACAAACAAGGTGCTTAAACATCCATTAAAGATAAGTTAATATTTCAGAATAATGAGAGAAAAGATAAAAAGAATAAATAGAAATAAATACTTGACTTTATGTAAAACATAAGGTAAAAGCTTGAAAATGAAAAGTTACAAGATAAAAATTAGAAAATAGTAAAATCTCTAGAGAGACAAGACAGTTGTGGGAAGCAAGTGGTGAGACATTAAAAGCTTAATGAGGTAAAGGATACACTTAAGTAGAAAGAGAAAACAAATGAAGAGAGGCAGGGATAAATGGATAGCGGAAAAAAAGAATACATGGAAACAAATCACATTTTCCAGTGACATCAATTTCCAAAGTTACATATGTAATAAGATTACAATGGATATGGCCCCAGATATGAAATCTACCTGTGCTGAGAAATGATTGTTTGTATTTTTCTCTTTGGCTTTACTTTATGTCTGTTTCTCAAGTCCCTAGAGGTGAGCTAAGCTTTCCAAAGTCATTGGCTTCTATACCTCAAATAAAGTTGAATGGTGACCAGTGGTTATGAGTGATAGTGTCCAAAGAAGTTATGCATTTCCTTATACTCTTAAAAGAAAAAGTAAACATGAAATAGAAAAGAAAAAGAACTATGATGTGTAAATATATGCTTAAAAGTTTAAATGTGGCATTTCTTGCAAATCAGTTTACATAAAAAATTAGGTGACTATATATAAATTTCAGCAAAAAGAAAAAAAAGTATATATTTTAAAAAATGAGGACAGTTTAAGGGACTTCTGGAGCAACATCCAGTGTACTAACATTTGAAGTACAGGGGTCCCAAAAGGAGAATACAGAAAGAAAGGGATAGAAAATGTATCTGATGAAATTATCACTGAAAATTTCCCAAAGCTAAAGGAGGAAACAGATTTTCAGGTACAGAAAGCACAGAGAGTACCAAACAAGATGAATCTAAAGACACCTAGGTGACAAAAAAGTTGTAGGATGCAAAATTAATACATGGCAATCTGTTGCTTTTCTATACAACAATACAGAACTATCAGAAATACAAAGCAAAAAAATAAAATCTGTTTAAAATCACATCAAAAAAGAATAAAATACTTGGGAACAAACTTAATCAAGCAGGTGAAAGACTTAAATCTGAAAACTATTAAAAATCAATGAAGGAAATTGAAGACGATATAAAGAAATGGAAAGACAGTCCATATTCATGGATTGGATGTACTAATATTGTTAAGATAGTCATACTACCCAAAGCAATGTACATATTTATTGCAGTCCTTACATATTTATTACAATCCTTATAAAAATATCCATGACATTTTTCATAGAACATAAATAATCTTAAAATTTATATGGAATCACAAAAGACCATGAATAGCCAAAGCAGTCTTGAGAAAAAAGAACAAAACTAGACGTTTCACATTCCTTGGCTTCAGACTATACTGTAAAGCTACTGTAATTCAAAACAGTATAGCATACAAACAAAAAAGGCACACAGATCAATGAAACAGGATAGAGAAACAGGATAATAATTCTACACACTTTGGGCAATTAATATATGACAAAGGAGGCAAGAAAATACAATGGAGAAAAGATAGTCTCTTCAATAAATGGTGTTGGGGAAACTGGACAGCTACATGTAAAAAGTAAAATTATAACATTTTCTCACACCACATACAAAAATGAATTCAAAATAGATTACCAGACCTAAATGTAAGACCAGAAACCATAAAACTCTTAGAAGAAAAGTTAGGCAGAACACTCTTAGACATAAGATGTAGAAAAAAAAAATTGGATTAGTCTCCTCAGGCAAAGGAAACAAAAGTAAAAACAAATGGGACCTAATTAAACTTAAAAGCTTTTGCACAGAAAGGGAAATCAGGAACAAAACAAAAAGATAAATTACTGAATGTAAGAAAATATTTGCAAATGATATGACTGATAAGGAATTAATATCCATAATTTATAAAAAGTTCATGCAAGTCAATATCAAAAACAAACAACCCAATTAAAAAATGGGCAGAGAACCTGAATAGACATTTTTTGAAAAAAGACATACAGATGGCTAACAGGCACAATAACGAATGCTCATCACATCACTAATAATCAGGGAAATGCAAGTCAAAACCACAATGAACCTGTCAGACCACCTTACACCTGTCAGAATAGCTGTTATTGAAAACACAATAAATAACAAATGTTGGCAAAGATGTGGAGAAAGGGGAATGAACCTGTCAGACCACCTTACACCTGTCAGAATAGCTGTTATTGAAAACACAATAAATAACAAATGTTGGCAAAGATGTGGAGAAAGGGGAACCTTAGTACAATGTTGGTGGACATGTAAACTGGTGCAGCTATTATGGACAACAGTATGAAGTTTCCTCAAAAAAAGTAAAAATAGAACTATCATATAATCCAGCAATTCCACTCCTGGGTATATATCCAAAGAAACTGAAAACAGTAATCAAAAAGATATAGGCACCCCAATGTTCATAGGAAGATTATTTACAATAGCCAAAATATGGAAGTAACCCAAGCACCCACCAACAGACGAATGGATGAAGATGCTGTATATAGATAAAATGGAATATTCTCAGCCATGAAGAATAAAGAATAAAATTTTCCCATTTGCAACAACATGGATGACCTAAAGGGTATTACGCTCAGTGAAATAAGTCAGATAGAGAAAGACAAATACTGTGTATTACTTATATGAGAAACTTCAAAAAATAAAATAAATAATGAATATAACAAAATAGAAAAGATTCACAGATACAGAAAACAAACCAGTTGGGAGATGGATATGGGAGAGACAAGATAAGAGTAGAGGATTAAGAAGTACAAAATATATGTATAAAATAAGAAGTTACAAAGATGTATTGTATAGCACAGAGAATGTAGCCAGTATTTTGTAATAACTTTAACTGAATTGGGAGTTAGAAGATAAATAAAATATTGATTCACGATGTTGTATCCTTGAAACTAATATGTTATTGTAAATCAACTATAATAAAACAAAGAAAGCTGTTTTCCATAAGGAAGCAAATTATTAATTTGTGCATATTTGAAATGCATATTAATAATGCCACTAGAATAATTAAATTATCCAAGTATTTTTTTTCAAATATTCTACTTTGTATTAGTATTGACTACTTTTAGCATTTGTAGTAGAACTTACGACTGAGAATAGCTTGTTAGATAAATCAAATAAATTAAGTAAATTAAGATTTGAAATGAGATATGCTAGATATTTTTACATATGAGGTTTCCTAATTATAGTTACATGTAAAATTTACAACAATTGACTAACAGAAATAACATGTAAGAATTTGTCTGGGAAGTGAATGTTCTTTTGTTATTCTACACACTAAATAGAACTGTAGTTTTCTGCAACCATCTTACAATTTCTTTTACTACCACACATGTAGTGAATTTTTTCACTTTTAACTAGGTTCTATTTCAATCTGATAACATATTAAAGAATGTGTTGAGTCACAAAATTGTATTATTATTGAGGAGTAAGAAACACTCTAGTGTTCATATAAATAAATTCCTCTTTTTACAGAAGAAAGTTCAATTCCACAAAGATAACTAACAGCAAAATCAGAATCAAACATTTATATAAGTTTTCTTGTAATTACATCAAAGGAGATTTATATTTGTATATCATGTGATGGATGATTATTTCTAGTTTACAAAGGTGCATTGTCCACTTGAATTTTTAAATAACCACAGAGAAATTCTATTTATGACTTACATTAAGAAAATATAATTATATTGCTTTGTGGTCTTCTAATACAGAGCATAAAAAGGAAAGATGACTATTGCCTGTTTATCTTGCCAGTTGGCAGCATATCTTAGGTCTCCCAAGCAGGAAGAGTAAGAATTTCATTAACTACATTTTTTTATACAAAAGTTAAAAACGTAAAAGCACATAAAACACACAGATATGCACAATTACATGTAATGTGTATAAACTACATTAAAATGTTGAAGTATAATTTTCATATAAACAGATATTAAAGATGAAAAATAAATATAGAAATATGTGGATGAAAATAAAATGAGGATTATCAATCATCAGATGGAAATTTAAAATGAAATAAAACAACAAACAGAAACAAAAGAAAAGATCTCTCTACCTCTGAGCATTGCTGAAAGTATGAAAAATAATTTTTATTGTATGAGCTCTTCTTTTTCACTTGATCAAGTCAGATATTGCTATTCATAGCTCTGCATCTGATTACCAGGCTGATTCAGTTTCCAGAGGAAAAGCAGCCCATTCTCTCCCCTGGCAGACCACAGAATGTACTTTGGTTCAAATAACTGAATAGAGCTAATAAACAATTCACATCTCTCTATGTCCTCTCCTGACTTGTGAAACAGGCTATAGATTCAAAGTCAGAAAAAGCAAAGCCTGTTGTTAAAAAAATAATAAAACAACAAAACTTTCCATTTTGTCCTACAGGAGCTATATTAATTGGCTGTAGCTGTGTTCTCCATTTTGTCAATCCTTTTTAAAACTACTCTTGGTGTAGCTTTCACACCTTTAGCAAAAGTGGACCTCAAAAAATGGCTTTCTTCTCTCTTCTCCCCAAATTCCTTGAGTGGAGTAGGAGTTTATAAATTTCATTTCTTGGCTCTGGTTCTCCATTGCTCATAACAAATCTGCATCAAATAGCCTTGCTAGAATGTACTGGAAAACAGGGACCCATTGAGATTACTCGACAACTATTAGTTTAATCAAATCCAAGTTTCCTAACACTTGCCTTCTTGTTTGAGCAAGTCTGTTCTGCTCAGAACAAAGGGAACCATATGCTTAGGCTCTTGAGAGATTCACATTTGGAAACCTTGGAACTGGTGGCTAGATTTTTGTAAGAGACTGAAGGATGTATTTACAGGTGGGATTTCCTTTTTCTTTTAATCAATAGCTTTTCTGCTTTTGCATTTTTAATCAGAAGGGAGGGGTACATATACCCTCCCAATTTCCCTGCCTTGCAATAAAGTCAAGTAAGAAGGCTGGATGCTGAGTCGTTCTGCCTTCTAGTCTAGTGTAGAAAGAATGAGACCATGTGATAAAGAAAAGAGATGGTGCACTGAATGGCCTCAGCTGAGCTCTTTGTAGTCATTGTATCCATTATAGGCACACAAAGGATCAAACACTCGACACTTAGAGATGCTTTTCAATGAAAGAAGAACATAAAGCCATAAAACAAGGCAAATTAATGTGGGAAAAAATTATCTTAAATGCATTCTCAGAGTAGAAAAGCAAATTCAAATAAATGGGTGAAATAAAAATATATATAAGAAAATGTGATTTAGTAAAATTTCCAAGTAAGCATATTTTCAAAAGTATATTAGTAGGTATATTTCTACTGTTATCATGACATTATAGCCATAAAATGAAACATAATAGAGGACGGAGAAGATGGCGGAGTAGAAGGACGCTCGCAGGTCACCCTCTCCCACAAATACACCAATACCCACATCTACAGACCCACTCAGCCAACCAGAGCACCTGCGGAACTCCGACAGAACATCGCCCTCTTCAAAAGATAAAGACGCCAAAAATCTGGTAGGAGAAAAGGAAAAAAGAAAGAACAAAAGGCAAAGCAGCGCGGGACGGGTCCCGCGGGGAGGGAGCGGCAAAGGAGGACTGGCGCTCGCTCGCTGGGTCTCCCCTCTCCAACTGAGAGGCCAGCGGGACGGAGGGGGAGCCTCCGAGGCTCGGATCTGTGCAGAGCAGCCCTTGACTAACAGAACTAAGTTAAATGGGCACAGAGCGTCCCCCCGACACCCAGCCTGAGACGCGGGCCAGCTGCCGCGGGCAGGGCCAGGCTGCACATGCTGGGCGGAGGAAGGAAGTGGCTGCAAGGAGGCAGCCCCGGGGGAACGCAAGGGGCTGCGCGCCGTGGCTGTGGGTGCACAGAGCAAAACAACCTGGGCCCTCCATAAAACAGCAAGGTTGATGTGCTCTCGGGGGAAGGGTGCACACCCCCATCTCTGAAAACCCGCGGAAAGTTTTCGGGGGAAGAGAGGCGGGGCTCAGGCACAGCCGCCATATCCTCCGCGCTTAGCACTCAGGCGGAGGCGGGGGCGAAACCTGCATCCGCACCGAAGGGCTTAGCAGCCTCAAAGGCCAGACTGAGACTGGCCTGCAGCCCGGGGCAGGTAGGATCTTTCCATCCTGGTCCCTCAGAGAACTTGCTCCACAAAGACAAACAAGGAGCTGGGTTTTGGCTCGGAGCAGGGACAGGGCTGTCCCTCGGTCTTCCCCGAGCCCACCAGCGGAGCGCCGACCAGGGCGGAGGGCGCAGCCGCACAGAGCAGCGGAGCTACCGGCGGCAACGCAGGTAGAGCGAGAGCGGCCCCCCGCCTTTCTGGCAGGAACACAGCCCCTGACCGAGGTGCTGGGAGGGTACACGACCCGCCCTCCTACCCGGCCAGTCTGCAACATCTGACTGCGGCATCCGGAGGGGCAGCGACCCGCCTGCCCACAGCAGAGAGCTGCACCTGACCCAGTGTTAGGAGGACGCGCTATCTGCTTGCCGACAGGTGCTGGGAACAGCACAGAAGAAGGCGCCAACGGAGGGCCTCTGAAAAGAGCAAGCTAAGCTTCCAAAACAGGATGAAGACAGAAAGACTTCACATTAAAAGCACACAGACTCCAGGAGAACACTGACAAATCCCCCCCCCCCCTTTTTTTTAAATCTGTTTTTACCTGTTCTATTTTCTATTACTCTCTTAATCTTTACTTCTTAATTCATTTCTATTTCTCTTGGGTTTTGATGTCCTGCTATTGATTAGACACAGGTTTCAAATACATCTATTCATCTCCCCCCCCCTTTTTTTGTAAAGGTTTCAAAAGGACGTCTCAACCCGATTAATACTCTGCTTCAACTCACTCTTCTATTATTCATTATACACTGTTTTCAAACCCTCTTTCTCCCTTCTTTTAAAATTCTTTCTCTCTCTCGCTTATTTTTTTTTCTTTTTTTCCTAAGTTCTATTCCTAAATAGGCATCAGATAGATAAAATCCTTAAGGACCAAAATAAACAACTGATATCCATAAACCACAGTGCCAAAGAGGTACGAGCAAGATGAAGAAGCAGAAAAACCTTTTCCAATTAAAAGAACAAGAGAAATCCCCTGAAAGAAAGGTCAACAAAATAGACATCGATAGCCTACTAGATCAAGATTTCAAAAAAGGAGTGATCGAATTGCTGAAGGAATTAAAAGAGATAGTGTTTAGAGATATAAAATATGTCAAAAATGAAATTGAAGCTATAAAGAAGAGCCAAGTAGAATGGATAAACTCATTGACAGAGATGAGGAATGATCTAATAGCTGTGCAAAGCCGACTAGATAATGCAGAGGAACGAATTAGTGATCTAGAAGACAGGGCAACAGAAAGCACCCATTCAGAAGAACTACAAGAGAAGCAAATAAAAAATAATGAAAATAGCATAAGGGACCTATGGGATAATATAAAGCGTCCCAATCTTCGCATAATAGGGGTCCCAGAAGGAGAAGAAAGATCAAAGGGGATTGAAAAGGTTTTTGAAGAAATCATGACTGAAAACTTCCCAAACTTAAAGAAGGAATCAGATATCCAAGTACAGGAAGCTCAGAGGGTCCCAAACAGGAAGAACCCAAATAGACCCACACCAAGACATATCATAATCAAGATGGCCAGAGTCAAGGATAAAGAAATGATTCTAAAGGCAGCAAGAGAAAAGCAAAGAGTAAGTTACAAGGGAACCCCCATAAGGCTCTCAGCTGATTTCTCTACACAAACACTACAGGCCAGAAGGGAGTGGCAAGATATATTCAAAGCCCTTAATGAAAAAAAGATGCAGCCTAGGATCCTTTATCCAGCAAGGCTATCCTTGAGGATAGAAGGAGAAATAAAGAGTTTCACAGACAAAAAAAAGCTGCAGGAGTTTAGCAACACTAAACCCATGCTAAAAGAAATATTGAAAGGGCTATTCTAAATAGAAAAGCAGCAGGATGCTACAGAAATGAGAAACACACAACTGGAAAGGTGATAACTCATGAATTACAAATAAAGTAAACATGAAATTATAAAAGAAGACATACAAATCACTGAGAGTGGGAGAGGGAGGCAGGGAAATATAGAATATTTTTTTCTTTCTTGTTTAAAATTTTTTAACAGTAGGATGGGTTTGAGATCATGTTACTATCAGTTTAATAAAAACAGTTATAGTAATGGGTTGATAGATTTACAAAAAAGGGTAACCACAAGCCAAAAATTTACAAAGGAGTCACAAAAATTAAATAAAATCCATGATAATACAAGGGAAAATTACCAAACCACAAAAGGAAGAAGAAAGGAACAAAGAGGATATACCAATTCAACTGCAAAGATAAGTTCAAAATGGCAATAAACACACATCTATCATTAATTACTGTAAATTTTAATGGACTAAATGCTCCAGTCAAAAGACACAGAGTGGCAGACTGGATAATAAAGCAAGAACCTTCAATATGCTGCATACAAGAGACCCACTTTAGGGAGAAGGACACATGTAGATTGAAAGTGAAAGGATGGAAAAGGATATTCCATGCAAATGGAAAAGCCAAAAAAGCAGGTGTTGGAGTACTGATTTCAGACAAAATAGACTTTAAAACAAAGGCCATAAAGAAAGATAAAGAAGGACATTTTATAATGATTAAAGGAGTGATACAAGATGAGGATATTACACTCGTTAATATATATGCACCCAATATAGGAGCACCTAAGTACATACAAGAATTACTAACAGAGATAAAGGGGGATATTGATGGGAATACAATCATAGTTGGAGATTTTAACACTGCATTAACATCACTAGACAGATCTTCCAGATAGAAAATAAACAAGGCAACAGAGAAATTAAATTACAATAGAAAAACTAGATTTGGTGGATATTTTCAGAGCATTACACCCCCCAAAAATAGGATATACATTCTTTTCAAGTGCACATGGAACATTTTCCAGGATCGATCATGTACTTGGGCACAAAAGAAACCTCAACAATTTTAAGAAGATAGAAATTATCTCAAGCATCTTTACTGACCACAATGCCATGAAACTGGAAATCAACAACAGAGAAACAAAGGAGAAAAAAAGGAAAGCATGGAGATTAAACAATATGTTATTGAAAAAACAATGGATCAATGAGGAAATCAAAGCTGAAATTAAAAAATACCTTGAGACAAATGATAATGAAAGCACAACCACTCAAAACCTATGGGACACAGCAAAGGCAGTGCTAAGAGGGAAGTTTATAGCGATACAGGCCTTCCTCAAAAAAGAAGAACAATCTCAAATAAACAATTTAACCCACCACCTGAATGAATTAGAAAAAGAAGAACAAAAAGCCCCAAAAAGCAGCAGAAGGAAGGAAATAATAAAGATCAGAGGGGAATTAAATACAATAGAGATTAACAAGACCATAGAAAAAATCAACCAAACCAAAAGCTGGTTTTTTGAAAAAGTAAATAAAATCGACAAACCTCTGGCCAAACTCACAAAGAAGAAAAAAGAGAGAGCACAAATTAGCAAAATAAGAAAGGAAAATGGAGAAATTACAACAAACAAAATAGAAATACAGAATATCATACGAGAATATTATGAAAAACTATATGGAACCAAACTGGATAACCTAGAGGAGATGGACAAGTTTCTGGAAACATACCATCCACCAAAACTG
Source organism: Camelus bactrianus (assembly GCF_048773025.1). Taxonomy (NCBI): domain Eukaryota; kingdom Metazoa; phylum Chordata; class Mammalia; order Artiodactyla; family Camelidae; genus Camelus; species Camelus bactrianus. The sequence continues at coordinate 83,255,712 of NC_133543.1, read as the reverse complement.
AATCAAGAAGAATCTGAACACTTGAACAATCTGATCACTAGAAAGGAAATAGAAATAGCAATTAAAAACCTCCCTACAAATAAAAGTCCAGGACCGGACGGCTTCACCGGGGAATTCTATCAAATATACAAAGGAGAACTCATACCAGTCCTTCTCAAACTCTTCCAGACAATTGAAAAGGAGGGAATACTCCCAAACTCATTCTATGAAGCCACCATCACCCTGATACCAAAACCAGGCAAAGACACTACAAAAAAAGAGAATTATAGGCCAATATCACTGATGAACATAGACGCCAAAATCCTCACCAAAATTTTAGCAAATAGAATCCAACAACACATAAAAAAGATTATACATCATGACCAAGTGGGGTTCATCCCAGGGACACAAGGCTGGTTCAACATACGCAAATCAATCAGTGTAATACATCACATCAACAAGAGAAAGGACAAAAACCACATGATCATCTCAATCGATGCAGAAAAAGCATTTGATAAAATTCAACACCCATTTATGATAAAAACTCTCGCCAAAGTGGGTATAGAGGGAACATATCTCAACATCATAAAAGCTATATATGACAAACCTACAGCCAGCATAGTACTCAACGGTGAAAAACTCAAAAGCTTCCCACTAAAATCTGGGACAAGACAAGGATGCCCACTATCACCACTCCTATTCAACATAGTCCTGGAAGTCCTAGCCACAGCAGTCAGGCAAGAGAAAGAAATAAAAGGGATCCAAATTGGAAAAGAAGAGGCAAAAGTGTCATTATATGCTGATGACATGTTACTATATATAGAAAACCCTAAAAGGTCCACACAAAAGCTACTAGAGCTGATTGAAGAATTCAGCAAGGTAGCAGGTTACAAAATTAACGTTCAAAAATCAGTTGCATTTCTTTACACTAACGATAAATCAACAGAAGAAGAAAGTAAAGAAACAATCCCCTTTAAAATAGCACCCAAAGTAATAAAATATCTGGGAATAAATCTAACCAAGGAGGTGAAAGAATTAGACACAGAAAACTATAAACCATTGATGAAGGAAATTAAAGAAGACTTTAAAAAATGGAAAGATATTCCATGCTCTTGGATTGGAAGAATCAATATTGTTAAAATGGTCACACTGCCCAAGGCAACCTACAGATTTAATGCAATCCCTATCCAATTACCCAGGACATATTTCACAGAACTAGAAAAAATCATAATAAAATTCATATGGAACCATCAAAGACGTAGAATTGCCAAAGCATTACTGAAGAGAGAGAAAGAGGCTGGAGGAATAACTCTCCCAGACTTCAGACAATACTATAGAGCTACAGTCATCAAGACAGCATGGTATTGGTACAAAAACAGACATATAGACCAATGGAACAGAATAGAGAGCCCAGAAATGAACCCACAAACTTTTGGTCAACTCATCTTCAACAAAGGAGGCAAGAATATACATTGGAATAAAGACAGTCTCTTCAGCAAATGGTGTTGGGAAAACTGGACAGCAGCATGTAAAACAATGAAACTAGAACACTCCCTTACACCATATACAAAAATCAACTCAAAATGGATTAAAGACTTAAACATAAGACAAGATACAATAAACCTCCTAGAGGAAAACATAGGCAAAACATTATCTGACATACATCTCAAAAATTTTCTCCTAGAAGAAATAAAAGCAAGAATAAACAAATGGGACCTAATGAAACTTACAAGCTTCTACACAACAAAGGAAAACAGAAATAAAACATGAAGAAAACCTACGGAATGGGAGAAAATTTTTGCAAGTGAAACCGACAAAGGCTTGATCTCCAGAATATATAAGCAGCTCATACGACTCAATAAGAAAAAAATAAACAACCCAAACCAAAAATGGGCAGAAGACCTAAACAAGCAATTCTCCAAGGAAGACATACAAATGATCAAAAAGCACATGAAAAAATGCTCCATATCACTAATTATCAGAGAAATGCAAATCAAAACTACAATGAGGTATCACCTCACACCGGTCAGAATGGCCATCATTCAAAAATCCACAAATGAGAAATGCTGGAGAGGCTGTGGAGAAAGGGGAACCCTCCTACACTGCTGGTGGGAATGCAGTTTGGTGCAGCCACTATGGAAAACAGTGTGGAGATTCCTCAAAAGACTAGGAATAGACTTACCATATGACCCAGGAATCCCACTCCTGGGCTTGTATCCAGAAGGAAATCTACTTCAGGATGACACCTGCACCCCAATGTTCATAGCAGCACTATTTACAATAGCCAAAACATGGAAACAGCCTAAATGTCCATCAACAGGTGACTGGATAAAGAAGAGGTGGTATATTTATACAATGGAATACTACTCAGCCATAAAAACCGACAACATAACGCCATTTGCAGCAACATGGATGCTCCTGGAGAATGTCATTCTAAGTGAAGTAAGCCAGAAAGAGAAAGAAAAATACCATATGAGATCGCTCATATGTGGAATCTAAAAAACAAAAACAAACACAAACAAACAAACAAAAACAAAGTGTAAATAAAGGAGAGAAATAGACTCACAGACAGAGAATACAGACTTGTGGTTACCAGGGGGGTGGAGGGTGGGAAGGGATAGACTGGGATTTCAAAATTGTAGAATAGACAACACTGTATAGCACAGGGAAATATACACAAAATGTTATGATAACTCACAGAGAAAAAAATGTGACAATGAGTGTGTATATGTCCATGAATAACTGAAAAATTGTGCTGAACACTGGAATTTGACACAACATTGTAAAATGATTATAAATCAATAAAAAATGTTAAAAAATGAAACATAATAGAAATTATTATTATAATGTCCTTCTAGCAATGAAATTTACATTACTACCTTTTTTTAGTGGCAATCTTTCTAATTATCTGAATGGGATGAACATTTATACTTGTTTGCCACATTCCAGGTAAAAAGAAATTACAGCACATTTCCTACTAAATGTCAAAATTACTATGAGCTTACTATCTTTTGACCACAAACTACACAGAACATACTGATGTAGAAAACAAAACAGTATTTTACAAGGAAAACAGATTTCTTAGGGAAGAAAGAAATTAAGATTAATGAGACAATAATGGCTGGTTTATTGTGTAGAAAATAGTTTCCGGTGGCCATCGTATGTCTCAACTTGTAATTTATATATGGCATTATTTTGAGAAAAAATATTATTTACAACAGAAACATTTTCACAAAACAACCTGTTTTTGTTTTGTCACTGGTAGACTATCACCATGTGTTTCTTTTTTACTCAAATAAATGAACCTAGTATGTATATGATTCTGCTTTCTTCCTCTGGTCTAATCTTAAGAGAAGTAAATATTCCCCTACAATGGTATTGTACAAATCAAGAAGACAGTTATAAAAAAGAAGTTTGAGGGACTTTGACTAAATATTTAGTCAAAGAAAAAAACACACTAGGTAATGGGCTTTTAAAATTCTACCCCATCCAAGGTTTAAAGTGCTATTTGGAACAAACAGAATTCTAGATGAGACTATGGAAAAATAATCACAGTTAGGAAACATGGTTTTCCTAGAATATAGCAATATCATCATGGCTTTCTTAGAGGTATATTTGAGATTACTTTCTTTTTAACAAATTTAAATTAGTGGGATAAAAGGGAATTAAATATTTGTGTGGTGGAGGAGGAAAGAGAGTGGAGAAGCTCGTGGTTCTCAACCAAAATGTCAAAACTGAAAATACTTGCAACTTGGAGATTTTGCTCAAAAATGAATCAGTTTGACTTCTATACGTTGTTTGTGCTTACTAAATTAATCAATTCTAAAAATTTCAGGGCAATGATATCATGTTTTCATAAGTTGGCTAAAGTTACAGATATATGTATATAAATGAGGTATCAGTTTGGGGCATTTTTCATTAAAACTTGTGATATCTGCTGTAGATTTGAATCAATCACTTAAAAACTAATTAGCATTATGTTTTTTTAGAAAGCATCATGAGTACAGCATTAAAGGATGATTCTTCTTACCCTAAGGAACTGAAGAAGAGAGTCCTTGAGTTTACAGAGCTGTAGGATGATACTGCTATTCTTGGGATAGCACATTGAAAAACTGAAAATACATTTTTATAGTTTGCTTCTTTCTGTTATTGTGCAGTGGTAGTAGAATGTTTGGAAAGCAAGAAGAGACCAGAAATGACCACAATTTCCTCCCTCAGTCCCTCAAACTTCTTTTTTATAACTGTTTTCTTGATTTGTACAATACCATTGTAGGGGAACAAACTTGCCACCCCAAAATGTCTCTTTGGTACGTGGATTATTTCATGCTGAAAACAATTAGACAAAAGACTCAGGAAGAAACTTTGACCTTCCCTCAAACTTTCTAAAAACAATGTGAATAAAGGACCTGTTCTGAGAGCGGAATAGAGCTATCACTAGAGATATGTGCAAAAAAAAGTGGTTGGTGTGGTCAGAGAAACTCTAGGCTGGACTTAAAGATCAGAGTCCACTCTTATCTCATTGCCTCTGCCAGACCCAGTAAACATTTGTTTATCAAACATTTGCTTTTCCATCTCCATGTGAATTGCCTTCCTCCCCTCTGAAGTCCCAAACCACTATGCCCGACATCCTTACTTGTCTTTAGCTGAAGATGGTATTTAAGGTGAACGTTTCCACCACTTTGATGAGTTATACAGTTTTCCTGGGGTTCTCCCATGTATACATGTTATTGAACTTTTGTTAGATTAATCTGTTCTATGTCAATTCAATTCTCAAAACAGCCATAAGAACATAGTAAGCTGGAAGAAAACTTCCTCCCTGACACCATCCCTTCCACTCCCTCTTATCAGTATAAAGGGTAATAAATAGTGTACACGTGTAAGTAGGCTTCTTTCTTTTCATTTTGGGAAAAGTATCTAGCTCTTGTGCGTGTGTGTGTGTGTGTGTGTGTGTGTTTGTACTTTGTTAGATTATCTTCAGATACTAGAGAAATTATCAAGCACATGTCTTCTACAGAAATATTATTCCATTCATGTTATTTTCTCTCAGTGCAAAATTCAAATGTACACTAAAGTTCAAGAACAATCCAACCACTATGAGGAATGTCTAAACTATGGTCTGTGTATCTCACCATTTCTCTCTTTACTCTCCAAAGGAGTTTCTTCCCTTTCCAGGCTAATGTTTTTCTTCAAAGTTTCATGAAAACTCCATGACAAGTCTTTGGGCATTTTCACATGTTATTTGCTGATGGCTCTATCATTTTCACCCTACTCTGATCACTTCAATTCATACTTTATTTTCCTTTCCATTAAGATCTCAAATAAGTCCACCCATCACAGTAATACTACACTTGCCATGGGATACAGATTTTTTAAATTATTATTTCCTTGTCAGTTTCCTATTTACAATTAGATCCAGCAGAGCAGTGCATTTTTCACTTCTTAAAAAATTTCAGTAACAAGTAAAGAGTTTGATATTTGATATGCGTCCAACAACTGTTATTTTCACTATATTGAAAAGATAATGAATCACATCAGTGATTATAAAGTAATGAGGTTCATTTTAACATATGATTACTAAAACTTCCCTAAAGAAACTGAAAAATATACCTCAAAAGATTTTAAGAAATAAATATTAGTATCATTGAAAAAAAAACTAGTAATCAAGAGGGCTACTTTGAAATAAAATGTTCACTTGGAGATGTTAGCTTTCATTTCCTTTAAGATTTCAATATGTAATCCTCTCATTGCTCAAAAATCTTGGTGATTCCTTGACTTAGAATTCACATCTCATGGTAGTCCCGTTTTATGAGACCTCACCTGCCTCCCACAATGCGTCATCTTGAATCACTGTATTCTTGAGCCTAGGTCTGGTGAGCACATATATTTTGACTGTTTCACTGAGAATTTTTAAATGTTTGGATTATTTGCTGGAATTTGAACATGGAGACATTTTGCATAATCTGGATGCTGTGCCTCTCTTGAATTTTGAGAAGATTTGGCTACAGAAAGTGACTTCACTTTGCTGAAGGTCAACAACTAATTAGCTCTACTGTTACTGGAGAATATAGGTTCTTGCCTTGCACAGGAAAGAATTCAAGAGCAAGGCATAGTAAAGTAAAAGTAAGTTTATTCAGGGAGATACGCACTCCATAGACAGAGTGTCAGAAGGCAAGAGAGAGGACAACCACAAGGTGCAGGGTTGATAGTTTTTATGGGTTTAGTAATTTCATATGCTAAAGAGTAGGAGGATTATTCTGACTACTTTGGGGAAGGGGCAGGGATTTCTAGGAATTGGGACCCTGCCTACTTTTTTTAATGATTATCCTAGGAACTGTCATGGCTCCTGTGGGTGTGCCATGAGACTCAAGGTCTACTGGAAGTAGAATCTTTCACCATCTTGGTTCTAATCAGTTTGTCCCATCCTCAATTGCTGTGCCCTTCAATGGTTGTGCCCTGCCCCTTTCCCTCCTGTCTCACTACCACATTTAAATGGATATATCTCTTTGGTTTGCCACAGCCCCTATCAGGTTCCTTTTTTCTCACTTCTTCCCCTGCTTGGCCCTCATAAATATTTGGGTTTCTAATCCTTAGACCACACCCTCTATTCTTTTATTCTTTACCTCTCCAAATATTACCATTTCTCAAACACAAACACATAATACGTACTCCAGTAAATTTCTATTCTTGGTTTCCTCATCAATCTGTAGCTAAATCTAAGCAAAATTAATTATATCTTTTGAATTATTTATTTTGTTATCTTATTAAATTAAGTTCTAGCCTGGATATTCTGTGTTTTAAATTGCAACAACTCAAATATTGCTTCAAATCTTTTGGATAACATGAGATGCCAATATATGCATAAATAAGAAGTACATAAAGGAGTTAAATTTCATAATTCAAGGTGAATGTGCCTTATATAACAACAGACTTTAAGCTGAAATTGTTAGTTCTGAGGAGGTGATCGTTGACAAGAGCAGAAAGGTCACCTTTTTCATAGATGGTAAAATAACCATCACCTTGAACTTTAAAATGTATAAATGCCTTCACAGAAAATTTCACAGCAGTGAAATAGAAGGCATTGGGATAGATTTCTCAGCCTTAAAAAGAAAAGAAAAATAGGCAACACCTTTAAATCTTCCAAAATGACTCTTTGAAAATGTCAGTAACAATTGCCTCTGAGAAGTTCTTACAGTTTCATGCCTCTGAAGTTATTACTTTACCTTCTGATTTGTTATAATAAGGATAAGTGAACTATTAAATTGAGAACTTTGTCCTGAATGCTATGATGCTCTAACATATTAAAATTGACTCTGGGAGGCAGATTATCCAGTTGGACTACTAAAATGAACCATTTTAGAAAACTAAGACTATCAAAATTTCCTTCCACACTTAAATTGATCAAAAGGAAATTAAAAATACCACTGGTTGTACTGAAACTGCAGATGGTAACTTGCTTACGTAGACTCAAAATTCTAAACAATTTCTTCTAGAAAGAGTTATTTTAACTTAGTAAATATGGTATTCTTATATTATAAAGCTGAGTATTAGAAGTATAACTATGATTCCACTTCTTTTATAAGAAAGTTAGATTTACTTATTTGGTTTTTACTTTTAGCACATTTAAAAGGATCACAACATTAAAAACAAACAAACAAACATGAAATTATTCCAGGCATCTAAAGTTCTATTTGCCTGAATAGAGGTGAAGCAGAATAATGAGGTGATTAAAAGTGTCAAGACAAACTGCTTGGGTTCAAAATCTGGATTCACCACTTACAAATTGTATAATCTTAAAAAAAAAAACAAAAAAACAAATTGTGTAATCTTGGGTTGGTTATTTAACCTCTCTATGCTTCAGTTATTTTGTCTGTAAAATGAGGATAAAGATAGTGCCAAACTTCTTGGACTTAGGATTAGGTAGGTAATGAATGCAAAATACTGAGATTAAAGAAAGCACAAGTACTAAATAATACTTAGCTGGCATTATTTTTTTTCAAAAAGATTTAACAAGTGTAGATTGAGTCCAAATAGTATAGTAGTTATAGATGATATCCATAAAATCCCTGTGCAGTTTGAATTTTTAATAACTTTACTTTTGTGTAATATGTAACAACCTGAAAAATGCAAGAGGACAAATCTACTCAAAATGTAAATACAATTGTTAATGATTTATTTGCCCTAATTATGTTTATTTCTCCAGATAACACATTCGCTATGTAATAGTTATATTTAAATGTATCCAAAAGCATAATAAATATTTTAAAGTCTAAATTTCTATAAGTGTTGAGTAAAAGCTCCTACCCATCCAGACATGGAAGGCTGTCACTGGCTTCAATTCAGACAGTAGAGCTGGGGAGAAGAAAAGTGGATAAAATTGCATCTTGCAGATTATTCCCTCCTGATATAGGAATAAATTGTGCAAGGATGCTATGAACACACTATACAACAGATAAATATCAGTGTGTTAACAATAAAATAAAATAGTTCTTTGCAAGAATTAGAATAAGAGCATTTGAAAAACTTTTTATTACCTGATTTACTACCTGATGTAAAGTTATATTTGTATCTTGTTATCATATTAATATTTAAATGTCATAATAGTAATTATATGTATAGATAATTGAAGCCTGGATATTTTTACTAAAATAAAGATGTTTGCATGGACATTCTTTTCATGAGTAAAATGATTGTTCATTGGTTATTTCTGCACTAAAGATTGCCACAAATAAATTCTAAATAGCCATTACTGATCCAGCAGAATAGAAGAGACCAAAAAAAAAAAAGAAGAAAAAGAAAAAAAACACATTATAATTTGCAGTAAAAGATGGGATAATTTTTCATCATCAAGTAGGATTTTCCTGAGAGTGAACTCATCTCAGTAATGCATAAAAGCAACCCATTCCACTATGACACAATAAATAGGCTAAACCTTATAAAAATCTGAGACCCTGTTTTCCTTTACAGAGGATGAGAGACACATTTTAGAGAAAACTGGTAATTAAAAATATGTAATCCGAGATTTCTCGCTAAAATATGGCTTAATCATTGCATTTGTTCAAAAAGCTGTGTGTGTATATATATATATGTGTGTGTATGTCCACAATAAGCAAGACACAATTCTAGGTGTTGGAGATACAGCAGTGAATTGGATACAACTCCTGCTCTCAAGGAGCACACGCTGGTTGAGGCAGGTAAATATGCTGCCAAACTCAGGTTCCTGTGATCAAATGTTGGGTGACTGATTTGGGAAAGTCACTGTGACATGCCATGGAAGGAAACAAGTCTGGTCTCAGGATGTCAGGAAACAGGATGTCAGGTTGTGTCAGAGTTAGACAGATGTTGAAGAAAGTCAAAAGAGCTCAGGACATAAACAGAATGTGGAATGGTCCCCATGTGAGAAGGGCAGTGCACGAGTAAAGAGTTAGGGAGAAGAAATGGATAAATTTGAAAGATATGTGGTTTTTTTATATCAACTTAAGGAAAACAGCATAGCTTGAAAGAAGGGGCTCGGGTTTCTGGTGAGGATGAGGGTAATAATGACAGAGATAAGGAACAATAGTATTAAGCATGTTCATGAAGGTTATGTCTGACTTGGCTGAGGAATAATAAAGGTCACTAGGCATTAATCAAATAAAGAGGCTCTCCACATTAATGATACTTATTTTTGTCCTTCATATATTATGCCTGCTTCAGGCTTCTGTTCATGTTAGCATCACTAGCATAAGGCATTTTCCAACTCTAAGAAATTAAGACACTCTGAGATAGAAAGTATACTTCTAAGAGCATGCAGAGTACTAGAAAGAGCTCTGACATTTTTGTCTAAAAACCTCAATTCTAATCAAGATTCAAATATGATTAACTATGTGAGTGAAAGCAATTAATTAGTTAATTGCTACATGCCTCAATTTGCTCATCTGTACAATGTAGGAATTGGGTTTGATGGTACTTAGTATCTCAACTGAGTCTAGCAGTCTTTGATAACATGTACATATTTGATGAACTCATTAAACTGATCATTCTTCTGTTGGAAATGTTCCTAAGTTATCATTCATATATTAAACTGTTTTTTATTCTTTATATGCAATTTGGACCAACAGATGTTTGATAGAATTCAAAGGAACAAGGACTGAACCATATGTGAATTTTAATATCACCTTTTCTACAGTTCTTTCATTTGTATTCAGTGAGTTTTACTTAGAGTTATTATGGGGAAATTATAAAATATAGATTAATGGTTGCATTTTTATGCTTTTGATGTGTTGTTTAATGAGGTATGTGCTGTTTTAAATCTTACATCAAAGAGACATCTGCTAGAAACCTTCTTATCACTCACATCAAGTGTGATTTTTTGCACTAATAAGCATAATCATCTGAATAATGGAATATGGTATCTCATTCTTATACCATTGAACTTATCTTATACATTTCATTCCCATTTTGAAACATAATTTTTAATTTTGAACTTTAAATTACATTTATTATTGGATATGCCTTTCCTGAAATAAACTTAAATGGTACATATGATTAGAGAAACAATCCAAAGACACAAACATTTGACACTCCTACAAGGCCACAGAATATAGTTTAGGAAACTGCCATAATGGTGTGACTGGCATCATTAATAGTTTCTATAGAAGCTATCAATCACTTTGGATCTAAGATGTGCATTTCCAGTCACTGCAAATCATTAACTTGATGAAATAGTGATCATATTCCAAGCTTTAACTGAGACATCAATTCAAATTAAATAATAGCTTCAACACAAACACCATAGAGATGATCAGATACCCCGAAGTCCACCTACTTTGCCATTACCACAGTATCTTCTAACGTATGCCTGCTTGGTTTACAATCAAAATGACCTTTCAGTAGAATATTATGGAACATGTGAACATTTTCTACTTCTATAAAATAAAACAGTGAGTCATAGACAGAGTATTTGGCACTGCTTTCCAAGAAGTATTAATAGAGAATAGAGAAGGTAGGTATTTGTAGATTTAAGACCACATAATAAACTAAAATAGGAGAAACTGGAACAACACTATACAATTCACCATTCTAATTTTTTACATGTATGCATTAAGGTTTTATATAAACCAATCAGAAGCAGACCAGGAACACAGCGTACAAATTCATAATATCCCTTAGTAAGCAAGATGGGATGTAGCTACCAACACATTTATTAGAAAATACTAAGACTGGAGTATCAAATCTTAAGTAATTTCACAAGGCAGATGAATGAACTGTTCACTAGCATGGCAATTATTGATTGCATTATCCCTGCCATTCCCCAGGGTAAAAATGCAAATAAAAGTATTCAGTGAGTTTTTAACCTAAAGTGACGTTAAATATCATTTGGGTTTACTGTGTGGAGGAAAGGGCTCTGCTCAGAGAATGAAAAATACAAAACCATTGCCCTTTAAAAGTAGTTTGGCTTTATATATTTTAGAAACTTGACATGTTAATTGGTGTTTATAAAACTCAACAATATACTAAATGAATGAAAGTATTATATTAGATAGCAGAAGCTTTTCCAGAAAATGAAAATCAAATCAGTATCTGAGGAGGTATAAAAAAAAGAAGAAGAACACAGTAACGATGCTCCCTGAGACCTAGGTTCAAGTTTCAGTCTTTCCTTTAACTTACTTTCTGACTTTGCTCAAACCATAGCCTCTTTGGGCTTCATTTCCCATGTCTTTAAAATGAAAGAAATTGAAAGAAAGCATCCTAAGTTCTCTTTAAAATAACAAATATTTTACTTTTAATAATATATTTCACTGCTAATTCACAGGAACAGCAAATGAAAGATATAGCTTCAAAATATAGTAATGTACAATAGTTCATATTTTCCTGCATTTTAAAAATTTACAAAGCCTGATCAGTACTAGTCACATCTTTAGATATAACTGCATGCATGCTTTAAGTAGCATTTTGCCTTTAAATCTCACTAAGCAAACATATACCTCACTGTTAATCAACATGTGATCTTTAGTTGTGAGATGGTTCCATCAATGCTTGTGACATGTTGCATTACTTAACTGTTGATTTTTTTCTGCATCTGGTCATTTCAGATAAATTACTAAGTCTCAGTTGACACTTGAATTAAAAGTTCTCCTTGTCTCAATCCCATATATTTTTGGAAAAGGCTTTGAGAATAGAGGGGATAACAGTTTAATCTTACTTCTGTTTGACCTTGGTTACCTTAGCTCAGAAGAATATACAAGATGTCATTGATCTCAATTCCTAAATTCTATGACCTTTATCTCATTTCTTATGTAATAAATTGCTTTTTATACTTTTATGTCTGAAAAATGACTTGAGAAGAAGAGAAAGATTAGGTTTTAAGAATTAAGGATGGGGGCAAAATCTACTTTCAAGCAAAAATTAAATGTCCTCCAAATGTAAGGGAGGAACTTGAGAATTTCATATACTGAAGATGTTTTTTGCTAAAGCAGAATGTAGCAAGATGGCAAAGTAAAAATTTTAAAGCTGTTTTTTGAAATGGAGAAGTATAACTGGAATAGGTCAAATAACATCTGTGTATAGCTTCACTGAGAAAGATGATTCCCCAAATATATATATATGTATATAAGTGAGTGTGTATACTCTCACATTTCAGAGGCATTTTACTTTCAAATGTTGAATAAAACATTCATTTTTAAAAACATGTAAACTCTTGTAATCCCCATGAAATATTCTTGAAAAAATTATCAGATTCAAGTCAGAACAAGCCTCTAGATTTAATTACAGAAAACACATGGAATGGAGGGAGAGCTTTTTAAAAGTATTACAAGTATACAGTCAGAACAATTGTTAACATGGAAAACACTATAGAAAAAAGAACTCAGCTCATCAATTTAAAAAAACTGTAAGGAAGGAATGGCAATCAACAGATTAAGATAGAATTAAAGGAGAGGTCAATGAAAGTCAATTCAAAGTGTGAACTTCATTTGCATTCTGATTCAAATACACCAACTGCAAAAAAATTACACATCAATCAAGGAAAATTAAAAACTCATTGACTGTTTAATATTAAGAATTACTGTCATTTTCTTAGGGGGAAAAAGTCTGTAAACCTGATCTGTTTCACTGGTCACTAATTCAGGACCAGTTATCTATGTATTGCTACATTACCTAAAGAAGTAGACACATGATAAACTTTTATTGAATGTTGTTTTTTTTAATTCATTAATATTTTAATATATGGAATAGAAGTAAACAGTTCAAAGCCATAAATTGCAAGTACATAAAATTTTTAAAAATCATATGCAGTCTAAGAGTCATGACAAAGAATTCAGACACACTAATTTATTCAAATTTGTATGCTACATCAAAATAGTTTAATTTCTCTCTTAGACCTTGTTCTTTATGGTGAAGGTCAAAGGTTTAAATTTATATGCTCGTATCTCTTTTTGGATTCCAACATAGTCCTAATTGAAATTTGACATATATGCCTATTAGTTGAAATTATTCCTTTTCCATGCTTCATTAACAATGCACTTTACTATACTACAACGATAATGCTCATAATAAAAGTCTCCTATGCAATGTGGATTACATTGAAACATGATTGATTATCTCAAATGTAACACAGAATTCACATTATAAAATTTCATATGCTGAAACTGAGTCTGTGACTAGAATTTAAATACATACTGAAAGAAGCAAAATCAGTCTTCATTGCATGAAAATTAACAAAATTTTGAGAAACAATTATCTTTAATTTGGCTATGTACCAGCTAAGAATATAAATGTCATTTAGGATTTGGGGTGAAAATATTTTATTTTTAAGAATTATTTACTATTGTACATTATAAATAATTTCTGTTTGTAAATTTTTCTAGTGTGCATACTTTTCTATGTTATTATGACTTTCCACTGAGTCTAAAATACTGTATTTTGCAAAGATACAGCTATTTACAAGGTCTAATTCTTCAAAGTACATTAAACAAAACAACTCTAGAATGAATACCTGCTGATTTCCTTTCTCTTCTGCCACAGGTACCCTTGGTGTCCTTTGGTAGAGTTTCCCTTTTCCCTGTGTTGTACCAGTCCTGATGTCCTCAAAGGGCTTAAGCCAAATGGCAAAAGATTCGGTCACAGTGGTTAGGGTAGTTTAAAGAAAAGCATGAAGAATATATTTACTGAGATGTTCTGGGAAAGAAGTTTCTTTACCCTTCCAGAAAAAACAAACAAAAAACCCTTAAAATGTCAAAAGCACTGTCTTTAGCTCCAGTCAGTGTGAAACAAAAATATAAATGAAACCTGTGAGAGTTAAAGGCATTTTTCTACACAAGGATGAATCTGATGTTGGAAGAGGCACAGGTGGGAGAATCTTAGAAAAACTGACATTGAACCTTGACTAAACATGCCTGAAACCTTTCCTATGTACCCAGATTATTTTTCTACTATATATACGAAAATTTGCTTTTTTTGTTGTTGTTGTTAATTCTTTGAAGAGTCAGATTTTTTTACAACAGCTTTAATAAGACTGTAGTTTAGTTGTGGACTAGGAGATGATAGACTGGGAACTTCCAAACAACTACCCTATTTTTAAAGAATACAAATCTCTAGAGAAACAGCCAGGAGTGTGCATCTTCACACGCACCCCTAGATGATTCTGATGTCATCCACCAAATAATTTGTTTTTAAGTTTCTCTCTGCATCAGAATCATGTGGGAGCTTTTTAGAAATGTAGAGGCCTAATCTGTTCCCTACCTATCAGACACCCCACCCAAAGGTTCCATTTTGGTGGGATGGGGTTCAGTTAACAGTAGTTAGAGCAAAACAAGCATGCTAATATGCAGCAGTGGCAGAGAACCATTGCTCCAAGGCAGGGCTTCTCGACCTTTAATGTGCAAATTACCCAAACATCTTGCAAAACTGAAGATTCTGATGCAGCAGGTCTGGCATAGGGCCCGAGATCCTGCATTTGTAATAAGCTTCCAGGTGATGTCCAGTTTACCGGTCCACAGACTACACGTTGAGTACCAATGAACTATATTATTTTTAACGGTGAGTCAGATTTGACACAACCATGTACAGTACAAATCAAGTAGATAAGAAACTGGTGCTAAGAATTAGCTACTGTATTAGGGCAGTTATTAAGATCACAGATTCTGTTAGATGTTCTAGGCAAAGTCCAGTCTACCCGTCAAAGATGGTATTTGAGGTTTATGACTTACATATGAGTTACAGTCCAGTAATATACTTATCACTAAGGGCCAAGGAAAAGGTAAATGCATTGTAGTAAGATGAAATGATAATGTTAATTTTGTAGCTACTATGTTTGCAATAGCAGATGTATAATATTTGAAATTATTTTATAAGGCATATACAATGGATTGCTTTTTTAAATCACTAATTTTTTGAAGGATAGGAAAGTCCATTTTAATGTTATGTATTTAAGAGAGAAACCAGATATTAGAAAAATTAACATTTAGCAGTTGGAAAATATTGACTTGGCAGTAGGGAGTCTGTTATCCTTGCTGTTACCCTGAACATTTCAATTTCAGAAAGTTGCATGACTTTCGAATCTCCTCCATGTAAGACATTCTGCTTGACATAAGGATTTATTTCTGGCTTTCCATCAGTTTCTAATTAATAGCACCACTGTGTGCTACATGATGTGAGAATTGAAAATCTCTAAACAGTACCACAGGAACACCACATTGCACTTCTACTTGAAAAAACACCTGATCAGTTATCCAGCTGTTTCCTCCAGATGTTGTCTGTAAACTCAAAAGGTCATTGTTTCACTAAAACTGAGAATAATTTGACTTAAAAGTATCATACTGTTAAAAAAAATACAACTATTAAAGTCAAGCTTTGAAATAGCATCGCGTGTACACTTTTAATGGACAAGCGAGCATAAGTAGAACTTATGATTCTTAAAGCACTTTCTTTTCATTTACAAATTTAAATGCAAAAATACATAGTTTGCATGATTTATAAGTGTCTACTGAAACCATTTTTTTCAGTTTTTAAGAAAAGACATTCTCTTATCTCTGAATGAGGTCTCATAAAGTAAAGGAACATATGATTATTAGTGCAGAATAATGACAATTCAGTTTAGATGAAAAAATCAGCAAAATGGTGACTGCTTTTAAAATAGGAAATAAAACAGAATACCAATATTAATAGAATCTCTTCCTAATGCTAATCTGAAAGGCACAATATTAAGATTCAACCTAAAGGCAGAGGTTATGTGTGTATGTTTTACTTCACAGAGTTTTTGTCTAACAGTGCAATTTTACTGCATTGCATGAGATTGTGCAATAACAGGATATTATTACAGTCACACACACTAAAATTTGTCCTTCAAAAAGAGTGTTAGGGTTTTTAATTATATGTAAACTTTTTATAATAAAATCAGAATGCAAGCATCAAGCCTGCCATAACTCTGCATTTGAATAGCTAAAAGCAAACCAAATAGGCCTGTGATAGTATAATTTTTGTGTGACTTTTATAGATTCAAGATTGTAAAATAAGATTTAAACTTAGATCACTGCTGCCTTTCCATCCCTGGAGATATATAGATATATATATCTATATATATCTATATAGATACATATATAGATATATATATAGATATATATATTATATATTTCATCTATTTGCTCATCAAATTTAAATAAAACAAAAATCTTAGGGAAGACCATAGTAATAACATTTATTAAATGAATATTTATCAAGTCCCACTGTGTATATGGCATTTGGTGTGTACTATTCTCTAAACCATGGCCCTCTGTATAATATTAACAGTGTGACATATATACATCAATATTTATTTCTATGATGTATGTCTCCTATGACTAAAGCATAATTCAGTTTATGAATAAATATCCCTTGTCTTAAAAAATTACTGTGTGTTAAATTATTAGTCCTTCCTTAAAAAGAAAAAATTGAAATACATGAATTTAAATGTGTATAAATTTCATAACCAGATTAAAATTACCAAACCAATAACCAAAAAATACAAGAAAAAAACAGCAGGTGGGGAATTAAAAAAAAAAAAAGATGGATGAAGGCATTTTGGTCTCAGCTTGAGAATAATAACAGCCACAGCAGAAGTGGCACCAAACACCGTGTATCCAGTGTTTGCCATGTGCCAGGCACCGTGTTAAGTGCTATATATTATTTACCTTTCTGAATCCTATGAGATAGGTAATTTTGCCATTCTCACTTCACACATGTGGAAACTCAGACTTGAAAAAGTTCTAATTAACTTGTCAAACATCAGATCGCTAATAAGTGGTACAACCAGGACACAAACCCAGATCTGGCTTCGAAGTTTATCGTCTTAACCAAGCTAACACTTGGCAGCCAGAAAGCAGTGCTGCTAATGACACAGAAAGTAAAGATCCTTAACTGAATAAAATTACTCTGAGATCATTCTCTAGTCAAAAGAAATGATCTTATAATAAAAAAAGGTTTGCTAAAACTTGATTGTGGTAATCATTTCACAATGTATACATATATCAAAACATCACATTGTACCTCTTAAATGTATACATTTTTTAATTGTCAAGTATGTCTAAATAAAGCTGGGGGAAGAAACAGTGTTGCTGACAATCATGCTGACTATAATCGAGGCAACAACATGGCTGATAATGAAGTGCTTATTAATACGGCATGCAGTCTGTAATTACTTTTGTCTGCTCCAAACAAGAAAAAATTATAAATAAAATATTTTTAAAATATATTAAGAATATAAAGCTACATTCTAACACAGGTGAAAAAAAAAACTCTCTGGATCAGAAATAAAATAGGAAACTCATAGTGTTGAGCAGTGACTTGGGTAGTAAGGCTATAACAGAAGGGTCCAGAACCCAAAAGCAAGCAGTATAGACACAGAATTTTACTCCTGTGTGAAAATGAAACTGATTACACTTCACTTGAAGTAGAACCAGCTTCCCTATGTGAAGACTGAAATTAGGATCCCGCTCACCCTCTCGTCAATTAATACAGAAAAACAAAACAAAGAAACAAACAAAAAACTACCAACTACTAACATAGGGTTTTCTCAGTGTGGAGCGTTAGCTGGGAACTGGAAAGTGGATTGTTGTTTATGTGATGGTGAGTGGATTAGAGTGCAATATCATCACAGAGGGAAAGTCTGAGCTGCTAATAAAATACTGTCTATGAAATCTGGATGTCACTGGATGAGACAATCATTGAACTACAAAAGGAAAGGGAAAAAAAGGGACGAAAGAAAATGAAAACTCCCTAGAGATATTAGCTCTCAAATCCCATTCACACATACATAAAGAAAAATAATGCTAATAAACTCATTAAATAAACCTGAAAGATGGAAGAATTTATGCCCAAACAAGTAGAAATAACACAGAAGACTGAAAGTGCTTTAAAATCATAAAATCCTAAAATGTACAGAGTAGATAAGAGTATCTACAAAATAAAAGCTTAAATCTACTAAACAGTTAAGGAATCTCTACACATGAGAATCAAGTACAGGTGAATATGACAGAGAACAAATTCAAAATTTAAAAAAAAAGAAAACTACAATTCTTTAAACATTTGAAACACTAAGAAAATGGAGATATACAGGAGACTGGACAAATCCATAGAATGAATTCAAGATTTAGATATCAGCACATACCTACAGTTTTAATGTGAAATTAAAGGGTAATAAATGGAGCTTCACAAGAAGAGAAAGCATCTTCTTTGATGTTGAATTGAAGAGCAACTCCATCAAATCGAAGAAGAAGCAAAAGAGAATGCAAAATCCTCATCACTATCTTAAAAAGATTCTATGTTCACATTGTAAAACTGCTGTAGTGGTACTCTGATAACCCAGAGTGGAAATAAATGAAGCCCAACCAAATGAGAACAAGCAAAGGCTATTTATTAAGAGCATGCTATACTAGCCACTACTGCTTGCATTTTGGCCAAGACTCAAAGGCAGGCAGAGGAGTGGGAAAGCTTTCGAGTGGAAAAAAGGAAGACTTCTGGTCTGCCCTGATTGGAGACTGTTGGCAGGGAGAAACCGCAGGCATGCGAACAAGAAGCAGGGCATGTTATGTGATTGGTTAAGGTGCATTTTGGCTCCCTCTAGTTAGTCCTAAGTTAGAAACAGGGACTAAAATTAAGGAAGTTGTCAGTATCAATTAATTTCTAGTAATTTGGGACCAGTTGTTACAGGATCATTGTTTGGTTTCCAGGATGTTAAGACAGAGATAGCAGTATGACTTCCTAAGAGTCTGACTTTGTAGCAGGCTGTCTTTCTGGGCTGGTTGCTATAGAAGAAAGTTCAATTTTCTGGGCTGGTTGCAGGTCAGAGTTCTGTTTCTATAAATGACTTGGCCATTGTCCACTTGCCTATTTATTTTCTCACAAGATTATTTTTGCAGCAGAATCTACAAAAGTCCTCTTTTCTTTTTATTTTGACAAGATATTAATGCTGAGCTCTCAATACATTTAAATATGTAAGCTGCCAATTATGGATGCCCACACTATCCATCACCGTCTAGGAAAAATGTATAGTTAAGAATTTGTCAAAATGTTCTGCAAGAGATCTCCAATTACAGCACTCGTATCTTCCTTCATACTTTCTCCTGTGCAGAATCAACCAAAAGCAATCAGTTCCTGCCCAGGCATCAGTTAAGTGATGGGATAATTAGTGAGCACCACTCAATTTTTATGTGAGAAAATATTTGTAAATTATCACTTTATAAAATAGTTACTTAAGAAGTAATTAAACATGTCACTCATGTGCAACCAAGCCTAAAAGAACCTGGATTGCTCTCTGGTTTGTATGATAATCTCTGGCATGAAAATCTACCAGAATTGTCTGTGAAAATAAATCTCCTACAAGGGACTACACACTTATTTCCAAGGCCTCTTAACAATAGTGCATGTGAAGGTGACTAGCCCCATGAACTTTTTGCCTCAGTCAAAATGAAAGAATATTTCCCCATTTCCTTTAAAGTGAATGAAAAAGGTGAAAGAGAAATTCATTTACTCCCCAGGATCAGAAGCTCCTGACTCTATCCCATCCTTTCTACAGCCTTTATCTTAGGATTCAGCTTCTAACTGCTTGACAAAATACAGCTGCCAACTCCCTCAGTAAGTGCCTGTATGAACACATTTGGCTGCTTGTCTTTAGAACATCCTTAATCCCAGCAGGAAGGCTTTTAAATTTATTCCCAGAGCAGTTGCCCTCTATTTCTCTCCTCTTGACTGCTGCCGTCCCCATTCCCACCCTCTCTGTCTCATCAGCCCATCACAGAAACTGAAGTCGCAAGCAGCATGCCCTGGGCTACGAGTCCTAGCTGGAGTTCCCCCTGCAGTGAGAACACTGCAACGCACCAGATAACATGGGTTAAACTCCAACTGCAGACAAGATTGTAATGAATTCATTGAAGATTTAAAGTTAACTTACACAACCAAATGTAAAGGTAACTCAAAACGTGAGTTATCTGGGTGAAAGAACGATGGAGTCACCTAAACAGATTGGTTTAAAATTGACTCAAAGTCCCATCCTAAATCTGGCAGTGATGCAGATGACCGAAATATTACCTATTTCTCATACCTTGTGTGTGTTTGTGTGTGTGTGTGTTCTGAGTTGCAGATTTGGAAGAAAACTGCCCAACTTTTGGAGGATTTTTAGCTTCTTGCAGCCTTCAGTGAGTTACATCAAATGAGTTGAGTCTATCAAAGCTATTCTGTTAGGAAGGAAATAACAAATTGAATATTCTACCCATGGCATGTAACTCAAGACTATGTGAGTCAGTTAGACACTTGCCAAAATACAAATGGTTAAATTGCAAATCTACATGAAAGTTATGGAATAGAAATGGACAGTGACTAGATGCTAAAGGGAAGGTGGAAGGTGATTCCTCTGAATCTTCCAAGAAGTTCTTTGTGTGTCCTTCCTGACGAGGATAATTATTCCTGCTGTTTGAAACTGAGTAATGGAGACCAGGTGCAAGGGGACAGATCATCTATGGTTATCGGAATGGCTTAAGGTGCCCCTTTGTCTCAATGCAAAAAGTCTAGTGACATGCCATTAACAAGAGGTATAAAGAGACAGAGACAGAGACAGAATCTTCAATACTCAAGTCTGAATTTAAAGTTAAAACCTGATTTTATATCAAACTTTTTTTTTAACTTCCTAATGGTCATTTAGGATAAAATAAACATGAAAATAACTAGGGTTTTAAAAAAGATTTTGTTTTTGTTTTCTTTTTTACCCAGAAAAACCTGAAGACTCTAAATAGAGACCTGTCTCAGTCAATCTCTAATTCCAAGATCCCCATTATCACACCAAATGAAAGTGGAAGGGTGAAGTGGTCCAGCTCCTAACAGGAGATTCCTCACCACTCTCAGCTGTGGGCATGGAAGGGCGTGAGTAGTGGAAATACCGAGCACACAGACTGTAAGAATGTGGTTCAGTCACCATTAGTAGATTAAGAAGCACACTACAGCTCTGGAGAGATGAATCCTTAATATCACCGTCTAGGAAATAGAGTATGTGGACCACAGCTCACAGTCAAGTTGTTTCCTTTCCTTATTTTCTAAGTGGATGTTTTTATAATGGTAAATCTGGACTTGGAACTGAATTCAACAGATGAATGACACTAAGTTTTTGTGTGGGTTTTTTTTTTTCCTTAATGAACTTTTAATTTTAGGAGATAGAACTGCGTTATGTTTACTCAGAGCATGTTTGTCACTGCGTGGTTGGCAGAAAAGTAGGCAAATGTGCTGCAATCAATAAAAGAATATGATTCTGTAGGAACAATTAGCCACATTATTCTTTCCGCAGTTTGCATAAACTACCAAATCTACCTTTTGCTTTAACTTAATTTGCCTTTTATTTGCAATTGAAAGAGCCATAAAGAATCGGGAGAAAAGGGTACATACAAGAAATGGAATTCTCAGTAGTAAAATTTTATACATGACTCCTAGTAGTCTTTTCTTCCTCTTTCCTACCTCTGATTAGCATCCAGTCCTCCTTGTGACTTTTCTTCTGAGTGGTATCTTTTAAGTTTCCTTTCCGAGATTTCTCCCATAAGATCAATTTCACAAGGCAGTTGTGTGAAAAGTTTTATTGGCGGTTTTGTGGCAAACTGACAAGCATTCAATGCTGTAATTTTCCTCTATGCACCACTTTGATGGAATCCACAAATTTTGATAGGTTGTGTTTTTGTTTTATTTACTTTATAGTTTCTAATTCCCTTGCTTTTATTCAAAGATTATTTAGAAGAAGGTTGTCTAATTTCCAAATACTGAATGTTTTTCATGATCATTCAGTTATTTTTTAATGTACCTTCTGTTTTGGTAAGACAATATATTCTATGTGAACCCAGAGAATATATTCTATATGGCTCAGAATATGTATGTCTTTGTGAATTGTCCATGTGAATTTAAAAAGAATAGTATTCTGTAGCTATTGACTGAAAGTCTTTTGTTGGTTGTTTATTTAGCCATAAAAAAATTAAAATAAGTAGAAGAAAATTAGAGTACTTAATAATACTTGATTTTAAGACTTATAAAGCTACAATAGTTAGAACATTTCCCCTTACACACATATAAAATTTGTGACAAAAATATTTGCAGACATTGTAAGTGTCTCATAGGGTGTAATACTGGCTCTGGTTTAGAACCACTAATCCAGCTACCCTACATTCTTTTTCTTTCTTAGAACCTACATACTGTATCTTTTACCACAACTTTATGTTTCAACTTTCAGTAATTATATTTTAAAATTTTCAGAACCCTTATGTTTTAGACATGTACCATTTTATTTTAAATTTTATTTAAATATATCTGTCCAAATACTGATTTTGTCCTTTTGCTAATGACATTTTTCAAACTTATCTTTTTCTACATTTCTTTCTTTAGCATTATTTCTTTCCTATTTTATTGGATTAATCAGTTTTTAAAATCTCTTTATTCCTTGCACTGGTTTTCATTGCATTTTTAACATGCATACTTCTTAACAAACTTGGTTTACCAATGTTTAAATGTCTCTATTCTCTTTTCAAAGAATATAAGCGAAGTTTTCAAGGCATTTTGGCTTATAGCCATTTAGCTCTCTCTTTCCTATTCTACTTTTGTGGTTTGTATTTTAAAACTTCCTGCAGTAAGTAGAAAAATGCCCGCTGCCCTCCCTGCTGCCTCCACCAACCTCCAAAGATGTTCACACAATCATTTCCACAACCTGTGGATATGTTACCTCTCATGGCAAAAAAGGACTTTACAGATATGGCTTAAAATCTTGAGATGGGAGATATTCCTGGATTATGTGAGTGATTACAATGTATCACAAGGGTCCTGATAAGTGAAAGAGCGAAGTAGGAGAGTGAGAGGAGGGGATGTTGATGGAAGAAGAGTTCAGAGTGATGAGATTTCAGGATGGAGGGCAGGAACCAAGAAACATAGGCAGCCTTCATTTGGAACCCCTAGGAGCAATGCAGCCCTACTAACACCTGGATTTTAGCCCAGTGATGCCCATTTCACATTTCTAAACTCCAAAACTAACAAATCTGTGTTGTTTTAAGCTACTGAGTTTATAGTAAATTGTTACAGCACTAATAGGAAATTGATAAGCCACATTTTGTCAATACCAATTCCATTCCCATCCTAGCACTCACTATTTTTTACTTCAGTCAGTTTACATTTAGTGTTCATGCTTTACGGATTTATTCACCATTCCTTCTTGCATCACACTACAGTCTTTTGGATTCAATTTCATTTGGCATAAAGACTATCTTCATGTAGTTTGAGTGAAGCTCTTTGTGTGGTGTATTCTGTATATCTTTTTGTGAAACTATGTTTATCATGCATTAAGGTGGAAGGTGATTACTTCCAAAGGAGAAATTATTTGGGTAGAGAATTCTATTTCTCAAGCACTATCAAGATATTACTCCATTGTCTTCTTGCCTTTAATGTGGCTTCGGGGGGACAATTAGTCATAGTGTAGCTTTTACTTCTATTCTCCCTAAATTGCTTCCTTTTACCTTTTTAGTTAATTAGCAACTAATTCAACTATTTTCTTTTATAGTTAGCTACTAAGGAAGCTAATTAACTATAAAAATCATTTTTACATAAAATTAAAAAAAACAGGTTACTCTTGAGGTAGAATCACTTATACTCATTTAAAAAATTCTACTGACTTCAGGGCCTCAGGCACAAGCAATTTTTTTCCTTTTTGGGTCATTTTTGTCTAATTCTTCATTCCCAGCTATACTAGATATTTCTGTGTAATTGTTTATTTCCAGTGCCATTCTTAACTTTTTTATTGTAGTTCATCTAGTCTGGTGAAACTTAGTTTATTTTGTTTGCTCCTATAAATAAATTTGAAGAATTAAAATACATAGTATATTTTGTTAGTAGTATTCATTTGGATCTCCCTGGATTTCTTCCCTGAACATTCTGGCTAAGAGGTTAATAAATTTCATTGATCTTTTAAAATAAAATATCTATCTTTTTTTTCACTGATTTTCTCTGTGCTTTTCTGTTTTCTATTTCACTTGCTGTCACATTGATCATTATTATTTTCTATTTACTTTGGGTTTAATTTGCTACTCTTTTACTACTTTCTCAAGGTAGATGCTGCGGGCATTGATTTGAGAACTTTCATCTTTTCTAACACAGGTGTCTAGTGCTCTAAATTTTCCACCAATTACTGCTTACAATTCATATATAAGAATGTTTCCATGTCTCTACTAATTCTGTGAACATTTAAAATACAGTTAAAATAATTTTAATGATGATGGCTGCTAAGTCTAATATCTGTGTCAGCTCTGAGTCAGTTTCAATTGATTAATTTTTCTTCTCCTTATGTGTTGTATTTTCTTGCTACTTTGCATGACAGGCAATTTTTATTGAATGTCAGACATGAATTTTAGCTTCTTTGGTGCAGGATATTTATGTTTCTCTATAAATGTTCTTGAGATTTTTTTCTGGCATGCAGATGGAAACAATTTGGTTGGGCGGGGGGTGTCTTGTTTTAAGATTTGTTAGCTAGAACTGAAACAGGACTCAGGCTAAAGCTCATTTTTCTCCAAGACTGAAACATTTTTTTCCAAGATTGTGTACTCTGCAAAATGGCCCGTTTTTCAGCCTGTCTGTGGAAACAAACTTTAATCTCAGCCCTCTGTGAGCACTAGGCATGTTACCTCTAAACTGTTGAGGCTGATCTTTCCCCATCCTTGAGTAGTTTCCTCACGTGAATATGTTGATCAGCACTCAACTGAACTGTCCAGGGGGACCTTTTGCACATCTCCTGTATTACTGCTTTGTGAAATACTCTCCTTTCCAATCCTCTGATTAATGAACTGTAGCTGCTTTGGTCTCCCTAGACCCTCAACTCCATCTGCTCAACTCAGGGTGTCCACTAGGCTCTGTCTGGATTCTCCTTTCTTGTGTCACTGGTTCAAATTCTCTCAAGAACATAAGCTTGAGTATCATAGGGATCACTTCGTTAGTGCTAACTAAAAGTTGTCACTCGCCATCTGCCTCTACAAGGACTGGATCCCATTGGCACCTGCCATTTACCTCTGCTTGGATTAAATCATGAGCCTTTGCAGCCACTGACCTCCAATCCTCCCTGAAAGGAGTTCAGGATGGAGGTCAAGAAGAAGGTACTCTGTGCTCTGGGAAAACTGCCAGGACAGGTCTTCAGATAGTCAGATATTTTCAGAAGATTTTATGAGCCCAAATTCTTGCATCTGCTTATATCTAGAAAAGCAATAAAATCATTAATGGTGACATCTGCTCCTTGTGACTAGCAGCAAGCCTCTGCCTAAACGTGTGCTTGACTGCATGTACTCCAACCCCAATCCCTTAACTGAAATCACATATAATACTGAGTTTTCCCCCTGCCTCTTTGGAATAGTTTCTCAGAGCTGTCTGAGATGCTGGCTCCCAGCTTATTGTCCTCATTTTGTCCCTAATAAAACTTAACCCACAACTGTCACGTTGTGTGATTTTATTTTAGTAGCCATTAGCTTTGTTGTTGTTTTACTCATTTGTTTTAGTTAGAAGATTAAATTCAGTCCCTGTTAGTTCATCTTAGCTGGAAGGTCCACTTCTAATAAATCTTAAAATGCTTTACTTGAATCTAAAATTTTATTGAGTTTTCTGTCCATATGTAAAATAATCTTTGTCTATACTTTTAACTAAAACATATAAATCTAGTAGTATGTGTTGCTTTATCCCTTTCTTGTATTTTGAATACTTTCTTCATATTTTAAAGTTTTGAGCAAATTTTTGCCATTTAAGATGACTGAGAAAAGTATATAAGGAAAATCTATTATTTCATAACCGCAATTATACTTATGTGTGAGCTCCTCTGTACAAATAGTCACCCACTATAATTTACTGACAGAAGTGTTGAGTTAATGAGGAGGAAAAAAAAGAAAAAAAAACAATTCAACAAAAACTGTACTCTGTACCATAGTAACAATAACTCATAAGACTATATTAACCTGGCACTCTAATGGTTAAATAAATTATCATTGGCATAAATAGAAATTGTCTTTTTTAAAATAATACAAAAATGCCAAGTCAGAGCCTAAGGACTTCTTGTATCTTTCCTCTTTTGTAGGATCTAAATTCCAGCATGACCGATTCTTGGCACCACAATATTTTGGTTTTCAAAATGGCTCTTAAGCATGTAAACTCCAATTTAAAGATTAGATTTCAAGTCTTTGTCAGTTAATATTTAACAGTTATTATAAGGCTTTACAGCAATGGAAAATCACTTACCAAAGGGTCAAGGAATTCACTGTAAACCAAAGCCACCAAAGGGAGTGTAGGACACTGTTGAATTTAATTCCTATTATAGTAACATATAAAATTAGTCTAGTCTATCTCCTAATTAACTGCTGTGCTATAGAACTATTTTCACTTTTGTCACACAAACATTACTCACCCTGACACTTTAAAGTTCAAGGCTATTTTAGCCTCAGTACCTCCGTACAGAGGACATTTATCATCAGACTTTACTATGAGAAGAAAATGATCTGCTAATTTTCTGCCATCTGCCTTTAAGAGGTTTCAGCTATCAGAGAGATAGTTGCTTTAGCTAGGTTCTAACAAGTAATATTTCACCCACTTCAATAAATTTGCTGCCCCTACTCAAATACCTCTTCTGGAGACAATAACAGTGAAAGTCCTTATCTAACTGAATACATGGTGTCCTTTTAACAGAAATTAAAGTCAATTTAAATTAAATGAGAAAAAAAGTTTTATAATTACAAACACAATATCATTTGAAGCATAAATTTAGAGCAGGAAGTATTGCTTAAGTTAGCTTTCCAGTTCTCCAGTAGAGCATATAATTTCTGGACACATTTTATCAGTTGATACAAACAAAAATTCTGTTCTTTTTTGCATAATGATCAAGTGAGATCCCCATTAAAATTACAATTCTATAACATCAAATCAGAATAAATGTTCCTTGGTTTTGGATTCAGGTATTATTTCCTCCATTTTAACAGTGTTCTTATTCTTTGTACTGCTAAAATGTCACATTTTATCCACAAAAAAAAATTTTGAAGTACCTTAAAAATGTGCTTTCTTTTTTTTTTTTTTAAGTTAACATGTCCTATTTTATTTTCTGCCTGGCATATTTTCCCTACTCAGAATCTCTGAAGAATTATCTTAATGTGATGAGTGAAATGGGGAAATCATCAATGCATATAAAATACTGTAGTTACAATTTAAAAATTCAAAAGAACTTCAATCTTTCTATTAATTTAAGGATCAGTGAATTGATATCGTAACACTTTAAAGTTGAACTCTAATATTAATTGAAATAAAAGATTGCTAGAGATTAGATTAAATAATAGAGTGTGTTGTGGGGAAAAACAACAAAAAAGTTTGTGATAACTGCTCCCTTTCCCTTGATCCTCCATCCCAAGCAACTCCACTACAAATGTCAAAACATTTTAGGCATGCATCTCAAAGTGCAGCCAATAACCAAGAACCTGGCATGATTTTTTTGCTCATTTCTCAGTCACCTCCACTTCACTCCATGCTCACTAACGATGCAAATATGCAGCAAGTGTCTTTTAGTGAATATTAACATAATGATGTGCTTAATGAGTATGATTTTCTAAATTATGAATTATAAGCAGTACTAAAAGCATGTGTAATAGTATACATACTATACAGTCAATTTGTTATACTTATGTAGCAAATAGATTATATTCTATAAACAATTATGACATAGAACTCCTAGCTGCATGTGACAGAGCGACCAGTAGGATATTGTAGGATATTGTTTATAAAGTCTAAGTACTTCCTTCACATCCCTTTGAAGATCTCAATAATAAGTTGTTAATTATTCATTTGACAAGAAAAATTCCCTCTAAGCAACCATTTTTACCTACTCCTTTCTAAAAATAAAATTTTTACAAAGTTGGAAAATCTAAATTGTGATCTAAAAATACCATTGTTACTTTAAGGTGTACTGAAAATTAACTAAGGGATTTGAATGATTTCCATCTGATATGCACACTCTACCTGAATACTGTTGTCTGCTAGACAGCATTAGCTATTTACATAATCCAAATATCACGTTTACTAATTTCACCCATATCACACCATGAGCTGCGAGATTGCTGAGCCCTGATGTACACCTGATTCACACATCTTTCTGAATATTACTCTGACTTGAAATTAGCTTGGTCATTTAAAATTCTTTCAAATGAGAATTTGTTGAATGAAATGGTGATGAATACAGGCTCTGGAGTCAGACTGCCTAGATTCAAAGCCTCGGCCTACCCCTCTGTGTGACCTTGGTCAAGCTTCTCAACCTCTCTGACTCAGTTTCCTCATTTATAAAATAGTTCTAACAACAACAACAACAACAACAACAACAACAACAACAACAACAACGGCAACACCTTTATCTTTAGTTTCTGTGAAAATTGAGATGATGTTCATAAAATTCTTAGGATTGTATCCACTTAAGTGTTAGATATTTATCTTATTTACTGATAGCATGTTCACAATATAAATGTCATAGTCATTCATCTCCACAACCAATCAATCATCAAGTCTCGTCAGTGATAGTCAGTGACTATCATCCTTCTCCAATATAGTCTACTCTTTCCATTTCCTTTGAAAATGCTTGAGGTCAGCTTTTTATGATCTCTTCTTGTTAATTAAAAACTTGTTAACAGAGCTGCCAGTTTTCTAACAGCTAATCTCTCAAATATATCATCAATACTTTCATCAGACATATTTTCAGTGGTTCCTTGCCCATTGCTAACAAAAAAGCATGGTCCTAAATGCCTCCATAATCTGATTCTAAAGTATTTCATACAACAATTCACTCTTTTGTATATTTAAAGTTTTAGTGCTTTTCCTGAGCCTCCCAGAACTTTTTTGCACATTTTCCTCTTACATTCTTTCTTTAGAATAACCTCTCCAATGTTTTAAACTTGAATTTTTTATTAAGGTCCAGCATATCTGCCATTTAGTAGAAACTTTCCTACTCCTCATAGTAGGCATTAAGCATATTAAGCCTTAAAATGTGGGACATTTTAAGTCCCACAATTATGTTACTTATTATAGTGCAAATTTTGCCCTTAATTGACTACATATAGCTTGCTCTGGATAGAGTATAAAATACCTTGAAAGCAATGTCTGTTTTTATCTCTACATTCACAACAGAGTTTTACACATGATAGGTATGGAATTTTTCCTATCTTTAGCTCTGATTTTTTGATTCATTACAAGAGAGACCGAGATACATATTGAAGTGACATTTTAAGAGTCATACAAAAGTATATTTTCTGAGTCTTTGAAAAATAAAGTGTATTTTTATTAACATTTGTATAAAACTTTTCCTCTTCGAATTCATTCCTCATTTGTTTCATTCATATCTGAATGTTTGTGATGCTGAGAATTTGGAGACCAGCTTAATAATTTTATTACTTTGGTAAGGTTTTATTTCTAATTTTTAATTTGTTTTATGTTTTAGTTTTAAAATGTCATCCAAAACATGATATAATACTTTTTCCATCCATTTAGTAATCAGATTAAGATAGAGTTTGAATTGCTATGAATCTCTTTTCATTTTCCTTGCACCCTAGAGAAGCCCACTCACTTTTCATACTGAAATATGTTTCTTTGGGACAGAAAGTTTCCTTTAAGTACTTTTGAATGAATGTTTTTATACATATTCCTGTTTCTTGCTCATGAATACCTAAGGTTTAATCTTCCTTATAATTTCTCCACACTCTTCAGATAACATACCATCATGTTCATTCACTTGCTCCCTCTGGTCAGCATTCTGGGAATGTTATTCAGGTTTTTACTTCATAATACTAATTCCATTTTTATCAATGTCACTTTTACTCTTAACTTCTCCTAAAGAGACTTCAGTTCTACTGATGGGGTTCAGGACATTGTACCCCAAAATACAGCTTCACAATGTATGTAAGTTGTTACTGAATGGTAAATACATGATAATAAATATTACTCATAACATGGGGATATTACCACCACATTAATGAAATGATTTGGTTGCTTTTCAAAAAGTAACTCAAGAAAGTAAAACCTCAAATGGCTTTTTGTACAAATGAAACAAGAGTCTCTATGTCTGTAAAATAATTTTTATTTGCCTCATTAGGTTAATGAGAATATAATCTTATTGAGACATAACTTTAAAAGGCAAAGTGAAAAATTGTTTACCTCTGGAGAATTTCTATAATAAAATATTAGAGTCCCTGAAGATACCCTCAATAAACAGAAAATTTATTTTCCTCCTTAGTGCTCAACAAGTGAAGAGATGAAATAGTTAATATGGAGGCTAAACTGTTATTGTTACTGCTACAGAAACTGAAGTAATGTGGTTTTATATGTTTTGGCTGAGTGGGTCTAACAGTCCTTGGGATAGGCAGAAAATGGCCTCCCAGGGATATCTACATCCTAATTTCCAGAATAGGTCACATCACATGGTGAAAGGCACATGGCAGGTGTGGTTAAGGTTATGTATCTTATAATAGGGAGATTACCCTGAATTTTCCAGGTAAGCCCAAACTAACCCCATGAATTCATAAAAGCAGAGAACATTTTCCAGCTAGAATTAGAGAGATGGGGTGGAATAAACAGCTGGAGAGATTGGAGCCTGAGAAGAATCCAACCCAGTGATTGTGATCCACATGGAATGCACGTCAAGGGATACAGGCAACCTCTACAAACAGACTAACTCTGACTGACAGTTTGCAAGGAAACTGGGATCCCAGTTCTACAAACAAAAGAAACTAGATTCTGCAAAGATCTCAGGGAGCTTAGAAGAGAATTCTTTTGACAACCTCCAGATAAGAGCCCACTGGCCCAACACCTTAATATAGACCTTGAGAAATAGGGAGCAGAGAAACGAATCAAGCCATCCCAGAAAAACTTCTAATCTAGAGGAAACTGATAAAGTTTTATTGGTTTTTAAGCCACTAAGTTTCTAGTAATATGCTACAACAGCAAGAGGGGCTACCATACTGAACAGCACATACCTAGACTAATACTTTACGTGTAATACTGTCTTAACAAGTGATTAGTGATAGTGATAAAAATTCATTTCTATTTTTATGGTTAAATACATCATTCTTCCATTTTTATGTGGCATTAGTAACAGTATTCACTAAAAAAGAACTGTTAACATTTCATTTAAATTTGTAAGTGAACTCATAGTAATATCTCTGGGTTTCCCTTAATCTCACCCCTTACTGTTAAAAAGAATAAAACAAACAAGAAACATGAATGTATTTTTATGGATTTTTTTTTCTGAAAAAAATGCATTCAAATTGTTTAATACTTATAGTATTTATCATGCCTATTTGAAAATAATAGTAAAATACTGCCCTACATATTGAACATAAAATAGAACCCTATAGAGTAAGCATAAGTTATGAGTTGTGGTTTTACGTCAATGCATTTCATTTGCATGTGCTAATTAATTACTATTTTTTACCTTCAACATGTGGGACCAAAAGCCTTATTAACTAAAAGGAAGTCTGTTTTAATGTGACACTAAATAATGAGCAAATTTAATGAAGGTCACAAATTTTTCTTCATGTTATTAAGGTTAATTATAAAATTAATTAGATCCATTTGTAATTTTGATATGAATAATATACATATTTAGAATTGTCATAAAATTTGAAATTTTGAATGGTGGTGAGTACAGTAGATATTTAATAAACCTTTCTATAATATTTCAATAAATATGAATATCAAGTTCTGAATATTTAAATTGACAATCTGGGAAAAATAAAATTCCCATTTTTATATATATATATATATATATATATAAATATATATATAAATACATATATATATAAAATTTCTCTTTGTTTTTTAACTTTTCTATTTTTCTTAATATGTTTTACAAAATATACTGAATAAATGATAATAAGAAATTCAAACTTTAGTACAAAATAATATTTTCACTTACAATTAATGATAAGGTCCTTTTCAGATAGTATATTACTAAAATATTCAATTATTAGTAATTTTTAAACTCAAAATACATACTTAAGTGTATATATTTCTGGTGTAGGAAATTATGGATGAAGTAAGTAAACAACACAGGATGTTCAAAAATGATTAAATGTTATGGGGAGAAATGACATAAATACACCAGGGTAAGAAGGATTAGGGGTGCCTGATGAGGGACGTTGCAAATATTAGTAGGATGATTATTTCAGTGAGAAAGTGACAGTTGAGCAAAGACTTTTGAAGAAAGTGAGGAACTTAGCTCTACCAGCAAGGAGGTACAAAGAATGAGTGCATGGGAGATACCAACAACGTCTGACATAATCGCCCAGAAGATTTGGATTTTTCCCAGGGTATTGTGATTTGTAAAATATCTATTTTAAAAATAAATATTCATTTGGAAGGATGCTTCCACTACACTGGTATTCTAAGCATAATATAGTCTAGATTACTACTTATTCTCCAAATACCCTTAGGCTATACAGCCTTCGTTCATTCACACATTCTTTTCTCTCTGAGTAATCCCTACCCAGCAAAGGTAAAATATCAAAAATGTTATTTTCTTGAGTAGGTCCTCATCAAATGCTTTGTTTTCCATTTCATGACATCTTTCCTGACACTTAATGCACAATCACTTTTTTCATTGTTGATCTGACCATCTAATTATTAATTCCACACACACTGATGAAATTCCTGCTATGTGCCAAGTGTGTGCTATTTCTTCCAGTGACAAACATGAGTAAAATGGACACTTAAGCTCGAGCACGTTAAAGTCTAGTTACTATCTCCTTTGGTGCTATCTTACACTAGTTTCAATATTTAATTTCATACTTTCATTATTTCTGTGTCACTCATATTAGATCATGGGCTTTCATGAGATCAACCTGAACTTGAATCCTGCTTCCCTGCTTTTTTTTTAATTCAAGTGAAAAGTTTTTTTTTAATTTTAAAAGCAAAATCCATAATTTTCTCAATCTACTAAGAAAGCATTACAGTAATATATAAACTTAAAAATGATATACAAAAAAGAGAAAGACATTTTCTTACTCATGAATACTGAAGCAAAAAAAAAAATACTAGCAAATCAGTTCAGATTAAAATAATTATTAATTGCTAGGGCATATTATCCTAATAACGTGGGTTATTGAACTTTAACATATCTTCTAATGTACTGAATCACACAAATGGATTAAAGAAACAAAAACTGTGTAATTTTATTGGTAGATGAAGGAAAATATTTCATAAACAAATGGCTAACATATATTGAGTAGTTATTGTGAAGTGGGTTATGTTCTAACCTTATTTATCAATTCAATTAATCTCACCACTACCTAACGTGATAAAAACAATTACTATTCCATTTACAGAAGAGGAAATTAAGACACAAAAAATTTAAATAACTTGCCAAAAGTCTCGTAGAAATAAATAGCTGAGTCATGGTGTGAACTTGGTTAAAGACCAAATGCTTAATTTATATTATACTATATTATTTCTGTTGAAAAAGTTCAATAATAATTACCGATTTTTTAAAAATCGTAAGTTAGAAAAGGAAAAAAAATCTTGTTTAACATGAAAAATGTATCTGCCAGAAATCTACATTACTAATTTTAATATAGTAGAAGAATTTCCCTTGAAGTCAGGAATGAGGAAGGATATATACAATCATCAGTACTTTTGAACATTGTGTTCACGATTATAGCCACTAGATTAAAGAAGAAAATATACATATATGTTGGGAAAGAAGAATCACGTTGATTATTTAAAGACAATATATTATCTGATTAGAAAATCTATGAATCAACTGATAATTTCTGGAATAAGCATACAGAAATAAAATTATTATACAATAACAGTAACCTTACAAAAATGCCAAAAATATTTACTGAAAATAACTGCAAAATTTAACAGTAATGTATAAACTTTCATAAAATGATTTTGTTTGTCATTTTTATATGAACATACTGAATATTGTGAAGATACTGATTAATATAAAATCACTCTATAAATTTAAGACAGTGCACATTTGGGTGGATATTAACAAATTAATTATAACCAGAAATATAAATGAACAAAAACAGCCAAAAAATTTTTAATAAGAAAAAAATGCAAAGAGGCTATGCATACATATTGTGCATATACAGATATGTATATGTGTGTGTGTACATATATATATACTATACTATACACATAGTATACACAAAGCTATGTATAGTTATAATACAAAACAGATAAATACATCTGTGGAACACATGAGAATTCAAAAAAGAACTTCATATTTGCACATATGAAACATTAAAGATGATAGATATCTTTTTAAAAAGTCATTTAAATATAGTAAGAATGGAGATGACTTTTAAAAACAAGAAGTCACAATAGAACAAAATGATGGATTGTATACAACAGAGAAATCTGAATAGCAAAATATATGGTAATCAAAGTTAGTTGACAAATAATATAGCATAAAGATATTAAAAATCTTTTTGATAAAGAATAGGTCACTGTCCTTAATGTATAAAGAAAAAAAAAGGTTTTCTTTCACACATACATTTTAACTAAATGAGAAAAAAACATTTCAAAAAAATTAGGCAAAGGCTATGAATAATTTACAAAAGAAAAAATGAAAATATATATGGGAAAGGATGTCACTATTGTTAACAATCAAATAAGTTCAAATTAATATAACAACAAAAACATTAACCTATAAAATTACAATGGTTAAAGAGAGAGATCAACACCATGAGGCACTGATAAATGTATTGATGAGAATGTAATCTAGCATAATTGCCTTGTAAAATAATTTTGCATTAGCTATAAATAATTTAATATGCTGTCTTTTGTTTCTGTAATTCCAATGCTAGAGATTTATCTAATGTAAAAAATAAGCAACTGTCCATGTTCAGTGCAGTGTTATTTATAATAGTTTCCCTCCCCTAGAAAAGTTGTTAAAATTATGTAAAGATACCTTAAAATTAATGTTTAATTAATGGAATACTCTCCAATGCAATTATGTAATTTCACATATATTAGCCTAAAATGTACTGTAAGCCTTAAACAGCAATTCACATAACATGATATGAATCCATACGTAAATGTATGGATCCATACCACTTTTGCCAACACAAAGTCTGATTTTCTGCATATGTGTATATGTATACATGTATACATGTATTTAATGTTTGTTCATTAAAGTATACACACCAAAGGATTATTGTGGTTAGTGCTGGGGAATGAGATTTACAACAATGATAGATAAATAATTTTATAACATTTTCCACTGAAATATTTTATTTACAATTAGCATCTACCATTTTGTAATGAGCAATTCCAATCTGTAAAAATAGAACTAAATAATATAAAATAGTACAAATGATAAGCTGTTTGACTCTATCATTTAAAAAATCTATTTAAATTTTCCTGATTATCCTCTCATTTAGTGAATATAAATGAAAATCATAGAAAGGTGGATATAGCTCAGTGGTAGAGCTCATGATTAGCATGCATGAGGTCCTGGGTCTAATCCCCAGTACCTCCATTAAAACATAAAATAAAAAATGAAAAACACAATTCACAGATCAAAAAAAAAAAAAAAGTCAACCTATTAAATTTTACAATTCTCATGTTACCATTAGATTATCTTTTAAATGGAAAAATTTGTTTCTGCTTCAGTGTGAAATTCCAGCATTGTTAGTCGTTTCCTTTCATCAGTTTTTTCTCTATCTGTATAAAGTCAAAGCAAGGCAGATGTGTTCAAAGAGAAGACGTTAAGACATTCCATTTTCAGACTTGACAATCAACTATCAGAGCATCAGATTTCATAGGAGCTATAATTCCCTGTGGCATTTGATTCAAGCTAAAGGGCCCTTTCTATTTCTGATAATATCAAAATTCAGAATATCTGCTGACTTTAAACCAGACTTATCTATGTGAAGTTGCACCTTGACAGCCTGCTTTAGATACATCCCCCTCACCAATGGCTAAAAATCAAACTGCCAAGGAGTACTTCTCACTATACTCTGACACACAACATGTTGGTTTTTCTGCTTCAACAGCAAATGAAAATGAAACTACCCACAGGGTGTCCCAATCCGAATAGCATTCTGTCATTCCTGACACTAGAAATTGTCTTCCTATTGCAAAATACTGTAGGATATTCTGTGTGAGCTCCTAGGAGCATACGAAATGGTCTGAAATCCCTGCTTTAGAGTTGGTTGGCTCAGATAATAATTTATAAACTAAGAAACTTTAAATAACTCTGTATTTTCAAATTTTAAAAATATAGGAAAGGAGATTCCAGTTATCCAGTTATCTAGTTATTTCATATAACTTAAGAAAAAATATTCAAGGCAATAAAAATTCTAGATAACAATTTACCTTCTCTTACTCTAAGGTTAATTAGATCTCTTGGCAAAGCATTGTAAGAGTTCATACTTTTCCATTTCATATACTTAGATAATATATGAACACTACAGTTTTACACTTTGAGATACTTAATTTTTTGAAATCATCTATTTGGTATCAAGTTGAGACATTAGAAAATGTCTTTTATAGTAAGAAGCATGAACATATAACTAGAAAATGACTCATTTATGAAGTCCTTCCTGTATGGCAGACAGCATTTCAAGTGCTTTCAAAGTGTTATCTGAGGCTTCCCTAATTTAAATCTCAAAACATTTCTGTATGTCTCAGGAGCTATTCCAAATCGAGGCACAGAGAAATTCAGTGACTTGCCCCAACTCATATATCTTAAATAGTGAAACCAGGATGTGAACTCAAGCAGTATGACTCCAGAGCCCAACACTCTATTTTACTATTTTTTGTTGTTGTTGTTGGGGGAGGGAGGTAGTTAGGTTTATTTATTTATTTATTCATTTATTTTTAGAGGCGGTTCTGGAGATTGAACCCAGGATCTTGTGCATGGTAAGCATGCACTCTACCATTTGAGCTATACTCTCCCCCTCAGAGCCCAACATTTTTAATGTGCAAGTATACCTAATATACAAAGTGCTGCCACTGGAATTCCTGAATGGAAGCCACTGATAAAGGAATGAAAAACAGCTTCAATAGACTGCCCATGAAAGTAAGGACATCTGGAGGCAATACTGAAAGTGTGGGCTTTTGCTGAAGAGTTCTGAAAGAAAATTCAGAGAACTGTACAGTGGTCCAAGTGACATGTATCCTTGTATCTAGGAATATAATGTCCTGTAAGTGCTTGGGTTTATAATAACAATATTATATATAAATCATAGTAACAGAGATTTGGGCCAACTCAGTAAGTGAAATATCTAGTAAAATATCAGAACTTTCCTTTATCATCTTTTATGTATTGAATAATCATTTCAATAACCGATTACACAATTCACATTGCTTTCTTTAATTCACTGACAAAAAACATCATAAAGAAAAACTGCACAGCAGCTGGTAATTCTGTATCTGAAAGATGTGTGATTTTCTTGGCTAAAATACTTAGAGAATTCTCATGATTTGAAGCAAAGAAACTCAGCATTATCCTTTACATGTTTTAACTACTTTAAAATGATCTACCTACAACCAACAGCTGGTTCCCAACATGCCTGCCAGTTTCAATGAAAACTCTCATTAACAGCCTGCCATGCCTTGTAAGCTTATTGCTTTTATATTCAAATCTACTGCAAAAAATAATAATTTTAAAGCTCATGGGTAAAATGGGTATGCTTTGTGAATATGCTGGGAGATGTATGATCATCCTAGACCCCATTCCTGTCTGCTTTCTCTAAGGGATTCTTTCTTTTATCTTTAAATCAGTTCAATTTTCAAGTATCTTCTCTCCTACCATTGTACTCCCATTCTTTCCTATTTCCTGCTTCCACCCGTAACCACTATACTTCCTCATGTTTTCCTCTTTTTGCTTATTTCCAAACCCTTGCTTTCATTGCAATTGCAATATGGTTTTCATTCATACCGCTAAATTTGAATTACACCCAAAAGTTCACAAATTATCTCCTACTTGCAAATTTAATGGTAGATTTTGAAAACTGTAAGTAGTATATAATTTTACTCATTATTCTCTTCTTGAACAATTCCTCTTTTGCTTCCAGGAAATTACACTATTTTGATTGTCCTCTATCTCTGATAATTTTCAGTAATTTCTCTTGTTGGTTCCCCTTTCTTCTGCTGTTCTTTGGATGTTGGTTACACCTAAGTTTCCGTTATTTCTTGAGATTTCTCTTTCACTCCATGGTTTCAATCCATACCTATATGTGAATCCCTACCAAAGACCTTTATAGATTAACTGTCTCCCCAGAACTCCAGACTCATATTTCCCCATGTCTACTATACATCTCATTTAGATATTCCACAAACCCCCTAAATTTAGCATACGTCAAATTAAAATCTATCATCAAATCTCTATTACCTCCATTGTTCATGCCTTCCTTCACAAGCCTGCTGCTCTGCCTACTTTGTCCATTTCAGTTAGTGGCATTACTATTCACCCAGCCACTCAGGCTAGACGTTATAAAGTCAGGTTTGATTTTACATTCTCAACACCCTTCCCCACCAATTATACTTCCAGTCAGTCTAAATATTTTGACTCTGCTACTTCTGAAAAACATCTTTCTTTTTCTATTAATATTTTATTCCCTCCAACTAAAATGAAACAATAACTTCCTAAAAATTGCTACATTATTCCTGCATAACATTACTACAGAAGAAAGTAATACATCTCCAAATTCTAAATACTATATATTTAGAATATTTTGATGATTTCTCCTCACCTTTAAGACAAGTCCAAAGTCTATACATCTTTGAGTACTGCATTCACCATGGTTCATAATCTGGCTCTGTGTGCATTTCCAGCTTTATCTACTGTAATTCTCTACCTTACGTTTTTTAATGAAGGTTTTTATTTTGAGATGGCTATAGATTCACATGCAGTTATAAGAAATAATATAGAGAGATCACCTCTACTCTTTGTCTAGTTTCCCACAATGGTAGTATTGTTCAAAATATCACAACTAAGATACTGAGAGTGATACAGTCAAGATACAGAATATTTCCATTGACACAAGGATCTCTTATTTTGCCTTTTTACAGCTCCATGGAGTCCCTTCCATCCCCACCACCTCTTAATCCTAGCAACTACTATTCAGTAATCCATTTCTATAATGTCACTTCAAGAATGTTATATAAATGGAACCACACAATACGTAATCTTTTGGGATTTGCTTTTTGCACTCAGCATAATTCTTGGGAGATTCATCTATGTTGTTGCATGTATAAAGTGTTCTGTTTATTGCTGAATAGTATTCCATGTTAGGGATGTAGCTGATTTAACATTCATCCACTGAAAGGCATCTGGCTTATTTTAAATTTTTGGCTGTTACAAATAAAGTTGCTACAAACATTCATGTACAGGTTCTTGTGGGAACACAAGTCTTTATTTCTCTGAGATAAATGTCTAGGAGCATGATGGCAGAGTTGTATGTTACTTGTATGCTTAATTTGTTTAAGAAACTGTCAACAGAATTTCCAGAATGGCTGTACCATTTTAGATTCCCACTAACAATGTATGAGTAATCCAGTTTCCCTGCAATATCACCACCATTTGGTGCCATCACTGTTTTCTACTTTAGTCATTTGGATAGGTGTATAGTAATATTCCATTGTGTGTTAATTTATATTTTGGTAATGGCTAATGATGTTGAACATTTTTTCTTGTGCTTATTTGACATTTATATATCTTCTTCAGTGAAATCTCTCTTTATTTCTTTTGCCCATGTTTTAATTGGATTTTTTTTTACATTTTTAATGTTGCATTTTGAAATTTTTCAAATAAATATTTTCTAGATACCAGTTCTTTGCCAAATGTAGGGACTGTAAATATTTTCTCCCAGTCTGTAGCTTGTCTTTTCATATTTTAATGAAGTCTTTCACAGATCAAAAGTTTTTAATTTTGGTGAAGTCAATTTATCATTTTTTTTTCTTCTTACAGATTTTGCTTTTGGTTTTAAGTTTAGCCCTAGATCCTGAAGATTTTCTTCTCTAATATTTTTCTAAAATTTCTATGATGTTTACATTTACATTTAACTCTGTGATCCACAGTAAGTTAATTTTTATGTAAGTTATGAGACTTAGATTGAAGTTTATTTTTCTGTCTATTGATGTTTATTTTTCTATCTGTTGCTTCAGCATCATTTGTTGAAAAGGCTATTTTTCCTCCATTGAATTGAAGTTGATCTTTGTCAATAATCAGTTTGGTATATTTGTCTGAGTCTAATTCTAGATTTTCTTTTCTGTTCCACTGAATAGATCTTTGCCAGTACATCACAGTTTTGATTATTGAAGCTATATAATAAGTCTTGAAAATAGAAGGTTTATTCCTCCCCTTTATTCTTCCTTTTCAAAATTGTTTTAACTATTATAGTTCCTCTTATTTTTCATATACATTTTAGAATACTATTTTGTCTATATTTTGATATTTGTTCTCCAGAGAGACAGATCAACTCTGTGTGTGTGTGTAATAGGGAACTGGTTCATGCAATAACAGAACTGCAAAGTCCCAAGATCTGCAGCCAGCAAACTGGAGACCCAGGAAAGTTGATGGTGTAAGATCCAGTCCAAGTCCGAGTCCAAGTCCAAGTCCAAAGGCAAGAGAAGATCAATATCTCAGCTCAAAGACAGGACAAGAAAAAGCAGGGGAGAGAGAGCGAACAAATTCTTTCTTACCAGCCTGTTTGTTCTATTTAGGCCTTTAACAGGTTTGATGAAGTCCATCCACGTTGGGAAGGGCAGTCTCTACACAGTCCCCTAATTCAATCTTAATCTCATTCAGAAACACCATCAGAAAAACACCCAGAATAATGTTTAACCAAATGTCTGGGCATTCCATGGTCAGTCAAGTTGATACATAAAATTAGCTATTACAATGGGAACTGGTTGAACTTACATGTCAATTTTGAGAGAAGTGACATCTTTATTGTTTGAATCTTTTAATCCATAAACATAGTATTTCTATTCATTTATTTAGAAATTCTTTGATTTTTAATTGACTTGTATAGTTCACAAAATCTTGTACATGTTTTGTTAAATTTAAGCCTAAGTATTTCATATTCTGCAATTTTAAATGATGTTTGGTTTTTAATGACTGAGTCCATGATATCATTGCTAATATATAAAAATATAATTGGTTTTTGTATGTTTACCTTATAGCCAGTACTCACTTTTTAGTTCTAGAAGGTTTTTTGGCAGATTATTTAGGATTTTTTTAATGAAGACAATCATATCATCTCCAGCAGGGATAATTTTCTTCATTTCTGATCTTACATGCTTTTTACTTCCTTTACTTGGCTGGTTATACTATCTAGAACTTCCAGTAAAATGTTGAATAAGATTAGTGAGAGTAGAAATGCATGGCTTGTTCTTCAGTAAAAAGAAATAAATATTTGACTTGTTCTTGATATTACAGTGAAAGCCTTCAGTCTTTAATCATTAAGTATAATGTTTGCTGTACATTTTTTGTTTGTTTTTTCTTCTTTTTGTAGTTGCTTTTTATCAAACTGAGGAAGTTCCCTTCTATTTCTATTTTACTGAGAGTGTTAAATCAAGAATGGATGTTGAATTTTGTCACTTTCTGGCATCAAGTGATGTAAACATGTGATTTTTTTCT
The DNA here is from genome assembly GCF_048773025.1 of Camelus bactrianus. NCBI lineage: Eukaryota > Metazoa > Chordata > Mammalia > Artiodactyla > Camelidae > Camelus > Camelus bactrianus. The sequence continues at coordinate 83,213,618 of NC_133543.1, read as the reverse complement.
TCATTTTCCTTTTAATATGTTGGGTTACATCACTGTCATCTTGTGTTAACATTTTTTGATTGCCTTTTTTACTCAGTTTGAAATTTTCCTGGATCTTGGTATGACATATGTTGTTCAGCTGAAATGCAGATATGTTCATATTATGCTGGGAGATCTGGGTAATATTTACATGTTCAGCTGGCTTTATCTAAAACTGTTCTAGGAGGAGGAGGAGTGACACTGCCTTGTTACAGCTACATATGTAGAAGTTCAGATTCCTCACTCAGCCTCTGACACTTTGGGAGTGAGGATACTCATTACTGCTAGGTGGAAGTTGGAGTTTGGGCTCTTTATTATGTGGTCTCAATGGGATATCCTCATTAGCACTAACGATGATGAAAGTTCTGACTCTCTGTTAGACTGCCTCTGATATCAGCCTAGTAGGGAAGGAGAAAGGCTCCTCATTACTGCTGGGTCAGGGTGGAAATTCAGACTTCCTCATTGGTCTTCTCTAATAGCACCCCAGTAGTGCTGGTGGAGAGAATTATTAAAGACTTTAGAGGGTAGAAGTCCAGGTTGCCCACTTGGCCTTTGCCAGCGTGGGTTGGGACGTGGTCACATTTCTTTTCTGTAGTGTTCGGCTGGAGTAGGACAGTTATTGGTCTAAGAGGGCTGCCTGACTTTTTGGTCAGGCTTTTGGCTGAGAAAGCAGTAGTCATTGGGGTTCTTACTGATATTTCTGGGTTGCTGGCTTCTTCAGCTCTAAATTAGAGATACATGAGGCAAAAATAATACTCAAGGAACTTATCAGTGTAACATTTGGGGGGTCCTAATGCCCCTAGCCAGTCTTTCTTCTTCTCTATACCTTTCAATGTTTCCTTAAGTTTGCTTTGTATATAATGTCCAGGGTTTTAGTTGTACTTAGTGGAAGGAATGACCTTTCATATGTTTTATCCTTTATCCATACAAGGCAATTTAGAATTCCCCAAACACTGTAGGTTTTTTTATACATCTTGGCTTTCATCTAGTTCCAAGTACATTAACCAATTTGCTTCTTCCAATTAACCTCATTTTACAGATTATGAAAAAAAAAAGCCTCAAAGAAATTAAGTAAATTGTACAATTAGGAATATGCAAACTATAAATTTGAACACAAAACTGGATGACTATAAACTGATTTCCCCTTACAACATGCTGCCTCATATTCCATGTTTTAATAGACACCTGTGGTCTCATATCATGCTTTGCATAAGCCTCATAGGTATACAGGTATGGTTAAACCTTCCTATCTGAGAGCTTTGAGGCTTTAAGTAGGTCATTAGTCATTTAACTCTTCTGAGTCTCTGTTTCCTTATCTGTAAAATGATAATGTAGATAACAATATCTTTTTTTGCTGGTTTGTTTTATGAGTAGTAATAATAAATATAAATCACTTATTGCCCCAAAGTACTTATACAATACAGAGTGGATGTGTTACCATTGCTACTATTGATAAAGTATAAAAAATAAAATGTGTATGATATAAAACCTTAAAGAAATAGGAGACATAAGCACTGAATAGGAGCTTGAGCCAGTTACAGACACTGAAAATTGTTACCACTTTCAACATATTCAACAGAGAGCATGAGCAGAATATTTATATGTCTATTAGTGAGGCATATGGTTACTTATGTGTTTGCCTCTCTCATTATGTTACATACTTTTTAGAGAAGGGGACACTCTTTATCTGTGAATCTTCCTCAGGGTCTTACAGATGAAGGATGTTTAATTAATAATTATCATATTAGATTGAATTGATATTTTGACCAACTATTCTTCATTTTTACACTTCATAAAATTATGACTTGACACTACATTGACTAGGATATTAATGCATTTGAGTTCAAGAGCAAGTGTTGAAAAAAATATGCTCTGTCTCAGACAAAAGTTCCTAATTAAAGCTCTGAGTACACATTAACTTAATAGTACAATTAGTAAAAATGAGGAGTTGGAATGAGTTTTAAGCTAAGTCCTGTTTTAAAATCAGTTAAATTAATAAATTAAGTAGTGATTAATAGCAAATGGGTAAGCATTTAAGTACTATAAAATAATTCCAAATAGTTACAAATTATTTGTCTTTAGAATTTCCTCTTCATGTCAACATAGATATCCTTTAGGATATGAGACAAGCTACTTAAGCCAGAGTTCATGAAACAGATATGCTATATTTGATATGGGATTCTTCAACTCAAGGTTAGTATTTTTAATAAAATAAGATGACAAAATCAAAGATACTAATTATTGTCCTATTTCACATAGGAACAATGAGTCATCAGTCAGTAAGTAGAAGATTTGGAAGTCCAGTCAAAGTAACCACTACATTTTCTAACTGGTTATGGTACAATTTATGAAAACTCATACTTCTAATAAAAGTGACAAAATAAATCACAAGACAAAGTCCAATAAATATGTGCAAGAAACAGGGAGGTAATCAGTCTATGATCTGATTAAATTATATGCATATGTGCTAATGAAATGCTTAAGTGAATGAACTGACTAAAGATAAATAGGTTTGATTAGGGAAAGCTTCATGAAGAAGGTGAGATCTAAGTGCTTAAAGGCAAGCAAGGTCATGGATGTGTAGAGAGACAGCTACCAAAGATTAAAAATGTGCATGCACAGAGATGAAAAAAGACATGTTAAAACTTTGGCTGGAATTAATGTCTCAGGATTTTTTTTTTTTTTTAGTATTTTTAAAATTAATGAACACAATTAGAGTCTGTATTTATTGGTGGATGGTATTTAGTCTTTGACTCTGAAATGCATCTCAAGTAGATTACACATAGGCTCCACAATCATCATTACCCACCAAGAACTTCCAAGAATATAGAACAAATGATATTAAAAGTCAAGCTATATGTATTATAGATGATATTTTAATATGTAAAATAGCCATAAATAAAAATAAAATACAAAGAATCTACTATGACCAGTAAATGATAACTATATCTTTTTAAAAGAGAAATTATTTTTATGAGGAATAGCATTCACTAAGTGTAAGTGCTTAAAGAAAAATAAATAATTTCAAATACAATTTATTCAAGCATCATATGGGGTAGGAATGGGTGGAAGCCAAATACTTATCTTCCTCAAAATCAGAGAAATGCCCAGAAATAAACAGATATCAGAAAGAGATTCTATAAACATAACAGCACGTACAATAAGAGCAGATGCTGCTATAGCATCAGATATAAACACAATTTTTTTTCTTTTTTTTTCTACTCATGTCATAAAAAATAATAGGCACATAAATATGCAACTTGCTGATATACTTATTTTAAACTAGAATTTGTTTAACTGTATATAAATCAAGTTTTTTACTCTACCAGCACAAATGGTAGAATTTTTATTATTCTTCCTTGGCAATGAACTGATTATGTATAAAAAAGCACACCAAGCAGACACTGTTAGCATTTTTCTTTTTTTTTCCTTCAATTTTTCATTTTATTAGCAGTCTCAATTTAATAATGAATAGTATCACTGATTTACTCTACAAGCCTTAATCAGTATACAAGTAAAAATAAATGCTTAATGTGTTAGTTTTTATGCCATTACCCAGAATGGTTTTTAGCTCTCAACTTCTTGCTATGGTTAGCATCTATGTTATTGCTAAGTAACAGAGTGTCTTCTAGTTTGTAAAAAGCACTTTAGAAATTAAGACACTGAAGGCACAAAGAACATTTTGAGGATTTAAATGTCCTTATACATAAGGAAGCTTGTCTCCTCTGAGGTATAGAGGGAGGAAATATGATCATGATTAAAAGAGAATTTTACTTTTTCTCTGTAGTACTGAAAGTTATATAGTTCACGAAAAGTTATGCACAATGTGAGAGATTAAATCTAGAAGGCAAATATTTTACTTGAAATAAAGACTGAGGTTGTCTTCTATGAAATTCTCTCGTATCTTATACAATATAATAGCCTTCAATTTAATTAAGTTCCTCAAAGCATAATGTGTTTATGTATTCTTCCAGATTTACAGTTCAAGAAGAACTCTGTAACCTTTAAGAAAACAGACCTTACCTGTTGCTTACTCTCATTCTTTCAGTTTTATGTAGCTTTTGTACCTCAGTTTACAAAGGCTTTATATTTTCATGAAAAACAAAGCCAAAACAAATACAGTGACTTTTTTAGACTTATTTTTTCATTCAACTAATTTAAGAGCCAACAAAGAAAGAACATAACTATATAGTTTGGTCCTTGTCTTCAAGAAATTTAAAATCTGGACAAGATATCAACATACACAAAGTATCATTTGAATGAATATGTTTTAAATGAGATGGAAGAAGTGAAACACCACGGCTAAGATGTTTTGTTTGTTTGGTTGGTTGGATTAGTAGTTTGATAGCAGGAGAAGGAGAACCAGCTGCTGAAGGAGCTTAAATAAAAAGATGATTCAGTTGGGGAAACCTGATACTATGATTGTCCATTTTCTAGGTGGGTGGGATGAGGGGTTTGAGAGAAGTGGATAATCAACTCATTTTTGTTGAGAATCTAAAAGAAAAACTCATAAAATCCCTGGGAAGGTGAGAGGAAGAGAAACACTAGGGGTTGGGAAAACTCTGAAGTCTAATATCTGTACAGGTTGGAAGTGAGGACCACAAGGTGCTAGGCAAAAATAAAGGAGTGGGTCCAGAAGTACATGCTAGAATAATCTCAACAAATTAGAAGGCTACAGGATTCTCCCTGAAGTTACAACAGGAAACAGGAAATTTCTCTGGTTGGTCTTCCCAGTCACTCATAAAAGGATGCCAGGGGAATTAGGAACTCTGATTTATAGGGACAGGCCAGAGCACTCAGCACTTGAGCTGTAGGAAGAAGAAATTATACATGTCTTGTAAGTACTGCAGAAGTTTGAAGAGGGGCTTTCATGTGGGTGAGAGCATTCAACCCAAGACTCATATGGGAGAAGGATTTAAAATTTTGTTCTTGATGTAGAGGATTTAAATGGACAGAGTGACAGCTTATATCCTAGCAAAAGTGCCCCTCCTACTTTAAACACTCCACAGTCACCAAACTTCATGAGAGAATTACGTTGGCAAGTCTCCTCAGGAGATCTTTTTTCCCTATGAGCCTTTTAGGTACATTAACCTTTGCAGAAAATGGTAGTGGAAGTGATTCTCAGAATTTCTTCCATATATGTCCCTTAACTGCAACCAGTCTAACTTTTTAAGCAGTTTGTTTTCTAATATAACAGCCCAAAGAGACTCCAGTACCATTTCTATCATTGTGTTTTGATAATGTGATCTCAGTTCTTGAGTGCAATATGCCAAAAATCTCTCATAAGCAATCAGCATGATGGGAAATCTCATTCTACCTCTCACAGAACCCTAGTTTTATGCCAAAGATACATAAAATAACTATTTACTTTTATTATGCAAAAATGTCATAAATTTAGCTAAACTCTTGAATTACATTGAGATTTTTGGTGTACTCACTGATAAAATTCGAAGAAAAAGAAAATTTAACAAGAAGGTTTAATTGATATATAAACATAATGTTGAATTTGCATGAAGCGAAAACTTGTTAAATTTAGCAAAAGTCCCAAAAAGCTGCCTTGTTAAGACAGGATACAGAAGAAGAATAAGCATCTTACAGTCCTGGACTAGAACATTTACCAATTACTCAAATCTTTGCTATAACAAAGTTAGCAATGTTAAACTCAAGTCAAGAAGTAAAGAAATGTAACTACTAATTATTGAAAGTATTTTTTTGTTAAATGTGACTTTTTAAACTCATCTTCATAATGTAGTCAATGAAATTTGCCCCTTCATAATTTGAATATATATTAATCAGAACATTTTGTAGATCTTAAAGGGAATTTGGAATATTTGCAAAAAGCACATTGTAATAAAATGTGTAATAAAATGAAATAAATGATATGAAACAAATCTACAAATTAGCACAAAGCACCTTATAAGTGCTCTTTTTAAAATACATATTTTAAAATATCATTAACCAAATATAGTAAATGCATCTGTGCAACTGTCATTCGTTTCTAATATGTCAAGAAGTGATTTCATATCTGTGATGTTAGGTGAAATTATAGTAGCTCAGAGTAATATCTAACTTTATTACATGGTTATGGTGCCATTAAAATGCCCCTGATGAGGCGTTTTACACGTGTTATTTCATTTCATCTTCACAGCAACCCCACAAACTAGGTACAAAACCCATTTTAAAGTAATTAAATTAAGTTTTTCTGAGATTAAGAAACTGTTTAAAAATACTCAGCTGTAAAGTGTTAGAGCCTTGATTGAAATTTAGTTCTCTATGAACCTAAATCTCATTTTCCTTAACACTAAGAGTATAAACAGATCTTAACTTCATTAGTTTAAATTAAATGTCAATGAAGAAGAAATACTCTAAAAAGTTTGCCAATAAATTTTAAACAAAAGATAAACCATATTTATGAATGTAATTCTTTAATATTATATACATATACATTATTTAATTTTTCTCTAGCTTATTTGACATTGTCTTGAGTAAAGTTTCACTTACCTTTCAGTTATTTGTCTCCCAAATTCTAAATATGATTTTTACAGTTTTTAAGAAATAACTTTAATCACAATGAAACTTTTAAAGCTCTGAAATCTGGGTTTATATACAATGCTGCATATATGTGTCTCATCTTGTCAAAATAATATATGTTGCATGACAATATAATAAAAGCAACATATTGTAGTCTTGTCAGTATATTAAGTTCTGTGTCTGTATAACTCTGATATTCAAAAATGTTTAAATTCTCTAAAAGATAAATTGTGAGTCTTGTTTCTTCCGTATTTATAACTAAAAATAACTCCACTATAATTTCTTATACTGTAAATTTTGTTTTGGAAATGTATAAAACATAGTGAAAATCATAGAAATGGTTGGCCTCCTTATTGAAAGGCAGGTTCCTTCTTTATAAAATGGGTATCACTTCTCCCGTTCATAAGCAGTTAATTTACTTGGGGTCTTAATGTTTTCCCTTTCTTTTAGGTTGCTACAGTGATTCCTTAAATTTGTGTCTCTTAATTGCTCACTTTGCAACATATACACAGACATGAGAATGATAAATGTTGAAACCTAAAGATACTGTTTTTAGCCTTTGTTAATTCAAGCTTTGTTTGGGTTACAGCCATCCAAGATACAATGTAGAAATAAGTGAATTTGTCCCTCTAATCCAAATCTGGCAAGACACTCTTAGTGTAAGACCACTGAATATCTTATGATGGGGGGGAAAAAACAGAAAAACATAAAAAGCATAATTCTTGTTACTGGAGTGCTTCTAATATAAAATAACTGTGACCCAAATAGGACATTAAGAACATCATGAAAACTAAAAGCAAACCATCAAGAAATTAGAGATTACTCGAATGCAAATTTTGAAACCCAATGGGTTATTGTGAAATTCATAAAAAAACTTGACATCAATCACACGATTTCCATCCATCTAGATCTACCTTTCCCTCCATTCTTAATTCTCCATGATTAAGGGCTCTGCTCTGCTCTCCCTTCAGCATTTCACCATAAGCAGTCAACATTTTAGAAAGTCATATAACATAAATTCAAGAAAAAATAATTTTGAATATGAGGATGAAGAGAGGAGCTAGAAAACAGCTTAAAAAAACTGGCATTGGCCCTTTTTTTCCCCATACTTCATATTTGCAATCAACATATCAATTCAAATTATAATTGGAACAATGTAGTTTCTTCCTTTCCCTTCTCTCTACACTGGAGATGAGAAGAGACTTTTACTAAGAATTTAACTGAGTACTTGCAAATGGAAATAAGAATCCTTCGTTAACTAAGTTTTGGTATAGTCAAGGAGGTGGTTATGAAGAGCACATGGATCAGCATGGACCCAAATATTATCTTTTGTCCCCCTAAGGAGCACAGTTTGACAGTGGGATAATGCTCTGACTAATAAGGAAGTACTAACTCCATGGAAGCCAAGTAGCCTGAAAAGCTAGGGGGCAATTAGTAGTATAGTCCTCTTGTTCTTAGAGAGTTTAGATGGCACTCTAAGAATTAACATCTGCATTGTCCTTGAAGGTAGAGGTGTGTATGTGCATGTGTGTGTGTGTGTGTATCTTATTTAAGTTATGAACTGAAAAAATAGAAAATCACAAAGGCATGTCTCTACTCTCTTTGAAAAAATAACCAAGAAAGAGCTTGCACCTTTAAGTGTCTAGTCCACTGATGGACTGCTCTGTGGACTATCTTAATAATTTCTTACTGAAATGTTTTATTGGTTGGAAATGTCAAAATTGGGGAAATGCCCTTCTGGGGAAGTAAGGATGAATCTGGATCAAATCAACTACACAGGTAGGTATTAGATTTTCCCAAAAGTTGGATGGAACTTATATATTCAAGTTTGGAGGAAGAAGACATTTTCACAGATAGGTAAAAACTTAAAACAGGGTATTAAATTTAGAGACTGAGGATATGTAAGTAAGAATCCCTTTAGAGGAATACTAAGGGAAAGATTCATCACATTTGGTATTTTTCCTTTATAGTAAATGAAATATCTTATTGAGAATAGAGTTCTAAATTTTATGCCCTATGTTCATTAATTACCGTAACATCTATTTAAGTTTGATATCCTGTGTACAATTGAGTAGATAGGTAGAGAAGAACAAAGAGATGAAGAAATTAAGAGAACCATGGCATATTGATATCTTCACTGCTCTCTGTTCTACAGAACATCCTCCAGTACCATGTCCAATACCATCAGGTGCTGAACATCACCAAAGTCAGTGTCACTCGCATTGGAGCTGGGGAGCCTTGGGAAAACCCATGACACAAAGGCAGACACAGCCCAGGAAGAAAGTAAAATATCTTCTTTTAAAATATATACTGTCAGGCATGAAGGGGTGTGTGAAAACTGCTTAACTTTCCTGGACTTATTTTTGCCATCTGTCAAAGAGGAATGAAATGGATATTTTAGGCTTATAAATAATGTGAAGTAATATATGAGAAAATGTTCTATAAGTTAAAAATAATCCCAATAAATATAAGGCATAGTTATGAAAAATAAGTGCAAAACTAATGGCAGAATCCTTTATTCATAGAACTAATGGAAGACTCTTTAATATTAAATGATTTACGGCTGGAACCACAGTGCCATCTAAAGACTCCATACCAGACCTATAGAACAGTAACTTAGTAATCATGCTTTTGGTGGGGCTGAGTCTAAATAGCATAAATGTAAGTGGATATGTTTTGGTAATATTCCATTACAAAGTGTTCTTTGTGATGTTCTAGAATTCAATTCAGTTTAGAATGTAAATCTTTCATCAAAAAGTTCAAAAAAAATTTTAGACCTAAAAGCACATGTGACCAGGAAACAGAATAGACATAGCATTTATGTAATAATTTTATATTATATTTTGCTCTAAAGCTAACAAGAATAACATTTCAGAAAGCTTAGGCAATTGGGTTCTAATTAATTAAATTAGTTAATTCTATACTAAAGAAAGCCTACAAGAATATATTTGTACACATGCACAGAATAAAGGAAATAGAGGAGACTGATTTGATGCATGGTTAAGAAATGGCTTTGTATCTTTAGTTAATATTGACCAAGGACCAAAACAGTTCCTGTCCCTACAGAGTAGGAGTGATAAAATCAGAAAATATAAAAATCAGTCTTACTGTAAACATAGATGATATAAGATGATAACTGAAACACATAGACAAAGACAGAAAACCAACTTAGAAAAATATAATTAGCGAAGTCATTCCTTGCAATTCTGCTTAATTCCTTAAGAATGGGATCCTACCTTTGTTAGGCCCTTCAGTGTTAACATTTTTATTTGTGGTCCCACATGCCTTCCATCGTTTTATCCTATAAAAACAGAAATGACATATATGTTACTGGACCAAAGGTCATAGCTAAGTATAAGTCCTTATCAAAAATTATAATTAACACTTAATCCAAGAAAAAAAATAAGTGGCTATGCTTCCCTAGAAAGGAGTCTCCCTAGTATATACATTATTCTAGGCAAGCTTATGAGAAACACAAGTTCTACAGAAAGTTAGGGCTTAGGGGCAAAATCCTTATTTTATAATCAGTGCACACTGTACTTTTTCTTTGTACATTATTATCTCCTTCTGGAATGTCAAGGGGTTGTCTGTAGGGGCAACTTATAAGGAAAGCTGAAGTTCAGGGACTCAGATTCCATCCATCTCTCTAATTCTTTCCAAATCAGACATATGACAAACTTGCATAATAGGCTTACAGCAATGTTTGTTTAATAAATAATTAAATTGCAACCTATAAATTGATTATGCCTCTAGGGTAATGTCTTGAATAACATTTGAGAAATTCTGGAAGCAAGTACAATTATATTAAGAAGTGTCTGGTTTCACTTTTATCTCTCATAGAAGTCATCCAGTTCACAAGTTGTCTTCTGTGTGAAAGTATACATGTACCAAAAAACATTAAAGGAAGGTCCCTGCCCTATGTTCTATACCTTTATATTCATGAGGAAACTGATGAGAGGACAAATATATATATATATATATATATATATATATATATATATATATATATATATATATATATATATATCTTAATTTTATAGGATTGTAATACAGATTACTTAATTATACTTAAAATAATAATTAATTATTATTAAGTTTATTTAGATTTTGTTACTGTTTAAAGTTGAATAAAGCAGCTATTTGGAGAGGCTTTTCTCCTAAATCAAGAAACTAGCCAACAATTATAAATATAAAACAAAACACAAGATAATGAATTTTTCAGTAAGATAAAGAGAATGTACTTTTTGTCACACAAGCTGAATCTAGGAGAGGACTATAATCTTTGTTCTTAATAAAATAAGGGTGCATAACATATTTACTATGAACTAAAAAATCTCAAAATACTTCTTGTAGTCAGTGTTCCCTAGAGAAAATCAGTTGGAGATGACAGAAAGACATGATAGACAGATATAGATAGATATAAATATATAGGAATAGATTTATTATGAGGGTTGGCTCAATAATTATGGAGGCTGAAAAATCCCACGATCTGCTGTCTGCAAACTGGAGGCCCAAGAAAGCCAGTGGTGTAGTTCCAATCCAATCCTGGAGGCGACGACCTGGGGAACCAGTGGTGTAAGTCCCAACATAAATCTAAAGAACCCAAAATCAGGAAGCCAATGTCCAAGTACAGGAGAAGATAAATGTCCTAGCTCAAGCAGAGAGCAAATATGGGCTTCCTCCACCTTTTCATTCTATTCAAGCCTTCAAAGGACTGGATGATAGCACCCACATTGGCGAGTGTGATTCTCTTTACTGTCTACTGATTCACATACTAATCTCTTCGAGAAATACCTTCACAGACACATCCAGAAATAATGTTTTACCAGCTATCTGGGCATCCCTCAACCCTGAGGCAATACATAAAATTAACCATCACAGTACTTTAGAGTAAACATTCGATACTCTTTGAGCAAAGGTCAATATTCAGTATCTGACTTGAGACGGGGCCTTATAAATGCACAGATGATAAAATATAATAGGTGTCATACTTGAAGTTATTCTGACACTAGAATACTGTAGAAGAATTTATAAAGCTAGAAGACTATCAAATAGCTAATATAGTTGAGTCCTAGTTTATAAATTCAAATGTAATTAAAGATGCCTTCATATAAGACATCATAAAATATCAGGATTAAAAATTCTTAGGAATAATACAGAAATACATTATATTTCAACATTATTGAAATGTTTCCAATATGGTAACCATTATGAAAAGCATTGTGAGCCAAAGAGATGTGAATAGAGCTAAGCAAAAGTAGAACATCATCAAAGGCAAAGTAAATTATAATTGAAAAATTAAGTCCATATTAGGAGCTGGCAATCTAAGGTCCATGTGCCAAACGTGCCATTTGGGGGGATTTTCAAGCACATATCATGTCAACTGTGCTACTGCCTGTCTTGTTCCAAAGAACCTGCAGAATATCCATTATCTGTTCCTAGCTTGCTGCTCTGAAGAGTGGGTGTGGTCATTAGCAACACTCCAGTTGACTCATACTCTGACAAAATGACAGACCAATTGGTATAAAGCTTCTAAAAACTTACCAAGAACTCCTCTAAATTAACCTACTGTGGCCTAATTGGCTCATTAAAAAAAAAAAAAAAAAAAAAAAGAACAGCAATAACAAAGAATGAAACTCTAATGAAGATTTTCTAAGAATTTTATCATCCTAAATTGACCAACAGAGGCCTTTTATCTGATAACACAATTTTCTCAGATTGTAAGGCAGCAGGAGTCTAAAGAGATGTTGTACCTATAAAATTAAATAGAGCTCAACAGCTTTAATTTGTATTCAGTTTGAAAGTGTTTATAAATTTTTATTAAGATTCCTTCATTAGTCTTTAATACTCAACTTTCTATTTCTTGTGGATATATTATTACAAGAGGTTCTGGCCTAGATGACAGAACAATCTAATTAGAATGTATCACACTTGGTTGTCACTTTTTCTACCTGAAACTAGTCATGCCTCCATGAACAGCCATGGGCTTAACCCTGAGGAGAGTTTGAGAATTCATCACGTGCCAGTCACAGAAGTGTGACCAAGTTTAGGGTGAAAAAATAATTAACAGATATGGCACTCTCAAATACTTTGGCTTTACAGATAACTAAATCTTGTTTAGCCAGAATGCCTGGGGAACAGGACAATCTGATTAAATTGATTTTCTGCCTAAATTATGGTAAGCTCATAAATACTTTTTATTCATTGTAAAAAAAAAAAGTGCAGTTATTAATTAATAAGAATCATGTTTGACATAATAAAGGAAGAGGTGGGAGTGACAGTAAAATATTTATGATTCTTATCCTTTGGAGACACACATACACACATTATATCTATATAGATACGAACACAGATAGATAATATGCAATGTACAAGATATTATTCTACATAATATTAGATGTAAATAGACTGATTTAAGGCAATACATCAGTGCTTCCAAAATCCAAGAAGCACCATATACTCAGGTAACAGGAAGGTAGGATGGTTGGCCCTTAGATGTGGTCCTAGATAAATATTTCAACATATGGTAAAATCTTTCCTAATGTAGTTAGAGTTATTCCAGGATTAGATGGAGAGTACACCAAATAAAACTGCTTTCTTGGTAGCTGAGAATCCAATAAGTAAAACATCATATGAATTATTTTTAAAAGATCAGTAATTACTAAACAAGATATAAGTTGGCAAAGAAAAATCTTCCAAAAACAAATATCAAGGGAAACTTCTGATTTCTCAAATATGTAAAGCATCTCCTAGAGATTAAAATAAATCAATTCTGTATTTGCTTCTTCTTATCCTATAGTTTTAGCAGAAAATGTTTTTCAAGTTTATAGATTTCAAAAATCTCCAATTTCACAAATTAAACTTAAATACCAGCTATATCTGTAATTTTTGTAACTGATGATATGGAATGTTTTAAGCCTTTATTTTGTTTTATTCTTTTCATTAATATTAATTTGTGTGTGTGTGTGGTGAGAACATTACAGATCTACTCTCTTAACAACTTTAAAGTATTTAGTACAGTACTGTTGACAATAATCACAATGCTGTGTGCATTAGATCTCCAGAAATTATTCATCTCCTAACTGCAAGTTTGTGCCCTTTGACCACTATTTACCCAATTCTCTCACTCCCCAAGCCCCTGGTAACCACTATTATACTCTGTCTACAAGTTCAGCTTTTTTGGATTCATATATAAGTGAAGTATTTGTCTTTCTCTGAATCATCTCACTTAGCATTATGCTCTCAACGTTCATTCATGTTGTCACAAATGGCAGGATTTCCTTCTTTCTCATAGCTGAATAATATTTTATTATATTGCTTTATCCATTCATCCATCAACAGACACAGGTTGTTTCCATATTTTGGCTATTGTAATTCCACAAAGAACATGACATGGAGATATCTCTTCAGTATCTTCTGTCATTTTCTTTGCACGTATTGAGAAGTGGGATTGCTAGATGATATGGTAGTTCTATTTTTAGCTTTTTGAGGAATTCAATACTGTTATCAATAGGGTCTGCACCAATTTCATTCTCACCAACAGTTCACAAGGGTTCCCTTTTCTCTATGTCCTCTCCAACACTTATCACTTGTCTTCCTGATGTGTCATTCTAACAGATATGAAGTGCTATCTCATAATGGTTTTGACTTGCAATTCTCTGAGGATTAGTGATACTGAGCATTTTTTTCCTGTACTAGTTGGCCACTAGATATCTTCTTTAGAAAAAAAAAATGTCTATGCAGTTCCCATGCATATTTTTATTTGCTTTTCTATTATTAAGTTGTGTGAATTCTTTATATATTTTAGATATTAACTCTTTATCAGACATATGATTTGAAAATATTTTCTCCCATTCTGTAAGTTGCATCATCATTTTGTTAATTGTTTCTTTTGCTGTGCAGAAGCTTTTTAATTTTATGTAGTTGCACTTACTTAGTTTTGCTTTTGTTGCTTGTGCTTTTAGTGTCATATCCAAAAATCATTACCAAGACCAATGAAGGGAGATTTTTCTCTTCATTTTATTCTGAGTGTTATGCTTACAAGTTTTCTGTTTAAGTCTTTAAGCCATTTTGAGTTGATTTTTGTGAATGGTATAAGATAGGGGTTCACTTTCATTTTTCTGCATGTGGTTATCCAGTTTTCCCAACACCATTTATTGAAGAGGCTATCCTTTCCCCATTGAGTATTCTTGGCTCCCTTGTCAAATGTTAGTTGACCATAAATGCCAAGGTTTACTTTTGGGCTCTCCAATCTGTTCTATCAGTCTTCGTGTCTTTGTTACGCTAGTGTCATAATGTTTTGATTACTATAGCTATAGAGCATAACGTGAAATCAGGAAATGAGATGTCTGTGGATTTGTTCTTCTTTTTCAGGATTACTTTGGTTATTTGGGGTCTTTTATGGGTTGGTACAAATTTTAGGATTTTTTTTTTAATCTGTGGAAAATACCATTGAAATTCTGATAGGAATTGTATTGAATCTATAGATGATTTTGGGTAGTATGTGTATTTTAACAAAATTGTATCTTCCAATCTTTGAACATGGAATATTTTTACACTTGTTTCTGTTTTCTTTAATTTCTTTTATCAAAGTCTTGTTTTCATTGTACAGATCGTTCACTTCCTTAAAATTATTTCCAAGTATTTTACTGTTTTTAATGCTATTTTGAATGGGATTGTTTTCTTGATTTCATTTTAGATATTTTATTATTAATATATAGAAACACAACTGATTCCTGTATGTTGATTTTATATCCTGTAACTTCACTAAATTTGTTGATTAGTCTCAACAGTTTTTTGTTGTTGTTGAGACTATAGGATTTTCTATAGTCAAGAAAAGATCTATATAAGATCACATAATCTACAAATAAAGACAATGTTATTTCTTTCTTTATCTTTTGGATGCCTTTTATTTCTTTTTCTTGCCTATTTACTATAGCTAGGGTTTTCAATACTGTGCTGAATAAGAGTGGTGAGAGTGGGCATCCTTGTTTTGTTCTTGATTTTAGAAGAAAGGCTTTCCTCCTTTCACATTTTGAGTATAATGTTAGATGCAGGTTTGTAGTATACAGCCTTTATATTGTTGAGGTAGGTTCCTTCAATACCCATTTTGTTCAAGGATTTTGTCATGAAAGAATGTTGAATTTTGTTAGATGCTTTTTCTTTATCTTTTGAGATGATTATATGATTGTTATCTTTTATCTATGAAGTGGTGTATCACATTTGTTGATTTGTATATGTTGAATAATCCTTGCATCCCAGGGATAAATCCCACTTGATTATGGTATATAATTCTCTTAATGTATTGTTGAATTGGGTTTGCTAATATTTCGTTGAGTATTTTTTCATCTGTATTTATCAAAGATATTGGCCTATAGTTTTCTTTTCTTGTAGTGTCTTTTTCTGGCTTTGGTATAATGCTGGCCTTGTTAAATGAGTTTGAGAGTGTCCTCTCCTACTCAATTTTGGAAGAGCTTGAGAAGGACTGCCATTAATTTCTTCTTTAAGTGTTTTGTACAATTGACTAATGAAACCATCTGGTTCTAAGTTTTTCTATGTTAGAAGGTTTTAGATTTATGATTGAATCTCCTTACACATTATTAGTTGTTCAAGTTCCTATGGTTCTATGTTCTGTTTGGTCTGTTCTGCTGTTGATAATCTCATTCTTCATTGTATTCATTGAACTCTTCAGCTCCAAAATTTCTCTTTGGTTCTTCTTCGTGATCTCTCTTTGTTAAATCATTTTGCTTATGTATTGTTTTCCCAATTTTGCTGACTTTTCTTTCTGTGTTTTCTTGTAGCTCACTGAGTTTCCTCAAAACAGCTTTTCTGAGTTCTTTATCAGGTAAATCACAGATGTCTGTGTCTTCAGGTTCAGATATTGGGGGATTACTATGATCTTTTGGTAATGTAATATTTCCTTGAGTCTTCAAATTCCTTGGAGTTTTGCAGTGCTGTGTTCATGTTTAAAGTAGCAGTCACCTCCTCCAATTTACTCTAGCTGCCTCATATGAGAGATACTTTTTGTTGGTCCTGGTTTTATCTGAGGCTTTATCTGATTTTGTATGAATACACCTGCCCCATGCTCCTTGCTCCTTCTTGTGGCAGAGTTCTTAAGCTTCTATGTCTTGCGTTGATCTTACAGCTTACCAGATGTAAGATGGCTGCTAGTGACCTCTCGTTTGTTTACCTAAAGGTGATCAAATAGATCCAGTTTGTGGTTTTTCCCTTGCCCATAGATGCTAACCTGTTTTCTGCACTTACTCTCTGTTTACTGTCACTCTTTTTTGCTGCTGACTATAGAGTAGAGGGTGATGTTAGTTGGGCACTGGTGCTTTGGGAGTACCCATGGGCCTATTCAGGGGATCCTCAGGTGAGGTTTTTTCCTAGTGGTTCAAGGGCTGGCTTCCTGCTGGAGTTCACAACCACATCTGTTTTATGACCTTTGATACTGTTATCTACCTCTTTCCCAATTTCCCCACTACCCCCAGCCAGGAAGTTTCTGCCTCAATACTCTGGGTGCTGTGGGAAAGAAAAGGGTTTCTCCATCAGCATCCCACACAACAAGGAAATCTAGGCACTCATTCACTGTTTCTCTTTCCGCCATGAAAGAAATTACCACTGGCTACTTCAGCCCCATACTATGCCATCTTGGTGAAAAGACAATGTTGGCAAAGCTCCTCTTACCCTCTCCAGTGCATCCAAACTCATACTTTTGTTGTTGTTGTTGTTCAACAGGGTGCTGGAATATCTCCTCAGGAGACCTGGACTTCTACAAAGGCTCTTTCATTGGTGGGTGTCTGTCCAAGTCAGAGCTCTCCAGGTGATTCCCAACCACAGGGGAGAGAAACTGAAGCTTATTCACAGGCTCCTGCCAGTTCCACACCTTGTCTTGAGGTCTGTCTTCCTATTACCTGATGTTCAGGTGGGAAAGACTCCTCCTGGGTGCCATGGCATATGGTGCTGGATCCCACAACTCTCACAGAGACACTTGTGTTCATGAGTAGATGACTAATTCTATTTGATAAAGGAGGGAAAAAGGAGGGATGTCTTTTGTTGCTATGTCCAAATCCATTTTTTTTTGTGATACTTCTTGTCAAAGATGGAATAATGGCTTCTTATCCATCACAAATTGACTACAAGCTTCTCTTTCCAGTAAAAAAAAAAAAAAAAAAAAAAAAAAGTGCTCTTTTTGCCACTTCCATCATTCAAAATAAACTACAGTCTACTGGCTGCCTTGACTTTGTTTCATAGAATGAGTTTACATGCATAAAGATTAAAAACACTGCCAAAGATAGAATAATATTAATTGGCTTCATGTATGATATGGGTGTTAATGCTATAGCTCTGAGGTGTGGGAATTAAGTGCTTCTTTAGAAAGGGTGCTTGATCTCCAAAATTCCTATTGTAGAAACAGATTATAATGAACCATCCTTGTTCCTAAGTTTCTCAAGTCATCTTGTAAATTATGAACCTCAAAGAACATGAGTATAGCCTTTGCACTCATGAAGAGTATACTATGTAACATCAGGTTAAAAAATCTATTTGACTTGGCAATGAATTACATTTATAGAGATTATAGTTATTGCTGTAATCTGTTTCTAGGATATATGTTGAGTTTGCACAATAGCCATAAATCAATAAGTTAAAAATTAAAAGCCATCTGCTATTGTATTTTTAATTGTGATCCTCATACATGACCTTCATTTTTTACCATAGTAATCCCTCAATTGGTTTTACCCATCAAAATTCTAAAAAAGTGTATTGAGTTTCCATGTTTTCCAATCTGGCTCCATTAGGAACTCAGTTAAGTTACTGGTACCTTATCTTATAGTCCTTATGTCTGAAAGTCTCAGCCCAAAGCAATAGAGAAGCCAAGATCTTAGAAATTGAATTCATTAGAAAAATTATTGCAAATTCCTAGATAATAATAAAATATATTTAGTTCAATAAAAATAAATAATGTACTTTTTTTTTTTAATATTTACAGTTTCAGGTTTTTTTTTTTTTAAAGGAGTACTAAAGATTATTCTCATCTTTTAAAAAAGTTTGGTTGAGTTGCCTAAGTAATTAATCTTCAGTGGTTCATGATGATTTGTAATGTGACACATCTTTGAGTCAACTACAAGAATATCATTTTAAAAATAAATTTCTTCATATAATTGGCTAAACATAGACATAGAATTCCTTCAAAGTCAAATGATCAGACTCTGGGATAAAGAGTAAAATTTACTTTAGTCTATCAAAACCAAAATAATACTTACTGGGTAATGCTAATATATATTAATAAAAATTTTATAGTATCAAGTTGATTTCTAGTTGAGGAGCCTAGAAACAGATTCTGCAGTTCTCAGATATTGGTGGAGATTTCCAATGTTTGCATATTCATTGTGGGCTATAATTCCTCATAAATACCATAACAGAAGAAATGCAAAGAGAAAAGGGTGTAAATGTAAATGCAGAATACTCTAATATGAAATGGAAACAAACTTACAATTTTTATTACTGAAAGCAATGCATTAATGGCAAAACAAAACTTAGGGAGAAAATATTTTCATCTTTATAAAAAGAAATTTAACTTACACAAATCAACATGTTATCTAATACTCAAACTTCAAAGTACTTTGTAAGCCCTCTGGACAATTCAGCTGATGTAAACAAACAAACAAAAATTAAAGACATTTCTCTAAATGGAGAATATTTATAATGAAACAAAGATCAGATAAGGAAAGTGTCGACTGAAATAAAATCACACAATGTGAGGGTTGTGGGTTAAGTTTTATCTGGGACAAAATGAGGACTATAGGCCGGGAGACAGCATCTCAGAGAACTCTGAAAAACTGTTCAGTATTATATATGATTTCGGTGAAGTGGAGTACATGCAGTCAGGCACATGTTTAGGCAGAGGCTTGCTGCTAGTCATAAGAAGCAGATACCACTGTTAAAGACTTCAGTGCTTTTCTAGATATGAGACGATGCAAGAATCTGGGCTCATAAAAATCTTTTCCTGAAAATGTCTACCTATCTGAAGGCCTACTCAGCCAGTTTTTCCAGAGCACAGAGTATCTCATTCCTGACCTCCATCCTGAACTCCTTTCAGGAAGTGTTGAGGGTCAGCGGCTGCAGTGGCTCATGATTTAATCCAAGCAGAGTTAGATGACAAGTGCCAATGTGATCCAGTCCTTGTAGAGGCAGATAGAGAGTGCCAATTTTTAGTTAGCATAAGTAATGCTTTGCGTATTCTAAAATTCCATTTTTAAAATAATAAATTTAAAATATTAAGTGCGTGTGGTATTATCTTTCATCTTAAAATGATTTTTATTTTGGGATATATTTTAGTTTGTCTTAATATTTCATTACTTTGATGTGTCCTTTATTAAGTGCCTAAGTCGAGTAGGAATAGTTTTACACATTAATGAAATATACAATCTTGCCACTATATACCAGGTCATACTTTAGAATATTATTATATCAATTTGTTTTACAGAAAACCTCTGGAACTTTCAGTATTGGCCTTTCAGAAAAATGATGCACTGTTTATTGTTATTCTTTATTTGAGTATATTTAAATAATAATGAATGAACATAATTGGCAGCATTTTTTTCCTTAGTGATGCACATAATACATATCTCACAATCAGCGGCATCTTAGAGTCAATTAAATAAGAAGAGTGATAATACATAACTTTTGTTTAGATTTCCCTACATGCCAGATACAATACTTTGTGTGTATTAATTTCATTTAATCATTACAAAAACTCTTAAAGTAGAACCTAATACTATTGCTATTTTACACATTTGAAAATCAAGGTACAAGAGGTATATAATAATTACCCAAGGTCATACAACTAGTAAATTGTACAAATGAAGCTTTGAACTCAGTATAACTATACAGGCAGTCAACTTAAACACTACATCACTTTGTAACACTCAAGATACACTATTTACTTGGAAGTAATCATCTTGTTTGGGGAAATGATAACCTTAGTTCTGAAGCTAAAGAAGAAAATAATGTACTTCCTAGAAAATCTCATCATTATTTCTTAACAATTTAATGGCATCCCGCCAAAGATATAATTTTCAAAAGAGATGTTAAAGTTCTGTTGTGAAATACTTCAGTTACTGCTAAATAAGAAGTATTGACCCAACTTGTACTAGTCCTTTTAACACTTTTATCTTTCATCTTTTGTATGAATATGAGGCAAAAAAGAGCTACATTCTATAGAGCTAGAGATGGAAGAAAAATTAACCAACATTAGATCCAATTTTTTATGGGAAATTAGATTTTGGTTTTCATTGGCCATACAATGTAGTGTTTACAGTCTCTAAACTTAAAAAGAACTTAAAATAGCCCCACTTTTAGTATTTAGATATAAACTGGCTCTGTACAATATTCCCAAACAAAAATTAATTCTGTATGTTATTATAACTTCATTTATGCCAAAATATAGTGATAATGGCAATGAAAGGGAGCAGGGCCTTGTGGGCCCTCCCTGATACAAATTCTTTCTGTCTTCCATTTCTCTTTTGTAAGAAATATGCTTCAGGCAGCCTTCCTGACCTTCCCTGAATTCCAAAGATAGATTCAAATAGTTGCTAATCCAGGAAGGAAAGGAATGCAGAAATAAGAGAGAAGCAGTCAAGAAACAATAGTGCAGCCCTGGGGCAGGGTCTTGGTACCTTCTCAAGGAATATACATAACAATATCTTTAAGTTCTTCTGCAGGAACTAAGGCCTCCCAACCCCTGCCTCTTGTTTATGGCTGAGTAGAATCTTCAGAGTCAGTTTTTTCTGGGGAAGCAGCAGGTCCACCAGATTGTCAGCATTTTGATTAAAAGCAACTTTCCTTTATGTTACCAAGGCTGTTGCCCCAGGATCATACCCTGTCTCTCCCTTGACTAGAAACCAATTACTCTTACCTTAGTCTCAGGATGCAGTTACAATGAGAAGAAACAAAAACTAGTTACAACCAAGGGAACCAAAAATGCTGTATGATTCGACTTCCAGAGGACCTTGAGCTTCACTATACACTCACTGTAATGCATTTGCATGCTAAATGACACGCCTACCAGAGCCAAGACAATTGACAACTGCCATGACAAAAACCTGAAAAATCTTTACAAGAACTGAAAAGCCCATACAAGGATTGATTGGTTCCATTACACACAGAAGGAGGACATGATGGCAGAAGCCTCTCATAAAAACCTCTAATGCCCAACTCGGGTGGGAGCTGACTCTACTAGCCATCTTGGATGATGACTCCCCATTTGAGCACCTTGCCTTCCTCTTCTCTGCTGGATCGCTTTCTTTCCTTTTCCTCTTCTGAGCAATTAAACAGCCACTCACTTGATACCTCTGCCTCTGAAGCCTGAATTCTTTCACAGCTGACAGCAAGGACCCACACTTTGATGGGCCTCCTAATTTAGGAGTCTCTCCATTGGCTAACAGAAACAGTAGCTGGGATTAGATGTCTGTAATACGGGTTAGTTTTTCTTACTGAATAGGTTTTTTGTCTTAGCAACCCCACATCTTATGTTAGTATAGCAGATCAGTGGCAAAAAATATATGAGCACCCAGACCAAC
Organism: Camelus bactrianus; assembly: GCF_048773025.1. Taxonomy (NCBI): domain Eukaryota; kingdom Metazoa; phylum Chordata; class Mammalia; order Artiodactyla; family Camelidae; genus Camelus; species Camelus bactrianus. Next base: position 83,191,488 of record NC_133543.1, on the reverse strand, counting down.
TGACCTGTATAAAAAGGGATCATGTTCTACATGTCAAGTGAGTAAAGTTAGTCTGGAAAAGAATCATCCTTTGGATCAGAGCCATCAATACAGGACTTCTCTGTGAATAAATGGAATGGTTTTATCAGACTTAGGAGTATGTACAGATAGAATGAAATTCAATTCAGTTTTTCTAAAAAATACAATTTATAAACCACATAATATTTTCCAGGGACTTTGCTAGATGATTTACTGGAGTAGCAAAAAGCCGTATCGTCAGGAAAGGAACAATCAAGTGTGGACAAATGTAGTCATTCAGGGTATCACCTAGTACAAGGTATTACCTACTTATAAGAATATGTAATCATTTTATGAGCAGCTAAATCATATACGGTCAGATACTAGAACATGTATCTAGACTCACCATTAAATAAATGTTTGTTTCCTAGTTCTGTTGTTAGAACAGGGAGATAGCTAGATATGAGCAGAGAAAGGGGGACACAAACCAAATGGCAGGAATTGGGCAGAAAGGAGGGTGCACAAGCCAAATGCAGGAAACCACACATCATGTAAGCACCAGGGGTCTCTGGGCAGAGAAAGAAAAGCAGGAATCTTTGGGCTGATAAGGGGCCACACCTTTTGGCCTGGAGACCAACAAAGAAAGGTGAGACAGGAATTTCCAGTGTCCCAGTGTAATCTTTTGCTCATTATGCCCTCATTTCAATAAAATTAGCCTTGCAGATCATAAGTACCCATCATGCACCCACACCATGACACTTCCGATCCAGACTAAATAAGGACAAAAATCCCTCCTCCCTTTGGGAAGGTGGAGTTGTGATGATAATCAGGAAATATGACCCCAAGCCCTTCCCTCCTCAATGAATATTACACCCATTCATTTTTATACCCTATATAACTAACTTGCCAAAGAAACACAGGGCAGCTGCTCACTTGAGCCTGCCCTCTCTCTCCTTGAGAGTGTACTATTCATCCTTTAATATATCCTACTTTACTATTCTTAACCACTACATCATGTCTCTGAATTCTTTCTAGTAAGGGACAAGAACCAGGAACACCGGTTGCATCCACTGGCAACACTATAAAATACTCAATATGAAATATCAGGGGTAAATTACACAAACATCACATAAGCAACATCAGTTTGTTTTTCAGAAATAAGAGTTTTTCCTCAAAATCTACAATTAGATTTTTTTTAATTTTTACATTTTGGAAAGATCACTAAATCTCTGTCAAAACTTACATTTCATATATCTATTACACACACACATACACAAACACACAGAAAAGAGATAATGTTTTTGTGTAAATTCAAGGACCTTTAAAGCAACCAAGAGTTATTAAAATTATAAGTATGTAACATAGTCTTTCTAAGAGTTTCCTACTCAAGCTCTGAGTAGGCTGAGATTTTGCTTTTCTCTTTCTTCCAGGAACATATTGGAAAACAAAGATTAAAGAGAATTCTCAAGTAAGTCATTTACTAGCTGAGAATTTAATCGTGAGGTTGCCAACCATGGTTTGATTTTTCATTGTCTTGTTTCAGGGTTTTAAACCTTTCAAGTCATTTATATTTATAAACAATTCCCACTACATTATGTGCATGGATTATTAGGAATCTCTCCCAACAGAATTTTGTCAACTTCTGTACATAATTAATTAAAAGCCCTAGTTCAGTTTTTATCAAACTTTCACACTGGGTTTGAATATCTGAAATCTAAACTGAAAGTCTCTTTTAGCCCAAATGAGTACTCATTCCCTAGTTTGGAAGGCTCTTTAGTTCATGGACTCAAAAAGAGAGATTAAAGCCATTGGAGAAATCACCTTGGGCAGAATGTGGTTTTGCTGATAACAGAATTATGTTTCACAGCAAAGGAAGCCAGACCCTGTATCTAATTAACAAACCAACAGTGATCAAAAAAAAAAAAAAAAAAAAGTCAAAGGAGAAAACTGGCCTAAAGCTATGATCCTACCTGCAAAAGAATGGAGAGGATGTAACAGTTGACCTCCCTCCTTGCAGTATTTGCAATTCCCATTGTTTTTCTAAGAGGAATTCAAATAAGCAGTCTTTATATGCCCTGCAGCAGAGTAAAATTCCTAATCCTACAACTTCACCTAACCCAGGGCCCTCACAAAGCCACCTTTGAATCACCTAAGGAGATTTTATCACCTACGAAAGCCTGGGCTCTAGCACTCAGAAATTCAGTTTTAGTTAGCCTAGGATGATAACCTGAGAACAGTGTGTTTATGATATAATAATATGTATATATCTTGTGAACGAAAAATACAGCAAACCATGTCAGTAAACAAAGAATGCTGAAGCCATCAAGTCATCAGCGGCTGCCCCACCCCCCAAGTGAAGACAAGCCTGCAGCCCAGACTCTGCAGCCACTCACAATGGTGCACCCTGAGGAGACTCAGAATAAGAAAGGACAGGATACTAGCCCTAGATAGCTAGATGCCTGTCCAAGGAATGAATTCAATGAGCCCAAATGTTTGCTTCCTTCCATACATAGAAAAGTGCTAAATTCTTTAACTTGAGGTGTCTGGTTTTCTTCAGTTAACAAGTAATCTTTTAATGTTCAAACTACCTGGTCTTTGTTGTAAAGCTCCTGTTATATCCTAGCTCCTCCCCTACCTCTTTGGAGCAGTCCCTCAGAGCCGTCTGAGAGGCTGTCATCCATCGCTGAGTCCTCAGAATTGTCCACCAAGTAAAACATAACTCTGAACTTTTAGGTTGTATATTTATTTCAGTCGACAATATCCAGGTGATTATACTATGTAACCATGGTTGAAAATTTTGAAGTCTTAGTCTGTTAATTCAGAAGAATCGAGCCATGTAAAAATGTATGGATTGTATTAGTCTTCATAATATTCATTTTGTTTATCCTATCATTTCCTCAGCATTACCTTAAATTTTGAAAGTGTGAACTTTGTATGAAGCAGTAGGTAGTAGACTAAAAATGCAGAAAGATAAAATTTGCAGTGATAATAAGTATATATTTAAAGTGGCACTTTACCAAGTAAAGTACTTGAAATTGCAAAGACCTTTCATAGCTGTTGTCTTTTATACCTGCTGCTGCTGCTGGTGTTGCTGTTGTTTTTAGACTCATGTGCAGAGACTTGAGTTAATCAAATTCCTCTACCCCTGGCACATTTACATCCCAGACCCATGCAAGATTTTTCCTATTTATTTAATCTTCCTGCCCTCTCCCATTCCCCCCACAACAGTAATAAAACAAGCAATGCAATTAGCAGGTGGGCAAAAGACATGAAGAGATATTTTACCAAAGAGGTTATAAAGATGGCAAATAAGCTCATGAAATGATGCTCAACATCACCAGCCACTATGTAAAGGCAAATTAAGATCACAATGAGTTATCACCACATGCGGGCACACCTCATTTTACTGAGCTTCATTTTATTGCTCTGCACAGATAATGCATTTCTTACAAATTAAAGGTTTGTGGAAACTGTCAAGCAAGTCTATCAGCACCATTTTCCCAACAGCATTATTTTTTAATTTAAGGTATATACATAATTTTTTTAGACATATGCTATTACATACTTAATAGACTACAGTATAGTGTAAACATAACTTTATATGAGCTGGGAAACCAAAAATTTCATATGACTCATTTTATTGTGATATTTTCTTTACTGCAGTGGTATGCAACTGAATTTGCAATATTTCCTGTACAGATGTATAGATATGCCAGTACTATTAAAATGGTTATGTTAGAGCAGGCAGATAGCTAGATATGAGCAGAGAAAGGGGGACACAGACCAAATGGCAGGAATGAGGCAGAAAGGAGGGGCACAGGCCAAATGCAGGAAACCACACATCATGTGAGCAGCAGGGATCCTTGGGCAGAGAAAGAAAAGCTGGAATCTTTGGGCTGATAAGGGACCGCACCTTTTGGCTTGGAGACCAACAAAGAAAGGTCAGAAAAGGCAGGAATTTCCAGTGTCCAAATGTAACCTTTTACTCATTATGCCCTCGTTTCAATAAAATTAGCCTTGCAGATCAGAAGTACCCATCATGCACTGACGCCATGACACTTCCTCTCCAGACTAAATAAGGACAAAAATCCCTCCTCCCTTTGGGAAGGTGGAGTTGGGATGATAATCAGGGAATACGATCCCAAACCCTTCCCTCCCCAGTGAATATTCCGCCCATTCATTTTTACACCCTATGTAACTAACTTGCCAAAGAAACTCAGGGCAGCTGCTCACCTGAGCCTGCTCGCTCTCCCCTGAGGGTGTACTATCCATCCTTTAATAAATCCTCACTTTACCTTTTTAACCTCTAAGTCTTGTCTCTGAATTCTTTCTGGAAAGGGACAAGAACCTGGAACACTGGTTGCATCTATCGGTGACAGTTAAAATTTTAAAAATAGTGACAACACCAAATTCTGGTGAGGCTGTAGAGAAGCTGGGTCTTTAATATATCGCTTATGAGAATGCCAAGTTGTAGTGTTGCTCTGGAAAATGGTTTCATAGTTTCTTTAAAAACTAAACATGTGCTTAGCATATAATCCAGCAATCAAACTCCTAGACATTAATTTCAGAAAATAAAAAACTTATGTCTATATAAAATATGCACATATTTGTTCAAAGCAGCTTTATTTTCAATGGCCAAAAAAAAACCCCTAGAAACCACTGAAATATCCTACAATACATGAATGGTTTAAAAACACTATGGCTCAGACATACCATGAAATGCTACTCAGCAATAAAAATGAACTATTGATAAATAGAACAACTTGAGTAGATCTCAAGGGGATTGTACTGAATGACAACTTTCAATATCAAAAGGTCATATACTATATAATTCCATTTTGTATGTCATTCTGCAAATGACAAAATTAATAGAGATGAAGAACTGATTAGTGGTTGCCAGGAATTAAAGGTGGTGAAGAGGTCAGGACAACTGTAAATGAGTAACACTAGGATGATCTTTGTGGTAATGGATATTTCTGTATCTGCAGAGGTGAATACATAAGTGTACAAGCGATAAAATGACATAGAACTATACACACACTTTGTACTAATGTCAAATTCATGGTTTTTATATTTTACTATAAGTATTTAAGATGTAAGCAATGAGGGAATCTGGGTTATGCAGGAAACTGGGTCCAGGCCCTCTCTGTACTATCTTTGCAATTTCCTGTAAATCTACCTATTTCAAATTAAAAATAAAACAAAAAATAAAAACTTTCCTTATGTTATTGTTTTTTGATTGGCTCCTTATTGAAAAGCAATTGACCATATGCATGTGAGGGCTTATTTCTTGACTCTAGTGTATTCTATCAGTTTGTCTACTCCAATGCTAATATCATACTATGTAGGAGAGAGAGTTATTTTATAGCTGCTTATCTTTGGGGAAGCTGGGTATCTTGCTTTGACTGTTATGTTAATGGTTCAGAGTGCTAACCAGATATGTCTGTGTGCTAACCAACTCACTAATGATCAGTGATGTGTTTAAAGTTGTTTAAAGTCAAATATCCTTTGTGACATCCACTTGATTGTTTACTCCTGAGACAAAGTGCATCTTTGTGTAAGAACGTGGAGGATCTCCATTTGGAAACCTCTCAAACTCAAGGCTTATCTACATTCTCTTTTTCCTACTATATCATAATCTTTGCTTTTTTTTTTTAAAGCTTGAGATGAATGTGCTCTTTGGTGACCTGTGAGTCATTTAAATATCTGAAGTTGAGTAATCTCTAAAACATACTCTGTATTATTATAGCTTTATGGTAAGTCTTGAAATCGTATAGTGTGGTATCTCCAAAATGTATTCTTCCTTTTCAAAACTGCTTTGATTTTCTACATTCTACACATTTCCAAGTACATTTTAGAATTAGGTTATCTATTATATTTTAAAATACCTGCAGGGAATTTTATATGTCTATTTTGGGAGAATCTTAATATTGTCTTCCAATCCATTAACATGATATGTCTATTTATATAGATCTTTAATTTTTCTCAAGAAGACTTCGTAGTTTAAATGTAGAGATTTTGCTGAAATTTTATTAGACTTATTCTAAGGTATTTGATGTTAATTTCTAATAGTATATATTTTGAGAAGTTTAAAAATTTTGTTTTCCAATTGTTCATTGTTAATATATAGAAATACAATTGATTTTTATATTGATACTGAATCTGGCATTTTAGTAAATTCAACTCTTCTGATTTTTTAAAATATCATAGGGTTTAGTAAGTAAATAATTACGCTATTTGGAAAAATAATAAGTTTAAAATTTTTCTTTCTAAATTGATTGCCTTTTTCTCTCTAGCCTTATGGCACTTCCTAGGACATTTGAAAGAATGGTGAATGGAATTGATAAGAGCATATGTACTTAGCTTGTTCTTTACTTTAGGAGAAAAAAAATTGTAGTGTTTCTACATTAGGCTATGCATAAGCACTACTTATAGCTATTTATGTCTTTACTGGCCTTTAGCATCTTGAGATTTCCTTAAAAATCCTAACTTGATTAGAATCTTCAGAGAGAAGAGATAACATTTTGTCACATGCCTTTTCTGCAAAATTGAAATACATAATTTTTCACCTTTATTCAGTGAATGTGGTGTTTTACACTGTCTGATTTCAACTCTTGAATCTAACTTGCATTCCTGTGATAAACCTGACTTGGTCACAATGATTTATCTCTTTTTAATGCTTTGCTGATTTGATATACTAGCATTTTGCTAAGAATTTTTACATCTGTGTTCATGCAGAATTTTGATGTATAATTTTCTTTTGTTGCAGTATTTTTTTCAGGTTTTGGTACAAAATAAATATTGACTCATAAAATGAGTTGGAAATTGTTCACTCCTCTATTGCCTTAAAGAGTTGGTGAAGCATTGCTACTGTGTCTTTATTAAATGTTTGGTACCATTCATTGATGAAGCTGTCTGGACTTGGAGTTCAATCTCTAATTCTATTATTTTAATAAATAAGGGGCTCTTTTATCTTCTTGTTTCTTCTATGTCATTATTAGTAATGTATGTCTTGCAAGGGTTTTGTATATTCTATCTGAATATATATAGTTTAATGTTGATATAGATGTTTGCAATATCCTGACATTATCTTTTAATTTCTATACGGTCTTCATCTATGTTCTCTTTTGGATTACTCATGTTAATAATAATGTGTGCCTTATCAGTTTTTTCTTAATCATATTTTTAAGAGTTAGTGACATTACTCTTTTTAAATAATCAACTTTCAGCATTGTTAATTTTCTCTATTGTGTCTTTTTTGTATTTTCTTGATTTCTGCTCTTACTTAATAATTTCCTTTTATTCACTTAGGTTTTAATTTATTCTTCTTTTTCTAGCTTCTAGAACAGACATTAAATTTATATCTTTACTCTTTTTGACTATAAATGTTTAAAGTTATATAGTTTCCTCTAAGTATTACTTTCATTGCATCTCACAAACTTTAATATTATGTTTCATTACCATTCAGTTCACAATAATTTCAAACGTCCCTTATAATGTTTTTGATCCTTCAGTTAATTAGAACTGCATCTCTGTTCAAATATCTAAGGATATTTTGTATCCAATCTAATAGTGTTGTAATAAAAATATACTTTGTATGATTTCATTTTTTAAGATATTTATCAATGCCTTTTCTATGAGCCAGCATATGATCTATCCTGATGAATGTTTCCTGATGAGTGTATTTGAAAAGGAAGTGTGCATTCTGCAGCTTTGAGAAAAATGTTTCACAAATATAAACAGATAAACTTGGCTAATGGGGTTGTTTAAATATTCTTTATTTTTCTGATTTTTGATATACTTATTTTATCAATATCTGAGATATATATATTAAAAATTTCTATGTTAGAGAATTAGTCAATTTTTAAACTTTGTTTTAACTTATATTCAGAACTAAGAGTATTTTATTGTTAAATGATCTTTTTACCATTATGAAATGTCATTTTTTGGGTCTCTATTACATGCATTGATATTACTCTATTTCTTTTAATACCAGCCTTCTTTTGCTGTTTGCATGGTACATCTTTTTTCACCATTTTACTTTTATCCTAGTTGTGCCTTTATAGATAACATAGGTTGTTGTAAATCATTTAAGGTTGGGTCTTGACTTTTTGCCACTCTGACAGGCTCTAACTTTTAAGTGAAATGCTTAGTCAATAATTATAGGTATAGTTAGGGTTGAGTTTCTCAATTTTTTCTTTTTTACCATTTATCCAATTTGTTTTTTGTTCTTCCATCCCTCCTTAACTACCTTATTTGGGTAAACTGATAATTATTTAGTGATTGCATTTTATCTCTGGTACTGATGTTTCCGGTAGTTACTCCAGAGCAGAATTTTTCAACTTTGTCACTACTGAGATTTTGGGCTAGATTATGCTTTAGTATGAGGAGGCTGTCCTGTGCATTGTAGGATATTTACAAGTGCCCCTGGCTTCTACATAGTTGATGCCGATATCACCCCCATCTCAACTTTCACAAACAGAATGTCTCCAGGTATGTCAAATATCCTTCAGGGAGAAAAATAGCCCCTAGAAGCAAACCACTATTCTACAGACTACAACATTCATCTTTAATTGATCATAGTCTACTTTCAATATTATTACACTATTTCCACAAAAAGTGTAAATGACTTCTTATAGACTCATTCCATTTTATCACCTCTGCCCTTTAGGGACTTGCTTTGTAATTTGATTTTCTATACGCAAAAACACTATAATTGTTTTCTTAAATTATCTATTCATTTTTATTTCTGCTTTAATTAGTTAAAACTCATTTAAATACACACACAATTTAAATATCTACCAAATATGCACAATATATGGTATATTTTCCTCTATACTTCCTATGATCTGGTATTATTTCCTTTAAACCTTAAAAACAATTTTGTTACCATTTCTTATAGTTCAGGTATGCTAGCAATAAATTATCCTAGCTTTATTATCCTATTCTGAGAACAAATTCCACCAGCTTTACCATTTAATGCCATTCCCTTCTCTATAATGTATTTTATCTCCACTGACTGATCTTATAATTTGCTCTTTATCTTTATCTTTATCTTTTTAGTAGTTTAACTATAAAGCACTTGAGTGTGGTTGAGTTGTAGATTTTTTGCATTTATCCTGCTTTGGTTTTGCTGAGGTCCTTTATTCTGTGGGTTGTGGATTCCTTTAATTTTGGAAAACTTTTAGCCATTGTTTCTTCATATTTTTTTTTCTTACTCTCTTCTGAGGCTCCAGTTACATCCTTAGACATTTTAGTATTGTCCCACAAGTCTTGGATGCATTATTTGTCTGTACTGTTTTTTAGTTATTTTCTCCTCTTTGTATTTTGGTTTGAATTTTTTTCTACTGATCTGTATTGAAGTTTATGATACTTTCCCATAATGTGTCTATTTTTTTTAGCCCACTTAAAAAAATCCTTTATTTCTGAAATGATATTTTACATTTCCTGAATTTTATTATATAATTTCCATGGCTCTTGTGAAATTTCCCATTTCTTTATGAAACTGTTCTCCTTGATAGTTACTGTAGTCATTACAGTAAATTTAAAATCTTAAAATCCTTGTTTGATGATTCCAACATCTATTCCTCTCTGAGGTTTATTATATTATTTCCTCCTTTGACAATGGGCTATATTTATATTATTGATTTTTAATGTGGCTGGTAATCATTGATTGTATGTCAGGTAATTTGTGAAAAAGAACATTGGAGATGAAAATAATATTTACCTCCACAAATAGGCAAGTTCATTTTACTCTAAGGCTGCTAGTGTAGGGGTTCAGTCACTATAATCTATGATTGAGTTGGTTCTAGGCTTTGTTAAACCTATAATTTGTTCAATTTACTACCGTCTCCAAATGTTTTACAGAAAGGATCAGCACTTTCTTTTCAGCAGCTTCTGGTTTCTAAACATTGGTGAAGTACCAGAAATATAATTCTTCTTTATAGCCAAGGCTCAGAGAATTTAGTTGACCTGCTCAGGTTTATATCATTTATAATTTATAAACCAGCAACTCTGAACTTTCCTAGTTTCACAGCCAGCAAACACCTAATGCTTCAAATGAATAAAGAAAATTACACAGCATGCAGGAGTACCTGAGGCTCTTTTATAAGTCCTATACATTAAACAGGTGGTTTAGTTCCCAGACCAGTCAGAAAGAATGCAAAGAAAACAATGGATTTCAAAATGTGAGAAAATGATGTGATACGTGACACTGAGGAACAGATCATGTAGGTTATCAAAACAATTAAATTTAAAGAATAACAAACTGTATTTTATCTTGAAATTCCTATTCTTTGCCATAATATTTTCACTGTTGCTTTAGACCCAGGTTACTGATTTGGGATTAATTTCCACTTCAGATTTAGGCAGATGCTAATCAGGAGGTAGAATATGTCATTATTATCTTTCTAAGTCCCTTTCAGCTCCAGCATCTTACTACCCCCATGATTTCTCTTTTCACCCTCAGTAGAAACTTCATTAATAATTTTCTTTATTTGCTTTGTGACTGGTTGTTTGAACTTCTAGATGTGACTTGGTGTGCTCTCTTCCCCACATTTTACCTTCCCATTTTTTTCTCTCTTCCTTTAATCTTAGCCAATCCAACCAATGCAATTTAAAAATCCCAGTATCTCAAATAGAGAATACAAATATTTGTCTCAGGGAATTCATTGCCTGTTTTGCTATGAACTTTACAAAAATCCTTGACATAAAATCAATTTAGTCCTTTGAGTAAATGACTGAGCAATGGACTTAAGGTCAAACATAAAGAACAAACTCTTCTTTAAAAACTGTAATCATATTTTATTGATAATATATATGTATACATTTATGGATTAAAGCATTAGAAGAAACAAATTTATATGATTTTTTCAAACCTTGGGTATATTTTCCTTAAATATATTTTAAAACTAATGATATTTTAAGCTTAGTTGTTATACAAAATTATAAATCAATTAAAAGTACACTGTACTTCTGTTAGGCACAATGTATCTAGTGCTAGCATTTACCTTGCAACAATTTATTTAAATTTGGTTCTGTTAAAATTTCAACTCATTAAACTTACTTGAAAATATTTTAGATAATTCTGAAGTCCAAGCTTCACTACAGATTAGTTAAATCATAATCATTGGGGTAAGGATCAGGCATTGGTAAATTTTTTAAAGCTCAAATTATTCTAATATGCAAACTGGGTTGAGACTACTGCTCCAATTTAAGCTTGGGCACAATTTTGGGAATAATCTCCTTGAAGAATCAAAGTTATAAATTTATAATACTAGTCACATTTTTGCATTATATGTTTATTTGCTTGGCTTATTAGTGCTAATATTCGTGTTAAATAAGATTGACTAGTTTAAACTAACTTCCAAGTAAGTTGAAAAGGATCTGACAGATTTAGACTAATAAGAGTTTAATTGATTATCCATGGTAATGCATTTTACTAAAGATGACCTCAATCCAAGAGAATGACACTCTGCATTAAATTTAAAGAACCAGGGTGAACCCAGTTGAAGATACCTGAGAGTTCAGGATACCACAACAATTTCCTATCACACCACCAAGTCATATTATATAATTTTCACCTTTTCACCATATTTACAATGCATATAGTAATATTGCTGTGGTCAGCACTATGATTAAATTAGCTCCCTTAATCTACTGAGTTATGTATTATTGTCACCAATGTCTAGAACCGAAGAAACAGAGGCTCAAAGAGATGAAATCTCTTATCCAAGATTTCATAACAGAAAATGGCCAGGTAATTGGACTCCAAAGCCTGCTTTGGTAAACACTCTAAATATAGTCTAATATACAACATTGAGAATGCAGTATAATTTCCCAAGATACATAATTAAAATTATTCAATACTGAGCAAGAATTGGTAGATAATGTATGCTGCAATGATAATTATGCAGTAACTAATTGATATATACCTATGGTTGGCTTATAAAAAGGTATATAATCATTAGAAAATGACTAAATAAAAAGGAAGATTTATCATCATATTGATGATAGCACTTAGCATGAAAAAAAGATTTGTTTTCTGGGGTTTATATTTTTGGTTTGTTTGTTTTTTATTTTTTTTTCTCCTCAGAAAACTATAGCTTACTTTGTGTACATAGACTATAAAACATACTATTTGTTAGCTTACAGATTGGCTCTCAGCTCTGGTCATATGTAACAACAATATTTTTGTCATGATATAATGTGAATAAAAGAATACACTTCCCTACTTAGTTAATGTAGCTTTTACAGGTCCTTGGCAAAGTAATATCATATAATATAAGTCATGCTTATTCCTGCATTCATATCTTAGCCTTTAAAATTGCCCAAGCCCATAGCATTTACAAGAATAACCATTGATATTTCTCAAAAGTCACATGATTTTCTTTTTTTTCTAATCTGTGATCTTTTTCACTTGCTTACTATCAAATATTCTTATTAAGAAAGATTACTAATGTCATATGTAAAATGTAATTAAGCATCCAATCAGGGTGCTTGTAGTATCATGCAGTATAACAGAGACATACTGACCTACGTAAGAGGTGTAAAGGTCACCTCATCCCGTTGTCTTCTGATGTTTATCAATACAGTTATTGCCATAGCTAATTTGTCACTTAACTTTGACCTTCCTCATTACCATTTCTTCACAAGCTATGAATTCCATCTATATTTTTGTATTTCTAGCTTATAATGAGAAAACAAAAAAATTAAATGTACTTTTAATTAACTCACTTTACTTATTTTGCACAAAACCATTTATTTTAAACATCATAACCATGCTACTACTTTCCTACATCAGATTTACATTATATGTATACTTTCAAAATGCATCTCTCTGTTGTACCTTCTCTGATCCATCTCTATAGGAAGTCACACTCCTCATTCCTATTCCACCCTTCTACAATATTTATTGTCTGATTCAAGTATTTGATTTTATGTAGTGGTTTAGCCATTGAGACAGGATAAAGTATTAATATAATAATCTGAAGAATCCTATATTTGCTTCTTTCCAGGAAGATAGCTAGGAATTTTGTACTTCCTTTTTCAGAGAATCCAGAAAGCTAAGAGTAAAAACAGCTGGAGTCATCAGCTTCCTCTATCTTTTCTACCAGTCAGTCTCTAGAAGTATGGTCACAGATAAGGGAAGAAAAGAGAGAGGCTTTTGGGAATAAGACTGTGTAGGAGAGAAAAGACTGCAGATCTTTTTAACAGAGGCTCTGGGTCCTGTTAGCTGGCAGCACCTGGAGAAAGTGGAATACATCGGAGAAAAACAGCCACCTTGTGCTCCAATGAAGCAGATACTGAGTTTTTTTGCATGAATGTCAAAGATGGCACAAAAACAGCAGAGCTTTTGAACCTAGAGGGACTCAGAACATTGGGATAATGGGTGTTTCAGTAGATACCAGTGAGGGCTGGTGAACAATGATTGAGATCTTGTCAATGTCGGATGCTCAAGTAATTGCACAACACTGATGGAGTGGGAGAAGGAACCAGGCCCTAAGACTGAATTTGAATTATAGCTGACAGCTTGGACAGGGCTTAGATTTAGAATTAATATAAAAAACAGAGACATGCATCAGTTCTCAAAACTGAACCTATGATTCATATCCTCTGTAATATGTTAGTGTTTTATTATTCCAATTTAATTATGTTACTATCAGTAGTGTTCTCACTTATTTGCAGCCCTCTTAACACATACCCAAAATAGCTTACATATAATAGGTTGTCAAATACTTGTTGGTTTTTCTCTTTTTTACCTATGGTTTTTAGGATTAAACTGAAAATTTCTAACTTACAAATGAAGTCTTTAGAATTTTTGAAGTTAAAAAAATGAAGAATACAATCATACTGCTAATCCAAAGGTCAAGAAGTTGGAAATATGTCCTAACACATAATATTTAATGAGCCCAGTGTCATCCTGTTTCTCAAATATTTTATCTTCTTATTGATGAGCAAAATTTATAAAAATTAAATTTTTGTGTTAAATACCAAATACTTAAAGATTGGCTGAAATAATATTAGAAGGCTTAGTAGCTTCACAGATGGACATGAAAGCATCTGGGAAAATGATTTGTCTTTCCAAGAAGAGTATCTTCACCACAGAAATATGCTTTAAAATTTTTCATAGAATAATAATTTCTTCATGATAAAATATAATATGCTTTATATATTTGTACACAGATTGTGTTGATACATCTGTGATATAGATATTTAAAACTATATACAATAGTAATGCTCCAGAAAAGCAAACATAAATAGAATTTATTTTTATTCAAGTAGCATGGTTGCAATCTCAATGAAACTTTGAATATATAGGAATTTCTTTGTGTTGTCAGTAACTATATGCTAATTAGAATGTTTTAAACATTCAAAATAATCATTTTATATAGAGGTTAATTAAATTAGACCACTTCTAAATACTAACAAATCAGCAATCAACAAACAAGAAGCTTCTCAAAAGCACCACATGAGCCCAGTATCACCAGCAATGGATATCATTCAAGAGTCCAGTTCACAATTAGTGGCTGGACAAGCATTCCTGTTCCCTAAGACTTTCCTTCTACACCAAGAGATACTAGGGTGGCTGATTAACAAGGGCAAGGCAAGAGAACCCAAGTTGCATCCAGAATTCTAGCTTTAAGGAAGTCTGGGAAACATGATTTTTAGCTTTCCTGCTTCTAAAATCAAGAAGAGTAAAAAGAGGTTGAGAAAATCAATGTATAACACCCAATATAAATGTTAATTCTTCATAGTTATGAGCCTCTCCATTCTACTAATGTCAGTGTTCTTTCTAGCCATGTCTCTTGAGCAAGGCACTATTCTGGAGCACAGAACTATCTGAATTAGTCTACTACTCTTGACCTTGAACAGAGAACTATACTCTTACTTGTTTGCTTCCGGTTCTTCAAACACAGCAATCTTGCCTGTATTTGAGAGTCATTACATTTGCTGTCCCTCTGCCTGGAAAGCTCTCCTCTTGAGTTTCCTCATGGCTTACTCCTCAAAGTTCACGTACCTGCTCATAAATCATCTCATCAAAAATTCTTTGCTTACAACACTATACAAAATTCTAACCCTCTTTAATTATCATTTTGTTCTCTTAAACATTTTGCTTTTCTTCATAAGATTTATAATTATTATGACTTAATAACAAGATTGAAGATTCCTCCCTTCTCTCACTCTCTCTCTCTTTATTTTATCTAAGATTTATTTATGCTATCATCCAGAACAAAAACATCAGAGCAAACACATTTTGTTTAGTAACAACTGCAGCAGTGTAATTTTTTCTTTCTGCAAGCTCCTGTCATTTTGGAGGTCTAAAATTGTTTGAAAAAAATATATATATATATTTAACACTAAAAATGTGCTATTTGTATTTTAAGAATATAGCCATGGGTTAAGTAAGTTTTTAAAGGTAGATTACTATTTTTAAGGAAGAGAAATTTACAACAATCTCTAATTCCATTTTAGACCATACTCTTAAAGAAAAGCCCTTAAAGAGATGCCTGGTGGTGATGCAAGTAGGCAAGGTAAAATGAGAGCAGATGTTCTAGGGTGAGAAATGGAAAGAATAGGTAATAGAGGTTTGAAGTCAGTAGTGCAGATTCAGATTTTATGAAAATTCCTCTAGAAAGGAAGGAAGAATACACAATGGGAAAATGACAGTTTCTTCAATAAATGGTGTTGGGAAAACTGGACAGATTTATGCAAAAGAATGAATCTAGACTAATTTCTTATAGCATAAATAAAAATAAACTCAAGTAGATTAAAGATTTAAATGTAAGACCTGTAACTATAAAACTCCTAGAAGATATAAGCAGTATGCTCTTTGACATTGGTCTTAGCAATATTTTTTTTGGATCTGTCTCCTCAGGCAAGAGAAACAAAAGCAAAGATAAAAAAATGGAACTATATCAAACTAAAAAGTGAAGGAAGCCATCAACATCATGAAAAGGCAACTTACCAAATGGAAACTATTTGCAAATGATATGTCCAATAAAGGCTTAATATCCAAAATAAATAAATAATTTATACAACTCAATATCAAAACACAAACAATCCAATTTAAAAATGGGCGAAGGACCTGAATAGATATTTTTCCAAAGAAGACATACAGATGGTCAATAGACACAGGAAAAGATGCTCAACATCACTAATCATCAGAGAAAGGAAAATCAAAGCACAATGAGATATTAAATGCTATTTCTCATCAATTGCCTGAAAACAATATCATGACCAAAAACTCTTTTTGTTCAAATAATAATTTTTCACTAAATAGATTTACTCATCAAAGTAAGTCATGGCTGTTGACTTTCACTGCAGAAATTTAACTAAACAGATTCCCTTTCGATAAAGTTGCAAATTTCATATCCCAAACACAAGAATCTAACGACATTAATTTGAAAAGAGATATAACTTAATTAAGAATTGTAAATTATTGACAAAAAGCAGGAAATGTTTAATTTTCTTTGTTATAACTTATCTGTAAAACTTAATTTTTACAGCATTTGTTAAAAGATAAAGATAAATGCATTATATTTATTTTGTTAAACTAAACTTGATTATTTAATATACATCATAACACATGCTGACTGTAATATGCACACAAATTTCAAACATCAACAGAAAATTGATTTCTTGAAATTCTATATTATTTCTAAATTATAAACCATTTTCTTTAGTATTGCATCTGATACTATTGCAAGAAATAGCCTTCTCCAAGACTACTCATAATGTGCATTTGTGATTAGAATGATGAAATCACATACTGTATGACTATTAAAAAAATGAACATTACGTGACAGAATAGTTTCGGAGAAGTATATGACTCTTGACACATCCTAAATTGGTTGCAAATTACAGTGTATTAAGAGGCAACTCTCTTACATGACCTAATTCAAAGTTATATCATTTCCTTGTAATATAGGATTTAATTTAAATGTTTTCTAAGAGAAAATGATGTCATTAACAGAAGTATTATATTAGTTCTATTGGACTGTATAGGTTAAAAGCATCATAATATATTAATAAAGCACATATGTAGTCACCATATTAGACTTAATATGGTATTTCTTGTTTCTGAAACTCTTAAATCTGCTCTGTTCCCAAAGTGTCTTCTAGTCCCCAGTGATATGCTTAGATATTTTGAAGACTGTCACAATAAGAGTATGTACACCAGCACATACACTATGTGTGTATTTGTAACACCCAAAAGAAAGTCAAGCATATTCACTTAACAATCCACTTTCTACAATGTAATTGAATTCAAAATTGAAACTATACAATTGTCATTAAAAATAGTAGTAAAAGACATATGAAAATATGATAAAGAATATAATTTTTAACTTAAAGTTATTCATAACAAAATCCTGTAATGCTCTCACACTTTAAAGTCTTTTAGAACATAGTTGATACAAAGCCATAAAAATAATTTAATCTAAGTAACAATCTTGCATATAAATCTCCTCTAAATATCCCTCAGTTAAACATACACACTGTTAACCAGGCCTAATGATGGAATATTTGCTATTTAATAACTCAAATCATTTCATTTTGAAACTTAAATACATAGACTAGATAGAACAAACTATCTATATGAATTACTTAGGAAAGGTCTTGCGTCTTAATTTTCTAGCTGAAGAATGATATTCAAAGTGCTTATGGCTGCCTGTGATGATTCACAAGTCTAATTTAAACCCTCCAATTTTAAGTCAGTTTTTCATCACTGAACTATAATGTCTCTTTAGTCTTATAATCAGCAACTTGTTTTTGTTTCTCATTTAATTCTGTAAACTCAAGAACATGTTAGATTAAAATACAATGTAGGTATCCATGTATGTATGTCTGTATATTCTTACTCTTTTCAAAATATATTTGCCAATTTTTTTATTTCTTAAATTTTGAAATAATTCAGACTTTTGGTCACTTTATAACCATTTTTTTTTTAATTTGCCTGGGAATTTTACCTGGTACCCATCAGTCAAATTTGCTGCTATTTCAAATCTGTTTCTATGAATCTTAGTCTATTTTTGTCATAAATATGGTTGACAAGATATAACTTATCATCTAAACAAAAACTTTTGAAAAGTGAAGGAGGACATAGTTAAGAATTACACTAAAAAATAGGTAAAACTTGAACTTTCCTATCAAAATAAGTCATATGATCATTCTAATCATAGACATTATGAATAGTTAAACAGTGTCTTTAAATGTAGTTTTTCAACTATGAGCATTTATATGCTAGGAAATACTATAAGTATTGGGAATATTGATGCCTAAGACTTAGTCCTTGTTTTGTTTGCTCACAGGAAACACAGGAAAAAAGGGAAGACATAAACAATCAACAGTTATGTGATAGTCAGTGGATGAGTTATTTGAGGGAAGATGAAAACTTTCTTCACGAGGTATTCAGAACACAACATACACCCTGTTTGCCTCCCACCTCTCCAGCCATTTGTTATCACTTAGTTTGCTGGTTCCATTGCATCTTGCCAACTTCAAAATGCTGGAGTGTCTCGAATCTCAATCCTCAGACCTCTGCTAAATCTCACACAGTCCTTTAGTCATCTCATCCACTTTCAAGGATTTAAATACTATCCATATGCTGACCATCCCAAAATCTATATCTCTGACCCAGTCCTTTCCCCTTAACTCATGACTTACACCTTCTCTTGAATGGTTAATACATGTCTCACATTTAGAGCTGCAAACTGAATTCTACAACTTCTCCCCAAACTACTCCTACAATTCCCCACTTCCCATTTCAGGGACAGCAACTCCATCCCTGCAGTTGCTCACACCAAAATGTTTGGAATTGTTCCTTAATCTTCTCTTTTTCTCAATATTCAATCTGTTGGCACATGTCAATCTTTCAAGTTTATCCTTATTTCAATCACTTCAATTTAATTGTCCTGCTGTCACCCTGGTCTAAGTCTGGGTTATTATGGTAACTTCCCAGCTGTTCTCTATGAGTCTACCATTGTTCCCATAGAGTTAATGGGAAAAACACTTAAGTCAAATCATTCCAATCCTTTCTTCAAAACCCTTCAATGGCCTTTTTTTTTTTTTTAAAACACTCAGAATAGAAACCCAATTGTTCACAGTGGCCAACAAAGGCTCATATATTTCTACCTCTATAGCCACCCTGACTTAATCTTTGTTTTGTTCACCTCTCCATCTTAATCCATCTCAGCTACCTTAGCCTCCGCGATGCTTCATGAACACATGAGGGGTAACAGTCTTGCACCAGAACTTCTGCTTTGAATTAATGCTTTTTTCTCAGATATGTGTACTTGTATTCTTACACCCTTCAGGTCTTCAGGAGGCTTTCTTTGAAATCTCTCTTTACTAAAACACTTCAGAATTTAACTACCACCCTGCATTCTTTATCTCTTTTCTGTCTTTATTATTTTCTCCATTATTCATTATATTACCATCTGATACATTATAAATTTCATCTTTATTCTTAAAATTTTCGCTCTCAATTATGTTGATTTTGTTGTATTCACATCCTAGCATCTGATATGTTCTCCAATAATATATATTAAATGCTGAATGAACTTTTCAGTTCTCCTCAAAAGACACTGTGTATACAGTCTGAATCAATGTTTATACTCATGGCCATACCTGAAGCCAGCCCTGAATCTATTTCAAATCAAAAATGTTCTTGCCCATTTTTTTTTTTAAGTCTTGTGTACTCTGAAAGTCAAGGGAAGGACATTTTTTCCTTTTACTTGATATTTACTGAATTTGAAACAATGTCAGGGTTTATAAAAATATAGTCCAAGTTTTCTCAGAATAACATTATTGGCAGGGAATTCTTAAAAACATTAATTTTTAATCCATGATACTGTGTTACCATTTTTTTGGACAATGAAAGCTATGAAATATAGGGTACAATGTCACAGAGGTACTACAATCAACTAACAAAATTAATACATTGGCAAAAGACCCAGAATAGCCAGTACAATATTAAAGAAGAAGGAGGACTAACACTACTAGACTTTAAGACTTATTTTAAGGATACAGAAATTAAGAAAGTATAGTACTGGTAAAAGAACAGATAAATAGATCAATGGAACAGAATAAAGAATGCAGAAATAGACCTACATAAACACAATCAACTGATCTTTGACAAAGGAGCAAGGGCAATACAATGGAGCAAAGGGAGTTTTTTCAACAAATGGTGCTGGAACTGGACATCTGCACTGAAAAAAAATGAATTTAGACAAAGACCTTACACCATTCACAAAAATTAACTCAAAATGTTATCACAGACCTAAGTGTAAAATACAAAATTATAGAATTCCAGAAGATAACATAGAAGAAAACCTAGATGACCTTGGATATGGCAATGATTTTTTAGATACAACATCAAACATAATCCATAAAATAAATAATTGATAACCTAGACTTCATTAAAATTAAAAAAAAATCTTTTGCTTAACTAAAGACACCATCAAGAGAATGAGAAGAGAAGCCCCAGACCAGGAGAAAATATTTGCAGAAGACATACCTGATAAAAAATGTTACCCAAAATATAAAAAAGAACTCTTAAAACTCAACAGTAGTAAAACAAGCAACCTAATTAAAAAATAAGCCAAAGATCTTAAAGGATACCTCTTCAAAGATATACAAATGGCACATAAGAATATGAAAAGATGTTTAACATAATGTGACCAGGGAAAATGTGTACAGTATTGTTTCTTTATATATCTCACTGCAATCAGTATTTCTAATTCTTTTTTTTCAATTGAAGTACAGTCAAATACAATGTGTCAGTTTCTGGTGTATAGCACAATGTCCCAGTCTTGCGTATACTACATATATTCTTAGCATTTCTAATTCTTTAAGCTGAAACCAAATCTAGACCAATTTTTTCTAAGGCACTAATTTGTTTCTGTATGATTTATGAATATGTTTAACTGCCATATGTTTATTTTAATAACTATTAAAAAGTTTCATGTTCACTAAAATCTGATGAACACAAATGATCATACAAGTAAAACATTTTTACATATTTGCCCTGACTGAATTTCAGGAGGTCCCTGGACAATAATATAAGAAGGACAAGTACCTTCACTGTCCAATTTTTCAAAATTTGGATGTGTCCTTTACACATCCAACAGATCGATACCTGACAGCCTTCAGTGTATGTCTCTTTCTTAGAAAATCATTACCATTGACCTCTTTACCTCTATTTCTTAACCATATCCAAACAGTAAAAATGTCTTTCATAAGTCTTAAATCAGATTTTAGAATTCTGACTTATGCCACTGGAAATGTATAATGTTTATCACATTTTTTTAACACTTCTACTCAATCTTCTCCTACTTTCAATCTACAAATTTAAGCGTTCCTTATTGAAAAGTCCAAATTCTGGGCTTTTAAACATTACTGTTAATATCTCAGAGAATTGATAAGCTCTCCACTAAAATCCTCAGTTTCTTACAGCAGCAAACTCTTTCTGAATGTGTACTATGCCAGCTTCTGCATTAGGTTCTAGGCATATACAGGTAAATTAGGTATGCCTTTAACTTCAAAGAGCTCAATGACAACATCTTTGTAAAGCTGTTTCACACATTATTTTTATTTAATCCTCATAATGTATTTTTATATTTTACTAATAATTAGATTATCATTTACTGAATTATAGTCTACAGTGAATTAAAGTACTTATGTACAAGATCTTGATGACATATAATACAATTAAACATACAGTATGATATCTGTTTAAAAACTATAGTATATGTATATATATAATCTAGAGGAAATTATCACAATTTCACTATCCTTGCAGGTAATCAGAACTTGGTAGACTATTTCATTCACATGCATACAGACAAGTTGTTATATAATGGCATATAGTTTCTAAAATAAATAATGGATATCTATTTTCTCCTTTGTGCTTTCACTTATTGTTGAAATTTTTGTAATGGTCACATATCACACATGATCAGGATTTGATACATATATTGATATCTATATCTACATCTATATATATCTATATATATATCTTATTCTCACAGTCTTAGGTAGCCATTTTGTTCAGGAGAGCCAAATGAGGTTATATAGAGCTACCTACTAGTGACTGTGTTGCCAACAAAAGTAATTGACAGATTTCCTGACCTCCTACAATCCTAGACAAGTATTTCCCAGTACATTGATGAGCAAATGCCAACCAAAGTTTTCCCAGATTGCTTTCCCCACACACACACACACAAAAAACCCAACATTATTCTTGGTGCTTTATGTACATTCTAGTACAAAGAAGATTTCATTTACAATTTTCTCTCTAAAATAACACAAAAAATATAACTTAATCATGCTTCCATAAATATTTTCCATAATGAGCAATCTATTAATCTATCAGTTATCAAATATTACTTATCACCAATCTAGCCATCTTCTTTTGCAATTGATAACATTAAATAAAAATAAATACCTGAAAGTTAAACCCATTTTATTAGCAATTTTGCTTGGTTATATAAGTAAAGATTTCAGTAGTGCAAACTCTCCAATCCCACTATTTTCATAGAAATTATTTTGGGGTTAAAAGAAAGCAAATTTATAGATTGAAAATGAGTTAATGTGAACTTGGCTTGACACTAAAAGTGAAGAAAACTGACTGCAAATATTTTAGTGTGCCATTAGTAAAAGCACATAGAATGTATGAGTATGCAGCTTTCCTTCCTTTTGATACATGTGTGAATGGGTGTGCATTTATGCATGTGTGTTTATGTTTGCACGTAAATCTGCTTGTAAAGTTTTCTTTTTTTTTTTATTCCTAAAAAGAAAGCCTCTAGATTCCTTACAACCCAAGCTGTGTCCCCAAGAAATGAAGGATTAGGCTAATGGTGGTGAGATTTTTGATAATAATAGTGAAATTCTATTATCTTAAAGAGGGAGGTGCTTTTTCAGGCTTAGCCAAGATAACCAATAGTCTTGAGAAGCTGGGGTTTCGGATGTAAGAGAGACTCCACAGGCCTGCTGTTACTAAATGCCAGGCAAAAACAGATGCAGGTTGAATACACTCCATGGGTTTTTGAAAGTAACTTGATTCACAACAAAACAGTGCTTAAAATCAAGAAACATCAAGAAACTTCCTTTTCTTTTCCTTTGTAAAAATTGCATGGAACCTGCTGAGGTATTGTTATTGTTCAAAAGGCTGTTTCATAAAGAAATATGTTAGAATCAAACAAGTAGATCAACTAGTATCATCACTTATGTAAGAAAATACGGTACCATAAAAATACCCTTAGGCCTTTTTCTGACTCCACATTATGGGCTTCTAAAATTAAAGCAGGATTCAAAGTAATACAAACAGAGCCACCCTCAAAAGACCTTGCCTTTATTAAGTCCATTCTCTTCATGACAAAATTATCTTCTCCCTCCTGCTTCTAGAAAACAATCTCCTCCCAGAATATTTCTATAGATGCTAGCTTTCTTACCCTGTTGGCTCTAAAAAGACTGCCTAATACTGAAATATATTTAAGGCTGATGTTGATATCAGATATCAGATTTTACACCTTCAAAATTCACTTTATCTGTCAATAATTCAGGCTGACATCTAAAAGGTTTCTTTATTGGGAGTGAGAAATAACAAAAATCTAATATGAAATTGCCCCCTAGTGGAGTTAAAACGCTTTCATGATAACCACCTTTAAGAATATGGGTCAAATCAGCGTGATAAATTTATATCAGTTGTCTCATATTCCATGAAGTGTCGGGATGCATAGAGAACATAATAATAAATGTTAGTAATTAATCTTGGCCTTTCTCAAAGAGAAGCAATCAAATTCTACTTCTCAATCAGGAAAATCTGCCAGGGTATGAACCAGCTATTTAACCTTCAGCCCTCTATATTCCTTTATCCTTCACACCTATTTTGTTAAAATTATGTTGAATCTGACACATGGAACACACTGTACAGAAATAATGGTATCCCTTTAAAAATTAGAGTATGCCCAAATCAGAGATTCTCTCTCTCTTTATTAACATATAATCAATAACACTCTTTTTGCAAAATTAAGTCATTATGATAAATTTTGTCCTGAATCAAATGAGTCACATAATTTTTAAGGTGACAGAAATATCATCTTTTACCAAAATGTCTTAAGAAATTCCACTAACCAAAGAAAATTCTACCTAGTACAAATAACAAGACTCTAAGTAACACTATGAGGACAATCCATTTTTTTAATGAACTAATTACTAAAGTCTCAAAATGTTGTTTTCCAGATAATCAGCAATTTTAAAATATTTTAAAAGGAAGAATGTGTAAACAATTTCTGCTCCTTTCAGTCCACAAGAAAACATAACTCGTGAGTACTCTTATTAATTAGCAAAGACATAAACACCAACAAGATAACATGGCATCTCAACTCTAGTGATGTTTAGACATTATTGTAAGGAACATGTATTTGATAATTAATAACACTAATTGTCCATTAGCATTCTTATTAAGTACTATTTTATTTTCTTTCTCTCCCTTTTTAATTTTTCCTTCTCTTCTGCTTTTTTTTCTTCTAACAGTCTTTTTTTTTTTTTTTTAATTTCCTTTTTTCCACCAAATGGCTAGTAAAAGCCTTAGGTATTTCTTTTACAACACATTTTTTTTTCAGACATTGAATGTTTCACAACAAACTGAAATTCTAAATGGCAATAATATTGGATTCACATCAGTTTGTGATCATGAATATTCTTTCATTATTTCATATATGTCCTTCAGTCATAATATCTATGAATATTCACAATAATACTGTTGTGGTCATACTTGAATGTATATAAAATATAAAAATAGAGGAGTAGGGCATAATATGTTAGATTTAGAGTAGATAGTAAGTTCCTGCTGGTTTGGGTACCATGGCTGTTGCTTACCTACTGACCTGAGCCATTCACAGGCAGAAGCTAGACACAGATTGGGTAGTAAAGCATAATTATAAATAGCATAATTATAGATAAAAATATATAAAGCATAATTATACATAAAAATATGTGTTTTATGTATAGAGAGGATCTTTTCCATGGAGAAAGAATACAAATGGGGAGACTATTTTTTTAATTTTTAGAAGGTGAATAGAGACCTATAGGGAAGCCATGTGAAGGGATTTCTGCTTACATTTTTAGTCACTTCTCTGGACTGAACATGAAACACTGTTCAGTGCAAATGGAGAGAGTCCTAACAAAAGTGAAAGAACAGAGCTGAAAGTTTGACTGGTCAATTTTACCTGCTTATAGACACAAGCACAAAAGCATATGGAATAGGGACTAAAATATACGTTATCTAGCAAGAATGATTAAATTAGCTCATGTTACGCTAAAAACATAGAAAATAGAAAGAAGTTAAATGTAAATTTTCATATTACTTAATCTGAAAGTGCCAAAAATTTCTCTTTCTTCGTATCTTGTTCTAAATCTTTTCTATATAATTATTCATTTCTCCTAGTGTGTTTGCAAAAAAAGTCTATTAAAAAATTCATTTTATAGACCAGAAATCAGAAGATAAATTTTGTACATAACTGCCTCATCGGGTACCCAAGATAGCACTGCTCTTTGTTGACAAATCCCTGAAATTTAAGCATCTTAATTACACAGGGAGGGCCTAGCCAACATTCAGGATTGTGTGTAGCAAATTGCGTCTTTTAATAGTGAGACGTATTAGACATGAACAATGGGTTTTACAGTGTCTGGTTTCAGGGCAGTAGTATTTATTTACTCATTTATGTGCTTTACAATCAATGGTCAATTTAAGTGAAAGTATGGTACTTAAATCCTAGAAACTGGTTATGGAAAAATGGGCTTACACTTGCATAGTTAAAGTAGTATGAACATATTTGCAAAAGAAAGATATACTATGCAAAGTCTGCCATATTGAAGATTATGAAACAACAAAAAATAGGATTAATGTGGAAACTATATGAAATGCAGAGCACAATTTTAAATGATGTGAATAACAAACAGACAATAGTTGTAAATCAACCAGAAATGGAAAAATAAGAAATTCAGCAAAAATCTTTAAATTGAATGATAATGGTTATAATTAATTGAGCTATAATAATTTGTTTAGAAACAGATTCCTATTAATAAGTAGATGCATGTTAGTCTAGATAGAGATAATTCTAGATTGTATAAGATTTTTCCACAGAGATACCACACTAGCTTAGAGCAGTGTACTGCTTACAATAATTAATGCCTTCAGCACCAAATCCTTTACTAAAATTTTTTTAAAAACTACAAAGATAAGGTAAAATAGCATAGTGTATAAGTATTTGGCAGATTAAATTTAGGTGTCTTTATTTCTCTATTTCTTTAACACTTCTATGTATAGGTTGATTTGAATTTTGTTCCCCAATTGATAATTGTACCAAGCTTGCAATATTTTTAGGTTGTGCTAATGCAATGTCAAATGTAGCAAAAATAAGATTATATTGTAATCTAAAATAACAGATTAAGAAAATGGAAATATTCTTATGAGGCAAATTAGAGGCAGTGTGGTTAGGAAGTGCAACCCTTCCTGAAGCAAGACTCCCGGGGTATGATTTAGCTCAGTCGCTTACTAGCTATGTGACATTGAAAAGGATACTAAATCATGCTGTGCCTCAGTTTTCTCATCTGTAAAATGAGAATACAATTCTATATTTCCTTCTTTGCAGTGTTGTCATGAGAATTCAGTGTGTAAGTAGTCTACAGCACTTCAAATAGTGCTCAGCACAGGGTAAATACTCTGTAAATGTTAGGTCTTACTATATAATTATATTATTCATCGTTTTCCAATCTCTGATGGTTGCTATGAAATGCTTCTAAAATTATAAGTGTAGAAAATTTGAGGAAAAATTATTGAAATGGCTGCAATAATATTCTTCTAAAGCCTAAATTAGAAGATATTGAAATGCACAAAATGGCTACAACCAATGAGCAATAGTGTATTTCAATTCCCAATTAACATACATAAAATTCCTGTTTACTCAAATTCAAACCTGGCACTTTTACTTTCTCCTGAAAGGGTCTCAGCTCTTATTGAACCTATCAGATTGTGATTTCTTGTTAGCAAGAAACAAACAATTATTTTCCTTCTGGCTTTATATGAATGTTCTAATTGATGTTAGTGGCCCTCATTAGAGCTCTCCACTTGAGTATAGACAATTTTTTGGAAAAATACTATAATGCTGAATGAATAAGCAATAAATCATTAACATTACACAAAATTCAACATATTTTTGAGAAAACTCTGGAAATTACAGGAAAGAAAGCACGTGATGAATATACTGAAAGTAGAAATATCTATATACCATCAAAAGACCCAAAGTGAAAGTGAACATTTTAGTCAGACTTCCAGATGCATGCTCCACATGGCAGTGAGCCCCTATATGTCCAGGTATCATCCTGTGCTCTCCTGACAGCAACAAGTATCAAACCGTATTACAATTATTCAGTACAAGCCCACTAACAGCTCCATGAACCTGAGATTATACAGTGTGTCCATCTTCGTATCTGCAAGGTCAACTCTATTGCCAGAATAAGTTCTTAAATAATTCGATGTAATAAATAAATGACTTCAGTTATTTAAATATCTGACCACTTGCAATAATTCGAAATAAATACAAAATATCTGATCACATCTAAAAATCTGACCAAGTAAATACAACTTTTAACTCCCATCTTTATCTCATTCTACTCAGTATCGTTTTTCCAGAGGTCTGACCCATGAAAAGTTAAGCAATAAAACTGCAAATGTTCAGAAAGTTCAATAATTACTGATCTAGTCTTTATATTAATTTTTATACAATGGTGCAATATTAGCTGAAATAAAATACAAAAATACATTCTTATAATCTCAATCTGTGTGTGTTTGTGTGTATATGAACAGTTGCACAAAATATTTGCATCTCATGGAGGCAGAAGGCCAAAACAGTTGATTTTACATCGTTTTGTTGTTTGATGCCAGAAAATAGTAATTGCAGAAATATTTGCACAAAATACATGTTGTTCTGTATATGTTATATTTGGGTAAATTTAAACTTTGCATCTGAATTTCAGGAGATGTAACTAAAATCTGAACAATCACAACTTTAAAATGAGAGATTCCCCCAAGAAAACTGGTCTAAATATGCCTATCATTTTGTAGTGATGTTTCTAACTTTTCACACAGTCTTATAAAAAATTGTGTGAGTACATAATACAATTTAGAAGGGCTTTCTTTTCATATGCATGTCATCTCCAGAGGAGTTAATATTTGTTTTAGAGATCAGTGAGCACTAGAGATAAAATTAAAGCTAATGCATAGATCTTTTTTTTTCATCAAAGAAATCCCTTCTAAGCCTCATTGACTGAAGGCCCATTGTATATGTCAGGATGTGAGGAACAAAGAAGGAAAATAAAAAGAAAAATTCTGAAAAAATATTCCTTAAATTCAATCTCCCATTTTCTATTTTATTTTTTATACTAACTTGCTATTCCCCATAGTATGTATTTTTTATTTTTCTATAAACCTACTGAAGACACATATGAATTTATTTGTATGTTTTAAAGCTGCTGTTCCACCATAAAAATGGAAATGAGAAGAATTACTAATTGTGATGTTACAAAAGCACTGTAAATATTTAGCATAATTATTAAAGGAATATCTCATTCTCATTTTCATTTGAAAGAAATTTAGGTACTCACAGTAATGTCTCTGAATTATTCTGTTGAGTTTGCTCTTTTTCTATGATTTATATGATGCTTAAATAGGACATAAGTTCAGTGAAATATATTTTTATTCTTGTTTATCAAATTTTCTACTTACATAGTAGGAGAATTTCAAATTACATATTTTAACATATCTGTTAGGATAAAAAGTTGGCTATTTGTACATAGGGTTTTAAAAATATGTTGAGCAAATCACTTTTGTGTGGATATACTTTATAGCAGAAAAGGTATTTTTATTTACACTTTAAAATACTTTTTCCTTGATTTTATAAAAAAATGAATTAAAAAATCATGAATTTGGGTACTCTTTCCCCCTCCTATCATATAGAATCTAGATTTTTTTAGAGCTACGCTTCAAATCAGAAAGTATTTCGTAGTAGATGTTCAAAACACTGTATGAAACAATAGTCTATGTCTTGCAAAAGACTGAAATAGGTATTATATATGAGGTCTGTTCTTATCAATATTGTTTCAGTGATCAATATTGTGAGTATATTACAGAATATTGAAATTTCAGAAGATTATGTTTAGATATTCTTATTATTACTATTAGAATACAGACTATAATCCCTCTATCTATGTACAAATATATGCACATGTATATGTGTGTATACATATATAAAATATTTAAATATGTATTAAACATCTATCATAAAAATTGCAATGTAAAAACTGTCTATAACTATTTAATGTGGTATAACTATTTGAGGAGGTGTCCACAGGAGACATAAAAGTAGATTAGGTGTCCACAGGAGAGTAGGTGTCCACAGGAGACGTAAAAGTAGAATAAAACAATAACAAACAACAACAACCTAACAATGATAAAACTGGGGGAGGGGGCAAGGACAAACTCAACCATTATGTAGTAGTGACCAGAGACACTGCTAATTTAGACAATGCACATAACACGCTACACATACCACGCTACACATACCACTCTCAACTATCAATATTTAAATCTTATGGAAAAATACAGGTATGTTGATTTACTTGAATCACTCATATCCTGGCTAGGTATTCTGTTAATAAAACTTCTATATTTAGGAATATTTGTGTACCTGCTGCAAGAAATAAACATGATGTGCGGATCTCATCAAAGTCCAATTTTATTTTTAACTCTATTGTCCATTTGTAATTCATTTTTTGTGGAAAGCTTTTCCCCTGACACTAGATGAAAGTTCTTCAAGCTCCATGATTACTTCTTACACATTCTTAAACAATAGACAGTTCCACAGCCACTTTAAGATAGACAATAAAAAGTCAATCAGCATTTAAGAGCACAGTCCAATATATTAATCAATCTTCATTCAATGTAAAGACTCACCCTCTGCCCCAGTAGTGGTCAATAGGTGGCTTTGCGGCAAGGGACTGTGTTTGACTTCTTTATCTTTCAGATTCCATTTTGTATCCACCACGTATTAGAGCTGCAGCTTTGATCCACAGTAGGAAAAAGAAAAAGAGCTGCTAGAAATAGGGCACAAAAGTTCTCTCACGGCTGCTGGATGGTACGCTCCTAGCAAGGAGATGTCTCTCCTTCCACTGGTGTCTCCCTTCATTCTCCTGGATATGGATCCACTGTACACTAGACTCCCTCTGTTGAAGACCCCTCACCCTTTAGGAGATCTCCTTGGCCAAGATTTAATAAGTACCAGGCCATTTCTCTGCCCAGAGAAGCCCACATCTCGTCAATGGGAAACACTGCTGCAATCCTTGCCCAGCCTTTGTTAGAAGTGCAGTTACTTCCTGCCCTCTGTTCACTCTCCTTATCATCCTCAATAGTGAGTCAGACACAAGGGCATGGTGTCCCTGAATGTAAAGAACATCTCAAACTCTCTAAGTGACCCTACTGAAACTGATTTATCTACAATTGACATAAACGAAGCAGCACCCTCCACTCTTCTCTCTGTGATAAGAACGGGGGCTTACACAGGGAAAAAAATTCATCTCAGGAAATCTGATCACAAATGCCCCATCTATTCTTTCTTTCAATTTATTATGCCCATCCAACAGAGGTTTAGTTTTCTTTGCTTATTTTTAAGTCAGTGAACTTCTCAGGAAGCTCTTTTGAAAATTTAATCCTTGCCTTTCTCACAACTTACTTTGGTATATGATATCTATTGAAATTGTGTGTTCATCTGTCCAAATTTCAAAACTAACACCCTTTAAAATAGTGAGGTGCTCATACAATTTCTGTGGAGAAATTGTCTTTATGAAACGCAACTAATATTTATCATCTTTATAAAAATGATGAATTAAACATGTTTGGGCCTTTATTAAATTAGCCAGTGCCCAGGTGGAATCCAATGGACCAGAGATAGATTTGGGAAACTGTTTACTGTAAGTGGATAAAAATAATGAGTCTAAAAACAATGCATCTGAGCACAGAAAAAGAACACTTTCTCTCAAGTATACTGAAAGGATCATGCACACATCACCCAACCCAGTATGTGACTAATAGTCAAACACTAATTACATGTCAGTCTCAACCATGAAACCTCAAATAGAACAGAAACTAGTGGGTCACAGACTGGTAGATGGTATTTTGCCATGATGGTGAATTCAAGTTGCCTTTTGTTAAAAAAAAAAAACAAAAAAAAACAATGAAATAACATTTTTCTTACAGTTATGTAAAAACTATTTATTGGCTTATATGAAAGTCACAGATATGATTCTTTTGTAAAATAATTTATTAGATTAATTCTATCTTTTCATTTATTGTTCAGGACTGGATTAGATTTGCTTAGCTCATATAACAATGTCTCTCCTTATTAATTTTTCATCTTACCATACAAATAGTAGCACATTAATCAACAAACTTCAGTTACTTCAATATAAGCCATTTCATGATTCCCTGAGTTAAACCACTATTTGGAGTATTCTCCAGTTGAGAAAATTTATCAGAGTTACTTAGTCACTATTCTCTATCTCTTGTCTTCAGTTATAAAATAAAATTGTGATACATTTTATTTTCTAAATATGGAATATAAGCTCTATATTTAACTACACATTTAAAGGGCTCTCTCTGTTTAAATAACTTTATGAATAGCCCATAGAATAATCATGTTTGGTGCCATGGAATGTTCCTTAATGTTAGTCTAATAATAAAACACTATGATTTCTTCTATCTTATAAAAAGCTGTATATCAAAGGTCATTTTTTCCACTTATATATATATTAGAAACAGTTAAAATAGTTAATTTTTATTCCTTTATTTTCTGAATTCAACTGGACACAATCCTATCCTAGCATGTAATAGGTGTGTTATGGAAGAGATGGAAACAGTAAAAGAAAATTACATACATTGGCTGACTAACATCTTTTTTAAAGTGTTCCCTGGAAGTCAAAAATGAGCAGTTTTCTACCACAACATTAAAACCTGGTACATCAATGCATTGTCAAATTTGTATGCAGGAAGCTGTTTGTCATTAGAGACGGTATTTTCTCAAAAGCCAAACCTGAGGTTATAACAATTTGCTGGGAAAAGAAGGTAGGGGTACAGGTACTATCCTATGGAGTCATTTTCAGGAATGGTACAAATATTTCTATAGACTGCCCAGTTCCCAATGCTACAATAAATTCCCTAGCAGATGTTTAGGATAGATTGCTATTTCAAGTTTGTCTTCTGAAGATACTGTTATGTAAGCCTAAAGATTAAAGTTTTATTAGCTTAGAAGAACAAAGTGATGGGGGAAAATATCAGAATTAAATCTAAAGGTATCCACATTCCATTGTTTGTTTTCTAATTATGAGTAGCTCATCACTGAATCAACCTAGCATGTAAAACATACAGGACAATAAATAGCAAATGTTAATTCCTATGTAAAAGAAATGAAGCAAGGATAGTGAACAATTTTATTATCCTTTATGCGGGTACGTCTTTTTTAGTCCTTGAATTAAAATTTTGATGGTAAAATTGAATGGAGGTCATATAAACTCGATGCAAGAGAGTAGAAAGTATTTTTATGTTTTTTTCTAACCTTAGAGACAAATACTGTATTGCTTATCGCCCATGGATATTAGCAAACGATGCAAAGATACCATGTGCATCTCGCGACCCTTCATCTTGGCAGTGGGGCTATGGTGAACAGCTGAACGTTAAGCACTACTGACACACCCCCAATCTGTCTAGAATGCTGATACAGCTGGAACTGGCACTGGGGTGGTGCTAAATGTTGTTTTGCTCAAAACCTTGAGTGCTTTTAAAGTGACAGTTAATAATCTGTGAATCACATAAAATTGAAAATTCATGTTCTTCTTCCTGATTCCCTATGACCTAGATCATTTCTCATAAAATGTTTAAATACTACTTATAAGTTTAACTATTTATCTGGATTCACTCAGTTACCAATGAATTGTTATTAGGCTATTTGAGTACATTTGTATTTTTCAGGTTATAAAAATATTTAACCAGCAATTCAGCTTACTAACATTCAGACTTAACTCAAGATAAAATGAGCAGTCTTGAATATAGAATCATTGAAAATGTTCAAATATTGGTTGAATGACTATTTGACAAAAATATTGATTTGGTGTATATGACTTTAAAGTTAATATTTAAATCTGATTTCAGGATTTTTCTCAGTAATCAGATGATTTAAGTTAAGAGTAATCATTCATCCTAGTCACTCTTTCACTATATATATTCATGTAGGGTATGTATTTTTTAAATAGTGGAATTAAAATCTTAATATTGTTTTTTGTTTTTGAAATGACTATTGCTTCCTGAAGCTATTTCCACAATGAATCAAAGGCATATTTTTCTTTTAAGAACTTGTTATTGTAGGTATTCGTTAACTTGATAATTAGTTTGATTGTTAGTGTTAAGACAGTTTCTATTGAAATTTTCAATTTCTTTTTTAATCTTTTTTGATACCTGTGTTAACCTTATTAATTTAAGGATTCTTTGACAACCCTAGCTGTTGGTTGTATTTACTTCACAGAAAAAAAAGAACATTATGATAAATTAATATTTTGCTTTGTCCAGGAGAAATTACACTATGCAGTTAAACAAAGATTTATCATTTTTATAGAAACAATTTAGAACTCAAAGCATAAATCATGTGTTTGACTAATTCAGAATTTCTGATCTCCTGAGCTAAGTTCTTCTGGCAAAAATATATTTCAAAAATATGATTTATACTCTATTCATTTTTAAATTGTCTGAGTGATCCAAAGCGCTTTTTACTGACACACATTTAAGGTGATCCTATTTACCCCTTCATTCTCTATGTCTGTGCACTTCTAAAAATGAATTAGGAAAATAGTAGAAATCTAATTTCCCCCTCTTATTTTTGACCTAATTTATATTTTTCACCTTCATTTTATTTCTTCATGTGGTGAGTGATACACACTTTCAATTTCTCAAATTCTTACTTCTTGCAGGAATGATCAACCTCCTAACTAGCAAGTAGTCACAATTTAATTGTGGTTCCAAGTAGCTGACAAATCCACTGTTGTAAATATAGGGTGAAATCCAGATACTTGAAAAATACAGAACCTACAGAGTTGATCTCTGTAATTTTGTTTCATTTTATTAGGGAAAAAAAGAAGAGTGAAATTCTTTTGCTGTCTAACAACCCTGACACTAACTGACCAGGATGGTTTCTGGTAAAGATTTTCTTGATAGAAATCAGTTAAATCATTAATAGAGAAAAACATACATGAAATTTCAAAAACTGAAAATAAAAGTGCTCATAGCAACTCTATCAAATAGGTAGATAGAATTTCTAAACCAGTTGGTTAGAAATGACAGTCTCAGAGAAGTTGAATACATGCTCAAATTCAGAGAGCAAGTCGGTGGCCAGTCAAAACTAAAATGCTATGACTTGATTTCTGAATGTAGAGTCTGGACAGTTTTGTAGCATACGTGAGGCATTATCTGGGATTTCAGTGCACTTGAACATAGAGAAGATTATTATCTGCTTATGTAAGAAACGCCAAAGGCACTGAGTAATATAATTCTCCCTGTAGGAGTAAATGGGCCAAACAGGTTGTTGACTGTAGTAGAAAATATGCCATCAGTTAGACAATAGCCATGTGTCAGTATTTACCCTTCCAGAGAATAATTATGAAGAACTAAATCTCAAGGAGTACATGGATGAACAGAGAATAAAGAAACAGAATAATTTGATTTACTTCATGGCCTCTATTCTCTTTAATCAACTGATGGCCAGAGTTTGCTGTTTGAAGTTCAAATGAGTCTTTTCAAAGGTGCAGCAGAAACAGTATTTAGGAAAAATTTTGAGCACATGTCCAAAAGTTAAAATTATCATGATAAATCATACAAGAGAATTAAGTACAAAAAGTATAACAAAAATAAAATTTAAAATATTTTATTATTTAAGACTGGCTTATAATCAAACTATTTATTAACTAATAACTATATTACTTAAAGTTTTCCTTCCTTCATTAAAATTTTCCTGTATCAGGAATAATATTTTGCAGCTTATGATCTTTTAATGATATATCTTTAAAATTGAAGGTGCATCAATATCTAAAGAGGATAGTTATAGTCACAAAGGTATGAGAATTAAAAATTAAATTTCTAATTAACATCAAAGGTGAATTTAGAAAGAAGACACAGTAAAACTTTGATTAACAGAAACCCATAGCCAGGGCTTCAATTAATCAAGATTTTCCATAACTTTGAGATGAAAGCCATATTACAAAAAAGTGACCTTATATTAAAACTTTGGTAAAAAAAAAATTTAACTTTTGGAGAAACTATATTGCTGTTCAGTCTTCTGCATTATATATTGTCTAAGAGTAAGTGATATAGAGATCCTAATCCTAGAGCACTGCAAGCTCCTTGGTCCTCACTGAAGATCTAAACTAGTTTAAACTTGTTAGAATATCTAAAATCCAATGATTAATGCTCAATTTACTTTCAGACAGTGATGCCTACTTCACCTTTGTTAATGCTGATTAACCAAACTAAAAGAAGAGCATTATCTGTGCATAAGTGTTTGTAGAGTAACAGGCACAATAATGCCTATGATTATTAGAATGCTAAATTAATGCAAAATTATCTAGACACATTTTCATCAATTATACATTCAAATGTTAAAATAACATTTTAAGTCTTAATGATCTTTTCACACAGAGATAGGTCATTCTTTCACCTTTGGTACAGCTACTTATACAGGAGATCTGATTTCCACTTAGAGAATACAGAGGCTATGAGACAGTTGATTTATTGCTTTGCTCAAAAAGTCAGGAAAGTGATACTGCTTGGAGACCATGCACGCCATAATTTTATAGAGACAAAATACTCATGAGTGTTTCAAGAATCAGACATATGCCAAGAGACAGAAACAGTTGGAACCTTATAAGGAGCCATCTAAGTGCCATGGAACAACTGGGAATTCCAACAAGTCTTTGAGGAGTAGACGACCAGTGGTTCAACTTGAGGGATCTCTCTTTCACCATTTTCCTGAACTTTTCACTCTCTCCAAGTGTTCTCTTGGGAGCTCCCTTGTGATTTTTCCACCAAAACAAATATATCCTTCCCCCTCTACAAACACATGGTATGGTTCTTCAGAGAACTTATCTTTTCAGAAATAGGCCACTCATGAAATATATTTTTCCCTTCATTTTGTACCCTCACCCATGTCTACATCTCGAAATGGGTGAGAAGGTTAAAGAATATGTTTTGTTTTGTTTCTTTTCCTCTTAAAATTCTGCATATGGAAATTCATCTTGCTCACGCTTTAGCATATCTATGATACCAGCTCCTCAGTGGAAAAAGGAGGTAAAAATAGCTTTGTACTAATATCCTGTTAACACTAATTCATTGCACTATATTTATTCAGCATAATTACTAAACACTACTCATACACTAGTTTCTGAGAACAGAATTGTGAACAAAATAAAGGTGGTCCCTAACTTCATGAAACTGACAGCTTAGTTCAGAGACAGTACTCATGTGGCATTCATGAGGCCACACTCCACACACAACAGCTTTGAAGGCAGAGCTAACTGACTCATGTCTAAGCTCAGCAGTTTCTAAGTAGTCACCATAAATTCATTAAAATTATCACCAGATAGGAAATATTTTTCATTGTCATTTGTTAATAGCCAACTATAAACTGAAAGCAGGGAGCAAGTGTTGTCTACCATTATACACCATAGAACACATATTTGATCAAAATATTTATTTGTACAACATGTATTTTTTTACTTAAATAAATGTTATTGATGACTGGTTTTTACTTTAATATCAAACATATATTAGGAGTCTACTAAATTACAGAAGAAGATGAGCTTATCTATCTTCCTAAGTAAATTTGGGAAAGTTGAAAAGGGAATTGCTGCTATGAATGTGTGGGAATTATTAATGCATTTAATTCATTTTATTGAGCACCTACTCTGATAAACCTTTAGCCAAGCTTATTAAGAGAAAAAGAGGGAGGACACAAATAACCAAAATAAGAAATGAATAAGGAGAAATTATAACTAATATTACAGAGATACAAAAAAAATCACAAGAGAATACTACACAGTTATATGCCAACAAACTGGACAACCTAGAAGAAATGGAAAAATTTCTAGAAACATACACACTTACAAGTCCCAGCAAACAAAAGCCCAGGACTGGACAGCTTCAAAGGGGATTTCCACCAAACATATAAGAGAGCTGTGGGCTGTCAGAAAATTTATCCCATTAAGTTAAGGATCAGGTAGGGTTCAGCTGGTCTGTGAGGCTCATAGATATCCAGGTAGCACAAGAAATTTTAGACTTACAATATATAATTCCATACCAACTTATTTGAGGCAAGCCACCATTACTACAATAGTCTACTAACTAGTCTTTGTTAAGAAGACTAGACCTCACAAAGTGGTCACAAAAATTCTGTTAAAATATATGTCAGGTCAAATCTCTTCTCTGCTCAAAACCCTGTAATGCCTTCTCATCTCCATCAAAATAAAAGCCAAAATTGTTACATAGCTTCAACAGCCTAACATTTTCTGGCTCCTATCATCTCTCTGACTTTACCTCCTAGCAGTCTCTTTCATTAACTCACTTTACTTTGACCACATTAACCTCCTTTCTGCTTCTTGAACACATTAAGAATATTCCCATACCAGAAACTCTGCTCTTGCTTTTTCTTCTGCCTTGAATACTTTCCCTTCAAGTCTTCACTCACTCATTCACCTCTTTTAAATCTGTCTGCTCATATGTTATCTTTTAAAAGAGAGCCATCCAAACTTTGTTTTAAACTCTCATTCAGCACGTTACCTACTTCACTGCTTCATTTCATTCCCATAGCTACCACTATCTAAAAATATCATAAAATTTTCTTACCTATTTTATTATTTGTTCATCTCTTGCCACTAAGATGTAGGGTACACAGTTAAGAAGTATGTTGTCTATTGGTTCACTCTCATTAACAGAATCACCTAAAACAAAAGTTTGGCAGATTTGGCCATGAAATAAGTATTTGTTGAATGGAGAAAATTAACAAACCTATATGTGTTTTATTATTTAATTCACATAAGATAATGAGAAATTTTAAAATGTTTTTCAAATATTGAGCATTTTTTTTCCTTAAAAAATGTTTTTAAATGGTCATTAGATCTTTTTGTTTTCTCCCAATACTAGGCATGGAGTCAGGCTTTGAAAAGGGTGACCCAAAGGGCTGGAAACACAGACTGCAAGTTCAAAAAGTAAGTGTCCTTTGGGCTGAACTTAAGCCAACAAGAGAGAGAATGTAGGAAAAATCCGTAAGAACAATTTCTTGCTCATTAAGTCAGTGGTTCATACAACTTCTAAGACTTTCCACATGGTCAGATCTATTATCTGGTGAAGCTATAACCAGCTCTGTAAGGTGCCATCTTCTCTTTGCTTTCCCTCCTTTTCTGCCTTGCATCCCTTTTTCCTTCACCATTGCACTGAATTACACCTTTCAAGAAAGAGTAGGACAGTATGAAAATGCATGTATGTCCAGTCATGTATGTATATACATGTATGTACAGTGTGCTGTACACCAGAAATTGACACATTGTAACTGACTATACTTCAATAAAAAAAAATTTTTTTAAAAGAAAGAGTAGGCATATAAGGGGGTCATTCAGGCTTAATTTCTCTAGGGAAAAAGGCTAGAATAATTTTCTATCCCAGAACAAAACTACTCCAAGAAGTAAGAGGTAACTTACTTGAAAGGAGTCTACAATCTAGTTAGTAATGCAGAAGAGACAAAAATGTTAAATTGTATAATAAAGAACTAGAAACTAAATCCACATGTAAAACTGTGTGGTATAGATAATAACAACAATAAAAACTGAGATAAGCAGTATGACTGTTACAGGGTACATTTATCAGACAATACTGATCTTAAAGGATTTAAAGATATGACTTGGAAGAGCATAAGTTTCAGGGAATTCTAGTCTGGAGAAATATGGGCCAGGGAAATGTTATGGGGGAGTAAATGCATAAAAGGGAAAGTAAGAAGACTGGAAGGGGAAAATTTGTTTTGGGTAATAATAAAAAGCCATTAAAATAGGTAAGATATATATTGAATGCCAAGGAACTTACTAAGGATAAGTGCTTAGAAATATGATAATCAAATATCTAGCTTTGCCCATATAAAAAGATATAGATGACTTTTCTTTCCAATGAGATGATAGATAATATAGCACAGAATAAGATTTTCCCAAGAATTTTCCATGAAGTTTTCCTGACTTCACACTCATCATGTGTGGATGCACATATTTCTACCAAAATAACACCATTAATTCTCTCGAAATATTTTATTAAAATGCAATTTACTCAGAAAATTCATATTTTAATAGATAACTGAAATTGGGAGGTATAAGGCTGCAACATGGATCATTTCTGGTTATACAAACCCAAGAGAAAAAAATAAAATGAAGAGTTTTGTGAACCATAGAAGCTCATAATAGTCCAGGGACTTGAGAAATTGTGCCATGAGTGGGTGAAGGCACTGAGAAGAATGACAAAGGATGCTGGAGACTCCATCTGTCTTACAGTGTTGTGCAGGAACAACCCTGACATAGAATAAATGTAATTTAAAAATCTAGGAGTGATAATAGATTGTAGGTGATAAAAAGGCATATAAATAGTAGATAGCATTCACTCGATTCAACATAATCATATACTTTTACTGTCTTGTCATAGATTAGCAACTTGATAAAAGCCTGCACTGGACAGTGAAATCCACAAAGCCAACAACTATTATTGCTTTCTGTATCACTATATATGAGACTTGGAATAGCACCCATCACACAGGGTTCAAATAGTATTTATTGAATCAATGGCTTCCCAAATTTCTCAGTTCTCTGTAATGCAAGGTATCAGTAACTTTTTTTATGGCCCCTTTAAACCTAAATAAATAGCTAACAATTTTGTTTATTAAATAGCTAGATCCAAATATTTAACAAGTGTTTGTGTCCTAACAACATGGCACCTGTTCATCACTATATAACATCTCAAACCATCATTCCTTGTTCTACATTGATTTCATCCCATACTTGTTTTTTATCATAACTGTTAAAAACTCAGTTTCACAAAGATATGACATCATCAAACACAGTGTAGCCATTTAATATGGAAACTACTTGAAGCTAATAGTTTGCTTGGTGTCTGACAGAGATTGCTAGTATTCCCAGGAAATTTAAAATATATCTCAGTGCTCCTGGAATTTGTCATCGTTCACTATTTGGGAACCTGAGGCTTAATTTAAATGAAAAAGGTATTTATTAAATTTTAAATTTCAGAATTTTTCAAGAATTGGTTGTTATCATTACATGTACACACATAAAATTTACTATGTAGGAAAATAAACCATTCTGTTATGTTTTCACTGTAGAAAGAAAAATAAGTACTTATAAAAATACAAAAATTAGGAAGCATATTTTGAGTGATATTACTCACTTACTCAATGCATTTTTGTAATTATATGATGAATATTAAATATTTTCATAAACTGTCACACAAACTGTAAATATTTTTTATTCCTTACCACCCCCACCTCTGACAACCACCAATCTGTTCTCTGTACCTATGGGCTTGTTTTATTTTTTTTTTTTAGATTCTACATATAAATGAGATCATATGCTGTTTGTCTTTCTCTGTCTGACTTACTTCATTTAGCATAATGTTCTCAAAGTTCATCCATGTTGTCACAAATGGCATGATCTCCTTATTTTTATGGCTACACAATATTCATATATATACATATATATGCACACACATACACACCACATTTTTCTTATTCATCTATTCATCAGTGGACAATTAGGTTGTTTCCATATCTTAGCTATGGTAAACAACATTGCAATGGACATAGGGGTGCATATATCTCTTCAAATTAATAATTTTGTTTTCTTTGTATAAATACCCAAAATTGGAACTGCTGGGTCATATGGTAGTTCTATTTTTAGTTTTTTGGGGAAGGTCCATAAAATTTTCCATAGTGGCTGCACCAATGTACATTTCCACCAATAGTGCACAAGGGTGCCTTTTTCTCCACATCCTTCCCAGCATTTGTTATCTACTATCTTTTTGGTGAGAGCCATTCTAACAGTTGTGAGGTAATATCTCATTGCAGTTTTGATTTACATTCCCCTGATGATTAGTGATGTTGAGCACCTTTTCATGTGTCTGTTGGCCTTTTGCATGCCTTCTTTCGAAAAACGCCTATTCAGAATCTCTGCCCATTTCTTAATTGGAAAGTTTGTTTTTTCGCTGTTAAGTTGCATGAGCTGTTTATATGTTTTGGATATCAACTCCCTATCAGATAAATGACTTTTAAATATTTTCTCCCATTCCATAGGTTGTCATTTCATTTTATTGATGGTTTCCTTTGCTGTGCAGTAACTTTTTAGTTTGATATAGTCCCACTTGTTTATTTTTGCTTTAGTTGCCTTTGTTTTTGGTGTCAAAACCACAAGCCATAAATATGATAATTATTATCATCTCTATCATCAAATAGAAGGAAAGTACTACTTAACAATTCAACAAAGCATAGATTCTATATCCAAGGCATTGGTGCCCTGTATAATATACTAAGGTACCTGGACTCTGGTATCACTCCTAAGTGATAAACTATTGGAAGATGTTCCCTGTAGGATACATAGCAATTGAGTAAATCAACCACTTCAACCATAAAGTATTATTTTCATGAATATTATCTAGTGGACTCTATGTAAAGAAAAACAAATGGAACAAACAAACAAAATACACTTCTGTTGATGCAATATTCCTCTTAAGCTACTGTTCTATCTCTTTATTCCTCTTACAGTCAGACTTTACAAGATTTTTGGGAGGTCAGAACTTAATCTACAATTGGATGTACAAAAGAGTATGTATTGATCAGGGTTCACCAGAGAAACAACCAATAGGATGTGTATATATGTGTGTGTTTGTGTATTTTAACTATTTAAAGAATAATCCTAAAAGTATGTACTATGATTCTTTAAAACTTACTTGCAAAAACAAACTAAAAATAGAACATACACATATAAGTAGTAGACATAATTGTACAAAGTCCAACAAGGAGCTGGGGCTCATCATTGTGTAAGTATATTCCTTAGAAGGAATATATTTCAACACATAAGAGCTCTGAAACCTGATAATTTATTTCAGATTTTGCTGCCTAATTTTATTCATCAGTAAAATATAAATAACAATGAATCTCTGAAAAGAGCCTGAGCCAATAAATATTTGCCTATCTATTACTATATCATCCTTGGGTTTCCATATTTTTTCCAAATCCCCAAAGTACACAACCTCCTGTCACTATAAAACTAACTCATCTAGGGATTGCTATTTCCTTTATTTCTAATCATTTATTTTTCTTTTCACCTACTATGAATTTTTCTTACTGTTTTTCCCACTCATTATCACCTTCATTTACATTTACCCACTATATATATAACTTTTTATGCATCTAGACTTGATTTGTCCAAAACGTGTACACACTTAAGATTAAGAAATTAATAAGTGTTTTTATTTTTTTATATGCACCGAGATTAAGACTGCAGTTCTTTCACAAAAATAAACAGTACAGTTTTCAGTGTTTCCATTATCAAAAACATAGATTAGCTTTCAAAAACTAAGCTACGTTGAACTCCTTTAATTTGAAATATTTTTGATTAATTACTTTCTTTTATTTAAATATTGTATACAAGATAAAAATTGATTTTAAGCTACTGATTTTGTGCCATCGTGCAGTGTGTCTTGAAGTCAACTATTTAGAATCCTGACTGCTCTCAGAGAGGCTGTGGCTAACCAAACAGCAGCAGCAGGTTGGAAAATGTTTTAGGAATATTCCAAACATGTTTACACTTTAGCACAGGGCTTTACTGCATATCCTTCTCATATAGTCATGGTAAGAATTTTCCAGAGACCATAGTTCTAAAAAATGGCTAGCTGATTTTCTGGCATTAGTCAAACAAAATTCAGAAGTAGTAAGGCAGCACAGAATTATGGATAACCTTTAGAGGGAAGGGTAGTAAAAACATGAAAGCAGGTTTTATATATATACATAGTGATGGCCTAGTTTATTGTAAACAAATTCTTACCTATTTCTATTGTTGATCATGCAATATTGGAAACACTGGGCATGGCCCTTTAATTCTACTCAATGACTGAATAAATATAATGTTCTCTTCTTACCTAGTATCCTCCACTTTTGACTAAAACATAGAATCAAGTTTATTTTTATACTCAGATGTGAATGAATCCAAGTCTAAGGAGGAATCTAGACCCTGTCAATTATTCTTCAGTATTTCTGGAACCTTTAAAGAGACACTGCATTAACCCACAAACTTGACTATCGGCTAGAGTCATCACAAGCAGCCAAAATCTCTCTCTCTCTCTTTCTCTCTGACCTTGGCTCTATCTATAGACATTCAACGTATGAAGATATCTGAAGATTAATATTATTGCCATTATTGGTTTCACTGAACTTGTATTATGTTGTAGAACAGGTCTCTTTTAGCAGAATAAAATAAATCATGCATCCATTTACTATCATTTTAAACACACTTTGGTAAAGAAAGACATAAAACAATGAGCATCCCATGGTGTGATGTACATTTGAGTACATTAAAATACTTCTCCTTGGGGTTTTATTATTGATATAAAGGTTTCTTTTGCAACATTTTTATCATTTTGTATCATTTTCCAACACTACATTATCTCCCCAGGCATTAGCTATCCAGTATTTCCAATGCATCATCTCATGCCTGGAGATACCCCAAAATATGTTTCATTACAATGATTTGATCCTTCATTTTTATTATGCCTGAGCATGCATGATGTCTCATAAAGGTGGGTTTCAGTAACAGGGTTTTCACCATTTGCATCACCTCCAAACAAAAGAAGTAGGTTTTCAGTCTAGGCTTCACATTATGTATAAAAAACAGAAATAGACTTTTGTTTCATTTTGTTTTCTTTTAATACAATCCTGTACTGATACACATCAAATGGCATCAATGGTTGATGCTTCAGGACTGGGTATGTTGTGAATGTTAATATTTATGTTAAAATTAAGATCAGATCATGAATTTTTCAGGTGCTCTTGTAAAATATAGGGCAATTTATAATAACTATAACAATAGTATTCATTTTCAGATGTCTCCTTTAATTTTTCACAGTAACATGTCCAGCTTGGCCTACCCTCCTTGGACCAGTGAACTAGCTGGGCATGTCTTTCTCACAGCACTGGTAGAAGCACAAGAAGGCACACTTCTTACATAAGCACATTTCAAGCATTGATCAAAGAAGTCCTTCACCGTCCAGTTCATTCTCCCAAGGCTAACTAATGAAGAATTATACTCCTCCAAGAAAAGTTAGGGGAGAGTGAATTGAATATCGTTAAACAATAATCTAATCAAGAGGAGGGGAAATATATATTTCAGTTGAGCCAGGATTGTAGCTCAATGAAAGGGGCAAACAGGAAAAGGACTGTAAGATTACGGTATTTAGAAGGGAATACAAATAGAACCCAGGGATGGTGTATGATAAGGTGGGAGGAGGTTTTTTTAAGAAGGTGCCAAGTATTATTTTCGGGAATATAAATTCAATAACTTGATG
The DNA here is from genome assembly GCF_048773025.1 of Camelus bactrianus. Taxonomy (NCBI): domain Eukaryota; kingdom Metazoa; phylum Chordata; class Mammalia; order Artiodactyla; family Camelidae; genus Camelus; species Camelus bactrianus. The sequence goes on along the minus strand of NC_133543.1, from coordinate 83,146,739 downwards.
CTTAGTGTGGCTATCCATAGAGATAGTAAACAGTGGAAGAGTTGAGGGTGGTTTCGTGGTGGTAGTAGGGGTTATAAATAACTGTCATCATCATTATTACTGTTATTAGCGGTTTGGAAGGTTGAAGGGAGTATACAGCCTTCAGCACTATATTCCTCATATTTGGGTGTAAGTCTACTTAAGGACCCTGAAGTCACTCAGCTAAGTCCATGGCTATCTGCATGTTTTCTTCTATGAAACAGCTCCTATAATATCATCCATCAAGACATCCCTCCCATCTTGATAATGCCATGGATACTCAACAGTAAAAATCACTGCATCTATTCACTGGTCTGTGCAGAAATTACCTTAGGTCCCACCTCTGACTTCTGTTTTGAACTTGTATGTGTGTGTGTGCATGTATCTACGCATAAACACGTGTATGCTTTGAGTGAATTTTCCAAGTTTCTGCCCTATGGACTTTATATGTTTTTTACTCTTATTATCTAATTAACCATTTACAGACCAGTAAACTGGCTTGATGTGAAATACAGATTTTAATTGTCACAGATATGCCACTTTTAATATTTCTGGTTCATCAATTGCAGCCATGAAGAAGGCATCATGGCAGCTACCATACTAAACCTGAGCATTCACAGACTCCACTCCATGCTGGCCTCAGCACCCTCAGCCCCTAGCTGTCCAGGAGACAGGATTGAAAAGAAATTTTATACAGATTCCTATGTATTATTTCCCAAATGTGCCAAAATGATTGCTATTTAAGTAGGACAAAATCCTGAAACATTAAATAGTTTGGATTCCATTTTGGTATTCTTTTTTAAATACAGAATACTTCTACTCTGACAGTCGTGACAATAAACTCTGCCTAGAAATTAAAATGAGGCTTAAAAACTGGATTAAGAAAAAAAAAGCTTACTTCCACTTAAAATGTTTTTACTACTGAAGTGGTTAAGTTACATTTCGATCTACTAATGAGCAGCACCACTTAGCTCGGTACCAGCAAAGTGCATCTAGATAAAACATGCAGAAACACACACACACGCACACATACGATTTCGGTTAAATTATTTAACATTTTCAGCACAGCTGCACTATGTATTTATTAATCGCCTGTAAAATCAGCAAAATATGTTCAGTAAGTGCCAGCTTGGCATATATTGTACATAATCACACATTTGAGCCACATAGTTGTTTATGTCATTTTATAATCATACTAATAATTACCAGACAACTAAATTATTCAGCAAACTATAAATGCTACGTTTAATTACTTTATTATTTTTGTGTGTTGCCATGGAAATCAAATTGCTACCTCAATCCACAAATTCAGTTCTTTTATAATTTCCATCTTTATCAATATGAATGTGGAATGAATTAACTAAGATGAGAAGCAGATGCAAATAAGTTAGTATTTCCTTGATATGTTTTCTATTCACATAGCTTCTATATGAAGCTGTGAAAATTTATAAGGTTTTCTCTAACATCCTCAAAGCATTCCTGAGCTCTGAAAATTAAAGGGAGAGAAATAAAATAAATCTTTATAAGATACAATTTCCACCTTCTGTCAGGAACTAACTGATTAGAAAACTCTTTACAGGTTAAACCAACCATTACATTTTTATAGTTCTGTGTATTTCCAAACATAAAGAATAAAGCTTTCTTACTATAAACTATTCCCATACAGTAAACACTAGCATGGTCCACAGCAGCAGTCTATATAACAATTTATCATATATCTAGTTTTGTTTTTCTACAGTATCTTTTTTATAGGTCTGCAAATTTCCCTCAGAATATTCCTGCATCTAAAATCACTTACAACTTAAAACTATCTTGTGATAAACACTGAATATGTGCCAATCCTTCCCATAAAGCACCTGGCATCCATCTCACAACATTCTGAGTATAAAAAAACTTGGGTCATCAAAACAAGTTACTCTGCTTGTAGGTAACAGGTATTGAAAATATCCGAAGATACACTCAGAACCTTAACATCACCGGATGATTCTAGGTGTATTGAAAACTTAAAAACTATATTACAATTTATTAAAATTTTGGGACTTTATACATAGAATTCTAACATGTCAGTGCTCTTCATGGGTGACAGAAAACACCAAGCCTTTTGGGCTTATCTGTCTACTATATACACGGGGAGACATTCATGCTAAAATGCCCCAGTCCATCATTGGCTTATTTATGAATGGGGCAAGCCTAAGAGACCAGAGATGTCCAAACTTTGGACAGGGTTAGATATACATACATGCTATTCATTAATTCATCATAAATATTAATTTATCTAATTGTTGATAAAACATTAATTTTGAAGATACTTGAAAAACTAATGATACATTTTTTAGAGATTGTCGAGTACTTTTACAGATATTTCTCCAAAAAAATAACTGAATAGTCAGATAATAATACAGTGGGCTAAAATTTCAACAAATACTGGGAAAAGGGTATAAGTGAATTTAGGAAACCATAGTAGGAGATGGAATGTTATTAATGCCATGATATAAACATAATATAAAGTACTATAAAAATTCAAAAAAGAAAAAAAAATCAAATTCTTTCAAATTCCTGGGGAGGCAAAATTTTTCTACATAAAATTGAGAGCCTTATATAAGAAGAATGCAATCAAATATCAAAACATGTACCCAGATCATACAAGGCAACATTCAATCTTGCCTGGGTTATTCATAAATTCTCCCATCTGATTTTACTGCTTCTAGTCAGCCCCTTTCCAAACCAAACTCTGTGCGGATGTTAGAGACCTTTTCCTAGAGCACAAATTATATACAAGACCACTTCAGTACATAAAATTCATCTAGTGGTCTAAATTTTCTCTAGAATTCACTCTAATAGTGTTACTATGATACACAATTCAAAATTGTGCCCTTGCTTAATTCTCTCATTTCCTATCTTGGCATTTTCTCTTTATACTCTATACACTTGGCATACTGAATTTTTGCTTAGTTCTCAAATATATCATGTTTAATTTAGCTTCTGGATCTTTGTCTATGTAACCCTTCCTTTCTAAAAATATATTTTGCTCCCTCTTTCCCTAGAAAATACATAGAAAGGCCTCTAGCATCTAATTAGGTGTCACTTCTTAAGAAAATATTTCCTAGTACTCAAAAATTGTATTAGGTTCCTTTCCTATATCCTCATTGAGTACCTATGCTTCACCCAGAATTACATACACAATACTGAATTTTCTTTCTCCTTTTAGTTTTCTGTTTTCTCTGTTAAACTATAATATCTTGAAGGGCTTGCAATTCTCAGCTCTGGAATGAAATTTCTCAGAATTAGGTATTAAGCAAATAAATAGTATTACTTCTTATTTTAATAAATATTAAAATAAAATAAAAATTAACACTTCTTCCACTAAAGACACTCAAGTCTAAAATCTGAAACTTGAAAGAAAAGGAAATTCTTAATGTAAATATCATCCTCCAGCATTTATGAACCATTATGCACCCTCAATTATTTGATCCATGAATAAGGCTAAAATATGGAGGGAAATGTTAGACAGTGTAGATTACAATTAATTTGTACCTAATCAATATATATAGAAATCAATATAATCAAATATATAAACAATTGTTCATAAGACAATGGGTATTAAAATCAAGAATCAAGAGATTTATAATAGTCTTCCTTATTTTTTTTCTTCAATTAAGACTTTTTTTTTTCTCAGAGAGCAATTTGAAATTCACAGCAAAATTGGGGAAAAGGTACAGAAAGTTTCCATATACCGTCTGTCCCCACACAGGCATAGCATCCCTAGTATCAACATCCCCCACAGGAGTGGTACATTGGTTACAAGTAATGAACCTACATCAACACACCATAATCATCCAAAGTCCATAGTTTACATTATAGTTCATTCTTGGTGTTTTACATTCTGCGAGTCTGGACAGATATATGATACGTATTCATCATTATAATATCATACAGATTATTTTCACTGCCCTAAAAATCCTATTCATCCTTTCACCCCATGCCCTGCAAACCCTGGCAAGCACTGATCTTTTCACTTTCTCCATAGTTTTGTCTTTTCAAGAGTGTCAAATAGTTGGGATCATACAATATGTGGGCTTTTCATATTGGCTTTCTTTCATTTAGCAATAATTTATTTTTAGTGCTGAATAATGTTCACTGTCTGAATGAACCACAGTCTTTATTTTTATATTTAGGTTGAATTAGGAAAAGACAAGCAAATTAGCAAGGAAATAAGATATCAAACCACTGTGACATAGACAAAAGAGTTCCAGTCATTTATTTTACCAATAAAAAGATGAGTTTAAAATTATGTAATACCATTAAAAGCGATACATTATGGTAATGCTGACTACATTTTTTATTCACATATTATACTTAATAAATTACTTTATTTACTTTATTTAGTTACTCATCCTAACTTTTCCCCTGCCAACTTTTCCTCTTTTCAGATACCACCTTTTTCATTGTTTGCTAAAAAATCCAACAAACTGCCAAAGTGTCCCTGGAGGCTTCTCTGCAGTGTGATGAGAAAGCTACTCTCTCAGCCAGCACTGGAACTTTGATATTGATGTGTCTCTCCAGGTGCTGTGGCGAAGATAAATTACTAGTTGTCATTTTTTAAAAGTGCCTTTTAGCTCTTCAGACTATAGTAAATGAATAAAATGACTTAAAATAGTAATAAATTGGGGTTTATCATTAATGCCATCCCTGCAGTGGCATGTCAATATCAAAGGGCACACTAGCAAAGAAAACCACTAATACTAAACTTCAAGCTGAGATACAGATGATATTCGTGCATCTTGCCTAACAACTGAGGGGGGAAAAAACCAAGCATCATGAAGGGAATAACAAGTGATCAGCAGGAAAATTAAGGACAGAAAGGGAACACACGGAGATTTAGGAAAAGGCAAATTCTATGTTTAAATTCAGAATTAGCCCAGAGAGCCCTTTTCTAGTACAGTTGACAATTCAGGCGCTTAGATCAGAATAAAAGGTCTCAGTATAAATTCCAGCTGTGTAAATTTCCACCTGTTGAAAAGTTAGTTCTCAATAAACACTGCTGTCATCTTTAGTTCAGGTAAGTCTGGAATTCCACTGTAGATCTATCTAGCTAAAAGATTGGTAGTCTTCTTGGAATGAGGCCATCCTAGATGTATTAAAGTAGGAAAGTTTAGGTGTAATCTGGTGACCTATGCTGAATCCCTAAAAACTAAGATACATGGCCATATGTCTGATTCTTGAGCAAAAGGAGCTGCAAACAGAAATAGAAAAGGATGCTTCACTAAAAATTCTAATGTCAGAGGTATAAGGAAACACTTCTTGGGGTCTAATGTTAAACAAGTGAAGTGAGAAAGAATTATTCTCATTTTAGTGGGAGTACTACATAAATCTTGTATGTCAAGAGCACCAGAATACAGAGCGCAAAACTTATATGCATTGGAGAGATGCAGCAAGTTCTATGGAGAAACTTAGGGCACCTGAGTTTCTCTTTATGGTATGAGACAATATTGATGCAGATAACTAACATTATGCACACCAGGCAATTAATAGGGTTTAATGTATGTGGAAGTGCCTGGCACATAGTAAAGCTCAGTAAATACCATCATTATATTTTTATTCTTCTACCTACATACAATTTCATTAGTTTTCTTAACTTCAAACACCATCTGAAACCTTACGATTTAGGACCGAGTTTGCAGGTGAAATTAACAGGATTTGCTTGGATTGGCTATGGAGGTTGGTGAATAAAGAGAAAAGTCAAAGATTACTCTAAGGTGTTTTGCCCGGCCAAAGGAAGGATGAAATAGTCATTTACTGAAATGGGAAAAAAAAAGTGGAATTGGGAGCAAGATCTCTGATTGAAATATATTGTTCAATCCAGTATTATAAAGTCAAGCTGAATCTGGAGTCCAAAAATAGTAGTCAGTGCTAGTAAATAAATTTAAAACTCATCAAGTATGAGAATTAAATCAATGAAGGGTATGTTGATAAAAAATGAGAAGAGCTCCCAAAGTCTGAGTCCTCGGACACACGAAGGTTTAGAGATCTGAGAGGTAGAAGAAATCAGCAAAAGTGGACAATGGTCACAATGGTGTAAAAAAAAAATCCTTCTCTTAATTTGTTATATTTAGTGAATTTCCATCTGATTCTTCTGTGTTGCTCTGGGAGACTGTTTTTACTTCATCAAAGAATAAACAACATTATTATCCACTGAGTTACACAAAATAGGTCAACAATATATCTGAAGGAGTAGATTTGTCCTTAATGTTTAATTTTTACACATTTTAATTTATTGTTAGCAGTTTGCCTTTAATAAGCTACATTCTACGTATCAGAAAGATTATTTAATAAAGTTTTAAATTATAAGTAATGTGTATAATTTGCATATATATGTAAATATATACCAGATCTTATGGGGTATCTTAAAGGGATATCTAACAGTATTCATATTATACAAATAGACATAATGGCATAATATAATATGCATATCTATTAGTATACAACTGTAAGCTAGTTTTACAATATACGGTACAAAAATCTGTGGACTTTCACTACAAAACTATGTGGGAGACAGGTGTTAGTTATACTTTATTCTCCTCTTCCCTACCTCACTAGCTTCAAAAGAGATTTTTTACTTTGTCAGTTTGAATATTATTGTGTTTTAACCCCTTTATACTTGGCTAAATAATGGTGAGTAGATCACTTTTGTTATTGAGAACCTGAAAATTCTGCTTATGATATCTTTATTGTTTCAAGTTTGGAGCATTAAATTATTTGTACATGCAAAATAAGTTGTACTTCTATGAAAAATTTCTGTTAATCGTGAAAGGTGCTAAACAAAATTATTCACACCTAGCAATATGCTTTATTCATCTTTATCATAAGAAAAAAAATTTTCCACTTTAAGTTGTAACTGAAGGTATCTTTTAGTTTGGTCAAAGTAAGCAAAATATATAAGCATGTAAGCCTCAACTTTGAATAAATTTAGGTGCTATTCCACAGGCTATACCCTTCCATCTGTATCTGCCTCAATGTAAGTACAGAGGAAACCTGTCTCTCTAACTGCTGTTTATGCTTCTGGTAGGTTTATACTGTCCCCATAGAAGATGAAATCCTAGACTATTTGGTTGTGAGCAATCAAATTTTGGGTATAAAAAGAAGAGGAAAAACATTTCAGGCCTCTTCAAGTCCAGAATAACATGATTCTCAACCAAAAATGTAGTGGTCCTTCTAGGATCAGCACTAAATAATATTCCATGGTATGAATGTACCAGTTTGTTTTATTCATTCACCAGTTGAAGAAAATCTTGGTTATTTTCAGTTTAGGACCTATATGAATAAAGTTGTTATAAGCATTCTCATGCAGGTTTTTATATGGACATAAAATTTCAAATAGCTGGGTAATACCTAGAAGAGAGATTGCTAGATCTTTTAATAAGCTATCAAACTGTCTTCCAAAGTGTCAGTAGTATTTCGCACTCCCATCAGCAATGAATACCAGTTTCTGTTGCTCTACATCCTTACTAGCAATTATTATTGTCAGCTGAGGGGAATTTTAGATGTTTTAATAGGAATGTGATGGTATCTTATTGTTATTTTAATTTGCAATTACCTAATGATAAATGACAGGGAGCCTATTTTCACATACTATTCATCATCTATGTACCTTCTTTGGTGAGATGTCTATTCAGATCTTTATCCATTTTTAAACTAAGAATTATTTAGTTTTTTACTGTTTAATTTTTAAGAGTTCTTTATTTTGGATACAAGTTTTTTATTATGTATGTTTTCACATATTTTCTCTCAGTCTGAGTTTGACCTTTCATTCTCTTAACAATGTTGTTCACAGAGCAGAAGTTCTAAATTTTAATCAAATCCAAGTTTAGAGATGATAGACCAGTAACCAGACATCCAAGCCTATTTATTTTTATGTTAATATTATATTCTGCTAAGTTTCTGAATATTTTTGATTTGTGTTAAGTTTATCATTACTCTTCTTTTGTTTTCCAGTTTTATAACCATATCATCTGAAAACAGTTTTATTACCTTTCTAATTCTTATTTTTCTAATTGATCTCTCTTGTCTGATTGTATTAACTAATAAATCCAAAACAGTGTTAAGTAGCAGAAGAGATAGGAGACATCCTTGTCTTGTTCATACACATTTTAATTACCTATTGACAATCCCCCAACTTGTTACATTATATAGTTGACAGCAATTTTTTTCTCTACTGACAAAAGTATAATAATTATTATTATTATTTTATTATTGTTATTCTCTCAAATATAGAGAGATAAATAGTTACACTATCTGGCAAACTATATCATTGTTCTACGTAAGGCACTCCTCTTGTTTTATTTATTTATTCTTTTCAAAGTCCCATTCTTTGTTCTTGTTTTTTCTCCCAAATGCAAATACTCTATACTGTATTGAATGTGTATTCCTGCATTTTATACATCCATTTAAAAATATGCCAGGATGTGCTGTGAGAATGTTTTAAATGCACATAAATTTTCTTGTGTTAAGACCACATTCTGTTTCTTTATTCATTAAGCATTGTGTTCTTAAAAGTTATTGGTACTGCTGAGTTTATACCTAGCTTGCTGTTTCTAATTTTTTAAGGATCCGTTTTCACTGTATTTTATTTATATAATCTCCACTTAGGGACATAAAGATCACTTTCACTCCTTACTTCATTATATTTGGCTTTATGTCCTTGTTTGTGATATATGTACCTAGGTATGAAATTAATGTATACAGAGCATAAATATAAATAATTTGGCAACGCACTGAAATGTTGCACATTAGAATGGCCAAAGCATATAAACTCCCACAAACAGTGAATGAACAGTCTGGTCTTCCAAAATTCTTATTACCACTTGGCACTATCTAGCTAATTTTTGCTAACCCAATGACTGTGAACAGGTATCGCTTTTTAAGGATTTTAATTTATCTAATTATTTATGAGTTTAAATCTTTATTCAGATACTTGCTAGCCACTTATGTTTTCCTTTCTGTGGATTACCTGTTTGAATCTTTGCTCAATTTTTTTATATTTCTTATCATTTGTTGATTTTTCAAGTGCTCCTTCTGAATTCTAACTATCTACTCAGTACTAGTTTAACACAGTGAAAGTGTTCTCAATTGTTTGGTTATCCATTATCTCTGTGTATTGTGTTTTTGTTAAACCAAAATCCTTAATTTGGGTGAGAACAAATCCATCTATTTTTTACCTTATTGTTGTTGCTTCTTGATTATCAATTAATTCTTATTCAATACATTTTATTTTTCTTATATGTAATATATAATGATAAATTCCCTATTGAATTATTCAGTTCATCTGGAGTTGGGTCATATTTTTATAGTAGGTAATTAAAATAATCAAGATATTTTATTTACAAATTTTATTTCCCCTATTGCAACGTATATTTTTTGTTCTTTCAGTGAAGCTCAGCAAGGTAAGTTTCCTTTACCAAAGATATGTTTCACAATGTATCCTCAAGGTCTCTGAACCGTCCTCTCACAATTCTTATCAGTGTGCAGTGTTTGGGTGAGTATCTCGGAATGACCAATTCATCATTTCTCAATTCAAGCATGACTAATCTAACTTTTATCTCATTTTTAAAATTTTAATAAATATATATATATTCATTCATGAATGAATATATATAAATTTGGTTTCCAGGATTTTTTCTTTTTCCACTTCTACCTGACAGCTTTGTGAGGCCACGATACCCAGATATTTCATCAAACAGTATTCTAAATGTTTATATGAAGATATTTTGTGGATGGTATTAACATACTTTTCCCAGTTTTTTTGAGAAATAATTGACATACATCACTGTAAAAGTTTAAGGCATACAGCCTGATGATCTAATTTCACTTACACTGTGAAATTACCATAATAGGTTCAGCTATATTCCATCATCTCATACAGATACAATAAAAATAAAAGAAAAAGATTATTTTTGTGATGAGAATTCTTAGGATTTACTCTCTTAACATCTTCTCTATATACCATACAGTAGTGTTAACTACAGTCATCACAGTGTACATTAAATTTCTCATACTTATTTATCTTACAGCTAGAAGTTTGTACCTTTCTATCAGCTTCCTCCAATTCACTCTCCCCCAACCCTCCACCTCTGGTAACCACAGTTCTGATATGTTTTTCTAAATGAGTTTGTTTTTGTTTTTTAGATTCTGTCATATTAATGAGATTTGTCTTTCTGTCTGACTTATTTCACTTAGCATAATGCCTTCAAGGTCCATCCATGTTGTCATGAATGGGAAGACTTTCTCATTTTTTACACGACTAATGGGATAAACATTTGAATCAGCAGTCTTTGAGGAAAGCAAATTGTCCTCCAGAATGTGGGTGGGCTTCATCCAATCAGTTGAAGGCCTCGAGAAAAAAATGCAGATTTCCCCCTAAAAGAAGGAAATTCTACCAGCCATCTATCTCTGTACTCAAACTGCAACTCTTTCTTGGGTCTCCAGTTTGCTGTCCTGACCTGCAGAGTTTGCATTTACCAGTCTATACAACAACATGAGCCATTCCTTAAAATAATCTCAATCAATCTTTCTCTCCCTCTTTCTATCTCTCTTTCCCTCTCTCTCATTCTGCATGTATTAGAATATGAAATAAACAACACAGACTAAAAATGAATAAGAATCAATTGAGTAGTGAATGAGAAAATATACAAACATAATTATAATTTGACCACTAAATAGGATATATTTGGTCATTTTATAAGTTTAGGAAAGCAGCAGAGAATGTGTTATTTTAAGAGCAGCATGAAAGAGGGGAAAAGAGAGCTGAGTACTCTAACAAAACAAAGGAATTCTTTTATCACATTACTTTACATATTAGTATTTACTTCTGCGTTGGTTTTGCAGCAGTTTGTCTTATGATGGGCTCTTTTTTTGCTTACGTAAGTATTTCTGAAGTTACAAAGATGTTTTGATGTTTTGACAAAAGGAAAAAAGCCTTCTTTTGACTAGAATTTCAGAGTTGTTTTACTTTAACCATTCTTTTTCTCTTGCCTCCAGAAGAAAGGCCAAAGAACATTATCTGCTATGAGACTTTCCTATCAGAAGGAAACTTAGATGCCCTAGAGGAAAACAGAGTTGATGCCATTCATTCCCTTAAGACTTATGGTGTGAATAAATGGTAAGGCTACACTAGCTATATATTTAAATTAGTCTGGGCCAATTAGTTTTAGGAGAAAAAAAAAAAGCCTTATATATATAGTGTTCTTCATCTTGCTTAATCAATGGTATTTCTGCAGAAGCGGTCACTTCTTGATGTTGGTGTTGCTTTAGCAACAGTGGGGTTAAAAAGCTAACTGGCTTGAACTGGACATAAGATGGCTGGCTGGACTGGATGAGTTTAAAGAGTTCGTAAACCATGAAATGATGTGATACTTCAGATATCTGGCACTGTGATGTGGTGGAAAGAAAAAGAAAACTGAAGTCATTCTATATTGATTCGGTGTCTGGTCTGTCATTTGCTAGTTGTATAAGCCTAACTTCCAGGAGCCTCTATCAGTTGGTAAAATGTGGGTAAACAATGCTGCTTATCTGTTGTGACTGACTGTATACTGAGAAAACAAATATAAAGTACATACTAAAAATTAGCTATATTTTTCCCTTCTATTAAATAAATGCTAACTGAAGAAGATTTTAGATACTTTTGATATTTTCAAGATACTGAAATACAATTTTTAGGACATCAAAGCACAATCACCTTACTGATTAATCAAATAATGGAAAACACACACAGTTTCTCAGTCTTCAACAACAACAACAACAACAACATTACCTTCGAGGATTATTTTTATAGTGTATTTCCACCTCCTTCCTTCTTTGTTAATAGCTCAATTTTGAAACTATCAATGGTTTCTTTATCATTATCACTTTAGGCTCTTATTACTGAATTGATGAATTCCATGTTATATAATAGGATGAATAAAGAAAAATTTTAAATATATCTCTGTATTTTATAAACTAGTCTATAAATATTTATAGATAAACTAGTTTATAAATATCTCTGGCCCTTGTTGTTTTTCAAGATTTTGCAGCTAGAGTCAAAGATTGGTTGCTGATTTATTCAGCTCCTTCAGTTTGAGGTCCAATGGTATATCTGCTTATCAACATAGCATATATCCTGATTGACAACATTGAATAATCATTGTCACACCACTTTATGGCTTTAAAAAAATGTATGTTCTGCTTAAAGTCACAAAAACTCAACTGAATAACAGATACATAGTGACCACATTACATGATACCAAAATGACTTTCTCTAGCAATATAGGAAATGTTCCTGTACATTCTTTTACAAAAACTGGTAGAGTTTTTGTATATGCAACTAAAATTTCAGCCATTGCATTTTATTTTTAATCTTCAAAGGGAATGGAACATATTAGTTGTTATGTAAGTGATCAGAATGAGCAGAAGGAATATATTGGGCTGCTTCCTGTGACAAAACTTTCAAGAAATCTTTATAAAGAATTTTTTTAACTAGCAAAAAATGAATTATTAAATGGCAGAAGGAAAGCAAAAATTAAGAGACATTTTACCATAATAATGATAATGCTATCATTTAACTTAATTCTCAGAAGAGGCACTACTGTCTATATTTTCACAGGTGAGGAAACAGACACAGAGAGACTAAGAAACTTGACGAGGGCCAATCCAACATTAACTGCTGGAGCTGGGATTCAAATCCAGTAAATCTGACTCTGGAATCCAACCTTTTAAACTCTATGCAGCCTCATGTGTGTACCACAAAACTTACACCAAAAATACATGTGAAAACATCTCCCAAACTTGTTGGCACATAATAATGTTTAGTGAATCTGAATTTAGATTTACCTTTAAGGCTCATACAAATCAAAGCTTCTTTCAGTAATATGATCTTTTACCACAGAGATTTTTATAACCAAGGTTCCTTTACAGTTTCTGAAAATAATTAGGGAAAAACTCACAGCTGGAAAGAGAAGTGGTTGAGGACGTCCACTTTCTAGTCCATGAAACCAGCTCGAAAGTCATCACTCAGGTCCCCACAACAAGAAAAGAACACAAACTGAAAATCAACAGCTCTTCTTAGATTCATCAAAGAACTGAGGTCACAGGTGCAAACTACTGCCTAGAATCCGGAAAGACAGACAAGCAGATACAGAGAATCATAGCTTATCAGGAGCAAAAACCCAGAAGTAGTCACCAGCACCTGCAGTCAGGATCACAGCTGGAGCCAGTATCAGTGGGACGACTTTAGACTGTGATGAATTGTTATAGGCTCAGGGTAGACTAGCTTCGGAGTCAAAACCTCTGAAGAGGCCCAGCATTAGGGGCCCCCCACATCCTTGTGAGTTTCACCTTCAGGAGGCTGATTGCTGTCACCATAAAAGCTAAAAAAAAGTCTGTTTGTACTTCAGGCAGGTGGAGGGGAAAAAGTAACCATATGAAATACACTCAGAGCTCTCCATTCCCTCCTTAAGGGAACCTATTGTACCAGAGCTTAAACCTACTGGCAGTTTACCAATGATTAACCAATCTGGGGAAGAGAACTACCCAACTCAGCCCCTCTCTAGCCTTCAACATGCAGAAAGAGAAATACCCAACTCAGGTATATTTAAAGACCGATACCCAATAGGAGGACTATAAAAAGCTTGACCTCCCTCTACATCTGAACAGCAGTAACAACATCAAAAGGGCTGCCGTATAATAGCAAAGGATTGCAGCTATAAGAACTGCAAGGCTCAGACTCTATTTAAGGAATCTCTACAAAAACTCAACAACAGAAGGGTCAGAACGGGGACACTGGAAGCAACGTGGCTCTGCTGGCAAAGTTGCAGCATCCAATAAACATGGCCCAACTCCTGCCAGATGAAAATAAGCCTCACACTAAAAGCCTATTTACTTTGGTTACTTTTACCTGATATACAGTTTTAAAAATTAATTATTTAAGTAGACATTAATTAAACTACATTAATAATCATTGTAATGCAAATGGCCTAAATATGCCAATTAAAAGATACATACTGCCAAAGTAGATTAAGAAAAACAAGACCCAGCTATAGTTACCTACAGGAAAGATAAGTGGTGAGGTCAAGATTCTTGTCTGTCAAGGAAAAATTATTAATCCCTCTTAAGACCAACTTCTTCCCTCATAAATTATTTCAGTGAGTCTATGTCTAGTATATCTCTTAAAATATGTTGTTTTGCAAATAACAGAAACCCAGCTGAAACTAATTTAAACAGGACAATTGACATTCCAGATCATGGAAATTAATTCATCCAAAACCTCAGGTCTTGGCTCAACCTAGAGCCCAAATTCTATCACCAGAAGCTCATTTCTGTTTCTCCACGACATTTCCTCTACGTGATTTTATTCTCAGATGGGTTTCAAAAGGGCTGTTACAAGTGCCCAGGTTCAAAAATATGAAAACGAATATATGCATGACTGGGACATTATGCTGTACACCAGAAGTTGACACATTGTAACTGATGGTACTTAAAAAAAAAAAACCAAAAAAACAAGAAGTGCCCAGGTTCAAAGCCAACTCAAAACAATGAGATTCTTTCCCCACCATTTGGAGCAAAACTCATTTTGTTTCATTGTTCTAATGGGTTTGGTGGCTGTCCTTAAACCCACCACAGTAGCCTGAACAATATGACATGCTGTGGGGATTGGATCTATGTGGAGTAAACGCCACTGGAAACGTGCAACAAGAGAAAAGAATGTGTAATCTGCTTCAGGGAAATCAGGTACCTTTACCAGGAAAAAAAAACAGCGTTTGAAAACAGATGTCTACTACATGTAGTTGAACTAAAACATCAGGTACTTTTTTCTACGTTGTACTCAAATAATTTGCTCATGGTTCCTTTCTACATGGTTTCTCATATGTTGCTGGAAAATTGAACTAATTTAAATTGTTATGCTGAGATGGGCTGAGACCTGGGACCCTTTACCTGAGTGCTTGCACTTGCACCTGGACAAATGTCTCCTCCTCTCCTCCAGCAACAGAATACAAAGAAACAATAAGGGGCTGAAAATAACTACATACATATGCAGTCAGGCCAATTATAAACAATAAGATACAGAAAGGCCACCAAGTAACTGCCACTTCTGAGGTGCCAGGAGCAAAAGGCGGGGTACTGCCATGATCCCTGCACACAGCACCACGAAGGGTGGTGGGCAGACCATCTAAGCCACACTCAACCCCACCAACCCACCAGCCCCTACCCTGACCCCATTTAAGGAACCTGTGCTCTGAGAGTGAGCAAGGTCACCTGTTTCTTGGTTTCCCTCCCTTGTGCTATGGCACAAGTCCACATAAAGCTGTGCCTGAATTTCTCGTCTTAAGAATTTCTATTGATTAAAGAGTCCAAGGCCCCAGGTTGGTATCAATACTGAACTGAAAGAACATAAATTGAAATGAATTGAAGAGATGAATATGAATAATGAAGAGAGGCTCCTCCCAACTGCATGATTTTGTAAGGTAGAAAAGATTACAGGAATAAACTGGCCTTTCATTCTATTTCTGAGTGCAAAATGAGTAATAGTTTAAACAAGAACAAATGGTAATCCTCTAAAGTATGAAAGTGTTTTCTCCTAGTGTATCTGATTTTCAAGTTGATGGAGTTTCTGTTTATTAGTTTTTGAGCTTTTTGTCAGAATGCTGCCACATTCTGCTGTGGAAGGTCTATATAATAATAATAATAAATCTTTTACAAAGAAAATATGTGGAAGAACAATTATACTCTCTTCAGAAACATCTCTTTGCATTTTTAAGATGAGATTCACATCAGGTTTACCCTCTTCTCCATTCAGACCTGCCCTTTTCATATTGAGAGATTACATCAGATAGGTTACTACACTTCAAGGATGACTAATTAAAATTTTACAGAAAGCAAGAAAATAGGAAGAGAGAGAAAGAGAGAAAAGAAATGAAGGATAAACATATATTTTGTCATCTGCATTTTTCTAATCAAATTAGTCACCTTCATGCAAGGCCTTCCCTTGTTCCTAAAATGAAGCATAAGCAAACTTTCCATATTGGACATTAAGTCACATGATGCGGGAAGACATTCGTAACACTAAACACACCAAAGGAGCACTCTGAATCAGAATAAGAACCAAATGTATTTTAAAAAAAACAAAAAAACAACTATCTTTCCTAAAGACTGAATTTCCTAAACATTTTAAGTCTCAAAAAAAATTAGCAATTTACTTTCAAACAGCCATGTTACCAAAACTTAAAAGTTAACCACATCCACATCCATAACATGGAAACACTGTAGGAAGAGTTATTAGCAAAGTCAGAAATAAATGGTAATTATACTCTAATTTTCATTTATAATTTTGCTTATTATGAAGTATTCTTAATTTATTAATAACATTCTCAAATATTATTTAATGGATTGTATAACTGTATTTCTGATGAAATTCCCAGCTATGGTTAATTCCATAATATTGGTTTTAAGGAACCTAACTGAACTCAAGTAACAATTATATTTCACAACAGAACTATAAAATAGCACGAACACTATTTTATTTTATTTTTCTTGCTAGTTTCCAAAAAAGTTCTATCTTCAGCTAAAATTTATGTTTTAGAAATTTACATTTTGATCATCATAATTACACAATCAATGAGTAGGCACTTGAAATTTACCTATGTTCCACAAAGACCCCAAGCAGCTGCAATATAGATTAAAAGGTAGAGCTTTCAGGCCTGGCTGTGGGGTGGTCACAGGATGCCATCGTTAGCTGTTGTGTAGAGGCCACAGTGTGGCTCCTGCATTTGCTCCTCTCACACTTCCTCTCCCTCTAACCGGCCTGACTTCTCACCTTTGCTTTCCCTGGAGGGAAAACCAGATTAGGACAACTGCCTAGTCCATTCAGGCTGCTATAACAAACATACCATAAACTGGGTGGCTTAAACAATAAATAGTTCCCACAGTCTGGCAAATGGGGAGTCCAAACCATCAGCAAATTCTGTGTCTGGTGAGGACCTGTGTTCTGACTCACAGACAGCTGTCTTTTTGCTATGTCCTCACATGGCAGAAGAGATGAGAGAACGTACAGTCTTATTTTATAAGGCTACCATTCCATTCATGAGTGTTCCACTCTCGTGACTTAATCACCTCCCCAAGACTCCACTTCCTAATATCATTACATTGAGAGTTAGGATTTCAACAAAGGAATTTGTGGGGTGGTTCACAAACATAAAACCCATAACAGTAGCCAATGACTGTCTAGTTTGCATGTCAGACGTTATTCATCATGTGCAGAGGAGATGGAGTCCTGCTACAGTAACATGGCTTCAGGGAGTTAATTCTGCTAGAGGATGAACAGAGCACTCAAAGAAAAGTGGACATACCAATAATCTAATATCTTACTACAGCTTATGCAAGAACAAGATATAAAGCCCATGAGTTAAGCCATATCAGAAAAACCACTAATATAATCTCTTACTATTTAGTGGATTTAACAGAATTTCAGGGAAAAATCATAAGCATCACTCCATAAATATTTTTTAGTAGAATATCAGTATCTCACAATTTGTTAAAATATATTCCAAGATAGAAATATTCTGTAGTCAAGCATCTGTATACCTATTTATAAAAGAGAGCCATGAAATAGAAAGTAATAGCAACCAATTAAATGTTAAAACCTCAGCATTTGACAAATGTAATTGATCACAGAAATTACTTTTTCAGATCACCTATTAAAATCTCAATTGATATTAATGTTTCATGGCACATAGTTTGAGATACTCTAAATTTTTTTTAAATATAGGTGTGTTTTCACTAATAACTCTGCCCACCAGCTTTGCAAGATATTTCTGCAAAGGGTGCCTAATGTTTTCATGGAAAACAGCACAGGCTTCATAAAGAAACATGGCTGTACAATTGACTTCTTATATAATTTTAGACCAGTATCAAACTTTGACAGACCTAATTCATCCACCTGTTAACTGGAAGTTTGTGGACTTCTAAGTGAAGATGTTATCTAGCTAATCACACACAATTAAAAGACTAAACAAAAGTAAACTGAAAGAATGTAAAATTGCATTTGGTCATCTTATTTTTATATAAAACAAACTTTCTACTTTATAAAATGAGGGTATTCAACTGAATAATTTCTGGTATCTTTCCAGAGCCAAGAAAAAAGAAACAAAATACAACAAACACTTGTTGATTTTTAAAAAAATATTTAATGCTTAAAAAAATAGAGAGCTGCTCATTCATCTAATGTGTGATTAAGTTGTAAATTATATTTCTTTCTTCAAGTCTTTTTAGAACTGTGCCATTTACCACTGAAAATATACTGAATTTCCTCAAGTTTAAGACATCATCAAATGTGAGAAACACCTTTGTTTTATGTACCATGAATAAAAGAAAAAACCTAGTTAAACTACATCGTATCATTAAATGAAAGATGCATACCTACTTCAGAGATGCTGAAATGTGGGGGGAAATGTGCTCCTTAGAATCAATGGGATATATGTATTTGGAGAAAGAAAAATTAAAATAACTTTCTTTGAACTTTGTAACACTCCGTCCAACACATTTTTTATAAAGGTACTTTCTCAAAGAGTCATTACAATATTCTGAAAAGCAGTCCTTTAAGAAGGTCAAATACTCCTGATATCAACCTTGAAACATTTATGTTCAGCTGAGACTCCCAGAGTCCATCATTTAGGAAGGGAAAAGTGAACCAATCCCATTTAAAATATATCTA
Organism: Camelus bactrianus; assembly: GCF_048773025.1. Lineage (NCBI taxonomy): Eukaryota > Metazoa > Chordata > Mammalia > Artiodactyla > Camelidae > Camelus > Camelus bactrianus. Next base: position 83,127,985 of record NC_133543.1, on the reverse strand, counting down.
ATTCCTAAAATTTTTGAAGATTAGTGGCTCCTATTGTGCCAGGTAAAACTATAAATACAGTTCTTCAAAATAACAATTGTTATAATAAAAAGGCTTCCTTTATACCCATACTTAGCACTGAGAAAATTGGAAATTGAAACTTTTACCTGTGTTGATCAAGGAACCTGATAACAATTAGCTACAATGATCTCATAAAACCTCTCTTTAAAGGAAATAGCAAATTAATTTAAATAACTGTAGATGCACAGAAATTTATAGAGTTGGCAGCAACTAAAGTTTCTTAATCTGATCTCATCACAAAATCTACATTATATCATTATTCAAGGATTAAAACCACCCAACCCTTCCCATAGCAACTAAAATAACATTGCAAAGCCTTACCATGGACTGTGAGGTGCTATGTGCTCTGGCCGCTGCAGGGCTCTCTGACTGGGCTCTCACCTCTTCCTCTTGCTCATTCATCCTCAGCCACAGTGACCCTCTATGACTTAATCAAGTTCATTGATCAACATGGGCATAAGTTTCAATTTTCAAAGCACTAGGTATAGGTACAATCAATTAATCTTTGTTCCTGTTGTTTTCTGCACAAGAAGTAATTTTATTCCAGAACTTGACCTGTTTTATCTTTTTTTTTTTTTTTTTTTTTTTGTATCTGAGTAATCTGCTCCATTGATTTGGCCTTCTAGAAGTTTTCACCAAATGCCATAGTTAGCGTCTCCCCATTTCCAGTAACTCCTAACTCTACTGCCCTATTTTATTTCCTTCATGTAGTTCCACCTCTCTGAAATTATACAATGAGCCCCAATGAAAGGGTAGGTCTTTCTTTATTATTCGGTATTCTTTCATAGCATCTAAAATTGTGTGGCACTTCACTAATGGGTGATGATTAAACAGGCTTGGGTCACTGAGGAGGACTCACAAGAACCAAAATGGCAGTGCTTACAAACCTGAAGTTATCTATCAGAAAAGAAAACAATACAGCAACGCATCAAAGCCAAGGTACACGTCACAGCAAAGGCTGTCTCAGGGAGGTCTGCAAAGGCCAGGGGAGCACCACTGCCCTCGCTCTGTAAGGGCTGTATGTACACAGTACTTTCCTTCAGATCAGGAACCACCAATTGTGCAGAGTATACCTCGGAACCAGGATGCCCAAAATAGAGATTCTGCTGGGGCTTCTCAGGGTGCTTCATAGAGACCATGGGCAAACTATGCATTTCATTGCCGTCAATAAACAATGCTGATAAGCTAGTACAAACTGGCTCAAAAATCCTGGGATCCATAGTAACAAACCAACACTGTTATCAGTACATTTCATTTCATTCCTAGGGATAGTGTCATGCAGGGGCATTCTTATTTCAGTGGAACAGTTCTGGCTAATTTCAAATCTGTTGGAATTAACTTTACCAGCAGAGGAACATATTAGAATATGGTGGGGGGGTGTGTGTATGTGTGTGCATGTATGTGCATTGAATGAATTAATAAATCCTGTTTTTTAATTTCTATTTTTATACAGTTTTAAAAGTTACTTTCCATTTACAGTTATTACAAAATATTGGCTATTTCCCCCATATTGTATAGTTCATCCTTGAGCCTATCTTATACCCAATAGTTTATACTTCTTACTCTCCCAACCCTATATCGCTCTTCCTCCCTCCCCACTGGTAACCACTAGTTTGTAGTTTGAGTCTGCTTCTTTTTTGTTATATTCACTAGTTTGTTGAATTTTTTAGATTCCACATGTAAGTGATATCATACAGTATTTGTCTTTCTGTCTGATTTATTTCACTTCTCATAAGGCTCTCCAAGTCCATCTATGTTGCTGTAAATGCCAATATTTCATTCTTTTTTATGCTGAGTAGTATTCAAGTATTCATTTGTTGATGGATACAAGTTATTTCCATATCTTGGGAATTGTAAATAATGCTGCTATGAACACAGGTGCACATATCTTTTTGAATTATTGTTTGTTTGTTTGTTTTTCTGGATAGATACCCAGGAGTGGAATTGTTGGGTCATATGGTAGTTCTATTTTTAGGTTTTTTTTTTGAGAAACCTCCAGTTTTCCACAGTGGCAGCACCAATTTACATTCCCACTAACAGTGTATGAGTGTTTCCTTTTCTCCACATCGTCACCAACATTTGTTATTTGTTTTTTTTTTGATGATAGCCATTCCAACACATGTGAGGTGATATCTCGTTTTGTATTGATTTACATTTCTCTGATGATTAGCAATGTTTAGCATCTTTTCATGTGCCTGTTGGCCATCTGCATTTCCTCTTCGGATAAATGCCTATTCTTCTGCCTATTTTTTAGTCAGTTTTTTTTTTTATGTTTAGTTATATGAGCTATTTATGTATGTTGGATATTAATCCTACATTAATCATATCATTTGCAAATGTTTTGTCCCATTCAGTGGGTAATCCTTCCATTTGTAGATAGTTTTCTTTGCTGTGCAAAAACTTTTAAGTTTAATTAGGTCCCATTTGTTCATTTTTGCATTTACTTTCAATACTTTATGAGATGGATCCCAAAAAATATTGCTGCAATTTATGTCAAATAATACTCTGCTTATGTTTTCCTCTAGGAATTTTATAGTATCCAGCCTTACATTTTGGTATTTAATCCATTTTGAGTTTATTTTGTATATGGTGCTAGAGAATGTTCTAATTTCATTCTTTTACGTGTAGCTGTCTAGTTTTCCCAGCACTGCTTATTGAAGAGATTACTTTTTCTTTATTGTATATTCATACATCTTCTGTCATAGATTAATTGACCAAAAGTGTGTAGAATTATTTCTGGGCTCTCTCTCCTGTTCCATTGATCCATGTGTCTATTTTTGTGCCACTACCATACTGTTTTGATCAATGTAGCTTTGTACTATAGCCTGAAGTCAGGGAGTATGATTACTCCAGCTCTGTTCTTTCTCAAGATTGTTTTGGCTATTCAAGGCCTTCTTTTGTTTCCATATAAATTTTAAAATTATTTGTTCTAGTTCTGTGAAAAATGCCAATGGTATTTTGATAGGGATTGCATTGAATCTGTAGATTGCCTTGGATAGTATGGTCATTTTAACAATATTGATTCTTCCAACCCAAGAACATCTTTTCATCTGTTTGTGTCATCTTCAGTTTCTTTCATCAGCATCTTACATTTTTTGGAGTACAGGTCTTCTGCCTCCCAAGGTAGGTTTATTCCTAGGTTTTGTTTGTTTGTTTGTTTGTTTGTTTGTTTGTTTGTTTTGATGTGATGGCAAATGGAAGAGTTTCCTTAATTTCTCTTTCTGATAGTTCATTGTTAGTTTATTGAAATACAACAGATTTCAGTATATTAATTTTGTGTCCTGCAACTTTATAGGATATTGTAATAAATGAATTAATAAATCTCTACTTCAACTTTTTCTTAAGATTTGAAATTTTTATCTTAATTATCTCTACATAGAAAATAGACTTGACTATATTTCATTCTGGTGACAGAGGTGACTGACTGTCCACCAATATTGGTGCTTCTGCTTCCATAGCACAGAGTACTTGTTGGGAAGTAGTTGCCCAGCCTAGGACTACATTTCCAAACCCTCACCAAGGAATATGAGAAAAAGTGATTTGTGTTGTTTCCGGGTTGAGGCAATTAAGAAACAGACATGGCTTCCCACTCTATTTTCCCCATGTACTTTCTGGATTCAGGAGACCTGAGAATCTAGGGCATAGTCAAATCATAAGATGGAAACTGATGCTGACCAGGAACAGCCTCATTTGCTGCTACATGTGTGAGAAATGTGCTAAGTTGCTGAAATGTTGGGATTTATTAGTTACGTTTTCTTCGCCAATACTATTCCTAATAGAGAAGGGAACCAATAAAAAGGAGACTACTAGATTACTCTCTGATGATTTTAGTTTACTTCATATAGTTGCAGAATTATAGCACATTAATTTTTCATTTAATAGCTGATATTTAAATTTCAATTCAGCAACCTGTTTTTATATAATTTACTGGGCACATGTCAAATATGCTTCTCTTGATATATTTTACTTAATTAGTAACATAATATTTTATGATTGCTATTTTCTGGTGCAGATGTGCTACATTTGATGTGTTCAAGATATTTTACAACCTAAACTGAAAGAACAGTCCCATATTTCTGTATTCATACACTGTACACTGCCTACCAGTGAAATATTTAAAAATGAATTTTTCAACTTCCAAAGCATGCTTTCACTCTGGATTTCTCCCCTCCCTAAACATAAATATTTACTCTATGTGACACATAGTTTGGAAAATGTTAATACTCTGTACTATATCTTCTTCTAAATAACACAGCACACTATTAGGTTTTGTGCAAGTTGAATAAAATTTTCAGTTGATTTGTAGAGATTTGTTTGTTACATGTTTACTATTATTGCCCTCTTTATCCATTTTTGAATTAGTTATCTACTTTGTGAAACAACCATTATTCAGTAATAATGTGTAAGGTAGCAACTACAGATAATTTATAATAATAAATTATAATAAAGTATAATTTATTATAAACAAACACCACTAGTAGGTTCTTAGTAAGGTTACTTTTATATAATTATGTTACAGTAGGTCATATTGTATAATGTAGTACCCAGCATATAGATCTAACTTTTTAAAATGAAATGATGCTTTGTGGATTATTCATCACCAAAACAATTCTTTTACTTTTAGACAACTGTTTGAAATTCTTTTAAAAAAAAATTCTTATAATCTTAGAATTATAAAGTTTTTTATGTTTCTATTTCTGCTTTATCTCTCTAAAATTAGAATGACAATTTGATGCATATAATTTAGTCACTTGAATAAAACTACTTGTTCAATATTTTATCAAAAATGAATGTAAATGTGTATGTCACAAATATTTTTGATACTCCAAAGAAGTGTTTTAGCAGAATTAAAATAATACACCTTTAAGATCCATTCCTTGTATTACTTTAGGAAGGTGTTCCTGTTTTCTCCACTTTATCCATCTCTGCCAATCCTTTCCCCAAAGGCATTCAGTAATGAGATTTGGTTAAAAATGGTAACAAAATCATTTCTGCTAAAGAAGAATAGCAATCCAATTTTTTGTACATGCATTCCAGTTTCAAAAATTATCTGTCAAAAAATTTTGAAGTGCTTATAAATTTAGTCATTACCAAATTCTGAGTGACAATGCATCAACCATATGAAAAACTAGTGTTTGTTTGTCTTGTTTTGGGTCATTTTGCTTTTGAATCACTGTACGTGCTAAACTGACTTCATCTCAAGGATCTTTTTTTTCCCAGAGACAGTGAATCTAGATACAGACAACCCTGCCTTTGGTGTTTAGTGAAATTCTTTTTCTGAACAAAATTCACAAATATGAATAAACTAGGACTATATAATACCTTAAATCAATCACAAACTTACATTGAAAACAAAGTAAAATTAGCAATGGTTAAAAGTAGATTGGATACTCAGTGGTAATTATCAAGGTTTCTATATGAATTAATTTTTGTAGTAAATAACTGCTGAGAAGAAATCTTTGAAGTATTGTTCTTATTTCGTCTGTTGTGGAAATGGTTTATTTTATCTTCCAAGTTGGTAGGGTGAATTAGTGTGATTATCTCTTTCAGAAAAGAAAAACAAAAAACAAAAGAAAACAAAAAGCCAGAATTTTTAAATGTATGATTACTGGCAAATTGTTCCAGAAATAGAATCGATGCACAACCTCCCCTGCCAACTTGAGTATGGTATTAATTAACTTTGTGGTTTAGATTTTCTTAATTGATAACTGATGTGCTCATATTGTTGCTTTTAGTTGTGGTACTTAGTAAGGCTTGAAAGAAGAATTTTTTATTAAGCACATGCAGAATAGTGAGTATCAGCAATTAAACATCAATTGCACTCACAGTCTGTACCAGCTTTGGTTCTAAATGTCAATGACCAGATTTAGACAATTTCTTTTTGGAGTCATGAGGAACAACAGTCTGCAAGGACAATGAAATGTTTTAAAATGTGAACGAATTAGCAAATGCAAATTAATTAAATTAGGGCTATTTGCCTTACATCTTTTAATCTACTATCATATTCTATTAACACGTTAAGAAATTCTGCATAAAATTAAGTACAACTGTAATTATACTACAAATCATAAATCAACAAATTATGATATTGCTTTTCTTTTGCATCACACAAATGAATCAAACTTAAAATCAAAATGGTATGCAATATGTCAGAGAAATGTCATGAATCATGTTATCCAGGCACCTCTTTTGTGGAGAGTAATATATTTTCACAAAGATCTCTCATCCTTCTCTGTTTACAGCCCATAAAATATTTGATGGCTATGATGGTTAAAGTCCTAGGATCAGATGGCAGAAAGATCCTTGAGAAGACATTTACTTTTGAAGCAATCAAACTAGATAATACTGGAAGCATCATTTAAAGAACTTTTTAAAAAATGATATATATTTTATAAAAATATTTAGAAACATATTCTTTACTATTTTCCCTCTATGAAACAAATTAAACCAGAATTTTTAAAATTGAAAATAATAAATTCATTTTTCATGATGTTTTTAATTCTTTTATTCTTCCTTTAAAAGTTAAGATACATTTTTCCATCAATATTTATCTATACTTGGCTCTAGGAAATATTTCTTTATCTTCTTCCTTCAACTTTAACAATTACCCCCCAGTCCTATTTTATAATCATAGCTACAAAAGAAAGCTATTGTTTCTTCTTCAAATCTTGGTCAACTGAATCCAGCACTTTGAGATATGACACTTTCCAGATGTTTCAGTGCTGTCTTCTTATCTTAAGGCCTTTTTCTTAAGAAGTTGATACTTTGTTTATCCTGGAAATTTTCAAATAGCCTGCCTCAGAAGTATATTATGTAGTTCTCTATTTGCTTACAATTTATCCTGTTCCTTCTTCTTGCTCTCACACATTTTTTGCATGCATATAAAGTGAAACTCTACATCTACCTTCCTGAAATTATTTTTATAAATATCTTATTTGTTCTAAATTAATACAAATAAGCTCTTTTTTGTCATATATGCTGTTTTTCCTTTAACTCTGTATACTTTAGCATTTATACGTTTTCATAATCTATCTCAGCAGTTAATATCTGAGCCTTTACATCTTGATGTTTGCTAAAGAGAACTGACTAAAATCTTGCTTTGCTCTTAATTTTCCATTCCTAAGGTCTTCTAAATGCCCTTTATACTGCATTTATATATTCTATAATGTACATTGTGTAGATTTCAAAATTATTTTTCTCAAATTTTATTTTCAACAATATATACCTATAATTACCAGAAAAAATTCTTCTACCAAATCTAAATTTTTTTAATTATATTTAAACTATTCTATTTTTGTCTTCCTAGAGGTGGAAAGTTGCAGATTAGTAACCAAATTTATGTTTTTTCAGGTCTACTCTCAAATTATCCTCTTCTTTTTCTATTTATTCACATTTTTTATACATGACTTTCAAAATATTTTCAATCGACTGCTTCCTGTTTATATTTGTGAAATTTAATGTTGGTAAAATATTTGATTAACATTCAGATTATAATGTTATTTCACCATTATACATGCATCTATCTAGAAAATTAATTCTTACGTAATAAGGATTTTTGACTTGTCTTTGTCCCTGGTTTCTGGGAGATAGTCTCTAAATCCTTGCTATTTTCCAGTTGATAGAAGTAACTTTGTTATTCATGGTGGAACCTGATGGTATATGCTAATTATGACTCATGAGGGAGCTGTAGATAGTTTATACTAAAGAGCTGATTCAGTTTTGGGACTGGTCATGACAGAAAGAGCAACCTGTGATTTAAAATGTTGGGGTTTCAAGCCATGTGATATCAACTTGACCTCCAGGGAGCAGAGGTCAGTTACATAGCCGATGACTCAATCAATCTGCCTATATAACGAAGCCCCAATAAAAACTTTGGGCATTAAAGGTCATGTGAGCTTTCTTGTTTGGCACTCCTCTGCACATTGTCGCAAACTGATATGCCAGGAGGGAGACATTTCCTGACTCCAAAGAGAGAGAACATGGAAGCTTCATGTTTGGAACCATCCCACAGCTCACTCTATGTCTCTTCTTTTGGCTGGTTCTGATTTGTATCCTTTGACTATAACAAAATTTTAATCCTGTGTACAACATTTTCCTGAGTTCTATGAGTTGTTCCAGTGAATTACGAAACCCTGAAGGGGGTAAGAGAAATCCGGAATTTGTAGCCAGCTGGTCAGAGGTGCAGGTGGCTTGGGAACCTCTGAACTAGCAGCTAGTGTCTGAGTAAGTAAAAACAATGCCCTTAATTTTTAAAGTTTGGCCTAACTCCACGTACTTGGTTACAGAAGTGATCGCACCAGTTAGATATCTGCAAATGTTCACCATCCTCAGCAGTTAAACAAATAGTGCATACATATTATTTAGATCAGAGGTTTTCAACCTCAGTATATTGACACTTTGAACTGGATAATTCTATTTCTGTGGCGGGCTGACCTGTGCTTTGCAGGGATGCTGCTAAATACTGAGTGTTTGGAGAATCAATGGTTTACATGTATCTGCCTTAAAGATAGGAAGATGCAAATTAACATGTATGAAAGTGATTTTGTATGTAACACTGTTGGGAGTCAATAAATGAATAAATATATGATGATTATACTCTTTTCTCATATAAGCATGTATTTCCAGAGAAATTTCCAACTCTATTTTTGTTGTTGTAACTTTTCTTTTTAATGGGACAGCACCTTTACTATGCCTAGAACATAGATTCTGAGGGATCTTGCGCAGGTTATTTATACATTTTATATTACTTTTGTTTTCCCTAAAGCTGTGTACTAAAATACTTATTCAGGTGTTCCAAAAGCCATCTTATGTATGTCCCCCATTTCCATAGGAAAGAAAAGACATCACAAATAACATCATTATTTCATAACTTTGTACAGTTTCTGATGCAGTAATGGAGGTTATCATTCTTCTCAATGCCTAACATACTACCTACTTTTTCTGACTGTAAACAAACAGAAGCAGTTTGTACCCAAAGTACACATGATCAAAGAAATAAGACAACTTAGATATATTTCAAGATGCATGTAAATATAATATATCATTTTAATATCACAATTTACTTAAGTCTTAAGAGCATGCAATGGTTCAAAACTAGTCAATGATCTGAATTTTTTTTTCTTAATGACTTCTTCTTGGCTAAGGCTAACTGAATAATTCCTGTAACCTGGACCTATTCAAAAAACAGTTGAAGTAAGTTACACATATACTACAGGATAAAAACTTATTAATTGGAGAAATTGTATGTAAGTGAGGAAGAAGGGTATTTTGAGGATTTTCAGGAGAAAGCCAAAGAAAGTAGCAGAACAAAGGGAGAAGAGAGGAAATAACCAACTGGATAAGAGTGTAAAAGACTAAAAATAAGAAATCCAAACATTCTTATCCAGTGACAGTAAAAAATTAACAGAAAATCAGTTAGCAATTTTGATACTGCTATATACACGTACACTGGAATTGAACAATTAAGTAAATTGATGGCGGATGGGGAAAGCCAGGTTTCTCACTGTTGGAGTTGGAATTTACAGATAAGGAAAGGGAGAGGGCTAGAATGATCCATGTGGTAATGGATTAAAGTTGGAGACAGCATGTTTAGCTTAATATATACACCTATGGTTATACAGAGACATATTTATAGATAGCTAGATATACATAGATATCTAAGATAGACACTTTTTTGTTGTTGTCAGCTGAGAGGACCTAGGAGTTTCAGCTGACAACATCTCAGTTGCATCAAGGGCACCTGTACACAGATCTTGGTTTCCAAGTCCATTATCCAATAAAAGGAACCAGGGCTTTTTGGAGAATGGCAGATTCTAGAATGGGGCAGGGGCAGGAAATATACACAATGAGCTGCCTCTGGAGCATTCTGTAGTACCAGAATGTACAAAAATGCTAAAAAGAAAGAAAGAAAGAAAAAAGAAGAAAAATAAACCACACAATAATAGGTATACGCTCTGCCGAAGGGAAACAAGAGCCAACTGAAAGAGCGCCCAGTGACCAAAAGTGGAGCAACTAGAACGAGAAAATAAATTATATTGGATTATAACCCACAGTAAAATAAATATGTTTGAGTCTATACTGATATAAATGTATTGCTGAATAAATAAATATATTGAGGAGAAAAAACAAGTCTTCCATGAAGAAGAACTACAAATAATTTATGTAGAGACTCCACCCTCAAGGAGAGGGAGCATATAATCCTCACTCTTTAAAAAATATCACCACCTGTACCCTACTCTTTCCCCCAAATATATTAGTTTGCTCTAGGTACTAACATATGCCACATATTATCCTGATTCACCATTTCTAAAAGTGGACATAGAAATAATGCTATAAAGATAGTAGCATCATGGCCCTTTTGGGCCTTATAAAGCACCTTCATTGGCATAATCACATTTAAACTTTCCAGTAGTTCTGTACACTAAGTAATATATTTACCATTTTGAAGAAAAGTGATTGAAGTTTTTAAAGGTCTCAGAGTATCTGACACAGCCATGATGAAGGACAAGTTATTCTGACTCCATGCCCAGTACCCTTTCATCATATCTTGATAAAAATCCATCACCAATATGCTTAGGCCACAATGTCTATAAGCATCAACATAGAGTGATAGTTTCTGAGAAATACGTCCCCAAGAGTGAATGAATATATGAATATATACTCCTCTATTTAAGTAAACTCAGATTGAATTAGAATCACTTACACATACTCAATGCATTCAGTTTTCTTAAATATACTTAGAGATATACAGATAAGCATACATTACATGCAGATATACATTGTTTTTATTATGCATCTGTGTATATATACATGTAGACACACATATAGGTAAAATCTTGATATTTACATAGATTGTCATTTTGAATGAAATATATATATATATTTCTCTGTTCCCCAACTGCCTTAAAATATTGTTTTAATGCTTTATGTTAAAAGATTTTCATCTGTTATTTTATTTTTATCTTCAAAATGTTATTCTTTCCATTTCGTAGATGATAGAACAGCTTCTTTAGGGGAGCTATTAGCCTATAAAACTATTTGAATGATGGTCATAAAACCAAAAACCAAAGTTTTTAGCCCAGTGTTATCTACATATATGGGGGAAACAAAGAATAAGTCATTTTAAAACAATATGTACAGACTATGTTAGCAGTTAAAAAGGCAAACATAAGAATTAGTGGTTCTTAAAAGTCTAGTAGCCTATAAATATTTAGCTTACTGCAAGCAATTTTCCACTAGAATGAATATAGACCTCAAAAGTGCAATATCACTGGTAAAAATTTTAGCTTGAACTGAGTTTACCAACATCCTCATATCCTAGGTTAGTGAAGCAACTAAAGCTGATTTTTTTTTCTTGTTTAGTGCCCAAACTAAGAAAAAAGAAAAGAAAAGAAAGGGCAACTCAATGTCAGGTATGTCAGTTTATAAATAGATACTTTACAAACTGCTGCAATACAGCCTTGTAAGCAAAATAATTGACAGCATAGTGTAATATTTCTTTTCAACATTACCTATATATACATTATTATTAATTTAAAATTTATTTTGCTAAAGATGTTCAAATATATCTTTAAATTGTATTTTATGTTTATCCAGGAAGGTCAAATCACAGTACTTTCATTTTTCCTTTTTTCTGAGACACTGAACCCACACTTCAAGAGCCTTGGCATCAGTGCCTTGATGGCATTACTGGCTGCAATAGCGTGACTTTTCTTTGAGAATTTTCTCTTATTTATACTGTAACTTCCTTACAGTTTTTCACAGAGGGAAAAAAATCAACAAGGTAAAAAAATCAGAAGCTGACAGCCTCTGTTTGTTCAAAAGAGACTGCTGAGAACATAAAAGGCCAGTATCTTTCTCATTGATTGTTTGAACAATAGCTAGACAGATTCTCAGGGTTCAATTTTCTCTTTCCCCTAAGTCCTTCAAACTGTGTCAATGCTTTGAAAAGCTTCAGGTACAGAATAATTGTTCTCCAAGTCACCCTTTCCAAGTTCAGGTGGTGTGAGGTATGAGAAGGCCTCTTAAAAATGAAATATTGGCTATAATTCATTTTGCCCTTGTGCCATCTTAAAAAATACATTATAGTAAGCTCCATTGGTAAGGAATTTTAAAAGCTTACAAGAAACCAAAATCAAGAAAAAAAAATGAGATTAAAATACGCCTTTTTCCCTCTACATCTCCTCCCCTACATTCTCTCCTACCCCAAGTGATTATAATGTTGACTATCACTCAATAGAACATGTCAGTTGGATCCTTGATATGCTTAAAAGCATTAACAAGAGATAAAGATAAAAACAGTTTGAAGCAGAATAAAGCAAACTGAAACAACTCAATTTCATTTACCCTAGGTGAAAACAAAATTAAAAGCATCAACATGTACCCACCATGAACAAACAGCAAAATGTTAAATTCAAGACTCATATATTTAAATGTTTTAATATGGAACTCAGGCTTGACTTTACAATCAGCTTCCGTTCTTATTTGGAAACCTGACCACAAGAATTATGGAATCCTATCCTTCCCTTTGTCAGCTGTGCCTTATTTTCTTGGTGGGAAATTAAGAGCTCTCCGAATAGCAGAAACATTTTAATTAGCATGTTCTGTATTTTAAATGTGCATGTTATAGCATGTTAGCAATAAAGGGATACTGAAAATTTGGCCTATTTTGAAGTGAGAAGATAAATGTCCCTCCCAGGGTTAAGAGCACTGGCAAAGGAAAAACCACAAAGGCCAGGCATTGAGTTAGATTTGAATACAAGAAAACAACAGTTCCATATGTCCCCTTGAGAGAGCCTCCACTCTGGTGTCGACTGTCATCCTGAAGAAAGACAAAAACTCCTTCTCCTATACCTCTGCGTATCACCTACATGGAAAGAGATGTGGAGCAGAAGTAAGGCTCAGACCTGGTGCCAGGATGGATGGCCTCTCTAAGAGAACATATGAATTAATCATTCTTTCCTAAAAGGAAACACATTGCCTCATAGTGGAATGCTTAGATGCTGATTGAGTACAACAGAAGGTCCCCAATTCCCCCACCTCTACCAAAGTATCTGTTAAAGAGTAGGGACAGGTACCAAGGAGGTTCCTGAATCATTTCCTGGGTGAAGCTTGCACTACTTCAGTTTCAAGTTCTTTGCTGTCGACCCTATGGGTTTGGCATATTGCTTGCAAATGTCAGGTGAGTAACCATATGTGGCCTGTCAGTAGTACCGAAGATGCCCACAAGCATGAAAAAGAGCCTGCACAGAGGAGTTCAAGATAACATCACTCTTGGGGATGATTTGTGTACCATTCTCTCTGTCCTTGAGTTCTCTCTCACAAAATATTTCTGGGCCTTCTGTTTTCTGTGTGTGACCTACACACAAATTGCAATTTTATTCTGTTACGTAATTCCAAAATCAGCTCCCACCAGGATACACGTGTCTGACAATCCCCAGGTCAATCCCAGGTGGTACTGGTGGCAGAAGCAGCTGCATCAGGGTACTAGCACTAGCAGTATTCTTGGTAGTGGTGGATATTCATTGATTTTTTATTCTATTCTATAAAATGTAATTGGTGCTTTATATTCATTGTGGTTCTTGTAACAATCTTGCAAGATAAGCATTCTTTTTAATTAATAAGGCAAATAAGCCACACCACTTTATATAATCTTTTAAAGTTTATTTTATGCACTTTAAAGAATGAAAGACCCTCACGCTTCTTACTTCATCACTTCAGCTCTCTAATGTTCTCTCATGGTGATCACTATTAACTATTCAGTATATGTGCAATCAGCTTTTTTTCCTACCTCTTCATCTCTCTATCTCTCACTAAGCATTCTTCTTTTCCATGAATTACGTCCATCAAGATATTCCCTTGAATGGTTAGATCAAAACACAACACAGTTTTTAGCATATACAGAAATCAAAACAAAGCCTAGGTTATTTAAAACGTATATCTTTCTATATTTTATAACAGTAATTTTCTTTTTCTTTCCGTGCTATGGAAAAGGCTATGCATATAGGTCTGCAACTTGCTTTTATACTTATTTGATCATGGGTGTTTCTCTAAGGCGGTTCACACAGATTGCCCTTATTTAAAGACAAAAAACATACCTACTATTTATGATGGAGATGTACTACAATTGATATAACCATTCCTCCACAGATATAGAGCTTGAGATTTCAAGCAGCACTACAATGAACATATCCCTATGAATCATTGTGTTTTTCCAGGAATATATTCCTAAGTGTTGATAAACCCTGCACAATGTTGCAGCAATCCAGATTTTTATCAGTAGTACATAAGGGAGCTCCTTTATCCAGGTTCTTGGCAATATTGCCCCTTAATTTTTTACAATTTTTCCATACTAGGTAAACTTCACCATTTGAATTTAATTTGCATTTCTTTCATTATTAGTGGTGTTGAATATTTTTCATGTGTCTTGAGCATTTGTAATTTTATAATTTCCTAAACTCCCTAGAAATAACCTGTACCTATTCTCTGTTCCTTAACTCATTATATAGTATATCATTTTATTTTGTATTTTGTATGTTTTATATATCTTTGTCATTTTTATTCACTTGTCCTGTCCTTTACTATATTAAGGTTTTTACTGATTATTCTTATTACTTCAAGTCACTAATATCCTCTGGTATATTATGGAAGAGAGGAAATGGCAGGGGAAAGATCTTTAAAATACTAGCAACCCCATTACATTGGCTAATGTGGCAGTTATTTAGAAAAAACAGATTAACAACCTCTTTACTCAGCTGGTTCATTTTTTAAAGCATACTTAAACAACACAGATGAAGCACGAGGCTTTTTTTTTTTAGCAGCCAGCATAACTGCTAATTTGCTTCCAAATTGCGTTTTCAACTTTCTTTGAATTTAGGGGAAAAAAGTGCATGTCAACAGACCAGAATTAAAAAGGTGACAAACTGTGAAGAATTAAAAGTTCTAATTTAACAGATGAGCAATTGCGAATAACAAAATCTCAGACAAACAATTCTAATGAAAGGTGACATGCTGGAGATTCTTTTTTTGTTTTGGTCCTTTTCATCAGGTAACAACAAATTAGTTTAGGAAGCCATACTAGAATGCTGTGATTGGGATAACCAGCTCATAGCCTGTGCTGTTAGCTTTGTTTTTTGTTTGTTTCCTGAAACTATACATGAAACTTCTTTTGTACTAAGTAGATATTTTCGTCACTCAGATGTATCACAAGTTGTTCAAGTCCAGACTAGTTCTTATGTATTATTGCTCTCAGATGCTATTCTTGTGGTTCCCACTTCTGAAAGTATATTTTTCTAGCGTTCAGAACTATATAGGACTGCATGGGAACATAGTGAGGAAATATAAAGTTTTTTTTTTTAATAGGACAAGAGTAATATTTTGTAACTTACCAAAAAGAACATAGATCCTGGCTTGCCTTGCAAACTCAGAGAAAGCATTAATTTAAATTGGGAAAGGGGATTAAATGTGATTAAGGAATGAAGAAAAATTGAACATGATTACGGAAATTCCTGCAATATCAAAGTGTACAGATATGGTCTTTTTAAATTTGTCAGAGAGTCTAATAAATGCTGATTAATTAAAGAGATATGTATCCACTTGTTCCTTGCACATTTATAAAGCAATAAGAGCAAAATGTTCATAACTTTAATGAGATTTGCATGCATAGCTCCCACTTCTACACTTGTAAACGTGTGCGTGCGAGTGTTCCTCTTCCACCCCAGCTGATCCTGAACAGTCAATTATGTTTTCCTAGTTTCCCTTATTTTCTTTTCAAACAGCTTTTATATTGTTTTAAAGAAATAATAGGAATTAATACAATGAGAAAATAAACCTCCAAAGAGCATTGTTTTCTTTTCATTTAAATGAAATACAGTTCAAGAGTTTTTTTTATTTTCCTTTAATAGTATCCTAATTAAGCATTTGTAAACATACTTATTTGATATTTATTATTATATACATTACATTGTATTATTTATATCATTCTATCAACTATCTTATTTATAAATTATTTTATTATATTTATTGTATTTATTAACACTATTTATAATAAATTATATGTAATATTTCTCATCTAGCACAATAGTTCTCAACTGAGGGCAATCTGTCCCCCAGGAGATATTGGTAACTTCTAGAGACAGTTTAGATGGTCACAACTGGGGGCGTTCTTCTGGCCAGTAGAAATCTAGTGGGTAGAGGTCAGGGATGCCACAAGGGTCCTGCAATCCATAGAGCAGCTCCCCACAAAAAGAGTTATCTAGCTCAGAACGTCAATAGGTGCTAAGGCTGAGAATTAAATGTACCTAAATTTGAATCTGTGTTCATTTTTAGAAGTGGTGACAGTGTACAGCCATGTCATAGAGTGACAGGAAATTGAGAGGACTATGGAATGATATAGGGGAGTTTTAGTTTCTTTGAGATTAATATCACTAATACAGTGAAGACAATGAATTGGAAAAATTTTGTTAGGATTTGAGGTAACGAAGAAAACAAACAAAAAAACACAAGTTAACACACCATATAATAAGTATTTCAAATATATAAATCATTTCAAAAATAATAAATATTGTCAGTACTGACTGAAAGAGTTTATAAAAAACAAAGTTTATCAATTAGCTAAATAAACTATTTAGGCTGTTTTATCTGTCCAATGCCAAGTGTTCTAGGAGATTCTGAAGTCTGTAAAATAGAAGAATACAACTAAAGTAAACTGTCTTGATATAGTTCTGATCAATGAGAGTTAAAGGCTTTATAATATCATGTATTAAAATAGCAGTGGAGAAACTGGAAGATGTTAGCTGGCTGAGGACTTTCTTATAGCCTACTCTAAATATTTTTTAAAGACTATTTTTTTAGAGCAGTTTTAGGTTCAGACTTAGCAAAACTGAAAGGAAGGTACAGAGATTTCCAATGTGTCCCTTTACTTCCACACATACTTTGGCCTCCAATATTATCAAAATCCCCACCAGAGTGCTACATTGATTACAATTGATGAATTTACATTGTAATCATAATCACTCAAAGTCCATAGTTTACGTTAGGTATCACTTGTCCCCAAATATTTTAATAGAATGATTTCATAATGGTACTTGTATATAACAAATATCTTTTTTCTAAGTGTAAGAATTTTAATACTAAATAAAAGAAGACAGAATCAAAATTATAGAAATAAATAACTGGAGAAATGAAAGGCCCACAGATGAACAGTTGAGACAGCTACAATGGGAGAGTGGCTCTGGGAGTGCCCCAAATCAAAGTCAACATATCAAAAGAGATCAAAAGAGGTCTCTGGGAAAATCACCCTAAGTGTGTATATTATGGAAACTTACATAATTAATTGACAGAATTAAGCTATGAAATATTTCTGGTAAAGTCTGGCAGAAAAAAAAATGGAAACAAATATTTTTAGTTTCTAATGATAGGGAGTAACAGATATTTTATCCAATTATTATATAATGCAGTCAGATGTGTTCATATTGGGTATGACAGCCATCCTATTAATTTTACCCCATCTACAATACAGAGTTTTAGTTGTCTTTCATCTCTTGAAGATTTTTTCATTTTATCTTTTATTGTTGGGCTGAGAAGTGGTTGCCTATAACATCCCACAGCTCTCTGAATTTGTGGACAGTATTTCATTGCATAAATATCTGCAAACTAGGCAATTATTTTCTGAACTCATTTTTTTTTTCTTAACACAACTTGCCAAACAGCAGCTAACACTGTTTTTCAGCCTCCTTCCTAGAGCAATAAATTCCTTAGGTGAATAATCTGCCTTTCATTGTACCACAGATGATAGTTTTACAGGTATTTTGCCATGGGCTGTCATCTCAATCTCTGATAATGGTTTCTTTTCCATTTTCCACTTGACCCTCAAACCAATGATACATGTTTTGAATTTTGTTGTTATTGGTTTTATTTTTTTGTTTGTTTTTTAATAACACACTTATCCTCTAGTACCAATTTATGTATTTAGGGCAGGCTAGATAAGGCTATAGTAGCAACCCCCAAATCTCAATGGCCTTACATAGAAAGGTTTATTTCTTCTTCATGCTATATATAATCTTAGGTTAGCAGAATGATTTGTTCTATGTCATGCTTCCCTCAAGGACCCGGAATGATCTGAAACCTCTATCACCGGGATCATCACTGTTCACTGTACCAGAGGACACCAACATGAAAAATTGAGCACTTGCTCTTAAATGCCTCATGCCAGAAATGATGTGTCCTATTAATATTTACTTAGTCAAATCAATTCACAAGGACATCTAAATGAACAAGGGCAGAAAAACATAATCCTACTGTTTCCAAAAGGAGAAGAACTGGAAATATCAATGAACATAGTAAATGATTACCACAGTCTCACTGACCTGCACTAAATGTGAAATGTAGTTAAGATTTCAAGATTAAAAGTAGATTGAAAGAAAATCCTCTAGAACAAATAAAGTCTGGAACACAGGAATTAAACCACTCTAGTTTCCAAATTTATCATGCTATATACTATATTTATATAATCAGAAAACTCTACTCTATAAATTTCTTTCACCAGCCCAACAATCCATCAAATGTTTACTGGATTCTATTTTTATACAATCATAATAAGATACCAAGTGATAGTAAAAGGAAAGTAGTAACATTTATGGCATAAGGTCTCATTGTTTCACTTGTGGCCACAAATAATTATGTTCCATAAATAAACATAGCATTTGTATTATATGACAAAATTATTTTTATTTTATGACTAGTATAGTACAATAAACATATTAATAATGCATTCCTATTGGAATAGAGAAAGTCTAATTTTTCTCTCATTTAGTGGAAGATGTGGTGTAATTTATCCCTCTACACAAAGTAAATATTTTTAGTCAAGTAAAATTGTCTTGTTCTTAGAGTCAAAGTACCATTATATGAACTATTACTGTATTGCCTAACGTTGTAAAATTTTTGCTTTTAGTTAAAATTTAAAGTGTTTAAATAATCAAAACTAGATATATATTGTTAAATAATACTGCTTTATCAATCATATCTGATTCCAAAAAGTGTCCAACTTGTACTTACAGGTCCTTCATTCACGTTTTAAAAAGGCATAAAGTCCCATTTGAAGATAATTTTAAAGTAAAAAGAAAATAGTTTTTGAATTGTTCTAAGTTTAAGGATGATAACTGACACTCACTATTTTCCTCAACCACCATCATCCCAAGAAAGATGAATCATTCTTTCAATAACTCTTTCTTGAGCATTTTCTATGTGCAAAAATCCTATCACATCCTGAAGACACAGCCCTCATGGAGCTAATTTTCAACTAGGACAGACATTTTAAAGAATCATACAAAGTACTTACAATTACAAATTAACAGAAGTATTTTGAGAAGAAAAAGAATTTCATGAGAAATAAGAACACAAAGATGTAGGACATGAAGCAAAGACATCTTTGAGAAAATAATACTTAAAATAAAGTTTTTACTTAGGTGAAATGTAAGGGAAATAATATTCCAGGCAAAGAGAGCACCATTTGTGAAGATTCTACTGTTAATTTCACTAATATGGAGAAGGAAGAATAGCAGTAGAAAAAGTTCAATAATTAGGGACTAAGTCATACAGGGTTTCATAGACTGAGGTAATAAGGATTTTTAGATTCTACTCTAGGTCAGAATTTCCTAAAGAGTTTTACACAGGGGAGTGAAATAATCAGATTTATTTTGTAAACAACTGATTAAGTTATAATGGGAATAATGGGCTGTGAGGAAGAAGAGGAATACAAATAGAAATGCTACTTAAGAGACACCAAGAGACATCCTTGAGAGAGAAGCTAGTGACAGGAATCAAGATGATAGCAATAGAAATAAGTGGACAGATTTGAAAGCTACTTAGTAGGTACACCTGAAATTTATTGGTGCTTGTTGGATGTGAAGATGCATGGAGGAAAAGATTGCCATTCAGAAAGTCCAGTTCTGGAATCCAGATACGAAGTGTAAGCTTTACACTTTGCTTTTTTCCAACAATTCCCATTTCCTCATGAATGCTTCCATTACTATTTGATTTTTTTCTATGCATAATTTCTGGAATGTCTGATTCCACTCCCTCTATGGCATAAAGAAAAATTACTAGGGGGTTTCAAAATCTATGTGTCTAAGGATGGGCCAATATATAGGTCTGAATAGCTATAAGTCATGTGAATATCTTTACATGTCTGTAGTTTCTTATTTCATATTCTGAAATAATTATTAAACAAAATTATAAATAAATGAATATAAAAATATAAGCTAAAGAAAGAATATAAAAGTGAGCTAAGCTTTTCCATCATGATGGATCTTTAGAATCAGTGAGATCTACTTTGTATGAGTTTCTAACTGCTGCTACTACCCGCAGTGTATGTGAATGGACAGAGAGACCTGATGGAATCCCATTAGGGGATAGTTATTGAGGAAGGTTAAAGGCAAAAATGATTCCCATCGTAGAGGGAAACAAGTAGTCTTAATAGCTTTCTTGGTATTAAAAGTGAGCTTTTGCCAGAAGTATATGGACTTAGAATTATTTAAACATTCAAACACACTGAGCAAAGACATACATTATTATTTCCAAGAAAGTCAAGTGTCTATTCCCACACTGCTGAATCAGGTCTCTCCTTCTGATCTGGAACTGGACCACCTCTGCCATGTTCCCTAAGCTGATTGTACTTGCTTTATTATCAGTCTCACTCCAAGGAGTCATAATTTGGCTCCCTAAAACCAAAGAAAGCCCTTTTTAATTTGGTTTGTTACTCTTACTATTTTTTTTTTTTTGGTATATTTTGCTGCTTATAAATTGGGGCATAACTTGACATGGAATCTGTTTGAATATGGTAACATACTGTGTGTTTTTTGATAACTAGTGAAGGAAATGTAATTCAATTTCTTTGTTCTTAGCAGGCAAGTCATTAAATTAACTATTGAATATGATGAATCTGATAGTATCATGAAAAGATCTGTGAAACAGAACATCTAGCTGATTTTCTCTTAGTTATTGATGATGTAAAGCCATCCATAATGTTACTTCTTGTCAGATAAGAAGAAGAAAAAGTTATAATAAGAACATTCATTTCCATATTTATTACAAAGTAATAATTTAGAGGTAGTTACATTCTCTTATGAATACCACCAGAGAGCTATTGAACTTTAAAAATTAGCAGCCTGCTATAATAAATATTCAATTTCAATGTAAATGATTCCTCCATAGCCTGCTATTTTAGAAATTTAGTAAGTCCAAAAGTCATGACACAAGAAGTAGTGTTAACAGGTGATGTAAGGAATCAGCAGCCATCGAAGTGGTAAGACATCCATGGAAACGGAGCTCTGGTACCATTACCAGAACTGATAGGTCAGGTGCAAGTGCTCACTGCAAAAATGAGTCATTATATTAAAAAAAGCATTATAAATCTTGTGAAAGTTAATCGCTCTTAGAACTCAAAACCACAATATTTATTCATGGACAAGTGGGTCCTCGTTTATAGTACCCATGCTTTACACACGACACAAAATGCAAAATTTCTTTCTCTCTTCCACTCCTCTTCCTTCCTTCTCTCTCTCTCTGTCTCTCTCTATCTCTCTCTTTCTCTCTCTCTCTCTCTCTGTCTCTCTCTCTCTCACACACACACATATGTATGTGCGTGTAAATTCATATATATTACATTACAATATATGTGTATATGTAAGTGTATACAGCAACCTTTAGTGGATTAACAGATAGGCATTACACAATAATAGTTAATACCATCATGAAAAGAGAAAGACATGTAGATATTTTGTGCCTTCTAAGAGAATAACACACTACAATCCATGAAGTAGACTTGACATGAAAAAAATCTTTCAGAATCTTTTCCGTTCCCTAAATCCGACTACCAATAATACAGAGTAACTAGTGACTAGAACATATTAATCATATCATTAATCAATTAAGGGGCATAATCAGCAATGTCTAGACTGTAGAAAACACTGCTACATATGGCCTAGTTATTTCAACAAATAAATTATAAGAGAAAAAAAGAGATGGAGTGAAAATCTATAGATTAAAGGAGATAAGCAACATACAAACTAATCACAATATGTGGGGTTTATTTGGATCCTTAGGCAAACAAACAACTAAAAACATGTGACATTTATAAGACAACTGACTGACTATACTCCAATTTTAAAGAAAGCAAAATAAGAGAATATTATGAACAACTTTCAGTAATATAAATTCAGCAACTTAGGAAAAAATAAGACTTGAAAAAATCAAATTCTAATTAGAAACTAGAGTTTGATAATATTAAGAAATTATTTTATTTCTTATTTTAAAGGTATTCATTATTTTAAGAAGTAAATATTGAAATATTTATTAATAAACTAATATAAGATATATAAATTACTTTAAAATAATTTGAAAAGGAGAAAAAATGAATGGGAGTATAGATGAGAAAACACCAGTCATGTGATGATAATGTTGAAACTAGATGATAGATATTTGAAAGTTCACTGTATTATTCAGTCTATATTTGTATATGTTTAAAATATAGTTCATAATAAAAAGATTAAGAATAAAATTATATATTAAGAATGGTAAAATTGATTTGAATTAGGACTATACTATACTACAATAAAAAATAAATGGTGACTACACATTATAATATATACTATTCATTAAAATAAAAAATAAAATATGTAAATCATTTTAAATATTAAATTGGTAATTTAACCTCTTCAAAGGCAGAAATCAAATTTTACACACCTTTATAGGCTTCACAGTTTCTGAGCATATAATGGTCATTCAAAAATTTGTCTTGATAACTTGATTTTGCTTTTTCATACCAGAATATGAAAGAAACTTAAATGCTACATGAGTGAAACATAATCCATGACAAATTCAAGATGTATTTTCCACTTAATGATTTAGAAATGCAGGTATACTGATAAAAGTGGGTATTCATATAGCCAGAAAAAAGTAGTACTTATGTAATAATGAATTTTAAATATTTTTCACTTGATAGTCTTTAAGAACAATCAGCTAACACGATTTTTAGAAAGACACATGATCCATTACTTTGAGAGGAAATTAAGGAAACCACAATGAGCCAGAAGAAACTCATTGCTAACCTTATCTGAAAATTCCTAGGCTGCCTATAAGCCAAATTTCAGTCTCTTGAGGCATCATTCATAAACCACTAACCAAAATAACTACAAATGAATGAAATATAATGAAAACATGAGCAATGAACTTGATGTGTTTGTAAAAAAGTAAATCATGTCAAGCAAACCTAATTACTTTCTCAATTGAAATACATAATTCATAGATGAAATGAATGTAGTAGATGTGATTGATTTATATTTCATAGAGTTGATGTAATGACTAAGAATTATGATTAGAAAAATAGATTTAGTTGTCTTACATGAGTTGGCATTTCTTATTGAAAATGGAAACACCAATTAAATCTGTTGACAGAATGGATAAGGTCTACATATTGGTAAGCAAGCCAACTCATTAATCCCTCTCTTATGAACCTTTGGTGAAGGATGACAGTGAGCTCTGTCATACCTCTCAAGTAATCAAGAACTGGGTACATTCCAGTTCCCAGAAAAAGTGAATTTAAGCTATAGGTAGGTCACTGCTACCTTGCTGCTTCTTTTACTGACTCTTTTTCATCATGTAATTTGCAAATGTCTTTTACCTCCACCTTTCTTCTAACTTAGAAAGAATGATGCAATAAAATCAATGTCATTAAATGGTGGTAGCTGAATGTGTTATCCCTCATAGAAGTTTTGATGATATTTTCATTTAAAATAATTAATAAAGAAATAGAAAGCATCCAAATTGAAAAGAAAAAAGTGAAACTATCTCTATATATTATCATATAAAAAATCCTAAGGAATACACACACACACACACAAATCAGAATTACTAAACTATTTCAGCAAGATTATAGGATACAAGATTAATATATAAAATCAACCATATATCTGTACCCTAGTAATAAGCAATTGAATACTGAAATCAATTTAAAATACGGACCAGTGGGATAGAACTGAGGGTCCAGAACTAAATATTTGCATTTATTTTTGACAGGAGTGCCAAGACAATTCAATAGGGAAAGAATAGTTTTTTCAACAAGTGATGTCTGGACAACTGAGTATCCACATGTAAAACCAAAGGATGATTTCTTAATGGTGAGTCTGTACATATTCATAAGGGAAGATTATTTTTGGACTGAAAGTTTACTAGAAGTTCTTGAAATCTCACTCCCTAGTAAGCTAAAAGAGTGAATGTGCAGAGATTTATGCATCCCTCTATGCACTGAAAAGACATTTTGATGTCTCACCATCAGCCCTTCTTCCTTAATGTGGCACTTTCCACTCTGACTTTCTATGACACCCCTGACTAAGCATGGTGCCAGATCAGTAGCCATTTCTAGGGCTATTTGCCTTATTTTTCCTGTTGTGAGTTAACATACATTATATGTTTGTTCATTCTACCTTACATATAGGAAGAGCAAGCAGACTTAGGTTTTCATTTACTTATTTACTTATTTATCCATCCATTCATTCATCTAGTTAGTAAACAATTATTGCATACATTTTCAATATTCTGTATTATGCTTTAGTAATAATAAATGTTTTAAGACCATAGGAATGTAAATTTCATGAGATCAGGGATTTTATCTTTTACTGTTAAGCCCCCATTCCTAGTAGGCATTCACTGAATATTTGTTAAATGAATAAAAATAGCTAATACATTTTGAGTACTAGTATGTAAGTCTCTGTCCTAAGTACTTTTATCTTTTTAAATCTCACTGCAATCCTTTGATAAAAGTACCATTATATTCCCCACTTCATATTTGAGGAAACTACAGAACAGAGAACGTAAGTGCCTTGGACAGTATCAGAGAGCTGGCAAATCTATGTTCTAACCAAGACAATCTGACTTGCAGGCATTCAGAGATAAGGTAGACTAATTAGGTGTTCAGACAATAGTTGGTCACATAAAATACAACCACACACAATGCAGTCAGAGGACATAAAATCAGATGAATATGAAATCAGTTCCTACTTAGTTCCCAAAACTGCTGTACACAAATACAAAGCCTTCTGTAGAAGTGATAAGAGAAAAAGGGTGGCCGCAAAAAGTATGACAAATCACTAAATTAACTAGCCCATTGGTGCCTGTGAACTCTATTCATTTGCTTTATTAAAAACCCTGGATATTTCATTAGATAGAATTTTCATTTTGTACTTGAAAAAGTCCCATTTTTCTCTAACCAAAAAATTAAGACCCCTCTTATACTTACCTTTTTTAAGTGTGCTATTTTTTTCATAATAACACAACTTATACAAGATAACAGATGTAGCAAAAAAATGTGCTTTAAATATGTCAATGCTTAATTAGCTAAAGAAATATAATTTGTTGTCATTAGAGGTTAAAATGTTAATACATTTAAAGGAATTATTATATTTTGTTTAAATATCTTGTTTTAAAAATAGAATTGAAACCTGCTGAGAAAAATTAGGGACACTCTCCTGACTTAAATTTGTTTGTATTTATAACCTTGTAAGCACATTCAAGGCCCTTTCATAAGTACTGATTTGGGTGACTCCATTTTAATTACAATAGATTCATAAAAACTTAAGACTGAAAGGGAACTTGAGAGGTCATTTACATCTCCACTTTCAGGCGGCACCCTACTTAACTGTCCCTGACAAATCTGCATCTATCCTATTTTTAAAGCCACACTGCAGGAAGTTCATATAAATTAATCACATAGCCCTAGAGAATAGAGAGCTCAGAATGGCAGTCCTGATTCAAATAATCAAATTATTATTGATTGCATCAGCATTTCCATGGTTCCAACTTGCTTTTTGCTTGTAAATCAGTAACAACTGAAGGACTCAAAATTTTCACCTACTTCTGAGGATATAAGAAACCCCTCCTCAGTAGTATTTTTACTAACCAGACCAAGTGAGAAGCCAGAACAACTGCACCGTTAGGGAAGGCAAACTGGCAGTGAGTAAACAAGAATCCCTAATTCCAAATGATACTTAAAATGGAAATCAGTAGAAGTCATGGTAAATATGGATACATACAAAATGCATTCTACTAAATGAGTGCAAATACTGATAAAGATTTTCCCTAGTTTAACTTTATATGATCTTTCCCTGTGGCCTTGCTTCTATTGCACACATCATTCATTAGATTATGAAAACCATTAATGTCAAGAAGCAGAACAAAATGAATTCACTGAGGGGCTGCTATTAGCATATCAAGCAGCTATTTCTCACTAAATATTCCTGGCAGCTCTCATTACATATGATGGATGAACTTTATAAGTAGTAGTAGTTTCTGAGGAAAATAAAATCTTTAGGCGTACGGCCACGTGTGGCTGAATAACTAGCAATCATCGTTCAACAGTTTATATTTTTCCCTCTTTAATGGGAAAATGTTATAAAATTCACAGGTAGGTTAAATGCCTCAGTAAAAATTCATTTAGAACCTGCAACTCTAATTTATGACCTGAATATTATAAGTGCTTTTAGTTAAGATACATTGGAGCCAGTCATCCAAATACTCTACAAACATAGGAAATGACAGTAAATTGAGAAAAGCAGTTGGAAATCAGAATTTTGGAAGTCACCAGTATTAGAGGGACTGAAAACAAGCAAAGAAACTCAGAACATTGGCTAAAAGGCAAGAAATGAGATATTACTCATATTCAGTGGAGCTTTAAACTGATAAGAATAAATACCACACTTGATCTTAGCCAAAAGGCTGAGAAGTGATCAGCAGAGCTTTAAGAAAACTCTATAAACCTCTATCATGAGTGTGAAGAAGTAATAATAATTGCAACAATATTGTTTGCTTTCCCTGATTAAGTCAGAAGGGAGCATTATAAGTCCCAAGGGTATAACTGTGACCCCCTCTATCTCCAGCATTATATTCTCTATATTAAGATTTCAGAAACTGCAGCAGAGACTGGATTCAGCCTGGAGAACTGTTCTGTTTAGTTTACAAAGTGCACTTTTAAAATTCAAATTTTCAGCATTTAAAATTCAAGGGATTGCAGATAACTGTCTAAATTTCTGGTTACTTTTTAAAAACTGTCAACAGTTGGTGGAAGTATCAGCATTTATTGACCCCTTTGTCACAAATTCCTCCTTTCCAAGATAGTCCTTGATGGATGAGCAGAGCATTTGTTGTCTTTTATCTTTAGGATAGTACTGCTGCGTTTCTGATGGTAGAGAAACAGTTCTCTATGAAATGTGGAAAAACAAACAATAAACTTAGAGGGATACCTAAGTCACTGACTTAGGTTACCTTGTCTTGTCCTATTTTAATTTTATGAAATGGTTTAATATTATCTTTTAACACATTAATTTCTTATTAACAATAAGAAACAAATGAATGTTCAATAGCAATATGGCATTGATTTTTACCTTAATATTGCCTATATACCCTAGTATATATTATACATTATATATATATATATATATATATAAGGTTAGAGTTGGGGCTATATATATTCACTGCAGTTATGTTTTGCGAATTGCAAAAATGTAGATGCATGTACAACCTGTAACCTACATAGAAAGAAAACAAAAATTTTCAGTTAATCATATACACATTCCAAACATTTGGTGGTTAGTTATCATGTAGACTAAGTAAATCAACACATCTACATTG
The DNA here is from genome assembly GCF_048773025.1 of Camelus bactrianus. NCBI lineage: Eukaryota > Metazoa > Chordata > Mammalia > Artiodactyla > Camelidae > Camelus > Camelus bactrianus. Next base: position 83,100,247 of record NC_133543.1, on the reverse strand, counting down.
CTAAAAGCCTTTCTAAATCCAAAGAACTACCCTAATTCTCTTAACTATGTAACTTTAAAAGCACCCACTTGTTCATAAAGAGGCTTATTCTTTTTCCGAATACATGTATGTATATGCATGACTGGGACATTGTGTAGTACACCAGAGATTGACACGTTGTAACTGACTGTATCAACCAAAGATAGTTAAGTATGGGTTAATTATTATTTTTATTATTTCAGTAATGCATTCCTTAGAAAAGAATATTTGAAGGTGCATCTTTTTCATTTTTGTCATTAGAATAATCTTTAAGGATTGCTTCCAGATAAACTGTATTCTAAAAAAATGGATATTAATTTATCAACACACAAAACTATGTGTAGACTTAGTTAAATAAACTTACATCGAAAGAAAAATAAAATCAGATAATAAAATACAATTTTATTTTCCATCCTCGTCCTAATTTTATTTTTCTTTTGGGAGAAATGTAGTTTTCAAATGCTGTAACAGAAACAGAGCGCCAAAGAACATTTTACTTAAGCATTTCACAGTCAGCATCAGTGTCTTATATAATATAGTATAGTAGCACATAAAAATTTCAAATCTTCTTTTGTCTTGTTGACAAAAACAGCTAGATGAAAAAAAATTCAGGTTCAAGCTCATAGAGGAAAAGTAAACTTTGATGATATATAATATCAAATTGCACATAAACAATCCTTACTATAAACAAGAAGAGTGCTAAAGCTTTTAGATTTATCAAGAGAATGCAGAGCAATGGGGTTTACAATGGAGAATGCAAAAGGAAAATGGAATTATTTCTACCCACAATGTTTTCACTCCCCAGCCTAAATATTACCACTGCTGGCAGTGGACAACTGGAATACTTCTATTTAGTGCTGCACTGCAATAAGATATAGATAGTAGCTTCATTTTAATAAATGTGCAGTGGGTACTAATCTTCATTCCATCAACTCAGTTATGCAAGAAATACCCATTATATATAAATCTGAGTCTTGATATAGCCAACCAAGCTAGTGAAAAATTTGGAGAAAACTACACTGAGTCCAAAAATAGAAGGAAGGGTTTTGATCTTCAGTTTATCAGATTTCCATCTTCATCTCCCATCTTATATCTGAAATTCAGCAGCACATCATTTGGTGCTACTTTAGAAATGTGAATTTCTTTGCAGACCTTGGAAAACCAAATGCCCAGAGTCTAGCTTCCCTCAATGTAGTGAATGTTACTTCCAAGACACATGAATGTTACTCAGTATCACTCTATGTAGAAAGACAGTTATCCTACAGGAAATGCAACAGTGATCCCAGAAACTTTAATTATGAACAAAGGACATGTATGTTCAGTTAAGAAGAAAAATAGTAGTCAACAGCCACCAGGTCCCATTCAGGGATACTTTTCCTGAGAATCTCCAGAAAAGGATAGCATTTTTCAAAAAAAAAAAAGGATTATAAAATTCATTTTCTCCCTAATTTCTATTTCTATTACACTGAATTATTTGGCTATACAAAACAGAGGGAGGGAAGGAGTTATCAGTAAGTAAATCAAAATCAACTCCTTCTGCATCCACCATCCGATGGTCTGGAGATGGACAGAAATAAATAAAGCATGGATATGCCATTAAGAAGCTCACCCTTTACCTCTCAGATTCAGGTAGAAACAATTGCAAGAAAGGGAAAAAATACACTGAAAAAGTTCCAAATATGAACTTAGAAAAATAGAAGGAACAAATAACACCATCTTGGGGGAACACAAGAAATTGGAAGGAGATTTAAAATATGTTAACAATTGTTATCTCTGGGTAGTGGGTTTGTATGTAGTTTTTTTTCATTTTATTTTCTTTTTTACTTTTTATTTTGAAATAATTTAAGTCTTATAAGAAGTTGCAAAAAATGATAAAGTCCTTATTTACCTTCACCTCACTTCCTCAATAAGCATCTTACACAACCATAGTACTTTTTCAAAACCAGGATAATAACATTGACATAAAATATTAAACTGCGGAACTTATTCAAATTTCACCAGTTTTCAAATGCATGGAACTTTTAGGTAATTTTAATTTTCTCAAGTTTCTGGCTTTTACAGTTTTTTTCTAAAATGTGCATATGAATGTGTAAGAAGATAGGTCTAATGCAAGTAAGTAATTGTTATTTGCCTATTTTCTTTGCAGAAATGCCTCAATTGAGTTTCCCGAAGTAATGTCATATATCATATACAATCAGGTTTTAGGAAAAACCATCTCCATTTTGATCACTTTTATGTCCTTCCGTATCACTAAGATAATTTAACAATAATTTCAGGGTTTCCACAATGTTAACCATTCCACTGAAACATTTTACTGTATAATAAAGCAATTTCCATTAATTAATATATAAGCAATAAGGATTAATGTTATTATTTATGCATACAAAACTGAAATATCCACATTGTTTTGATGTTTTGGTCCAACTGGATCAACTCCTTTCAAGGAAACTATGATTTATATGAACAATAAACTGAGCTAGCATTATTTTACTGACATTTTGAAGAATTGCTTTTTACTTTGTGATTTTCTTCTTAAACTTTTTTTTTCAGAAATTTTCTCATGAAATGAAATGCTGCATTATTCATTCATCAACAAGTGTTGAATGAATGACATATGAATGACAGTAGAGGAGTTAAAAACATGATTGAGGTGTTATTCCTGCTGTCAATGAGATAAAATGTGCACATAGATTACTGTGCACACACAAGACAGAAAGTGTTAAGGGGCATAAGAGAAAAGTAGAGTTCAGCAGAGGGGGAATTAGAGACGAGTAAGCCCAGTGGGAGTCGTAGCACGTGAATGGGTAAGAGCACAGACTCTTTTGCTGGCTATAAATACTCTATTCCTTATTTGCCTTATTGAAACAGCTTTCTCTCTGGGTCTCATTCTTCTAATCTGTAAAATGGGATTAATATTAGTATGTACCACTTGACGTTGTTGTGTAGGTGAAAGAAAACATTGCATGTAAAACACTTAGAAAGTACCTAACACACATATCACATATTTTACCTAATTCAACAGGGTCATGCATAATATTGATTGAGGAAAAAAGGGGGCATTGTGACTGTCCATTATGACAGAACTTGTGTGAAAGTTCTGAGCAAGCACTATGCTTCTACTCTCCTGACTAAATCTTTTGTAAAATTTTTCTTTCCCTTTTTCTAGTATGTTCAACATATAAACAAGAAATTAAAATTAAGATTCACTGTGTATAATTAGATCTGCAATCTTATTTTTTTCCTGTTTTAAAAATTTCTTATAAAAGTACTTCAAACTATTTTTATGGTTTTTCTCATAATGTTCATATCTGCTGAGTGTTTTCCACTGCAATTACATGTATAGGTATCCTTGGTTGGCTTGTACCAGTGGGACAGGAATCTGAGGAGAAAGAGATACAAATTCTGGAGAGCCTTTTTGATTTGGCTTGATTCTGCTGGCTCTAACATATCGCTGCCATCCCTTACGTTGTTATAGACATGCACGTGTCCACGTCCTGGGTGGGAGGTAGCACAGGTCACTGTAGCAGACATTGCCATTCCGTCTGCTGCTCTGACGTGTGCATCCAGAGCAGCCCACTGGAGACCAGGGATGGGGCTCTTCTGCTCTGAGTAAAGAAGGATGACCTTCAACAATACAAGTACATTTGCTGCTCCTTCCCTTCCCTTGAGGAACCGAATGGTACTTATAGAGTGGAAGGGAAAAGGAATCAGTAATGAGACTATGGCCCAGTGATAATTTGTGCTAGCATATTCAAACTACTTGAATTCAAGCAGACCTGTTTCAGCCTCATCACAGATTCCCTCAAGCTCTGCTCCCAGAACCCTGCCCAGCAGCATTGCTTCAAAAAAGTTATCATCAGAATGTATTCAAGAAGAAAACAAAAATGATATTATCAAGGATGCTGGTTTAGGGTGAGAAAAAGAGTATCTCTAAATGCTGCATGAAACGAAGTTTTCAAAAAATAGTCGTTTGCTATAAGATACTGGATTTTCCTTGCCTTGCCTTAATGGAGTTAAAAGGCAACTTAATGGACTCTTTCCACCTGAGCAATTTCAAATTTTCTCAAAACTCTTCAACAATTTTAGAAGCACATGCTTCAGAATCCATTGCGAGTTTATTGAGCAATTTAATAATAAAAAGGAAACAAGGAAAATAAATCAATGGGACGATTTTAGCCTAAAAACATTATCTCAACAGCATTATATCTGCAATATAACCACTCGTATGTGGTGGCTTGGTAGCAGCTGTAGTCATAAATCTTAGAGTCCAGGATATTCACAGAGAATGATATACTGCTGGTAGCTATCTGTACGCAAATATACGGTCTTTTAATCTATGAACTGTAATCACTCCTTGGAACTGATGACTTAAAAGCATTCTCCATAGACAATTCACTTATGCATAACTTTCACTACGTGTTAGGTAGTAATTTCACTCTTATCTGAGAGAGTGTTACAGCACTGATTGTGTTCACCCAGCTTCCAGAAACCAAACCCTTTATACAGTCAGACACCTGCTGCTGGCACCACTGACTGCCACCTGAAATCTAAGCCCTCCTCTCTGTTCTCAAAGTTGACTCTGAGCTCTGACAGGAGGAATAAACCACATCCAGCACTGGGTCCAAGGCTCACTCTCATGAGGTGTCCCAAACTAGCTTGTCAATTTTGTTGAGCTGCCCCAGATCTAACTGGGCTCCTGACTTGCTCTCAAGTACCAAACTCCCTTCTTAACCTTTTCCAGTTTGTATCAGTGGACTTCAATTTTATGTCTTCTCCCTAGTGCAATATTAGTAATTTAAGTGGTTGTCACCTATAGAAACAGTGTGGAGAAGTAACCTCTGACACCAGGCACACCTAGATCAGAATCCAGCTAACATTGGCCGTGTGAATTTAAGCAAAATTCTAAATCTGAGCATGATTTCCTCACAGAGCTGCAGTCATGATTAAATTCATTGATATAAACTGTTTTTATGTACCAGAACTGGTACTAAAAAGTGCCACATGATTTCAAAAAAAAAAAAAAGAAAAAAATTAGTTCTTTCTCTCTACCTCCTTGTAATGACAGCAACATCTCCTAGACAGCTGGATGTCTGGGGCACAACTGCACACAGGTAAGTATGCCCAGTACTGAATGCAGGGATTTCAGAGAGCCTTCCCTCTCTCTCTGTCAAAGATAAACAGCCAGACACTAGTTAAAATGGTAAGGACAGATTTTAATCAGTACTATACTACTGCAATGGGAAAAAGTGTCCAGTGTGAACTGAATTCAACTTTGACTTGTTCACAGGTGACTCAGCATTTTAAAGAGAAAAAGTGGAAACTGGGAGGGGGTAAGTACGGGTTCTGTAGAGTGGAGGAAGTGAAAAATTACAAGTGGGAAAAGGGGATGATGGTCTATGTGAAACCCATCTGGGTTTGTTAACTGGTGCTTATTGAAATAAGGTACCTACCCTCGCAGAGACTGGGGGATGGGACCCTATTTTGGTGTTACCTAAAATAAACAGTAACCTCTTTGGCAGCCTGGGTTTTCTCAGTCAAGCTCCTTTAGGATCATCCCTTAGGGTCATCCTATGAATGCATCCTTGAGCTGTACAAAACTGCTAGGGTTTTGTTCAAATCTTTAGGGGCCAAAGTTGAGGCTTAGTCAAGAAAGGGCTCAGAGGAGCCTAGCTAAAGTCTGATTGGAAGAGAAATTCTGTTATTCCCCTGCACCCCTCTTCCCTTTTGTACACCATCTGTTAAAATACACTTCTTCAGCCTGGTCCTCACCCCTATATTGCCATTTCTAGCTTGGAAAGAACCCAAAGAATGTTGCCATCTCTGAACAGAGTGTTTATCCATCAGCCAATGCCTTGCCTCTTAGCTCTAGCAAGTCAAAACCCTCTCCCACCCTATCACATATCTCTGTCCCAAGAGCTAAATTCCTGCTTCCCTATGTCACTATAAATGCCCAGCCAGACTGCTTTAAATTATGAGACTGGGAAAACACTCATTCTTTATCTGCTTAAGTCTGCTTGAGACAACCAATTTTGTCCACCAGTAACTATCTAGCAAATAGTACATCTATAAATTATTCCTATATATATTAATCTCAATAAATTATATGTTTATATTTTAAATGCAGGCCTCAATAAATGATTTTTTGTGATTTGTTATCAGTCAACGTTAAGAGTCAAATTTTCTAACAGGAAATATGTATATAATATTATATATATATATATATTTATAATATACACACAAACAAATGCAGCTCTTTGAGTTAGAATGATTTAGTTGTGGCCTTGATTTTTTAAAAATGTACTAAAAAAGCACATCATGTATTCAGCAGTCATTTTCCCCATCTTGGAACATCTGCTTAAATTGGGGTTTTGGTCAGTATACATGCAACATACACATGACTGATAAATATACAGTGTATTTTCTAATGCTTTGGAGGTCAGACAGTATATCACACAACCCAAAGGAGCTCAGAAGTTCTCTTTAGTTTTAGGTGAATCTGGCCAGATCTGATTTCACCTGGATCTGATTTAAAGACTTTCTCAAGCTCACCCTGTAGGGTAGACTCATAGCCGGCTCCTAGTGTATCAGTGCGTAAGCCCCAACCTCCTCTAGGGTGCCATTATAATCCTTTTTAGCTCCATGGCAACTCTCCCTTGTGAGCCTAAGACATCAGATAACTATCATTTCCTAAGCTATTAAAATAAAGGCTTTTCAGCTTCCTCAGGTGCAGAATTGGAAAGAAGCCTAGAAGCCTGGAAGGCTTACCTGTCTGGCTAAGTCCCACAATCTATCAATTAAATGCAGAGTAGTTTATGTCACCCAGTGCTCAATGGAATCTAATTTCTCATTCTAGCATCTTAGTGCTAGGCTCTATCTTCTGATTTTTTTGCTACTAAGTCTGTTTGTTGCTGGTTTCCCGTTTCTTCCTCTTAAGTAGAACTGTAATTAATGGGTGCTATTGTTTCTCAGACTCTCTTGGTTGCCACTTAATCATTTTTACTGTGTATACTAAAGATAAGAAAGTTTTAGAAATGCCATTAAATTGCTGCAACTCTACACTATCGCAGACAGCTATAAGCAGGTTACACAGTTTAATAGCAACAGGTGGTAAGAATTATTATGGTAACTAAAGGTAAAAAGCAAATGTCTTTTGAATTAATTAATTTTATAGGCTCCATATACAGAAACATATTCAGGAACTTTAAAGATCCAGGAAAATGCTCTACTACATTGCACAAGTAATATTTAGACCAAGGGTTGACGAGTGGAAGGACCTGGAAAAGAAGGCCATGCATGGGTTGTGTGAATGATAACATAGCTCCCCAAGTGAGTCCGATGAGGTCTTTCTCCCTCTCTGCCCCCAGCTTCTTTAGAGAATAGATATGTTACGATAAGACCAGTTTAACTAGGGATGCTTTAAAACCAACATTTCTCCATAAAGTCTCATCAATCTATATAGCTTTCACGAGCTGTGTTAAGTTTGAACCACAAAATTTTGCTGTTTGGACAGCAAGGCAAACATGGCCAGGTCATAATGAGGTCATCCATATAGCAAGAAAAAAGATCACCTTAGACACAAGTGGATATTAAATGAGCCCCTCTTTACCGTCAAATTAATAAAACTAACGTGTTTTCATGAAGATCCTTCAGGAACTATAGGTACCACTTGTTCTAAACAAATAAATGCTGAAAAGGGGTTAGAAACTTCAAAATAATAAGAGAAGGCATTTTGTCTACTATCTGTCACTGGCATGGTTAAATAATATTCATCAAATAAGGAAAGGAAGTTAGTAAAATATTTCTATTAATTCATTCGATTTTAAAATATCTTATTACCATGATGATTAAGAATATTTAAAGCATGTGAGAAAAATTTCACAGTCTTTTTTACTAAGAAATGTTTTCTTGCTGAATAGAACTTGACAATAAGTCCTGTTGGACTATCTCTGAATTAAGGAATGATAATATAAGTTTTAGCTGGAGAACACAGATCTAAAGGTGCTAATGGCACAAGGTTTACCTCTTCTATTCAGCTTCCCTTTATCTTCATAACTTTGAATTCTAACTATGTATTGTAATTCTGAAAAACAAAGTTGCTCAGATATAGGAAACTCTGAGACGTCAATTAAAGACCTTCATACTGATCATGTGAAGGTTTTTTTTCAGAGTAAGCACTAAAGAATAGAATGTTTTTGCAATATCTCACTATGCTTACTTTGAAAGGAAAATATATCAGAATATGTGCAAACAATATTTCACAAACTAAGGGTAGGGATAATCTTAGGTAATAGTAGGGTTACATAGTCAGGAAACCGAGGTTTGGAATCCATTTTCACACATGCCTTTACCCCACAATTCATTGTCACCATACATCCATCACTTTTTTCAGTTACAAAGCACAAAATGTAGAAACATCTTCCCTCACAGAAATGACAAATCCATAATCCATTTATTCATTCTTTTACCTTCAACTACTATCCCTTCTTTCCATTTATCATTTAGGTTTACCCAGAAGTTTTTCCATGAGGTGAGAGTAGAGTAGGGAGAGAAAGTAAGACAAAGCCTTTCTTTTGCTGGCAGAAGGGGGTATTAAAGGAGGGGCTATCAGAAAAGAAAGTATAGAAAAAAGAGACATTATGCAAATGTCTTCACCCCCTGCTTCTCACTACTAACCACTAGAATAGATATTTGGGACGGGGTGTATGATTTGGTTGAAGCTCCCACAGAGATTTGGGAAATCTGAGAACATGGCTACACCAAATATTATTTGAAAAACCAAAGGCTACTCAGAGCAGGCCAAGGGCATTCAAGATGATGTGCATGGGGAGGAAACAGGGTCACAGCAGCTGAAATAAGTGCCAAAGGGTAGCTTTGTAACTTTTTGTAACTTATTTTATTCATATGGGAAATAAACATACCAGATATTTTTCAAAATATAGCTGAAGTTTTGTAAAGTAGGTAAATCATTTGGATACATTGTTACTGATAAGCATGTTAAACATAAATTTATTTAAAACATTTATATATGAATAAAGAAAATACTACAAATTGTTTAGCATGATTGCAAAATGTACACTGTACATTTTCAAAGATGGTGTCATTTCATGATACTAAATAATGTGAGGTTAATATAGCATTTTACTTTCTATCTCATTAATGACACTATTAACTTCTACTTGTTTTGTTTGTCATTAACCATGGCTTAGATCTTTTGGAGGGAGTTTGAAATATACTTAAAGAAATAGATATAGGATAAAGAAGAAGTCTTTTGAAGCATTAACTTCTGGAATACATTAAAACTTCCAAGTTTCAAAAAAAAATCTTTGGTTAATCTTTTAGGATCCAGAATAATTTTTTCTATTTGAAAACAAGGATAAGAATAGTATAAGGTGGGAGGGCATAACTCAGTGGTAGAGTGCATGCTTAGCATGCACAAAGTCCTGGGTTCAATCCCCAGTACCTCCTTGAAAAAGTAAATAAATAAATAAACAAATCTAATTACTCCCACTCACCCCCCCCAAAAAAAGAATAGTACAAAAAAAGGAACTTATAGACCAATCTCACTCATAAATATAGATACAAAATTCTAACTAAATAGTATCCAATTGAATGCAGCAATTACACAAAACCCTTTACGTTTGTAGATCATATTTAAGTAACATTTATACCAGGAAAGCAAAGGTTATTTATCAGTGAGTTACATAAATGTTATTTAATACTAACAAATAAAACAAGATGAATCATATGATTATTTTAATAGCAAAAAAGAAAAGTATTCATATAATGGATAAGGCATTAAAAATAAGTGGGTTCAATAAATGATATTAGGACAATTAGCTTTCCATATGGTAAAAGTAAAATTAGATCCTAATCTCACTCCACACAGAAGAAATAAACTCCAGATGGCTTAAGGATCTTAATGTGGAAAACGACTTTAAACAATTTAGAAAATATGAACAAATATTTTAATGAATTCTAGGTAGAGATGGATTTCTGATGCAAGACACAAAATAATATGGAAAATAAATTATAAAATTAGTCACATCACAATGAAAACTTTGTGTAACAAGACATGCTGTAAGTACAGTTCATAGCTATAAAACAAACTGGGAAAATAGTTGTAATAAATAAAAAACTGATATACTGAACACATCAAAAATTACTAAAAATCAACAAAAAGAGAATAAACAGTCTAATTAGCAATGAAAAACGGTTATAGATAGGAAATTCACAGATGAGAACACCCAGTTTGATCTAATTATTTCTAAAAGTTACAAAATATTCTAAACCAGGGTACAAATTTATCTCAGCTACAGAGACACAAAAGGAAGGATTCATTTTAATGCTAGAGAAAATTCTTTACATATAATTCTTATGAAAATGTTGATAATAGAAATGTTTTAAGAGAAGAAATCATTTTTTAAAAAAAAAGAAATCATTTGCACCTCTCAAGTATATATCACAAATTTTTTTCAGTGGTAAATCTGTTTTTTTAACAAAAGCCATAACTAGAGGATTGGGGTATGCCAACCAGTGAAGCTTATACGGTATAAGGTATAGCAATAGATGTATGGCATATGGGTGTACTGGTTTATTACCAGGTCCCAGCTCTGACTCGTGGTTACATGGCTTCAGCAAGTCACTTAAATACTATCCTGCAAGGTCTCTTAGGAAACAGGTAACAAGCCTTTTTCTGAATCATCCCTTCTGCCTTTTTATCATGCTATTAAAAGTTTATTATGGCATAGAATTAGAGAAAGCAGAACTTGGAAAAGACCTTTAAACTTCATCCAAGTCAAAATGTGATACATAAAAAGGATTCACTGAATGATAGTGGAGAGTTATATATGTAGATTATTCTCAAAGACTTCTTTAAAATACTTCACAGTCTCCTAAAAAGCTCCATTTTCCTGAAAGATCAAAGACCAGTAGAGAAATGAAAACCACTTGGCCAATGTTATCTAAAGTGTGCCATTTCATCACAGGTTGGAGTGATTCAATTAGTTGATCATTCTACATAATTTCTATCATATTCGGTAATCCTAGAAAATGTCACAGGTCTGAAAAAAGCTTGAATCATTATTATCTTCAAACATTGAACTATACAGGCAGCTTTGTTATGTCATTGAATGCAGCACTTCTAACACCAGCACCTTGGCAGGTTCTTTTGCATTGATTATTGGACATCCCTTTTAACACCAATACAACTTAGTGAGTTTAATGAGTTTAAATTAGAAAGAAGGTAGATGGGTAAACCACAAGAAAATTAGCACATGAAGGCTTTCATTTGCTGTTATTCATTGATCATTTTGAAGCTTTTGACAAATAGTAAGATTGGATCCTTTGCAGTATATTTCACAACAAAATGAGCAACAATATAAAATATAATGAAATCTGGGTGATACATTTCGTATCACCAAAGTATAAAACAAGTCAATTTCTAAAGTGTGACAGAATCAATCCAGTTCAACTTTTTGAGCTCTCTACAAGATATAAGAAACATAAAAATGGCCATTTGACCAAAGATACTATGCTCAGTCATTGTATATTATTATCATATCATATCATATAGTCGTTGAATATCCATTCACAACTAGAGAAAACGAAGAAGTATAATCCTTGCTTGTATAGAATTGAAATTTACATTCTAATTGGGGTATGCCAAGCTATGAGCCCATCCACATAGAGAACTTACAATACACTGCTATATATAATTGCCAGAAGAGCATTATATATAAGAAGTGTTGCCATGTGAGCTGATATTATAAAGATTATTTTAATGATAAATGAGAAAAAGTGAGTGGGCTTCAGATGAATGTAACATAGGCTAAGAAAAAAGTGAGAAAAGGACCAAAGTGGTACAAATAAATGTGAAGTGAAATAAATAGCCTACTTTTTCAGAAAAAGATCAAGTTGAGGATATCCAACTAGGATTGCCCAAGAACCAAGGATAACCAAGAGAGTGAGATACAGGGAATATCCCTCTCTTGAGATACTCCAATATGCATAGCTAACTGTCATTATCTGAGGGGTCACTGGGTCTGAACAACAGGTGTGTGTCAGTAGTGTCTACCCCTATAGGAAAAGTCCTGGAGTGGATGGAAACCAGAACTACTAGACCAAGGCTCACACCACAAATCTGCAGTGTCCCTATTCTTCTACTGCCTCAACCTGATTGCAACCTCACCCTCACTTGCCAGCACAGCTTAATTCCTTTGCCTGCCCTGCAGCACTGATCATTCTTTTATACATTAAATAATTTTATAGATGTCTTTGATTATTTTCTATGCCCATCACTAGTTTGTGAGCTTCATGAACATAGCAATTGTTTGGTTTTTGTTCCAATATTGAATCACCAGTTTCTAAAAGATCACTTGTTGATACTCAAAACATGTGTGGGTGTGACTGCCTGGGTGTGGATAAGCATAATATTCCAAGAAGAACTAGTGGCCTGGAAAAAGGACAAAGGGATACTTAAAGGTATCAGCAAAAGCTAATAATCCAACTTGACAAGGACATAAGGTACAGAGAGAAACAGATATATAATGAGAACTTAAGTCCATAAAAAAGGCCATGTATTTTATGAATGATATGACAGGCCTATGAAATAATATTTAAAAGTTAGGATTATGCATCAGTTACAATAAAGGAAAAATCATAGGCAGAGGCTTAAATATTATTGTTACTGAAAAACATTACTGTTGGCCCAAACAAATCAAGTAAGGACTGTGTGGCTAAAATACAGAAAATGAAAAATGATATACACTAAAATTATATGCTAAAATTCAAAAGGAAACGTCTTTTTTTTTTTTTAGAAGAGGGAGAAAGAAAGAAAGAGAGAGTTGTTAATGTATTTTAAAATGAAAGTAACACAAAGAGAGAAAATATTATTGTGTCTAGAAAGATTTAAGTAAAACCTAAGAGCTCAAAAATAATTAGAATTGCAGTCTATCAACTTTCTTGGAGCATTAGGAGTCACCAGAAAACATTATGTTGCTTTGAGACACATTACTTAGACCCTAACTTGATTTCATAAATCTCCTTGAAATTTCTGATCTTTCTGATCTTTTCTAAAAGAAAATTGTTAGTGTAACCTGAAAATAGAACAAGATAGCAGAGAGCCTAATGGGAAAGTCAAATACACAGGATGAACAAGAATATGAAAAATGAAGTTGGAGCTAGTAAAATTATAAAAGGAGTCTGTTTGTTTGTTTTTAATTTGATTTGTAAAACACCAGTTCATGAGGATGCCATTAGAGGTCCAAGATGTTAATTCAATGAAAAGCTCCAATTATATTGTCAGATTTTGCAGTAACAGTATCAACTTTCAGCAGTAGTTTTCATTACACATTAAAAGAATATCAAAGAAATTAAAATAAAGAACATGTTTAAACCAATAGAATTAGGATACATAAAGACTAGCTGAATTCAAGAGTGAAAATTTGTAAGAATTAAACTTCCCCAGAAACCAGAAAATTCTGAAAGACAAATGTAAAAAATTATCAAAAATTATATCATAATTTCAAACCATCATAGACATGCTGTAATTAGTCTAACCAGAAATTTAGACTTGCATTCTTCAGTGTGGGTATTTTCTGGGGAATAAAGCCTTGATTTACGTCTCTCCAGTTCTGTGTTATAAATTCGACCATTACTGTGACCACTTCCAAGCTTTATATAGATCCCTGTTTTTTTAAAGCTTTTAATTAGAAAGATTTCTTTGACAGATTATTTCCTATTTCTTATAGTGGTCAATATATACAGTTTATAAATAGCCCACATTAATGAATATTTAAATAGTGCTGCAATAAATGTCCTTGTCTATTCATCATTTTGCTTATGTGTGGCATATAATATTTTAAATGCCTCATGAAGTGTACTAGACACATCACAGTGCCTTTCTGCCCACAGCTCAAAGTTTTTGCTAAAGCAACGGATTTACATATGCAAATTATTACACCATATGAGTTCCCTTCCTCAGCCTAGGAAAACTGGAGTGGATGCATTTCTGACTTCTGTAATCAATCTACCAATCTATTGATTTGCCAGTACTTACTACGTGTCACAAAAGCATAAACTCAGACATATTTTCTCTTTCAGAAAAAAAAGTTTAAAGCTGTTAATTCTTTCATTATATTCTCCAATTACTTTCATTATCATTTTAAATATCTTTCTTATTTTCTTGAGTATATTAATTATTGCTAGTTTAAAGCTTTTGTTGTAATTATTTCACTATCTGCATCATCTGCACATGTTTCCTTTGTCTGTCTGTTTTTTTCCCCTTAGATTTTAAAGTGAATGCTGAACATTGTATATGAAAAATGTTGAGGCTCTGATAATGTTATCTTCATCCAGGGGAGGTTCACCTTTTCCTTGGATAAGCAGATAGAATGGAGTTTGACATCTGCTTCCAATCAGGGACTGAGCTGACCTGAGACTGGGCTGCAGTTTTGGGCTGTCAATCTCTTTGTTGTAGATTCCAGGGTCTACCTCTTTGTAAATTTTAACTAAGTGGGGATGGGGGGCGGGTACAAGTGTCCATAGTGCCTCTACATTGAATGCTAATCACCACCGTGAGACTGTGAAATCTTTGCTCTGCTTTTTATTCTTTAAGAATGTAGATCAAGCCCTTAGCACTCTCTTACTATGGAGAATTCTGGCCCCTTAAATCTCAAATTTTTGTCTCTCGAGCCCTGTGAATCTATCGAAAGTTCTACCAGCTCCTTCATCTCCAGGTAATATCAACTCTTATTCCATTCTAAGAATCAAAAATGCCCCAAGGGAGATAAATAATGGCTGCAGAATAACTTCTCAACTCTGTGCTCAGAATCTGCTTTATCAAGATTTTGTCCCTTCAAGACCTAGTTGCTGCACAGATTATCCACTGCCTTCAAACATTTATTTTTCATCTAGCGTTCCGAATTTTCCTCAGTGAGAGCACCAGTCTATCACAAACTACTTCATCACAACAGGAAACTGAAATCCCTCCCTCGGGAATTTGCACTAAGAAAAAGCAAACCAAAAGCAAGCAAGCAACAAAAAGAATTAAATCATTTAGCAGTGGGTACTAAGACTGTAATGACACATAGGAAGAAGAAATTTGAGACAAAGTCAAGATTAAGATGTTAAGCCAAAGTTATAATGAAAATGAATAATATAGTAAAATAATAAATAAAATACTAAAAACAGTAACATAAAGCCTATAGCAGCATCCACTGAATTTAGATCTCCTTGGAAAGTTAACAGATATTTAACAATAAAGAGTTCTGCAATACAGAAACCATTGTGAGGATAAGCTGAAGAAAATCCAACAGGCTTTTAAATACAGAAATTATCAGAAGCTTCAATACCTTCGTGTGTTTTGTGAATCTTCGAGATCTCTCATACAACCTTATCCTAAATGTATTTGACCTGGGGATCCTTTCATTACAGAATTGCAAAAACTTAGACACCTAAGTGGTGCAAGGCAAAATTCAATAACATTTGAAAAACCATAAGTCTTAATATATAAAATAAACTAAAACAACATAGAGTAAATAGAAAAAAAATGAGTGACTACTAGTAGAAGCAAGAACTTATGCTGTTGAGGTCCTACAAACATCTTACATACACTACTTTTTTTATTCTTGGATTTATGCTAATAGCCATACTTACCTATTGGCCCATAAAAATATCTGTAGTAACTACTACTACCAAAAAACTGAACATAATTAATATGAAGTAAAAAATAAAAATAAAGTTTTTCAACCAGTATCTTATTTCATATTTCTTTCCATTAAAAATTACCCACTACATTTATGTGTTAGATGTATTCTGAGAAATGCTTTATCTCAATGGACAGTTCTCATGAACATTCTTCTGCACTGAAAAAATTAGTCCTGCCCCAAGTGGTGATGTTAATTATCATGGATTCTACTGATACAATCTGCGAAAACACTGAGCCAGTAACTATCACCCCCTGTGAAAGAAAAAAAATAATAATGTATCTCTATAAAGACCCTTTTTTGACCTGAGAATGCTTCCAGTATTTTGCATTCATTTAATATATTAATATTATTGTGAAGTTATGATAGTCGTATGTTAGCTTCTCTATAAAAATAAAATTTGAAATACCTTTTATGAATAACAAAACAGAATTCAAGAATGAAATATCTCATAAAACAAAGAAAAACAAGGAAATGAAAATCTATATTATTCATTTTCATTTTTGTTACACCGAAGAAAAATCAGCTAAAGGTAATTAATTGAATTCTCTTCAGAGCAACTTTCAAGATGGCATATTGACCCAATATTCATTTTCCTATTGCAAGCCAATGAAGTGTTTATTGTCGGGTTTCCACAAATGCATAAACTAGTTTTTATCTTTCAGATAGCAAATAAAACTTGAAGAGAAATAGTGATTTTTAAAAACAGGAATGGAAGAGCAAAGAAAAACACTGTAGACAAAGTATTTTAGGACAAAGAGTTTAGGCATCAGGCGGGTGGCTTAAGTATGTCCATTGTGCCAGGTGGAAAGCAAAAGACAGTGTGAGACTGTGACAAATGTGGAAGCACGTGCTAAATCCATATACATCCAAATTCACTGTGTGTGGACAAAACAAAACACAACAAGGCCTAGATCCAGCACATGTGTGGCCATTTTTCAATCTCTGCTTTTGACAGTCTCAACTCCAGACAGTAGTAAGAAGCAGCAAATTAGAGAAGACAGATTATATAATAAGAAGTAGCATCTATTGGTTTCTTTCTGTGGGCCAGGACTATTCAAAAGGCTTAACATATATTATGTTAACAAATATCTTCACAATGTAAGATGGAGATACTATTTAATAGCTCCACTTTATAAATGAGGACTCTAGTAAAATTTGCGATTGGTCATTTTCTTTTACTGAGCCTGGGGTTTTAAAAATAACTTATTTATTGAAGCTTTACTCTGTATTCCAGATGCTCTACTGAGCATTATTTCATTTACTCCTTATGACAACCCTTTGGAGTGGGCTGTATTTGAGGAAACTGAAGTCCCAACAGCTTAAGTAGGCCAAGCACTAAAGTGAGTAGGTCATGGGGGTGATTGCTATATCACTGTTAGAAATCCAACTTCTTGGCTTCATTGGGCTTTTTGATAAGTACTGATGGACAACAGTACTTGTTCAAAGTGGACACGAAGTGTCCGTGAAGTCATGCCCCTTGAGCCTCCCTGGTTTTTATCTGTAGCCATGGTGACTAGCTAGAAAATAATCCCACCCAATGCATATTTGCACTAAGTGACAAGGATGTTCCTTGTTTCAGCTGCCATTTTTTTTTTTTAATTGAGGTATAGTCATCAGCTGCCATTCTTAATCTGATTTTTCTTAAGAGTATACTGGTTGATGTTCCATAATTTGCTCTTTCTAGAACCTGTCATTTCTTTGAAACTCATACTATTTTAACAGGATACTTTTTACCAGGAAAAAAAATTTACTTCTGGAAGCATACTCCTTTCAAAAGAAAACTGCAGACACCCACAGATGTGATTAAGTGTAAGAAACACATTTTTTTGTATATTTATATAATGATAATTTTTTAGTCCAGTGCAATCTCTATAAATTAATTTGTTGTCACGACAATATGAAAATAATAACTGTTTCATTAGATATTTCAAAACTAAGCTTCCGTTTCTTTAATTTAAACCTAAAATGTGTTTCTTTCCCAAAATAGTTCACTGGACTTCTATCTAAAAATCCCAGAAGATTCTCTCACTGCATGTCCCTCTGAAGTCAACCTTAACTCTTATGTCTGATTCAACACTCACTGTTTTCTCTCTCTCTTTATATCCTACCTATCCTAACCTCTGCAGTTTTCCTCTTCTATTTCTACTTTTCTCCCACCCACATTGTAGCACTTAAAACTGACAATGCCTTATTCAATAAATCAATCCAATACTTCAGTAACTCAGAGGTGTTCACCAGTGTCATTGCGCACCCTTCAAACCTGGCTTCAGCAGAAGGGTTAATCCATGAATGGAAATTTGTGACAATTACCCTTAGCAGAGCCATGGGATTTCTAACTTAGATTGCTAGATTGACATAAAAATTCAGCCTAGAGCTCTAGCCACAATAAAGGAAAATCTTTTCTTTCTGGAGATAACTATGATCACATGTGATATCTTTAACTCATCTTATGTACATTCAAGTCTCTATATGACAGGCCTCTAAGACTATTGATCAAGAATTAAGATCACGGTGTCTGAGAGAGAGACTTCTAACAGAAATTTCAGAAATCCAACAGTACCAGTCCAACGTGTCTCTCACCTCCATCTTTCTCAAAGACTGGTCAAAATAGACTCTGCAGTCTTCTCAGGGTCTAAGATCTGCTTATAGAGCTTTCCTCCCCATTGTTTTAACTGTTAACATTCAACACAGAATGAAACCCATTGTAAAAATAAAGTGTATCCAAGTAGCTTTCCCTATTTTCTTGCTTTAATTGAAACCCAACTGTTCTCCAACAAGATGATTTCTTCCTTATGCTAAATCCTCTGGGTAGAAGCTGCCCATTCTCCAGTATACTGTGCTGCAATAACATTCCCCAAACTCCCTATCAGAGGTCTCAAACCATAGATTCCTGACATTTGTACAAAAACCAAACAAGTAATTATGGTAACAAGAATAATAAACTTAGGATGATGACACTTGGTTATGTTCCTTTTTCTACTGTTTAATGTTGCTGTCTTCTTCTGACCTCATGGTTATACTTCCTCATTTTGCCCAGTACTTGGGTCCCTGGTTCATTGGCTTTCTTTCCTTCCTGTCTCCATAGTTATGACCCACCAAGTAACCCAGCCTCAATTATCCTTAACCACTTAAATGTCAAAAAGGCTTACACTCTTTATGACCATCCCTTTTTTATGGTCTCTCCCTGATCTGATGATGGGATGGATAGGCTGAAGCATCACATTCAAAGTACAGGTGAGAGTTTATAGTAATTACAGCCATAAAATCTCTAGATACTCAGGTTACTAAGGTGAAACATGTAAAGAATCTGACTTAAAACTCCATACAAATTAGACATAAATCTTTCAAGAGCTATTTCTTTTGAATGGATCTACTCTTAAACACCTAAAATTTAATCTATGAATCCCTAATCACCATCTTTCCACATCTCTTACACACTAACTCTCACTATTTGCATTCTTCAAAATCTATCATGGCTATTTAGGGCCTCAACTGCTCCCTTTTATTCTACTACATCAGTCTTGAAATATATTAATGTTATTACATATCAAGCATACAACCCATGGCTTATAACATCAACCATCTCTTTCTTTAGAATCATCTATTAGCCAACTCACATTCACCTTTTTTATTTAGCAATAAAGACTTGGCTGCAGGTTAAACTCCTCTGGAAAGACTCTCTTGAACGGCCCCTCCAAAGAGGCAGAACCGCCCATTTTGCTGCCCATTGTACTCTATGTGAACTTCTACCAAAACTCTTACAATACTTTATTAGCCTTGTTCACATAGCTACTTCCCTATGAGAGACTATAAACTCTTTGACAGCAAAGATCATGTTTTATTTCTGAATCTCAGTGCTTGGGTACAAGGATGAGTGCCAAGTATGCACTTAGTAAATGTATCCTAGATTAATCAAATTATTCTTCTGAGAAATTGCATTGATTTCACTTGTCTCTATCAGAAATGTTAGGTTGATCTCATTCACTTTTTTATCAATAGATTTTTTTTCCAGTTTTAGGTTTACAAAAAAATTGAGGAAAAGTTACCAATATTTCCCAAATACCCTCTGCACCTTCCCGTCCCAGTTTCCCTTACTATTATCTCTTGATCAGCATGGCACATTTGTTATAACTGATGAGCCAATGTTGGCACAGAATTATTAACTGAAGTACATAGTTTCCTTTAGGAGTCAGTCTCTGCATTGCAGAGTACTAAGGGTTTTGACAAATGTATAGCAACATGTATTCTCTATTACAGTATTATATAGAATTGTTTCAGTGTCCTAAAAAGGCCTTCAGCTCCACCTATTCATTCCTTATTCTCTCACCTCCAAAACCCCTGGTGATCACTGATCATTTTACTATCTCCATAATTTTGCCTTTCCAGAATGTCATAGAGTTGAAATCATGTAATATGTAGCCTTTTTTCTGACTGGCTTCTTTCACTTAGCAATTTTGCATTTAAGTTTCCTCTGTGTCTTTTCATGGCTTGATAGCTCATTTCTTCTTATTGCTGAATAAAACTCCTTTTGTATAGATATAATACAGTTTATCCATTCACTTATTGAAGAACATCCTGGTTGCTTCCAAGTTTTGATAATTACACATAAAATTCCTATAAACATACATATGCAGGTTTGTGTGTGCGTGGACATAAATGTTTAACTCGTGTGGGTAAATAGCAAGGAGCATCATCACTAAGCCATATGGTAAGAGGATGTTTAGTTGTGTAAGAACTGACAAACTGCCTTCCTAAATAGAAGGACTGGTGCAGTTTGCTTTTGTACCAACAATGAATGAAGAGGCCCTGTCCCATTCACTTTTCAGGATCCAATGACCTACTCTTAAACATATGCTCATATAGTACTTTTTTTGAATACTTACATATTCCAGACATCATTCATTGCTGCTTCCTTTCTGATCTCATAACATTTGGTAAAAACCTTCACACTACTTCCCACAGCATTTCCCATATGGCAGTATTAAGATGCCCCTGCTACCCCAATGATGCAGGTCTCAGTTTTCTTTGTATCCCAAGACAGTATGTCTAAAGCAATGCCTGTAAGTTTTTAATATTTGTTTTACTAATTCATAAGTGTATACATAAATGAATGTATAATAGGATAGTTCTGTTTTCCTTCATGCACAGTGGCACAGATGGCTCTGAGTGTAAAGTCCAGCTGTACAAGTCTTCTCTGGTATTTCTACATGGTAGAACTATAGGACTAGCAGGATATTGATAGAATCTGAATTAAGAACTGGATCAGATTACAATGATAAATAATGCTCTGGAGACAAACACTACTGGAGAAAGTGCACTACTCAGAAGACAACTGAGAAAACTCATAACTAGGCTTCATATGTTATGCCCCTCTGTATAGGGTCAAGCATACCTAACTCTATGCATATCCAAGGGGGTGCAGTAAACAGAACATCAAGCTGTGTGTCAGGAGAACTGGCTCCATCCCTGGCTCTGCTGGTGACCATCTGTATGACCCTGGGCAAAGTCCCTACTTGGCTTTCTTCTTGTATGTAAAATGAGGGGTTTATTCATCCAACTTTTAGAAATTGTGTTGATTGCCTACAATGTGTGTCCTAGATGCTTGGACCACAGTAGGACCCAAGCAGTCAAAGTCTCTACTTCAATGTGTTTACATTTTAGGGGATGAGAGAGGCAATATTATTGTGAAGAAGCAATAAACAAATAAAAAATTATATATCTAATAGCAATAAATGGCATAAAGCAAGAAAATGAGGAGAGCCTCCTCATGGGATAATATTCAACTGAGTGGTCTGTCAGTCTCTCTGAGGACAAGATGTTTAAGCTGAGTCTGAGTGGCCAGCCTTGTGAACATCTGTGAGAAAACATTCTATCTATGAGGGACAGTTGGTACAAACTACCTGAGTCAGCTACTGCTTTTAAGTTCACTCCTATCTCTCAAATTTTGGTTTGATTGTTGCTTGATCATGGCCATTGAAGGTGTAACATTTCACCAGTGAGATTATACAAGAAAATTAACAATTCTCCTTGAGAGGTCTGTGAATGGCAAAAATGACTTTGCAAGGTAATTTATCAACCCACATTTAATAATTTACAAATGTTATTTATCCTGTCATCCATCCTTACCCCTTCCTCCCACAACAGTACATTTTAAAAGTCCATCATTACACAATTTAGCACTTTGAAGTGTTTTATGTCCCAAGGATCATTTAACACTTGTTTCTGAACTCACTTAAAGATGATCTAAGTTAGAAATACTTTATAAAGTCATTCAGTATTAGGCAAATCAAAACACGACTCAAAATATGACTCAAATGCCAGGAAAACACATTCTTATCTAATTTGCCTAGTTAAAGGGCCTTAATGAACATTAATCAGTTTTGATGTTAAATTAGCAGAGCTAATATTCTTGGTGAGTTTTATATATTCATTAATTTTCCATATTTATTATATCTGAGCATTATATTCATTATTAAATGCAAAATAATAACCTCCTGAATTTATATAGCCCACTGCATTCTTCACATAACTCACAACAATACAATCACATATTATCTCCATTCGAGACATGAAGAAAGTGATGTTGAGGAAGATTAAGGAATTTATGCAATGTCCACAGTCAATTATTGGGCCAGGTGTTCCTTCTTTCCTTCCTTCCTTCTCCCTTCCTTCCCACTATCCATGTGTCAGAGACTGTGTAAGCCACTGGCAGTTTAGTCATGAGTAAATCCAATCTCTGCCTTCAAAGAGATTACAATCAAATGGAGGAAACAGAAAAAGACAAACTTCCCCTCACTGTCAACAAATTTGCAGTAGAGATATACCAGAGCCCTCGTGGGAGCCTTCTCTCATAAGAGCCCATTGCCTTCTTTTCCATAATGCAAAACCAACAGGGCTGTATTTGCTTATTTAAACATATCATTCACAATGAATCCAACTTATCCAGTTGAAATCTCTACATTTGTTTCATTGAATAGAAATAGCCATGGTCTGTGTAAAAAATTGGCCATAACAGAAGAGCTTTTTCAAATGCAATTCAGTTAACCCTTCTCCAGCGTTGCCCTTAATTTGCATCAAAAGTTACAAATCTGTTTAGGTTATATTGACTTAGAAATCTGGCAGGTCGTTTTTCCTATGCTAATATGTAAACTTAACTAACTAGCTAATTGTGTGGATGACAAATTCCACTAAAATAGTAAAGCTGCTTTCAAGTATCAATTTAGAGCTTGGCTAACTTGTTCCCACCTCCTTCACACTTTATCACACATAGAAATTATACTTTGGAAAGGAATAAAACGTAAGTAGTGTCTAAATAAATCAAGTTATTCTAAATTTATTAACAAAGTAGCAGAGTCAATAGCATGAAGTTGGCTTCACTCTTACTAACTGCATAGCAACCTGCATTAGTAAAGTTGGTTAAGCTTCATAAGCCTCAGTTTCCTCATCTGTAATATGGGGATAGGGTCCATGTATGGCACTGATGCTAGTACATTATGTAATAATATTTGTATAATTCTCAGCACAGTTCCTAGTATATCCTAAGTGATCAACTGAACAATAGGAAGAATATTATTCCTATACAGCAGAATTGTACCCCATATCCAACTTCCTTTGGTTTTATAAGTAAATCTACTACCTAAAATGTTTCAAAGTAATAAAGCTTATATGAAATACTTATATCTGCAACATCCATGATTATGACCATTAAAGACAAAAGGATTTCAATGTCTACTTCATTCTCTCCTCTGTTAAGGATATTTTCTTTATAGTTAAGGTTACTTTGTTTTCTCTTTGAATATCACATTATGCTTAAGATCTTTAAATAACTAGATCCAACTAACCAGTTATTATAGGCCAATCATTTTATTATTCATCAGCCCATCTAAACTTCTTAACTATCCTGGTGTCTCAGAAAGCCTTAGAATAAATCAGAATGATAGTGGGATGACTCGGACACTTTGTATTTTCCATTTCAGTCTCTTTCCTGGATTCTAGGTATCTCCTGAGGTTTTCTGTTTGGTCTGAAGTAAATGGAAGCAGTATGGAGATGTTTAGACATCAAGTACAGTAGAGAATGAGTAAATTGTTGTTCATAAACTCAGTTATCTGTGGCTACTAACTGTATTATTGTAACTACTTATAATTGTAATTCCAATTAAAATGATACCAGATAGGCTCCTTTGGGAATGTCTTATTCAGAGAAGTGAAGGTCTCAACTAAATGAATGAAATCACCTAATTACTTTGTTTTTAAGTTGGTAAAGCAGCCAGAACATCCATAAAAATAATTCATATTTCTGCCTCAATTTCATAGCACTGGGGATTACAGCATATGAAAGGGGTGAGGGAAAGGGGAAGTACAAGTCAGAACAACATTCTGCAGTGACCATCTGGCTATATTAACCCCCTGTCTGTGGTACATTTACAGGAAAGTCAGCTGAAGTTAAGCAAAAGCCAACAGCAAATCATCTACACTAACAAAAATGAAAGACTCTCACTAGGAATTTTTAAAGCTTCCAAGAACAGCCTGAACCAAAATGAATGCAGTCAGTATTTCAGAAAAGATGGTACTGGTTTGTTAATAACTACTGCCTTTCCCCTTGACAGCTGTTTCAAAGCACCAAGTTTGGAATTTGCAACCACTCAGACTTGAAAGTGTTGGATTCTTTGTATTATTTGGAGCCATAAGCACTTCCTTCTAGAGATTCCAAGAAAATGAGAAACATAATGAGAAATCAAAATTACTTCCCCACCCCTTGGTATGTTAAATATTTGCTCCCATATAACATTTCCAAATGCCTGCTTTGCATTTGGGCTTCCCACCTGCCAGAGTCTTGTCAAGAGAAGTCCCAGAGCATTTGCTGTTCATCCACTCTATGTGCCCTGCAGACTTCTTTAATTGAAGTGCAGTTTGCACACTTTGGAAGAACTCCTTCAGGACCAAGCCCTGTACATGAGAAATTGAGGACCAACCTCCCTAGAAAAGTCATAGGCTTCATTTCATTGGCAGCCTCTGCAGAAAATGCTGTCAACGAGCAAGGATATGCTACCTATGAATCTTATATCTCTAATGGGCCTGCTTTCAATCAATTGTAAGATTGGGATAGTATCTTACCCATTTCTACAGCTATGTGTATTTATTCTTATCTATCAGTGGGAGCAATATATATGTACAATAAGATCACACAAAAAAGAAACAAGCAGAAAAGGAATCAGTAATTTTTTTAAATGACTGGGAATCTCTAAATGTCTTAAGATTTTCTTAAAAGTCAAATAATGCAGAATATCATTACCTGAAAAAAAAATCCCCTCTTTATGCTTTGCCTATTAATTGTGTTTGGCTTTTTTTTTTCTTATAACTATTTTGCTAAGAACTTTGGGAAAGCTAAAATATCAAAGTTCTTTTCTGTTTGTTTAGCTATTAAACTTCTTCCCGTGCAATGTATGTTTATTTAAAGTATCTCCAGCTACACATTTACAATGCGTTTCTTAAATAAGTTAAGAGACTTTAATTGGGCATTAGGGATTAGTGGCACAATTCCCAAATCTCTTTACTAAAAATACATGAGACCAGTGAGTAGTTTATTTATAACCTTGTTACTTTGAGCCATTAGTGATGCCATCATTTTCCCTCTTCACATTTTTAATATGTCAAACTCAAAATTCAATTCAAAGCTCAGTTTGCTCATGTTTTTATAAAGTAGCCTAGAACAATTTTAAGTTAAATACAGTGCACCCACCTGCTAAATTTGAAACAGAAAAAGATGGGAAAGTTCCCAGAAAAGCTGCATTCAAACTGCAAATAAAATTTGTAACTTTTTCCTCTTCATTGACAATAGAAAGAATTTACAACCATACTCTTCTTCCATGTAAAAATACACAACAGTATACTATCTTGCTTAATTTTGGAAAATCAAAACTAAAAACCAAGAATATTTCTTTTTTTTAACATTTTTTATTGATTTATAATCATTTTACAATGTTGTGTCAAATTCCAGTGTTCAGCACAATTTTTCAGTCATTCATGGACATATACACACTCATTGTCACATTTTTTTCTCTGTGAGTTATCATAACATTTTGTGTATATTTCCCTGTGCTATACAGTGTAATCTTGTTTATCTACTCTACAATTTTGAAATCCCAATCTATCCCTTCCCACCGTCCAACCCCCTGGCAACCACAAGTCTGTATTCTCTGTCTATGAGTATATTTCTGTCCTGTATTTACGCTTTGTTTTTGTTTGTTTGTTTGTTTGTTTTTGTTTTTTAGATTCCACATATGAGCGACTTCATACAGTATTTTTCTTTCTCTTTCTGGCTTACTTCACTTAGAATGACATTCTTCAGGAGCATCCATGTTGCTGCAAATGGCATTATGTTGTCAGTTTTTATGCCTGAGTAGTATTCCATTGTATAAATATACCACACCTTCTTTATCCAGTCACCTGTTGATGGACATTCAGGCTGTTTACACGTTTTGGCTATTGTAAATAGTGCTGCTATGAACATTGGGGTGCAGGTGTCATCCTGAAGTAGGGTTCCTTCTAGATACAAGCCCAGGAGTGGGATTCCTGGGTCATATGGTAAGTCTATTCCTAGTCTTTTGAGGAATCTCCACACTGTTTTCCATAGTGGCTGCACCAAACTGCATTCCCACCAGCAGTGTAGGAGGGTTCCCCTTTCTCCACAGCCTCTCCAGCATTTGTCATTTGTGGATTTTTGAATGACGGCCATTCTGACTGGTGTGAGGTGATACCTCATTGTAGTTTTGATTTGCATTTCTCTGATAATTATAGATATTGAGCATTTTTTCATGTGCCTTTTGATCATTTGTATGTCTTCCTTGGAGAATTGCTTGTTTAGGTCTTCTGCCCATTTTTGGATTGGGTTGTTTATTTTTTTCTTATTGAGTCGTATGAGCTGCTTACATATTCTGGAGATCAAGCCTTTGTCGGTTTCATTTGCAAAAATTTTCTCCCATTCCATAGGTTGTCTTCTTGTTTTACTTCTGGTTTCCTTTGCTGTGCAGAAGCTTGTAAGTTTCATTAGGTCCCATTTGTTTATTCTTGCTTTTATTTCTTCTAGGAGAAAATTTTTGAAATGTATGTCAGATAATGTTTTGCCTATGTTTTCCTCTAGGAGGTTTATTGTATCTTGTCTTATGTTTAAGTCTTTGATCCATTTTGAGTTGATTTTTGTATATGGTGTAAGGGAGTGTCCTAGCTTCATTGTTTTACATGCTGCTGTCCAGTTTTCCCAACACCATTTGCTGAAGAGACTGTCTTTATTCCATTGTATATTCTTGCCTCCTTTGTCGAAGATTAGTTGACCAAAAGTTTGTGGGTTCATTTCTGGGATCTCTATTCTGTTCCATTAGTCTATATGTCTGTTTTTGTACCAATACCATGCTGTCTTGATGACTGTAGCTCTATAATATTGTCTGAAGTCTGGGAAAGTTATTCCTCCAGCCTCTTTCTTTCTCTTCAGTAATGCTTTGGCAATTCTAGATCTTTGATGGTTCCATACAAATTTTATTATGATTTGTTCTAGTTCTGTGAAATATGTCCTGGGTACAAGAATATTTCTAATAGGGAAAATCTTTTCCATCACTATTCCTATAACCATGATTCTGTGTCACTTCTATTTGTATTAAGAAGTAGATAATAACATCTTGTCACTTATATCATCGTCTGAAGGAATTTTTGTGACAACTGTGTGTCCAGAAATCTGCTGGGCATCTGATAATTATTAACACACAATAAAGAAGGCTGACAAATTCAATCTCGCTTCCCTTATAGCCTGAAGGTATGAGTTCAGCCCAGACAACAACTGGGTTCATACTAAGCCATGACACTGGTAGGAAACATGCTAAATCATCTCACTTTTAAAGGGATATTCCTCTGCAGGTTACACATTCAAATTAGCCGTTAAAATGCACCGGGCCCTTGTTTTTCTCTAAATCAAGGAGATCATGAAGCAATTCTCCCCATAACCTATCCTGGGTTAGGCAAACCTACATCAGCCTCATCTGGGAGATGAAGACTAAGGCATGACCCACAAGGCATTTGATCATAGCTTTAGCCTACTACCCAACTTTCATCAGTACAAAGAGGGAAGTCCTATATTAAAACTACTGACCAAGAGGGCTTTAACATTCCTCTCAGCTTGACTAAACTTGATACAGGTTCAGCAGCCCCTCACCCCGACTACAAGGTCCTGACTCCCCTTTTCTTAGAGCATTTACTTTAGAACACTTGTGATTGTAAATTCTTTCTCTGCCCCTTTGAAACATAAATCTTCTACAACCCAGAAATGTCTTTCTCAAGATCCTGGAATGTAATCTCAAGGTCTCTGAAATGTAATCATGAAGGAAGGAGAGGACACCCTTATCTCCCAGTTGTGGCAGGATAGGAGCCTAACTTCAAGAAGCAACAGTAACTAAATGCAGAAGGCCTAAGCACATGGATTAGCCCACCTCTAATGTCCTCCAGGACTTTTCCATTAGCTCAGCCCAACTGTAAAATCCTCCTGCCATTGTTTTAGCAGAGTTGAGTCCAATCTCTCTCCTCTATTGCAATAGTCTCTTTCCTATACTAAAATACTCTTGAACAAAAGCTTCCTTGACTGTGCTGGTGCAGTGCAATTTTTCTTTTACTATTTTACAGTACTGTTTGTTTTGTTTTGTTTCCCTCAACAACAGCAAGACAGATGCTCAAATCTAATTACTAGCAACTAGTCTTTCACTGCATGAATGGCAGAAAGAAAGAAAGAAAGAGACTTTTACAAAATGAAAAAGTTCTGGCGACTACTGAAACTCCTTTTATGGGAGATGAATTTATAAATACTGAAGACTGCCTATGTTTGTATAACTTTAATATGAGTAAGGGCAGCTAAGTACTGTTCCAGCCTCTATAATTCGAATATATCCACATAGAAAATAACCCCAACATATCTTTTTGGCATATTGGATCTGAGTCCTACTGGCTTCCAAGTTTTGTTTTGTTTTTTTTTCCTTTTTCTTTTTCTTTTTCTTTTTCACCTTCTCCTCTCCCTTCACCCTCAGGACACTGGTCTATCCCTCAGTTCTTAATGAATAATTCTGATTGATGCTTACTGAGGATGAGGGCACCAGTGAGAGAGAAGTCTAAATGAAGATATGAGAAAATAATTTGTCCATTATCTCTTTAATGATTCCCTAGTGGTGCCAATTCCCTCTAGTCCTGTAAAACCAGGCGGCAAAGATAAAAGTATATTCCTGCTGATGAAGTCTACTGTGATATGAAGAATGAATCTCATTGTGGCTGACAGCAGAAGGTTAACAAGGAAATGATTAACTTACATACAAAAGCTCCTTCCTCTTCCTATGCCTTTAAAGTCTTCAATACAGAAGGAAAAGGCTGTGCCAGGGAAGAAGAAACCATTTATGACTTTCTTGCAGAAATTCTGATATTTTTCTTTAATTTACTAATGCCATGTTCTCTTTCATTTTTATGAACTTGTAATGTCAAATAAATTAGGAGCAAAAAATGTGTAACTAAGGTAATTGCTTCCATAAATCAAGGGAATGAAAAGTAGCAGCAATAAATTAAACAAAATAATAAAAAAAAAAGATCTAAAAGTACTTTCCTATTAAACATGATATGTACAAAAATTTGGCTTTATATTAGTTACATTCCCTATGAGCTCAAGATCTCACTTATAAGACTTGCACTTGAATAATGAATGATGTGTATATCACAAGCATCCATTGTCTATTTTATATCATGTTGTGCATGTGTGCATATATACATGGTGCAAATGAAGCTATGAGATGAATTAGTCAATGTCATGAAATATTCTCTAGTGCTGAGAGAGAGCATGCATTGACTGAAATCTATTTTTATAGCACAGGAGAAATTCTACATAAGTCAAATTGTTTAGTATTAATGAAAATATACTAAGCAGTGTACATAAAAAGTATTTATGTACCTTTTAGGAAACGAGTATTTACTTAATTTTAAGAGTAATTATTTCATTTTAAAAAACTGTCTTAATCAGACATGTTAGCATCCAAAAAGTCTAAAATCTCTAACGTCATCAGAGCTAGGTATAAATTTAACATAAATGGGTGAAGCTGTATAATTAAGAAGCAGGATTCAATACAGAGTATTACTCCAGTTGTAAACTAGAAGAATGTATCCTTCCTAGGACATTCAAAATCATTTTTAAAACCATCTCCTGGCCTTCTCAAGTCTGATGCCTAGATATAATCTTCTGTCTACAAGTACGCAATCCCTGCAGTGTTGGGTGACCCTGTTTTTCAGGTATGAAATGTAATATTGGTATAACTTAAGCATACTTAGGATATAAAGGTCCATTCTATTTGTAATAGTCATAAGTCAGGTCAACGAGTTGTATTTGAAGTGGTACTTAGTTTGCAAAAAGAAGTATAAACAGAACATTAACTACTTTGATAATGTTCTCTTTGCCCCTGTCCTCACTCTGTCCCAGTCATGATGCTCATACCTGTCCCTACAGACTAATGCCTATGCACTTACCCTCCCCTATTACTTCTGCAGTCTTTCATCTGGATGTATTTTCTGAGGTATAATTACCACATAATCTCTTAATGAATTCATGACAGATATTTTAGAAATAGATTTTACTTCCAGGTCCTGTCATTTGAAATGTTTGATATTAGATGATTGGTTTGATCTTCAGTATGTTTCAGAAACTTTCACCAGAGTTAAAATCATTATTTGCAAAAGTGCTCTAAGCATTGGGGCTTTGCAATTGAAAGGAAGCAAGCCTAATGAGTCCTTTTGGGGTTTACAGAAGCAATTAAAAACTTGGAAGGAACAAGAGGCAGTAAACTGATTGATGGTCCCTGCACACTGCAGCATGCAAGAAGCCCATGAGGAGCTCACAAGTGTGCGTTCTTTCGAACCTGTAGGAGGCTTTCACTGACTATTCAAATTATCTCATGTGCTGTAGTAAGCAGTCTAGGAATAGAAATTAATAAATAGCAACAATTATATGTAAATTGTGTTTGTATAAAAGAAGATATCTTGCAATGCTTCTGAAAATAAAGACTGTTTTAGTTACTACTTAAATCTAATTATAAACATATTTTGTTCTCAGTAAAACTAGCTTTTCTTTTGCTAGATAATATTTGATATATTTTGCCACATGCCAACCTCTGTCTCCCAAAGCAGTTATGTCAGACCTTCTACCAAAGCTTTCCTAAACAAGAATTAAATTAAAAGTCTAAAAGTCTAAAAGTCTCTGGGTAGTATATATCAGGGAACAGTAGCCATGTTCCCAGTGAAAAGACAGCTCAAAGAAAAGCAGCTACCATTTTCACAATGTGTCTTGATCAATTTAGGACTTCGGGTCCTGGGAGCCCAGATTCATGCCCATCTGGCAGTGCTGAGAGACGTGAACTTAAATATCTGATGTGCAGCAAAGCTAACAGTACCACAGAAGAACCAGGCAGTCACTCACTCCTGATTTCCACCGCTCACCAAGTGCAACATATTTTCCAATTTTGCTGCCCAAAACACAGAAAGAGAGGAAAGGAAGAAAAAGACAAGATGGTAAAGTAAAAAGATCTAATAAAAGCACCAAATGATTCACAAGCAATCTGGCAAGCAGTGATCAAATCTATTGTGCCTCCAGTTCACTACTCTGAAGACAAAAAGGCTTTATCTTTCCCTAAACAGAAAATGCTCAATTAGGTTTCTCTTCCTGAAAGCTTGCAGATATTATGCAAAATGCCCCTTATCTATCCTTAGAGTATAATGGGAGGAAGTCAGTGTGCTCTTGAACGATTTCAACAGACTTTATTCTTACAAATGTTCTCTATTCTTATATACATTAATAAAATATATGTATTTCTTTTCTTTTAATACAATTAGTTTATTACGCTAGTGGTCCCAGGTATACAATATTAATTTTAATCCACAATTTAATATATGAAACAATTTCTTTCGCATTTTATGGTAACACATGCTTAAGAAAAAAATAGATATTGCTTTCATTTTCTTACTTACTTTGTGGGTATGACATTTGGTAGCAGCTCTTTAGCATTTACTGTAAGTGTAAGCAGTGTGGGTTGTTGCCAGGGTGGGAAGACTGAAAAGAATGGCTCCTTTCCTTGAAATTCTTCAGTAAAGGTTTGGTAGAGTTTTAAAGTTTCTTTATCTTTAAGAGTCCCCTATATAAGCACAAAGATACACACAGTGCAAAATTCAAGAACTATTCAGTAAAGCTATACACAGCTACTCACCATATAATTATAAATTCAATTGAAAATACAATGTGGATTTGAAAGCTTTATCACTCAAGTTATAGACTTTTCTGAGATAAATCAAAATACTTTCCATTTCTAAATTACTTATTTAAAATCAAGGCAAATATTTCCTACCTATCAAAAGTGTTTTCTAGTTTTTGATATATGTAATAAAAATATTAGAGGAAAATCTTAAATCATAACTATTGCTATGAATTTGAACCTCACCTATATACTTGATGAAAAGACAAAATGTTCTCTTCTTTCTCCTTTTTTCAAAAAAATAAAATTTACTAAGCTCCTATATGTGCCAGACACTCTTTCAGGCAATAGGAAGACATTAGTGAATAAAATAATAATTTCTGCCTTCATGAAGTTTACAATCTAGTCAAAAAAAAAAAAAGACACCATGAGGAAGAACAGTGACAGCTTTATACATAGAACATGATATTATACATAGAAAATCCTAAAGATACCATGAGAAAACTATGAGAGCTCAACAATGAACTTGGTAAAGTTGCAAGATATAAAATTAATAGATAGAAATCTGTTGCATTTCTATACACTAATAACAAACTATCAGAAAGAGAAATTAAGGAGACAATCCCATTTACCATTACATCAAAAAGAATAAAGCACCTAGGAATAAACCTGTCCTCTGAAAACCATAAGACACTGATGAAAGAAATTGAAGACAACAAAAACAGATGGAAAGATATGCCGTGTTCTTGGATTGGAAGAATCAATACTGTTTTTCAATTTGTTTTTTATTGAAGTACACTCAATTATAATGTGTCAATTTCTGACGTACAGCACAATGTCCCAGTCATGTTGGAAGAATCAATATTGTTAAAATGCCCATACTACCCAAGGCAATCTATAGATTCAGTGAAATCTCTATCAAAATACCAATGGCATTTTTCACAGAACTAAAACAAAAATTTTGAAACTTGTATGGAAACACAAAAGATCCAACATAGCCAAAATAATCTTGAGTAATAATAGAGCTGAAGGAATCACGCTCCCTGACTTCAGACTATACTACCAAGCTACTAATCAAAAATATATGGTACTGACACAAAAACACACCCATAGATCAATGAAACAGGCTAGAAAGCCAGAAATAAACCCACCCACTTATGGTCAATTAATCTACAACAAAGGAGCAAGAATATATAACGGAGAAAAGACAGTCTCTTCAATAGTGTTGCTGGGAAAACTGGATAGCTACATGTAAAAGAATGAAATTAGAGCATTCCCTAGCATCATATACAAAATAAACTCAAAATGGATTAAAGACCTAAATGTAAGATCAGATAGTATAAAACTGCTAGAGGAAAACACAGGCAGAACATTCTTTGACATAAATCACATCAATATTTTTTGGATCCACCTCCTAGAGTAATGGAAACAAAAGCAAAAATAAACAAGTGGGACCTAGTTAAACTTAAAAGCCTTTGCACAGCAAATGAAATTATAAAGAAAATGATAAGACAACCTACAGAATGGGAGAAAATATTTGCAAACGATACCACTGACAGGGGATTAACTTCCAAAATATACAAACAGCTCATAGAGCTCATTATCAAAAAACAAACAACTTGATTAAAAAACGGGCAGAGAAACTAAATAGACATTTTTCTAAAGAGTAAATGCAGGTGGCCAATAGGCATATGAAAAGATGCTTAATATTGCTAATCATCAAGTAAATGCAAATCAAAACCACAAAGACATATCACCTCACACCTGTCAGAATGGCTATCATCAAAAAGAACATAAATAATAAATGTTGTCCGGGATGTGGAGAAAAGGAAACCCTCATACACTGTTGGTGGGAATGTAAATTGGTGCAGACACTGTGGAAAACAGTATGGAGGTTTCTCAAATAACCAAAAAAATAGAACTACCATATGACCTAGCAATTCCACTCCTGAGTATATATCTCAAAAAAAAAAAAAAAAAAAACCCAAAACCACTAATTTGAAAAGATACATGCATCCCAATATTCATAGCAACATTATTTATAATTTCCAAGATATGGAAATAACCTAAGGGTTCATCAACAGATGAATGGATAAAGAAGATGTGTGTATATATGTATGTGTATATATATGTATATACATATGTATGTATGTATATATATAGTTTTTATTAATTATGATTTTCTCTAATTTTTGTTAATGTATACAAAAATTAAAATGTTAAGTTGAACCATATGAAATTGACATTATTGTAGGCAATGGCATACAGTTCAACTTATAATTTAAGACAATGGTTCTCATCTCCAGCTACACATTAGAATTAACTAAGGGAAATTTAAAACTCTTAGTTCCAGATTCCACCCTCTCCATGATCCCAGGTGTATTAAGTCACAATATTGTTGGTGAGCTGCTGGGTGTCTTTTTTTTTTTTTCAAAATTACCAGGCGATTCCAATGAGCAGCCAGAGATGAGAAATATAGCTGTTTCTTCTAACACTTTTTTCATAGGAAATATTGAAAAAATCAGAACAATGTGATGTCAAAGAAAGCAGAAGGCAAGAAGAAGGAGAGGCCAATGACAGTAAATGCTGTGGAGAAGTCATATAATAGGAAAACTGTCATATTTAGGAGGCATATCCACTTGGGTCTCCCTTGAGACAATGACTGCCTCCACTGGAAAACATAGCTCCTTTGCTTTTGCTGCTGCCCCATTTCTAATTGATCCTCAGAAGTGGTCCAGCGTATAGGATTTAGGGAATTAGTTGTGAGAAACATTCATGGGAGAAAAAAAAAAAAAGGAAGAAAGAAAATACTTTGATCCTCGTTCTCCTATCACTATAGCAGAGCATGAGTAAACAGATTCAACTTGAAGAAAAAGTTTTTAATGGGAAATAAAATATACTGAAGTTTTTATTAAGATTTCTCTGTATATAAATCTGAAAGTATAAAATAGGAAGACAGCATATTTTCAAAATTCTCCTGTTGAAAGACAAAAGAGTTTTGCTGTAATCCAAAATGTATTACAGGGCAAGAAGATCAACATCTATCAGTCAATGAGGAATGGTTTGAAGTTGATGACTTCAAAGTGTCTTGTGTTACCTAAAGGAAATATGCTTTTTACAGTATAAAGGGTTATTGTGAGAAAAATCTTTATAGTGTAAATAGTTCATCATCTACAATAGGAAATCATTATTTCCTATTGGAAATAATGGGTGAATCAACCTGGGAAAAGATTCTCAAGATATCTCATAAATCTGTCTTTGGTCTTGTACTCTTTAACATTTTTAACATGAAGATACAATTTTCTTAAAGTAAGCTTATAAAACCTGTGAATGATAATGGAAGTTTGGAAGGAAGATAATTTGTTTGATAGAATAAAGATCCAAATAGATCTTGACAGATGTGAATAACAGGCCACATTTACGAGGATGAAATGAAATAATAAATAATTGCTCATTTGATCTCTTTGGTTGTCCTAAAAGCCTAATCTCTATGGTCATGTACATAACTGAATCTCAGACATCATGTTAAAATATGCTTTATATGACAGATACCCACAGTATTTTGCAATTATAAGTTTTATTTGCTACTTCCCTAGAACAAAACATGCTTATTCACCCTTATACCTTAAGTCATCTAGCAGAGTGTCTAGTACATTGATAAGTTTTTGCAGAGGTAAACAGAAATATAACTTAATATACTACTATAACAACAAACAACAAAACAGAATAAAAAGATGGCATGAGTAAATCAGAGAAAGTGTAAAATGGACATGTGGAAGAGATACGAGCTTCCTTCAAATATTTGAGATACTATCTTAAAGAAGCAGGCATAGAACCATTCTTCATGATTACAACATAGTAGAATTAGTTAATGTGTAGTATTTACAAGGACATAGATAAAAACCTTGTATCAAGAGACATTTTTTAAAAATCCCTAAAAATGGAAGTTATGACCATGTATTGTTTTGAGTTTCCTAGCCATGATGTTTTCAAATACATATTGGTGGCCACTTCCAGTAGAAGAAAATTGAATGTCATCCATTTAGTCAATAATGTTCTCTACATTTTGGGTAGAGTGTTGTGCTGTGTCCTTAGAGCATCGTTCTGTGGCATCATTCTGTGCTCAAGAAGTCTATCACTTAATGGGAGATACAAACAAATAAACAGGCAATAATGATTATCTTGTGACAAATGCTGCAGAGCACAATGCGAGCACATAAAGAAGACAACCTCCTCTTGGAAGATCCTTTCCCCAACTCTACAACTTGGAAAATTGAGATTGATGATCAATTTCTCTGAAACCTTGATTTGTCTAGTGTGTGAGACTAGACATTACTTATAGCATTATGTAGTGGAAAAGTTAGACTACTTACCTGGAGAATCAGTTGGAGGTTTGAAAATTATTTTGTTTAAATAACAGCCCCTCATGACACATATTTGTCACTCCTCCCTCTGCCGTGCCGTCATTACAATTTTTAATACATGTACAGAAATACAAGAAATTTGGCGATTTCTATTGTCTTTAATTATATTGACTGGCATGTGACAGCAGTATACTCTGAGGATATAGTAACTTTTTGTTTTCATTTTCTAACACTGTGATCTCTGAAAACAGCAAAAAGTAAAACTTCACAATTATGTTAAAATCTATATATATATGGGATTATAAAAGCAAATAACTCAATCAATAAGGTGATAATATAATGATAGTTCTCGTATGATGAGCAATGATAAAAACATCATATATATACTCTATTTTTTATTCTTGAATGTTTTTGTTGCTTTTGGTGGTCAGCTGTTTTAAACAAGGATTATAAAATACTATATATTCTGATTTCTGTTTCTAAAATACTGAAATAGAAGACAATGTGTCTTAAAACCATGGAAGATGCTAAGAAATATCTTCTGGGTCCTTTGTATAATTCTAAGCTACAACAACATATTTTATTAAAAATACGAACTGAAAATTAACATTTTAAAAGCTAAGGCTTTTCTCTAGTATATACATTTAACACAATAGTAAATGGATAGATGAACATATAGAGAGGCTGTTGAGGTCAAATTGAAATTTTCTAAATTTAAGAAGAAAGCCTTCAAAAACAGTTACACAGTTCACTGAATTAGTGTACACTAAAGACACATTTCTATTTGAATTAGAGTAAATAAAATATTTAAAATAAAAATATTATCCTTTCTATAATCTGAAATTGGTTTTTATACAAGCCTGGGGGGCAACTACCATGTGCTTTTTAAGGCTCCTTGGATTTTTATAACATATAAACTAGCTCCTTGAGATTTATCACTTTCAATATTGCAAAAAAGCAAAACAAAACAACAACAACAGAAAAAACTTAGGACACCAGATCAGAAAGATAAGTACTATGATGAATTAATTAACTACCTTCTCCAATAACACTGCAATATGAGAAATGTGGCTATTCTTTAAAACGTCCACAATGATCTTGGGTACAGGATGTGAATACTCAATAAAGAAAGGCGTTAAATAATTCGTTCAAGTTTACCTCTTGCTAATTATGGTTTCACTTTCATCAGAAACATGGGAACTGCTATCACAAGCTCTGTTTCTCATGGTGCATACGTATTTTTAACTCTTGTCGTTTTATTTTTTTCAGATCTATATTCTGACTCCTAGCATTGTCCTGTTTTTTATAAGCAATTACTATGTGTCTAGGGGCAATGTATTCACTGCTGCAGGAAAGGGGGAAAGAAAAACATTGATAAAACATCACCAAAACCCAGTAAAAAAGTTAGGAGACTTAAGCAGTAAAAAGATCAAACATATACAATATCATGCTGCAAAATAAATAAAAAAAAAAAAGACATGTTTAAAAAGTAAAATTGCAGCTCTTAAGAATGAAAGAGTAAGAATAAAGGCAAGAGATGAAATGAGAAATGAGAAAATCAAAAAAATAGAGGCTCTGAATACATTAAACTAAAGATGAATAATTTAAAATACTAGTAGGACAAAGCACATTTCATGATAACTAATCAGACTTTAAAAATTAATAATTATATGTAAGCTTTATAATTAGCTTAGACATAATACATAATTCCAGCTCTGTAGTCTTTGCCTTTTGTTAATGCCCAATTACAATGTAAAATAAGTAAATAATAGGGCATTAAATATACAATATGATGTATATGTATAAAATAAATGGAGATACATGTCAACTATTTTGAGTTACTATCTAATGAATATTCTAGAGTATCCAAGTGATTAAGAAAATGCAAAAATTGCTTTCAGATATTAGCAATGCCTCTAATATGTTATATGACTATGAAAGTAAAGCTAGCTATTCATCATCCCTCATAGTGATAAAGGAATGGGATCACATAAATATTCAACACAAAAAATTAAAATACAATATGGATATATATTAAGAAAAAAATTAATAAATTAGTAAAGTAATATCTTTTTGCAAAATGATCTGGATTATATACACTAAGTCTACTCAATATAAACTTGAGAACTTTTCAATTATCTAATTAAATTGGGCCATAAGATTTGACAGACAAGAAATAAAGATCTTAAAATATATACCCACTGAAAATTCTAAATTATCTGGTCTGCCTTTCTATGTGGATTAACAAATGTCAATGTCATGTCTGCCACGTTTACCCTCTCTCCATGGTGTACAAACAACCCTTACTCCACTGTGTACAAACAACCCTTATGTCACGTATAAAGAACTCAATTCAAGACTGTTGGGCCCTTCATTTTGGCTGTCTTATCTCTAATACTGAATTATAATTACAAATTTAAAATTAAGCATCACATATTTTATTATGTATTTTTTAATATTTTCATTATAGTAAAACACAAAACAGTATATTCACGTCTTCTTTAATAAAATTACCTCAAAATACAAAAAGATCAGTCTAGGAAATGTAATTATAAAATAAATAAATAAATAAATATTTTAGTTCAATTTAGACTGCCTCTCTCCCAAGGTATTTTTTGTTATTGTTAACATTTTCTCAAGTGTATAATTTTAGATCTTTATAGTGAGTTTGGTCTATCAGACATTAATGAGCTAACAAAAGGGAAAGATTCTAAAGTTGAAATTCCTTCAAAATTATAAAGCAAATTATTACCTAAAATCCCTGCAAAGATGGATGATAGATAGATGATAGGATATGCACTCATAAACACACGGATACATACACAAATCAGAGAGAGCTATCAATATACTTAAAGGTAGGTCTGTACTCAGTACATATGAAAGTAATCATTATTTTAACAAATAATATTTTCATATTAGTATATGTATAATTAAATACACATAGTATAAAATCATGTTTCCCAAATTTTATGTTTTGTTCTTATATAATTATAATCAGGCCCAGTTAGGAAGTATTGGTCACTCAATGTACATTACAGTTGAAAAAAAAAAAAAGATTAATTTATAAACTGTGCATTAAATTTTTTCCTTTGGACTCTTTGATATTCATTTGTTATTCATCTGCTTAGCATAGTTCTTACCTTTGGATTAACATTTAATAAAGGAGTGTCCTTTCACCCTGATTTATGCTCTATCCCCTCCATGCATTACTAATTTATGGAAGCATAAGTCAATGCGCTCACTAATTCATGACAACTGACTTAGTTTGTGAGGGTCCTGCTGACCCAACAAAGCAAACTTTATAGTAGTCTCCCACACCCTCCTCTTTCAAAAGACCATGTTCATCTGCTCCCCATACGGAGCAGAACAAAAAAGGTGGAGGAAAAGACTCTGTTGTTTGCCTTTAAGAAGCTTCTTTGACATTCTATGATTAGACCATATGCCACTTAGAGTGTCATATATGGAGAGTTGTAAATTATATAATATTTATTATTTATTAATATTACATAATTTAGAACAGGAAAACACACATTCTTTACCTTTTAAATTATCTAAATCATGGTGGTTATAACCAGTCTCAAGATAGCAGGCACCTAGACCTTCTCTTTGGTTGCCACATTGTTTTTTTATTCATTTAGTGCAGAAGAAAACTATTGTGCAATCCAGAGTTAGAAAGGTTAGTTGATCTTTACTGATGACACACTGCCAAATGCCTGCCAGAAAACAGAAGACAGGAAAATTTAATAAGTGGTCTATTTTATAAGTTGGGCACCCACAGAGCTTACTTCAAGTCTAACTTAAGCCTCTAAATATTATTCTTATACATGTTTCAAATCTCACAGATTTCAAATGGAAGTAGTCTATTTGAATAAAGTTGGAAAGATATTTATATCTTATTGTCAAGTTCACAAGGGATTTATATATGTACATATATATTACCATATATAATCTTTACAGTAATCTTTTGAGATACTCAGAAAGGTGTTTTCACTTAAAAAAACTAAAAATAAGAAGTTCACAAAGGTTAAGTAGAGAAGCGCATATATATATATATATATATATATATAGAGAGAGAGAGAGAGAGAGAGAATCAATACTTACTAGTTTTTTCTCTGTACTAGCCTTGCTATTGTTGAGCTTACAGTCTATGAGAGAAGTTAACATTTAATAGCTTTATCAAATATTTAATTGTGCTAATGATAAATGTTATGAAGGGAAAATTCAGGCTGCACTAAGCACATAAGGTACAGAGGAAACTTACCTAGTCCTTACTTCAAGAAAGTTTTCCTATGTAAATGACTTTTGAGCTGACCAATAAAGGGTAGAGAATATCTAGATAAAGAAGAATGGTGCAGAGGAAATAGCTTGTGCTGACACCCTGCGATGAGAAGAACATGACATGATGACATGATAGAACAGAGAGCAACTGGAATAATGGTGCCATGTAAGAGTGGTGAGAAGACAGGACAGATAACACAGGGCTTTGTAGACTATATTCAGGACACTGGTCTTAATTCTAATGCCAGTAGGGTGTCAAGAAGTTTCAAGCAGTAAAAGTTGCTGTATTTGAATATTAAAAGCATCACTGTGGTTACAATGTGGAGTACAAGGAGATCCCTCAAAAATCTATTACTAGTTTAGACAAGAGTAGTTTCTTGAATTTGATTGATAGCAAAGAAGATGAGAATGGGACAGACTTGAAAGAGAAGGCAAAATTTTAAAAGATAGTGATTGTTTTGGATGAGGGAGATATCAAAGTAACCCTAAGTTTTCATGTTTGTGCAATGTGAATAGTGGCATTACTATTATTTGAGATTTCAAATATTATAAAAGAGCATGGATTGGGGAGTAGGACAAATCAAGAGTTTATACTGGGGTATGCTGAGTCTGTTTGCTGTTGTGACCTCCAAGATTCAGAGTAAACAAGCTGGAGTTAGACAAGAAGCTGGGATGGAAAGATAAATGTGAGAGCCATCAGCATATAGATGGTATATAAACCTGCTTGTTTGTATGTGGGGAGAATATAAAACACCAATATCTAAAACCTAGTCACAAGATGAGCCAGCAAAGCAAGCTCAGAAGGAGCAACCAACAGAGGCTAAGGGAAATACAGAAGAGTATTTATAGCATTGCAAACCAAGGGAAGGAATTGTTTTGGAAGAAGGAAATGCTCAGCATCTATTACAGAATGCCAAATAGGCTATTGGAATCATCTCTTTATATTCAGCACACATTTTGCCAAAGGAGGAAAAAAATCACAAATGATTCACACAAGAGGAATACAAATAGAATCAGAGTGTAAGAAAGAATGCTCAGCCACATTAACTATGTCTATAATTTGTTTTTTAAAACCAATGAAATGCTGTTTTGCATCTATACTAACAAAAGGCAAATGTTAACAAGGTTGCAAGAAAACTAACACACTCATTAATAGTTGTTAAAATAACTGGTCCAATTATTAAAAAAGACAATTTAGTAATACATATCAAAAGCCTGAAAATGTGTTGATGCTCATTGGCACAATACTCCCACTGCTGCATGGAAATAACTTTGAAATCCTTAAGTAGCAAGCAATAGCTAGAAACAAACTGAGGCACAGAGAGTTTAAATCACTTTATTAAGGTTGCATGTTAGTGAATTTTAGAGCAAATATTAGAAAATGGGCAACTGAACTGAGAGCCAGCATTTTACATAATTCTGCCCTTCCCTTCTGAACACTTTTACTTTGTGCCTCGCATTTAGTTTGTATATCTTCAATTTCCCTCTATAAATCCTATATCAGATTCATCTTTTCACCTACAGTGTCTGGAACATAGTAAGTGTTGGATAGTTCTTTATAATAAGCAGACAAGGGGATTCACAAATCTTAAAAAAAAAAAAACAAGAAACAAAGAATAAAGTCTCTGGCAGATTATAATTTGAGGATCATATATCTGCCTTTAAACCTTTTCCTACACTGCCACTGCTACAGTACTACCACCACATCTTCCAAAAGCTCACCAAGTAGTTTTCTCTGCATCAATCAGTTCTTTAAAAATCTTGTATTCAGTTGTCCCTGAACATTTGTTAGCATTTTTTTAAGTATATGAAACACTGTGCTAGACCCAATGGAAATAAAAATTAATTTCTTATGAGCCCATATTCAAAGAGCTCACAGCCCTCCAAGAGAGGTAAACATATAAATACACAGTGTGCGTGTGTGTGTTATGTACTATTATGTACAACTATGTAATAGAGTAAGTACCATGATAAAATTATGCACACAGTACATGAGAACCAAACAGGCCCCACTCTGAGGGTCTGGGAAAGTGGAGATGACATCTAAACTGAGTCCTAAAGTATCATCATCCAAGTGAAAGTTTGAAGAGTCAAAGACAATCTAGGATAGGGAAAAGAACATTATATATGGAAATAGTGTGTGTGTGTGTGTTT
This sequence comes from Camelus bactrianus, assembly GCF_048773025.1. Classification (NCBI taxonomy): domain Eukaryota; kingdom Metazoa; phylum Chordata; class Mammalia; order Artiodactyla; family Camelidae; genus Camelus; species Camelus bactrianus. The sequence goes on along the minus strand of NC_133543.1, from coordinate 83,057,473 downwards.
GTGTGTGTGTGTCTTGAGGGTGGAAGAGGGGCCAATGGAGGGAGGATGGTCTTCTAAGAATTACTTGGGAAAGAGCTATCAATTTTGCTATGATACTACCTGAATGCACAGTCCTAGTTACTGCATCCTTATTTACTACTAAATACATTAATCCAGTTACTGTTCAGAACTCAAAATACCAGATTTTAAAAGCATATTAATTTCAGCAGGATTAACTCTATTCAAAGTTGCAGCCTGATTCAGTGATCTTCATCTCATACCATGCACCTGTTCTCACTCTAAGAATGCTTTTCTTCTTCCCAGAAACCAAGTGTTTTCATGTTAGTCACCTGCCTAAATATTTTTTAACCCACTTCCCCATCTACATTATTCATTGGCCTTATCAGCTAATCTCTTAAATTAAATTAATTTAATACTACCACTAGTAGTATTATCTCTTTAAAATAGCATATTTCTTTTACTGGACAATTTCTGTGCTTCAGCTCAAAAATATTAATCTTGCGCATGAGTTTATCTCTTTATAAATGATAAAATACTTTTACATATAATCTCAGTTGATACTTAAAATAGCATTGTGATAAAAGCAAAGTAGTTATTATTATGCCATTTTTTAAGATGAAGATAATGAAGTTCAAAAATTAATTGACTTATTCAAAGTCACAGAGTCCTTGATGTAACCAATACTAAAGCCCACTTATTTATGTCTCAGTGGGAGCAATTTTATCCCTTCCACCCTCCAACTAAAAAATACAACCAGTGAATTTGCTACTGGAGCGAGCTAGGTGTGTATGTATATACATATATATGAGAGTCCTTTGGTTACTTCTTCACATTACACCTCCTACTTAGCTACACTGATTAAACCTGCGCTCATTCTGTCTTGGAGTGGCATTCAGGTAAGTTGACACTTTACTATGTCTTAATAACAGTGATCTGGTTTACAAAGAGTTTCACATTTGCTCTTTGATAATTTTAACCTTAAAAATCAAACCTGTTTGCAAAGACATAATGTAACTTTTCACTGCACTAGCAGCCTTATTATTTTTATTTATGAACTAAAGTCATGGTAGTATTTTTTGCAAGTTTTTTACCCTTAAATCATTTTGTCTTTGCCTTTCACTCACAGTGACTGAAAGAAAATTTTGAACTGTAGACAGAATTCTATAAGGCAAAACCATGGAAAATGTCAGAATGGTCACTAGTCAGTCAACAAGAAAAGAAAGAGAGGCATGGGCCCACTGGCAGTAAGGGGCACTGTGAGGTGCCTGGAGAGAATATCGCACTGCCCCTTTCTTCCTTAAGCATCTCCAGCAAGTATGGTTTTACTTACAATAGCTTGTTGTCATTACTCACATATAATCAAAGTCAAACTCATTAGCCTTGGCCCTCCACCCTCCCAGTCTTTTCTTTTTTATTCTCCCTCGCAGTTAATTACATTACCATTGTCAGCCCAAGCTAGAAAACAGAATCATGATGCCACATTGCTTTCTCCTATTTTCTTGCGCTAAATCTTCCTCAGAAGTGTTTCTCAATTCCTTTCCATACTTGGAATCCTAGTTCAGGACATCAACACTCCCACTGGGTTTACTAACACAACCTAAAACTGGCTGCCTGAGTCACATTCCCCTTCCCACTCCTCTTCCACCTCACCATCCCAATTGTCTTCAACAACACAGACTTTTTCACGCACCTTCTCTTTTAAAAGGTTTTGATGGCTCCCTGATATGGAGGTAATGTATCTTGAATTCCTTAAAAGTTTTTTGTTTTTTTTTTTAATGATCTGGCCCCAATCACATCTCTAAAAACAAACTTGCTTTTATCAGACACTGGAGGAAAAATGTCTGACCTAAGGATGAATCTAGGAGAGCTTTACTTAGAGGGAATTAGAAGGCTCCCTGTATACTGAGATTTTCCTTTTAATTTATCTTTCTTTCTTGACAAAAGTTAGCCTAGCTTATGCTGTTGTTAAGAAATACATCTATTTAAGGATAGTAATAGATACAGCCAGATCGGTCTTCCCTTTAGCAAATGAGTTGGCTTGTTTAACTGTAAAATAAAATTAAGTAAGTTTCTTGTTTCACTTTCAGGAACTTTCACATTTTAACTTGCATTTTGAAATTCTAAGGGGAAGATTTAAAATGCATATACCCCAAACATTTGGCGGTATGAAATACTGTTCCCAGAACACTGCTTGCTTGATATCTGTCAAACCCATGACAGAATTTGGGAAATGCTGATATATACCCTATTCACATTAAGATTCAAATTAGTCCTCAGAAAATTGGGTTGGAGAGGTGAAAATAAACAAAAGTGGTAAAGCAGAAAACACAGAAACCTGGGATCCTGAGGTGTGCATGCTGGGTGGAGGGAGGGGTATAGTAAGTTGAGAAGGGGGTGGGGCACCTGAAAGTCCAGGAATTGAAAAAGAAGACTTAGGCACCTACATTCAAACTTCATCCACTTCTTGTACACCCTTTTCCTTAGAAGATTACTCTTAAATATGCTAAATACTGATGAAACATTATTTAGAATAGATGACTATCATAAATGTAAGTCAAGAATTGACTTCTCCTAAGTTAGATAACAGTCTTTTGACATTACCAAAAAACAGACACATTAAGCATGGATATAAGAACCGTAGTCCTAAAATACACTTACAGTCTATAAGATCATAGCCACTCTTATAAGGCATTAATAGTTAAAGGTATATATAAATTCATTATGTAAATTGTCTACCAAATTTCTCTATCCTGCTCATTTTGAAAATTTTGCTTGTTAATGTCAATATCACTTACATCAATAAATATGCCCAGTATTTTCAAAATAAGCAAGTTAGAGAAATTAAGCTAGACATTTGAGCACTATACTACCTCACAGTATTCTAAGTTTTAGCATTTGAAAGTTATCTCCAGGGAGAAAAAGTGCATATTGTGCAGTTGATTTCCTGATAATAGACTGAAAGTAAAGACTAAAACAAAACTTGGAACACACAATTTAATTTAGGGGTCAGTGGAAGCAGGTGTGGGTTTAATGGGAAAGAACTAAAGAACCAAGCAACGTCATTGTCAGGAAATACTTCCACAGAAAAAGCTCTGAACTCCCTACTTCAAGAAACTTGAGAAAATTCTGGCAATTTCAGGTTTTGCATTTCAGAAATAACTCAGCCTTCATTATTTTCTACTTCACTGCTTCTAAGTAGGAACAATTTAGGTCCGACTTGAGACTGAGTTAGTCATAGTAACTGTCAACAAATAAATCCCTGCCCCATATTTAATTCTTTAAAATAAATGAGCATGGGGCAAAAAAAAAAATGACAATCTTAAGGAGTCAAGAATCTGTCAGCACCTGTATTTGCATTTTAAAATTACTTTTGAAGAAATGATAATGGACTTTCTACATTCTTCCCAAGACACTAATATGGGGTGGTCCATATTTGCTTTCTCATGTGCCTAATAACTGTAACTACATGTGCATTTCCTTCTTGACTCAAAGATAGGTGAAATCCTAGGGTAGCAAACAAACTCTAACAGAAAGTAATTCCAATTAAGCACCACTCTGAAAATGACCTTCTAATCTTTGCATTGTCTTCTACTGTCAAAAAAATGTGTTTAAAACAGCCTGAAATTACTTAGGACAACAAGAATTTTTATGTTTATATCACTCTTGGCATCACAGTCAAAGTCAGTGTCTGAAATAATGCTTCATTTTCTACTCCTACTGATTTTCCTTTTCTTTGCATGGCTTATGAAAATTTTCTTAATTTGGTTAAAGTCACATTTATTTGCATCAGAGAAAATCTTTGGAAGTTTAAAAAAAAATGTTCTGTTAAAATTTCAGGGCACAAAGACAGAAGGAAGAAACTATCTCAGAAAGCATCTTGACCTTCAGGGCATAAATCATGTAAATTTATCTCAGGTTCAGTGTGGGTCTCCATCACTGGTGGGGGAGAATATGACTCAGAGCTCAAGCGCTTCTCAGCACTGTATGACATTTGAAAATGGGTTTTTCAGCCTTGTTTACTGCGCCCTTCTTGCTTCAGCTGGGCTGCCCTTCTTTCTCCTCAAACTGTCCAGAAAAGCTTGTTAGTCACATTCTGACTGTTTCTGTCCTTGGTGCCTCCCATAGACACAGAGCTTGGGGAGGACCATACCCTCAGCAGTCTTTCTGAGTTTCCCTGTTACCAGCGAAATATAGAAGATCATTTTCAAAGTGGATTCCTTAGGTTTCTAGGTATGAACCCTTAATGTGGTGAGACCTTCCACATTATTTCTCTACTATTTTGGATCTGATTCAGCATCCCTCTTTTTTATGTGTAGAGTGGGTGGCCATAAAAGAGAAAGGTGCTAGTGGCTTGTTCAGCATCAAGAAAGAGACTCCAGTTATAAGATGATGGCTTCACTCTCAGAGGTGATTAGTGTACTGGTTACAACTCTTTCTGTTGAAAGTTTCAGAAAACTAACTCAAAATCAAACCAGTGTTTACTGACTAGTGTACCAAGGAGAAAAGAAGATGCTGGAAGCCAGCTTTAAAGACAAGAATAATAGAATCACTGTCAGTAAGACCCTCCCTCTCTATTCACCCTCATAGCTCATCTCCTTTCGCTTGTTTCCCCTTCACATGTCACTCTCATTCTCTCCTCTTATACAGTTACTGGTAAGCATGCCTCCCAGGAGTCCCTGTGTGGCCACCACAGCAGGTCATGTATCTTCTTCCCAACACACAAATGCATCTAAAAGAGATTTACTGAGTTCCTACTATGTGCCATTCACTGCTTTAGACATTTAGGGATAGAGACTCAAATAAAAATAAGATATTTCTGTATTCATGAAACTTTCATCAAGTGGAGGAAAGAAGAAAATTATTTAAAAAATAAAAACACAGTATGTCAGATGGTAAGAAAAAAGGAGGGCGGGGGATATAAGTTTAACGGGTGGTTACTACTTCATTTTGGAAGATCAAGGTGTCCCAGAGAAGGGAGAAATTTGAGCCAAAGCTTGAAGGAATTAAGAAAGTGAGCAGTATGACTATTAAAAAAAAAAAAACTGAGGAAAGTGGAAGGAGTTTCAAGAGGGAGCATGGTTGACTGTTTGCAGAGAGCAAGGAGATGATACATTGTTGGGCACTACACAGGTTTCTCACTTATCCTTTGGTCACACAGCTAGAATTTAATTTTAGAAGAGAAAATAGAGTTTTCTGAAAGATAAAAATAATAAAAATAATAATCACCAAATAAAATTGTTGTATTTGGTTGAATAGCATTCCCCCCCAAAATTCTTGTTCAACCAGACCTAAGAATGTGAACTTGTTTAGAAAGAAGATCTTAGTAGATGTAATTAGTTAACATGAGGTCAGACTAGATTAGGATGGGCCTTAAGTCCAATGACTGGTGTCCTTACAAGAAAGCCATGTGAAGACAGAGACATACAGGGAAGAAGCCCATGTGACAATGGAGGGAACAGCTGGAGTGATGCATCCACAAGTCAAGGAATGCCAGCTGCTTGCTGGCAGCCATTGTCAACTAGCAAGACAAGGAAGGATTCTCCCATAGCAACTTCAAAGGGAGCATGGCCCTGCAGACATCTTAATTTCAGACTTCTAGCCCCTAGGAATCTGAGAGAATAAATTACTATTGTTATAAACCTCCCAGTTTGTGATACCCTGTTACAGCAGCCCTGGGGAACTACTACAGAGGTCCTATCACTTCACACAAGAGATGCACATTCCTGGTTTCCTCTGCTTGCCATTTGACAGAGGGCCATCTCTCAAAATGTCCTGCCAATTCATTGAGAAATCAGGCCTGAGAAGATAGCACTGGCCTCAACTAAAGGGAGCCCAAGGCTGCACTGGCACTATATCATACTGAACAACTCAATCTGGTGCTTCCCCTCATATATTCAGTCAGTGCTGCCACTGAGTTCAAGTAATTACTGCAGGCCTGGCTGGGCATGCCAAACTCCTGGCTCTTTTCCCTAAAGCAGCTAGTCACAGCCACCTAGTCACCAGGAAAGTTGCCTAGGTCCTCCAGTAGGTGGCTGATCAGAGATTAGATGCTTTCACTATTCTCAAGAGGCACCCATGTATTCAATGCTTTTTGGCTCTGATGTGTCAGTAGGAAAGCCTTCCCTCTTCACTTGTTGGAAGTCTTGCCCTTAGGTGTACTCTGTTTGCAAGATCTTCACACTAGCTCTTGCTGTGCTCTAGCAGTTCAGTTGTGTTGTCCAACTCATCAGCTTCTATGGGGAGAGGCAGGGGAACTCTTTAGTTTCAGTGAGCTGTTGCTCTTTCTTCTGATAATGAGGGGTTGCTCCCCCACAGGGAGCCAGACTCCTTAGCTCAGAGTTCTGCTCCACCAGATCATCTATGGAGAGATTTTTCATGGGAGAAAAACTCAAAGCTTGTTTTCACCAAGTCCTATTTGGACAGAAGGAGACAGGGGTAGCAATCCTAGCTTTGGCTACCTATGGGAAGAGACTGAGGAAGATTTTGTCAGTCAACTGCTCTACAGTGACTATAATCCCCAAAATGTTACCTTATCAAATGTGAGCAAAGTACCCCAATCCTTGCTTCCCAGAGTCCCACAGAAAGTCAGGACTGAGCACAGCTAGGACAAGCAGGCTCTGAGGAGAGACAAGGATGGGTAGACAGGAACAAGGGATTCCAATAGCCCAAGACCCTGATTTACTGGTGCAGTTTCACTACTGGGGATTTAAATCTTCCTCATCTGAGGCCAAATACACTTCTAAAGGCTAAGAGTTGTATCCTAGTGTCTAAGTGTTCTTCATATCTGGCTGTGGCTATAGTTATGCTTGGAGCCTTTAGCTCACGATGGACACCAGGAGGGAAGGGAAATAAAGATGCAGGCTCTGAAACTAAGATGGATTAGTCACATTTGAGCCAATGCTAAAAGTCAGTCCCATGCAGAAAATCATGGAACAGCCTAAAGGAAAAACTACATTAAGATTCTAACAGTCACATGGTATAGGTCACTCAGATACAACAAACTCAATTTTTCTTTTGTAGCTTCCAGATTGTCTAAGGAGAGAAAAGCTAAAACATCATTTCCATTTTGTTTAGTAAGAACCAGAAAAGGAAGGTGATTTCTCAAATATGCATAGCAGGGAAAATTACCACATTTTGTACCCAGAGTTCCTCAAGTGTAACAGGTAAAGTATTTTTGAAATACCCCAGCTGCCATCATTGAACCTAAGAAAGGGGAGATGCCACCTTAGAACATAAGTGATTTTTCTAAGTAGACAGAAAGAGGGAGGGGAAAGCCCAATTCTTCTTTCCTTGGCAATTGTGGAATGAAGACAGGAAAGGAGATGAGAAATAGATAAGAAGCCATGTTGTTCCTGATCACCTCTCTCTGCAATGAAGTCACAGAGAAGTTACCATCTGAGAGCATTAGATAGGTTAAGAAGAAAGCCACTAACTAGAGGATTTGTGCTGTTTTCCACATGGAAGGCAAGTTTCACAGAGTATTACCAAAACAACCCAGGCTACCTCCAGGGTTAGGGAAATGAAGTCCTGATCTACCCTCACCTGGTCCTCCTAGACTTCCATTTGGCACAAAAAGTATTGGAGGCTCTTGGGAGAGGAGATCACTGCAATGAGAGATAATTGACTATTTATCTGAAGCCCACAGGGTATACCCAAGGCTAGGGAGCAAAGAGAAGTTAGAGCAGGACCTCAGAGAGGACAGAGGTGAAGCTAAGTCAGCAGAAAAGACTCCTGATCAACCTGAGAACTAACTACACAGACAGGAAGTCCCTGCTATAATCAGAGGATGCTAGCAGGACACTCAGGCGCCAGGTGAGGCTATCACTGCAAAGACCAGAGAAGCCAGAAAACCAAGCAAAGTCTTACAGATACAAATACTGAGATACGTACTGCCTTTCTTGTTGCCAGTTTACATAGTGCCTCATGACACACACATCACCTCAGAAAGAAGCAGGAAGGAGAAGAAAACCTACAAGACTGTATTATTCAAAAAAGACAAATATATGAAGAGATTGAATTTGAGGCTGAATTTATCAGATGGATCAAATTTGGTTTCATGAGTTTGTTTGCTTTTACCTCCCCCTTGCTGCACTGCAAGATCAGATGTTTTCTGTATCAGATGTAGAAAACAAAGCATCCACATTGAGGTTGTACAACAGAGTGTATCTCAAGTTAGTTAAGAACATATGCATAATACAAGAGCAAACTACCAAGATTCCTTGCATTACTACAGGAATTCTTGAATTTTTCAAGAAAACTCTGTCACATGAACCTTTTGTAGATTTAAGTCCATACTTTTAGGGAACTAACAAACCAAAAATAAAGGTGAGACCAAGAAGTTGTTGAAGTCATAAATTCAATTTCCAATCGATAAAAGAATAGGGTAGGAAGGTAAGGAACTATCTCCAGATTTTTTTCTAAATGTTACTCTTAATTGCTCCATGATTAAATCCATGTTAAAAGCATTTAACATAAAATTAGCTACTCACAATGAAGAACTATCAGTTAGGACTCAAATGGACAGTCAATTTTCTAAGGTCTCTCTTTCCAGAGGTAAATAGTTACTAAATATTGTCAGCTTTAAATGATTGGTTTGACCTAAGAAAAGAGATCCTCTAAACTTAAAAGGAGCTTTAGGTAACCTATTTAGAAGATTAGGCAACACATTTTAAAGAATTATTTTCACAAATATCAACTGATGATAGAAGTAAAAATTGATCATTGAATATTAAGTGGAGTGGATGTGTCTTCTAGATGTAAAACTCTTGTGATTTTAATCAAATGATTTATATAAAAAATATTGCACTAATATATACCTTACAAGGACACTCATGTTTAAAGCACATGATAATATGCAATATTCAATCAGCTTTTATTCTATGACTAGAACCGTGATGGGAAAGATTAGAAGCTTATTTTATGTGAGCTGCAAGTAATTTCCATTAGAGAGGTACTTTACCATTCCTTATCTTTCCCCCTAAGGCAATACAAGTCACTGTGTTAAAAATTATAAATTTCAAATTAAATGGCAATATTTAAAAATAGCATAGAAATGTGAAATACAAGTGGAATAATTTTATGGAAGAGAAAGATACTTCTTTTTCAATATGTCTAGGAATGTAAGCCACTCTAGACTTCAAGACATTATTTTTACAAACTAAATTTGAAACAGCTCACTTGGCTTTTCATGTGCTGAGTTGTGCCCTGTTCTTATTAAGAACCCAAAAATCTAGCATCAAATTTCACAATGATTAAATGCAAAGCAAATATGTGTTGATACAATTCTACTTGTCTTAAAGGAAAATATTTTCTCTTTATCAAGTGTATATGTGTATATATTTCAAAATTAGAAACCCTTTTCCAAACCTTTTTTTAAGTTGTTCTTTAATTGGGAGTCTATTTTCACGTCCAGTTAATTTTTTCCCCAGTAGATAAATAATACATCATTTTAGAGAATTCTAAGAACATTCTCATTATACCTAGTATTTAGGATTTACAAGAAGTTAGGGGAATAATTGTTTTTATGTATATTCACTTCTTGTTGCCCTAGGAACTCAGTGAAATGCTGTTTGTTCCCTGGAGAAATTATTTCAGATCTCTATAGCGATAAGATACCAGTACATATGCGTTTTTCACTTACTTAACATATTAATTCCAGAGAAACAAGAACAAAGCTATTTGAGATTCCTTTAAAACTTGGCTTTATTTCTAATTTCATTGGCTAGTGAATGACCTGAGAGATCACCTCCTCCAGTCCCTGCTCTACCTTGAGTGGTATCTGAACAATTCAAAAAAGAGGATTTCTAGTTTTTTCAAACCTATTAACTTCATGGCTTATATTCCAGCCAGACTAATATGACTTTCTTAAAATTAAAGATTCTTTAAATGTAAACCCTAATTGAACTATCAGCTGGATTTCACAAATAAATTAATAAATACAAACGTTAAAGTGCATTAAAAACAGATTACAGAGGTTTTATTTATAAAGCAGCCTTACCCTTTAGAATTTTCATTTTTAAACACGAGTTATTCTCAGGCATTGCTCTGTCTGTACTGAGCTAATTTCAGAAACAATCAGCTGCTTGCAGCCCCTCCATGTGTCTACAAATATCTGTAGGTGTGAAAATGTCATAAACAAAAGAAAAAGTTCCCATATTAAGCCCACACCTTACTGTGAAATGAATTAGATCAGAAGATGAAAATCAAAATTTCCATTAAGTATTTTCTGCACCAAGGTTATTGAAGCATTTATTGTTTTTGAAGTAAAGAATTTCAGATAAACAAGAGTCCCAAAGTCTAAAATTATCAGGGCTTTTTGTTGTCAGTTCTGTTTTTGTTTGGAACCAGCCTACTTTATCAACTGAGAAGGGGGAAAAAGAAAGGAAAAAACAAAACAAAACAACTCAGATTTTAAAAAGGAACTCCCTTCTCCCACTATAATGAAAGTTAAAATAACTGACAGAGCAGAATCAGTACTTGTTTACTTTTCTCCTTAGCTTTGCCCATGTCATGTCTGCTGATGCTGAGGGTTATGGTGACTCCAGTTAGTTGTCCTCAGCAACAGAAATTTTAGGACCAATGTAAACTGGGATATTCCTCTCTGACTTTCTAATTTATCTTTATATGAAAATTATTAGAAAAAAATCATTCCACTCTTTTTGACCACAGACAATGAAACTGAAAATTTATATCCTGTATTAGGTAAACTGATCATTACAATGAAAAATGACAAGGGGGGAAAAAATCAAAGAGATTATTTACAAATAAACAAACAAAAAAATCGCTTTAAGGAATGGGTCTTGGCCAGGGAATTTGATGAACTCATCTTCAAGTTATCATCAAGAAAAAGAAAACAAAACTTCCTGAAACTTCTAGAACTGTAAATTTTAAATGCTTTTCATGTGTCACCTCCCATAAAGTTGCTGAATGTCAATGTACAAAAAGCAACTGCGGTACATGAGAGACTGACAGTCACCTATTTCTTCTACCTTAGCCTCTGTAGCAAATACTTACGGATTATCTTTTTAAAGAGACTCAGAATCTACAGAGTACTTGGGAAAACTATACACATTTGGTAGAAATGATATAACTACCACATCCTCTCCTCTCTGCTTGCTCCAAATATTAAATAATTAAATTTATTAGAAAAATTCAATCTGTAGTTTATATAAACTCTGTGCTTTAGGGGAAAAGAAGATAAAAACAGTATTTGTTAGGAAAGTATATTCTCTGAAGGAGAGAGATGGCAACTCCCTAGTCAAAAACTGGTTACAAGCTTGGGTATTGGTATCCAAGGCCCTCAACTCAAGTACAGCTTTCTACATTTATAGCTGTATAATGGGTAAAGTTACTGAAGTTTCTTGAATTGGACTTTGTACTTCTTCATGACTTTTTTTAAATAAAGGTACTGGGGACTGAACCCAGCACCTCGTGCATGCTAAGCATGTGCTCTACCACTGAGCTATATACCCTACCCCCATGATTTTTTTTTAAATAGAACTTTCCTCTTAGAGTTGTGTTATGGATTGATTGTTTGTATCCCACCCTCAAAATTCACATGTTGAAATCCTAGCCCTCAATGCGATGATATAAAGAAGTAGGACTTTTGGGATGTAATTAGGTCATGAGGGTGGAGCCCTCATAAATAGGATTACTGCCTTTATAACAGACCCTAGAGAGCTCTCTCACCCTTTCTGCCATGGAGGGACACAGGGAGAAAACAGTCATCTTTTAAGCAGAAAGTGGACTCTCTCACCAGATGCTGAACCTGCCAGCCCCTTGACCTTGAATTTTCCAGCCTCCAAAACTATAAGAAATAAATTTTGGTTGTTTATAAACTACACAGTCTACAGTATTTAATAGTTTGTTAACTACCAGACTAATACAAATTGTTACGAACATGATAGTAAATTGCTTATGGAAAATGTGTTGCACAGTATTTAGCACATAATATGTGTGCATTTATTTCTGATATTGAGATAAATAATTTGCAAAAGAATAACTGAGGCCACAATCATTGCATAATCAATCATTGTTAATACAATGGCTTATACAAAGGTCACTATAAATTTTATTTTATAAATATATCTGTCATTTTTTTCTGTTGTAACTCCCTTAGGACACAGTACAACAACAGCAATAATCATGATATGAGGATGAGAGCTAATGCTATTGGTTCTATGGCAAGCACTATTCTACATATTTTAATAGTTCAAAATATAAAATTTAACAGCCACCTTATGAGGTAAATACTGTTATTTTCTCCATTTAACTAAGGGAACTAGCCACAGAGGCATGCACTGATTTAGCCAACATCACACAGCCAATGAGTTGGAACCTGGGTACAAACCCAGGTAGACTATTTTCAGAATCCTTGCTCTATTCTGTTTTGAAGTCTAATATTAAGTAGTTTATATTGACAATAAAATATATATGGAAATGTGTTTGTTGAATGAACAAGTATAAATATATGCAATCCTATGTCTAATATTCCAAAAGACAAAAGATTTATTTCAAAACTGTCACCAAGGATTTAACCATACAACTCCCACTGACACTAGTGACAATCATGCAGCTGAATCACTATGCACTTTTTAACCAATTCATTCCACAGTGTACTTATTAACTTGTTTTAATCTATTCATCATCTAATAAAGAGACAATAACATGCAGTGATAGGATTAATCCAGTAAGTTTTAGGCTATGTTGTTCACTAAAGAATATAATTATTTTTAACCACAGCAAGAATCATGTTGTCATTAAATTTACTTTTTAATTTTATTTTAGCATTAAAAGTCTTGGAAGGGGATGCTAAGTTGCTTAGTGATTACAAAGCTAATTGCAATTCTGATACAAGCATAGATACTCACTTGTACATTTGCCCATTGACACATTCATATATTCATAAATATATGTTTATAAGAGTGTAGCCCATTTTAGCCATTCATGGAATCGGCAATGTCCAAAATTTATATATTAAAAATCTTGTTTAGAATAATTCTCTTTATGCCATTTCTTAGGTGAAATCTACCTAGCTGTTAAGGTAGCATAGAAACGTGTAAGAAAAGAATTTGAATTCATTCTGTGAATCTTTTCCTTCAAAACTTTCTGAACCTCCCTTGTAGCTCATGGGTAATGTGATATCCTGAATTACTGGTAGCATTTCAAGGCAATATTGCACAATGGTTAAAAATCTCTGGGTTTAGCTTGGATGGAAAAAAATATATTCCTAGCTCTAGTGCTTCTTAGATTGGATATTTGGGTAACATTTAATCACCTGTGAAGTGGGGATAATAAAAATCTAACTTAAAAGGACTATTGTGTAGATGAAAGGCAATGATGTATATAAGAATATAATATGTCATACATTAAATGCTGAACAATTGTGAAGTTGCTGATAATATTAATTTTTATATTCTTTTGACTATGTATTTAGAATAATGTTATGAAGCTGCAAGCATATGTGTTTAATTTTCCTGAAGGACTCTGAGTGCAACAGGTAGAAAATGTTTTATTTATTCTGGATATCCTGCTTCACATTTTCTCTATTTTTTGGCCAAAAAATAAATCCATTTTTCTCCTAATGATACTATAGAAAGAATTTGTTTCCTTTAGGTTCTTATTGATGGTCATCTGCAATGAGCTTTCTCTCAAAGGATCTCATGCTGAAAGTATGATATGAAATAATGTCCCTTCATAAATACATAATTACTAAATAGGGCAGTGTGTGTTTTCATTCCTGTTGAATTTATGCTGCACAATCTGTCTTTGAAATTAGTGCCTCTTGTACTTTTCATCGTTCTCAATTTATAGGAGGATTCTATTCTGTTTTATAATCTATTGTTTATCTATCTTCTAGAAAATGGATAGCTGAGATACACTTATTTGGGGGGAAAAAAAAGCTATATTTGGTACCACCACCTACGTGATCTAAGTTTAGATCAATACAAGAGTCTCAAACTTCAAGTCCCAAATGTTAAAGCAGTAAGTCTCAGAATTTATGCACAAATCTGAACACTAAATTTCACAGTGGAGTTCTAGGTATTTAAATTTTATTTTAAAATATCTAGATTTTCTTATTTTACCTAATCCATCTCACGTTAGTCACTAGAGTTCTCTCCACATCTTATTATAAATGAGTTGAAGGTGTAATAGAAGTACCAAGAATACTGAAGTAAGTTAAACAGGGTTACCCACATAAATAATAAACAATTGAAGAATCATTACAAAGTGACATATCCAAGAATACAAATGAGCAGAGTATTAATTATGTATCTGACTAAATTTGGCCACAGAAATGATCAAATGAGACCAATTAGAAAAATTTCCTGAAAAAATGCATTTTTGAAGTTAGAAAGGGAAGTGAAAGAGAAGTCCTAGGGGCATAAACATATCCACACGCAAACCAGAACAATAAGCTTGGACAGGGCAGAAGACTCCACCATAGAGTAACCAGATGTGAAATGATGAAATAAATGTAAATAAAGATGAGCCCCTAGGATGTACTTTTAACAAGTAGTTTTCCATTAAAAGATCAGAAAATTACCCTTGCCTTTAGCCAATGTTTACAGAAAATTCAGAGGTCTTTCATGAGTTGGTGCAGATTTCTGAACCATGTGTAGTTTGTTTTGTTTTTGTTTTCCTGAACAGTGGCTATGGTATTTCAAAATGAGGCATGGGATTAGATCACTTGAGGTATTCAGTTCAAAAGCAATCAGCAAACCATGTAGCTGCAATTGTTTCCCCCAACCTACCCCCCAAAGAAGCCTTTTCTGGGATTATTTATTACCTGAATGATTTTACAATGTTGATGAAATTGTTTAGTCAATGCTTGCAAACATTCATGCTATCAGCCAATGTGCAGCAGGTAAGAGATTGGTTATATGTTCTTTTATGTGCCAGAGCAGCAGGAACCCACAAAATAAAGCTTCATTAGTTAGAAACTGTAATCATCATACTACTTTCAGAAGTTAAGCATGTACCTGTCGAGTGCATTAGGAGAACAAAATAACAAGCATCAGTTTCATTATATTTTTTCATTGTGTTGGTAAAATATACCAGAACTTACCTGAAAACAACAAAACTATTCTCAGACCAGTTGTAAAACTCATGCTTCTCAGCTTCCTCAGGTAGAGTTTCAATTTACCCAAAAGAGAGATGGATTTATCTCAGATGGGTTTAGTCCCAGGTGAGCTGACAGGAATGAATTAAATTACTCCAATTTGGGGTACTTGGCAGACATAAGGGCTTCAAGACTAGAAGTGAGACTGGCACTTACGACTTGTTATCAGAGATATACCTTTTGTGCCAGTATAATGTATAAATTCATTCAGAAAAATATCTGTGTAACATAGATTACTCAAGAATGACAATGCCTGAAGGAGGTAGTTTTAATTTAGGATTTTGTAGGACAGCAAAAGGATTTGCTGAGAATGTCTCTTAAGTCACAGGTCTAGATAAGAATTCTAAATAACTGAGTATAAAACAAAGAATAGAAGTGTATGCAGCTACGATGGATCTACATTGCCCTGTGACTTATATATGTAAGTATGTTTGTGTGTGTGTGCACATGTACTTCTAGTCTCTCCTCAATAATGACCTAATAGAGATTTTCAGCAAGTATTTTTATTCACTGTATATTCTTCTTCCACATTTTTAGATCCCCTGCTCTTCTTATAACACCCCATTTACTCTGAGTAGTTGTTTCCTTATTTTAGAACTCTTATTTCTATTTGCAGAAGTCTTTAGTCATTCTATTTGCTAAAGTTCATCTCACATACAGACTTCATCAATGGGTTGCATAAAGGCTTTGTTTATCTCCAATGCACTTTACAAAATGTGAACTGCCTGCTTTTCTTAATGAGCCACTGGACTCTTCAGATCCCTCTAACTATGAGCATGGGATCCTGCATGGTCTCTGTCACAATCATAATTCTCCCCAGATATTTCATTGTCGGAATAAGTATATCTTGTGCAACTATGTCAGGTATAAACCTCAACAAAATCACAGATTATGCTCTCAAGCAGTTGGTGATACATTGCTTTTGAGATAAATGTCAGTAGCATAGCCAGGTAGAAACATACAATAGGTAGCCGAAAATACAGATAATATGTATCTGGAGTTTGTATGTGATGTTGGGATTGAAGTATCAGTGCCAAGACAGTAGTTATAGTCAAAAGAGTTGTGGAGATATTCTAGAAAGATGGCATTTGGAAGTCCCAGGATTTCAGTTCATTCTTAGTTTTTCTGGAAATACCTAACGGCACTTTCCTCAAACCTGGTACCACATAGATGTGAACTGCTATTTCAAATATTGTAAAAGGTCAAGAATTGAATCCAGACAATTTAGGATAAACTTGCCGATAAGAAACTTCCTGTACAATCATGATCAGCTTTTTTCCATCTGTTGGATTCAAGCACAGTATGAATTAAATAAGTAGATCTGACGAGGTGCTTTCTAAGGAAACTCTTCTATTCAGTGATCCTATGAAATCCCATGAAATAAATAGCATAGAACAGGTCTAATTTAGACCTGATCCCGAGTCAGAAGTTAACTGCCACAAGTTTTGTTATTTTCATAATACAAGGATGCTTTTAAAAAAGAAACGGGCTTCTCAATATTGAAATACTGCTGAAGCATTATTTTAGTGGCTCTAATTCCAGTGAAAATATTATTAGTAACCTATATTAACAAAATCTTTTTATCTATATCATTTAAAGTATTTTCACTTGGAAAATCTTTATGTAATATTAAAAAGATTAAGAGCTCTTGATTAGAGATACAACATTCAGTTATCTCTATTCATAATTATATATATTTGAATTCTGACAGATCCATTATCTAATAAGACCTGCTGCCCTTAGTTGGAAAATATTCAGCTTCAATTTATTATTACTGAATTCAGACCACAAGTATCTTTAGTTCTAAATATCTTTCTAATTTTTGGTTATTGTATTGCTTGAACTTTTAGAATACCAGAGCCAATATCCTTGGTTACAGTTATTCATTATTTTATGGCCAGAACTAAGAAAATTAATATATGCTATCAGATTACAAAAATGATACACTTCTATCTATAATTTAGAATGTATTTTTGTTCATCTGAATGTAAAAGGCCTTAAGCAACAAGATTTTTCTATCTGATTAACTCCCAAGAGAAAATGGAGGCCTGAAAATCTTTTTTTACACTTCTGTAGAAAGCTGGGTGTTTAAAATGAAGAGCATAATTTACTGTAAAAGGATTCCTGAAATTATTCATTAAAAGAATAAGATAAGGTATATTTTTAAATGTCTTCTTTCAGCTGAAAATGTTCACCTAATTTATCCAACTATATTTCTGAAGACAGAGTATTATTATATTCCTCCATCATTTCTTTAAGGAAACAAGTGCGTTAATGTCTATTATTCATAATTATCCTTCTAGTTTTGAAAGCACAGTGCAGTGTGCTGAATTGAATGATGCACATGCAAGTGCATTTATTCTCATCTATTATCCTCACTGTTTTTTGTCTTCAGCATTATCTTACAGCAGCATCTGAATATGGAAAGCTACACTGCACAATTTCAATCTGACAAAGGATGCAAGGGATTTGGGGTAGAATGACAAAGGAAAGGACTGTAGGATCCTTAAACATGAAGAAATCAAGAATGAAAAAAAAAAGAAATGTATCAGTAGATAGAAGAAGATGAGCATAACAATCTGGGAATTGAGAAATCAGATTTTACTTCTAAATCCATTTTTGATGACTGTTTATAGTTTTTCATGTATTGATGAATTTTGATATAATTTCATGTATAGAGAAAAGTTGCAAGAATAGTACAAGAAACCCCTTATACCTTGTATCAACATTCAGCAATTTTTTTACATTTTGCTCAATTTGCCTTATCACTTCATCCTCCCCTTCTGTCTCCCCCTCACCTCTCTTTTGCCTGATCTCCCCATCCCTCTGGGGCACACATGTGTGTACACAAACACATACACATATGATTTATTCTGAGCTTTTGAAAGTAAGTTGGAGACATCATGATCCTTTATTCTTAAATTATTCAGCATATATCACATAAGAACTTTTAAATAACCCACAATTCAATAAGCAAAATAATAAAATATAACATGGATTCAGTATCATTATTTAACCTACAGTCCATAATCAAATTTTACTAACAGATCCAATAATGTCCTTTACAGCTATTATTGTTCACCTGACTAGGATTCATCCAGGATCTCATATTACTTTTAGTTGTCATGTCTCTTAATTTTTAAAAAAAAATCTGTAACAATTTCTCAACATTTCATTATCTTTCTTGACCTCAACATTTTTGGCAGTTGAGGCAGTTATTTGGTAGAATAGCCTTCAATTTAGGTTGTCTGATGTCTCTTGATTAGATTCAGGTTATGCATTTTTGGCAAGATGTTATTTATGTCCCTCTCAGTGCATCATATCAGCAAAACATGATGTTAGTTGTCCCAGTTAGTAATGTCAACTTTGATCAGTTGGTAATGTGATACTCACCTGGTTTCTCCACTGTAAAGTTACTATGCTTCACTTTGTAATTAATAAGCAATTTTAGGGGAGATACTTTGAGACTTTATAAATATCCTGTTCCTAACCAAATGTCCATTTACTAATGTTGAATCATTTTCATTTTCTAACTCCATCATTCCTTCCACAGTAATTAGCCAGTGTTCTTCTACAAGAAAGAGCTTTTCCTTCTCCCTCATTAATTAATTAATTAATTGTTATATAAGTATGAACTCCCAGAGTTTTTCATCAGTCAAATACTTACAACTCAGTACTATCATTATATATTAAAATTATACAATCGAAATTTACGAAGAGAGAAGAACTTAAATGTTTACTCACAAAAAAGTATATATGTGAGTTGATTGGTATGTTAATTTGATGGGGGAATTCTTTCAGAATATTTTCGATACATATATCAAATCATCACTTGTACACTTTGAACACTTTACAATTTGAATTATACTTCAATAAAGCTAGGGAGAAAGAAAGAGCTCAAATAAACAACCTAACTTTATATTTCAAAGAATTAAAAAAGGAAGAAGAAGCTGAGCCCAATTCTAGCAGAAGGAAAGAAATAATAAAGATCAGAGCAGAAATAAATAAAACAGAGACTAGAAAAACAATAGAAAAGATCAAGGAAACTATGAGTTAGTTTTTTGAAAAGATAAACAAAATTGACAAATCTTTGGCTAGACTAAGAAAAAATAAACATGACTCAAACTCAGAAATGAAAAAGAAAGATAATATAACTGATACCACAGAAATACAAGTATCATCAAGGAAATGCAAATCAAAACTACAGTGAGATATTACTTCATACTGTTAGACTGGCTATCATCAAAATGACCACAGGTAAGTGTTGGTGAGGATGTGGGGAAAATAAAGCCCATATACACTTTTGGTGGGAATGTAAACTAGTACGACCATTATCAAACAGTGTGGAGGTTCCTCAAAAAATTAAAAATAGAACTACCATATATGAGTCAGCAATCCCTCTTCTGGGGTATATCCAAAGTAAATGAAATCAGCATCTTGAAGAGATATCTGCACTCTCATGTTCATTGCAGCATTGCTCACAATAACCAAGATACGGAAGCAACCTAAGTTTCCATCAACAGATGAATTGACAAAGAAAATGTGGTATAAGTTCTACAACGGAGTATTATTCAGTCTTTAAAAAGAACAGAATCCTGTCATTTGTGACAGCATGAATGAACCTAGAGGGCAGTATGTTAAGTAAAATAAGCCTGGCACAGAAAGACAAATGCTGCATGAGCTCACTCACAGGTGGAATCTAAAAAGGTCACACTCATACAAGCAGAGAGTAGAATGGTGGTTCCAGGGACTAGATGGTGGGGGAAATGAGAAAATGTTGGCCAAAGGGTCCAAAGTCTCAGTTGTGCAGAATGAATAAGTCCTGGAGACTGTCGAATGTACAGCATGATGAGTATAGTTAGTAATACTATATTGTGTACTTAAAATTTGCTGAGAGAGGTCTTACATATTCTCACTACAAAAATGGGGGGGTAGCTATGTGAGGTGATAGACATGTTAATTAGCTTCAGAGTGATAATCATACCACAAGGTATAAGTATATCAAAACATCATATTGTTCATTGTCACCAAATGTCATCCAGAATTTTCAGGTAAAGCCTTAGGATGTCTTTCAACATCATAGCAATATTAGGTGTTATGCTTCTTTTATACTTATTTTAGTCACATCTTCATACTCTAACTTAACCTGACATGTTAAACAGATTACTTTTCAGAGGTTATAGAATGGTGTTTAGTCATAATCTTTATCTAAAGCACTTTGACTATTACGTTTTATCTTAATTGATTTACACTGATAAAAAACTGAGTGTCTGCAAACAGGATGGAGACATTCTTATTTCCATCTATGCAGTGTGAGGTAACCTCAAATTCAATTTGAGTAATGAAAATTGAACTTAAGAAACTAAGAAATAGAAATTTGCCAGACTACAAGGCAAGCATGATTCAGTCCCATTGCCATAACTATTCTCAAAAGATAAGAATATAAAGTTTCAGTAGACATTTTGCTTAAATGCCCTGCTCTGTAGCCTCCAGACAATTAAGAGTGGCTTCATTCTGCCTATATTATCCAATATCTACTTATTCTTTGCTTTAGAAACCCCACCTCAAAAATTATATATGTACCATATGTACAGTCAAACAGTAATAATTCTTCCTAATAAAACTGAAAAAGGAAAAAAATTTATGTATGTACCAGTCCAAATCCTATAAAACTTCTTTTGTAAGTTTCCTTTTCAAGATCTTATATTTATTTGTTGGCAAGATTATTAATAACGCCAACTTTTTTTTTTTTTTTGATCATGGTTTTCCTGGTGATTTTTGTGAGGGATTTTACAATTTCATGAGGCTCCACTGTGATCTATCCAAGACTCTTACATGGCTCAAGACCTTTGACTGGGGACTCTCTGGAACCTCCAAGACCCACCTGGACCACTCTTACCAGGGGCCTATCCTAGACTGCGGTGGTGAATAACTTTCCAGCAATAGGTATAACTCTGATCTTTATAAAGTAAACCCTCTGCATCATTCAACTTCTATCCAGAGAATTGATCTTTCAGGAATATTTCAAGATCTAATTAAAATAAATACTTGTTTTCCTTGGTGAAAACTGCCCACTATCACTTTTGCCTTCCAAAGTCATATCTGAAGAATGTCATTTTCTGTTGTGCATTTACATAAGGAAACTCATAGTATAGAGGACAGACATACTCCCTACTAAGTGTATTCTCTAAACCGACCCTGAAGACTAATAAACAAAAAGTTCTTGTTGTACTGTCATCCTTCCTACAACAAATGTTGCCTTGAGTAACCATTAAAACTATTAAGAACCCACCTCCATGTCGATTTGTGTTGACGAACTTATTCTTGGAGCAATTACCTCCCCATAAATTCTGCCTGTCAGGGGCCACCAATTGTTTGGTTGGTGTCCAGAGATGGCCTGATCAACAGGATGGGTATGTAAAATAATAGTAAATGTAAACTATTTGTAATCATCTGTAAGTTCTTATATGTATTCACATCCCAATGTCATTTCATGTATTTATTCCTCTAAATGGTATATTTTTTTACCATGGACAATTTGGAATTACACTAGCTATTTCGTGGAGCATTTGATATATCTAACATTGTGCATCTTCCAGATGGACAATGAAAGAAAGATAATGAGGTTCTAACATCCAAGATTCATTTTCTCAGCTTTACTAAGGAACTATTGACAAGTATAATTGTATATACTTAAAATGTACAATGTGATAATTTGATATACTTCTGCATTGTGGAATGATTACCAAGATCAAGATAATTAACATATTCATCACCTCATATAGTTAACTCTTCGCATGTGTGTGTATCGTGTGATAAGAATGCTTAAGATCTATTCTCAGTAACTTTCAAGTGTACAATACTGAATCATTAACTATTCAATAATCACATTTCAATTGATATGCAAAGATCTTTAAATGAAATATACAGCTCAGATTGGCATCCTTAGAGGTCTCCTTGGCAAAAGTTAAAGAGAAAGTCATTTCAATCTTGGATACACTATTCTCATAGGCCCTTCTCTTTCACTTTATCTTGGGCTTCGTTCTCCTTATCCTTCTACCACTCCTTCAGCCTCTACAAGAATGATACTCTACAAGGATCCTCTATAAGAATGTTCTTTTCACAGAAACTTTCTTGGAAGGAAACTTTCTAATTTCCCTTAAGGTTTAACAATGCTGAAATCAGGCTTATTATGCAGGTAGAAATTCAATATTTGGAGATGGAAATTCAATATTTGTTTCAGGCTGAACTTCACGTCATTATCAAAGAATTTTGTAAACCAAAAGAAGAGAAAACTAAATACCATTCCTGTCAATTTGATCAGCAGAGACTTATTGTATAATAAAATGGACTTTCAAGAGACTCTTTTTAGAAGCCCCAGAAAATTCTTCTTCCTATTAACAATGTATTGATAACTTGGTCATCTTTGTACTGTGCCATGTAAGCTTCAAAACAAAATTGAAGACTCGGCCTTGGTCAAGAATACTATGGACAAAAAAACAACAGATAGTCCATAAAATGTTAATATTCATGTTTATAAACTTCATCTAAATGACTAAATCTAGCAAAAATGCTTCTAGATCTAATAAGTGAGTTTATTAGTAATCTTGTCAAACAAAAGGTCAATACAAATATAAACAGACAAAAAAAACTGTACTTCAATATGTCAAGAATCATTGAGAATTGAAATAAAAGCCATATTATTTAAAATAGCATTAAAAACATAAAATACATTAGGATAAATTTAATAACATTTGTGCTAGACCTGTGTAATAAAAACTATAAAATAATACAAAGAGAAATTTTAAAAAGACAAAAAAAAGTAAGAATTCTACCATGTTCAAGAATTGAAAGACAATATTGTTACATTGGAACTTTCCCCTAATTTGATCAAAGGAAGCAACTTGAACCCTATCAAAATACTAGATTTTAAATAAATTGGCTGATTTGTTTCTATAAAATTCAAAGGACCTACGTAAAAGCCAAAACAATTTCGAAAAGTGAGTAAAACTGGAGGACACTTATTTTAAGATTTATTGTAAAACTACAGGAATCATATCAGTGCTGTATTGGCACGAGGAAAGGCATATAGATCAATGGACGTAAACAAAGAGTAAAGATATAAATCAACATACATATGGTCAACTGATTTTTACCATCAAGTTTACCAAGATAATTCAGTGGAAAAAGAATAGTCTTTCCAACAAATACTAGAATAACTGGATATATATAGGAAAAACAGACTTTGAACTTCCCTTTACCTTATATATGAAAATTAACTCAAAATTAATCATTAATGTAAAAGTGGAAATTATAAAATGTCTAAAATTAAATGTAGTAGAAACTTCTGCAATCACAGGGTAGACAAGATGTCTTAAATGGGACAAACCACAATAGATACTAAAAAAAATTGATAATTTTTACTTTATTAAATATCTTTGAAACAGAGTCTTTGAAAGACTCTGTTGAGGAAGTGAAAAGGCAAGATAGATGAGTATGAAGTATTTGTAAAACTCCCATAAAGGACTTAGAACATGGAAATTATCTAATAAATAGAACTTATCTAATAAAGGTCTTAGAACATTGGAAATACAGAAATTGTATTTTAAAAAGCTGAATTCAATAATAAGATGACAACCAACCCAATAAAAACAAGCGTAAGTGTTAAACAGCCACTTCATCAAAGAAGAGATATGAATGACAGTTAAGCACATGTAAAGATGCTCAGCATCATAGGTTTTTAGGGAAATGCAGACTAAAACCACAATGAGATATCACTGCATATCCATTAGAATGACAAACTTTTTTTAAAGATTGAAAATACAAGTTTTGGCAAGCAAGTGGAGCAATTGGCACTCTTCTGTATTGCCAGTGAAAATACACAATAGTATAGCCATTAGGAAAAGAGTTTGCCAATTCCTCATAAACATGCATCTACCATATGACCCAGCAATCTAACTCTAGATATGCTTCCATAAGATATGGAAACACATTTACCTCAAAGATTTATACACCAATATTCATAAACTCCATTCCTGACTTAACAGTTTTATAGATGGCAAAGAAAATATTAAGCTGGGTACTCAGTAACCATCTTTGTTTAACCTTTAGAATCCAGCCCTTACTGGAGGCTTAGCACAAATTTCAAGAGAAAGTTTTAGCTTTCTCTAGAGCCTGCCAAATTGCCAATGGGGAAAAGCCAATGTCTATACTGATAGCAGACACGCCTTTGGGGTCATACATGACTTTGGTATGCTATGGGAAAGGGCAAATTCTTTATATCAGATGTTCCCATTACAAATATGCAGTAAATATAAGAATTATTATAATCTTATTGTTTAAGCAGAATAAATTGTTGAAACAAAAGGTATCATTTATCTAGAAGTTCACAGTATAAAGTACAAACTCGAAACATAGCTGTTAGGTAAAAATTTAGTAAGTCATAAATATTAGCCAAATTTGTAATTTTGAATTCTCCCATTGCCAAATCAAAAAAAAGTATATAGTTAATAATATATTTTAAACAAATATGCCTGAAATATTATAATTTTAATGTAACTATATATTTAATATTAATGCTATATTTTACATTTTTCTTTTTTATTAAATGTTTAAAATCCAATGTGTATTTCACATTTATAGTACATCTCCATACAGACTAGCCAAAATTCAAGTGTTCAATAGTCATGCATGGCTAGTGCCTACTGTACTGGACAGCCACGCTCTAGACACTGCTAGTAGAAATGCCCTGGCTCATCCCTATTCAAAATGAGCTCTCTTAACGTAGATTGGCATATAAGAGTCATTCAATGATTGAGGGATAAATCTATGAATTCTTCAAAGAGTCCATTATAAGAGCTAATAATTCAACTTTAAAATCTGAGAAAAATACTGTGAATGATCTGATTGAATAATTCATAAGGATAAATTTTGTGACATCAAAACAGCTGAGTGTTGGCACCTGAGACCCTCAAATGAATATTCATGAAAATTACTCAGGAAAATTCTCATTATGAAAGACAAAAGTTGTTCACCATGAAAAACTAATATTGATGAGTGGTGATGTGGCTGGTTCACAACTCATAATCAACATAATTTTAGAAAAAAAATAAAAAACATGAATCACTTGGAGATATCTTCACCTATCATGGCCTTGAATCTTCTTTAAGCTGAGTTAGTTAAATATTGTAAGGGACTAATTCAGGTATATTGTCCATATTGTTTTATCATCCAGAAGTTAAAACTGCCTTTCCGCAAAATCTCTCTGTTCTAGCATTGTACAACTTTCAACCTGAATGTTTGGTATTTAGAAAAAGTTAACAAAGAAGTTTACACTTGAACCTTGTTGGAAAGAATCTTACCAAGTACTGTTGACTACATATAGTAATAAAACTTCAGTGAGTTGATACCTGGGTCTTTATTCTACAATATAAGAAGTTCAATTTCATTTGGCAATCCAAACTCTTGGATGACCCCAAAATAAGGTCTCCAGATAGTCTCCAAACATAGATGAAATCGTAAGGCAGATAACTGTCACTACGATTTTGGATAAAGTAGATGACTTCTTGATGTTAATGGTTTCTGTTCAAAACCCATTTGACATAATCCAGATGACCAGATAAACAAATAATCATGTTTCAATCTGCAAGATCTTGTTCTTTTTTTGATTGAAGTATAGTTGATTTACAATGTTGTGTTAGTTTCAAGTGTACAGTAAAGTGATTCAGATACATATATTCATATATATATATGAATTTTTTCCATTATAGGTTATTAGAAGATAATGAACATAATGAATATAGTTGCCTGTGCTACACAGTATGTCCTTGTTTTTTTTTAAACTATTTTATATACAGTAGTGTGTATCTATTAATCCCAAACTCCTAATTTATCCCTCCCCACTCCTTTCCCCTTTGGTAACCATAAATTTGTTTTCTAAGTCTGTGAGTCTGTTTCAGTTTTGTAAATAAGCTCATTTGTATCATTTTTGTAGATTTCACATATGTGATATCTTATGACATTTGTCTTTGACTTACTTCACTTAGTATAATAATCTGTAGGTCCATCCATGTTGTTGCAAATGGCATTATTTCATTCTTTTCTATGGCTGAGTAAAACTGCTTTGTATATGTATGCCACATCTTCTTTACCCACTGTGGATGAACACTTAGGTTGCTTCCATGTAAAATAGTGTTGCAAACAGCGTTACTATTGGAGTGAATGTATCTTGAATTAGAGTTTTCATTTTTTCCAGATATATGCCCAGGAGGGAGATTGCTGGATCATATGGCAACTCTACTTTTAGTTATTTTAAGGAAACTCTAGACTGTTTTCCATACTGGCTGCACCAATTTACATTCCCACAACAATGTAGGAGAGTTCCCTTTTCTCCCCATTCTCTTCAGCATTTATTATTTGTAGAAGTTTTGATGATGGCATTTCTGACCAGTGTGAGGTGATACTTCATTGAAGTTTTGATTTACATTTCTCTAATAATTGGCAATGCTGAGCATGTTTCATGTGCCTGTTGGCCAAATGTCTTTTTAGGTCTTCTGCTCATTTTTCAATTGGGTTGTTTGTTTTTGATATTGAGTTTATGAGCTGTTTGTATATTTTGGAAATTAATCCCTTGTTGGTTGTACCATTTGCAAATATTTTTCCCATTAAGTAGGTTGTCTTTTGTTTTCTTTATGATTTCCTTTGCTCTGCAAAAACTTTTCAGTTTAATTAGGTCCCATTTGTTTATTTTGCTTTTGTTTCCAATACTCTAGGAGGTGGATCCAAAAAAATATTGCTGTGATTTATGTCAAAATATGTTCTGCCTGTGTTTTCCTCTGGTAGTTTTATAGTATCCGGTCTTACATTTAGGTTTTTAATCCTATTGAGTTTATTTTGTATATGATGCTAGAGAATTCTCTAATTTCATTTTTTTACATGTAGCTATCCAGTTTTCCCAGCACCACTTATTGAAGAGACTTGTCTTTGTCCATTGTATATTCTTGCTCCTTTGTTGTAGATTAATTGACCGTAAGTGTGTGGGTTTATTTCTGGGCTTTTTAGTCTGTTTCATTGATCTATGGGTGTATTTTTGTGTCAGTACTATATATTTTTGATTACAATAGCTTGGTAGTATAGTCTGAAGTCAGGGAGCATGATTATTCCAGTTCTATTCTTCTTTCTCAAGATTGTTTTGGCTATTCAGGGTCTTTTGTGTTTCCATGCAAATTTCTTTTTTTTTTTTCTAGTTCTGTGAAAAACACCATTGGTATTTTGATAAAGATTGTATTGAATCTGTAGATTGCCTTGGGTAGTATGGGCATTTTAACAGTATTGATTCTTCCAATCCAAGAACACAGTATATCTTTCCATCTGTTTGTGTCATTGTCAATTTCTTTCAACAATGCCTTATAGTTTTCAGAGGACAGGTCTTTTGCCTCCTTAGGTAGGTGTTTCCTAGGTGTTTTATTCTTTTTGATGCAATGGTGAATAGGATTGTTTCCTTAATTTCTCTGATAAGTTTGCTGTTAGCATACAGAAATGTAACAGATTTCTCTATATTAATTTTGTATTTTGCAACTGTACCAAATTCATTGATGAGCTCTAGTGGTTTTCTGGTGGTGTCTTTAGGATTTTCTATGTATAGTATCACATCATCTGCAACAGTGATAGTTTTACTTCTTTCTTTCCAATTTGGACTCTTTTTATTTATTTTTCTTCTCTGATCACTGTGGCTAGACTTCCAAAACTATGTTGAATAAACGTGGCAAGAGTGGGCATCCTTGTCTTGCTACTGAGGAGCTTGCTTTTTATTTTCTTATATATTATACATGCACACACATACATACACACACATGTACACATATAAACACACACACATATAAAGTATTTTCCAAACTGGCAAATCATTCATCTGCAGTTAATCCAATTGTCAGTAAAATTGTAATTGCATGGAAAAGAAACATTTGGAACTCTGAGTAGTGAAAACTCTTCTGAGAACCCTGACACTGAGTAACCAGAATCCTTGA
This sequence comes from Camelus bactrianus, assembly GCF_048773025.1. Classification (NCBI taxonomy): domain Eukaryota; kingdom Metazoa; phylum Chordata; class Mammalia; order Artiodactyla; family Camelidae; genus Camelus; species Camelus bactrianus. Next base: position 83,029,327 of record NC_133543.1, on the reverse strand, counting down.
AGGCATGAAAACTTAACAAGATGATAAAGATAGGAGAAAGCGATGTTCGAGAAAGGTGTATATTTCTGACTCCTTTGTTACACAAGTCCTCCTCAGCTGTTCTGAGGCTATGCAATTCACCTATTTTACCACCCAAAGCCATTTATAAATAAGTCAAGCAGAAGCTACAAAAAGAAGCCAAATCATCCATCATGCCTTTAGAGGCCTACTCTACCTAAAAACAAACATCATTTAAATTCAGTTCACTGTAGCAGAAAGTAGAAATAACATAAAGTCTTTATAAGCCTGGCACTACCTCCTGACACAGAGATCTGATGCCAAGTTGCTGAGTGATTTCAGTATCAGAGTTGACTAATCATTTTCATCATTCATTTTAAATGAACAGTGGCATGTCATTAATTAGTATTAATCAGGAAATTACCATATAAGCACAGGGAGAATGGTGGTCTACACACAGTTCATTAGGCTTATATAGCTTAAGACATGAATTGGAATTTTAGACTTACTATTTTCAGAATTTTATAGAAACAACTCATTTCAAATATTTCTAACAATATGAAAGATAAAAATACATTTTAAGACAATCTTCTTAAAGTAAATGAAATGTTACTTTTGGCCCATAACCTTGACTAGAGAAAGAAATATATTTTCATAGCAAAAGAAGTACTATAGGTCAAAGAATAAATGTCACATATGAAAAAGAAATCCTGTCAATGAATATCTCCATGTTATTTTATAAATTATATTTCCCATATTTATAGGCAGAGCTGGATAATTTTTAATAAATAGTTAATTCAAAACTGCAATTTAACCACTAATTTGATCTTTTTGCTGATTTTAAAAAGACCTATTACCAAATAAAAATGTCTACTTCTGTATTTTCTGTGCATCTGAGGCCTTCAGCAGAAATTTTCTTGAAAATAAGTGAAGTGAGCTTGTCACTTGAAAGAGAACAGCTGATGTTTGTTGGAAAAGTTTAAGCATCATGCATGGTAACATCATGTATATGTAAAAGATAGATTTTTTTATAGTTTATAAATGTTTATTAAGCTAATTTTTACAAAGTAAATAATAAGAGGCAAAAGTTTTGCAAAATATGTACAAAAGTAAAAAGGCTTAATGCCTAGCAACTGATTCTATAAAATCAAGCCATTCTTTCCACTTTCAGACCTCCTTTAGGCAAGAGGGGCCAATGGATTTTAATGTCATGGAGCACAAAAAGTTCTTTGATATGATTTCTGATTGCACATTGCAACTAACTTTTAAGAAATTAACAGTTGTTTAAGTGGTAATTGCAATATTAAGAAAGGGTATTGAAAATAGTTTCACTTTTTTCAACTGTGAAGCCAAATTTCCTTCATATATTTCAGCTAAAACAACAGATGAATGAAACTCCAGATGTCTTATATGTCACCAGCCATTAAAAAATTTTGCAAAGCTGTAAAACAATGATACTCTTCTTGGGGTAAGCCAAATTCTCTGATGGCTTTCAAGATTCTTGTACCCTGGGGCACATGCCCAACATAGTCACCTCTCCCTGAGTGTGGGCAGGAATTGTGACTATAATGGCATGGTCATGCTCTTCTTTAGGTTACATTATATGACTAAGGTGATAGGATAGTAATGGCCCTGGTTGTTACCTTATCTAAGACTCATAGTAGATTGAAAAGATTCTCTCTGTTGGCTTTGTAAAAGTAAGCGGCCACATTGTGAGAGAATATACATACAGTATAACTCCATTTCCATAAGCACAAAAATAGGTGAAATCAGTTTACAGTGTTGGAAATCACAATAATGGTTACCTTTGCAGGGGCATGGAATATGGTTACTGAAATGGGGCATGGGGGAAAATTCTGGGATGCTGATAATGTTCTGTCTTCTTCTGGATGCTGGTTACATATGCTTCTTTAATTTATATTTCAAGTAGCTATACTGTTGTGATTAGTGCCCTTTGATGTATGTATGTTATACATCAATGAGGAATTCCAATTTAGTCATTTCATTGAACAAGCATGTTTTACCACCCTCTTCTATAACCAACTGTACTACAAGAGACAAGAGATATCAGAGCACAATTGCTGTGTAACAAATTACCATAAATTCAGCAGCTTAAAATAACATACATTTTCATCTCACACAGGTCAGGAGTCTGAACACAGCTTAGCTAGGTCTCTTGCTCAGGGTTTCTCAAGGCTGTCATCAAGGTCTCAGCCAGGATAAGTATTTCTATGAAGCTCAGAGTCCTCTTCCAAACTCAAGAGGTTGTTGGTAGAATTGACTTCCTTGTGGTTGTATGACTAGAGTTCCAAGCTCCTAGAGGCTGCCCTCAGTTCACTGCTGTGTGGCCTTCTCCATAGGCAGCTCACATCATTGCAGTTTGCTTCTTCAAGGCCAGCAGGAGATTCCTTCTAAGACTGAATTTTATATAATGTAACCAAATTAAAGGAATGATGCTTCGTCAACTTCGTCATATTCTATTGTTATAAATAAATCATAAGTTCTGCCTGTATTTGAGAGGAGGGAATTATACAAAGGAAGAGGAAGGGATTACTGGTAGTCACTCTAGAGTCTGCCCACTACACAGAGTATCAATGACTGCTATTAAAAAAAATGACCACTCTTTATGTAGCATTTCCCCAAGTTAAGAAAATTTCACTTTGGGGGTTTCCAATATTAATTTCTTTCTTGAGAAACTTTAGGAAGCCCTTTAGAAAATGTCAATATAGCTGAGCATATATCAAATGATAGCTAGTTTTTGAAATAAGAGTTATTAAAATCAGCACATCTCTGCTGTGTTAATCAGAGACTTCTGGGTTGTTAAATTAACATAAGTTATAAGAGTAAGTATTTTCCCCAGTCTTTTTGATTCTTAAGTTCAGGAATTCTACTATATTTTCTTTAACAGGAAGATAGAATTTATATAAGATAGAGTATGAGCTAATGCTTCAGCATGTGATATCATGGATAATAAAATATACCAATGAGACCATTAACTAAAGGTTTCCAAACAGTTTCTATTAAGTGTTAGGAAAGTAATCCAACAATAAATTATTTTTCAATGTTTGATTTCATTAATTGAATGATAAAATCAGATTTTAAATGTTTAATATATTTAAATGAATCATATCCAGACTCGAATTAATGTCAAAGAAGCACTTGCCTTCTGAAATATAAGGTGCAGATATTTAAGGCAATCATTCTGCACAATGGTATTTCCTGGGACTCTATGGACTTACCTCAAGATTTAAAAAGAAAGGTGAAATATGTGACAATGATAAGTCATTAAAGAAAGTGAAAGTGAAGTTACTGAACAGAAATAAAGATATGAAAATTTTGCTGTTTTGTCATTACCCCATCTTTGTTCTTGTATCTCACTTTTTCCCTCAGTTCCTCAGTTTTGCAATATAGTGTTTATTGCCATATCTTTGGAGCCTAGAACAATCAATGTTTGTATACACTAAGCACTCAAAAATTATTTATTGTATTGATGAACATGTGAATGAATAGATGTATCCTATTTCTGATATTTTTATTTTTGTACTGCCTAATCCTAAGTTTTTATTTTTTGTGCTGTTACATGGGCTATCTCATCTCAAAAGTCTGAAGAACAACTATGAAAAATGAAAAGAACTTGCTCAATAGCAAGTTCTTAATCAAGAAGGCAAAGTATTAAGATGTTGATGTAGACAGAAAGATCTGCTGGTTCAGGTTGCAGGACAGGTAATCACTGAATAAAGAATAAAACCCAAAGCATCAGGGAGAGATGAAATTCAATACAATTTTAGGCGGAATAGAAGGTTTGAAAGAGCCTCTGCTTTTACATTACTCTGAGCTGCTGATTCGGTTGCCCCTGCTAATGCCACGTGGCAGGTGTGGGAGCCCCACTTTCATGTCTGATATTTCACAAGATCAACCGGCATTTAAACTCCTTGGGCTCTCCTCAGGAGTCATTCAATTAATATACCAAAGAGCTATTGGTTCACTATGATTCCTCAAAGGTCAACTCTTAAACATTTAACAGATATGTGATGATTAAAAGGACTATTTACCATAGATGGTTCGGCATAAAAAATTTTTTTTCTAATTTTGACTACAAATTCTTAAGAACAAAACAAGATAATGCCTCAACAATCTGCCTGGACAATATTATTTTAGAGTTTTATGATAACAGCAGATTCTAATTTAAATACCTGTATTAATATGATACAACAGTTGCTTTGACGTAAACATTTTGTCTAAAAATATTTTCACTATTATGAGTATATACTGGGGGTGCTAAGTATATGGGGCTTTTTATAAGTGTTTTAATAATGTTCTTGTTTTTTATTAGCACTTTTACTAGTAACTATTTTCTGAGATATTTTACTTCAGCCACCTGATATAATAAATATGAAAGGATATTAAGTTTGGGGGAATTCTTAGAAGGAAAAAGGTCCTCTGCTTATTAGAAATTGTAAGTACTGGTTAAAGGTGGATGTCAACAGTAAAGGAGTAAAATGAAATGACCATGCTGGAGTTTTCAAGCAAAAATGTCACTCATGTTAGAGATTCAACAGCTTGGGAAGTTTAGCCCCAGGGCAGATGTGCTAATGGTCACTGGCAGACAGAGCCTTGACAACACCACCTGATCTGAGTGTCAGCTGCTTAGAAAACATTCTCTTGGTTGTCCTAGGATGAGCTCACACAAAACACAAGGCAGCTGAATCACGTGTAAACTTTAGGAAGCAGCTTCTGCTGTTGACTTTTGTTTTCAGTCATAAGCAATTTTGACAAAAAGAAGCTTTGACAGGATGATTGTTTCTTGGTTAGATCATCAGCATTCATCATTCAACATTTATTCACCACACACTGCATACCAGGAAAGGAGGAAAAAATTGAAGAAGCTATTCCTGAATTCCCAATGAGTTGTACATAAAAGAAAATAATCAAGATTAGAGGGAAAATATGTGTAAGATATACTAAAATCACACAAAAATATAAATTAAAGAAGATACCAAAGAATAGAGAATAAGGAGCTTTTAACAAGAGGATTGAGGGGGGAAAAAAGAAAAAGCATGTCTGGATAGGAAAGCATTAGGAATGAGTTCCTACAAGAAGAGGAAATATTGTAGAAAGAAATTATCCAACAAAACATGTCAACTTTTAACTAAAGGCATAGCATGGAAAAAAGTAATAAACTATAATATGGTAATATGACACTTCCCCATTTAAGACTATCTCACATTTTGACTAAATTAGTCAGCTCAATAGTTGGCTAACTAAATTAAATAACTAAATTTACTAGTTTCAGTAACTGTTTTTCACAGAATTAATGGATTAGGCCATATTAAACCAGCCATATTAAAAATTGTATCATCTTAGTATAAGAGACTTTTTTTATATTGAGTATATTAATACATAATCAGAATAACTACAGAATTACAACATATAAATTATGTGCCCCTCTGTGAATACAAATAAGCAAATTAGTGGTTAAAGATTAAAATACACATATATAAAACACTTCTATTAGTGTCTTTTACAGGTTTAAATATAAGAACAAAAAAGCATACTTTTTTAATTGAAGTATAGTCAGTTTACAATGTTGTGTCAATTTCTGGTATACAGCATAATAGTTCAGTCAGACATGTACATACATATATTCGTTTTCATATTCTTTTTCATTATAGGTTACCATAAGATATTGAATATAGCTCCCTGTGCTATACAGAAGAAACTTGTTGTTTATCTATTTTAAATATAGTAGTTAGTACCTGCAAATTTTGAACTCTCAATTTATTTCTTCCTATCTCCTTCCCCTCCAGGTAACCTGGTAATCATAAATTTGTTTTCTATGTCTGTGAATCTGTTTCTGTTTCGTAAATAAGTTTGTCTTTTTTTTTTTCAGATTCCACATATAGGTGTTATCATATGGTATTTTTCTTTCTCTTTCTGGCTTATTTAGAATAACAATCTCCAGGTCCATCCATGTTGCTGCAAATGGCATTATTTTATCATTTTTTATGGCTGAGTAGTAGTCCATTGTATAAATATACTACAACTTCTTTACTCAGTCAGTCATGTGTCAATGGACATTTAGGTTGTTTCTATGTCTTGGCTATTGTAAATAGTGCTGGTATGACACTGGGGAGCATGTATCTTTTCAAATTAAAGTTCCCTCTGGATATATGCTCAGGAGTGGGATTGCTGGATCATATGGTAAGTCTATTTTTAGTCTTTTGAAGACTCTCCATACTATTTTCCATAATGTCTGCACCAAACTGTATTCCCACCAACAGTGTAGGAGGGTTCTCTTTTCTCCATACTCTCTCCAACATTTATCATTTGTGCATTTTTTAATGTTTCTATGTAAAAAACTTCAAAATCTCACGGGCAACACCAGTATCCATTTTCACACTCATGAATTCTTCAGGTCATCTGTCGTTCCAACAATCTAGACTGGCCTCAACTGGGACAGGCTGGACTTCAGACATTTAAATCTGGGTTTAAGTCTGCTGTAGAGGCCCAGACTGATAATATAGCAGCAATCTGGAGCATGCAATGTTCATGGCAATCACAGGAAAGAATGGGTTAGCAGAAAGAAATGATGCTTCTTATTGTCTCAACGAAAATCTAACACACTGTTGCTTCTACCCACATTCCACTGCCAAGCAAACTGCATGGCCAAGTAAACTATAGGGCCAACAGGACAAGAAAGTATACTCTGTCTATAGTTGAAGGCTTTGCAGAGCTACATGAGAAAGGATATACATAATTCCATGAGGAGATGGGGAAAGGGACTGCAAAACTCTAATCTATCACAAGGTGAATTATGTATAACATTTGTTAACTTGCATTCTTTCTACTTCTTTATTGAACTTCTAAGGAAACAGATTTGAGATGGTTGCCCTTGGGCCAATCTCAAGATCAGAAGCACTCATGATCAAGACTGTTAGGTGAATTGCAAGAAAATGAGCCCTTTGGAACATGGAACACTCTGGCATTGATATCATTCAGGAATACTGAGCAGAATCACTGCTCTCTCCTCCAAATATTCTTAACTGGTGCTGAAATTAGTTCATACATCACAATCCACTTTCTGTTTATCAGGAGATTAATTACTCCAACTACTGATGGGGCTTGGTTTTGCTAAAAAGGGTATGGGTAAGAATATAAAAACTGTTCTGGATTACAACATATAAATTTTACTGCTTTTTAATTTTCTTTTACTGGTTCCTCAAAAGTATGAAACATAAATTTTTAACTAATCTAAGTCCACCTTCAAAGAAAGGTATTGCTTCATGTGGATGCAAGTACTTCAAAAGAGTATTCCGAATTCTCTACCATCCCTTACAATATTGTGGTCATGCATTCACTTATCCACATGCTATAATCTCCTGATACATTGTTACTATTACTATTTAAAGTTACTTTTTAGATCCATTAAGAATAAGAAAAATACAGGGTTTTATTTTGCCTTTATTTATTCCTTCTCCAAATTCTTCCTTTCTTCATGTAGATTTGAGTTTCTGACCTACATCATTTTTCTTCTCCCAAAATAACTTCTTTTAAAAGTTTATAGAGAACAGGTCTACTGGTGATGAATTCTTTCGGTTTTGGTTTTTCTGAGAAACGTTTTTTATTTCTCTTTCATTTTTGAAGGGTGATTTTGCTAGACAGAATTCTAAGTTGATGGGTATTTTTCTTTCAACATTTCATTTCACTCCACTCTTTTCTTCCTTGCATGTTTCTGATGTAACTCCACTGTAATCTGTTCCCTTGTTCCTCTGTAAGTAGGGTAGGTTCTTCTCCACTCTGGCTGCTTTCAAAAATCTCTGTTTGTCATTGATTTTCTTCAATGACAATATGATATGCCTAGGAGCAGAGTTTTTGTCTTTCATCCTGCTTAGTGTCCTCTGAGCTTCTTGGAACTATGGTTTGTGTCTGTCCCTAATTTTGGAAGGTTCTCTGCCATTATTACTTCAACTATTTCTTCTACTCCATTTTCTCTTTTCTCCTTCTGGTATTCCAATTATGTATATGTTGCATCCTTTGAAATTTTCCTCATCAAGTTCCTAGATGTTCTATTGTTTTGTTTGTTTGTTTTTAATTCTTATTTCTCTTTGGTTTTCAGTTTGGGAATTCTATTGACCTATCTTCAAGCTCACTGGCTCTTCTTCTCGCCTTGTCCAATCTACAGATGAATTCATTAAAGTAATTCTTCAGTATTTTTTTTAATTCTGAATTTTCTACTTTCTAGACTTTCCATTTGATTCTTTCTCAGAGTTTTCTTCTTGCTGCTTTTTACCTGTACTTTATATTCTCTCTGATAATTCCACATTTATGTGATATTTGAATCCATCTCTAATGTATACTTTGCTTCTTTTTAAAACATTTTTATTGATTTTAATCATTTTACAACGTTGTGTCAAATTCCAGTGTTCAGCACAATTTTTCAGTCATACATGGACATATACACACTCATTGTCACATTTTTTTCTCTGTGAGCTACCATAAGATTTTGTGCATATTTCCCTGTGCTATACAGCATAATCTTGTTTATCTATTCTACAGTTTTGAAATCTCAGTCTATCCCTTCCCACCCTCCACCCAATACTTTGCTTCTTTAGATTGTATTTTCCTTGTCTTTTCACATGCCTTGTAATTTCCGGTTGAAAGCCAGACATGATGTGTAGGTTAATATGAATTGAGGTTATTGGTAATAGGAATTGAGGTTGTTGTTGTTGCTATTTATTTATTTAAATTGAAGTATAGTCGATGTTCAGTATTATATGTTACCGGTGTACGATATAGTGATTCACAAGTTTTAAAGGTTATACTCCATTATAGTTATTATAAAATATTGGCTATATTCCCTGTATTATTCAATATCACCTAGTAGCTTACTTATTTTATGCATAGTAGTTTGTACCTCTTAATCTCCTACTCCTACCTTGCCCCTCCCCCTTCTCTGTCCCCACTGACAACCACTAGTTTGTGCTCTGTATCTGTGATTCTGTTTCTTTTTTGTTATATTCACTAGTTTTTAGACTCGATATATAAGTGATATCATACAGTATTTGTCTTTCTCTGCTTGATTTATTTCACTTAGGCTAATACCCTCCAAGTTCATGCATGTTATTGCAAAACACAAAAATTTCATTATTTTGAAGGCTAAGTGTATTCCATTGTGTATATATACCACATCTTTATCCATCCCTCTGCTGATGGACACTTACATTGCTTTCATATCTTGACAAGTGTAAATAATGCTGCTATGAACACTGGAAGGTGTGTATCTTTCTGAATTAGTGTTTTTGTTTTTTTCAAATATATACCCACGAGTAGAATTACTGGGTCATATGGTAATTCTATTTTTAGTTATTTGCATAACCTCCATACTGTTTTCCACTGTGGCTGCACCAATTTGGATTCCCACGAACAGTGTATGAAGGGTTCCCTTTTCTCCACATCCTTGTTTTGTTGTTTGTGTTTGTTTTGATGATAGCCATTCCAACACATGAGAGGTAATACCTCACTGTGGTAATGATTTGCATTTCCCTGATGAATGGTAATGTTCAGCATTTTTTCATGTGCCTATTGGCCATCTGCATGTCCTCTTTGGAAAAATGTCTATTCAAGTCTTTTGCCCATTTTTCAATCAGGTTGTTTGTTTTTTGATGTTGAGTTGTACTAGCTGTTTATGTATTTTGGATATTAACCCCTTATCTGTCATACCATTTGCAAACATTTTCTCACATTCTGTAAGTTGTCTTTTCATTTCCTCCATGGTTTCCTTTGCTGTGCAAAAGCTTTTAAGTTTAATTAGGTCCCATTTGTTTGTTTTTCCTTTTAGTACCTTTGCTTCAGGAGACAGATCAAAAAAAAAACTATCACTATGATTTATGTCAAAGAGTGTTCAAATTACAGTTGACTTTGAACAACATACTATAAGGTGATACAGCTCTGCCTTTATGTTCTATATTTTTCTATATTATTTATCTTCAATTTACAGAAATGTAAATTATTTGACAACACAGGGAAACAAGTGTTTCCCAAATATATTCTGCACAAATTATTTTTGGAAGAGAAAAGTCTAGACTGAAATAAGTAAATAGTCATTCTTTAGTCTTTTAATTATTCTAAAATGTAAATTTCAATATATTTTCAAGTTTTCAAAATTTTCAGGAAAATATTATGCATTGAAAAATTTGTGCTCCCTTGTATCTCACCTTGCTTTAACTAAGTATATATTAATATCTATAAATCTTTTAAAAGTACTTTTTTAGGTATTATAAAATATTTAAGCTCTTAAGTATTTAATAAGTCAGTTCAATATAGATAAATAATAGATGAGTCAAATGAACTGTAAAAGTATGTTATATGTTGGTGTTTAATAATTTTGTTAAATCCCAGTTTCATATTTTTTATGAATGAATGAGGAAATGATTTAATTGAGGTAGTGTAATACTATATCAAGCATGAGGAAACAAAAATTATGATTGTATATTTTTTAGTAGTGCTCTCATTCTAAGTTGTTATCTGAATCTGATATATTATTCTCTGAATTCATCAATGTTTGTGTGAAATAATTTTTCCTTGCCTAAGTTCAAAGATTTTAAAGAGACTGTTATAAAATTATAATTGTCATATTGGGTAATTTTTTGAAACAACACTATACCTTTATTATTCTCTTTATTCACCCACTACTAATCCACATGTTTGAAACAAAAATCTGAACACATTGTGAGGTTATGTCTTAAAGTTACCATTTTAATATATTTTACAGGTCAAGCATGTTGCAAACAAACTCAAAACTGTGAAATTGCCTACTTAAGTTTAATAAACAAAAATTAAATTTTGAATCTTAACCTATAAGCTGACAGAGAGTAATGTTCAATGATGTCTGTCTAGCCTTTGAAATCATATAAAACCACTAAAATAAATTTAAATTACAAAATATTAACTGCATAAAGAACATAAGGAAATGAGTTTTATTAACAGAATTAAAACAATAAGGATTTTGTTTAACTTTGAAATTTGTCAACATTTTAGGGTGAAATATATGCACTTTAATCCTATCAAAGTGAACATGTCATCTAATTTGAATTTCTCAATTACTATCGATTTTTTCTATTGCCATATGTAAATAAGCCCTCAGGATAGCCTGCATATGAACAAGGAAAAGATAAAAATCCATATTATACATAATAACATTACACTTATCATTTCTCTAGAGAATTTTTCTGACTTCTATAAATATTCTAGAGTCAAGATTCCAATCTCATTTACAGGGCAAGATATCTATACTCTAGAACCAATTAGTAAATTTCTAGATTTTAATTTTATATAATTAAATCTCATGGAATTCTTAAAATAATATTTTAAATGTTGACAGTGATGTTCATTTTAATTGTATTTTTCAAAGTTATGCAAAATCTGTCTGTAGATTATTTAATAAGCGAAGGAGTTGATTTTTTTTTATTTCAATCCTAAATTCTATACATAAAATCTCATACTCTTCCATGCAAGCAGTTTGGTATTAGAAGGAGATAGAAAGAAGTACTTTGGTTTCAATCTTCTTTCTTCTTTTCCCTGTCCACTACCAGACTAAGAGAATATATATACCAAGGAAGAGATAACCTCTGTTGAAGAGGTGAAAACCAAGACCACACAACCCTGAGCCAGTTAGACAAATCCCTTGAGGATGGATTATCATGTATCTAGGAAACTTACAAATAAAACAAAACACACACGTGTGCACACACGCACACACACACATCCCAAATAAAAAATAGATAAAAGCTACGGGAGATGATATTTTTGAAATGTGAGATTTAGTCTCTGCAATATGATAATTATTATTCATTTTGCTTACAAACCTTGCCTTTGGCAGTCAAATTTGAATGAAAGATATAGTCAGGTTTTTTTAAAAAGTAAATATTCCATTTCACTATACTAAAAGGGAAACTCCTTATGCTGAATAAAAATCAGGAGTGAGCCTTATTTGATTAACTTGAACAATATCCCTCTATGAACAATATAGATATATATCCCAACTCTGTTTCCTATTTTGCCAATCATATTGCCATTTCTATATTCTCAAGGTTTAGAATATATTTTCTGTTATAACCATAATTTCCACAAATTTATGTATTTAAATAATTTAATTTTTACTATCAGTATCTTTATGTTTTTAAAATCTATCCCCTGATAAGCTAGATTTCTTCTATTTTGTTTTGTTTTTCTAAGAAGGATTCATGTTGCTATAGTTTTCTAAACACTTACATGTTTGAAGATGTTTGCCTGCTGCTTTAGCTCTAAACAATTTGGTTGAATAAAACATTCTTAAAGCACACTTTCTTTTGCTACAGATGTTATAGCCAATGCTCTGTTGATGGGCTAATATAAAGTATACAAACAACCTGATTTATTTTTAGCAGCAATGGTAATAAATTACTTTCTCCTAATGTCCATAGTATTTTTCTCTACTTTTAATGTCTCATAACTTTATCAAGACATGTCTCTGTATAGACAACTTTTAGTCAACTAATAAATTTCCAAATAAATTATTATCTGGAGAAAATTGCATATCACCAATTTAAAATTTTATTTTTATAAAAATTAGTATGCTATGTATTGGGGGAAAATTCTATATGGGAATCACATATAAGTTACATCAAATAGTGTTTTGGGGCTGACAAATTCTTCAATTTCCAGCTATTTAACAGATTTTATGTGATTTTGTAGTTGTATTCAGTTTTGCATAGTACAATAGTTGTCTCACCGGATTAATAATGTATCTTTTAAAGAGTTCAGTTAGTATGGTTTAATAATAAGATGCAGACAAGAAAATTTTCAGGTTTTTACTGTCATAAAGAAATAAAAGGGAAAGTAAATGGGGATGGATACTTTTAATTTGAAACTTTTTTCTGTTTTACAAAGTTTTTGTATCTGCCAAAACACTTAATCAAAATCAATTTACTTTCTTGTGTCAATGGTATTGTACCAAATATTTTATAAAGCACTTTACACAAACTCAGACTGTGCCCATAGTACACACATATCTGTAAAGCATGTTAATAAAAGATGTGAGGCATATAAACTCTTATTTTCTAATTTTGGTACATTTCTGTTTATTGTTAGTTGTTTGATTTCACTGTACACCCTCCTATCTCACTGAATTCCTACAGAAAACATTAAAAAAAAAATCTATGCCTTTTATTCCTTTCAAAGAAAGAAATCTTATTCCTTGCTTGTATTAATCACACCAGCCATGACCTACAAAACCACCACCCGATGACTGATTCATCTTAGCCATCTTAAATGTTATTTAAAGGAAGCATAAAATTATAAATGAATGGTAGCAAATACTATCTGTTTCAAGTAACTCTCCCTTCCAAAATTATTACATGAGGCTGACAATGAAAGGATGCCTAAGTACAATGAGCATATGCAATATGTGTGTGTGTGTGTGTATATATATATATGTAATAATTTTATATATGTAATTTTATATATTTTAAAGTAGTCTGATGTATTCTCTCATACCCTTTTCCATATATGACTATTTATACTCTATAGCCCTATGCTATATCATGGAGAAATAGAACATGGAGTTTCATTCAGTAAGTTGTCCATATACTCACTCTAGTTTATTATGAGTAGTAAATATCTTAGAACTCTTTTTGCAGTTTTATTTTTCTCTGAATGTTTCTTGCTACTTTTTCCTCAAAAGGTTGTGGTATAGTCAAATCTTACTTGCTAGCATCTGGGAGTAGTGTTTCTCAAATAGGAAAAGTGTGAACAGAAAAAAAAAAGTTAAAGAAATCACCTTTTATCCTCAGTATGAAAGGGAAAGAATGTTTTATAAAATTCAAAAATTTTTTCACACAGTCCCTAAAATGACTTCCAAAGAAAAGTTAAGTCCTTTCTCAAAGTTAGTTTGAAAACAAGACAGAGATTTATCTGAGGCTGTGAATAATTAAACCACTACCTGAAGGAACTATTTTTCCCTGAATAAAATTGTTAAAATCTCAGCTACTTTATGTGTAAAATCTCTGTTGACAGTTTGGAGTTAGTTGTGTAGCCAGAACAAGGCTTTTAACAAGCACAACTTGAAAAAGATGTGGAAGTTTTTAAAAAAGAAATGCAGAAGTTGTTTATATCAGAACTATAGGGAAAAGAAACTTCCAGGGAAAAGGAAAAAAAAAAAGACACAGTTGCAGAAAACTATGAATGGTAACAAATAAATTGTCTTGGAGTGTTAAAAATAGATTTTCTATTTTGGCATTGACACTAAATTGCAAAACATTTCCTAGTTCTTAAGGAAAATACCATAAAGCCTCACTCAGGTTTCTGAACAGAATAAGGAATGAGAGGACAGAAGACAGAGGTGAAGTTCAACTGAATAAGGAGCTTTACACAATTTTGTTGTTCATTTGCCACATTATATCTGCTGTTCTTTGAGAATTTAAATTTTCACACCATATTATGTTTTAATACAAAGTCTTCTCCCTGGGTTTTCTGGATTGATGTGCTTGAAGAAAGCAGTGAGAATCCAATTGTGTTAAATAAATATGTTTCATGTTTTCTCTTGTTTTGAGTAGGGAAACAAATAAAGTGACTCAGCTAACACAAAAGAGATAACTAAATGTTTACTCAACAGTTTGTAGCTGAACATGTCCAATTAAATGGATTATCATTCAAGCAAAGCAGCTAGCATCTTGTTTAACCAGTGTTAAGGGAGTTCCTGTTCCATACGATATTCTGGAATATTGCATCCCTTGGAGGAAAACAACTATGAATTTTGTAGTTATAGCTGGCTTTTGAATTTTGCAGTTAACAGGCTAGTGCATTTCTCTCCTCTTAGACATTTTCCTGGAAATTACCCACTTTATCTTCCCCATATTTTTGTAGAATTAGTGCAGAGTATTTTCTGGTACCCAGTTGCCTAGGCGTGCTGTGTTTCATATGGTTTACTGTGGGATTTGGTTGCTGTTGGTTTTTATTAAAAATATAAAATACCAAAAATCATCAAACCATATATAATATTTTGGTTAAATGGTCATTTTAAGAAGAAAAATGACAAAATGGGTAAACCATAAATATGCACTGGAATTAAGTATTCTGCTCTTCATATGTTTCAACTCTTATCTGTCATTACTTAATTTAGATCAGATAATCTCCTATTCAGGTATAAAATGAAAATATACCCCAAATCTTTAATTGAGCTCCAACATTTCTGAGTGCTAGTCTTTCTGCTTCAGCACTTCTCTAAGTGTCTAGGTAGAAAAGCTTAACACCTCAACTTTCCATTTTAATTATTTGCTCTCCCTAATTGACCTGCTGATGGAGGCTTATCTAAAATAAGGCATTTATCTGTGGCCTTATTGTTTCTACTTAGCTATAAAGTGCTTAAGGCTTTTTTATCTTTTTGATGAAGAGTAGCTGCTTCTCCCCTTTACACAGTTTCTGCTACTACAAACAAACAAAAAAAAGGCCAGAGACACTTACAAGTTGTGTATAATTGAGGACAAGATTTATTCCCTTAACCATCTTCTGCTCATTCACACCTCCCTCATTTGGAGCTCATTGCTCATAGCTTTTACTAATTACTTTGTACAAAATTGCTAAAGGTAATAACTTAATGAACCCAGAAACTCTTAGCTGCTTAAAAGGAGCTTTGCCTTTATCTTTTTACACATATCTGAACACAATAGTTCAGAAGAATTTAAATAAAATTGTAAAGTATGTTACCATGCCCAATTTGTCAAATTAAAAACCTACCTAGGGCATTTGAACTGCAAAAAATAATTTATCTTTTCATAATTATTTATAAGCCACAGGAAATACGTAATGCATTTTTAAACTGACTGCTTGAAATTCAGTCTCTCAAGTAGCCTCTCCCCTATCCCCAAACGTTATTAATCCTCTCTCTTGTATCCATCAACTTTTCTGACTCTCCAGCTCTCATTCTGATGCTAGAGCTCACCCTTGCATCATATGCAAGTGTGTATGTTGAATGATAGATACAATCAATACAATCATTTATACTGAGGAGTTTCACTTTTCCCCCATAATTGTATAGCATTCTAACAGTCCTTTATTCTAAAAGGATCTAGAAGATCTATCTAGATGGCCTCTGCTTTCAAGGGTGGACCCTGCTGTCACCTGAGCAGCAGATCATACTCCCATATTCCTCATGGAATAACTGACTAGCCCAAGGACATTAGTTCTTGCCTTCCAAACAGAGTGCCCACCATCCAGAATTAGGAAAAACTCTTACCAGTAAACAATCTCTCAAGTAGTAGATGAAAGCAATACCCTATAATCTCTTTGAAAATAACTTCTAGGTTTGATTCACTTTTATGTCTCCTATAGTATCTAAAGTAATAATTTATATGTAGAAGATAATAAATAAATGCTAAATATATAGATTGAAGAATTGAAGAATCACAGTAAACAATACTCAGAGGTAGTGATGGTGAAAGCTTCCATGATTTGAAAAAATATAGTAAGAACAGTAAAAGAAAAAAATCTAGTTAAGTGAAAAGCTTACAATTATTTTTATTAAAAATGTGAAATTGAAATATACTTACTGCATTATTTTTATAAAGCTTCTTGTTATTTTCAAAACACAAATATACACATACAAAACAAATAGCATTCAGGAGAAAACATAATTTATGCACTAGTTCTATTGACTTGTGAGTCTTGATTGTTCTTAAAAAATGCACGCACACACACACACACACACATACACATATATAAATGCACATGCACACACATACGCTTTTAAGGTAAAGCCCATAGATCACAAATGTCATTGAGGTCACCGTAGATTAAAGATGCAGCCAGAATCCCTGGCTCCTCTGCTGCCTTCTCATGAAGAAAAATAGTGTTTTTAAATTTTCTTAATGAAGTTACATTTATCATTTTTCTGCTCCCTTTTCTTTCTGTTCTCAATATAATCCTGTCATATTTAGAGTTGATGTCAATGAACTTGAATTTTTCCTAAGTCAGACTCCCAACTAAGTGAGATGAATGAAATCAATATTCTTCCCTTTACAGGTGAAATGAGTTTAGTAACATATGTAGTACTGTACCTTCCTCTCCTTTTCCCCCTTTGTACTGCAATCCATCAATGTATCGCTCTTGGCACCTGAATGAACACATCTTAATATAAGATTTCAAGCAACAATTCTTTCTAAATGTAATGAAATATTTCAGTCTTTGTTCTTAAAAATCCACCGTTAGATCTATGTACTTTGCTCCTTCATAAGAATTTATTTCAACTATTTTTACAGGATTCTTAGTATTCACAAGCAATTAGGTCCTTGAGTTCATGAAATGTCTGATCTCTACATACAAAAGCCTCAATGGTATTCATTTATGAGAGCTGACTGAAAAAATAGACTTTCAGAAACAAAATTTCATATTCAAGGCTACCATGCTTCATGGTTTTGTGCTGTATCATGAAGCACCTGTTTGCCATTATTCATGAGGCATCTATTAATTCAAGAATTCCCTCTGTAGTAGTCCTTCTTATAGGAAAAAAAGTAACTTTATCAGATTGCTTGTGATGCATTTGTGAATTACAAAGTACTGTGATTTTTTTAAACTTTTTCAATCCTGTAAATTATTACTGACCTATTTTAATTACACCATATGTTACATCATATGATGATTTAAGCAGGTGATAAAAGAATTCAGTAAAGAAATATTAATTCGTGCTGACTACGACAAAATCATTTTTATCTTCATATATTCATGTTTTTCACAATTTTAAATACTGGTAAGAATTAGATTATATTGTCTAGTATTTGTCATAATAAAATTATGGAAAAGTTTTTAGCTAGAAATTCACTACACAATAAATGGAAAAAGATTGGAAATATTCTGGATCTTAAATTAGTAAATTTGGAGAGATGCTAAGGAAATCAAACTAGGTAAGGAGACGAGACTACAGAGTCTCTAAATTATTGTTACCACATGGGTGGGATGAGACAAGAATACAGGTGAGTTTCAGTCAAATGGAAGAGACATCCTGGCTAGAGCAGAACTTAACTGGTACTGTTACCAATTTAATTCACTCCCCAACCCCATGTCCACCCTGCTTCTAATAACCACACTGTTATTTGAAAAAGAGCAAGCAAGGAATTAAACAGTAATTAGTAAGTAGCTAGTGAAATTCATGCTCTCCCTGGCTAAGAAAGAAGTCTGGGGAGTGGTTTCAGAGGGGTTTGTATAGCAGAAGAAGGTGCAACCACAATGTGGCAATGTGTGAATGCTAAAGATCTTATCAAGCTCATAACTTAGGGAATTCTTTTTTTTCATTGTTTCTTTTCATTTTTTTCTATTTTTATTGAAGTACAGTCAGTTTACAATGTTGTGTCAATTTCAGGTGTACAGCATAATAGTTGTCAGACATATACATAAATTTATTCATTTTCATATTCTTTTTCATTATAGGTTACTACAAGGCAGAATATAGGTTCCTGTGCTATACAGTGTAAGCTTGTTGTTTATCTATTTTATATATAGTAGTTAGTATCTGCAAATCCTGAACTCTCAACTTATCTCTTCCCATCCCCTTCCCAACCCCAGTAAACATGTTTGTTTTCTACGTCTGTGAGTCTGTTTCTGTTCTGCAAATAACTTCATTTGTCTTTTTTTTAAGATTTCACATATAAGTGATATCATATGATATTTTTCTTTCTCTTTCTGGCTTACTTCACTTAGAATGACAGTTTCTAAATGATCCATGTTGCTGCGAATGGCATTATTTCATTCTTTTTATGGCTGAGTAGTATCCCACTGTATAAATACACCACAACTTCCTTATCCATTCATCTGTTGATGGACATTTAAGTTGTTTTTATGTCTCAGCTATTGTAAATAGTGCTGCTATGAACACTGGAGTGCATGTATCTTTTTGGATTAAAGCTCCCCCTAGATATATGCCCAGGAGTGGGATTGCTAGATCATATGGTAAGTCTGTTTTTAGTTTTTTGAGGAATCTCCATACTGTTTTCCATAATGGCTGCACCAAACTATATTCCCACCAACAGTATAGAAAGGTTCGTGAATTCTTACATATCTCCAGACCTCTGGTATCTCTCAATGTAATCAATGCAGATAAATCTTCATGTATACATGTTGCTTCATCTACTGTCTATCACTGATCAGGAGAAAAAAGGGGCTATGAGATGACCAAGCTCGTTCTCCAGGTTTAGTGGTTCCTGTAAACTGACCTAACAGAGCTAAGGAGTGCATTACAGACACACCTCAGAGATACTGTGGGTTTGCTCCAGAGCATCACAATAAAGTAAGTCACACAAATGTTTTTATTTTCCCGTGCATATAAAAGTTACATTCACCCCTTTCTGTAAACTATTAGGTGTGTGACAGCACTATGTCTAAAAATAAAAATAATGTATATACCTAAATTTTAAAAATACTTTATTGTTAAAAAATTCTAACCATCTTCTGAGCCTTTAGCCAAGTCATAGTAACTTCAAAGATTACTGATCACAGATCACCATTACAAATATAATAATACTGAAAAAGTTTGAAATATTGTGAGAATTACCAAAATGTGACACAGAGACATGAAGGGAGCAAATGCTGTTGGAAAAAATGGCACCAATATACTTGCTCAATACAGAGTTGCCATAAACCTTTGATTTTTAAAAAACACAGTATTTGTGAGGCACGATAAAGTGAAGTGTGATAAAATGAGGTATCTCATGTTTTCTCTGGCATTTGCACCACCCATAAAGATTGAATATTCCCGGGGATAAGACAGTATATCAGGAGGACAATAATGAAACTGTAAGACCTTCCCCCAAAAACCTAATGAAAGGGACTAAAAATGATCAGTGGCAATAAAACAAACAGTAAAGTAAGCAAAGAACCCATTAGCATTCTTAGTAAGAAACTCCTAGTAAGAAAATGGCACAGTATTTGTTTTTGTTTTCTACCATAAACTTTAAAAAATTGTAATCCAGAGAAGAAAGAAGAAAGACTCAAGGAATTAAGTTTATGAAATTAAATTTTAAAACCTGGTATAAATGGATTATTTTGAAAAAGATATAAAATATAAGCCTTGTCAACTGCTGATCAATATCAGTGCTTCTAGACTTCATTTGCTGACTGCAACAGCAGCAAGAAGTTGGCTTCTGCCTCTATTCTGTCTTTCAAATCTCTCACAGGTACACTTGTTTTTCAGAAAATAACTGAAACCCGAAGTCCTAACTACAAGGGAGTCTGCAAAAAAAGTGGGTCTTTTCAATCTCTTTATCTGAAAGAAAATAGAAGCCAAGCAACATGTCTGCAGAGCCCAAGATCTCCTGCCTTCAGTGCTTGGAGCAGCTATTATCATTGAAAGAAAGTAGTTATTTTTATTTTCCACCTTTAGCCACATACATATGGTGTCAATTATCTAAATTAAAAAATGAGATATTTTACCAACAACTTTAATTTTCAAATATCTGAGAATTAGAGAACAATATACACAAAAATATAATTAATATTTATTCATTTTCTCTAGTATATTAACAATAGAAATAGGCATGCAGGAAATATTTCAGATAATTAACTTTGACATCACTTTGTGGTCTTTTTGTGGAGAAATGAATTCAGAGATACCTGAAGTCTGGAGCTACAGAGAGACGCTTCTGGGAAGCAACATCTTCACTCCATCCTGAAGTAAATGTCAGAATTTTCCAATAATTTCCTGCATGTTGGAAGGTAGCAGACACAGGGTCATATCCCTGCAACAGTCAAGTGGCTCAGGTAGTGTAGCGGGGTTCTAAAGGATGGTGTAAATTTTCCAGAAAGGGCACTGTTCCCTCTCACCAACTGTTCCCATGTGGAACTTGGGAGACCTGAGAACACATAGCTCTACACAGAGTTATCTCTCACTTCTTGTTTTATTTAAACTTAAAGTTTTATAGTCCTTCAATAAAATAAAACTTCACAATCTCTTACTATGATTATTGGTATCTTTGTGTTATATATGCTTATTATTTGGGACAATGATGCAATCTGCAAACCAAGAATTGAGATCTCCTCAGACAGTGAAAAACCTTATATTAGATCCAGAATACAACTGGTTTGCCTTTAATACAGTTCTGTTGGAAAGGATTTAAACACACTACTTTCAAACTAATGACATTATTATGAAGCAAATCTTACTTTTATTAAAATAGCAGAGATAAAGACCAACGAATTAATTTTACAATCCATTTCTAGCCCTCTGAAATATTTTACAATATTTAATTTATCACTCTTTCCAGTCTAATTGCATCCCTCTTTTTTTTTAACCTCTTCCTTATGCCCAGCCCAACTTTTCTACTAGATATAACTTGATTTCAATTCTTGCTCACTCTTTTTTTCTCTAGACCAGATATAACAAAGGCCCATGTGGGCTGGGTCTAGTTATGCATGATCTCACAGCAACTGTCAGATGAAGTCTAGCTCTCTTTGAGGGATTAATAATTCAACGGCTATTTCTCTAGATTACCAATGTAAGGGTACCAACAGATTGTACGGGGCCAAAAAAAAAAAAAAAAAAAGGTTACATTAATTCTCTGAAATAAGCCTCCAGTCTTTCAGGATTAAAGTGAAAAAAAAGAGAACTTGAACTTTCTCCCACTACTGACTTCATCGTGTTGCCTTGTGACAGTAATGTCTCTGTTTGGCTAATTGCCCATGCCTCTTCCAAAGAATTCTTGCAACATTTGGACAACTTGTTCACTATTTTTGCTGCTATCAACCAATTATAACTGCACCCACTGATGCTTACGCAACTCAAAGAACTCCTTCACCCTGGGTAGGAAGCAGGGTGCCAATGATTACTATGAATAGCATAAATACTTAGAGCAGGTGTAAAATATGAAGCACACACTTACTCTTGATCTATTGTTTCTCCAGATGCCAAGAAAACAGATTGGAAAATGAGGACATTCCTAGATGTGAGAAAATCACAGTAAGTATCCTTCCTATTTATAAGAATAAAGGAAGCACTCAATCCTTATACAGTCTTGATTCTTTCTCCAAAATGAAGTATACATAGTCTGGGATTTTTAGCCTTTTAGGGAGAAGAACTGAATTGTTTATAGGTCATTTATTGTGTAGCATCCATTAACCTACCTCAATATTACAAAACATTTATAAAGAATATGGAATGGCTATTTTCTTTGTCAGCATCCATGTCTCTTCACTCTTATTTTCTTTCTTCTCTTGCTATTTCATCTCAGGCCCCATCATCATATCTTCATCTGCTACCTGAACTCTAAACCCCAGATTGGATCTAAGACTCTATGATCTTCCCATTCTACACTATTTCCCTAGGTAACCTCATCTACCTCCTTCCTTAAACTTGTATAATGTTCTAAAATACCATAACCAACTAATAAATATCTCCTACTCTGAATCTTCTCTGAACTCCTGACCCACATATCCAACTGTCTACTTGATATGGTTCCTAGATTTTTCAAAGACTCAGCAAAAGTCTTTAGCAAAAAAAATGGTGTTTGCCTATAACCTCCCAATCTACCTCAGAGGTAGACTGTCTACAGCTGTATATGCTGACAGCCTCCTTAGCTCTGTGAATAAGGAAGTGTCAGAGTTAACCCCTTCAGAGAGGCATTTTTTTCCTACCCAAAGGCTTAACCATCAACCTTTTACTGTTTTCTCTAAACCACCAAGGTAAATAGTCTTGGGTCATCCTTTTGATCTCTTCTTTCAGTCTTATGTCTACTGCCAATCTAGATACTGAGTTTAAAAATTGTATGCTATTTTGATTTACACCTCCTCCTTTCACACATGCCTCCTATCTATTCTGCTCATTCCTCAGAAACACTCTGGCTTTCACTTCCATCCTGCCCTTAAGATAAAAGTACTGAACCTCATGGTAATGTTCACTAAGAACCTTCACCAAAAATTTTGAGAGCTCAAGTTGAATGGTAGTGTTAAAAGTTCTATCAGATATATTATGATTGCAAAGAATGCTACAATGTTGTGATCTCCAAATATTTTGACCATGACTATCAGAAAAAGTTTGCTCTTGCCAATGTTCTCCCAGTATCTATATATTTATATGTATTTCTTGGTTAATTATAGCCATGCACTAACATACTGTATTCAGTAGATTAAAAAAACACAAAAACACACATTTTTAAATGAGCTGGATTATATAACAGTATTTTCAAGTAATTTTTATTTTGTGTTCTTGAAATTTCTTAACAATACAAAAAGAATTTTGCACTTACTAGAATATTCTTATTGATAATTTGACTGAAGCAACGTTATTGACTCTCTGTTTAATTAATTTGAAAATTTTGTTTTAACATTTAATGACAGAGCAATACAAATGACTTTCTATGTTTATGTTACTTCAATAACTATTTAAACAGCTTCCATAGATGAAAAATATACCTTACAATATACATAAAGTCAAATGGAAGAAGCTTTTCACATGCTCAGCTTACTGAATCATGGCATTTATTTTTCAATTTCATCTGCAAATTATGCAATAGGGTTTTACTTGTCTAGTATTTATCCTCTAGCAACAAAAAACCTAAAGCAAAACATCTTCTTCCTTTTGAGATAGTAAACAAAATGAAGCAATATCATCAATCTTATTCAATATTATATTAGGGATCCTAATCAGTACAATAATACAAGAACAGCAACAACAGCAAAGAGACAATGATTGGAAAGGAAAAAACACAACTGTCATTATTCCCAAGTGATGTGATATGTACACAGAAAATTTAATAGGTTCTACCTCAGTGTCCTTCCTCCTAACTACCATACAATCTACACTGCCTCTCTAATCATGGCAAGGGAAGGGCAAAAGGAAACCTACTGTACCACTCAGGGTTCTCCAGAGAAACATAATCAGTTGGAACTAATGGTTCCAAAAATATGGGAGGGGGTTCAGTTTGTAGATTTGTAGGACAGGCTGGCAGGCTGGAAACTCAGGCAAGTTTCCTGAGCTTGCTGCATTTCTGAGATTGAATTCCTTCTTTCCCAGGAAACCTCAGATTTTGCTCTTAAGGCCTTCAACTGATTGGATGAGGTCCACCCACATTATTGATAGTCATCTCCTTTACTTAGAGTTAACGGATAGTAAATGTTAATTGCACCTACAAAATATTTTCATTGCAACATCTAAAGTTGTATTTTCCAAACGACTAGACACCACAGCCTACCCAAGTTGACACAATTAACTATCACATTTACCAACCGCTTTTTAACAAAGTCAGCGTGACATTGACACCAAAATCTGACCAAGATGTTAGAATAAAAACAAGACCATGATTTTAAATATGGTAGAAAAGTTTTAAATAGACTTTGGGCAAATGGAATCAAGAAATCCATCAGAAGAACAACACATGACCACAAGTGAAGTTAACTCCAAAATACATGGATGTTTAGATCTTGTACTAATGTAATCAGTAATAACAACTGCTTACACCATTACAACTTAATACTTCTCTAAACTGTCCAATGCAATTAGCTGATAAAATATATAAAAATTGAAAGACAGAATCAGGCATTCATGGTAGGTGATATATTTATAGAATACCAAGATAATCAAATCTTATGAAATATTACAAGCAATAAAAAACTACTGTGGCCGATTACAAAAATCAAACATAATGGAAGAAAAGTTACCATTTACAAAGCAACAAAAAGAAAATGCCTGAGAGTAAATTAACAAAAACAGGTAAATCTACATAAAAATTAAATTATACTGAGGACATTAAATACTTGAGTAAATGACACAAAAATTCTTATACTTGTTTATATTTAAAATGTCTTTCTTCCCCTTGACTCAAATTATCCAAAATTAATCCTATATTCATAGGTAAGAATTAGAAATGGGAAGGCCATGTTCTGATAAAGGGAGGTGTGTAGATGGTAGTACACATAAACACAAAACATCATGACAAAGATTTGAGCTTTACAGTGTATAACTAGTTTTCTTAACAGAAATTCTAAATGTTGTCACAATTAGAATCCAAGTTATCTTCTTAACCTTTTAAATTGAAATATATTATCACAAATCACGATCCAAAAGCACTGGAATTGCTTTTAAACATTACTTTAAGCTTAATGTTACAAATTTTAAAATAATCATGGAGATAGGGTCACTTGATATTACTAGAAAAATCAAAGAACATAGAGAATGATGAATAGCAGCTGAAAAGTTCTAGATATAATAAATATAACCAGTATGAGAAAGGTCAAGGGGTCATGCAAAAACTGTAACATATGGGAGTCAAATGACAAAACTTTGTACAAATGAAGGATTTGTACGCCAATTCAAGAAAGGAGAAAGAGAAATTAAATTTTGGAAAATTAGATACATGTCTCTTCTTCATGACCTTAAGTATAATGAAAATATATTATTATTATTATATAGTAAATATTCAAATGGAAATATTTGATCAGCCCTTAGTTGAATATGCAGATGTGGAACCCATGGATAGGGAGGGCTGACTGCATGGGACTTGAGCATCCATGGATTTTTGTTACCTGCAGAGGGGTTCCTGGAACCAATCCCCTGAGGATACTGAGGGACCAGTGTATGTGAAAGGATATAGAAGAAAAAATTTTAAATAACTAGTTAGATGGTGAGATTACAGGTAATATGTTTTCTCTTTGAGCTTTTCATTTAAGTTTTTCACCCTAAATAAGTTATCTTTTTGAAATTAAACTAATACATCAGTTAATGCACAATTTCTTTATTGAAGTATAGTTGATGTATCGTATTATAGGAATTACAGGCATACAGTAGAGTGATTCACAATTTTTAAAAGTTATACTCCATTTTTAGTTATTATAAAAACATTTGTTATATTCCTCATGTTGTACAATATATCTATGTAGCTTATTTTATATGTAATGGTTTGTACTTCTTAATCCTCCACCCCTTTATTGCCCCTTCTTCCCTCTCCCCACTGGTAACCACTAGTGTGTTCTCTGTATCTATGAATCGGCTTCTTTTTTGTTATATTCACTAGTTGTATTTTTCAGATTCAACATATATGATATCATACGGTATTTGTCTTTGTCTGACTTATTTCACTTAGCGTAATTTTAAGCAGCAATTCTGAGATTCATGTTAAAGCTCAATGGAAAATTTCTAGCATGCAGAACTGAATTTTCACTTTACCTGCCCTCCAACTTAATATGTCAACAATGTTAAGATTTATTCAATTACAACTAATGAGACAATGTCCGATGGTAAAGTTCACACATGTTTTCTTCTTTATGAGAACACATTACTAAGCCACAGCATTCAGTTTTAGCCTAAACAGATGAGGCTGAGTTATATGGGAAATTTTTTCTCTGAATACTCTACCTAAATTATGAGGGGCACTTTGTGTCATTTTCTTGAGAATTTATTTAACTGGAAAGAGAAATTACATTGAAGGAGAATTCCACCAGTGTTAATGACTGCCACAAGTAGACAATATAATTTCCAGAAAAGTGTGATTTGTGGTTTTCCTCAGATAGAGAACAATCTTCTGAGACTTTATCTCCTTTGTTTAATATGACTCCACATAATCTCCTATATTAGCTTTCATAGTTATAACTAACCTCCTGATAGCAAAATATATAATGTACAAAGTCACTCAACAGTTATAGAATCTATTAATGTGAGTGTAGAAGGGATCTCAACTATTCTCTTGCTAAATATTAAAATGAAAAAAGAAACTTTAAAGTATATAAAGGCTTATTGAAGTTCTGCAAATTTCAAAAATGTGTCTTACAACAGATATATTATTAAATTCATAACTCCTCAGCAGTGTTTTGTAAATTATTATTAATAACTATTCACAGTACATAAATTTGAGAACAGTTAAGTGAATGCATATTTAAAAGTTTCAGAAAATCTCAGGGAATGTTAAAAGCATTCATCTCTGAAGCATTTATTATGATAAACTATGAGCCAAGAAGAATTAGAAACTTTCCTTTCATTTTCCAGTGAAATGACAATCCTGGATTTTCTGAGGCTTAACTATTCACTTTATCTATAACAAATGGCCTCATAAAAAACAGGGAATTCACATATGATTGAGTTCCTCTTGAGAGTACAGCAAGCAAATTCTCAGAATACCAGGCCATTAACAAAGTCTGCTTTAAAAAAAAAATTATGAGTGTGGAGACAGTTTCAGATTGATAAGAAAACTTACATTCTGAAATTGAAGACTGACAGCAGTAGAGTTAGAGATATACAATTAGAGGAGAAAACTGCAATATTACAGATGAGAGACAGCAAGTGCAGAAATCCAAAGGAGAAAAGAACTAGCTTTTGAAGATTTTTTTTTGAGAGAAAAATAGTGGCAATATTTTAGAAAAGATGAGGCTGAGTAAAAGATGCTTTCTTTATGGGCTGCTGAAATGGCAGTCGTGCCTACTAGACTGCAGTTTGGAGAACGAACATGAGGGCGAATATACATTGTATTTCGTTGACAAAGAAAGATAACCTACAATAGCCAGAATGGCAAATGAGTACTGATCAAAAGCATATTACATATTACCAGGTAGATTAGGTAAAAACATCATCAACAATAATATTAAACATTAAATTTCACATAAAGAACAAAAGCACCTCATCTGGCTAAGTCAAATATGACTAAGGATAATCATTAACTAATTCATTCTAAATGATATAAGTAATAAGCATCCTTCAGTCACTTTGCTGGGAACTAGGGACACTCAACTGATCCAGTCAACTGTCAATGGACATTTAGGTTGCTTCCCTATTTTGGCTACTGTAAATAGTGCTGCTATGAACACTGGGATGCAGGTATCTTTTCAAATTAGAGCTTCCTCCAGATATATGTCCAGGAGCGAGACTGCTGGATCATAAGGCAAGTCTATTTTTAGTTATTTAAGGAATCTCCCTACTGTTTACCATGGTGGCTGCACCAAATTACATTCCCACCAACAGTGTAGGAGTGTTCCCTTTTTTCCACACCCTCCCAGCATATATCATTTGTGGACTTTTTAATGATGGCCATTCTGACTGGTGTGAGGTAATTAAGACCTCATTATAGTTTTGATTGGCATTTCAAAAAAAAAAAAAGGACACAAATGAACTTATTTACAAAACAGAGACAGACTCACAGACATAGAAAACAAAAGTTACAGTTACTGGGGGGGAAAGGAGGTGGAAAGAGATAAATTGGGAGTTTGGGATTTGCAGATACTAACTACTAATATAAAATGTATAAACAACAAGTTCCTACTGTGTAGCACAGGGAACTATATTCAAAACCTTGTAATGGCCTATAATGATACATTAAAAAAAAAGAATATAATGGGGAAAAATGACACCAGGATTAAGAAAGAAGAAAGAGCAAAGGACATTGAGAGATGCTGGAAGAGAGTGAGAAGGGTCAAGAATCACAGAATCCAAAGGAAGATAATTTTTTTAGGATGGAGAGTGATAAATATTAACAAATGCTAGCATATGACAATGTGTGGCATAGACACAGATGTGTCTACTGTATTTAGCAATACAGGGCATTAATAAAAGTGGATTTACTGAGGTGGGTGGGCAGAAGCAAAATTTCAAAAGTTTAAATATGAACAGAAAGTGAAGATGTGAAGAAAAAGGAATATGCATTCAAGGAAGGAGATATGATGAACACAGAGTTGGGCATGAAGTAAAGAGAGGGTTCGTGGGTAAAAGGGACCTAAGTATGCAATTGACCCTTGAACAACACGGGTTTGAACTGGGCAGGTCTACTTATACATGAATTTTTCAATAAATACCTACTACAATACTAGGTAGTCTAGGTTGGTTGAGTCCTAGGATGCAGAACCACAGACAGGGAGATCTAACTACAAATTATACATGGATTTACCCCTGCAGTTATGCAAGGGTCAGCTATATTTTAAATAAGGAAGAGGCTAGAGAGGAAGAGAATGGTGAAGATGCTTACCCTGTGTCCAATATTATTTGGCTTACAGGATAATGAGTATTAATTAAAAGGCCTATATAGAATGCAGTCTCTTTGGAGCTAAAATTCAGTTAAGGTAGGGAGACTTAAAGAAGAATATAAAAGTTTAGTCCCACAGAATGAGGATTCAAGAAGGCAAAAGAGAAGAGGTTTAGAAGAAAAAGAGCTGTGGAAGTTGGCTCAAGAAAAAAGAAAATGATTGCAAATATAGAATATTGATTACTGAAAAAGGTGCTATTCTGGGTAGTGACTAAAGATAATAGGTATCTGAGGCATAAAAGTTGACTCCTACAACCTATCCCAAGAGAAAATTCAGTCCCAACAGCCTCCAGGGGCACAAGCATTTCTTCTTCTTTTGGGAAGAAATCATATTCATCAAGATCAACTGAACTTCCAAGAAAATCCAGTGAATATCAGCAAGCACACAGCAGGATTTGTCCCCAAGGCTCCCATAGTGTTGGCATCCATAGTAATTCCTGCTGAATCAGAACTGACTCAAAATTGCAGAAAAGCTACTTTCAAAATTTTCTCACTAATGCCAAGCACCTGAAAAGTTGCTTCTTCAAAATGTTTTCAAGTTCTAATAAAGAACATTCAGAATTATTGCACAGCAAAGGAAACCATAAGTAAAACAAAACGACAACCTACAGAATGGGAGAAAATTTTTGCAAACGATGAAACTGACAAAGGTTTGATCTCCAGAATATATAAGCAGCTCATATGACTTAATAAGAAAAAAACAAACAACCCAATCCAAAAATGAGCAGAAGACCTAAACAAGCAATTCTCCAAGGAAGAAATACAAATGATCAAAAGGCACATGAAAAAATGCTCAATATCACTAATTATCAGAGAAATGCAAATCAAAACTACAGTGAGGTATCACCTCACACCGGTCAGAATGGCCGTCATTCAAAAATCCACAAATGACAAATGCTGGAGAGGCTGTGGAGAAAGGGGAACCCTCCTACACTGCTGGTGGGAATGCAGTTTGGTGCAGCCACTATGGAAAACAGTGTGGAGATTCCTCAAAAGACTAGGAATAGACTTACCATATGACCCAGGAATCCCACTCCTGGGCTTGTATGTAGAAGGAACCCTACTTCAGGATGACACCTGCACCCCAATGTTCATAGCAGCACTATTTACAATAGCCAAAACATGGAAACAGCCTAAATGTCCATCAACAGGTGACTGGATAAAGAAGATGTGGTATATTTATACAATGGAATACTACTCAGCCATAAAAACTGACAACACAACGCCATTTGCAGCAACATGGATGCTCCTGGAGAATGTCATTCTAAGTGAAGTAAGCCAGAAAGAGGAAGAAAAATACCATATGAGATCACTCATATGTGGAATCTAAAAAAAAAAAAACAAAAAACAAAAAAACATAAATACAAAACAGAAACAGACTCACAGAGATAGAATACAAACTTGTGGTTGCCAAGGGGGAGATGGGTGGGAAGGGACAGACTTGGGAGTTCAAAAGTTGTAAATACTGACAGGCATATGCAGAATAGATAAACAACATTATATTGTGTAGCACAGGGAAATATATACAAGACCTTGTGGTAGCTCACAGCAAAAATAAAATGTGACAATGAATACATGTATGTTCATGTATAACTGAAAAATTGTGCTCTACACTGGAATTTGACACAACATTGTAAAATGACTATAACTCAATAAAAAAAGTTTAAGAAAAAAGAATATTTGGAATTATATTTGATCCATAAAAACAGTTATCTTTAGGGAAAATTAGATGATATTTGAGTATTAGTGTTCTATTAGGTCACATCTAGAAGCTGCACACTTAAGAACTTAAAAACTATTAACTTATTTCTTCTGGTTTTGAATCAACTTTGTTATTCAAGGTCAGTAAATTATATACTGATGAAAAATAATTATATTCTAAATGCATTTGAATTAACCCTCTATTTTTAACTTGAAACAAAAATGATGAATGTTTACATTCTAATAAGCACAGTTTTACACCCTCCTGTTTAGAAAATGATGTTTCTGTATCCCAAATAAGTAGATTTTCTGCAGTCTTACTCCAGAAAGAGAAATAAATGCCCTTCTCACCTTTAGAAAGGAATAAAACAGAGACCCTTCTCATAATCAAGTCTCCAGCGTGGTATTAAGTGACAGGTTTCAGGCCACTGCAGCAGACAAAACAGTTATCCACACTGTCCTTTCACCTCTTCTTAGGTACATGGCAATCTAGAATAAAGGCTTCAATTCTCAGCTAGATGTGGCTGTATGATTAAATTCTGCCCAACAGAATGTGAAGGGAAGTGATACAAGCAACTTCCAATGTGCCCTGAAAGGAGAGAGGATGACCCTTTTCTCTTCTTTCTCCGACTTGCTACTTTAAACTTAGACACGGTGGGCAGTCATGTTGGGACATGCAGACAAGGGTAACTTTCTAAGGATTACAGAGAAACAACCAGAAGGAACCTGGGTCCTTGGACTTCATGGAGCAGGTCTGCTGTACCTGGACCTTCTGCTTACAGATTGTTATATAAGTGAAACAAAGTTTCATATTGCAGATAAAACTATATCCTAACAAAAACTGCAACTATATTCTTTAAATTCATTGTAGTATGACATTGCAACTTATGTACTTGGCATGAATGGTGCTTTCAGAAGAGTGATTTCTTTTCTCTGTGGTTCCAGATGGCATGAAGCATTTTTCTGAATCAGTAGGAAAGAAAGTGATGTATAAAATATCTATTACCTCTATATAAAGTAACCCTAAAATAGAACAAATACAAATAAATTATCCAGTTTCTAAATTTGGAAAAATGTTACATAACTCACCTGCACAATAAACACATTTCTTGGTGAAAACAAGTTCTTTCAGGCACCAAAAATTATCATCTAGTAAGTCAGGCACTAAAAAAATATATATGTGTTCCTTTCTTTCCCAGCCACACTTGCAGTTAGGTTAAAGCTATGTTGACCTGGTGTGGGACAATGAAAGGTGGGTGGAGACTTTTAGCTCCTTTGCCCTCTGTCGTGGCAGGTTTGGAAAGCACAAGTCCTCAATGGCCCACCTGTCAAATGGAGAAGGCCAGTCACAATGGACGCTGTGGTGGACCACCAAGATTCCCTCATCAGTGGTGGTGACTGCTCTCAGCTAAGTTGCTCTCTGGAGATTTCCATCAGCAGAAGAGAGCTTCTTTGTCAAGACTATTACACTATTACTATTTCCCTAGGGGTGGCACACATCTAATAACTGGTCAATATAGAAGTATAGCAGCCTGCCCCACATCCCCACATAAGACAACCTTGAAGGACTAGCCCAGCTCCAGATCTTCCTGTGAGATTAACTGAGGCCTCTGGTAAGACAGCCTTACAGTTCAACTCTTCCCTCTGCCCATTCCTATTTTCTTACCTCACCCACAGGTGCTGACTCCAAGGGCTCTCCCCACTAAAGTGCATGGATACAAATCTTCATCTTAAATCAGCATGAAACAGATTTTTAAGCTGTATCACATTTTGTCTGAGCAAGAAGTAAACCTTTATTGTGTTAAACCTTGAGATTTTAGGGTTTATTTGTTACTCCAGAAAAGCTGAATGATAGTCATTCATATTAGTTGCACTTCCAAGGTCAAAAGAGAGAATTTGCAAATCTGCACTACCAAAGGTCTATGAGAAAGGTATACAGAGGAGATAATGGGCAACATTACATTTGTATTACCACATAATTTCTCCTGACATCTGAAGCTGAGTTAGATTGTGAGTTAGTTAAACTTAGAGCCAGGTAAAGAGCTTTGATGGTCCCTGGACCACACTTTTTTTTCCTTATAGACAACTTGCTAAGTGGAAACCCATTGTTTTATTCCTTGCCTCAGGATGAAAAGAATCCACTGTAGATTGTATTTTAATCACAGATATTCTTCAGGGCCCTCCCTGGGGGATAAATGTATTTCCCCACATCATGTAAGTCAGGCCTGGCCACATGACTTGCTTAGGACAACAAAACATGACCAGAGTGATGGGTAACATTTCTGAGCAGAAGGTGTAAGAGCCAATGCTTTATATTCTTTTTCCCTCTGCCATGAGAACTTGCAGTGTTCCAGATAGGAACTGATCCCTTTTCCTTGGGTCCAGAGTGCAGGCAAGGTGGCACAGAGTCAGGACTGATCCTCAGTGATCAAGCAGTGCAAAGAAGAAACAAGTATTTGTATGGGAAGGCCCTAAAATTTTGGAGTAGCTTGTCATGACAAGAAAACTTTTCTGATGATCAGAGATCTAAGAGAGAAAGGTTCAAACTTAGACTGAAAATCAATCAGTCAAATCCAAGGACTCCACACCATCTAAAAAGAAAATATTTAATCCTTCACCTTTGTCACAGTGAAAATTCCGACCAGTCCCAAGAATGTCTTTGACTTTGAACCAAATTAGCACTGCAGATTTTAAATGTATCAGAGCACCTAAGGTTAGGTGATTTGAACTCTAATATCACCCTGTCTCTCTCATTCTCTCAAGGAGTATTATTTGGTAATGCTTCTCATCAGGGCTTCCAATAATATTTATTTCAAACTAACAGACATATAAAATCTTGTCGGTAATATAAAACACATTGTGGATTGCCACAGATGATAAATGCTTCAATGTTCTACCTGTGTTTCCAAGGCAATAAATTATGACCATGTTATTTATGGTCATAATCATTGAGTAATCATGTAGAAAAATGTTAATAATACTTCATCGAATTAAAAAAAAGAAAAACTGTAGTTCTCCCACACACCCATTGCAATCTCTCATACATACACACAAACATATATATATATATATATATATATGCACATACAAATATAAACACATATACACATATGTATATAACTACGTATATATAAAAGTACGTAAGTATTCAAAACTTAAAACTCTATTTTACATGTCAGAAATATAGATAGATAGGTAGACAGAGAAAGAGACAGAGATATAGTAATAAAGTATCATTTATTTGTAGATAGACAGCTACATATTTTTCTTAGACCTGGAATGTCAAGTTTTCCCTGAGTATAGTTCACATGAAGAAGTTGAGATGGAGGAAAAATGGGAGAGAGTAGAGAGCAGCATATAAAAATACTAAAAGACACAGAGACATGTCAAAACCAGATTCTCAATAAGGGAAACTGCAAAAGGGGTTGTCAAGCAGGTAAATACATTTCTGTAAGAACTTTTCCTTTGTTAAACCAAAATAACTGGAAATGATTGGCATTAAACATCAATCAGGATTATACTGGACATCAGTTATAATTGATAGCTGCCAGAAATCAACATACTCATTGGAATTATAAAAAGCTCTCTTTGTTATTTGCCTTCAGAACATCTCACAAGTCCTTCCTCAATTGAAATTTATGCATTTATACTAAAATAGCAAAGGTGACTTTAAGTTATTTTTATAATTTCTTCATGCTTACTTTATGATTCTTGCTTAAAAATCTTGACCTTTTTTTTAAAGATAGAAAAAGGATTATGACAGGTAACCAGTGAACTCTATGATAATCTATGCTCCTGCTGTACAGGGCAGTCATTCTTCACACCACGTAATAATGTGTAAATTCTGCATTATTCCTCTTTGCATCATGCCTCTTTGTAATTGTTTCCTCTGAAAACAATAGCTTAACTCATATATTAATACTAATGTCGTGAATATATGGAATGACTAAAATAATGCTTTGGCAAAAAATAAAGTTGTGGCATCCCTGTATTCAGCTAATATTTAAACAGTGTGAGGGACAAATAAAGGTTTGTGTGGACAGACACGTTTATATGCCGTACATGTTTGATTCAATGTTTCTGACATGCAGGGCTCTGAGTGAATTGTGAATCCCAGGGGAGCAGTATGAGTTGTTTAAGCGGGGGCTAAACTTAAGTGATGTATTTATAACCATATAAATTGCTTTTATAAGAAGCAGCTCCAATGGAGCTTACTCAAAGTAATCATGTTTCCTATAAGACAGTATCAAGCATTGGAAAGGAGTTTGGAACATAAGCCAGGCCAGAGAAAGTTTTTCTGAATTATCAGTTGGAAAAGCAGAAGAATAGAAAAATACAGAAGTAAATGGAGATAAAAAGTAAACAAAAATGAATAATAAAAAAAGTCTTATACCCACTAGGGGTGCAATAGGTGTAGGGTTAATTAACATGTTTATAAATCAGAGGGAAAGCAAGCAAGCAAGCAAGCAAGAAAACTCCCTCACAATTTAGGTGGAGTCAGTGGTCAAAATGATATTCCTCAACTCATAGGATTTCTCTTTTCTACCCTGTGCACAAATTTTTGATCATATTTTGAGTGAGGACCCAAATATTTAGCATTTTTTCAATCTCCCACCCACAGCCCATACCTGATTCTGGAACACGGAAGATAACATTTCCATTACTCTAAATCTCATTTTCCCTAAAGTGCATTTTCCTCATCCTGTGGTAACCATCCTTCTGACTATGGATAATTTTGCCTATTCTGAATTTCACATAAATGAGATCACACAGTTTGTACTATACTGTATTTTTTTTCCTCTCAACAATGTGTTTCTGAGGTTTATCCATGTAGCAGCAGTGCCCCATCTTTTAACAGGCTACTGCTAGCCTACTTGCCACAGGGCAGGCTGCTAATAGCCACTTCCTTCTCTAGAGGATTGCGTTTGGCTGATGGCATCTCACATTGAGGTCAACCCAGGGTCAGTGTTCACCTAGTGCAGGGTACAACAGGACAGGCTTTTTGTCTCAAGTTGGGAATAACTGTGCCATGTGATCCCCCATGAAGTAGGTCAAGCCCAGATTTTATTTGAGCTCAGCTTTTTCCTCTTTGCTATTTTGCTTCTCTCAGTCCCTTACTGGTTGTTTGGTCTTTGGGTTTGTTTGGTTTTTTTTGGAAAACAGTGCTCTCTCAGAAAATCATGCACAACTGAATCTGTCTCATATTCTGTTTTTAGAGTTGAGTAAGAAAATTGGTAGTGACAACTTTCCTAGGAAGCTGACTCTATGGGATTCTAAGTTGTATTATTCACCAGTCAGCTGGTAATGGACCCACATCCTTGGTGATGGATGTTAAGACTGATCATCTCTGACATGCTGTGAGAGTGTAATTGTTTATACTTTCATCTGGAGGGAAGGGAACCAGACACATGATGAAGGGTAGGCACTGGTTTGCACAACCTATTTGTGAAGATAGGTTTCCTTCACACCTATCTGGCATTTGATAGGTGTGAAGGAAATATTACTTGCAAGAACCCTGGAATGGAATAGCTGTTGCTAAGTACCAGCAATGCTTTGAAGAGAGAAAGTGACCAATTCAGGGCAATCAATCACCAACTTAAAGCAACGTACTGAAACCCAGAGAACTTCTTTGTCTTATTTTAAAGAATCACTCACCTTCTGTAGTTGGAGAGCTGACTGTACTGAGAACCAGGCCCAGGACCTAATCTTAAGTGTAGCAGAACTTCATAAAAGGTTGAGTTCTCTGCCCTGGCAAGACTCCTATGATATAGTTCAAATAAGGATGACGTAGATCCTTTGTCTGGAAATCTGTGAGTAGATAGACACATTTGAAAATGTTGAATCCATGGTGGCTACAGCAGTTGTCCTCTCTCCATGTAAGATTACATTTTAATGGAAAGGATTCTATAAGAGGGTAGAGGTTGAAGTCACAGAAGAGACACAAGATAATCACTAGATATGTCCATGAACCAGTAAGACAGCAAGATTTACAATGGTCACAGTAAAGAAAAGAAGATTGCAACTAGGCTTGCCTGGAACTGAGAAGCGTGTAGATGAAGTTGGGAGACCATGAAATTATAGTAGCAATAATCTTTTCATATCTGCCCAGAACATGAGATTAAGCATAAAGAAAGTAGATAGCTGGATTTACCTAGTTTGGGGGTTTTATTAGGTTGATGAAATAGAACGACAATCAAAAAACCTTGTGAGACTATTCATGGATATAATGAACCATGGGATCTGAAGAATTTAGGGAAGGAAGAAGATAGGAAGAAATAAATGAGTTGGAAGAAAGCCAGGAAGTTGTGAGCTGAAGTGAACATCTGAATTTATCAATGTAGCAACAAAGAAGTTTTGCAAGGATAAAGATCTAGGGCACAGCCTGTCTGAGTGGTGGCTGAAGTTCTGCCCTGTCAATGGACAAAATCAATAAAGACTGCACAGAAGGATATGCCCAAGGCTATAGGGATCATTATTTCTAGAAATTTTGAGCTAATACCAATAATTGTACATTCCTTCTCCTCTTGATCAGTGATATGAACCCCTCATTTGCTAGAGGTATTAAATACCTGGCTTACAGATATCTCTTCAGCACAAGTCTTCCTAGCAATGTCCTTGGATATTTAGTAGAAAGCAAGATTTTTGGAAATTACTCTCAAATACTTCAGATTAAAACAAAGGTGACAAAATTTTAAGAATTGGTGAATCTGGTTAAAGGGTATATGAGAGTTTTTTGTGGTATCCTTACAGTTTTTCTAAAAATTTGAAATTATATCTAAGTAGTTTAAAAATCTGTTATAACATTAAAATGAAAGAAGGCTTACTTATGATTCTACGATATATACCAATTAAAATTTAAAGACCAATGATTCTAATAAAACAAAAAGCAACAGCCATGGCCTTATTTCAAGTGGCACCTGTGCATTTTGAAAGTGTCTAATAATGCAATTAATCAATTTATGCAAATATTTTAGTACAAATAAAATAATATGTTTCATCTGATGCTGCTGTGATTGTGTATGATATGTGCACCTTTATCTTTGAATTAGGTATTTGGTATCTCTCTTTCATATGATGTACTCCTAGAAAGTCTTTCAAACACTACCAGAGACCTCAGTTAAGAAGCTGTATCCAAGTGCACATTCAAGTTTTTACAGGCAATAAAATAACATAGTAGGACACTGAATTTAATCTATACACATCTGTATTTGAATTCTGGACCTGCCACATGCAAGTTGTGTGATTTTGTGAAAGTCACATAATAACGGTGAGCCTACAGTGACTCATCTATAAAACAAGAACAACAATAAATCGTTCGTTATTATAACTGAGATTAGACCTATTTTATGCAAAGCATTTTCCATAGCTACTCCTCAGTAAATGACAAATCTTTTACTAACATAAAGAAAATGGAAGAAAACGGTTGAAAAATACAATTCTGTTATTTGAAATGATTGAGAAATGAGGCATTTAAATAAATCACATATTTTGACTTATGAAGCATTATCACATATATACTATATGCTTACCAGTTTTCAAAGAATGACAGTGATATACATTTAAAACTCAAAACTTACTGAAGTAAATTTTATACTAATTTAGGAGTAAATCTTCACATCAATTCCTGAGTACAGGTCACACATACCAGTTGTCACATAAAAGGAGTAGTCATGAACTTTCCTGTTCATGAATGAAGCTGGTTATGTGTCATTTATTAAAAATCAATAATGAATAAAATGCAAGTAAACCAGCTTTTACCAAGATTAGGTACACAGGGACTGTGAATAATTTAAAAATAAATACGTTTTGGTAAATAAATATACTCTGAGGGAAAACAATTTAGGAGAAAAAACTTGTCAGGGTTCAGCAAATGTGTGCTGATCTTATAATGCAAACTCGTCCAGAACAGGGGTTTTATCTCTCCAGCTCACTGCTGAGAGCAGTATCTGATACACAGTAGCATACATAAGTACATAGTAAGTACTTAATAAATACTTATTGGACAAATGATTAATGCAGTGAATGTACTAATATCTTAGCGTATTTCCATACCTTTATCTCATCTTACACAAGAGTAATCTCTGCTGAAAATACACCTCCTCTAGACTTGGTTGGTGGTATGCTTGCCAATGAATTAAAGTACTGCATTTTCCAGCATGTTTTGTATTTATGTATGTT
This sequence comes from Camelus bactrianus, assembly GCF_048773025.1. Classification (NCBI taxonomy): domain Eukaryota; kingdom Metazoa; phylum Chordata; class Mammalia; order Artiodactyla; family Camelidae; genus Camelus; species Camelus bactrianus. The sequence continues at coordinate 82,990,436 of NC_133543.1, read as the reverse complement.
TACATAAGCTACAATACTTATTATCTCAAATTAGTTATTGTTTCACAGTCTGTAGCAGTATAAAATGGAAGATGATCTCTTTTATAAATTTCTGGATGTGTTTCAAGTAAACGTTTAGAAAATTACAGCAGACAAATTAACAAGCTCATAATGGGAGGTAATTCCGATCGTCTTCATCACATTCCTCTCTATCACAACAGAATGAAAATGAAATACCTACAATCTTGAAAACAGACAGCTCTGGGAGATTGCCATCTTGAGTTAATTAGGAAAATCCACTTCATCAACATCCTGCATTGACAAGAAGCAGTCAGGCCTTGCTTCTGAATCGTTAAGCTGCAGAGAATTATTACTGCACCCCAACTAGAAAGTCACTTGTCCAGGTCTTCCCTGAAAGGCTTAGGTCTGGACCACATAATTTCAAAGGATGTATTCTTTCATATATAATGTCCTAATACCAAAAAATAGCTACTTCTTTCTCATTTTTAGGATGAATAAACTGAGTCTGAGAAAGATAAAATAAACCACCTCAGACCACAATGCTAATAAGTGGTAGATCTAGAAGCTGAAACAGGTCTGCTGTCTCTGAACCCCACACAACTAACCTTATACTGTTCTGCTTCCTATTTCAGAATTCTATAAAATGTGATTAGTTATCACATTAGAAGAGTTGTGAGTAAAAGCTGGACATACCTGGTCAGCCTTGTACTTTCATTTGGAGCATCCTGTCCTCAGCATACTTGGATTCTCTATTCATCTGTGTGGAATGCTTTGGGGGATAGGCTCAGCCTCTGGGAACAAGGCTGTGGTTGTCCAACTCGGCCAATGTTTGGGTGGGTAAGTTCAATTTAGGAGATATGCATTAGAAGGCTATTTTGATGAGTGATCAAGCTAGGTTTACTAATTCTGCTTTTTTATCACCATTAAAACCACCTTGATTTCTGACAGCATAGTGATAAAGAACACAGACTTTGAAGTCATACTGCCCAGAGACAAATCTGACTCTACCATTTATACATAAAAAAAGTTACTTAATCTTTCTGTGCCTCAGTTTCCTCATCTGAAAAATGGAGACATTTATACCCAAAACATAGCTACCAATTGGCCAAGTCAATGCTCACACTACTTCACAGGGGCTGCTAACCACCAGATGCTCTGTTTTGCTATGTGAAGAAGGCCTCCTCACTCTTTCCAGCCTTATGACTTATTCCTTTGGATCTGCAGGACACACTATGATGAACTTCTCCCCAAAGCCCAGCTCCAATTCTGTGAGAAGAGCCACATGCTTGTCATACAGATTCTTTGGCCTAATAAATCTCCTCCCTCTGATTTTTGTTGTCTAACAAGGCACTTTGGTTTTAACATTCTACTTCCTCCACAAGATCCTGCAATTTGAGGTTTCCATCTTCTTATGTTTTCTAATTCTGTCTACGATCCTCTGTTTGAAGAGAGATAACCCTCCTGAAGAAGGATACCTTGACTTTCACATTTGTACAAGCTGCACACTCAGTGGAAGAGGAAGACCTTCACTCATAGCAGAGGACAGTTCTTTAGTGAAGGGTATATGAGTAGCTGTGCTCCCATTTCAAACAAGCTCCCATTTGCATTGTTAGAAGTTAGTTCCTATAAATTCCTGGAACGGTTTCCACAAGTTTCATTCCCTCTAGCACGTGAGGTTTAGGACTAAGGTTTAGGAGTAAAGCCACGTGCCTTTGCTGTACACCTTCCCTTGATTACCCTTTCTGCAAACACCTGCAACAACTCAACTGAGCCTGTTACCTGGGCTTTGCTGCTGGCCATCAGCACCACATTTATAATCAATTCTAGTCCCACATTTTTACAAAGTCTCCAGGTCTATCCCTACAGTTTCCATTTACAAACAATAAGTGCTACTACTTGTCTAATAACTCTGATGCCAGTTAACTACCATACTTCAAAAATTGTAAGTATCCAGAGCACAACTTGGAATTTTAAAAATTCATTTACCACCTTTCCCAAAGAAATATAAAAATGTATTTATTCAACAGCTATTATGTATCAGGTGTTTTTCTGGGTACTGACAGTGCAGGGATAAATGAGACACCTTTTCTGTGGTCTCAAGACAGAGAGGGCTAAATAAACTAATAATTTAAAATGTCCAGCAAGTTTAGAAATAGCAGTATGTAACAAGTGCAGTGGGAATACAGAAGAGAAATCAGAGTAGGAGTCTGCCAGGTAGGCAAGCAGACAAAAAGCATTTCGGATAAAGGAGACAAAATTCCTGCCCTCCCTACTTTCTTCTTTCTTCTGTTCTTCTGTCCTTGGACTTCCCTTGCCTGAGCTCTCGTGGAGTTGTCCACAATTCCATCTCTGCCTTGCAGATTTAGCCTCTTTAGCTCAACTAACTCTGACTTTGCCATCATTTGGAACTAACTTCAAACTATTAATACAACTGCCTTCTCAACTAGCTCCTACCTAAAATTTAACTACTGTTAAAGAGCTTACCTTGATTCAGTGTTGCCTGTCATAGGCTATTTCCCTAGATGGCTTCATTAAAAACAAACAAATAAAAAAAAAAGATTCTTTAAAAAAATTATAATTATGTTAATATACAGCTTATTCTCAAATGCAAACACACCAAACACTGAGACACATCAAATCATATGTTTTAAGTATCTATACCAGTATGTTATTTCCTTTTATTCTTTGAAAATCTTTGTTGTTTCCACAAAGAAGGAGGTCAAAGGCATACTTCTGACCAAAAATTAGTTGCTAACTTTGAAGTATAACAGCTTCACTAACCAACAGAGCAGAAATACTATTACCAGTGAATGTGGCAGTCTCCATTATAAAGTCAGATTGTGAGGGTCTACAATTAGCTGTTTAGCTAGAACAGGCTGATTTGGTAGCAATTTGTCTGCCGAATAATAAAGTGTACATAATAATTAGCTTGAGCCTCGAATTAATCTGTGAATGATTTTTGATTTTAAATTATTTAGCATTAAACATTTTTTATTAGATTTTAAAACCTGAAGCCCCAGGCATGCATATATAATTTTAAAAGTATCATTTGTCTCAAGTCTTCAAAAGAGTTTAATACTAAATAAATTAAATGATAATATTTCCAGTAGTTTTTAAAGATGTTATATATAAATGTAGAAAGTATCTTAGCATATAGAAGGTCATATTTCTAAATGTTCTATCATAATTTGGAACTTGTTAAATATATGAGATACAGATCATGTTTAACAATACTCAAAATCACAGATAAAAAGTGTATCAGTTTATTGTATATATGTTTTTTGGGTTTTTTTGCTACATAAAGCTAGAAAACAGTGTTTTAATTCATCTTTGTTTCTCTAAGGAACAGTGTTATCAATAAATGTCCATCACAAGATGATTTCATTCATAGATATTTATTAAATGGAATCAATTATATATCACGACTCAAACATGTATCCCACAGTCAGGATATAGTTATGTTGCCATCTTTTTCTAATACTCCAATAGGTGGACCTTCTACAAATTTGACAGGAAACATAAATTATCCAAAAGATAAAATATTCCAATTTGAAAGTTATTTACATAATATATTACTGAATTTGAGGGTAAGATTTTGTCTTCCATCAGTATGAATTAGAACTGGAAGTTTGGAGAGCTAATTTATATTCATCAAAAATCAAATTAGAATTTGCGAATAAAAATACATGTCCTAGGATCACACAATTCGCCATGAAGCAATTTCTCAGAAATTAAATCAAAGTGCAATTGACTTTACAACACTGTCAAGTGTTCTTGTCATCAATAGTTCAATGTGTCTTTTAAAATGCTTTATTTTTTATTGCGATCAAAGTTCAGGATTATATTAGCAAATTAATATTCCAGGATATAATAAACTGAAAGCATTTTTATTTTGCTGCTGGTATCAATCACAAGTGTCAAGATATAGAGCATAGATAGATAGTAGATGGGAAGATAAGAGAGGGAATGATAGATAGATACAGACAGGCAGGTAGACATAAATGGTTCATTAAAGGTAACTGTTACAAATAACATCATAACAAATAAATTAGATTGAGTATGGGAAATATAGATAATTAAGACAATTTCACCTTTATTGTCAAAAAAACTTTTGGCCATATCCTGTATCTTTGAAAAATGTAAATATATACACTAACATATAAAATATGTCTTTCAATAATTACTTCATCAGAGCCAAGAAAATGTGGAGTATTACTGAATATTTTTTAGTCCAGGTCTATGATAAAGTGTTTTTCAAACCTTACTTTTTTCACTTCTTATGAAAGGAAACATAATTTATAAAAAAAAAAAAACTTGACAAATGGGAGAAGAATTTTCTATGCACTGCCACTGATGGAGGCTTCTATGGATTAAAATACTACCTCTGTAGTGGGATCTTAAAGGATTTGGGCTTGGCTAAGTCCTTAATGAAGATCTCTGAATACCCAGTGGCTACTTGTGTGGGTAGGACAGGGTGAAGTGTCTGTGAGAGTATAATGGCCCTGAAAGAATTAGAAACATCAACCAGATGAATATACACCTTTCATGATTCTTCCTGAGACCAGCCCTAGCAAGAAGACTGTGAAATCTAAACCTACAGATTCTACGTAACTCAATACATCCTATTTCTTATAGGATAAATCTAAACTTTAGATTTAGATTCTCCGTTAAAAGACACAAATAATACTTTAAAAAGAAATAACTGTTTTCATCTATGTTGAATAAACCTTCTAATTTCCAGTTTACACTTTTAGGAAATTTTTAGAGCTGGTCTTGAACAAGCAAGGTAACACTCAGCCAACATCAGCTGAATAGTCCCTGGCAAACAAGAGGAAGGCAAATATTTCCTTCAGTTTAAGATGTCAAACTAAGAAAACGAAAAAAGCACTGCTCTTGTAGACATGTCACACTCATTTCCCCAAACAGGGCAAGGTGCCCAGGCCCAGGCTACAGAATTCATTTCTCTCCCAAATGCATATGGCAAGCAGGTGAGGCTGACACTCTCAGGAGGAATGAAGCCGCATTTACATCCACAAAATCTGAGGCATTCAAGGTATTTAGCATTACGAACTAAGGACGATAAGCAGAACTATACCAAAGGAAGCAGGACTAATGAAACAAAAAGAACCAGAGTTTAAAGCAGAATTATTATCCTATGAAAGAAAATAGAGAATCTTAAAAACATGAGCAAGGGAGTGTGGTTTTACAGAAAAAAAATCATTTGAAGATATCAGACTTGAATAATGTATTAAATAAAGTACAGAATCATTGGATGCGTTGACCAGAAGAATGAAAACAGATATAACAACCATTACACTGAAATCCCTCTTGGATATCTTACCATCATCTGAAACGTAATTTGTCTAAAACTGATATTATCTTTTACTTCCTGAAGAGGAATGCCTCTCCAGTTTCCATGTTATTAATCAGCCCAGTTTCCTCATGTCCACAAGGTTTGCCCTGTAGAAGTTATTTAAGCCATTTCATGGCTTGAATTATATTGAACACTCTTTGGGGAAGTCATTTATTTTACTTCTTTTGCAGCTTCTCTACTCTCCAGTAGGATATAGTACACACTGCAGAAGTACTTTTGCAATTAACCATACTTATATCTCATGTTGAGGCATATTAAACAAAATCTCAGATTTGGACCATTTTTTAGAACCAGGTGGTATTTTTTTTTAAATATCAAACTATGCCAAAGATTGTTAATAGTATCAATATGGAAATTACTCATCCCCTTAAACTTCTTTGGAATTAAAAAATTAAAATGATATCCAAATGAAATTGCACTACAAAGCAGTGTTTGTTATTAAAGAAACTAATTTGTAAACTTTGATACACATTCATCCTACTGTTTAATGCTAATGCTGATACTACAATTCAGTGTGATCTTAAAGAACAAACTAGACTTTGACAGTTAATTACTATTGCATATGTTAAATACCCACTTTTGAATGCTCAAGTTTTCCTCACCCATGAAAATGTGATTTTTTTGGTTATTATTTAATTTCCTTTGTATCCTAAATGTTAGTGTCAGCTCAGAATGTTTAAAAGAGAGCCCACAGAGAACAAATCCATCCATTGTGATTACTGAAATAGAACTGCAGCTGTTTTGCACCTGTTGCTAAAATTATTTTAGACATTCTCAACTGAGACACTAATAGTTCTGTGGATATGCAGTTCTGGGACCCTGTGTGAACAGAACTATGTAAATAAATAGCTTTATAAGTTTTTTAATAAAAGTTTACCTTGAAATTCTTATATTAAAATCAAATATTTTACTGTTTTTCAATAGTTTTGTGGCCAATAACAGACACATTTGGAATTGAGAATTAGAAAATTAGGTGCTTATATCTCCTGCCATGATGGATGAGAAAATGTTACCCATGATTTTCATAATGATAACTAACATTTACTAAATAATTGAACATGTAGTTATCAGAAGTCTCATTTCACAAATACATAAACTGAGGCTCTAGGAAAGTTAGGTCACTTGATTAAGGTCATGCAACTAGAAAGTGGCTAACCCCAAATCTCATGTTTTTAATCATTATGCAAATTTCCTCCATTCTGTGATAGCCAGCAGTTGATAACTACCCTATTTTATACAAGTGGCACATGTGTGAAGACTCTTCAAAGATGTGAAGCATAACTATTTACAATAGCCAAGACATGGAAACAGCCTAAATGTCCATTGACAGATGACTGGATAAAGTAGTTGTGGTGTATTTATACAAAGGAATACTACTCGGCCATAAAAAACGATAAAATAATGACATTTGCAACAACATGGATGGAACTGGAGATTGTCATTCTAAGTGAAATAAGCCAGAAAGAGAAAGAAAAATACCATATGACATCACCCATATGTGGAATCTAAAAAAAAAGACAAATGAACTTACATGTAAAACAGAAACAGACTCACAGACATAGAATACAGACTTGTGGTTGACAGGGAGGAGGTGGGTGGGAAGGGATAAACTGGGAGTCCGAGATTTGCAGATACTGACTGGTATATATAAAACAGATACACAAGTTTATACTGTATAGTACAGGTAAATATATTCAGTATCTTGTAGTAGCTTATGGTGAAAAAGAATATGAAAATGAATATATGTATATCCATATATGACTGAAGCACTGTGCTGTACACCAGAAATTGACACCACTTTGTAAACTGACTATACCTCAATAAAAAAAGAAAAAAGAAAGATATGAAGCATAAACTCATATAAACCTACTGCATCTTTGAAAAGCAACAGCCCATAATTTAGAACAATTCATTTTAAAACCACAATACTATTCTATTTCCAGGAAAATGATATATATTACTATAATATGCTCTTTAGAATTATCTCTATGTATTGCTTAGCATTTTTCAATCAAATGACTTATTGGTTAATATGCATACCATTTTCAAAAGAGATTTTTAAATGCACACAACATACAAAGCTTAATGGAACTCTATCTGAGACTAAATGCAAAGAGACATAACTTCAGGAAGTTGTTTTCTAGTCTCTTTCAAGTCCTGACAGAAATATCTGTTTGATCACATTAGAAAAAAATTTTGCTTAAGGGAAATATTTTAGAGCTTCCTTAGAGTATCATCCTATGAATGATCTATCATAAACATACCTCAGAGATACTGTGGGTTTGGTTCCAGATCACTGCAATGAAGTGAGTATCAAAATACAGTGAGTCACATGGAGCTTTTAGTTTCCCAGTACATATAAAAGTTCTGTTCATACAATACTGTAGTCTATTAAGTGTGCAATAGCATTATGCCTAAAAATCAATGTACATATCTTAATTTAAAATACTTTATTACTAAAAAATGCTAACCATCATTGGCACTTCAGTGAGTTAAAATAATAACATCAAAGATCACTGGTCACATATCACCATAACAAATACAGTGATAATGAAAAAGTTTGAAATATTGCAAGAATTACCAAAATGTGACACAGAAACACCAAGTGAGCAAATACTGTTAGAAAAATGGAGCCAACAGATTTGCTCAATGCAGGGTTGCTACAGTGTTCAATTTGTAAAAAATGCAATACATGCAAAATGCAATAAAGCCAAGTGCAATAAAACAAGTTATGCCTGTATAAACATATACCTAGAAGTTCACCAGTTAGATCTCCTGAAAATCCTTGAATTACAGATGGAAACACCCTTTACGGCAAGGCATCCTATTTTAGAAATAGTTCAAGTCAAATCTTTTCTTTATTTTAACCCACAGGATTGAAAACACATTAACATTAATAAACTGTTCCTTAGTAACAAATATTTCATGTAGAATGGCCTACTTTCTCTTCATCAGATTTTAACATACTGTTCAAGCATTCCTAAATGATCTAATGTGTTCAATCATTGTAATTTGGATTTAAAATAAAGCCTAGCTAGTAAACACTGACTCAGAAACCTTACAACCTCAGCAAAATTATTAATAAATATTAAAATGCCATCTGTTACTATTTATTTGAGCTCATTTGCTATATTTTTTAGATTGATCTTTGAGTCATTTAACAAAAAGTCAAAATCTCTAACACTCTTGACATTTTGGTCTTGCCATACTAAGTCATCCCTAGTTACAGCATGCATCACTGGCCTAAAATGGCTATCTATGAGGGCAACAAGGTATTTTGGGAAAAGCAGGACTTTTAGAGCAGAGAAACCTAAAATCAAATCCCACTGACATCATATATTAATTAACCTAATCTCTCTCCATGCTCCTCTTTCATTTATTATCATCAAGCCTATTGGGAGGATTTATAATAGATATGATGTGTGTGTGTGTGTGTGTGTGTGTGTGTATATATCTCACATATATAAAAACTTAATTATATGATATAGATATAGTACATATATTTAATTTTATAATATTGTTTATTTATAGATTAAGTACATGCATATGTATTTACAATGCATATATATGTATCATAATAGATCCTCTGTAAATAATTTATGAATACATGAAAATAAATGAATATATTGAACATTTAAAGCTCCTGACTGAAAATCTTTCTTTTCTTTTGGTCATGAATTGATATTTTATAAACAAAAGAAAACATTACTGATTCAGAGTAATTTAGGGAAAAAAGGAAACATCCAAATTAGCGAAAGACCTCAGACTACTATTTCTTACAGAATTTTATCAAAATTGCTGTTTCTCACATTTCCAAGTAGAGGACACTACTTTAAAAAATAGATAAATTCACCTAAAATAAATGTTATCTACTTACATACAAACCATGAAAACAGTAAATCCTATAGAGTGCTAACTATGTGCCAAGTACTGTTCTAGGTGCTTTAATATATAATAATTACCTGTCAGGTAATTATTTTTTACTGGTGAGGAAACTAAGCCATTCCCAACTGATTAGATCAAGGTCATAATATACACTAAGTGGCAGATAACTGCAAAATTCACATTCCTAAGTTCAATTTTCTATAATAAATTTGAAAGCCTAGTTTTCTTTGAAATATTTTCTCTTAAAACATAGCCTCTTACGGTGTTAACTGCATTATGTTGCTTAGTCAAAATTAATTCTGTATAAAGTCCACCCAACTCCACTTGTAATTAGACAATTGTAAACTATTATAGTCCAAGTAGATTTATCTCTGTTCATCATTTTTAAACAAGAAGAGAATAAGGAAAACAAGTTTTATCAACTGAATTTGGATTTTGCAACACATATTTTCATATAAGAGTAATCATTAGCTACACTGCAAACTATACATTAGTTCTGAAACCTGCTTAATAAGGTATAATTGTAAGAACTGAACCTTGTCTATTTTTTCATTCACATTTGAAAAGAGAAGTTGAAATATGAATACAATAGTCAACTTCTTTGGAAGGTGCTCCCCCCAAAAAACTGACTTTAATTCAATGAGATTTAGAATAAAATAAATCTTCGGTTATACATTCGATTTTTAAATTTCTCAATAATCCCACTAAGACAGTTCATACTTAATTAGCTCATATTTAATATTCTTTTTATGATCTCAAAATTAGAAAGTAGCAGATGAGAACAGATCTAAATTATACCAAAAATAAATTCTATTTCTGAGTGTAAGGCTTACAAATAAAGAAAAAAGTTATTTTAAAAGACTGTATAATTTGATCGGATTTTAAGATTTTTGCTGAAATGTGCCTACAATATTTCTGTACTGTTTTGTTTTGCTTAGAAGCAGGATACAGAACTAAATGAGCTCAAGGTTCCTTTCCAGGGTATAAGTCCATGAATCTACAACTCAATCTATACTAGAATATTCATGATCAAAAAGTTACACAATTCTACTTTTGAGATTCATTTTATATTTCTCAGTTCCCTAGCTAATACCCCATGTGAGAATATCTTTAATGTGAATGATTAAATTAAGAAGTGTTCTTATAATGTAGCAAGAGTAGACAAAATTTGGAGAAAGGAGTCTGCAGACATTTGACTGTAATGAGTGAAAATAAATCTCAAAATTTCCAGCAACAAATGATTTCCCTGGAAGTACTTGATTTCTAGAGATAATTTAAATTACTTTCATTCTGATTAAACCAATTAAAGTCTTTATGTTTTGCTTATTGAGTTCAGATAATATAAAAATAATTCATGCCTATTGACTTTTTTTTAATAAGTAGAGTTTTTAAATTTTTCAAGAAAGAAAAATTCAGTGTCAAAATAAAAGTTAATTTGAATTGACTGGTAAAACTCTAAGATTAGTAATATTAATTGCTTAGAATGTGATCAATATAATATTTTTGTATGTTTATAAAAATAAAATTATTATATTATTTCTTTTTGAGTCAGAGACTCCCATCATAAAAAGACTCTTAACCCTTTCATTTAATTCAGAAAATATAATGTATTTGACGCCATGTTACACAGGGTTAATCCATTCTCCACAGTGAAGTGCACAAATTTTAGCAATAACATATTCTGTTCCACTGTCATCCGTATAAAATATTGTTTACACTCCAGGACTGTTGCTTCAGGAAATTATTGATGAGAGCAGCTGCTCCTTTAGAAGAAAAGTAGAAAAGTCCTTTCTGTCCAACCAGGGGCACTTTCAGCCCCTTACTTTATCTCTATGGCACAGAAGCATGCAAGATTGGATTTCAGACTTTGAATATAAAAAAAAATAATAAAATGAAATAAAAATCTTTAGAAAGAAACTCTTTAAAACTTCACTTGGGAACTTTTGTCAAGCTCTGAGCCATCTCCCTTTACTCAGAATCCTTTGTTAAAAATGAAATGAAAAGCAGAGCCAAAGCCATACAGTGCAATCGGCATCCAACTTCAAATGCAGCTCATTGCTACTGAACCGAACACTGTAATTGTAATTATAACTTTACACTGGTTCATGCATAAATTATTCAAATTTTGGCAATAGATTATTCAAACATTATCTCCAAGAAACACTTCTGAAAGCTTACTTACAATTATACTATAACTCTTTACTAACAAATGTCCTGCAATTAAAAAAAAAAAAGCTTAATGAATTTTTTAGATCCTGAAATGGTCAATAAAATTGTTTTAACACAAATCTATTTTTAGACATAATTCACTATTTAAAACTTTTTTCTTGTCAAATCTTAAAAAATTCAACACTGTCTCTGAAAAGAAAAGGTTAAGAGTTTAATCTACATTGTTCAAATTGAGTGTATATACTTCATAAGACTAACCATAAAAATATGGAAATATGAATATTATTGAAAAAGTTCTCAATTATTGTTAAATGGCAGTACAATGCCAATTTCATATAACCATTACTAGACTTTCCCAACAAGCTTCATAAAACTGTATTTTCATGCAAAAAGTTGACTCAAACATTAGAATAAGTTTCACCTGAGTTCTAAAGTTAATCATTTGGATCTGGCTTTTGTGTAGGTCATAAAGTTCACAACTCATGGGGCTGTTGACTATGTGAATTGTCTCTTTAAGGAATGTTTACTCACAACTTACACAGACACACCTAGGGTCCCTGATTGCCTTCCCAGAGTCAATCAAGTTAGCACAGAACGCTTTACTCAGTTATTGTTATCTCATCCATCATGAATATCACTTACAGTAACCTTGACTTAATGCAGTTTTTAAAAATAAAGACTCAGTAAATGCTTACTGCTTAATCTCTGGATAAGGAATTGATTATTTATCTTACTGAAGTCCAGAGGCTGATCTTATTTCCTCCATGACTGAGACTTTTACATTGTGCTTCTCATTGGTTCTGAGTAGGTCATATCCCTATTGCTGAGCCAAGCACTGGAGTAAGGAAATATTAATTCTTGGATTGGCTAGGCCTGTGTCACATGACCAGGAATAATTTATGTAAGAGTTATAATCACGCTATTATCTCTTTTTGTTATTTGTATGTTGAAAATACAAATACTTCCTTGTCTTGGCCATACACGGATGACAAAAAAGTTCTCTGGTTATTCATTATCTATGTTGTTTAACCTTTGGATGAAATTTTCTCTTCCACACCTGAATAATACACATTCTGTAGTGCAAAAAGTAGAGGATCATGCTTTGCCTTACTCTCAACTCAGAATTTCCTCCTATTGAATGGGAGAACTTACAGGCTGGCCCTAATATCTGTCATTCTGCCAGCATAATAGAGGTGCACAGTATATACAACATACGAATTTCTGTCTATATGTCCATATTTATATTTCACATCCATAAAAGATTTCAGCATGGTTTACAGGAAAATGTCCTTAATTGCAAGATGAAACTAAATGGATTTTGGCATCATAGCTAAATAAAAATAAGAGCAGTGAGACAGCAGAGCTATGACTTGTAAAAACAATAATCATAATAACTGCCATTAATTTGTATATAATTATTAGAGAAACACTATAAATTTGCTTTTAAGCTTCAGACCAGGAAGGCCAAGGTGAACATGATCAGCATCCTAAAAAGTCAGAGTTTCTGTAAGACTTAAAAACACACATGCACAAGAGACATTGCTTTACATGGTTAAAACCATCATCGATATCTGATTTTTCTTCCTCCAAGAACACAAAAAGGTAACACAAAGGTCAGAGGGTAACGTTGAAGAAAGTGCCCTAAGATGGTAGTTATGATTCTACAACAATAAGTAGAAACCTGCAGCCTTATTTTTATTCCATTTATGAAGCCTTGTGGCAGGGAAGGAGGAGAGATGCAGGTTAAGTATATGACATTAACTAGTCAACGTGTAAGTGTGAAATAGATACGAAAAGATTAGCAGAATTTTTGCTGCCAGCAAAGAGAAATTCATGGGTACAGGAGATGCAGTTTACTAGTTAGGACTCTCTGAGAAGTCAAAAAAAAAAAAAAAAAAAAGCAAAATCCTGTCTTCATCTCTCTTTCGTTATTCAAAAAATTAAATTGCCACAGAAACCTGGCATATCAAATTTATATTTATCGTTATTCAAACACGTTAAGACCAAAAGAACTAGACACTGTATTTTGAAGAAATAAATAGTATTAATTTTCTTCTTTCAACTTTGCTGGAGAATAAAGTGATTAGATTTTGGATTTGCATTAATGAATAATTTAGGAGTTATGAGGAAGACACTAATTGTTGATGGAGCAACCTTTGCTGAAGAGCACTCTATTTAAATAAGCGGAGTGCCTCAGGGTATTTTTGTCAGTCTAAGGAGAGCCATTTTATTTCACTCTCAGAACTTCTACAGTTTAATGTTGCATTAACTGAAAGAAATAGTTTTAAGCAACACAGTTGTTTATGCATATCAGTGGAAAATCTCAATAGAGATATTATTTCTGATTTTGAATAAAAAAATAAAAGGGTAACAGACCACATGGGACAAAGTTATAAACAAAAACAGGGGAAAACCATAAAGAATTTCATAAAAGAGCCATTGCACAACAGTATTACATACTCAGCTGATCTGTATTACATAGCCTATAGTTAAATTAATTGGTAATAAACTCATGGCCCATGAAAAACACCAACAATTACTCTACTTATAATCCAACAAGGAGATGCTCTCATTATAATCCAACAAGGAGATGTTCTCATTATAATCCAACAAGGAAATGCTCTCAATTCATTTTTACTAAGGGCCTTCTATATATGAGATGCTTTTCTAGACACAGAAGACAGAGAATCTCTAAATTTTTATGAATCATAACACCTCACCAATATTAAATGTTCTATAAGAAGTGAGCTTCAAACTGGAAAAGAACATAGTTTTAGATCCTTCTATCTCTAGGATTTAGATTTTATAATACTATATTCATTTTTAATGAAGAAAAACGTATGTGTTGTTAGAAAATAAAACAGAGAATAAGTATAATAATTTCTGAGGAAGAGTTATTTAGATGGTGAGTTTGAATCTGGAGTGAGAAACTAAGGAAAATGGAGAATGGTAAAGGACTGGTATGCTATGAAACAAAACATACCATGCATTATGCGAACAGCTTAAAGTAGAAAAATGAAATTTTGAAGAGTTTTGTCTAATTTCAACTCTGATAAAGCATGCTTCTGTGATGAAAACAGATCATAAGAAATACAGCAAAATACCTGGATCATGAAATTATGGTTATTTGCATCTTATACATTTCTTCACTTTCCAATTTTTCTACAATAAATACCAGTTACTTCTAAAACCAGAAAAAATCAATAAATTATATTTTAAATTAAGTATAATATAATGATAAAACTAATAAAAATAAATCTGAATTTGCTTTCATATTTTCAAAGTACATTTAAATGATATTTCATATTTATGTAAATATGTATACACTTGAATACATACTTACATACATATATTGCCCATATAGCACACCCTCAGCACAGAGTTATTGTTTTCCACTTTACTGTGAAGTCAAGTTTCCATTTGTATGGAATCATGCTGTGAGAAGTACCAACTGTTAAGAATGATGAAGATATCAATTTTCACATCTTTGGTCAATACAATAGAATGCTTAAAATAATCATATACTTCCAAATGTAACACTAAAATGACATTTAAACTTTTCATTAACTCTGAAGATTTGTGTATTTTTAATATATAGCTATGGAGGCAAACTTACATGCCTTCCTTGGTCATTAAATACTAAATAAAAATTTCTGTTAATTTGCTATATTGAAGAAACCTCTATTTTTGTATATTGAAGAAACTCCAAATAACTGTAGTTTTTCAACTCAGCAGGATTTTCAAGGGGACATACACTAAAAAATATTGGCCTGGAGTGGGAATGTAAGTTTAGGAAAGACATAAAGGAGTTTTATTCATTTAGAATAAAGAGAATCTGTACACCCAATTAAATTTAGGGACTTTATAACTTTCTACTGTTTTTAGGAAGTATGGCAGCCTAAAGAAGATATCAAAAAATATAAGGCCTCATTCAATTCAATCAAAAATTCTATTTAATTGAGAAACATTTATTGAGAACTTATTACCAATCACCAAAAAGGTGCCAGAACTCATAATCAATGAATTATATGTATGGAAGTAAATATTAGCTAACCTTTGGTTTCCCATTATAACCATTCTTATACTTGAAACAGATTCTCATTCTGACAGATACATAACTTAGTCTCACATCTCTCCACTTCTTATATACTTCTTATATCACATGCACACACACATACACACACCCAATTTGTTGGATGTACATGCAAGCTGAATAACATGTAAGTAAGTACAGCGAAGCTGTCAGAGATAGGGAACTCCCATCTGGTCCCTGACTGATCATCATCTATCCTTGGAGACCTCATGTGGTACTTGATCATTAGCACATTCTTATTGCTGCTCACCCCTTTTCGCAAATCAGAACTCCCTTTCAGGCCCTGGATCCTCATGGTTAATTCTTTGTCACTCTGAGATACATAGGAATTTATTCTCATACTTCAAACCTAGCAGAGCTGCAGGCAACTAGATGCAACTATCTAATATCCTTATCTGCCTAGATAAACCACATTTGAAGTCCCCCCTGTTCGAGGATCTTTTCCAAGGAAGTAAGCCACAGGTACCTTCTACTATCATACTTCAGAAATATACTTCTAATTAGTGAATGTTACCACTATGAAAAAAATTTAGCTCAAGAAAATGAGCACAGAGCCCCTTCTACAGGATAATTCAACAGAGTTCTTTTTACTTTCCCTCCTAACGTTTTCTTTTCCATAGTCCAAAGGAACTTTGTGTCTTGAGAAAACTTGCTCGTTTACAGCATATATTCTTCTATATTTTGTGTGTGTGATCCCATATTACATAGCTCATAGTTCCAATTGCTTCTGTAATACCTTGACCGATTCTTTCACTTTGACCCAATATTCAGAGATACTTGATTCCTTTTTGTTGCCTCTTAAAAGAAATCCACCAGCGGGGAGCGTACAGAAACTTAATTACTTCCCCCTGCTAAAACCAACCCCAAAAATTAAAAAAAAAAAAAAAAGAAATCTACCTTCTATATGTTGCTATGCAAATCTCCTGAGAAATCTGATTCATCACAACTTTTCTCCCACTACTGTATTCAAGAGATCTATCACTTTAGTGAAACTGGTCTCATCATTGCTCCCAATATACATCACCTCGGTTTCAATCTTGTTAATATTGCTCACCATGCTTCATGTGTACTTTATTCTATCCAAATCTGAAAACTTTCAAGATTCAACTCTAGGCATCTCTCCTCCATAAGGTTTTCCCCAATACTTTTCCCATCTCGATCACTCTTTTGGTGAGGTGACTGTTAATAATGTATACATCATCTTTTGTTTTTGCAGCACTTTCTATTCTTATTATACTCTATTTTACATGCTCATGTATTATGGCATTAGAAGCATGTCACAGATAGAGTTTATGGCAGACAGTATTCAGCTGGACAAAATGCAATAAATACTTAGCAAAGTTAATTAAAGATGTATATGAAGTTCTAAAGAGAGAATGAGAGTATGGCTGTTTGAGACATTTATCTCTCTGTCTCAATATGTAAGTCCAAGTACATTCAAAATACATCAGTAAATAAATATTAAATGTCTCTCTTTCTGCCATGTAGCCATTCTAAAGAATTGAGTATAAAAAAAAACTCAATATGTTAATATGAAACTAATGCTCTACCAACATCACTTGGTTTTTAGTATTTTTAGAATTCTTGACCCAACTGCCTTCATTGGTGCAGTGCTTTAATTCAGTCTGTTGAGATGTGTTGACTTCCCCATCTCTTAGAAATAAAAATCTCAGTTTGCTCTGGCTGTTTCTTCATAAGTGCTTTCTACTCTAATGCATTACTTAAAGTATGAGCCTATTTCTATTGGAAATGTTATGTTCATTTGTTTGTAGAGACAGAAAAACAAAAATACAATCATCACCTTTGTATATTTAAATAATTTATACTAGCAGAGGTCCTTTATGCTTACTAAAAGAGGGATGTCTTTCAATAGTCTGTAAGAGTGTATATTAAACAATGGATTGCTAGACACAATTTTCTTCCTCAATTCTACTACATATTCCTTTCTGATATTAGATATTTAAAGCATTGATGACAATGAAATTTCAGTGGTGCATTATTTTGTTGGGAAGTTTTTATTTCTCATGAGATAATATTCTTTCTGGAAACACATTAAGGATCATTTCTAAGGGTTGTTTCTATTCTTTACTGGGAAGATCTCAAGTAGGAAGTAAGCTCCACGGACATTTTCTCTTTGACTGCAGCTGAATCTACAGCACCTGGAAGAGTCCCTGGTATTCAATAAATATTTGTTAAAGAAAAGAGTATCTAAAGCAGAAAAAAAGATTAATTTTTCTATGTATTTTTTTCTTATGCCTTTCTTAAAAATACCTAACCTTTTCCCTTTTTTTCTCCTACACTACATATCCCACTGACATCTTCAGGAACTAATTGACAGAAACAGTTTTAAACTGTACTTAGTGATAGCAGACTACCAGTTGATGTGGACTGGACAAATATTTATAGGTATCAAGCAAATATTTATAAGTATTATTTAAACTTACTTCCCCTCCCCAAAACATTGCTTGATTTTCTTTAGGTTTAGCAAATTTGCATAAACATAACAGAAATTAAGTTTTGAAAGATTTTCCTATAAGAACCTAGGAGGGAAGCAAATGCTACCTCTCCTCAGTCTATGTCTATACAGCATTTAATGGTAGAATGAGAAAAAAAAGAAAGAGAGAGAAAGAAAGAAAGGGAGGGAGGAAATAAGGGAGGGAGGGAGGAAGGAAGGAAAGAAGGAAGAAAGGAAGGGAAAGAAAGAAAGCAAGCCTAATATCCACTGTATCAAAATGTACTGTTTATTTTTAAAAAATCAGTTAGCTCTTTTAGATCACACAGATTTAAACAACCAATTAGCTAACAGATATAAATATTTCACTTTAGATTTTCACTATCAATATAAACACTCTTTCAGAAGGATTGTCATCACACAAAGATGATAGCATCTGAGTAAATCTCCAGGAAAATCTCAAGCTCTTAGAGCTCTGAATTTTTAAATTATACTATGCATTACTAAATTCCTTTTACATATATGATTGGATTATTAACATTTAAGAAGCAAAGCCAATTCATATTTAACTTCTGTTGCAGGAGCTCACCATGTGGCAGTAATTCCTTTATAAGAACAAGGAAACTATGCACCTCCAGCTGTGATAGAAATGAGACTGAAGAAGAGTTCCTCCCACAATTCACCTTTTCACTGTTCCCATATCTTTTACTATAATAAATCACCTTAAAAGGCATGTTATATAGTATCACTTCTGCTTACTTCACTTGATCTTCAATTTTGGATATATATTAGTATATTGAGATATAGTTTGCATTTTTATAGAAAGCTTTATTCAAAGTTAAACTTGCTTTTTAATGTTGAGTCACAGAACTTAAATTCTATCTTGAAGTATTAAAATTGTTCATATTTTGAATCTTGGGACATAGAGACATAAAATAGTAATATAATTTTTTTGGAATTTTGCTACCTAATTATTATTCTAAAGGCCAAGGCCCTTTAGGTTTTTATTTTATTTGTTCCTACTTTTAAGATCATTTATGTAGAAGTATACAGATACTAGATACATTAAAAGCTATTGTATATTTTCAGATAAAATAACTGAATTTTGTATCCACATGGAAAGAAAACATTACATCTGAATATGCAAGAAAACAATATTTTATAGTAAAGAAAGATTTTAAATAATTTTCATAGAATATGTAAGATGTATAAAAGATAGTATATAATATGTGCACATAACCATACACAAATTTTGCTATTGTTTTTATAATAATTGAGATAATATCTATAATCTTTCTGTATCTTCTTTTTGTCACTCTTTAATGTATCATGGAACTCCCTACAGGTTAACTAGGAGAGAACTAAGTCATTATTTTTAATGGCAGCATAATGTTCCATGGTGTGAGTCCCCTTAGTTTATAGAGTCATTTCCCTATTGATAGGCATTCTCTTGTTTCCACTATTTTTCTTTCCTTTTCTTTTATTCAAGATATCTTCACATACTTTATTAAGTAGTGATGTTTTGTTGACCTACATAATAGACTCCTGTGAATAAAACTGGTAAACAAAGGTATATGTATCTTTATTTTAACAGATACTGACAAATTACTATCTCAAACAGTATTGAATTTAAGTTTTGAATGCTCACTTTCCTAGAGTGTGAAAGAGTTAACTCTTCTTCACATCACTTCACATCACTCTCCAGCAATGAAAAATATAGATTTTTTTTACAGGTCTATGAATATAATGTAGTATCTTGTTTCCTGTGTTTGGTTGTGTGTGTGTGTGCATGTGTGAATTTTTCTCTGACTACTATATTTGAACATTATTTCCTCATGTTTGTTGAGCATTTAGGCAAAGAGCTTTGCTATTTTTTAAAATACTTATTAGTATTTTTCTTGTCAGTCTAAAAGTAAGAGATATAACACATTGTACAAAGTATTAGCAAGTATAATCCAGAAACAAATCAAAATAAAAATATATAACTAATGGTTTATTCCAGGAATGCAAGAGAAAGTCCATTATTTCTACATATTAATAAAAGAAAAATGATTATATCAATAGATGATTAAAAGATATTTGATAAAGTTCAGAAGTCATTTCCAATAAAACACTAAATAAAATATTACCAGAAACAAAATATGTAAAAACAATAAAGGTCATCTTATCACTTCCCAATAGTATGCATTGTAATAAATAAACACACACTAAAATCTTTTCCATTAGACAGGGATGAATGCTATTACAATATTAAATATATACTGCCTTGAAACTTTTAAGGAAAGCAAATATAAAATAAAATTAAATAACTACCATAAGCACCAGAAAAGAGACAACATTATCTTATTTGGATAGTAAAAAAATCCAAGATATGAGATTTTCAAACAAAATTAATAAAATACTTTGCTAAGGTAAAAAAAAGATACAACAAATATTCAAAACCAAATAGCTTTCTCCATTCTAGAAATAAATACTAATAAATGAAAACACAGGTTAAATCTTTTTGATAGTGACAAAATCAAAAAGATATTTAATAACAAAATACAGCAAGGAAGAATAATATAAAGAAAACTATAAAATAGTATTAAAAGAAATAAAAAATTATTTGAACAAATGGAAAGTCATACTATATTCCTGGTGAGAAAGAAAAAGCACCCCTGGGGTGCCTGGGAGCTTACCTGGCCCCCACATGTTCTCTTGTCAAAGATACCCAATTTCGGAGAGTAACACCATCCGACAAGGCCACTCTACCTCCATGATGAATGAATACAAAAATAAAAGTACTACCTAACCATGTCTGAACATAGACAAAACATGAATATTGTCCAAACAAAATCACACATTCTCCCTTCTGGTTAATGAGTGCCTGGCTTCTTTACCAATTACAGCTCTAGCCTCACTTCATACCTCCTGCCTTCCACATGAGATCTACTATTACCTCCAACTGCAGAATTGCCCCTGCTTCCTTACAGGATCCAATCCAGAACAAAGCCCAGTTTCCTTGAATCCTCTCCAAAATCATTCGACACAAGCCTAAATCCTGTAATAGAGCCTTTACAACACTCTGAGACACTCTATGGTGCCCCATGATGTGTGTTCTCCTTTGTCGAAAAGAACAAAATACCCAACTTGCTCAACAACAGGTTGTTTCCAGTGGTCTTCGGCTGCGTAGGCAATGACACTGGATGGAAAGATTAAGAGCACAATCTATTAATTCTCCTGAAATTAATATTTCTTTTAATGTTTAAAGCAATTACAGTCAGTCCCCACTTTGTGCGAGTTGTGGGTTCAGATTTGCTCAAAATGATCTTCAGCTTCACATAGAAATATTAATGACTGAGAATAGTTTAAAATATATAAAGAACAACAGAAGGGAGGAGGGTGTGTTTATAAAAAAACAACAAAACGGGGCATGTAGAGATAGAACTGTTCAGGATCTTTACTGTGGTGATGGATACACAAACCTACACATGTGATAAAATTGTTTAGAACTAAATACACAAACACAGTGCAAATAAAACAAGGGAAATCTGATAAGATCGGTGAATTATATCAACATCAATATCCTGGTGCGACTGTCTACTATAATTTTTCAATATGTTACCATTGGGAAAAACTAGACAAAGTCCGCAAGAAGTCCCCCTATATTATTTCTTACAACAATATGTGAATCTATAATTATCCTCAAATTTTCAGTTAAAAAAAAGAATAATCAGACTTGTGGAGGAAAACAACTTGCATTTTCAGAATGCACAGTTTACTCTAAAATCAGTAAACACAAGTAACAGGTATTGGTATGAAAATAAATTAGTGGACTAAAGTATAAAATCTACAAATATATTTATAGATTTATTATTATTCATAAATATTGATTTCCAATTCAGAGATTATTGTTTAGATAAGAGAAAAGTGTTTCAAACTTCTGGGAAGCAATACATAACACTATGTAAGTTATTATCATCTTATATATTTTAATCAAGCTATTTGATATATTGAATGTAACCAATTATTCAGTGAATACTAAGCAATGCTGTTGCTCCATCAGAATAATGTAATTTCTATTTTTTACGTTGTATATTACATATAAATCATGCTTTTTGCATGAGAAGTTACAATTCCGGTATATTCAATAGAAGTGCTATCAATGTTTTTAGTTAAACACTGGAAAATAATGCCCAGCATAAAAAAATACATGTTTACTGTTATTATACAAAGCAAAAGAGAACCTCTCAATCCACGTAACATAAAAACCTCCCAAGAAAGATTTCATCTATGAAAATTTTTCTATAAGGCCAAAGCGTCGTTCTTCTAATCTCTATTACAGATTTTCAAACAAATCTAATATCTAATGCCTCTTTCCCAAGACTGCCTTATCTCCAAGAAGTAAGCTTTTTGTTCCTGCACCATTATAATTTATCTTGAATTCTTTAATTCTTTTTTGGCTGGTCTCCTTAATCCTCTTAATTATAGCTTCTTCAAAACTCACCCTTATGTACTCTACTTGCACTATTACCAGATCATTTCATTATCAATTATCTGTAAAATTAGTTCTTAAATTATTCTTGGTTTTTAATAACTTATTGTTCTCACCTATCAACCTTTCCAATTCTAAGCTAGTATTTTTAGATACGTTTCTTATTCTCTTTCTCCAGGCCATTAATCAAAGACCACACTGTCTTTCTTTTCTCATAGATGCTGTGAAGTGCCCTACCTCTCCTCAGGGTCCAGGACCAAAAACAGTGTTTCTCAAAGTTAGTGGACCTAGGAATCATTTGAGGTGCTTGTCATCGATGTAAATTTCCACCTCTGTTTCCCTAAATTCTGACTAGAGGTCTATTGTGAGACTTAAGAATCTGTATTTTTTTTTTAAGTTTTTGAGCTTTTTTTTTAAGATTTCACACTTTTATTTTTATTTATTTTTTATTCTTTTGGAGGGGGAGAGTTATTAGGTTTTTATTTCTTTACTTTAATGGAGGTACAGGGGATTGAACCCAGGACCTTGTGCATGCTGAGCACACACTCTACCCCTGAGCTATCCCCTCCCCCAGGATCTGTATTTATTTTCTAAAACCTATCTTGTATTTCTTCTTCACTTTTTCCTAGTTTTACTGAAATATAATTACATGTAATAAGAAATCTATACTTTTAACAGACATTGTATATGATTCTGATATGGGACATTTATGGGCAATTCTTAAGAAACCCAGAAAGAAGGGTAGATGGTCTCCATTGAGAAGTCCTTCTTGGTCCACATTCTGAAAGATTCTAAACTGCCTTATTTCCAGAAAGTAAATTTCTTGTTCCTGCTCTGTTATAACTTATTTTGAATTCTTTAAGTACTCCTTTTCTGGAACCATCATCATCAGAAATGTCTCAGTGTACTGGCCAATAGTTGGAAAAATTTAGAGCTGCTTCTAAGCAAGTCACTGAGACAACATAGTTAGTGATAAAGGGATGTGGAGGCCACATGAGCTCAAACAACTGTTTCATATCATTAATCTACAATTCATTCCTCTGTAACATGAAGCTAACATCTACCCCATAGGGCAACTGTGAGGATTAAATGAGATCACGTGTAATATGTTTATCTCAGAGTCAGACACAGTGCAAGTGCTAAGTAAATATTAGCTCATATTTTTCTACTGAGAACTTTTCACTTTCTTAGATGTTTTTAGTCTTAATAACTACTCACATTTCTAAAAGAGCATGTCCTAAGTGGAACATCTTGCATAGTACTAGGATCCTGCAGGTGCTTAAATGATTATTAGATTAGAAAACAAGAACAAAATACTTTGTTTTCCTCATGTGCTTAATTTTCCTTTGTTTGAGGTGATGAAAATTCTCAGAAAGCTGAGAGGAAAATATCACAAGCACAGTGCCTGTTCAGAAAGACACTCTCTCATGTCACCATATTGTACCGAACCTTCCCCATGTCCTAATACAGTGCCCCAGAGTCCCAGAGGAACTCATTTTTCTCTGTTAGAAGCATAATAGCATCACAAGGTATAGCCATGAATCTGTTTGTTCCATGAGCAATATGAATATTTCACATTTTCCATCAAGTTTGAAAAGGGAAACAAAAAAGAGCTGTAAAATGTTATCTTACTGAGTCTTATCAGAGAAGACTGCCCCTGTACCCCTAAAAAGGTCCTGGAGAAAATCACCAGTGGTTTGTGGCTCTAAAAAAGAAAAAGAAACGCAGGCCACCCTCTTCATTTCGATTAGTGTCCCGCCAAAGGGATTTTATAATTCATTTTCTAAATAGGGAGCAAAGAGTATTTAGAGAGTACATACCTGGAGAATTCTAAAATGCTTCCTCTCCAGCCCTAGAAAACGTGCTAGTTGTTTCTTTACAATGCAGAAAGTGACAAGCACCATGCATACTACCCTCGGGGAGTTCTGGTCTGATAGCAGGTCTTTGACCAACACTGCTGCCTCCTCCTGCTATGTACATTTCCCCTCAGGCTTCTGTATCTTCATGACAGGCTGGTTCTCTTAAAACCATACTTCTTTCTCTACACATTTTCTTTTTTTCTCCTTTTACTTACTCTATCAAAACTGTCCTATTAGCTCAGGTGCCTGAGACTATATTATGACTAACTTCTGGCTAAGATGATAAGATACTGTAAAAATCAAATATAGTCACTTCAATTCTAGTAATTTTTTTTCACTTCAACAAATACTTCTCCTAAAGGGAGAAATGTCTGAGAACAGGTAAGGCTATCAGTGTCTTTAAATCACGCTGCATATGCAGCCATAAACTCTGCATTCCACTGTCTAACTTCTAATAACATACTCATCCAATAAAGTGAAAATCAAATACCTAATATGTGCTAGGCACACTTTCAAATGCTAGGTATTTAGTAGTTAATTTTAGCTAACATTATTGAATGTTTATGTCATTCCAAAAAAATATGCCCTTTATATAGATTCACTCACAATAACTCTATGAGTAAGAAAATATTATCTCCATTTTACACATTTAAAAAAAGTTATATATATGAGAAACAGAGGTTTGAAATTCTTGCCAAGGTCACACAGCAAGTAGGTGTTAGAACCATGACTAAAACCCTGGCAGCTTGACTTAGAGCTCACGTGCTTAAGCATTATAAGCTTTAACACTCTGAGAAGACTTCCATGAGATTGAGAGCCCCTAGTCTTAAGGAGCAACAAATATAGAAGGAAACAACAATAATAAAACCTATGAGCTTCAAAATGAATGCTGTGTCCTGAAGGGTGTATGCTTCCAACTGCTGGGATTCCTCAGCCATCTCAATCCTCTTCACAATCACTCTAGATGAACAGAATCACCTTTCCAGGGCAGCTCATATCCCATGGCTGATAGACATGGAGGACCATTCAGAGGGCCATTTCAGTTTCACTTCTTTCCATGAAGCTCACTAGAGCCTTCTTTGAAACTACGTCACAGCCTCATATCTCCCTCAATCCTGCTTCCTTCCCTTTGCTTGCATAGGTATTAATTCTCAGAATACTCACTAATAAACATCCTGCATTCTAATCTTCATCTCAGATAGAGAGTCTGAACTCCATCCTGAATGCTAATCTCCATCTCAGAGTCTGATTCCTGGGAATTTTGACCTAAGACATGCTATAATATACATAAAATCTGAGTGAGCTGAGATGCAATAAAGGAATTCATAACTTCCAGAGGAAGTTCTATTGGCAGTGGTTAGGGTTGAGGAAAGAGTATGTATTCTAGTCCTAGTTGTAAAGAAAATCCAATATAGCTAGTTTCCATTCCAAAAAAATATATATATTTATTAAAGGACATTAGGGAGCTCATAGAATCCCTGAGAGAGTTGGTGAACTCAGGTCTGAAATTATCCCTACACATATGCATGACACACCATGCCCACACACATGCACGACACCTCTGCCTGAAGTATCCCTGACCCAGTCAGCAGTACTCACATCTGGGATTGAACTTTAAGACATCTGCTACCACCACCCAGGGAACTGTGTACCTTCATCATCACACTTGTCAAAACACTATCTCCCCACACAAGGCCACTTCGTAATGTTGCTAATCTCTGTGTCCACATCTGATCTGCAAAACACCTGTCAGCTACCTCTACCCTACATGCAAGGGCATCTGAGGATGTGCAATTTCAGAAAGTGGGACTCACATGAGAAAGTAATGAGATGTAAGGAGAATGTTCAAAGATAGTGGCTGGCCATAAACAATCATCCACTATAGAAGGATTACCTGTAGTTTCTTCTCTATACAGCAAGGAGTCTGTGGAGTGTTTCTGGGCTATGTAGAGTTCCACAGCAATAGGAATGGAAAATTAATAGTCAATCTTTTTTTCTTAACCAAATGTTTACTGCTTTTCTTCCTCTATATGCCCACAGAAAGTAGTATCAGATTAATTACGTATATGTATCATGTTTTGAAAGCATTTGGCCATTGCTGTTAACTTGTTCATCCATTTTTAATGGTTTCAGTTAATCTTTACATTTTAAATTCATTGTAGGTATGGTATTGCAGAATATCATGGACAAAAAGCAATTCTTGAATAAAATATGCTATTCCTAGAAGTAACCATCCAAATCATTTCTGCTTGCTGAGAAGAATTGTGGAACTGAAGTATATATGTCCATATTTTACTCATAATCACAATACAATTCTATCCTTCATTCATAAGATTAGGTCAATTCTGTATAATTTCTTTTTTTAAATTAATTAATTTTTTATTATTATTACTTTTTTTATTGAGTTATAGTCAGTTTACAATGTTGTGTCAATTTCCAGTGTAGAGCACAATTTTTCAGTTATACATGAACATACATATATTCATTGTCGTATTCTTTTTCACTGTGGGCTACCAATTCTGTATAATTTCTAATTTAAATCAAACTACCTTAGTTGAAAAGAACATTTATCCTAATTACTAATAAAGTCAGTTTATAATAAACCAATATCTTCTGCCATTTTATAATACAAATTATAATTGAGTCTCAAACCCTCATGACTTCTAAACTTTCTAGTTAAAATCTTCAAATTCTAATATTTTCTTAATATTACTCTGGTTTAGTCAAATGCTGTGGTGATTTTGAAAAGCTATGATCTCAGGTATAGGAGCAGTAACAGGGGTTAACATCTCATCTCATGAAGCCAGGTTGATGTTTAGCATCTTTTGCTTTTGAACTGTTGCCAGGCAAACAAGAGGCTCAAAGAAAGCAGGAGATTCTGGATTAATCACTCTGCTTTGGCTAAAGCTTTTTCCACACAAGGCAAAACACACACATTCACACACACTCTCACACACACATTTATTTTAAGGCTCTATTGATGGAATATTTTTCAGGACTGTTGGTTGTTAAAAGCTATCATACATTACGTTTGCACCAACGTCAGCACCTCTTTACCACTCAATCTTTTTTAGGTCCAACTCAAAAACAAAATTACATATATTATAGCAATAGCATTAATAGTATTTATCCTGAGAATTAAAAGAAAAACAAGACCATTCCATGGCTTTCCAAAATCCTACTTATAAAATAATCTCACTATGTAGAGCATTTGCCTAAACAGATGAGATAAAATCTTTGTAGCTGGCTTCTGAGTCTGAACTTTTCCTTAGATGTAAAATACTGATGTGCTTGTTAGGACTTGAAGGGATTAAATGTAATTTGCATGATAGCTTTGTTTCTCATGGTAATTATGTATCTAGAAAAATTAAAGAAAGCAGTTTCTGACAAACTAGGCATTGGCTTCAAAAAACAAAGAACCACTTTTTAATTAATAAGTGATATGAAAAGGAAAATGATATTTGACTATTGAACTGCCTATACAAAGAAAAATCAACAAACAGATTAATTGAAAAAGTCATTCCAACTAGTCTGGGGACTTGAGTTGGGGATAAAAAGAAAGGCATGATTGACATTTTTAGCTTTTAGTTAATTGCTTTGGCACTGTAGTCACACAACATGGCTTCATTGTTTTTTGGGCACTCTTGAGGAATTCTTTACCACCATGTTACCCAGGTGAAAAACACTGTAAAACAAACAAAGAAATAATGAAATATCTTTT
Organism: Camelus bactrianus; assembly: GCF_048773025.1. Lineage (NCBI taxonomy): Eukaryota > Metazoa > Chordata > Mammalia > Artiodactyla > Camelidae > Camelus > Camelus bactrianus. The sequence continues at coordinate 82,962,409 of NC_133543.1, read as the reverse complement.
CATATCATTATAATAAATTTTAAGTATACTTGATGTCAGGATTGTTTATGTGCCATTTTCCTTCAGCAGTACTGAGCAATTGGAAATTACAACCAAATAGATGAACTGAAAAATTCAAAGCTTAGTGGAAATGGGGCAGGACAGAAGCAAGATCAGATGACAACAGAGATTAAGTACAAAGCCAAGATCTGCCACGTTTACTGTGTTAGAAGGAAGATTAATAGCTAATGCTTTATTTGGAATAAGATGCAGGAAGACTTCAACCAAAAAATCTTAATTGTTCATAGACAACATGATGTAGAGTCAGTCAGACCAAGGCTTGAATCCTGTCTCTACCACCTCCCAGCTAGGTAACTTTGAAGAAGTTGCACATATTTAGTTTCAGTTTCTTCATCAATAAAATGAGGCAAATGCTAACTTCTTTCTCATAGATAAGTGTTAGAATTAAATTTCCTTCAAAAGAAATGCCCAATTTTTTTTTTCTGAGACAAGCACAGTTCACCCTAAAACTGAATTCATGGCAAAGACAATACAAATGAAGATAAAGACTCAAAGAATAGTAGATCAATTAATAGAACTTGCATGTGCATATAACAGCATGGAGAATACCCTGACAGAAATAGCCTATTTAAAAGACATATAAGGGCCCCAACCTCCCTGATTTACTCTAATGTAATCATCAAACCATATCTACCAAATTCAAGTATCCACATGTTATGAGACCTACAGTGGTTTCCAACTCTGATTTTTGTAGAAAACAAAGGTTTTTGCTTTTACTTTTTAAAGAATAAAAGAATAATAATGTAGTAAGTAGATACATTTTATTGCACATTGACAGTAGAACTTCTTCAAAACTATTAGAAATACCAAGAGTTCTAATAGTAACTTTGTTTACCTTTCAATACTGTTTAGTAATCTTGAGTTAAGGTGTAGTTTAATATAAGCCCTGAATTTCTGGCATCAAATAATATACAAACAGATCTATTTTCTATTCATCCCAAATGCAGCCAGTCATCTTTCTGGTAATGATTTGGAAACAGCCTAGCAGTTACCGCTGTCATTTTATGTTCACTTTAAGGACTCAGATTTTTACGGGCTCAGCAACCAGCTGAAGCCTGGCCTAGATTAAAAACAACAACAACAACAACAACAACAACAACAACAACAACAATATGGCAATATGTGTTATCTGTACAAAATACAGATTCATAAGACTCATCCTTCTCTCTACCTGCTCTTCAACTCCAGTTGCTCTCTAGTACTATGTCTATCAAGTCCTTGAGATAAGACGATTTAAGTGCCCTTGTTGCAAATTACAGAAAAGTATTAGTCTTGAGTAAACTTCTGTCTTGGACAAGTAGAGGATGTAGTAATCTGGCCATGAATAGGTTACACAGTAGCCCTAGGAGGATGGGCATCAGGCAAATGGGACCATGATTACATGCAAAGAAAAAGTCAGGATGAGAAACAGAGTTGAAGGAATTTCAGGACAGAAAGTGGAAACTACATTGCAGGCAAAGGCCCTGAGACCAGGAATGGCAAAATGGAAGATGGGTGATTACCTGAGGCATCTTAAAGAGTTCTGTGTGATCTCTGCTTTGAGTGAGTACTAAGTAAGACCATTTGGTTTAGTAAATCTTGGCATTTGTGATTACATAGTATAGTCTTTCCCTTCCACATACTCTTAAAAATGGCAGCTGTTATCTTTACTTGTTACCTTCACTTGTTTGTATTTGCAAGCTCTGTCCAAAGTGATCCTTATTTGCTATCTGACAACAGAATGATTGGAATGGAGATATTCTACTCCCTTTATCTGAAAGAATCTCTATCAGGTAGGAACATGAGCAAAAAAATAGACTTACATTTGGACAGAAATATTTTTGCCATATTTCATGGTGACAGTATTCAATGTCAGCTCCTGTGATAGCTCTCACAGATATTCCTGTGTCAATGTTTCAATCCCAATAGAGAGAAGACTTTCAAACATACTGAGGTGTCAGTGTCTTCATAGGAAAATACTGATATTCTGTACTTCTAAATGGTTAATACCTTTCTTTTCTCACAAAACAATGCATGCTCCTACTTTCAATAATACTTATTCAGATTCCTACTATGTGGTTATTCATAACAATACATAACTAATTATTTAGAGACCTGTAGAAAATATATATTTTCTAGACATCAAATTTAAGTTCTGATTTTTAGACTTGATAGTCCTAAAATTTTCCAGAGAGTTTAGCATAATATCTACTGTCTAATAAAATGACTCCCACTATCACATCTTTATCTATAACTTCATAACCAGCTGTATGTCCAGCCCCAGTGTCTGAGCTTCCGTCTGCATCCCCAATTTCTTAACCGAATCATCTTCACCTTGGAGTTATCAACAAACGCCACAGAGTTATGTCCAAAACTAATATTTCCTCCTCCACAAAATCTATTATTTCTCCTCTGTTTCCTATGCCCTCTAATTTGAATAATTATTAACTTATTCTCTTTGTTCAAAACTGCAATCTATTATTTTACAAATGCTTCCCTCTCTATATTGAATGGGTAGCCAAGTTCTGTAGACTTTTCTTCAATAATATCTCTTACATTTTTCCCTTTTTTTCCATTCTTAACATACTCTTTAATTATCTCACAACTAGATAAAAACACAGTCCTTAAAAAGTCCTGGCCTTACATTTCCTCCTCTTCCTAAACTATCTTGAACTCATTGCTTCATCTGTCTTTACTAATGATGTCATGTCATTCACTCTATTCAAAAAGTTTTCATAGTTTCCTATTGCCAATTAGATAAAGTTCAAACACCTTGCTTAACCTGTTAATCATAGTCCTCTATGATCAAATCATAAGCTACCTAACCTTTTCAATTTATGCACACTTCAAGTCAACCTATCAAAATTATTTACTGGACTGCTTTTCACTGCTTTAGCTGTCAGAATATTGTTGACATATTTAGACCTTTTCTAAAAAGCTGCATGTAATTTTTTTTTTAACTTTGCGTTAAAGTATCGTTTCCTCTGGTAAATTTCCTTTGTTTTAATAGAAGTTACACAAATGACAATATCCTTTTCAATCATTATCATGACTATTATGCTGCTCAGACAAAACTGCGGATCAGTTATATCAATACAAGTTTTCCCTGTGCTCTAAATATTTCTTTTTTCCTGGTCCTTTAAAAATTTCTATTTCTATTTTCTATCACGCTCTTTATTTTCTGTAATTTATTATTTGTTTACTCTGCGTAAGCCCCCTGAAAGATATTTCTGGAATGAGTTAGGGCAAACAAACTTCTTCTCTCATGAGTCCTGTATAATATTTTATCCAAACTAAACTGGTTTTCTTGGCCCCACAGAATGCTCATGTTATGCTTTTGGTTATACAATTTATGCCTGTCCTTCCTCAGCTTCTTTAAACAGAGCTGACATGTTAACATGTCTCCAGGATATCTTCCGGTTCTTAATCTCTTGTTTATGCCTCCCTACTTACTATTCCCAGCTAATATCTTTTACATGGTATCGTACCGAACTTGGCTCCTGATGTCTTCTTCAGGTGATTTGCTCTGAGGCTTCTCCAGTTTATAGTCACAACACTTCCTCTTAAACTTGGAAATGATGATCTTCCTCCACCCAGGTGGCCTTGCCACAGCTAAGAACAACAGAAACCTGAGCCACCCAGTCTAGACACACTAGCTTCTTCCAGCAGGAAAGCAAGATCAGCTGTACTCATCATCCCTGAAAGGTCTTTGTTCTAATTTACACATTTCTAAATCCTAACCAATCTTCAGTTCCTTGCAATCACCTCCCCCAGGTATGTAGTCTTTCATAACCCCCATTCCTCCTGACACCAAACAGCTTTCTTTTGAAATATGCAGTACTTAACTGATTTTCAAATAAAGTCCTAACTCTTTCTATTGTAACAGGACACATACAAACGAAAAATAAGAGGCTTAGTTCTCCCTGTTGAAAATAAGGGAAGCAGATTTCCTCCCCTCCTTTTTCTTTGAGCATTTACATTAGAAATCTTGTGCTTTTAAGTACTTTTTCCCTCTCTCCTTATATAAATCCTTTTGAAAGCTAAATAGGCCTTTTATCAGCTTTAAGACTTGGGAGTGTCTTTCTCAAGGACCTGAGATCCATCTCTTTGAAATGAAATGTCAGGGGAGATAGCGCCTCTATCTCCCAATGTCTGTGAGAGGAGCCTAGCTGCAGTGGATACCTTGTTCCAAGTTGCAAAATTTTTTCCTGTCATAAGAAACATGTTTGCCTGTTGACAGAGCAAATTAGCTAACATTCCAACTACCAGGTAAAGTTAGGATGAACTATATGTGACAAATTGTGCCATGAAGTCTTCTTACTTGAAGACTAGTTATTGCTTATCTTGAGATGATGTATGTAATGGGTCTTATCTACTTGACTATAGAAAAGGGTGAGATTCCTTCCTGTCTTTGCCGATTACCTGTGATATACATCACATTCTGGATTAATGTCTATTCAATAATAAAAGTGTTTTCTTTCCCTATTATCTTTGTGGAAGGGATTTCTCTGTTGGGAGATTTTGTTTTTAGTTATATTTCCCCATCTCTATACACCATAGCTATTTTGGGTGTTTTATTCCCCTTAAAAACTGCTGTAATAAATTTGAATCACTCTATCACACTAGATGTTCAAGTAGTGTCATATTTCAAACTAACCTACAGTTAATTACATACTGTTACCATAATCAGCAGGTTTTTTTGATAGATACCAGTATAGTCTCCAATAGTTAAAGGTGGTTGAAGGGACACGTCAGTGTGTGTGCATACATACACACTCTTTGCTACTAAGTTGTATATCATAATGAGAGCCAGTATTTGACTAAAGACAGTATCTGACTACATTCTGCCACTCATACAAATATTTATCAAGCAAACACAAAATGTTATACAATACACTCAATAACTTGATGAAGTCTCCATTCTCTGTCCTTCTAAGTGCTCTAAAAATAGACTACATGAACATACAGTCAAGGCAGGTGCAGCAATAATTCTAGCAGCAAGATTCAGTTAAAACTACTAACCAAGCGTCAGATGACAGAATCCTCCAAAGTCTCTGAACACAGATCAGACAAAAATTCTAAGCCTAGGGTATGTCTTTCTGAAGGATATAAGCTATTGTAATCAATAGATTATTTTATCTGATTCATAAAGAGTGGGATTGTTTGTATATTTCTAGTGAATCTACGTACCTTGAACAGTACTCATTTCATTAACAAACCTTCAGTAATGGTAAATTTCTGTTCTCCATTGGCTGCATGGCACATGTGGGGCTGATGGAAAATTCAGACAGCTAACTACTTTTAAAGTGTGAGCCTTCATGAGTCTTTCAAATGCTGACTGCCCCCAAAGTGTATATTCCTGATTACTACAGTTCAAAAGCAAGTAACCACCCTTGACTGTAGATCATAATTAAATAACAGATGTATAGTTTACCATGTATCTGCTAACATATCTTAAAGTAAATTATAGACAGTATAACATTATACTTTCAAATTTAATTAGTTTGGCCTTGAGACCTCACATGAATGACATTGGCAGGGAGTCCCATCCCTTGGACTATGAAGGAATTTTGTATCCTAATATTGCAGCACTCAAGAGTTCAGGCCTAGATGCTTCTCATTTGTAATCTAGACTCTCTCCCTTGGTGAGCTCATCAGGTCTCAAGGCTTTAAATGTCATCTATAAGTCAACACTTCCAAACTTATGTCCTGAGCCTGGACCTCACACATGACCTCTGGGCTTGCTGATTTAACTGCCCACTTGACATCTTCCATCTTCACTTACATGGTTAATGGACATCTTAAAACACTATGCCAATAGTTGGGCCCATGTGTTGTCTTTTTTATTCCAGCAGTGTTTAGCTTAATGTTTAACCTAAACAGTCATTTAACCATTTTTACTGATGGAACTTGCACATTTCTAACTTCACATAAAACCAAACATTCAAAAAAAAATTTCCTAATTGCATTTAGTGTCAAATGTTATTGTGTATACACTCTGGGAGTATAAATATTATGGTTAATAATTCCACTGAAATTTTTGGCTTACGCTTATTTTTTGTCTGACAAAAGAAAAGTGAAGCCAGAAAACAAAGATATCTGGCATCAATTTCATTAACAATACACTGCCACAGGTCATGGGCATCTCTCAACAACATCAAAATCATCATTATATGATCACAAAAAACTACATAATTACCTCTAGTCAAAGGAAAATACTGTGGAATTTGTTAGGGCTATTTCTAAGATAGATTTAGCTCAGTTTAATTCAACAAATGTTATGTCAAGTACCTACAATGCACCCGGTGTTGCTGTTGTTGCTCCAGCAAGCATGGTGACGCTGTTTTCTTTCTCTTTTGTGTCCCTCTGAAAGAGATGAGAAGAAAAGTCATATGACCATCAGCTGCAGAGACAGACAGCAGGTCACCCTAATGAATCTGGGTGTTTTCTTCCTGGCTTCCGTAAGCTTGTGTTGTTTGTGAAGTTGAACCATAAGGAAATAAAAAAGCAACACATCCCAAAGATAACAAATCTAGTTGGAGAGAAAACTGTGTATTCAATACAGTGTTAACATAACTGAGAAGATCAGAGGATATGAAAAAATAAGCATTAGTTACAAACAAGTCCTCCTAAGTAGATCCAGTAAAAGCACACAGAGTCTAGGACTGTAGGTGAAGCAATGAGGCACTGGGTAAGAATAACTGTTATTATTATTATTCCAAGCATTGCACATGATAGACACTGTTCAAAGTTATTCAATACATTAACTCCATTAATTATCAAAAGAACTCTAAGTATAGTTAATATACTTACATACTAATAAATATAATAGATCTGAGACCATTACTATTATCATTCAATTTCACAAATGAACTAAGTCAGGCAGAGGTTAAGCAACTTGACCATGATCAGAATCCTTTGTATTTATATGCATTAAATGAATATTAAATCTGTCCACTCCCATTTTCAGAAATATCAATGGCAAACTTATATCAACAGAAAAAAAGGCAGACACAGAAAAGGTCTACTGATCTAAAGGATACAGAAATAAGTCACCATAGGAAGGATATAAAAATGAGAAACCAGCAACATTTTTCAGGAAAGGCAGAGATGCAAGCACTTGTGCCCCAAAATGCTCACAAGGGAACATATAGCTGAGAAGGATGCATGTCAGAGAGTGAGTGAGTGAGTGTTGTATCAGAGTCTAGAATAACTGGATATTGCAGGTCACACAAGACAATCCTAGTTTATACCTATTATCCCTGTATAATTATCACTAGTGTCTCCCTTGTCTCTCAAAAGTGTCCTGCTTGGATAATGCATTGCATGATCCGTCTAAAGAGGAGCCTTCTGAAAACTTAACTGCTTGCCTGGGTTGTATGTACATGTAATGAGACCAAATGCTTCTGTGTTGTCTGAGGATGTGTGTGTGTCGGGGGGGGGGGGGTCCCCTCATCGAGGCCAGGTGATCCTCACAAATCTTGAGGTTGTATATTTACTGCATCACATTGGAGAACAGAGAAAGCACAACACTCAGAAATAAGCACATTCCTCCATCAGACTTTATTTGCTAATAAAGCTTGGTCCAATGATCTTTCTGCATTCAGCAATGAGACCAGAAAACAAAGGTCAGTCACCTAGAATCTCCGAGAATCAGGTTGAGACTCCTTGGCCAGTTACAGAAAATAACCTGAAAGATCACTTGTACTCTGTTTGTTAATTACTTCTTAGTACAGCTTTCTGCCAAAGACTTTTTAAAAATGGCCTGTGGAGGAAAAGTGAAAGTAAAAAGCAAAATACAAATGCATACACACACACACATGCACACACACACACACGCACACACACACCCACCCCAGCATATGAATATTGCTGAGAGGAACATGTACCAATCAAAGAAATAGTCCTTAAAACTCATAATCAAGCCATTATGGGACAATGATAAGTAACAAAGAAGGAATACGACTACTAGTCCTGGTATTTCCTGCTAGAAGCTCAGAAGTTCAGACAAGTAACACGTTGGTTTATAAAGTTCTTATTAAAATGAAATAGTACAGAAATAAGTGTTAAAATATGCAAATAAAAGATTATATTTAAATAAACAGATGCATGAATGCTTCAGGAGGTGAATAATGGAAGCATGGTAGCAGTAACATGTTTTGATAAAATGTAGCTCAACTATGTCCGCCTCTTATATTTATGGATTTCAAGGCAAATTCATTTCACTGAACCAATAACTGAACTGTGGACAATACTCAGACACCAAAAGAAATAGCCAATTTACAATGTTTTCCTGAAGCCTATACACTTAATGTATTATTTTGATGGTGTCAGATTCAATTGTAAACATCTTAATTGGAATTTTTTCATATTTCACTTTTCTTTAGGAAAATGAAATATGGTTTAGTGTTACAAGTAAATGCACTGCTTTGAGAAAGGCAATGACAAAGAGGTTTTGAATGGGGAAAAAAACCAAGATTACATGAATCCATGCTTTTGACTTTCAAATCTCTTACCATGTGTACAAGACTCCTCCATTTTCCAACTCTGCTTGTCTTCTTGGCCATACCTTACGTTCCAGCCACGACTTCCATCCTAGGGAGCTAAGCCTTTCCTGACCTTTGACCCTACTCCCCAAAGTACCTTAACAAAATCTCTAAACAGTTATAGAAAACACAACTTGTAAGCAATTTGAAAACAGAATTTGCTTCCTCATCTCTATCCTCAGCACAGAGCATATTACCAAGCACACAGCAGTTGCTCAATGAATATTAGTAGCATGAATAAGTGAAAAGTTATGCTTGATGTTTTCATTTAAAATGCAGTATTTAGTCATCTTAATATAGTCAGATAAGTTTGAGAGATTTTTTTAAACCTCCAGCCTGAATTCCTAACACCACCATGTTTTGTGCATAACAACAGCAGTTTTGTGCTTCAGAAGAAAAACCAGTTTTTTAAACTATTAAATAATTCAAAAGGATCACAGAAAAAAAAAGTCCAGACACAGATAATCTCATAATCTCTTACTAACAGAGCTCATTCCTTGTTTTCCAAAGCTATCTTTTGGATCTTCTATGCAGGAGAATGCAGGACTATGTGCACATGCACACAGACACACACTCACTCACACACATACAAACACACACACACACAAAGGCACTTGCATTTTCATTTTTTCACTTCATTTCTCCACCGGTAGAGTAAGATGTGGCTATTAGTCAGTCAATCAGTCAATCTGTGAAACGCAAATAGCAGCTCACAGTGATTTTTTTTCCAGGCTTTCCAGTCCAAGTAGCAAAAAGAAAAAATATTTCTTAGAGAAAATCAAATAAACCTCATGCGAATGAATTGTTTTCTTTACCATTTTCATTTTTTAGAAAAAAGCAGAAATGCTTTTACCTGGAAAGTACTTTCTTTGACTAAGTTAGTATCATGCCGACTGACCTTTACTTTATTGTTCCACAAGCTCTCTGGTATTTTAATGTTTTGGTCTATAATAACAGTCTTGAAGGATGGAATGGGCTTTTTGAAGCAATTTTCTCCCTAAGGATTTAAAAATCAGTCTTTATTTTCCACATACTCAAAACAAAGCACTTAAAAAAATGGAAATGCAGTTAGTGCAGAAGTGGGCTCATTTACACTGTAATATCTTTAAGCGCTGGATGAAAAAGAATACTGCACGTAGATGTTTTTAAATGTCTTTTTAAGCTTGCGTGATTTCTGGGTTCAGGATCAACTGCAGTATATTATAAGACTGTGATCTCTCCTTTGCAGAGCTTCCTGGGATGAAGAATCCTGGGACAACCCAATGAAGGGTCAGAATTTTCCTTATGTGTACATAGCTTGCTCTGCTGGAAACATCCTGTGTCTGGCTCCAACCTAGTTGAGTTTCTAGTCTATCTTTAAAAACTTGACTTTCACTGGATCCACAATTTCTGCCAGTACAGCCTTCAGCTGCTTCCCAAGTAAAAAAACAAATAAAAGAGAAAATCAAAGGCTTTTTCACATTGTGAAACAACCTTCCCCTGCTGAGCTAACAGATTTCTCTCCCTTTTGTCTCAGAGAGGAAACAGAATATACTCTTAAACTTTCCCTCCATCCGCCAACATTTGCAGCTGTCTCCTTCTCAAAGATTTGTGACTATCATAGCCAAAAAAGTCTTATCAAAATTTTAATATTTCAAACCAAAGTTATAAATGTAAAATTTAAAACTGTTTTTGTCAATTATTTTAAATTTGCTAATACATACCAATTAATAGATTACCTAAAAAAGATTTTTTTCAATTAGCATCACTGATAAAAATGACTTAAATCTGTTAAACAAAGGATGTCAATGCTCCTAAGTAAATATTTTGTCATAAATATATCTTCTACATAACCAAGAAAGTACAACTAAAAGATAAGACCACTTTAAGATTTTGTGATGAATTAAATATTTAAGAATATGGTCTTTAATGAACTACTCAACAAATATTTTACAAAAAATACAGTGATCAAGACACTGTCCATGGCATATAGTTAAGAGTTTTAAAGAATCATAATACATAAATTGCCCACCCAAATAAAAGATTACAATCTATTTGGAAGATGAAGCAATAAGCATACACACAAAAGAAACAGGAAATAAGTATTGTGTATAGCTGTCAGCCAGGCTATATAAGACACCTACACAAAAGAATTGTGTAGCAATAAATGTAAGTGAAAAAGGGATTAAGAATGGAGAGATTATTGTGAATTGGTGGCAAGAAAGAAGGCTGACCATGAATCCCTCAATTTTTATCAAATTACTCCCCTCTACCAGCCTATTTTTGACAGGCTACTGGATTGAGTTGCGCAACTAATACTTTCCTGGAATTGTCAAAGTCTTCATGTCCTACCCATTCAACACTCAAATACATAACCACAAATTTTTAAACATTTCAAGCTAAATCTCTTCATCTCAATCTCCACCAAATCCTCCAATGGTCTAGAATTTACCATCACCCAGAACTTCCTGCCTCCTGGTAAATATGGAAACCTGAAATAGCCTTCTCTGTTACCACAGTCTTCTAAGGTTAATACATCACTTACATGCACTCTTTGACCACATCTCCCTCTATCCCTCTCATTCAAACTGTTTTCTTCAATTTTTTCAGTGCCCCCTATTCTAACGTCCTTTCTAAGCCAGTCTGAACCCCATGGCTGGTGAGCTTAACTACATTTCCATTAGTACCTTCAACTCCCCACAGCCTCACCCCTTCTTTATACCTCCTCTACAAATTGTCATCTCTTCATCACCAGTCCAATATTTAGACACCTAAGTGCTATTATAAGAAAACCCCAAATTTGTATGTATTCTTGATACCAAAAATACTTTTTAATGAAAGAAGATAGGTTATGAAGAAGACAAGAGTAGGACATTCATTCAAGACCCTGAGTAGAGTGCGATGAGACTGATGTGCTGGTTAAAGTCATAGATCCGAGTTCAATCATGACTTTCAACAGAACATATTCAGTGGAGTAAATGTTGCCAAATCAGGGTAGATGAAGGGGTGAATTTGAGGTGACAATGATCATAGTACATCTTCTCAAGAAGATTGGCAGAAGAGAAAACAAAAGATAAAATGATAGCTAAAGAAAGAGATGGGGTCTGCAAAATCTTTTTAAATATGGATGATATTTAAACATATTTATAGATGAATAAGAATAAGCTAATATGAAGGGAAATGTTGACAATAAAGGAGAGAAAAATCATCAATTTGTGGATCAAGGTATTAGAAAAAGAGACAAGAAATGAGATCAGAAGTACCTATCAAGAAAGAACAGAAGAGAGAATAGAGAGGAAAAAGAACACAAGAAAAGATTTAGATGAGCTTTTAGGTAAAAGAGTCAGCGTTGAATAAATTTTAAACTGAGAGTCTAATTTTGTGTGTGAGAAGTCTGGAGAAATTCTTGCCCTGATAAGAAGACTGAAGATCAGGGACGGGGTAAGGGGTCTGAAGAGAACAATAAAGTTTTAGAATAGTTGTGCAAGTAGCTTCCCAAGAAATACATAGAAGGATGGTCAAGCACATTTCAGGGTACAGGTAAGTTCAAAAACCATACACTTATTGTATCAAGAATACACATAATTGTGTGTTTTTCTATAATAGCTTTCTGTGATGTGTCAGGTGCTATTATCAGTTTCTATGTTCAGATCACTTCACTTCTACCTGCTTATATTCCCTGTTCCCTAATTTCTGTTTCGGCCTTGTTTCCGGTGAAAAGATTCACAATGTCCCCTTTTATCTAATGCATTGTACCACTTCTATAATCATGATTGCTGGCTTCATTTCATGTGCACACTTTGACTGCCTTCTTCTACTCAATCTTGTTAACCCACCACTGTATCAGCTCAATTCCTTGAATCCTATGTGACATCATTTCACCAGATCCTTTATATCCCTATGAACAAGAAACAGACAAGCAAGAAACACTCTTCAGGTTTTGTTTAACTTGATTTTCTATAGTGTTTGATGCTCTCATATATTCTATCTCCAGGTTTCACTCATCTTTCTAAAGTGTCCCCTAAAATGTTGGTGATTCCCAAAAATTTCATCCTCATTACTGAAGAGCTAGACAGAAGGAAACCAGAAGGTATTCTTAGAAATTGCCATCCAAGATTATCTCTGAAAAGTTCCTCTTCAGTAGTATAACAGCATATCATTATTAAATTAAGGACATTTATAAAGGAAGCTGATTCAGGAAAGAGAATGAGTTAGGTTTTAGATTTCAGGCTGGTATTCTCCATTTGTGCCTCCAATATTACCTACTCTCTACTCTTCTCTGGCCCACTCTGGGCTCCAGGAGGAGACTGATCTGCATGATCTACATCACTTATGTTCCCTTGTCTTCTGGATTCCTATTAGGTTTGGCCAATGAGAAACCCAGGGAGTGGGAGGACGACAGAAACAGAGGCCAGGTATTTTTTTCTCTCTGCTCCCTCCAAGTTGGACTTCAGTTTTAGCAGGGGCTGCAGTGCTCTATCCATGGCCACAGCATTTCTCAGGAAGGCGTTCTTTCATAGCCTCAGTTCTTTCCAGGTTCTGGAAACCACTCTCTTCCCTGGACATTCCGAGTTTCTTAATATTGCTAGTCTTCAGATGTATCTATCATGCTTTGTTGATTTCCTTATTCCTTCCCACACCTCTGTAAATAGCTTACACATTAAATCTCCTCAATTAACCCTTTGAATCTGGCTCCTGCTTGAACTCTTACTGATACTAAAGTGTTTTGTTTGAAATAACAGAAAGAACGTCCGAACAGTGAGATGGCAGCATTTAACTGGAGATACTGCACAGAAACAGAGGACTGAATTCAGAACTAAAAATGTGTATTTGGGAAAATATCTGCACAAATGTGATCATGGAATCCACAGTAAAGGATGAAATCTCTAAAGAATGGCATGAATAGGGAGTACAAAATAAAGAACAAAACGTAAATCATGGGATGTACCCATATTTAGAACAAATGGAAAAAATGAATGAAAGAAAGAGTAAAAAGTAGAAAACAAAATATCAGATCATAAGGTTTGCTGCACCCCAGATTCACTTAACATTTTCATTACATAATAACATAATAAATTTCAAGACATTTTGTGACCCTGGCCTCCCTAAATTATTGTCTTATTGTTCTATCATTTGTGGAGAGTGTTCATATTTGAACATGTATTGAGTGTGTATATAACTATCTTTTCTAAAAATATTTTAACAAATTGTTTGCTTCTATCCTCACAGACTTAGCTATATGTACATATGTATTAACACAACTTTACATTATATAGCTTAGCATGTTCTTTAATATAAAAATAAAATAGTCCTCTATAATGCAAAATAATTTGCCTAAGCATGGAAAGGTATGAATTACCTATGGTCAACTCCGGGTTTTTTGAGTTATGTGTGGTTTTGTTTTTTTTTTTTTACATTTTTTTCCTTTTGTTTTGAACAGAAGCAGCCCTTGACATTGCAAATAACCCTTTGTCAGCTTGAAGAAACTGTTGGGATTGGGGAGGGAGTTAAAACATTACTTTGTCTTGTTCAAAGTGAGGAACTAGAATTAAAGGTGGGGAAGATGTCTGCAGAAAGGAATAGGGACCAAATTTGCAAGCTAACACCTTACAACAGTTGATGTCTATGTTCAAAATCTGCCTTCCAATAAAGTAGAAATTGATCAGTCAGTGTGTCTGATGATGCAATTCAAATACAGAAGAAGGCCAATTTTAGCACGTGAGAGGCACTTCGCAGGAATCTCATCTCAGCTATTCCCGTGCTGAACCTTCAAAAGCATTCACTGTCAGGCCTGGGTCTGTTTCTTCAGATCCATCCCTTGCCCTTTTCTTGCTCTCTCAGTGTCCTACTGAGGGTTGAACCTGGCCGTCTGCATTTACCATGTTCCCTGACAGAAGACGCTCATCTGGGTTTGGCCAGCTGAAAGCAATGGTGAGAGACTGGGGCTCAGAAAGAAGAAAGAAGTCAGATGTCTGCTCTCTCCCTCCACGCTACAGAGGTGCTGTGTCCTTTCCGTGGTTTTAGCACGTGCCAGACAGCACTCCATGATTCCATCCTGCACTCAGTGACCCAATGAATTGAATCCCTGGGCTCCAGCAATGCAGCCTGCAGCCTTTTGTCCCTGCAGCCCAGGGCTGTTAGCATCTTTTGTCCTAGCAGATCTCTGGGTTGCTTCAGTGTTCCCTGGTTGGCTTCTTACTCTCTTCTCTCAATTGGATAACCAATTTCCTGAATTAAATTCCCTCTGTCTTAAATATATTGAGTGTTTTCTATTTTCCTCATTAGTCCCTGGCTAATTAATATCTTATATTCTGCTCTGTGTTATGCTGATCTGCATATTGTTTCATTCTCTCCATTACTCTGAGATCATTGCCTGTAACACCTGGCAGAGTGCCAAGTACAAAGTAAATGTTTCACAAAAATGTGGTATTGCATTTCTAAGGGGAGTTTTGTGAGACTTAATATTTAATGAAAAATTAAAACAAAATCAAGAACCTTAATTAGGGACATAGTCATTCACAGTAAACTTAAAAGCAGCTATTAAAGCTACCCAGTAATAACTTGTCTCATTGTGACACTGATTGAGGAGAAGACCACAGCGTTCCTGACCTCCTCCCACACCAAACTACTGCAAATCCTCTCAGAATTAATAGCAGCCATAACCCTTTTCACAGGTGAAAATGCAGCACTCTTACTGGAACAGTAACACAACAATTGTAATGGCCTGTAATTTATACCACGATTTGTAAAATGCAGGCATTCTGTGATGGTTTCCATGGCTACATGCATTGAGAGAGGAGTGAGATTACAGATGAAAATAAGCTATGACTGAACTGTGAGAAGTATAAAGAGTAACTCTGAGAATAAGGGGGAAATGTTTCTTTAAAAAATGAAGTGTTACGATTTAAACCACACAATAAAATATATAGTTATTATTACAACCTGACAGTGATGTGATTAACTGAGGAATACTACCAAAGTGAAAAGAAATGGGTTACTTTAATGCAAATAAAAGACAATTCTACATTACACAGAAAGCCAGCAGAACCAGATACTCAGCAGTACTCCTAGCTGGAAAGGTAATCTTCCCTGCTCTCAAGGCCCCCTAAAAGCATTCAGATACTGATAATACTGTCCTCTCAACCATCCTGGAGTCTTCACTAAGCAAGTAACAACCCCAGTACATTCTGTGGTGATTGTTGTAAAACTGGGAGAACTAACAGTTTATTTCACTGGGTCAATTTTCTAGGATTTATTTCTGCCACATGAAAGAGTAGGAAACTAACTAACAAAATGGCCTCCCTGATGCTGGCTGTTTGCTGATTCATTCTGACTTAAAATTCTTGCAACTTATTTTTCTCTTTTCTCTGACAAACCCCCACCTTCCATTACACTCTCCGCTCCCTATACATTCTTTACCCAGAATAGCTTATCCTTTAA
This sequence comes from Camelus bactrianus, assembly GCF_048773025.1. Lineage (NCBI taxonomy): Eukaryota > Metazoa > Chordata > Mammalia > Artiodactyla > Camelidae > Camelus > Camelus bactrianus. The sequence goes on along the minus strand of NC_133543.1, from coordinate 82,946,405 downwards.
TGCAGAAGCTGTGCTCCAGGAAGGTGGTCATGGGCTGAGAGCCTCAGAAGAATGAACAGACTCCCCAGAGCTTCTCCACGACAACAGGTGGATTCATCAAGATTCAGAATAATATAGCATCCTGGAAAAACAATCTGTTTGTTGTTGCCTTTCTGTTCTGCCCAGCTTTTCTATAAATCCTCAGGACACCAACCCCAAAATAGATTCACAGTCACTAAGGCATTAGCCTGCTGTGACTCCCCTTTGCCTGACAAAGCAATAAAGCTGTCCTTTCTAATTCTCCCAGAATTCTGCCTCCTACTCTCAATTTGGCTATCAGGGTATAGAGGCTGGTTTTTCAGCAACACACATACCAACTTCCTCCCCATAGCCTGGACTTCAATCAGGGCTGCCTGACTTCTCATACCATACAAAATAAAGGACAAATTGGCAGATAAAATTGTTATATAAATTAAATCATACTTTATTATTTAGAGTTTAGTTGCTTTAGTACATTAGTACTAAAACAAGCTTAGGAATAGATAAGAATAACCACATTAAATGAGTATCTATAAAACAATTTAGAATAAGAACAAGAAATGGACAAGGTAACTCACTTATTTGTTCAGTAATTAGTATGCAGCTCTTAAAATTAAACTCTTCCTCACAAAACACTAATCTTTATTTTTCAATAGATTTTGCCTTGTCATAAAAATAATTGAGACTCCAACAAGAGAATGTAAATCTATTACAAATGTATGAAATGATCTCACTGAAGGGAGTGTGGGGAAATGTTGCTAACCTAAGTAAGTTATGAAATAAATGAAGTCTGTTAACAGAAAAGCAAAAGGAACTATGTATAACACTGAACTTTAGTTTTATTAATGAAACTCCTTCACATGAGAATACAGGTTAATAATCCCAATACTACTATACATGTATGCTGGAATTGAATAATATATATGGATGGTGAATGGTGAAAGCCACTACTGAAGTGGGAATTAAGAGACAGACAAGTGGAAGAGGCCAGAATGATCCATGTGGTTGTCAAAGGAGGAAGAAAATTTCCTCTTCTCTCCTAAGTTCTGGCTGGTCTAAGAATTAAATTGACATGAGACAGATTAACAGGAAAAAAATCAAATAAAAGTTTAATAACATGTATACATGGGATAGACCCGGGAAAATAATAACTTACCAAAATGGCCAAAACCCTCACCTTAACTACCATCTTCACCTAAAGACAAAAGAGGATGTTGAGGGTCATAGTTTGGGACGTCAAAGTAGAGGACAGTAATTCACATGGAGATGGAAAAGCAAATGTTTGGTAAACAAATATCTGCTGGGCCTTGCAGAGACAATGAGACACAGAGTAGACTGATCTCCCTCAGAGCCTCTGCTCGTCACTGCTGATTAGTGATTATCCTTAAATTTTTGCAGGAGAAATTTCCAAATAAGGAATGTGAAGTAAAATCATTTTTACTCTACTTTCCTCCTTGAAACTCAGAAAAAAACACCCAACATTTTTTAAAGATAGAAACATCTCCATCACCCACATAATAAGCATATAGCTCTTAACTCTAAACAAGGACCTATAGTGGTGTTAAGGAATGAAGTGAAGAAGGTAGAATTTAGCCACTTCTTCCCATTTTTATCAACAACTCAATTCACACAACATTAAAAAATTCATTCACTACTAAATATCATTCTTGCAATACAATAAAGCTTCAGGAAAAGTTTTCTAACTCACTTCCCTCCTCGTTTTCTAAGTAATTTGACACAAATCTTTAGTATAACAATGCTGGCACTTCTGTTGCCTTAAAATGCAAAGCATATCTGTCAAATCCCATTACAAATGATATTAAATGCAACATTTCACCTAAGGAACCAAGATACAATTGAAAATGACATTCCAAGCTTAGATACCTGACCAACAGCTTAAAAACTATTAGATGACTTTTACATTACTCATCTACTTCTAGGTCATGGCAGATTGCAAATGTATAGTAAAAGAAGCTCTAACCTCCAAGCTAAAAGAGGGTAAATGGAATCATAGAAAATATTAGATTAATCAAAAAGGAAAAAAGAAAAAAATTAAAAAGAACAAATGAGATAAACAGAAAATGAATAGTAAGATGGCTAATGTAAACACAAATATATGCAACCTACAAAAGAAACATCTTAAATATAAAAACACAGAAAGGCTGAAAATAAGAGAAGGGAATTAGACACACTATCCAAACACTAGGCAAATGATAGCTGGTGTTCTTATATTAATATCAAACAAAATAGACATGATGCATTATTAGAGATTTAAAAAGGACATTTCATAATGATAAAGTTTTCAGCTTACAAATAATAAAACAATTCCAAGTCTGAATGTACCTAATAATGTTATCTCAAAATATATGAATCCAATATTGACAAACATACAACAGGAAATGGAAAGATCAATCATGTTAGGAGACCTTAACTCATTTCTCTCAGTAACTGCTAGAACCAGCAAACAAAATATCAGGAGAAATATAGAAGATCTTAATAACACAATTAATAAAATTGACTAAAGAACACTAAAATACCACCACAGAATATATATTCTTTTCAGATACTCATGGAACATTTATAAAACTTGACATATGCTAGGCTATCAAGGAAATCTCAACAAATTTCATGGATTGAAATCATACTCTGTGTTTTGACACCAAAACCTGACAAGGACACTATCTTCAAATGTTTTGAAGGATAGACCAGGATTTTTCTTTCAGCAGGGCTTGGGAGGTCTAAACACTGTTGAGGTTGAAGAGATCTCTTGTTGCTTGACATTTAAGCCACTAGCTTCCAAATTATGGTATCTCCTTTATTGCCTGCCTTCCTAACTTTTGTGTCAGCATTTTTCTCTCTGCTCTACATTTCCCACCCCTGGTTTTGTGCATTTTGAAAGACCGCTTTCTGCTTTACTGTCCCGCTCCTAGCTTTGGGAATCTGGATGCCTTACATTAGGTGAACAAGTGGACTTTCTATCATTTCTCCTTTCTCAATTTCAGTCTTTTGTAGCTGAAATTCTTAAGCATCTCAGATGGATTTCTCTCAGCTCTCTTGTCTTCACTCCAAGAGCCTAGAGTTCCTTCAATAAGTTTTCCTCAACATTCCTACTATGCCCCTACCTTCAGAGGGAAGCTATTTTGGATTTGAGAGAATCTGTGAGATGAAAATGAATAATTCATCTCTTTACTTTGTTCCCAGCCTTCGGTATATTACTCCCAAGCCTTTGGGAGAGTTTATGGGAGAGTGTTGGAAGGTGGATGCAAATTTGGTCTGTGGCTGGAGCTCCCTATAATTATAATCTGTCAAAAAGCCTACATAGGACTTTAAAATTCTTTTAAAATTTGGCTGGCTTCCCTTTAGTCCTGTCTATGAGAGATTCTTCTCCATCTATCATTCCACCTGGAATAAGAACAGTGTGGATATTTTCTCTTCTATATATCTTTACTGTTTCTGGAATTCTACTCAGTTTGGTTCCAACCAATGGATTATTAAAATGTCTTTACAGTTTATCTGGCTTGTTCATTTCTTAGGCTAAGAGTAACAGAATCTTGAGACTTTTGAAAACCCATCCAAAAGTGGAAGTGACTCTCATATTTTATTTTGTCTTTCAGTTCAAACTATTTCTTAAATTTCCATTTGATGCAAGTCAAAACTACAATGAGGTATCACGTCAGACCAGTCAGAATGGCCATCATTCAAAAGTCCATGAACGATAAATGCTGGAGAGGGTGTGGAGAAAAGGGAACCCTTCTATACTGTTGGTGGGAATGTAGTTTAGTGCAGCCATTATGGAAAACAGTATGGAGAGGCCTCAAAAAACTAAAAATAGACTTACCATATGATCCAGCAAGCCCACTCCTGGGGTTATATCCAGAGGGAACTCTAATTCAAAAAGATATATGTGCCCCAATGATCAAAGCAGCACTATAAACAATAGCCAAGACATGGAAGCAACCTAAATTTCCATCAACAGATGACTGGATAAAGAAGTTGTGTATATTTAGACAGTGAAATACTACTCAGCCATAAAAAGAATAAAATGATGCCATTTGCAGCAACATGGATGGACCTAGAGATCAGCATTCTAAGTGAAGTTTGCCAGAAAGAGAAAGAAAAGTATCATATGTTGTTGCTCATATGGGGAATCTAAAAAAAGAAAAAAAGAGGACACTAGTGAACTCATCTACAAAACAGAAACAGACTCGCAGACATAGTAAACAATCTTATGGTTACGGGGGGAAAGGGGGTGGGAAGGGATAAATTTGGGAGCTTGAGATTTGCAAATGTTAGCCACCATATACAAAAATAAATTTTAAAAATTTCTTCTGCATAGCACAGGGAACTATATTCAATATCTTGTAATAACATTTAATGAAAAATATGAAAATGAATCTATGTGTGTTTATATATGTGTATATATATATATATATATGCACAACCAAGACATTGTGCTGTACATCAGAAATTGACACATTGTAACTGACTATGCTTCAATAAAAAAAAAAATTCCCACTTGATTTCTTCTTCAATAAATTTGGTATTTAGAAGTGTATTATTTAATTTCCAAAATTAAGTAGATTATCTAGCATAATAACATACAGAATATGCATCCATTTCAAAAAGCAGATGCATAGAAAGCTGAAGGAGAGAAATAATGAAATTAAAAACAGAAATTATAAAATAAGAAACAAAGGTAATATGAAAATAAAAAGCCAAAACTTGGTTCTTTTGAAAAGACTAACAAATTTGATAAACTAACACCCCCAAAAAGCAGGAATATCAAGAATGAGAAAAAAAGACATTATTACAAAGCCAAGAAACAGTAAAACATCTTTAAAAAAAAAATTGAAAGATTTGAACCAAAAAGTAGAAAATCTAAATGCACTGGACAAATTTTGAAAAAACAAAATCTCCCAAAACTGACACAAGAAAAAAAAATCTGAGTAGTTTTCTACCTATTCAGGGAATCAAACATATAATTAATTATTCCACAAAACCACTTCTGGCCCAGATGGTTTTAGTGACAAACTTTTTTTTAATGACTGAAGGAAATATGCCAATTTAATATAAAATATTACAAAGAATAAAAAAGAAAAATAAATATTACAAGTTGTTCTATGAATCTTGAATAACTTTAATACCTACACTTGAAAATAGCATTAAAAGAAAGAAAAATTACAGGGCAATCTCTTTCATGGATATAAAAAACAAAAACCATAAATTAATATATAAATAGTAGACCCTAACATCATGGTATCAGAATTTTTCAGACACACAAAACCATCTTCACTTACCCTCAGGCTAGAGAGCACATGATTCTTCTTTGGAAAAGCACAAACCACAATATGCCAAGAAGTTGGTACTCCTATACAAAATGGCTGCCTCCATCACATATTCATACAGTGAAATCCACCAGCAGATAAGTTTTGCCATACACACAAAACTTCCAGGTAGTTTTTTATATCTCACTTTTAAATTTAAATAAACAACAAAGAAATCACTAGGTTGAAGAGGAAAGCCACTGAGGAAAGAGAGGAAAAAACAAAGAGAAGTAAGAGGAAATAGGAAAGATGCAGAGCAGAATAAAATTTAATGAGGAAATATAGCTAATATCTTTGAGGAATTAAGAGAATTGTGTTTATAAAACAAGAACACTTTGCGATAAAAAAAGGGAAAATCAGGAACAGTGAATAATTTGGGAACTAAAATACGGCAATTAAAATTTAAAAATTAATTGCAATTTTGGAAGAGTCAGGAAAATATCCAAAAAATAAAACAAAAAAGATAAAGAAATTAGGAAAAGAACACTGGAAAGTTAAAGGACCCTTACAAAAAGCCAATATCTAATTAACAAGACTTATACATCAAATTACCAGTAATTTAGTTGTCATTAATAAGACCTAAAATAGAAAGCAGGAAATTATGTAAGAAAATAATGAGGAAAAGAAAAAATATCTCCCAGATCAATTGTCTAGGATAATAAATATACTTTTTAAATCTAGAGCAAGACTTATAATCATGGAAATGCAGACAGAGCACAAAGGATAAAGAAAAGATACTAAGGGGCTGGACAAAAATTTAGCTCACTTTGCTCATTCTTAGGAAATCTACTGAAGGATGTGCTCCAACAAAATGGATATGTAAACAATTATAGGAGACATGGAATCCTAAATGTAAACAGTGATGAAGAGAAGCCCCAGAATGATAAACATGCAACAGACCTAGACAGCAAAGAGTTGGTCCAAGCAGTAGGATATCTTGGGGAGGAAAAGATAAATCATGTAATGCATTTGGACTTGTAAAAAACAGTACTGAATGATTACAGATCTCTGGGTTTACCTGAGATGAATTAGAAAAATAAAAAGATTAAGCAATTATTAACTCTTAGACAAAGTTGTATAAAACAAAAATTTAATTAGAATATACTATTTGACTAAATAAATTGTGAGCACTATTTTCCTAGTTATAATAATATGTAATCTAACCTTGATTTAATTCAGAGTTCTGATAAAGCAATTTGGAGGAAGGAAAAGGAGTTAGAAACATGGGGTAAGCAGGTTCTATGATGTAAGAGTTAAATGTTTCTTAATCATAGTCGCTACTCAATACATAGTATCTAGAATATAGAAATAAATAAATACCAATCATGTAAGTTGAGTTCCTTGGGACACCAACATAAACATGGAAATTAGCTTGTAGCTTATTAAGGAGTGCTCTTGGGCTCAACATCTATGGAAGGGGAAGAAAGAGAACAGGATGAGGCAAAGGGAAAAATTAAGCAGCAATGCACTTTAAATCAATCATCTCAGCTAACCTGACTCTGAAGATGGGATGACCATTCAGAGCTGTCCGGAATTAGGGCGACTGTTTGGAACAGTATTGAAGTGTGTCAGGTAGGAGGGAAGAGTGGGCTGGAGAATAAGGATTTTATATTCATCCATCCTCTCTGTTCTGCCCCCTAGATTACAGTCAACGCAGATTAACCAAGGAAGGGGCATGATTTTAGGGGAAGTAGCTCTCTTAATTAAGGCAATTCCTGGAAGAAGCTGGTGACTGACAGCAATCTCCCAGTGGCATGTCCAACATCTGAGTAATAGTTCCTTTATTTACGAAGGGGGTTGTGCACAGCACATCATGATTCCACCACAGCAGCAGAAGTGAATTAGTTGAAAATATTAAGGTAAATATCTGAAGAAACAGTTAAAAGAGCTTAAAGTAGTTGCTTCCAAGAAGTTTGTCTTATAATACAGGAAATGGTTTAAAGAGGAATGCTGTGTCTCATTTTAAGCCTACTAGTATTACTTAATTGCTTTCACTCTGTGTTTATTAGCTGACAAAGATAAAAATGATAATTTTTAACAGCAGGACGTAAAAAACATGTAAATATAAGTGTACACATTTAAGGATAAATAAGAGGAAGTACTTCAAATTTCACTGTTGTGTTAAGGTGGTGGGAATATAGTTTCTTATATCTATCTATCTATCTATCTATCTATCCACATCCAGACTCCTAATTATGAGAGATTATGTTGGATGGATGTATATATGGATGTATAAATATATATCTATGAACACACACACATATTGTGTATATGTCTGTCTGTCTATCTATCCTTCTAAGGCATTTCATGGCGAATTAGAGATCAGATAACTCTGGAAGACAGGAAATCTACTTAACCTTTATAAACACTAAGCTGTGAAACATCTCTCTGAATAAAGTTATTATCAAAAGTTCTCTCTTCAAAGCTTAGAAAACTCCTATTCAGCTAACAAGGTCAAACATAAAAACCATTTCCCTTCCAAAGTATTCATATATATTCCTCTGTCCTCCACCGAGATGTGATCTCTTTGTCCTTCACAATAAGCATCAAATATAGCAAATGTAATAGGCTAATATTATGAGCTTCTAAAATTTACTTGATTTAAAAAAAAAAAGAAAACTTGAGAGGGGCTTATTAAAACTACAAACTCTCCAGCCCCTGATCTACAGTGTCTGATTCAGTACCTCTGGTACTGTGGCTATGAATTTGTATTTTAAGAAATTCTCCAGCTGATTTATTACGATCAGACAAGTTCAATCAAAACTACTACTAGAATAAAGAGCAAATGCTTTGGAAGATGTGAGATTTGAGTTCTAATCAGAGCCAGAATCACTAGCTGTGTGAAACCAAACTTTCTCAACTTCTCAGTTTTCTCATCTGTACAATGGAAATAATCTTAACTTCATTACTTAAATAATATACAACAGGACCTAACAAAATGACTAGTACTAAATAACACATGGCAAATGTCTGTCCTTGTTTTTAATCCCTCCTCCCACTCTCTGTCATTAAAGTACTTACCACCTTACTTTATACTCAATTATTTATAACTGTGTTCATTGCTGGATTATGAAATCCAAAAGGACTGGCACCATATTTTTATTCTTGGGCTTATAGTATCTATCATTGTACCTGGCACATGATTGGTGCCCCAAAACTATTTATGGAATGGATTTATGACCAGGAAAACATCCTAATCACCAGTTTTAGTTCTTTGTCCAAATTTGCTATCTTGTCCAATCCCTTTATATCCTCCCACTTACAAAAGATTGCATGTAATAGGTATTCCTTAAAAAGATAAGAAAAAAATGATAGAAACCAATACTCTTGATACATAAATAAAAATTGAACTGGTTAGAATTATAGGAAAATTAGGATAAAATTTAAAGAGATGAAAGGAGTTTGAAATGGTTCTCCATAATTGCAGAATTCATTGTTTTAATCTGCCATATTTCTGAGTAAAAGTATACAGTATAGAGTAAAAGCAAAAGTATTAGGTAGGAATTTAGACTTTTCCTAGAATAGAAATGATCATTAGTGTGAGTCTAATTTAGTTCCCTGCTGATGGTGATAAAGACGGCTTATTTATTCTTTCCAGTACAGAAGTCCTTTTCACTGGTTTCAAAGTCTTCATATGATCTGGAAGGTTCAGCCAAATGATGGGAGTCAAATGATAACATCAAAACAGGTAAAATTTAATGAAAACTATTTTTTCAAATAACATGTAATTCATTCTTCAGGGAAAAAAAATTTAGTGAAGTAAAAATCAGCTAGCTCATTACTTATTAGCAGCCAACAGAGGTGGGAGGATTACTTGACAGTTTGATTTTTCAAATCTGCAGATGAAAATTAAGTATGATGCTAATAATGTGCCCACAAATGTATTTTCACAATCTCTTCCCATTCCAGGTATTGTTATCTCTGGAGGCTCCTAAAGAAAGATCAGAGAGGCCAAGATGCAGCCTTACACAAAGAGAAACAGCTTGCAAATGTCATTCCTATCACTTACTAACTCATTTTACCTATCACCTTCCTGCCAAACCTTACAGATGACTCATTTTCCTTGGTACTTTTCTTAGATTTGGAAGTTGCCTAGCAAAATACTTAAGTTCTAGATCTCCAAGAATACATGAATTTGAAGCCCAATCTGACCATTTAACTTAATGAGTTTGGACAAGTGTTTAGCATCTCTCCAATTATCAGTTTTTTATTTGAGAAATAAGATACAATATCAATGTCATAGGATTGATTTGAGAATTAAATTAGATAATGAATTTAGAGTACTTCCATTACCCTGGGTATTATCATTAACTACGTTACGGTAATAACTTCCAGGAAATTAGCAGGTCAAACTTTGCCTTCTGATATGCATTTCCAGTTGTCTAAATTTCCATGTACAAACTCTTCTGTACTGCTTACTGTTTTCCAAGCATTGCACTAAATCCTTATATTTACTTTTCACAACAAAGCCATGAGGTAGATAATTACCATTAAGTAAGTGAGGAAACTGAAGCACAGAGAAGTGAAGCATCTTGTCCAAAGACAGCAGCTATTTGGTGGCAAGGTGTGATTTGAACCCAGATACTCTGTTCCAGAGGGTTTTCCTTAAACCACAACTTTGACTGCACCCTGCTTAGCACAACCTGACTGAGAGCAGGTAGAACACCAACATAAACTTAATTTATCTCAATTTAGAATTAGAGGAAAAATATTATACTGAGATGAAATAACTTCCAAAAAGCTTCAAAGAAATGCTGCATCAAAGACTTGGTTAAACTCTGATGTATCAGCTCCTTGAGAGTTTTGCACTTCCTTGGAAAGCTTGCCCTTGATTTGAAACTAAGAAATATGAACTGACTACTCTGAAAACCCAAATCACAAGCAGCTGGCTGAATTTTGGGAGACTTTTCCTTCTTTTGTTTTTGCTTTTCCTGAAAAAAAACAAATTCAAATTGCAATATTTTGCTAAATATTTTTAAAATGCAGGCTTAGTATGCAGCAGAATGCTGCTGTGACCGAAGATTTTGCCTCAAAACTTTTCAGTCTAATTGTCATCATAGGTGAAAGCTATCTCATGACTCAGTAATTTCTTGTTTCTTTGTTTTGACTTCTTCATGAATTACAGGCACTTTTATTACCATTTCACAGACAACAAAAGCAGTCCAGCAAGGTTAAGCCACTTGGTGAAACAGTTAATATTACCAGCCCTGACATTTGTTTCCAAAAAAGGGATGACAGGAACTATGTTCAATATCTTGTAATAAGTTTTAATGAAAAAGAATATGAAAACAAATATATGTATGTATATGTATGACTGGGACATTGTGCTGTACACCAGAAATTGACACATTGTAACTGACAGTACTTCAATTAAAAAATGTTTAAAATTAAAAAAACATTTTTTTGAAGGGATGACAAATATTAGTCCTTGTGCCTTGGTTTTAGACCCTCAGGCATTCCAAAGAGACATTTGGGAATATCTGCTTAATCTACCTTCATTCTGACATTAAAATCTATCCTCTGGAATTAATAATTAGAAACAATGTTTTACATATATATATACACACACACACACACACACACACACACACACATATACATATATATATTGCTCCTCAAGATTAAATGCCTTTTCTATTAGATTAAACAAGGTATATTAATTTAATGTTCTCAGTCATACACTTCTGCAACCAAAAGGTGTATATTACATTTACATATATTGGAAAACACATTTTGAAAATTCAAAACATGTCATAAAATGTTCCCTCAAGACAAATTCTACTCCATAACCATATAAAATGGATCAATCAACCTTAAGTTTTAATAATATCTCAGTGTGACTTTAACAAAAATACTATTGCATGCATTTAGAATTAATTGGTACACAATGTATGCAAAGCATTGTCTTTGCTTATGATATTTTAGTCGATAATAAAACACAGGTTTTTTATTAACCGATCAGAAACAAATAAAAAAACCATTTATATAATACTAGCATATTTAAAACCATACGATGCTGGGACGATAAATATTTCAGTGACCATGAAAGCAATAGAAAACTGAGAATGGCCTATTTCCCAGTAAGAACTCCAGAACTAACTTAAGATGTCTACTCATAGACACAGCAAACATAAGCCTGGAAAATGACAGGGTTAAAAGGTATTTTGGAAGCCATTAAACAATCTTTCAGTGTTCAAACTTACATGGTGCTCTACAAAATAGGCTTCAGATTTAACTCTACCTCTTCTTTCAATCCCACGGTCAATCCATCCTATGGATTTCCTCTTAAAAGTATGCATCTTCCTTTTTAATCCCTTTCAGTTGTCAACACCCTAAGTTAAGATCTTTCACCTGATTCCTGAATCTTGGAATACTCTCCCAACTGGTTCTCAGTTTCCATTTCCTCCCTAAAATAATCACACCGTTGCTTTCTGAACTTATCACTGATTTGCTCAAAAATGCCTCATTAATTGTTAGCTCATCACCTCAGGCATACCCCTGGGTGAAATTCGGGATTGGCCACCCAACACAGATGGCAAGGAGAGACGGAAAAAATAGGAATGCGGCTCCAGATTGGTAGGTGCCGGGTTTCATAAGCAAGGGAACTTATCTAGAGGCTCCACTCGCAGGCCGCCACAAGACGAGAAGATCTCAGCACCACCCACAGCCAGAATCATAAACATTTATATATATATATAAAACATTTAGAGGCCTTCACTGCGTTTAGACCCATAGTCAGTACATCTGGTCTCAACGACACCTTGCTCTCTCAAGGCTATGTGCTTGAAACAGCTCCCAGTGTGGGGAAGGTGGGAAGAACCGTACATTCCAAAGACAGGAGCGAGTGAGAAGCCGCCAATTTCCCGTGTTCGGGTCTCAGGTCAACCCGCGGTCACATGCTCTGGATAACCTCCTCTAATGCTAATCAGTAACAGTATTTTCTTCCTTGAATTCAGCATCCTTCACAAGTAGCTCCAACCTACACTTTCTCACCTCATCCTCCACTACTTACATTCTTGTACTTCATACTTAAAATAATGAACTACCCTATTTCCCAAATACTCTATTCTCATTCTCCCTCATACTTACAATACCCTAAGTCTGGAAGTAACATGTCCTCCATTGGTCTGCATATTAAAATCTGGCTTATTTTTAATGGCATTCACTATTTTTGCTCATTTGGCATAAGTCCTTAGAAGAAGTCAAGCATCCCAGTTGCACTTTGCAGAGCTACTTCTAGCCCCCAGGACAGAATCTTGATAGGCTGTTGATCTCTGCCTTGCCTTCCTCTTGCTAGGGGGACCATATGTGTTCTAAGCTAGGATAGAGAGATGCTCTACTCCTGGAATTGCACCAAGATTAAAATCTGTTGGATATCAGACATCATTAAGAGAACTTTATATAATCATGGTTCACTGAGTCCTGATTGTCATGTATATGAGGCTATTGTGGCTCCTGCTTTTTGAAAACTGGCTTTTTAATATTTCCTTCATTTCTGTAAATCATCCTATTTTTTAATAAATATTTTTATAGAATTAACAGAATCATGATGACTAGCCTGAAATCAAGGAATTCTAACCATTAAATCATATTGGTCCCTTCTCAAATAACATATCCTCTGTAAAGATGTTATGACCCTGAAAACCAAATTCAACCTTTCATAGATGTAAGAGTGGCTGATGGCATTCTGATAGTTGAGTAGGTACAGGAACTATAGTTTCACCATTTATCACCATTACTCCCTGCATAGTACCTCCTTTCCACTTCCAGGGATCCCTCACATCCCTGATTATGGAACACTTCTGGTTCAGTAACCCCAAGTATCAGCCTCTGAACAGAGTCAGGAAATAAAATCTCTAGAATATTTAGACTACGAAGGTACCCTGAGGGCCTAACTGCTTCTTAAACAGACTTCCAATTGATCCTTGTAGTCCAGTGTAAAGACTTCCTGAACCTTTCTAGTGCACTAGAACCACAAATCCTTTTGTTTCTCATTGCTTCCTCTGTAAGAAATTAGGTTTCAGCTTTGTCCTGCCTGCCATGTCACTAGCAACTGGTCTATCCGCTTTCAGTCTTCTAAAATGTTGCTGACATCTCTATATCACTGCCTTCAACTCTCTCCTTACCTGGGCCTTTATGTTTTTTTGTCTTTTTAAAGTTATTTTGCTGTCATATTAATGTGATTTGGAAAGGAAGCAAAAGTAAACATAAAGCTCTATAACTTACTAGCTTACTTACTGATAGCACTATTTAGCTATTTCTCTGGACCCATTTTTATATCTAAGAAGAGATTTGTTGTAAGGATTGAATGCGAAAATGTATCTGAGGAATATAGTACAATGCCTGGAAAAAGCTTACTGAATGTTACCAAGAGACTCCCATCATATATACCTGTATATAAGTAACATCTTTTAAGTATCCTTTATGCTAAGCAACTTTGATCTTTTTATGACATGATGAGGCGTATTTTATCATCTCCATTTCAAATAATAGCCTGAGATCTACATGACTAATGATCAATTTAGGAAATGCAGAACATTCCTACTGAAAATCAGAGAAAATCTATGTTCTTTGCTTGAAATCAGTGTCATCTTAGATCTAGCTTTTCACATGAGAACTTTCACATTTTGTATTTTCATTTTGTGTTAATCTAAAAAATAATTTTAAAAAGTATATTTCACTCTATCTCAATCATTATCTTAAAATTATGGGAATTCAGTGCCTGGGTTTGCATTTTTTGACTAAGATTTCTTTGATATAAGGTAGTAAAAATGTTATTGTCAAGGATTATAAAAGATGAAACACAGCAGACCTATTATGTGGAAAATGCATTCTGTATCAGTTTGAGACCAAGTGATGTCAAGACACTCCTGAGAGGAAAGTTTTAATAGTAGTTACAAGAGAGAAGAGAGACCAAATTCAGCTATTACTAAAACCACAGGAGGAAAATGTGGGTGTGAGCACTCAGCACCTTATTCACATTACTAACAGCATTGACTTCCTACAAAATAATATCATCATCCCATCAAATTAAGACAGGTTATTTGGATTTCATTGGCTTTGAAGTCTAGTTAGCATTTAAGTTGTAAAAATTAATTTTGTAATTTGTAAGGATAAAAAGCATAAAAATTGATATTAATTCTACATGTATATATTTAACATTACAATAAAAATTCAACTAAAGTATTTTTTCATTAAGGAGAGAAGGTTGTGCAAAATTACTAACAATTTATAGGTTGTTATGAGTAGGTGCTTCCAACAACATCAAGCACCCTGAGATGGCAAAACAAAGGATGAGTTTAAATGCAACAGCCGGAAGACAAGGAGGTATCACTAGAAGAATGTGGGCATGGAGACTGCTGATGATGACTGTGATCCTTTGGAGTCAGCAGGGACAAGGTCAAGAGTTAGTAATGCAGACTGAGGACACAATATGTGTGAAAATGCTTTGTGCATTGGATGTCCAAAATAAAATGGTTGTCTCCTGTGTTTTTTTCCCTCCCTTCAACTTCTACATCCACACTTCACTTAATGAGCCCTAACATCCTAAAATTCAAGTCATGACCATTAACACACATCTTTTACTTCTTCCTAAGCCTTGAAAGCTATAAATTATTTTTGTTGAATTCTGAATTGCTTCAGAAATACAAATTCTGTAGAGATGGATGCTGAGATCCTTTAATTCAATATTTGGAGTGTATGTCATTATATCCTATTTGAGTTGCACAGTTTTGTTTCTCACACTGTTTTTCAAGAAATTCTATTTCCTAAAAATACTCATGAGAGCCTTGGAGACGCTATAAATACCAAATTACATTAATAATAATTTTTTTCAATAAGTGACAAACTTTTTAAGTTTTATAAACTTGTCAAACATTTGCAGCAGATACTTTTATGTTACAATTAGCTGGATTAAAAGTCATATTGTATAGCACAGGGAAATATATTCAATATCTTGTAGTAGCTCACAGTGAAAAAGAATATGAAAATGAATATATGTATATTCATGTAGGACTGAAGAATTGTGCTGTACAACAGAAGTTGACACAATATTGTAAACTGACTATAATTCTATAAAAAAATTTAAAAAAAGAAAAAAAGTCATATGAATTGAAATCTTCTCTTTCCAAATTTCCAAATGACGTAAGAAAAAGACCTTTGTTATATGGATTTAAGATTTTATAAACAAAGTGCTATATTTCTCCTTTGAAATGAAATCTCAGAAGCCTAAAATATACAAAATTTAGGAGTATGTGGAACAAAAGCCTCCCCTTCACCCTCTGTTTTCAGGACACTATTGCTCCTTGAAAAAAGAAAATACTTAAACACCTTTAGGATGTCCAGATCTACCATTTATTCTATTAACCTTCTTTAAAAGCTTCCATGAGAATGTTTCAATTTGACTTTCAGCAGGAGCCAAATGTATGATTTTAACATTTTTTCTGCTCAGTATGCATTGTCATATGTAAACTTTTTAAAATTTTTTAAAATTTAGATATAATTGTCACTTAACATTATATTAGTTTCAGTTATACAACATAGTAATTTAATATTTGTATATATTATAAAATGATTAATTACAAGTCTAATTAATATCCATCACCATACACAGTTACATTTTTTTTCTTGTGCTGAAATGTCATATTTACTCTTTAACTTATAAATATAGTGGTACAACAAATAAAAATAGGTGAAAAGATAATCATTTAAGTCGCCTGAATGGGGCTCTCTGTGAGAATGCTTTTCTAAGCCATGTAATTTGGTAACAAGAAAAAGTTTAAAGTACAATTTTGACTGGGGCAGAATTTTTATTCTACAGGTTATATAAGAATAATAAGTAAATAGTTGGTGCACACTGAATAGGAAAGGTGGAAAGGAGCTGCATGAAAGGAAAGGAGCTGCATGATATTTTTGAGGAATTCTGCATAATTATTTTGTTATGTTGAGAACTGTTTTATTTTTTGAATTTTCCTATTATTAGGATAAGGGTTCAGGGAGTATATTTTCTGAAAGGCAAATAATTTTTGAACTAGACAGTTTGGAGTAACTAACAGATTTAATATTTGGCACTTGAGATGATTTTGGTGAAACTCATACATACGGTATACATTTTAATAAGAAAATACCTTAGTTTCCAACTATCCTAAATGGATTTTAGTTACCTTATACTTTTATAGTTTATTTGTAAACTGTATTAAGGAAAATGTAATGTGAAGTCAGGTCAGAATGGTACTAACTTTTTAAGCCACAGATGATGAATGTAGTGCTTACTTTTGTCATATCCTGTGGAAAACAGATAGAAATGTTATCATGACAGCTTATCTACTGAAAAATATTTGTTGACACTATTCTTTGTGCTTAGATATTAACCCACTCTGCTATTATATTTTACATACAAAGCATCATATTTTCTTCTCTTTCATTTTGCATAATTTGTAGCTAATGGCTATTGTTGGGATATTTCTAATTTTATTATTTTATTATTCTGATTATTTCGTATCAAGGCTCATAATAGCTTTTTATGTCACAAGATACTTGTAAGATGAGACAATAGTATTATTCAGGTGGATTTCCTTATATATGTCACACATAGACATTCTAAGTAAAGTAGTGTCTCTCTTGCAAATATAATGCTGTTTACACGTTTTAGTGTGTTTTAAGCTATTTTCCTGAAATGAGGGCAATAACAGGTTGCTGCATTTAAAGTATTTCATTAGATTCTAATTGTGATTAAGGGGTACATTTGCAGCTCACCTTATGGGTATAGTTTAAAGATGTAAAGTAGCCCATGAGGGACCTCATTAGCATGGTGATTACAAGTTAATCAGTAATACTTAAAACAGGGAAATAATGAAATAAAAAAACACAAATTTTAATGTATTCATTATTAGATTTTCTTGGCTTTTAAAGTTTTTAAAACTATCAGGCTCTCACTCCTCTAAATTATTCTATCCTGAGGGAAGGTTTTGTGCTTTAAGGTAAAAGCACCTGAGGGACAGTCATCATGAGGTCATTTATTTTACGGAGGCTTTTTCAACTCAATAATTATTTAGAAAGTGAGTACTAGGAGCAAAGCATGCTACTAGGCACTGTGATGAATACAAATGTAAGCAAGAGTGAAGCGTACATATGAGAAAACATATGAAACCAAGCAAAGTAGAAGTTCCATACGGAGGGGACAGAAGATTTGGATAGGGAGATGTGAGAAGGATGTGAAAACATTAGGAGTCAATCTAAGTCTTGAAGGGCAGGATGCTAAAAGACAGATGTAGTAAAGTGGCACTCAAAGAAGAAATACTATAAGCAAAAGCAGAGAGGTAAAAATTATTTAGTCATGTTTAAAAAACAGAATACAACCAAATTTTTTGGAGAGCAAGACAAGTGTAGAAGAATGAGAGGAGATAACTGACAAAGAAAAACTGGGCCCAGATGATAGAAGACCCAACTAAATATAGTGTTGAGGAGTTTGAACTTTCATCTGTAAGCAACAAGGGTCCATTGGTGGGTGTTGTTTTTAAACAAACAAGTTTTATCGTATGCCAATTTAAAAAAAAAGCACATGATCATTTTCAAAAATTTGGAAAATAGAAGGAAATAAAGTATAACTCATCTTTGTTCCATCTTGAGTCATTTAAGGATTTTTTGTTCATATAAACGATGGATGAGCAGGGACATAAATGAATCACGTAAGAGTTTTAAGAATAAAATATGACCAATGTGAAGTGTGAAGAATGTAAGTATGCTACAGCTTCCTTTTTTTCTTTGAATTTGAAAAATGGGCCTATGTACACTGTACATTATACATTCTACATATTTTCCAAGACACTTTCACAGTCACTATTTTCTCTCATTGCTATGAAACATGGAGCAGGACTATTATTAACATTATGCCTTAGTGAAAAATTAAGCAACTTTGCTAAATTCAAACAACCAACTAAGACAGAGTCGGATTAGAATTCAGGTTTCCCAGCACATGTTTCAATGTTCTTACTACTGTATTTGTTCATATCACTAGGAAAGAAAGGCACGGAATAGCAGTGTTCTACATGGTACTCCTCCACATACTCACCAACCCTTTCAGAGCATCTATTAGTGTCAGATGCCAAGGCATCATGAGGATAAGAGGTAAATGAGAGATGGCTTTGATCTCAAGGTCCTTAGTCTTTCATGGAACATTCATAGTAAATATCACAGTGAACATTATTGGCCACCTTCTCTATTATACACAGTACTGAGCCTTGTTCTATGAAAACCTATTTTTCTTCTGAAGAGATTTCAACCAGAGTAGCGCATTACTTATTTTTTTAATTGATGTATAGTCAATCTACAATGTTATGTCAATTTCTGGTGTACAGCATACTGTTTCATACATACATATATGTATATTCCCTTTCACATTCTTTTTCATTGTATGCTACTACGAGATATTGAATGTAGTTCCCTGTACTATACAGAAGAAACTTGTTGTTTATCTATTTTAAATATAGTAGTTAATATTTGCAGATCTCAAACTCTCAGTTTAGCCCTTCTAACCCTCCTTCCCCCTGGTAACCATAAGTTTGTTTACAATGTCTGACAGTCTGTTTCTGTTTTGTATATGAATTCATTAGTGTTTTTTTTTCTTTTTTTAGAGTCCACGTATGAGTGATATCATATGATATTTTTCATTCTCTTTTTGGCTTACTTCACTTAGAATGACAATCTCCAGATCCATCCATGTATATGAGCTGTTTGTATATTCTGGAAATTAAGCCCTTGTTGGTTGCCTCATTTGCAAGTATTTTCTCCCACTCCATAGGCTGTCTTTAGAGCATTACTTCTGATTTCTCTTTGCATCACTCACTCATGCCAAAGAGGAAAAATGACCTCTCTAATTAGTGCATTTTTAAGAAGTATGACTGAATTTCATCTGACCTGTCACAGAGCCAGTCTGCCAAGCAGATGGGTGCCATCTGGTCTTCCCTCTGCTGTGGAATGTCCTCTGCAGTTATTCAGTTATTCACCCCTACTTATTCAGTTGTGCCAGTGACCAGATTGGTAAGTTTGACACAGGGTTGAAACACTGGTAAACATACTTGGTTGTGGATCTAAAGTCAGGTCCTCCAACTAACTTTCTTAGTAATACAGCTGACATCTTTATTTCCTTATGTATGGTTATGTTGATCTCAGTTAGATCTACACTCAGTATGGGAAGAGAAACATCATTTAATGACCATGTAAACACTGTGTCTTATCTCATTATCAAAAGCCATAGAGAACAGACAATAATTTCATTATCATCTTCCCAGTGAGGAAATTGAGGTTTAAAAGATAAAATAATTCACCCATGGTAACACTGCTAGTTGGTGACAGAGCAGAGCCATGAACTAAATCTCTGTGCTTGACCACATTCCAGACACTACAAGGTAAGTCTGACACTTCACATTGTTATGTGTTTGATTCCATAAACAAAGAGAACAGCTTGTTTTCAAATAGTGGAAAGTCTCAAACAAAGGGCAAAACACCTTTTGAGAACAGTGGCATTCGTTACTGTCCAGCTAAGCAACTTTTAAAAACATGGGAAAAATCCACAGATCTTATTTAGGAATCAGATATCATAACTTACCCAATTCTCTTCTACATAATGTGATTTTCAGCTCCTATTACACTTCCCATAAGAGGACATTAAATGTAAATTTCAGTTAGGGAAATAAAGTGACATAGTTTCCCATGGGGTGTCACAAACACCTAAACTAAACTCCAAGAAGAGGAACCTAGTTTCTCAACTCAACCCAGGACTGAGCCCAGGCAGACTCAGAGGAGTCTGTATTTTACATGGAGTCTGATTATACTTGGAGATTTTCCCTATGAGAATCAATTAAGTACAATAGCACCATGCAGGAAGGTGTGCAGGGATTCACTATACCATATTATAGAAGACATAGCTTATATGTTAATCATAGTATAGCTAAACCAAACACATAAAATAAAGGCTAAAGATTCTACTCTGCAAGTTAGCTTCTGTGCCAGAGGCTCCCTAAGACCACCAACCACTGCTAGGTTCAATAATTTTCTTTGAGGACTCATAGGACTCAGCATACATAGTCATACTCAGTATTTTGATTTATTACAGCAAAAAAATATAAAACAAAATCAGCAAAGGAAAAAGGCACATGAAGTGAAGTCCAGGGGAAACCACGCATAAGCTTCCAAGGGTCTTTGCCCTGTGGAATCACACCAGAAGCCCTTTATTCCCCTGAAAGGGGTTGTAAACAATGTGTATGAAATGTGTCCAATCAGAGAAACTCTAATTTAAAGTCTCAGTGCCCTGGGTTTTTACTGGAGGTTGTCAAGTAGGCAGCTTCTGCCTGGTACATAACAATATCCCAGATGCTCAGAAAGGAAGTAGGTGTTCAGCATAAACCATACTGTTTATACAGTTTGGTCAGAGTGAGCCATCTTATCAGTTAATGGTTGAAAATCAAAGTTCCCAGATGACAGTCAAGGGCCAACCTTAAAAGCAGGACTTTATGTGGATCTCCTATATTAACTCTTTTATCACAGCTTCCAATGAAAAAAATGCTTTAATAGAGCTCAAAGTTACTTTATTAAGGAATCATAGAATACTATTTGGCCATTTTTTAATTTTAAAGAAAATAAATTTAAGTCTCACTTACTTTTGGATTCTGTATACACTGTGAGATACAAGGAGTTACACATATTGGTTCTTATATTAAGAGTTCAAAATAGTCCTCTTGACCTATGAATTGGCTAGTGCTCAAAAACAGGATTGATATCAAAAGCCTATTTTCTACTCCTTACATCAAACTACTTTTTCTTTATTAAAGCTGTTTTGAACACCCTATTTAGTCTTTAGTATTAAGAATTCAATTAAATTGAAAAAGAGGAAAAGGATCACCAGCACTTTTACCATGTTAAGATCTCATTTTAACTCCTCTGTATGTATATCTCATTTTTTGTATGCATATGCAAATTCATTTTTCCTTTTCACATAGAAAACATGCTTTTTTTATTTAACAATACATCTTTTCTTATTAGTAAACATTTTTTTTCTCTATTACTGTACATTGCTTTGCACAGATGTACTGCAGTATATCTAGCCAAGCATCAATTTCTACATGTCAGACACTGTTCTACAAAAAATAGGCAGAGAGTAATCTCTTCTCAAGGAATTGAGATTCTAGTGGGAAGAAGGATTTAAATAAACAAACAAACAAACAAACAAACAAATAAATGTTTTAAAAAAAAGAAATGAGGTAATTACAAGAAGTAGTCACTACTATGAAAAAATATACAATGTGATAGAGGAGGGAAGAGAAACTGTTTTAGCTCAAATGGCAACTGAATGTCTCTTGAGGAGGAAACACGTGGTTTGAGACCTGAATGATGAGGATTAATCAGGGGAAGATCTGGAGGGACCATGTTCTAAGCAGAAGCAACAGTCATTGCAAAAGCCTTGAGCCAAGATAATCGTGGTCATGTTCAGGGGCTTAGTTTTTTACCTACCACGCAAGGAAAAACCTTTGGAGATTTCTAAACCAGGGAATGAAGCGTTAAACTTTTAAAAGTTCACTTTGGGTTTCAAGGGGCATCAACTTTAAGAAGGAAAGAATGGAGTCAGAAGGTTGTTGTAAGAATTCAAGTAAGAGGGAATGATGTTTGGCTAAGCTAGTTGTGGAAATGAAACAGACTGGTCATAGTTGGGAGATACTTTAAAAATAGATAGTGATATCCCTGTGATGAGTTGGATGTGAAGTGTTAGGATGAGATATGAAGTTTGACTACTAGATTTCTAGCTTGACCACTCATTTGAGAAAAAATTTGGAATCACATTTTTTTGTCATGTTTAATGAAAATTATTTTCCATCTTTGTAGTTTGTCCTATAATTTTCTTTATACTATTTTTGAAACATATTGTTAATTTTAGTTAAATAAATCAATCTCTACTTTAATTTGTTTTGCTAATAAGCTTATAAAGTAATTTTATACTTTAAAATTTAGCTAAATAGTCACCTAATGTTTCTTTTGACTGTAAGGTCCATTTTTACTCTAATACATCTTAAATTTGTGAGTAAGTTGTGAATAATGGACATTCTGTCCCTTTCTCCAAGTGCTGCCTAGTTATTAGATAATCCATCCTTTATCAACTGAGATGCTGCTTTTATAAAATAGTTAGTTTTATTTAATTTAGGTCTATTTCTGGAATTTCCATTTTACTCCTTTTATTTGCCTGAACTTGGTCCAGCACCAAATTATTCTCTCATTATTGGACTTTTATTATGTACTTTAATATCTAATGAGGAAAATCTGTCCCCATTACTTATGTTTTTCAAAATTATCTAGGTTACCCTCCCACATTCCTTCTCCCAGATGAATTGAAAATCATGTTATCACTCAAGAAAAAAAGTTTAATACTTGGGAAATTATTAAGATTTCAGCTTTATGTATAATTGGAATTTATGTAAGTTTTTGGAATACAGTATACTGAATTGAGAGTATACTGAATTGAAGAAGTGGCATAGGTACATAATGAAGAAGAGGAAAGTACCATTGTGTTCTCCTTTATCTTTGATGATGCCTTTATGGTAAGTTCAAAATTTCTTGTCTTTAAAAAAAAATACTTTAGATATCTGTTATGTTTTGTAAAAGAAGTGATATTGCAAAAATTTAACTATAAACATTTACATTTTAAGATACCAAATTGTTTGTGATAAAGTATCTGTACATAATCAGTCCATACTTTTAAAACTTCCAAATCACATTTCTATTTTCTTCAAAGGAAAGAAATAATCTAGAGTTGTTTTCTTGATCCTACATTTTAAGCCTGGTACAGAACTCAGCATTTCAGTACTTCTTCATTGCTAGGTATCTCATATATATTTTTTGTTTTCTATGCAAGATTCTTACTGAAAATGAAATTGTATGACTTTGAGTTGTTTTCACACTTTAACCTTTCTTATAAATCACACCCTTTCTTCTTCCCAGCAAAATGTTGTCACTTCCTACATTTGATAGATATTACTCAGAAAAAAAGAGTGAACTTCAAAAATCTCACTTAGATCCATTGGAGGAAATTGCAGCATCATATTTACATGCATAATTCTTGTTGTGAAGGAAAATTTGGCCAGCCTAAAACAGAGTAAACTAAGAAGTCCAAATGGCAACGTCAAGGGATGCATGAAAAACTGAGGTTTAGTTCAGAATTAATAATATCCAAGAAGTTGAAATGTACTGGTGATAATTACAATCAGTCAGGTATTATCTTCATGGGGCTTGTCCTCCTCTATGCTATATTGTTATACAAGTCTGCCAGTCTGACACATCCACACACCTACCTACCCACATTAAAGCAAGCCAAAGGTATGAAATTGTGTTCAGATAAATTTTCCTAGATTTCTTCTGCTTTCCCTGCTTCAGTCTATGGTAGTCTTCTGTTACGACTCTTGATTGTATCTCTATTATTCATTTAAAAATTCAGCTCATTTTTGGAATCAGCTTCAACATTGAGTTCCTCCAGCTTCTAATTTTTGTCTTCTAATATCTCACTCAGGTAATCTCAGACAGGAGTCTCCATCTTTATTGTCTCCTCAGAACTCCCAGAGCAATTGCTGGCCTCAAATTGATTACTCACGTGATGGTTATAACGAGGACTAAATACAATAATAATGAATAGAAGCATTTACCACTGTACAAGGCACATTACAAATGCTCAGTTAATGGCAACTATTTCTACCTACATTGTTCTACAGCAACTAGTTGTAACGTAAAAACAAACTGAATCAAGTGATCGCTTTTCTACTGATAGCTAAAAATAGTTTGGCTAAGTTTTATAGTTATTTAATTGGCTAAATGTTTAGTATCACAAATAGAATTAATGCAGGAGTATATCAGCTGGTGGTTGTTAATGTTTATTATGTTTTGACACAGGGACAACATTTCCATCTGCACACAGAAAAGAAGGAGCCATTAGAGAGAAAAGGTGAAAAGTGGAGTGACCATATGTCCTGGTTTGCTTGTGACAGGGCCAGCTTATCTCTGCTATTTTAGTATCAGTATTCCCACCTTCACTCTCCACCATGGCACTGGACAATTGAACTTTCTATGATGTTGGAAAAGTTCTATATCCAGATTATCCAATTTGGTAGCTACCAGCCAATGTGGCTACTGAGCACTTGAATGTGACTAGTGTTAGCTCAGTTAATTTTACTTAACAAATTTCATGTGGCTAATGGATACTATACTGAATAGTGCAAATCTAAAGTGTCATCTTTTGGGTGATATATGGTCATTCTAATGAAGGTATATTAGGTAAACTGAAGTCTTTAAGGTCATCAGAGGGGAAATAATCCAGGTAGAAAGATTAGCCCTGGAAAAGCAAAGTGACCTTCCCTCTTCTCTAGCAGGAGGAACTAGGTAACCGTATGTGGAACTTTTTCAGGTGGATAAATGAATAGTTTAGAAAACTCATGTCAAAGGATCTTGTTAAAGCAATAAAAGGATAACATCTTCTGAAAGTGAAGAAGTGATTTAGAACAACAAATCACCACATATCCAAGGAAAGAATCAAGGCTTTATGTGGGAGCTAACCTTTCCCAGCTGTGATAACAGGACCTCCTGTTCTCCCTATGTTTCTAATTCCACCTACGTTTTTTTTTTTTTAATTATTTAGTATCTACCACAGTTCAAATATTTTATCACCTCACAAGTTGTTCCTAATTAGCATACAACCAGAAAAGAAAGAAGGTGACCTTTTCTTGACTAATTTTCCTTCTTTAATTCAACAAGAGCCTGTGAAGTACTTCACAATTAATAAGAATGTAGAGGGAAGTAAAGGTCTTATTCTATGATTTAAAAAAGGATTAATTTCAGAAAGAGGAAACTAGTTATAATTCCAACAGTAGTTAGTCTGCATCCTTTAGCACAGTACCTAAGTGAGCCATTTTCTGTGTTTTAAAAGAATTAAAAAACAAATAATTGTTAATTTTTTTCTTTTTTGCATTATGTTCAAATGTAATTACTCATCAAATCATAATAAGGAGTGACATACAGACCTAATTCATAGCACTTACTGGCACTCAAGTTTGACTTGTTTATATTTTTTCTTAAGAGAAAACAGAATTATTGTATTTCATATATTAAAAGTTATTTTTAAATGTTTCAACAAACTGAGGTTGCTCTATTTTGACTTAAATTTATTTTCATTCAGCTACATATTCATAGAACATTAATGTAGTGTGACTCACAGGTTGTAATATTAATTCAGCTTTGTTTTCTGCTTACACGGGGTTCCCATAAGAATTGGTCATATGTACTTTATTATTGTCTCTAGAAAATACTATTTTACAGCCGAAGGGGAAAAATGCTTTTGGTTTGTTTTTCACCTTTGTGAATCTCTAGACAGGCTAGCAAAAATGACATTGCTTTTCTGTGTCTCTTATTAAAAAAAAAAAAAAACACTGGACCTAAAAATCACACAGCTGGTCTTTTCAATTTTCTTAACTACTGAATTGGATTAACTGCATGATCCGAGTCAATTGATTGTGCAGAAATCAATGGCCGAGAAGGCCAGATCTTCTCTCCTGGTTGGCCTCTTTCCTAAGCCTCTGAGCTTGTGATGTTCACTCAGTGCACCATCAACTTTTAAAATAAATTACTTTTTAAATGCTCAAGTTATAAACTTCAATAGATGGTATTTGTCTTGAAAATATCCAGTAAATGAGTGGCAAAATATAATCAAAAGAGTTGAAGTAAAAATAGCATTTATTAGACTTTTTTTCAATTGTATTTATTGTAGGAAATCTATATAATAGAAATATAAAGAGAATAAAATACTGTAACTCAGCCACTTACTATTAACGCTATATGTATCTTTAGATTCTCTCTTTGTGTGTGTGTCTGTGTGTGTGTGTGTATGTGTGTGTGCACATACTGGTGTGGAGAATAATGGCCCCCTCAAAGATTCCACATCCTAATCCCTAAAACCTATGAATCTGATAGATTGCATGGCAAAGGGGATTTGGATTGCAGATGGAATTAAGGCTGCTAGTCAGCTGCCCTTAAAATGGGGAGATTATCCTGGATTGTCCAGGTAGGCTCAACATAAGGGCAAGAGCCCTTAAAAGTGAAAGATTGAGGTAGAAAAGGAGGGAACAGTGATGTGATATGAGAAGGACTCAACACGTTAGTTAGCTTTGAAGATGTAGGAAAGGGGGCCACAAACCAAACAGTACAGGTGGCCTCTCAAAGTCAGAAAAGGCAAGAAAACAGGTTTTTCCCTAGGGCTTCCAGAAAGGAACCAGGCCAACTAACACTTTGACTAGTTTAGTGAGATGGTCTTGGACTTTCAACCTATAGAACTATAAGATGATAAGTTTATGTTATTTAAGCCACCGAGATTGTAGTAATTTGTTATAGTGGGAATAGAACACTAGCATAGTGTATATATGTGTATGCATGTGTATATAAACACATATAATTATATTTATCTATCTATATATATGTGTATATATACACATATATGCTGAAGTAGGACCATCATCCATATGCTATTTAACTTGCTTTTTATTTTTAAAATATCATGAGCATTTTGGTTTTTTTAAACATTTTTTATTGAGTTATAGTCATTTTACAATGTTGTGTCAAATTCCAGTGTACAGTACAATTTTTCAGTTATAATGAACATACATATATTCATTGCCACCTTTTTTTTGCTGTGAGCTACCACAAGATCTTGTATATATTTCCCTGTGCTATACAGTATAATCTTGTTTATCTATTCTACATATGCCTGTCAGTTATCTACTTCAAAAAGACACCTGCACCCCAATGTTCATAGCAGCACTATTTACAATAGCCAAGACATGGAAACAGCCCAAATGTCCATCAACAGATGACTGGATAAAGAAGATGTGGTATATTTATACCATGGAATACTATTCAGCCATAAAAACAACAACATAATGCCATTTGCAGCAACATGGATGTTCCTGGAGAAAGTCATTCTAAGTGAAGTAAGCCAGAAAGAGAAAGAAAAATACCATATGAGATCGCTCATATTTGGAATCTTAAAAAAAAAAATACAAAACAGAAACAGACTTATAGACATATAATACAAACTTGTGGTTGCCAAGGGGGAGGGGAAGGGATAGACTAAGAGTTCAAAATTTGTAGATACTGGCATATTGTGTTATTAAAACATTCTAAAGCATAGTCATCATGGCACCATACTATTCCATTTCATTGATATGACTTATTTTTCACTCTTCCCTAGTATTGAAGACTAAGATTCTTTTCTTTTTTCCATAATTATAAATGACATTGCATTACATAATGTGAATCAATTTCTGATAACCTTCTTAGGATACATTTGAGAATTTTTAGAATTATTTTTTATATTATTAAGTTTTTACATTTAACAATGTCACTATTTTAGATTTGCTATACAAAACTGGAAGAAACCTTGCCATCCAATTAAAATGAGTTTTTTGAACTGTAAGGTCTTAAATGTAGTACTAAGATCCAATTTCACCTATTGACACTTTTTAGCATAGTTTTTGGTTGGGACCAATGCAAGTAATGGGAATTCTTCATTTCCTTGTCCTCATGCTTCTATGGTAGATTTCCAAGTGAAATGCCAGCAGAGAATAGTTTTCAAATAACAAAGTTGTTCCCTCTCTCCATTCCATCCATTTTCTGTACTACTTGGGAGAAGTGACTGGCCTGACTGAAACAGCTGGGAAAAAACATCATCCAATACACCACATTAACCAAAGGCAGAAGTTCAATAGAAAAATTTTGTTAAATCTCTTGGTCTCTCTTTGGCTCTTCTGAGCCCCCTTCTGCCATGTAGTAAGCACATTGGGTCATGTACTTTCTTATGTGGTCACGTAATTTCTCAGGGCACTTGTGCTTATAACCAGAATCTGTCTAGATTCTGAAAGATTTTGAAAGCTACTGAAAGAAAGGGAGTTCTGGCTAGCAGAGTCCAGTGCATTCAATAAACAGCCATCCTTCAATTTTTAAGAGTATGCTGTGGAGTACTAAAATTTATTACACCTCCTGTGGCAAATGCAGGGGTCTAGGATGAAACTATTTCTGAGTCTCTTTATTCTTATAGTTCAGCAGTTCTCAAACCTAGCTGCAAAACAGAATGATTTGCAGAGCTTTGAAAAAATATAGTGATGCAACCTAGAAATTCTGAGTTCGTGGGTCTGGAGTGGGCCCTAATTATTTTTTTAAAGCACCCACATATCAGCTGGCTGGCTGATACATCTTAATGCCAAAAGAACAGAGGAAGGAAATCATATGATTTGTCCTGACTAATAGGTCTTAGCAATATTTGAAAATCCTCACAAAGCAGCATTAATCTTTCACTGTGGTGGAACTCAGCAGCATCATTTCCAATACATGTGGTTTTCCTAGCATAACATTATTATAAGTATATATTATTATAAGAAATCCTAAAGATTCAAGTCCTTATGTCAGTGCCCACTGAATTAGAAGAAGCTTTTGCATTCTCTTTCACATAATCCTTTCTTAGAGATGGTAGGAGTCAATTGCTACTCTAATTGTTTTGAAATTGACTTTCCTTCTATTTCTTTGTTCCTGAGTCTTTCTTTTCACCCTGCTCCAAAATCTCAACAAAAAGAAATGAATAAAGTGAGAAGAACAAGGAGGTAGAATTAAAAAAACCTACAATGGAAAAAAAGTGAAGTGGTGGAGAGAAAAGATGTAAGAGAGAGTAGGGAGAAAATGGTAGCATTACACTATGATCTAGCTTTACCCTGTGCTTCAAGTGTGTTAGAATGTCAAAAGTAATTTACTTTCCCCATGTGTGTTCCTCCAGTAGGAATACGATGTGATAGGATGAGTTAAACAAGATAGAACTGCATGAAACCAGCAACTAACTTATCATTTCTTATTTGTTTCTCAAATCACAACTAGTAATCAGGATGAATTGGGTTGAAAATCTAGCTTCTCATAAAAAAAATGTGTTGCCTTCATCCATATGTAACTCCCATTTCCTATACAAACATCTATGCACATTTCTCTCTATATATGTGTTTGTACAGGAAATGAGAGTTACATATGGATGAAGGTAACATTCTTTCTTTCCCTATGCATTTTTCATGTATCTATAGATAGATAGATAGATAGATAGATAGATAGATAGATAGATAGATAGATAGAGGTTCCACATTACTGGTCTATGTTCCATTGACTTTACATTAGATTCTTAAATGTGTTATTCTCTACCAAAATCCCTAATATAATTAAAGAATGTTTACACTATGCAAATTTTATTGATGGTAAGTTTCATCTTATTTTACAAACAATGAAAGTCAGGAATGCAAAGTTTCCAAGGTCAAATCACTATTTAGTGACAATCTATTACTAACATTTTGATGAGTAACAAATGTCTTTCTTCATAATATGCTATTATGAAGAATGAAATGGAGTAAAAAAAAAAAGCAATGTGAGAAAATTGCTTTGAAACATTTATATGAGGAAATCCTAATTTTATCAGTTCTGAGACATAATAAAAAGCTGAAAAATATAATATGGTTATTTTATCTCATATATAGATGGAGTAAGTGGCTGCTTGCCTAGGTGTTGTGATCTGAAAAGTCTAAGAATCACCTCTCCACCTCCACCCTCATTCAGCCCCTGCAACCAGACAAGGGCTTAAAACACTGGCGGAAATCCGTATCCTGCATAAGTAATTATTCAATTATAATCAATCATTTATATGTCTTTCTATTTCTATGACTAAATATGTTTGTTTATAATAGATACTCTGTTTTCATTTGGCCATTAGTAGGTAGAGTTGTATTTGTAAATTTCAGATGTTCTTAAAATTCATAAAAATTAAATCACACAGTCTGAGCAAGACTCAGTCAACACATTCTTGTGTACACATAAAGCTCAAGCACTTAAAACTTAGAAGTAGAAACACAAATAGTATCATTGGCAATTGTAAAATGAGTAATTATTGCTACACTATGGTATGTTAGTGCATGCTTGTATTGTTTAAACACAATCAAAAAATGCTCAAATTTTTTCAGAAGAATTTTTTTTCAATATTAGCAAGCTAGTCAAACAAACTGTTAAGATTACTTTGATATATATATAGAGAGAGTTGCAAGAATAGTAATTTTTCATACACACATGTGGAATTTTTATATACATGTTACTTGAGCCTTTAGGTGTATAAGCATACTAATATATATATATATGTATCATGTCAAGATAATGGATTGAAAAAATAGCTATGAGAATTTGATGATTAAAACTATAATCACACATTCTATTTAATAAAACTCAAATGAGATTTATTCTACTGTAGCTAATATGCCATTCCTGCCAACTACTTGAGATGCATATCTCAAAAGCTTAATGGTTAAACCTTTAGAGATTTAATATGCCACAATGTCTTAAGCAAGACACACTTGATTAGTTTAAAAATGAAGTGTGCATTTCTATGAGACTATTTAGCAGGCTATGGCTTATGATTGTAAAATGTCAGTATTTTAAGTCTGATGTGAAGTCAGTGTCTCGAGATCAATTAACTTAAAATGTATTAAGAAAAGAAGAAATCTATCATTCAGCATATTTTGAAACACACAAAAAATATTCAGTGAGGATGACAATGTGTTCAATTCAATATGCACCATAAGAGAGACCGTCAAATGACTAAAATCATTGCTGCTTCATAGTTCTTATAGGTGTCTTCGCCAGCTTTGGATATCACTTCTTTTATCACATTGTGACAGTTCTTGTGTTCTGATTGCCTTGAAGTTTAATGCACTTCTATTTTGAGGCATTTACTGAATCGTATTAAGAATCATGGTGCTTGGGTTATAGAAACAGTACCATTTTTCTTTATTCCATTAAAAAGGTCTCTCATCTTTTTCCTATATATTTTACCTAGCAAGAAAAGAAAATATTGCTGTCACTTTCAGTGGGGTTTGCCTTTCATCTCGCAGTGGCATTTCAGGTCTCTAAGTGGTATCCAATTTATTTGTATTCCAATGCCACTTCAGTGAAGCGTGCCTCTCTGTCAGCTGAATGCAAGCTTCATGTGCTCAGTACCTGGAAGCCATGCCATGAACAAATTGACAATATCAACTGCAGCCAGTTATCTTTCAGGTAATTTCCACATAGTTACTGGAGAAGATCTCTCAAAATTATGCAGCAGCACTATCTATAATATTTGTAGAATAATCTAAGATTGTTTTCCTTGAATTTCTCAAACTATGATATTTTATTGTCAACTCCCTTTCACCATACTGAAGATGCGTTTTTAGTATAACTTTTATTCCCAAGAAGATAGTTTTTATTTAATATTAGATTTATTATCTTTTTTCAAATACTTTCAATTTATTATTAAAAAGCAAACTTTAATCCCTATAATTTATAATTTTATAATATCTGAAATCTGAAGGGTGACCTAGAATTATAACACACACAGCATAACATAGTATGACAACAACATATTTTCCTATCTTATTTTTATGTTAGCTTTTTCATAAAAAAAATTTAATTTCCTAGATCAATATCAAGTGTTCAGTCACCACTGAGGAGTTGCAAAATGCAACATGGAGAAACTGATATTTCATGGGCTAGGTTTTGAACAGGAAAGAATTTGTAAGATGGAGAAGGAATGAAGCAGCTTTAATGGCAGAATGAACAACATAAGTAAAGATGAGGAAGTGACTTTAGTTGGATGAAAGTTGCATATCCAGGCTAGCAGATGATGAGACTGAAAATTAGGTTGGGACTAAATTGTAAAAAGCTTTGTCAGGCAAGTTAAGAAACTTGAATCTGCTCCTGGGGGCATTAAGGAGACCAAAGCGAATTTTTTATAGAGAAATGACAATAACTCAGGAGGTAGAGTGGAGAATAGTTTCATTGAGAATGAGATTAGATGTAGGGAAACCAGGTAAAATGGCTTATCCAAAGGAAAAATGAAGTCTTCAAAGGCAGAATCAGAAAGGATGAAAAGAACTAAAGTCAATACATTTTCAAAGTTATGATTCAATAATTTTTCAGAGTCAGAACTGATTAAAGCATGTTAGCAAAGAAGGGAAGAGAAGGGAAAGCACAAAATCCTAGTATCTCCCCCAGATTAAAAGATGGCACGGGTTGTGATACTTTCATTCATTTGAAATGGAAAATGTTAGAATAGAAACCTGCTATAAGCGGAGAAATAACAAATTTTAACATACAAGTTTTAAAGGAGCTTCAGAACATAATGAGTTAACACAGCAATTGGAATACAAAATGATATCCAGGGATAATGGTAGAGTAAGAAAAGAGAATCAAAGAATTGAACTCTGGGGAGGGAATACAAAAATCTAAAGGACAAGCAAAGGAGGAGAAGCAATATTAAAGGACACTTAAAACAATTGTCAAACGTGTATAAAAATTTTAAGAAAAAAATATCCTGGAAAATAATGGAGCAAATTCTTCAAGAAGAGGATGATCAACAGTCTCAAGGGCAAAAGATGAGTAAGATGAAGTTCAAAAGAGCAGCTCTATCAGCAATTAAGAGGTGACTATAGGAGAACAGCTTCACCAGTCACTATATCGTCCCTGCCTGTTAACAATTAATACATAGATGAAAATTAAAGAATTTGAAAAATCAAGCATAGGCTACATTGTCATAAATTTTTGTAAAGAACTGAAGGAAGGAGGTAGATAAAAGATGAGAATATTTCAGCTTCCTTGTAGACTGAGAAGTGACCCCTGGAGGAAGAGACTAGCTGGGTTTCTAAGAACTAGCAGAGAATTGTCTTAGGGTACAGGTTAAACAGCTACTTTTGCAGATAAGGGAAAGCACCTCAGCCTCTGGGTCAGAGGAGAAGAATGAACATCACAAAAGGAGTATTTAGAAAAGGGACTGCAAAGACTTAGGATATCCCACCTGATAATCTTGATTTTCTCTCTGAATTAAGGAGTGTGATGGCATTCAAAGTACAATAGGATTCAGAATAAAGGTTTTAGTATAGATATTATGGAAATTCAAATGGAAGTTGAAAAGGGAAAAGAAAAATGACTCTAAACAGTTCAAAAGACTCGTTGTGGTCGTAAAGATATGCATTGATCTGTATAAAGTCCAGGGGTAGCAATGAAAGAAGTAGATGGTTGGATTCACTTGAGTGAGAACAGAAAAAACAGAATGGTAAAAGCATTGAAGTCATAATGACCCCGTTTTGAAGACAGACTGTAGTCAAGATAGGAGCCTGGAGTGAAGCCAGAGTACAGTTTACATTTATAAGGAGTAGTGCAAGGTAAATGCTCTCCAATTCCATTCTACTATAGTGCAAAATAGCCTCTACTGTAGCTTTTTCACATGTAAAAAGTTAGATTTTTAACTAACTTGTGTCTGTTCTATTTAAACACTAAGTACAGGTTTTTTGGTTTGAGTATTTCATTATTATAGCTTTTTTAGAGAGCATTCACAATTACAACCTACATAAAACATGATTTCCTCTATTAATAAGGGACTATTTTATTTACCTTTTACAAGCTAAGCTAAATGTCAGGCATAGTTCAACAAAATAAATCTATAATTCTCAATAGACACAAATGCTTATATTATTAATGCCAACTCTAACTCCAAATTAAAATCATAAAGGATTGACACTGTGTACATATTTCATATAAACTAATTTTGTTTTTAATATCAAATACATAAGGAGAGTAATTAAAGCATTTGTTGCCCTTTTCTCCTGGTTTCATATGCAAGGACTTAGACAATAATAATTAAAAAGAATTCGCTCAACTCAAACACAGACAACATAAAAATATGAAAGTAGATAGACAGATGGGAAATAGATGGATAAACAGATGGCCATATCACTTTAGAAAAATAAAGTGAAAACTTGCTTGTCATTCTAATTAACATTGAACATCATTCTTTAAACTTGCACCTTGGATCAAAGATAACAGTATAAGCACCAAACTATAATATTGTAACTTATAGTCCTTAAACCCAAAACAAATACAGAGTATATTTCAGGATTTTTACTTCAGATCTTGAACAATTCTCAAGATTGTTGATATGGGTAATTTCTATGTGTGTAGCAGGAAACTGATAAAATTTTACAGTTAATATATTTATAAACCAAAAAAAAAATCTAGAAATTATTTCATCTTTCCCATTCCAGACTGAAGCTCAGGGGAAAATATTGTTTTTAAAGGGACTTAAGTAATCAGGTAGAACTGAGGTGTAGAGTCTGAAGTATAAGTTCTAGCCTAGGAACTGGCCAGTATGTAAAAGTAAAGGGAGTAATATTGATGATAACTCCAAAGAAAATTGAGGCTTATTTTCATGTTTGATTTTTTCAGAGAAAGAGCCACTGAAATTTAGCAGTTAGGGCCATTAGATCCATAGTTAATGGGTTATTTCAAGATGAGAAGCAAAGGCCATTAACATACTTCCTCCTGAAATACATCAAGATTGGTTCAGAAATTAGCCAGGGCTAAGATGAAGATAGAGAAAGAGTAGGCATTACAACAAGAAGAGAAAAGCTTGAGGCAAAAGAAATAAATCTGGTTTATATATTTTTTAAAAAAATAAAGACATTAATGCTTGCTTGATTTTATACTGGATCTATACATAGATCTCAAATTATAGTTTAACAGATCAAAAGAGGCCAATGTAAATAACACTGTCCTTAATATAGAGAGGTCCTTACCTCTGTAGTCCACCACTGGATAATAGAGCTCCCTAAAAAGCTTAGCAATGATTGTCAATGAAGTAGCTATTCCAAGCTTATTTTTTATAACCATAGGCCAATATATCCAAGAGTAGAAAAGGAGAAACCATAATGAACTTTTTTAGAACGAAGATTGTATCTAATAATACTTGTGGTCTTATCAGCATTATATAGCATCTAGAACATAATAAATAATCAAATGAATGAAATGAGAAATAAAGCTTGTTTATGCTTTTATTTTTAAGTATAATTTCATTATATATTAATAATATAAAATATTTAACAATTTTGGCTATGTTCAGAAGTATGAAATAACACACCTGAGAAATCCGTTGATAGCCAATGAGACCACAATGACAAAAAATACTTTAGTTCAAAGAAATTAAATATAAAGCATTAAAAACATAAACAGATAAATGTTAATAGTCTTTCAAGTTAGCAGGCATTAAAATATAATTAGTTATGTACGAAACCAATATAACTGCCAGAGTGATTAATTAAAAGGTAAGCTATGGAATCAGAAAGACCTGGAGTTGAATCCCCAGTACCCACCTTACTGATCAGATCCAGGATTTTATTTTACTCTACTTACAAGTTAAGTTAGCCTGTAACTATTTGATGGATACTAGCAGAAGACATGAGATTTCTGGATCAGAGACAATGGTCTTTATTATTCACAGCACAAAATGACCATAAATGTCAGTACATTTGCATAGGATCATCTTGCCCAATTTCCATAGAGGCAACATGATAAACCCAGATGGATGCTAAGTGAGCAACAGGTTTGCATCACAGCTGAGGAACACTGAATTTGGGGAATCCACTGGTTTTACGGCAAATCCATAAGTATGACTGTTCTTTGTCCAAGGGAAGGGAGAACATTACCTCATTTCTCAACTTTGAGAAACAAACTTTAAAAATTGTCTAACAGTCAGAGACTTATAGTCTGGCATACCCAGCAAGATTTATACGAATACAATTGAGTAAAATCTCTCCACAAACTATGTTATACAAATCATTTCCATTCATTCACTTTCTCTCCTTTTCAATCTATTTTTTGTGATACTTTTATCAGCATTTTTATGGTGTATCTCTCCCACAGAATAAAAACTCTAAGAAAGCAGATTTTGTTTTATTCACTATTACATCTCTAGAAGTATGTGTTGCTATATTTGTTTCTAAAAATATTTGTGATTTAATTTAAATTGTTATCAGTTTACTAAAAGCTAGGTGCTTTTCCAGATACCAGGGATATAGCAATTAATAAGATGGAGAAGGTCCCTACTCTTCCCCTCAAAGTCTTTATCAGTAAAAAAAAAAAAAAAAAACTATAATAGTGCCTACTTCATATGGTTATTGACAGGATTTAATAAATAAATACAGGAAAAATATTTAGTAAAATTCTTGTCATACGGTAAATGCTCATGAGTTTTAGCAACCATGCACTAAAATATGATGCTCCTGTTCTTGGTACTTCTTGCACTGTACATGTTATAGTTTGAAAAAACTATTAAATATTTGAGTTTTTCATTTAAAACATAAAGTTCTAAAACACACCAAATTGTATAGAAAATAATGTAGTGCAAGATTAACTGATATAAATATCTCACTACATTTTTTTAGAAAAAAGTTACAACTAACACACTATCCTCTCCCTTTCTCTTCTCTCCCTCTCAAGAGTTAATGATATCATCACCATTCATATTCTTAAACAATGTCTAGAATTTTTTTTTACATATATCATCAGGCTGGATGCAGTGTTTTGCAACTTATAAAAATTTAAATTCAAAAGCATTTCCTTTAAGACATCAATCAGACCTTTCTGGTCCTTTCTAAATTATCCCAATGGCATATTGATAAGGAATGAGAGAGTGTGAAATCATATCTGAATTTGTTATAGTAAAATTACTTCACCAAATCATATACTCTGTGCTTTTGATGTCTTTTACTTGCACGTATAAGGATTTATATACGTATAAGGATTACTTGCACGTATAAGGATTTATATATCTACCAATACACACATCTTGCATTCAGAAATGATCATAAATACTATGACTTTAAGACTTGACCTTTTGATAAAATTTTATTTGGAATACTTTTCTCCTTATTGCTACTTCACACTTCAGGGGCTTATTAAAATGTTCTTGCTAATTTCACTTGCAAACTATATTGCTATTACTGGTATTTACTGCACTTAACCTTCACCTTTCCAAAAGTAACATTAGGTGTCATTTGCATAAGTTAAAATCATTATATTTGAATGCCTCCCTGCCTATATTTTTAAAATAACTTTTATATAAATTACATTAGAATGACATTATTGAGGAAAAGTCATTTTGAAAGGCTACTGAAATTTTTCCAAGGGACGAACTGTTTTTGATTTTTACTTTAGAGATTAATCTTGAGCTGAATAAAATTCCTCTCACTTACCGGAGTTCTTTATTTTATATCCAACTACTGTGGCTAGCTGTCTACTTCAACAAAAGGAACATGTTGACTCTCAAGAAACTAATTCTTAAAGAGAATGGGAAAATAAATGTTAATACATACAATTTTTTTCTGTTTTCTAAAACTAGGTAGTCTCATGATAACTTATGAAAAATAAAACACAATCTTCCTGTTTTATCAAGAACTGTGAGAAAAAAACTTTGCCACACACTTATTTTGAACTATAATTTTCACTTTGTACTTCATTCGTTTTACATAAACTTGATAAAAAGTTCTACAAAACAGAACATTTCTAATGGACTTTGAGACAAAAAAGTTGACCAACAATATTCTATGCATGGTTTTTGGCACTTCATTCATTATAGTATCAAAAGAAAGAATAAATGTATTAACACAAGTTTTTACATTAAAAAATAGCTCTAATCTAAATATTCTTGCAGAAAACTACAGCTAGACTCTTTGCAGCTCAGACCAGACAATGTTTGGGCTGCCTGTTCCTCAAGCTTTGGGTAATTACTACATAAAACCCAGAAAGTAGGGCACTCATTGGAGCTGGAATTCCTTCAGTGTCTACCATGACTTTGCCAAAAAAGGTTAGAGCAAAGTCCTTCACAAGATTGCTCTCAATTCAGATACCAACAACAGGTTCCAGTGTCCCCTGAGCTACTCTCATATCTGACCAGCTGGCTACCAATTTGAAGGGTCCCATGATCAACCTCAGGTTCAATAATTTACTAGAATGACTCACTGTACTTATGATTACAAATTTATTATAGCAAAAAGATAAAAATCAGAAGTCAGAAAGGGAGATACACACAGGTAAGGTCTGGTGGAATTTCAAATGCAAGGCTTCTGTTGTCCTCAGAGACACTCTACTCTCCTGGCATCAACATGTGGCACTATTCATAGTATTGCAAACCAGGGAGGCTTACTCAAGTTTAGAGTCTAGAGTTTTTATTGGCGTTTCATTATGGAGGCTTAATTGATTGAATCACTTCCCACATGACTCAATCTCCAGTTTCCCTACCCTCCCTGGCTGTCAGACTGAAATCATTTAGCTCAAAGCCCCAAACCTCGAATTACATGGGAGGTATTCCTGGAGTGGCCAGCCCTGGTCCTGAGTTATCTTGGTTGCATAAACTATCTAGGGGACAGCCATGACTTAACCTTATTAGCAAAAACTACCAGATATTGTCCAAATGTCCATTATGAATGCAAAGACATGACTAGGGAAATTCTAAGATTACATCTCAGGAACTAGAAACAAAGACCAGCCAAATTCTTTATTACACAATGTTTTTCCTTTGAACAACATCAGATTATAAATTCCAAACCGCAACATCATTAAAAATATAAAAATGATCAAAATCACAGTAGCAAATTTATTTCTGTACTGGAAATCCAGAGTTCTATGCCCATGCATACTTCTCCCAAGCAGTCACAAGTAACAACTTTGTGCAGGTGAGAGCTACATGTCTGCTGAGAGATTGGGAGGGACTGAGGGCACCAATACAGCATAAAACTTCAAGAAAAATAAATAAATAAACAAGATGATGATAATGTGAAGATAAAAGTAAATCAAAGGCCAAAAATTTGACCACTTTCCAGCAGGAAAAAAGAATCGGTAGATTCACAGATGAGCAAAAATTGGACTAAGCCTCTTTTGGTAGCCCAACAATCTTTTTCAGTGTATCTTAAACATGACCTAGGGTTTAATAATAAAACTGGTGTTCTACATGGATCCAATCTAGGATAACACATTATCAGACAAAGGTTTTGTAAGTTTACTTTGAATGCAGGTGCTCTGACTTGAAAAATCATGCTATACAAAATGGATTGACTGTTCTTATTCTGGGGGCCCATATGCTGTTATCCTTGCCACACCTGGGAACAATGATCTCTTAGTCAGCTATGATTGAACTCTCCTACCAAAGAAAGGAGATGTGTTGAGTTGAGATGAGAATTTCTCAATCTGTGTTTGGAAAGATGTTTTCCACCACTGCTCCATACTAGGGTTGGTAGCGCATTTTTAACTCTAGACAGTAATAAAGTTCTCACAAAAGCCCTTTAATTACCTGAAACTGGCCTAGATATACCTGATATTCAAAAATTATTATATGTGCAATATGGAGAATGAAAGCTAAGAAATCTAAATAACATAAAAAATAAAAGGGTACCACATACCTAGCCAATTTTTTTTTAAACAGAGGAAACATTACCTATGAGAAAAAAGTTTTAAATATCATCACAGTATCCTGGACTTGGGGGTAGGTGGTGGTAAAAGATGAATATATACCAGAATATGTTGTAGATTTTTATCAGTTGTTCTTCCTCTCCACTAAGGGCAAACTAAGAAGCTATGAGCCTAAGTTGCTGTAAGGGAGATTTAGCTGGGATATAAACAAGAAATTCTTGACCACAGGAACATTGCTAAACATGCAAACAACTTACAAAGGGAGGTTCAGTTCTCTCAATATGAAATAAAATGTCATATCTGAGATCATGAAAATATAATCCTCTTGGGCATCAAACTGGAAAGAAAATGTTACTTCAGTGGTCTTACAACTTAATAATTATATTTTTCCATGATGAAGCAAAGGTGCAATGATTTGTTTTCACGAATGTTTAGAAAGATTTTGATTTCAAAATCATTGATTCATAATATTAATAACTAACGTAACTGCAGTGCTTTATAGTTTGTATAAATGCTTGAACCTGAATTACTACATTTGATTTGAACCAAACAGAGCTCAAGAACAGAATAACTGAAATAAAAAATGTACTAGAAGGAATCAAAAGTACAATAGACAATACAGATGAATACAGCAACAAATCATAAGAGAACATTGTAGAAATCATTAATGCTGAATAGAAAAAAGAAAAAAGAATAGTAAAAAATGAGGATAGTTTAAGATCTCTGGGACAACATCAAGGTACTAACATTCATGTCATAGGGATCCCAGGAAAAGAAGAGAGACTGAAAAGGACAGAGAAATTATTTAAAGAAATAAGAGTAGAAAACTTCCCTAAGCTGGAAAAGGAAACAGATATCCAGAGGGTCCCAAACAAGATGAACCCAAAGAGGCCCACAGGATACATTATAATTGAAATTGCAAAAATGAAAGATAAAGAGAGAATCTTAAGAGCCACAAGAGGAAAGCAATAAGTTACATACAAAGCAACTGCCATAAGATCATCAGCTGAATTTTCAGCAGAAACTTTGTAGACCAAAGGGAACTGGCATAATATATTCAAAAGAATGAAAGAAAAAAAAAAGCCCTATAATAAATGTCCAACCTGGCAAGGCTATCCTTAAGATTTGAAAGAGAGATTGAGTTTACAGAAAAGCAAACACTAAAAGACTTCAGCATCATTAAACCAACTTTACAAGAAATGTTAAAGGGACTTCTCAAAGCATAAAAGAAAACACAACAATTAAAAATACAAAAATTTTAAAAGAAAAGTTATCATTGGTAAAGGCAAACATATAGTAAAGGTAGTAGTGTAACTGCCTATAAAGCTACTAGGAAGATTAAAAGACAGAGTAGTAAACGTATCAATATCCACAATTAGTTAAAGGATGTACAAAACAAAAAGATGTAAAACATATTGTAAAAAACATTAAATGTGGCCAGGAGAGTAAAAATACAGAATTGTTAGAATGGGTTTGAATTTAAGGTATCATCAACTTAAAATAATCATGTACATATACCAGGTGTTATATATAAACCTCATAGTAACCACAAACCAAAAATCTAAAAGAGACACAGACACAAAAGAGAAAGAAATCCAAATGTAACAGTAAAGATAGTCATCAAATCACAAGAGAAGAGAGCAAAAAAGAAGAAACAAAAATTACAAAAACAACCAGAAAACAATTGGCAAAATGACAAAAAGCATATACCTATCAATAAATACTTGAAATGTAAATAACATGTGAAGGATATAGAATGGCTGAATGAATTAAAAACTGGATCCATATGTAACTTGCCTACAAAAGATTCACTTCACATCTAAAGACATATACAGGCAAAAGTGAGGGGATGGATAATGAGACTGCATGAAAATAAAGTTGAGGTAGCAATACTTATATCAGACAAAATATACTTTAAAACAAACACTACAACAAGAGACAAAAAGGGACTTTACATAATGATCAAGAGATCAATCAAACAAGAATATATATCAATTGTAAATATAAATGCACCCAACATAGGAGCACCTAAACACATAGACCAAATATTAACAAATATAGAGGGAGAAATTGACAGTACTACAATAATAATAGGAAATCTTTACTACCCCACATACATTAATGGACAGATTATCCAGGCAGAAAATCAGTAAAAACACTGGCCTTAAATAACACATTATACCAGAGGTACTTAATAGCCATATATAGGATACTTCATCCAAAAGCTGCAGAATACATTCTTCTCAAGAGCACATGGAACATTCTCCAAAATAGATCACATACTAGGCCATAAAACAAGTCTTAATAAATTTAAGATTGAGATCAAATCAAGCATATTTTCTGACAAAAGCTAAATGAGAATAGAAATGAACCACAAGGAAAAAAATCCTGCAAAACACACACAGAGGTTAAGCAGTATGCTACTATACAACCAAAGAGTCACTGAAGAAATCAAAAAATACCTTTTGGAGACAAATGAAAGCAAAAACACAAAGATTCAAAATCTATGGGACAAAAGTAGTTCTAGGAGGTAAATTTACAGCAGTGAAAGCCTTCCTCAGGAAATAAGAAAAAACTCAATAACAACAAAAAATCCTAACTTTACACTCAAAGTAACTGGAAAAAGAACAAACAAAACTTAAAGTTAGTAGAAGAAAATAAATCATAAAGATCAGAGAAGAAATAAATAAAATAGAGACTAAAAATGATAGAAAAGATAAATGAAACTAAGGACTGGTTCTTTGAAAAGATAAATAAAATGGATAAACCTCTAGCCAGTTTAATTAGAAAAAAGAGAGCTCAAATAAATAATATTAGAAATGAAAGACAAATCATCATTAACACTACAGAAATATGAAAGATCCTAAGAGATTACTATGAACAATTATACATCAATAAAATGGAAAATTTAGAAGAAATGGATAAATTCCTAAATGTACACTCTTCCAAGATTGTATCAGAAAGTAATACAATATATAAATACACTACTAGTAATGAGATTGAATCAACAATAAAAAAAATTTCCGACAAGTAAAAGTCCAGACAAGATGGCTTCACATGTGAATTCTACCAAACATGTAAAGACGAGTTAACACCTTTCTTTCTCAAACTATTCCAAAAAATTGGAAGAAATGCTTTGAAACTTAACTACAAGGCAGCATCACCCAGATCCCAAAACCAGACAAAGGTAACACACACACACACACACACACACCCCAATATCACTGATGAACACAGATGCAAAATTTTCAACAAATATTAACAAACCAAATTCAGCAATACAGTAAAACAATCATACACCATGGTCAAGGGGGATTTATCTCAATGATGCAAGAATGCTTTTAATATCCACAAGTCAATCAATGTCACAAACCATGTTAACATACTGAAGAATTAATAATAT
Source organism: Camelus bactrianus (assembly GCF_048773025.1). NCBI lineage: Eukaryota > Metazoa > Chordata > Mammalia > Artiodactyla > Camelidae > Camelus > Camelus bactrianus. Next base: position 82,903,292 of record NC_133543.1, on the reverse strand, counting down.
AAAGAAAAAATAATATGATTATCTCAACAGATGTAGAAAAATCTTTTGATGTAATATTTAACATAAATTAATGATAAAAAGTCCCCAAAAAGTGAGCATAGAGGGAAAATACTTCAACATAATAAAGGTCATAGATGACAAACCTACAGCCAACATCATACTCGATGGTGAAAATTTAAAAACATTTCCACTAAGATCAGGAACAAGACAAGGATGCCCACTTCGACACTTTTATTCAACACAGTTTTGGAAGTCCTAGTCACAATGATTATGCAAGCAAAAGAAATAAAAAATCCAAATTGGGAAGAAAAGAATAAAAGTGTCACTGTTTCCAGATTACATGATATTATGTATAGAAAAATCCTAAAGATGCCAGACAAAATTATAGTCATCGAAACAGTATCGTACTGGCACAAAAACAGACACACATATCAAATGGAACAGAATAGACAGCCCAGAAATAACCTATATGTAAGTGGCCAATTAATCTTTACAAAGGATACTAGAATATACAATGGGGAAAAGAGACCTTCTTCAAAATATGGTGTTTGGAAAGTGGACAGCTACATGCAAAAGAATGAAAGTAGACTACTTTATCACATCATATACAAAAATAAACTCAAAATGGATTAAAGACTTAAAAGTAAATCTTGAAACCATAAAACTCCTAGAAGAAAATATAGGCAGTATATTCTTTGACAATGATCTTAGCAATATTTTTTTGGATCTGTCCCCTCAGGCAAGGGAAACAAGAGCAAAAATAAACAAATGGGACTACATCAAACTAAAAAGCTTTTGCACAGTTAAGGAAACTACCACAAAACAAAAAGGCAGGCTACTGAATGGGAGAAGATATTTGAAAACTATACATGTGATAAGGGGTTAATATCCAAAATATGCAAAAAAACCATACAACTTAACATCAAAAAAAAAAAAAAAACAAAAACAAGCAACTCAATTAAAAAATGGGCAGAGTCCTAAATAGACACTTCCAAAGAAGACATACAGATGGCCAACAATCACATGAAAAGATGCTCAATATCACTAATTATCAGGGAAATGAAAATCAAAACCACAATGTGATATCACCTCACACCTGTCAGATGGGTATTATCAAAAAGATAATAAATAACAAGTGTTGGTGAGAATGTGGAGAAAAGGGTGCACTTGTAGGATTGTAAATTGGTACAGCCACTATGGAAAACAGTATGGAGATCTCTCAAAAAATCAAAAAAAGAACTACTATATTATCTAGCAATTCCACTTCTGTATATGTTTCAAAAAAACCCAAAGCATTAATTTGAAAAGATATATGCACCCCTACATTCACTGTAGCATTATTTATAATAGCCAAGATATGGAAGCAACCTATGTGTCCACTGATAAATGAATGGGTAAAGAAGATGTGGTATACATATGCAATGGAATGTTACTCAGCCATAAAAAAGAATGAAATGTTGCCACGTGCAGCAACATGGTTGAATTTAGAGGGCATTATGCTAAATGAAGTAAGTCAGACAGAGAAAGACAAATACTGGGTAATTTCATTCACATGTAAAACCGAAAATACAAAATACATGAATGAACATAAAAAAACAGAAACAGACTCATAGTTGCAGAGAACAAACCAGTCGTTGGCAGAGGGGCAGAGGTGAGAGGATGAGTGAAAGAGGTGAAGGAGATTAAGAGATACAAACCTCCAGTTATAAAATAAGTCATAGAGATGTAGTGTACAGCATAGGAATTATAGTCAGTAATAATGTAATAACTTTGTATAGTGACTGATGGTAACTAGATTTATCGTTATGATCATTTTGCATGTATAAAAATATTGAATCACTATGTTGTACACCAAAAACTAATATAATGTGGTAAGTAAATTATAAACAAAACAAAACAAAATTATATCAAAGAAATTTCTCTGAAACTAGTAACAGTACTTAAAATGTTAAGCTCATAATCAATGCCCTGGATGCTCTCTGTATTAGTCTGCTCAGACTGCTATAACAAAATAGCAAGACTGTGTGGCTTAAACAAGAGACACTTAACCTTATACAATTCTGGAGGCTTGGAAGTCAAGGTGAAGGTACCAGCCAATTTGGATCCTGGTGAGAATTCTCTTCCTCCCTTATAGACTTTCTCACTGTGTAATCACATGGCAAAGAGAGAGTGGTCTCTCTCATTGTCTTTTTATAAAGTCTCTAATCCCATCATGAGAGACCTACCCTTATGACCTCATCTAACCCTAATTACCTCTCAAAGGCCCCATCTCGAAGTATATTCACACTGCAGCTTTCAGTGTATGAATTTAGGTTAGGGAGGCCTAACCTATTCAGGCCACAGCCTTCCAAAGTATTTGTATGTGGTATGTGCCTAACTTTCATCACTTCTCGGTTTCTTAAATCTTTCTTTTTTATTATCTTTCTTTTTTTATCATTATTTTTTTAATTGAGGGACTGGGGATTGAACCCAGGACCTCCTGCATGCCAAGCATGCACTCCACCACTTAAGCTACTCCCTCCCCCTGACAATAATATATTTCTTAAGCTTTTCTTCCCTCTAATTATTACTCAATATTACATGTTATTATTCATCCACTTGTATTCATTCTTTCAGTCTTCCTGCTAATTAGAGGTGATCCATGTTTATTACAGAACATGTGTAAAGTTCCAAAAAAGTAAAAGGTAATAATTAATAACAACCATCTGTATTATAATCCAGCCACATTTCCTTCAACATTTATTCAACAATCAAAATGTTGATTAGGATCTGCCTTGTGCCAGACACAGAGAACAAAATACAGAGGAAAAAAAAAAAAATCCTTGCCCTCCTGCAACGTATATTCTATCAGGAGAGAAAGACAACAAGCAGTAACATGAGCAAGTGGATTGTACAGGATGATGGCAGGTGGAAGGCACGGAAAGGTCAAGGGCGGGACAGGGTGGGTCAGGTGGCCGGGGTGAGAACCAGGTGGCACCATGTTGAAATCCTCCTGCTTTACTGGCTTGCCTCCCCTACTTATTAGATGGTGAGCATTTCCCTGTGCCATTACATATGTTTAGCAATGTATTTTTTAGACAGCAGAGAACTCCATCTTCTGAACGTACCATAGTCAATTTCACCATTCCGCTCTACGCGGCAGGGAGATGTTCTTTTTAACAATCATAAATAACGCTTCTGTTTCCTTGAGGAAAATGTGAAGAGGAGGGATTGCATAAGTCTGAGTACACTGTTGAGGCTCTGAGACACCATACCCTGGGTCTGCCCAGGGCACCATGTCCTGAAACCACGTGCTCAGACTCTTGTATATTCACCCACACCTGACAGCCTTTCCATCAGACTCAGAGAAGTGCTTCGGCCTCTGCATCCCTCCACCATCTCTGCTCTGTATAAAAGAGAGGAACTCTTCCCAAGACGCCTACCTAGCACAGTGACTGATATGGAGCAGAACACAATTTTACTCTTAGTTTTTCTGACTATAGTTAAAGATAACAAAGTAGTATTTTTAAATTGCTTTACTTTTAAGCATAACTCCTTAAGCTTTTTTTTAATTGATGCTATTTTTAGAAAATGTTAAGATTTACATCAAAATTGAGTAGAAGGTACAGGTATTTCCTACATACCCCATAACCCTCATACACAGCCTCTCCCATTATCAACCTCTTCCACCATGGTGGTATACTTGTTACAACTGATGAACCTACACCAGCACATTATAACCACCCCAAGTTCAAAGCATGCATTACAATTTACTCTTGGTGTTGTACATTCTGTGGATTTAAACAAATGTATAATGACTTGTGTCCATGATAACAGTATCATACCAAGTAGTTTCACTGCCCTAAAAGTTCTCTATTCTCTGTCTATTCATTCCTCCCTCCTCTAGCACAATGAGTGTCATGTAACTCCTGGCAACCATGGATCTTTTTACTGTCTCTACAGTTTTATCTTTTCCACACAGTTTTGTCATACAATTGGAATCATACAATAGGTAGCCTTTACAGATTGGCTTCTTTCACTTAGAAATATGCATTTACAGTTTTTATATGTCTTGATAACTTATTTCTTTCTAGAGTAGGAAGAAATATTCCACTGCCTGGATGTACCACAGTTTATCCATTTACCTACTGGAAGACATCTTGGTTGCTTTCAAGTTTGGCAATTATGAATAAAGCTGCCATAAACATCCATGTGCAGGTTTTTGTGTAGATGTAAATGTTCAACTCCTTTGGGTAAATACCAAGGAACACAACTGATGATTTACACGGTAAGTGTACATTTAGTTTTGCAAGAAATCTAACAAATTTTCTTCCAAAATGGCTGTACCAATTTGCATTCATACTAGCAATGAATGAGAGTTTTTGTTGTTCCACACACTCAACAGCAATTGTGTTGTCAGTGTTTTAGATTTTAGCCATTCCAATAGGTATGGAGTGATGATTCTTTTTAATTTTCATTTCCTGGTGACATATGATGTGGAGCACCTCTTCAAATGATTATTTGTATACATATATTCTTTTTCTGATTGAAGTTGATTTTGTATATATTCTTTATACAAAAGAATTTTCCATTTTTTCATCTACTTGTTTGTTTTATTACTGTTGAGTTTTAAGGGTTCTTAGTATATTTTAAATAACAGTCCTTTATCAGATGTGTCTTTTGCAAACATTTTCCCCCATGCTGTGGTTTGTCTTCTCATTCTCTTGACAGTATCTTTCACAGAGGAGATATCTTTTTTTTATTTTAATGAAGTCCAGTTATCAGTTCTTTCTTCCAAGGATCATACCTTTGGTGTGTATGTAAAAAGTTACTGCAAAATCCAAAGTTATCTAGATTTTTTTCCTATGGTACTAGGGTACCTTCTAGGATTTTTATAGTTGTGCTTTTTTCATTTAGATCTGTGATTCATTTTGAGTTAATTTTTGTGAAGGGTATTAAAGTCTGTCTAGATTCATCGTTTTGCATGTAAAAGTTCTTAAGCTTTAATACACATTTTACTAAGAACAGTGAATATTAATAATAATAGCTAATACTTACCAATGCTTGCTAATGCTGTAGGCACAGCCAATTTTCTAAGAGCTTTCATGTATTAAGCTCATTTAATAATCATCACAAACTTATGTGATAGGCATTATTTAAATTTTAGAGAAGAGAAAACTGATTTTCAGAAAACTAAATAGCTTGCTCAAGGATACAGAAGCAGGCAATTAAAAGAGCCAGGTCTGGAAGCCAGGTAGCCTGGTTCCAGAGAACACCCTCCTACTCATATACCTATACCTGTGTTATATACATACCTGTGTTATTACAGTATTAGATTAAAAAACACCTTGCTTTAAGACTATAGATCTAAATTATAATTGGGAAAGGTGAAGACAGTAACTACTCTTGCCCAGAGAAAAAGACAACATTCTTAAGATAAGGAATGTCTCATAACTATATGTATTACATTTATCGAAATATTTGGATTCTTACTCCTTTGAATCAATGTGTATTACATACACTCAAAGTAAATCTAAAGAAGTTGAAGAATCTGAAGAATTGTCTCCATCAAATTATAGACATTAAGTGGATGTACATCCGATGGAAGTATCTGCCCTCATCGTTTTTGGATTTATATTTTAAATTGCATGTTAGGATTAATTAATTAACTCATCAAAAATAATTGGAAGGAGTTTGCTCATATTATGCAAATGATTAAATATCACAGACTTGGAAAATCTATAATAAATCATTCTTATTGACAACAACCAGACATTGGCAACATTCAGGAAAGTAATCTGCATAGCTTATAATTGTTTCTTAGCCTCTAATGGAGATTTTTCACACAGACAAACTGGAGGCACAAACTTAGTTTGGTTGCTGTAGGTCAGTCACTTTACATTGCTTTGCCTAACTCAGATGTCTACTCGTGCAAATTCAGTCTTCCCGGTTAAAGAGTGGCAAAACAAACACATGGGTTACACAGGCCACAACAGATGCTATAAACCTGTGCTCACATAATTTGTGCACAGAGACCATGATAATGCATATAAATCTTCATTTATACACTCTCTGGAACAGACATTTTCATTGTGCTAGCAAAATGCCCAATCTATCACTAAGATCTGTCACATTTTCCTTCATGACATTTCTTGTACTTACAGCTAATAATTTCTACCAATTTTCGGTCATCTGAGTCACTGCCAACTGATTTTCATGATCTGCCCTAAAACAAGTCCCCAACATTATCATTTAATTTATTCTTCAGCAAAAAGCTAGTTACTATAATATCCTACAATCACACAACACTTTATTCGTAGATATAAGACAACTTTTTCACCCTCATATTTTCCCATCATATATGTTGCAGCTTGAATTGCACTAACAAAACAATGCAAAAAGTGCTTCTAATGTCACTGGTTCCACACTAGGGAGTTTTCTGAGCTAGTCTTAGCAACAGTGATGACACTAGATGCTAAAAGATTGGTGTTCAAAAGCTGGGCATATTATGCCATAGAAAACTGTTGGTGTATCAGACCCAGAGTGTGATTATCCCGCCATGTGCACACAAAAGGGGAAAAAAACAAAACTCAATAATCATCTTGTAATCAATTATAGTCTGAGTGTGCACATTTTAAATAAAATTAAATGTGGATTCACAGATAGAAAAGACCATTCTTAAGATTTATTTTCTACTTACACAGCAGAAATTTAAAAAGCTAAATGTTAGGTAGGTTGAACCATATGAAATTACCTTTAAGTAAGTCAAAAATGGTCAGATCTTGGCAATTTTATATTCTGCTTATACTCAGGTTGTAAAGTATAATGATCCTAATTTTTATTGAGAATAATAAGAAATACTATTATGCAAACAGATGACAAAAATAGCAAGAAAGCATTTAATGTCTCATCATCTTTGTCATTTGTCTGAATAAAATGTCGTGTGCTACCTTAATTTTCAGTCCCTGCTTACATCTCACGCTCTCTAGAAGACTGTCACAAAGAAGATTAAAAAGTGGCACTATAAATCATAACTTCTGTTATCTAATACCATGGTTTCCAAACACTATGCTGACAAATGATGAGAGTATTATGAACTCTTCAGTTCAATAATCCAATAGTCCACCAGTAGTTAGCAAAAGTAGTGTGAAATAAAACACATTCTGAAATAAATGCCAAGGTTAAAAACACTGTTTCAAAGTCTATAAAATTATTACATGCTATTATAAAGTGCCAACAGTTTTTCATTCCCAGTACTTTCATTTTACTTTAAATCGATTGAAACTACCACATTAAATCTATGTCTCTGAGAGCGCAGCATGGGAATAAGGAGTCAGATTAAACACTGTATGCTCAGCAATCTCATACAGTGTAATTATTTTTTCTTATCATTCTAAGGTCTTTACTCAAATCCACATGTATTTAAGGAACACACTATTTTCAAAGCACTGCATGCGTGCTATGAAGAAAACAAAAATTTAAAAACTTCTTTTTCCCTCAAAGAGTTTACATTCTAAGTTTAGAGACAAGATATGGACACTTACGTGTCTTTTTAAGATAAATTTACTAATGGCATATTAAGAGCAAAATAAAAGAGGTGTCACAAGGCAGTACATGATTGTCAGATATATGTAGTATAAGTGGTAATCAACATTAGAATTCAAAAGAAGAAAGATCTTTTCAGACATAATCCAGAAAAGATATGTGGGTGAAGGGGGATTTGTGCTTCCTTTAAAGGATTATTGGTGCTTAAAAGAGGGAAAAGGGAAAGAGATCGTTTTTATTCTAGATGCCATGGGCTTGGGCTAGGTAGATACTGGAAATGAAAGTACATAGAAATAGTAGTTCCAAACTGATTTCTATGTTCACATCACTACTTTTAAGTTCACCAATGCTTCTTGTCCCATTTTAGTTATTTAGAAACTATTACTTATCTTTGCCATCAACTTATTTATCACTACATCAGTTATCAAAAATTAATTGACATCTTCTCAAAATTCCAATTAATAGCATTTATTTTAGGTTCCCCAGAAAAAAAAATACACTCCAGTAGATTTATAGCAGCTGCTTGGCATGCTAGAAAAATAGACCCATATATTTGGGGGCAAGAAAGCTCTGTGTTATTCACTTCAACACTTCAAAGTGGAGTTATAAGAAGCCTCTCTAAATTTGGAATATCTTATATTTACAATTCTATCAAAAATTATTATATAAACATAAACATGTTCTAAGTTTAAGCTCTTCTGAATGCATGAAGAAATATGAAGAAACTTTTAATGTTAAGAAATTATGACACTCTGCTTTTTTGTATTTTCACTTGCAGCCCCCTACCACAGCTAGTGACCCTACATTCAGGGATCAATTCTGACAAAAAGCAGGAGAAATATAAACCAACTACCTTTTTGGACTTTAGAGAGACATGTAATGTTTTATTGCCTTCCCCTCAGAATAATTCTAGATCAATTTATCAGAAATCAATTTTAAAAATATATATGAAATTCAATTTCCCAAAGGAATAATATGTTAAGTCATCAATTCCTCTCCTTTGCCAAAATTCCCAATATACTAGAAACTTCCTTTTTCTCACTATGTAAAGGTTTATGTCATTAATGTTGGATGCACAGCCTTTACATAGATTTTAATTATTTTAAGACTTGTCTAATTGACCTTTGCCCTGGTTTTCAGTTACTGCTGCTGTTGCTCCTGCAGCTTAAAAAGCTGGATAGAAAGAGGAAGCACTTTCCTAGGAGAAGAAAGAAAAGACAGTGAGTGCAAAGAACAGCTTGCACTACTGATCTCAGAAAAAAAGGCTGTAAAAGGGGAAATTAGGAGCTAGCTGATAAGAGGAACAGTGGAAGAAGACAAGGACCAAGAGAAAAATTGGGAAGGGGAGCAGAAAGAAGAGACATCAATAAGGGAAATGGGGAATTTTGAGGGACTAGGAGAGAGAACAATAGAAAGGAAAAAGGGGAATATAGAAACTTAGGAGCAGAGAGAGAAAAGATCGAGAGAGGGAGAGTAATTGATAGGCAGAGAGAAGAGATGACAAAGTTAAGGAAAGGAAATGAGTAGTGGGGAAGGGGTAGACAAGAAGGCAGAGAGAACACAAACTAAGGAAAAGATGAAAATTTTGTGTCCAACTTGCCCAAAGCAACCTAGGTCCTAATAATCCATCATATAAATTGCTGTAAATATTATGAATATTTAGAAGAAAAAGGATTTTGGTAAATTAACTTTAATAAATTCCTCATGTTTGTCATTCAGCAAAACATAGTAATTGATCATTGGGCCAAAAGGCTGGCTTTCATGAAAACATTCCTGGGAATTTACTTCAGAAATGAACACATTTCATTTTAAACTTTGAATATCATTGTTCAGATATCACGTGCTTTGAATGCCAGTACGAGCTTCCATTCATCATCCCCTCTACTGTCATGCAGGTTGTGTTCTCTCTTAGTTTTATCCCACCATGGCCTGTCTATTTCTTAAGACATGGCCATAAGGAATAATGCTGGATTTAAAAGACCATTGTAGATCCTAGCTGGCTACTGCAGGAATCCTCCAGTCCTTACTATGATATCTCCTTTATAGTTCTAGGAAATTTCTACTTAAAACAAAAGTGTTAGCATCTAAGAGTTTTCAAAGCATTATATGAGTTAGGTGATCAGAACATTGCCTCTTTTTTTTTTTTTCCTTTTTAAAATTCTTATTAGGAACTTGGTGCTCAAAGAAGGTAACTGAATTGTTTAAGGTCATAAGGTAAGACTTCTAAAATCTGGAAGATCTTAAGTCTTCTTGTGAAAAAGCCAACTTTTTTTCATAACATCCTAATGCACTGTCCCCAAATACTTTCAGAAATCAACAATCCCCATAACATATCTTAAAAAATAATATCATTTGCATATGGGAAAATATAATGGCTGGAAAATATGTGATGATTTGAAATAATAAGACTGATTCAAAAGGTACTCCTCTCACATTCTCTTCCCCAACATAGATGTCTTTTCACTTCTAATATTTGCTCTTATGAATCTAGTAACTAGGTTTTCAGTTCAGCAATATTCAAGTGTATGTGACTGAAATAAGAAAAATAATGAAATAGAGAATTTATTCAGTTATACTTTTCCTTCGAAAACAGAACTCTTTCATGGTGTGAATTAAGTAGCCATCATGTTGTAAGAAATGGATAAGCTAAATTTTACTATTAGGAAAATGGTTTAAAACAATATGTTGACTGGGATGTGCATAGGTGCCCTATTAACAAATTCTGATATCCTTTTGGCTTATTTAGAACAAAGTTTTATCTCTGCAGACTTCTAAAATTAGCTCTGGTTCTGCTAAAAACTGAAATGTCTGAGATTTTACCCTTCTTGTGAACTAGTAAGTTAGCCTGTTACAGTTTTATGAATGCTGGCAGAATAAATGAGACTCCCAGGTGAGAGAGAAAGGACCCTTTTTTGTCACATTGATAGTGGTAGCCACGGTATTAGCATTTTTGTGCTGGTTTCCCAAACCCCATCACTACAGGGTGACGAAGAGAGCCCAATGACACAAGTGCACACTATGGGTTGTGTTACAGGAAAGGAGCCCTAAGCTTAGAGAATCAGGATCTTTTATGACCGGCAACAATTGTTTGCCCTGTGCTCCAGACAGACACATTTTTATTGTACTAGATAGTAAGCATGGCAGCACTTTGCTCTGCAAAAACACCAGCTCTATTTCCCAAGGTATTATACAAACATCCTTAAAACAATAATCCATAATAAAAAGCCATCAGAGTCTCATTGGCAAAATGTGCAGAAATACTAGAGACCCATGAGAATTATCACCCAACAGGTTGGACCACATCTGCTTCAAGCTGTCTGTTAGACTGTCCTAAAACTTATTTTATGAGTTATTTAATTAATAATCTAACTGCCTCATATGTTCCTTAATTGCAAGTCATTTTACTTAAAATGTAGTTTTTGTTATAGTCTCCTTGTGATTCCACTGGAGAGGAAAGTCAAACTGCCATGATAAACATTAATCTATTCTATTCTAACTATTTCCCCCTAACAACCAGAAACACTGATTGTCTTCTAAAGGTTCAACCCTAACTCAGACTCTTAGGCCAAATCTCTCCCATTTCAGAATTCAAGTGATTATTCATCAATTCAACCTTGCTACAGGCCTTCTTGTTCCCTGGGATACCCTTCTTGATAACAGCACCAGCAGATCTGTTCTCTTAGGCTGGGATCTTGTTTTGTTCCTCTGGATCCTTCAAGAACCTAAGTCCTAACCTAGCCCTAATCCAGCATCTGGCCCATGCCTCTGAGACCCTTGTCATTGACTAGTTACCACCACTGTCATCACATTTTTCCTGCTTCCATCTTCCCTGGTCCTGTGCTCCACACTTTTATTTGGGTCCTAACTAAACTCTTTTGCATGAATTTCTTGATATTAATTATCTATCTTAATAACCACCTTACTATTATTACCAACCCCCTATTCATTTATTCAACAAATAGTTCCTGAAGACTATTAAGTTTGTGGATCTGGGTCAGGTTGTGAGTTGGCAATGGAGTCCCTCAATACTATATTTGACTGGTCTTGATTTCCTGACTCCTATTGTCTGTTGGCTACTTCTGGGAGGATCTCAAACTTTTACTCTGAACAGTACGTCTGTTCCAGGATCCAAAAATCCATTTTGAGAACCATCATGCTTTGTATGTATAAGATCCTCCCTTAAATTCCCTGCATCTGCCATAATTTTCTGTTTGAAAGACTTGTTCTGAAGTTATTAATAGCGCTAGATGTAACTCAGCACATTGGTTTTCTCATAAAATACTAAATTGGGAGATATCGTGACATCACCTGCCACAGTCCATTCAGTTCACAGATATTTTAAGGTGTTGTCACCTATACAATCTAGTATTTTCACCTTTAGAACCCAATATTTTCTTTCTAATATTTTCTTTCCAATATTAAAGTCTTTAAGTATTTTGAAGTGTGTTAATGATAGATTAAGCTGTCATTGAGGCATCATTCTTGAAGATTTCTACAAGTGGAACTTTATGTATTCTCAGCACCATGATCTCCTCTTGTCTACAAAACAGTATTATACAGTTATCTAATTTAAGAGCTTTTATTGAAAAGTCTTTGAAATAGCTTCCCTTCTCAGACTGTGTGTGTGTGTGTTTCCTCTGATGTGGGCACTTCTAAAGAAAGGCTTGCCAATTTCTAATCATTGTTAAAGGAAAAGTAAATGGTTTACTTTGAATCACAATCACAGTTTGTAGAAATTTTGAGCCTCAAATAGAACAAAATGTTAAAGGATTTTAAACACAATAATTTATAATAAATAGCATAATATGCTCTAATACAGTCAATATATACCTTATATGCTGTGGATAATACAAACTTTCATATAATAGTGTTATCTGACCCATATAGGTTAATGATTGTGTAGCTAAAATCTTCAGCATATGAACCACAAATCAAAACAATTCAGTTTACTAGACATAGAAATTGGCAAAGTCTTATGGTGTCAATTCAATTTTGCCAAAAAAGCGCAAAGTCAAATAATCAGGAGACATGATCCCAATGTCAATTAGCCTTTTTTTTTTCTGTCAAATGGACAACTCTCAACCTTAAATTCTAACCAGTTTAAAAGGCATTGTCCAGAATTTATTTCAAAGAAGTTATAAATGCTTATGATGGATGATCATACAAAGGAAACAGAGTTTATCCTGAATTTTGCCGTTTCACATGCACAGGAAGCCCTTTTATGATTAAATGTCTGTTACCCTCAGAGTATTCTGACAGAAACAACAACAATTTATACTTAAAAATGACTACTCCTGAACCTTTCAATTATTTTTTTCCTCTGTCATGAATTTTAGTTACCTACCTCAAATCCTTTGAGAAATACTGAAGCATGGATAGATGAATAGATGAATAGATGAACAGATGAACAGATGAACAGATGCTGAGAATAGATCGATAATAGGATAGACAGGTACATACACATGTAATCCACATACATACATACATACATATGTACACAAGTGACCCAGAACTGCTTATTAAAAAGTCTCTCCTTCCTTACTTACCTGTCAAGCTACTTCTGTTATATATCAAGGGTCCATTATGTGTGGGGCCTTTTGTGGGCTCTAATGATGCTCCATGGGTCTACTTATTTCTCTCTATCTTAATTACTGCAATTTATTATAAATATTAACATCTTATGGATCAAGTATTTTCACCATTTACTTCTTCATATGGATCCCTCTTGGCCTTTTTTAGTTACATGTGCATTTTAGAATCTTTCCTCCAAGCTCTACTAAAAATGAAACAAAACAGAACAAAACAGCCTATTCAGATTTCCATTGGAATTACATTCAAGCTCCAAATTATTATTGTTTTCAAATCCAGGTTCATGGTATACATCTCTACATAGGTCTTTCTAATGTCTCTCAGTTATGCTTTATAGTTTCTACACTGTTGGCACTGCATACCTTTTTATAAATTTGTTTTTAGACATGTGATAGATTTTATGGTATGTGAATGACATTATTTTAAATTTTATTTTCTATTTCTTGCTGCTCTATAGAATTCAAATTGATTTTTTAATAATTCACTTCAAATCCCCAAATCTGCTAAACTCATTTTTATAATATGTTTGTGGAGTCTCTGATTTTCTATTTAAATAAACTTAACTACAAATAATGTCAGTTTTGCTTCTTTTCTAATCTTTTTTTTTCTTGCTTTGTTTAATTGGCTACTACTTCCAATACAATGTGTCCAGATGAGGTGAGAGATGAATCAATCTTAGAGGAAAGAGCTCAACATTTTCAATGTTAAGTATATTACTTATTTTAAGTTCACTGTAGATACCAAATATCTGCTCTAGTCTGCTTACTGTTTCTTTTAAAAAGGATATAAAATTTTATCAAATGCATTTTCTTCATCTATTGATAACATAAGACTATAATCCAATAATGTTGGGAATTTCTTAATTGACTGTCTAAAGTTAAACTAAGATTAAAATCCTACTCTATAATAACATTTTATCCTTTTTTTAAGGTTGAGATTCTGTTTGCTAATATTTGCTAATATTTTTTAGAACTTTTTTTTAACTCTGTTCACAAATGAGATTGGTCTATAACTTACTTTTTTTATACTGTCCTTATCAGGTTTTGGAATCAAGTTATACTAATCATGTTATACAAGTTAGGGAGTAGTATCAATTTTTTTGTTCTCTCAAATCATAGAACTCACTAGAAAGTCAACTGTGGGGAGGGTATAGCTCAGTGGTAGAGTGTATGCTTAGCATGCACATGGTCCTGGGTTCAATCCCCAGTACCTCCATTAAATAAATAAACAAATCTAATTATCTCCCCTTCAAAAAAATTAAAAAAAAAACTGCTCTAAAATAAAAAATTTATTAAAAAAAAATGGGACCCAGAACTCACTAGAATGGTCACTTTTGTGAGAAACTTTTGATCACTGATTCTGTTTCTTTGATGGCTTAGAACTGTCTAGGTTTCTCTTTCTTCCTGAATAATTTTGATAAATTATATTTTCTAAGAATTTTTTATTTCATATATAGTAAAGAAATTCTTATATCCCATTTTAGAATTATAATAATCTATGTCTGAGAATTTTGCAAAGTTTCATCACTACTAAGTGATAGTACAAACTTTAATTCCTGGTTTTAAAAGGTATGCTATTTCCAAAATAATATAGGCCCTTAGACTATTAAGCATATTCTCATTTTAGATTTTATTGAATTATCTATTATTATTGTTTATCATATTATTATTAATTTGATCAAATGAACTATTGTGAGTTTATTTTGGCAAAAATTATTCAGCAAAATATGGCCTACTACTTTCTAATTCTACTGTTCTGATCTACTGTTTTGATTGTTTCCATTAATCCTGCTCACATAATCTCCCTTCCATGATCTATAAACATTCATTGTCTTGAAATTAAATTGCTACAATATTCCTTTAGGAATCTCCCAAATATTAGCTCCAAATCCTAATATTTCTTCAAGTAGTGAAATCCTTTTAGCATGACTAAGTTTTAGTCAGGACACATAGTTTTATGTGTTTTCGATAGAACTGTCTTTAAAATATTTCTGGATACATGGTTATTTTCTGAATGTACATTGCCATTTTTTCTAGTACCCTATCTTCTCTTGTCAAGGCATGTAATTGTATGTGTTGTCTGAGAAGCTAACATTATCATCATCATCATCATCATTTATTCTAAAGAGAAAAACTGAGAACTCTTCCTTTTAGATGTGCACAACTTTCAAAGCCTTAAACAGATAATGGATGTTGAAAATTTCCCTGCAAAGTGAATGTAGCTTAATAATACCAACAATTTCTTGAGAAAGTCAACTCTTTGTTTTAACCAGCAGGTTGTTCTCACTTCTCCTTGTGAAAGGACGGGTAATGTTACTTTCAAGTTTACCAACATACTATAAATGTTTTTCTTAATTATCTCTTTTGTTAATTTCACTGGCTCTTTGCTTATCTTTGCTAAACAAAATGCTTGCATCCCAGCAGAGAGGGTCTTTGAGACCTACTCAATCATTGCCCCTAATGATAAGGAAAGGATCCCAGAAGGGTAAACTACTTGGCATCCACATGAGAGTCAAGCTGTTGACAGACATCATTAAGAGGTTTGAGGGTTTAATTGAGCAGAAGATCAGAATGGAAACTAATATTCTGGCTCTGCCTTTGTCCGGTCTTCACAGTATATCTTAATTATTCCAAAATAAAGTAGAAAGGCTGTTCTTTTTAAAAATAAATGAAGTAGATCATTGGAGTATTCTATATAGGGAGAAAGAGATGGTGAAGTGTGACAAAGGAGTAGTGTTGAGAGATCAGGCCTTCTGTGTTAGAAGAATATATCTTGAAGCATCATTTGGTTGTAGAATCTGCAATGGTAGGCATGAAACCAAGGAAACAACACCAAATGGGTCAATAATAGGAGACCTAGAAGAGACAGTATAGCACTTCAAAAGAGTTATAGATTGGCTGGAAATAGCCCCACACTCTTGCTATCATTGATTCCCCTGTGCCCACCAAGAAACATACCCCAAAACCCACATGTGAACTTTCCAGATTTATTTAACCAAGAATACTGAAACCTATGAATATGCAGTAAAAACACCTCAGTACTGTTTGCCTGACCCGCTTCAAGTGCACTGCTACTAAAACTGAGAAAACAGACATATTTTTTGGCTATGTTACCTGTTTTTATACCACCTTCCAAGAAGAAATTATATTTATAATCATTGTACTTCTGTTTAAAAGAATATTTTCAACATCAGGCTCTCCTGGATCTGAACCAAATTCATCATCAAGAAGGCCATATCATCACAGAATGGAGAAAGTAAAGGAATGTCTGATAATTATTTCTGCCTCCAACAATTTAAGTATAGAGAAAATACTTTTCTCCAGCAAATGATGTCCTGTCAGTTGGAGAAAGGCAGTTTCATAATGGAGAGAAAAGAAAACAGTATCAAATGTATCAGAAAGGCTGAAAATTGAAGAGATCATTGAATTTGCAGCAAAGAAGATACAGGTGACTTTACTAGGGCAACTTAATGATCTAGGGTGAGCACAGAGTATATCAAAGATGCAGCCATAGAGGCCTGGAATATAACAAACTTCCTGCTTTCAGTCTTGCCTAACTCCAATCAATTACCCAACCACCACAAGAATGATCTTTCTAAATCTGATCACTTCATTTTCCAACTGAAAGTCTTTCAGTGGCTTCCTATTACTACACAGCATAGTAAACCTGTCTACAGTGTAATTATTCATCCTTCACTGCAATTTACCCTTCAACTATCAATTTCCATTAAAAATTTTACTTGAAATGGCAGGTAGAATTGGAAACTCTCTTTTTTTATGCTCCACTCTCATATCATTCATAGCATTCAGTCCCATTTATGTTTTCATAATTATCTTTCTTAATAGACTTTGAGTTTGTTGAGGGCAAACGCAGTATCTAGCACATTGCAGAAATCCAATACATAATTGCTGAATGAATGAGAAAGAGAGGGAGGAATAGAAAATAACAATGTGTGGATTAAACCTATAAAAAAGAATACCTTTGCCTCCAAAAGGAGGGAAAGAGAGTTAGATAGGTTATGATGTGATCAGAAACAAACTAAGGTAATGGTATAATAGGAAACCAATCAAATTAAAAAAGAATCAAACATCAACTTCATGGGAAACTAAAATTTATACAGGAAAGGAATATTGTATACAGTTAGAATGAACTTGGAGCTGATCTGAGCAACTGTGGTTCTATGCTTGTCTCCAGGGATGCCTGGAGTCATAATACTGACCCTCGGCCAGGATTGGAATAAAATGTACTACTTAGGGATTTATTATGTGCAGTTTAAATTCTGAAATTTTCCTAGAGACACTCAATAACAAGTTGTCTACGTTGTTTATTGAGAATGTAGAGTGATGGATTGCATCTGGCTTAACCAGTTACATAGACTTATTTTAGCTACTGACTGATAGTTTATAAAAGATTCCCCAGGAATCTTTCTGTTCAGCTGCCTTGAGACAAAGATATCTCACACATACCTTGATAAGTCATAATCCAAGACAAAGTACATACTGCAAAACTGAGAAAGGACCATGAAGGCTGTGTCTAGAAATCTCATACCTCTCTGACATTTACCTGTGCTTTCACTCTCCTGTTATACTACAGCTTGCACCTTTATCAAAGTGGCATATGAATACACTCTGTGGAATCCTTTCAGTTCTCCAGAATTCTGTAATTGATGCAATGGTACACTGAGTAGAGTACTGAAGTAACACTTGACTCTATAATTTAAATGATGGCTAAGACTTTTGGGGAAAGAGAGATGAGGAAAGAGAGCCATGAACTTTTAACAACAGTCTGACTGACTTCCAGGCCACTTCTGGTTTGAGATCATGCAAATGCTGTGACCACTAAAGGGAGGAAAAGCATAGCAGTAGAACTTGGGCGTGGTAGATACTGACCAAATGGACATAGTTACATGAGTTAAAAAGGAAATTAAGGTAGAAGGGAAATCAGCCAAGAATTCTGTGATTTTGGCTACTTTAAAAAAGTAAAAGTAGCAGAAAGGGCTGAGATGGCCAAGTCCACCAAATTATGATCGGTGATCCTAAAGAAAGGGGACAGCATGCCAAAAGGAAATCACGTAGGTATTTATTTTGCTCATAATGCGACTCAGTCTAAGCTAGAATCACTAAAAAAGACTGTACAGTTTTCAAGGGGAGGATATCAAAGACAAACAAAATACAGTAAGTTATCTGTGGAGTGATATAAACAGCTTCCTGGGAAGCCTCTGTTAAAATGGGTTTTATGTTTTCAGATCCAAGGAGCTATTACCCTTGTATTAGGTACTACTGAATGGAAGAGTATGTTTGGGCTTACTCAGGATCCTCAATTAGTTGCAACTTTAACCAAAATGTGGTTAGAGTCAAACTCTAACTATGTAGAGCTAGGTAAAGGCAAGGTACACATAACATATATCTACAGAGGGGAAATTAGACACTAAGAGAAAAACTCTTAGATATCAAGTAAAATAATTCTTCTAAAGATTCTGAAATGTTGAAAATATCAGCACCTTTGGATTGGTTATACAATGATGCTAAAGTATTCCTTAATTTTACACCTTTGACTCCGGTCGTGACTGGTGTCATGATTAAAGAGTTTCCAAATACTTGGGTTCCCTATGTTACTATACTGATGAATGATTTGGATTATGTAAGAGAAGCTGCCATTGACCCCTAGGTTCATTTCCTGTAAGTAGGGTTGAATGATGGAAAATATTAGGATTATTCAGAAGAAAGGAAAAATAAGAATAAAGCAGATAAAAAAAAAAACTAAAGACATTTAAGCTGAGTAAAAGTGTTCATAGGGTATGGGAGAGGAAGAGAGAGATGGAGTAACTACAAAAATTTTAATGGATCACTTATAGGAGATAATGTGATCTGGCTGCTTTACCAACTCTTCGATTTATCCTAGTCTTGATGAATTTTATAATCTAATAATGATATAAAAGAAGAATTTGCAGTCTCTTCCAAAGCAGTTCATTTTAACAGTGAGAGTTTTAAAAGATTATTCTGAATGACAAGAGGGCCAGAGACTCTTCGTGCAATATCCTAGCAAGGAAATGAATACTATGTTCACTAGTATGCAAGAAAACCATCCAGGATGGTAAAGAAATTTTATTGAAATTTCTAGACACTGGTGCACAATATACAAGTATACCAGAACCTGCTAATGAAAGGGTAAAAGCACAATGTAATTAAGTTAGCAGAGGAAGGTAAAAAAATTCAGAAATAAAGTTATGGTTCAAAGCAGAAATTTATGAATGAAAGTTATGTGAGGTTGTTGCATCATCCATTATATTACCAGAATGAATATGATGTTTGAATGAGGAACTCTTGCCTTATCCAAGCAATTGGGAATAAGGGTACCATACATATCTGCTCTTCATTCTTTTTTAGTTGGGCATGTTAGATGGGGGTCTTTGGAATTACCTAAACCTACTCAAGGGCTTAAAATAAAACAATAAAATACCTGGCAAGGGATGGGAGGAGAGAAAGGAGCATCAAGAAATTTCAGTTTTGATTGAAGATTTACTAGATGCAGGTGAATTAGTATCCAAAAATTCCTTAATAGTCCAGTATAGCATGTGAAAAAAGCTGATGGATCCTGGAGGATAACTCTAGACTCTAGAGGACTGAATAAAGAGGAGCCTTTCATAGCATCAGTGACTCCTGATATGGTTTTAACAATTCAAGCTGTACAACAAGCTAAGGGTGGTTGGTAATCTGTGATCATTTTGACTAATGTTTCCTTTCGGATTCCTATTTTGAAGGAAAATCAAAATTAAATTTGCTTTCATGTGAAACGGATTCCAATACACATTTACTGTGCTCCTATGGGTATATTTATTCTGCTTATTACCATAACCTGGTGAGAAAAGATGTTGATTTAATTCAATTGAAAAATACTGTTATTCATTACATCAATAATATAATGTTGATATCTAAATCTAAAAATCAAGCTAAGCATGAATTCCAAATGTTGGTTAATTATATAATCATGAGGGAGTAGCTAATTAATTCAGCTAAAATACAGGATCCAGCATAAATGATAAAATTCTGAGTAATTATATGGGCCATACCTACTAGCAGCATTCCTCAACCAACCACAATGAGTTATTGTCTCTCAAGTTCTGAAACTGTAACAAAGATTGCTTGGTTTCAGAACAAATCACATACCACATTCATAAATGTTATTGGTCCTTATTCACATAATAACAGCAGAAGAAGCTGAATTTGAGTAATGCTTTGAACAGCATCAGGCTCTCTGGAAGCTTCAAATGACCCATACAACTTCACTCTAACTAAATGCTCAAATGATAGTGGAAATACAAGCAACTAGAAAACTAAAGTTCCCACAGATGTAGAAAATAAACTTATAGTTACTAAAGAGAGAAAGGGGTGTGGGAAGAATAAATAAATAGGGATTTGGGATTAGCAGATACAAACTACTATATATAAAATAGATAAACAACAAGGTCCTACTCTACAGCACAGGGAACTACATTCAATATTCTGTAATAAACCATAATGAAAAAGAATATATACATATATTCTTTTTCATTATGGTTTATATATATATAACTGAATCACTTTGCTGTACACCAGAAACTAACACAACATTGTAAATCAACCATACTTCAATCAATCAATTAATCAATGGAAGAATCTGAGGCAAAAAAAGAAAAATCCTCAAGCTGGCTAAAGCTTTTGGCAAAAGCCCATGAATGCCACTCAGCAGTCATGGAATATGGACTAGAATATTACCTAAGGGCTGCCTCATAAGTATCATGCTTCACAGACTGTAGTTCAAGGGTAGTTAGTCAAAACTCAGTCTATAAGTCAGCGGCATTACAACAAGTTGATCATTTCATTTTGACTGAAGAAGACAAATACAATTCCACTCAGTGGACAGAGTTAAGAAGGGTATTACTTGGGGAGCTAGACTATAAAAGTAACATAGTATGGATTTATACTAAATTTTAGGCAATAACCAATAGATTGGCAATATGGTCCAGGAAGTTGGTTTTAGATGACGAGAAGATGATAGAAATACCATTGTGGGGGACTTTACTATGAAAACTTTATGGATTTCTAGATGAAACAGATGAAAGTAAGGTAAGCTTATCCCCTTAAAAAAAAATTCCTGAATTCAGAAGGGCACTGGAACTAACGAGTAGATACTTTGTTTTCTCTTTGAAAGTAGTTTCTTGGGTACACAAAATAAGTTGCCATGGAGGCATTCAATCCATCAGCAAAAAACAGATGTATCCACAGTGTGCTTAGAAGCTCAAAAAGTGCTTAATTTTTTTTTCTGTTTTTGCAGTCTTAACATCAGAAACTAAAAACAACTATGGGCTATCTATTAAGAGAATCCAGGCCATTACTCATTCCTCATGACTCCAGGTATATACTAATGGGTCTTGACTAGGACCTATATTCACTCTAGATTTGGATACATATACCAGATAACTCAAGTAAATGCCTCTAACACTATTAGAGGTCTAGAGAAAAAAAGTGTATGGTTTCAGTTTGGCCCCCCACTTACATATTACTGATGAAGGACATATTTACTGACTGTATAATATAATAAAAGTGGGCTAAGATGCATCATATACAACACATATATCATACGGTTTACCATCTACAAATCAGTGAACTGAATGGAAGTCAAAATGTACATTAAAACATGCTCACTAGGGCAGCATCAGCAAAATGGCAGAATAGGAAGCCCCTGGAGGAGACCCAGGTCCTCCTTCCCTCCGTAGATTCATCGATTCAACAATACATGGATCAGTTCTCTTTCTGAGAAATCCAGAGACCAGCTGAGAGACTTCTACACCCCAAGCAAGCACAAAATCAATCACAATGAAGCCAATGGAAAAATCTGTGGAACACTCTTATCATAATCCTGCCCACCTGGCACAGCACACCACATGATAAGGAGAAAACCACCAGTTCCTAGTTTCTTCCCTGGAGAGGGAAGGACGGGATTGGACCATAAATCCAACATTCTGACTTTTCTGGTGGCTGTCCTGGAGACTGGTTCTTGTCCTGCCTCAATGTTAGTGTTAACAGGAAAGGGCTTCAGGTTGGAAACCACTAGAATTAAGGTGATGGTGTGGGCCAGTTCACATTTTCTGATTGGAGGCCCTCCCACTGGCTCAGTGTAGAGCAAGCAGATGGAAATGCCCAAATCCCAAATTGTCCCTTAGGAAGGAAAGAGTTGGAGTATCCATCAAACACTTCAGCTATTCAGAGGGGCTGCCCAAAGGACTACCTTCCTTTTTTTGGGAGGGTGGAAGTGAGAGAAGGACTACACTCTTTATCATCTGTCTTGGAACACTGATAGGATGTAGCATACTTCTATATGTCTGGGGGTAACCGAGAAAAGGTGAAAAGTGACAATTTGGACTATTATGCACCCACCATCAGAGCTCATCCTCTGGCTCAGCAGGACACAACTGGGAAAACTCACAGATCCCAACTTCTCTTTGTGGAGAGAAAAAAAAGACTGAAACATATATCCAACATTCAGAATTTTGGGGGGCACTGCCCAAGAGAATGTTTTCAGTCTCACCTGTTTCAAAGTACTGACAAGCCCCTGAATATTCTATACATATGGGGCTGTGAGAACAAAATAAAAAAGATTTGATCAGTGTGCTCTGCTCTAGCAGACCCTTAGGACAGTTAACAGACACGAGATACAGAGATTACAAACTCCTGAAAAAAGAAACTTAACTCCTCTGATTAGGAATTAGACACACAAGTCCAGAGAAGATACATAGACAGAAGATGTCTGAGAAACCCCCAAAGTCTCTAGTTGGGTTGACTGGTGAAGATTTTCCCCTGTATAATACCAAACCATAAAGTTGGGCAAGTTGTCTTGTATTCCAAATATGCAGATGTCAACACAAAGTGTCAAGAGATATACACAAACACACACACACACACAAAGAAAGAAAATATAGCCCAAAGAAACAAATTAAATACCTATACAGCAAATCTAATAAACAGAAATACATTAATTATCTGAAAATGAATTAAAAATAACTATCATAAAAATGTTAATGAGCTCAGAAAAATGATACATGAACAAATAAGTATTTCAATAATGAGACAGAAAATATAAAAAACAAAAGCCAGAAATGTTGGAGCATAAGAATATAATAACTGAATTAAAAAATTTACTAGAGGGATTCAACATGAGACTCGATCAAGCAGAAGAAAGAATCAGTAAAGTCAAAGACAGGTCATTTGAAATTATTCATTCAGAGGAGCAAAAATATGAAAAAATGAAAAAGAATGAAGAAAGCTTAAAGGTTATGTGATATCAATATATGGATCAATATTAAAGAGGTAACATTACTTCTTTCCTATTTAGTGGAGAAAACAGTCCTATAAGTTTTTACTTATCTGACACTACTTCATATGGCTGGGAATAGATGAAGAAGAAAACACTGATCAGACTCAAATTGCTGATCAGCTATAAGTCAGTCCTCAATTCTATCCCAGGAGGCAGATCTGGTTGAAAATTAATGATAAATGGAAATAAGAGGAAATGATTGTTGAAAGAAAGTAAGCCTATAAATGAATAATAGAAAAAAGAAAGGCTCAATTTACACTGGTACCTTGTGAGTGGATGAGAATAAAAGAATGATATTACCTCTCAACTGTATTTACAGATTTCTGTAAGAGTGAAGTGATTTTCCTGTAGATACCTCTTCCTCTGTTTCAAGCTAAAGGTCCCCTGCTTATGACACCCTGTAGATAAACACTTAAAATTCCCATTTTTCAGAATGCATCTAAAAGAGAATAGACCCCTTTTGAGAGGTAACATGCTGGAAATTTTGCCTCCCAAATATAATCATCCTAGACTCTCAAACAAAATCTCACGGCATGTAGAATTTACCCTGATGATGAGAGCAATAGGGATAGTAACTACACCTAGCTTTCAGAGGCAACATTGATATCTTGAAAGTTTTATCAGCAATAGTGTCTTCATAAGATCAGTTCAGTTGAATGGCAATCAAGCCCTTCTGTAGATTCTGTGAGCTACAAGGTATTCATTAATAAAATCCTTATTTGCTTAAATTAGCAAAGTTGTTTTAAAAGCTGAATTGAAAACCTTAGGGGGTGGGGTGGGGTGGCTACAGCTCAGTAATAGAGCGCATGCTTAGTATGCATGAGGTCCTGGGTTCAATCCCCAGTATCTCCATTTAAAAAAATTTTTTTTAAAAAATAAAAAAGTAAAACCTTCAATATTACTAAATTACATATTTTAAAGTAGAGGGCTGTTTAATAATAGGCCTAAAATTTGGAATTGGATAAATACAGCACGTAGGGCAGCATTATATATGCACCTTATCGTCCAGTCAAGGACAGTGGTGACTCTTACTATGCAACCATGAAACATTTGATTAAACTATTTGCCGAATCTTAAGATGCTATTAAAGTAGGGAAAATGGTAAGAAAAATTCAGGATGTTAGGGTGCATTTATTATACAGTTGTCAGCAATGTCAGTATAGCACAAGAAAGCGACAGTCTGAGCGTCACTACTCTAGAAGTAGAAACAGAAGAAAATTTAGATTTGCCAAGACAGAAAATATCTGCCTGTGGCCTACACACTGAATTGACTGAGAGACACAACAGTTAGAGAATAACAATAATTGAAGAAGTATCAAAGAGGACATGTAGCCAAAGAAAAAACTGAAAAGACCCTTACATAGTCTCCACTGGACTGGGAGACAGCATAAAGCCAAGATCAGATTCACAGTGTGTCCTCTCCAACTAAGGAAAGTAATTCAGTATCACAGCAAACTACTACTATACATGCACTGACGGAGGCAAGATTAGGGCCATTTATTACTTAACATCTCATGAAAAAAATCCAAAGTAATGATGAAATTTCTTAACTCTAAAACACTTTTGTTTTATTGGTTGATTTCTTTAAGAATCAAACTTATTTGCTCTTTGCCCAGGGTTTTGGAAAGTTTAATATATAAAGAAAGTTGACTAACCACTGAAATTAAAGCTGAAAGAAGTACATATCATAGTCATTAGGAACTCAGTCTAAGGAACCAGACCTGGATTTCAAGTCATGTGTGACCCTGGACACTCATTTCTCTCTGTTCTCTAAGCTTCAGTTTACCAATCTTTACACTAGGGCCTGTCTCTTAGAGTTTATATGAGAGTTAAATAAAATAAGGCATATAAACTTCAAAGCATATTCCCAGGCACATAGCAAGAAACAGGTAATTTTTATTAATGGATTCTATTACAAATCATTTATATGGAATATCGGTTCAAAACTTAGGTTAATGGATATGGTCAAAACTGTGCTTTATAACTTTTAATGATATTTTCTTAATTAAAATATTATATATATGATCATAACTCTTCTGAGCTATGACTAATTAGAGAAGGTTCATAGTAACACTCTGATAATTTAGTATTAAAAGTTTTCATTATATAGACAATACAGATATGGGCCTTAGATATATAAGAAGCAACAAAGATAATAAGGGATTTATCAGATAATAGAAAGTACTTAAGGGAAAATATTTTACTGAAGATGGCAAAATAAAACTGGATTGCGAATCTCCTCTCAAAACTTAATGAAGTTCACTGTCCATTTAAAAAGGAGGAACTCAACAAATGTAAGGCACCAGCAGCAACAAAACAAACTTCCTGACACAGACTTTGATTCTGATATAATTCAGTCTATTCCTAACCCTGCTCCCATAACACCAACCCAAAATTTTCACTAATAAAATAAATAAGAGAAATGAACAAAATCCCAAGAATCCTTATTACCACAATCTCCATGCTCCCTCCTTATCTCCATTGGGGAAAAAACAAACAAACAAACAAAAATGGCAGATTAAAGAAGAGTTTTCACTCAGAGAAAAAGTTGCGATAAGCCATCAAATTTGGATGTTCCTCTCTATCACCACTTATTCTCAGTAGAGCAAGATAGACGACTAGAGAGCCCCACTCTGTTATCTCCAGGCTAGGAGAAGAGCAAATGAGGAGGAAAAATGGCCATAATCACACTAGCCAAAAAACTGATAGAAAAAACAAACTTGCTTAGGAAACAAGAAGTTGATGGATAAATAGTGAGACAATAGAATTCTATAAAACAATGAAAACTCCAGCTAATCACATAACATAAAGGAATCTCATAAATGCAATACTGAACTAATGAAGAAAATTCATTAAGAACACAGTTTAATTCCATGTTTTCAGCAGTGAAGAAATAGTTTATCATATGCAAACATTTAAACATTTCACTTTTCAGAATAAAAATGTACGTTCATTTGCTTATATTTGGATGTAGGATCATGGATTTTTCTTTCCCCAGTATAGGTCTACAGATTAGTTTCTTGCTGTTAATCTCCATTTTTTTATCTTTGATAATTTCCAATGAGGAACAAAAACTTCAAAACAACTGTGAAGCAAACTAAGTGCAGAATCCTTCAATGAATGTATTAATCTGTTTTTATTCATCTGTTGAAGCCCCAGTCACACCAGATTTCATAGCAATATTTTTTTCAGGAATTTGCCTTCATCAAATTTTGCCAAAGCATTCAAAGAACATTTTCTAGAAACATCCCCTTTCCTTATACATCATACTAAATGAATTTTTAAATATTCAGTCAAATAATATAATCATAACTTCCACAACTGGCAAAAAACATCTTGGGGAAGAAACACAACTTAGTCTTGCACACACAACTCAGTAAAAACAAAAATACATGGGTCACAGGTGACCAGCCACAGGTGATGGGCATCAGTTGGAATGTTTTACAGATGGTATATGGAATATCAGATATTTGAGTAGGTTATTTAAGTGGAAATCAGCTAAGTAAGTGATATAGAGTAAAACTGAGATTATCCAATGACAGAAAAAAGCAGAGGAAAATGGCAGAAAGATAAATGCAATTTAGAAAAGATTGTTGATTTGGTGGGGCGGGGGCTGACAGGGGGAAAAGACAACGATGATTCAACAAAACTTATTTAGACCTCTTTAAGTAATGAACTCAAGTGGAGCAGCAAAAGTATTTAAATACATAGTTTTTTTTTTGTTAAATAAAGGAAAATCTGAATCTACAAGTAGAAAGGCACAACATAGTCCAGAAAAAAATAATATAGGATAATTAGTAGTAATTTTTTAATCCTAAATTATACTGAATTTTCAAGACAAAAAATATTTCTGGAGACATTGAGGAAGACAAAAAAAATGAGTTACTTAAAAGAGTAAGAAAAAAGTTAAGCTGGCCTCAGAATACTCCAAACAATGTGCAATGGCAAAAAAGAGTAGAGCAACAGTGTTTACAAATTTCTGCCATAAATAAAGTATAAAACAAGAATTTTAGACCCAACTAAGTTGTCTTTCTTGAATACAGCATTCCTAAACATGAAATGATTCAGAAAATATAGTACTAAATGTATGTGAATATAGAACTGAAACTAAACAAGTGATTGAATTAATTTCAAAAATGTGTAAACGATATGAAAATATGTATGCCATGTATGACTAAAGCATTATGCTGTACACCAGAAATTGACACAACATTGTAAACTGACAATACTTCAATAAAAATGTATATATACAAAAATGTATAAACTATATAAAATTTGATAATACAATAACACAATCTTAATGTCTTTAATAATCTTCTTTTAATTTAAATCTTTTAGGAACTAATAATTTCTGTGATAAAGAACAAGCTAAGCAATTCCTTTAGCTCATCAATTTTATTTTCTTCTGGTAAATTCAAGTAAAATTAAAATTAATGAATTTCATTGTTAAGCAGCATGTATCCCATTATCTCATTTTTATAAAACTGTTATTTCTATCTAGCCTTCTTTCATTATAATGCACACAAATAAATATGAAATTATAAGTAGGTAATGTTAACTCAATCATTATTTCTGGGTGGTGAGATTTGGGATTATTCTTCTGCAAGCTTGAACTTTTTATAACGGATTTTAATGCCTTTGTAATGTATTTTATAAAGACAGTTAACATCATTATTCTAAAAGAAAAGTTAGAATACACAGGAAATTATAGGTGCAGTAAAGATAAATTTTGCCTAACCATCTTGACTTTTGCTCTAACAAAACCCTTCATTTTCAGTATTACACCAAAATCCTACATCTGCCTGCATAGCAAATACACCACTAATTTTTTAAAATAAGTTAATAAAAAAGCAGAATACCATGCTAGCAGCCAACCCTGCAGAAGACTTTAAGAAATAAATCTCCCTCATTAATCCCTTGTCAAGCAAAAGTACTAATTGATTCTAGAAGAAAAATTGGTGGAGGAAGAAAGGAATGGTTTAAAAGGACTCAAGGCTTTGCTCTGTCACAAATCACATAAATGATTACTATTCTGTGTTACATAGTGAATGATTATGGTGTGCTCTGTTTAGGATGCTATTGTTATTTCTCAGGTGGGTACACGTTTTTCTGGTACATCTGAGGCTGAAAGGCACACTTGGAGCCTTCTAGTTCCAAAGCATTATGTTAATGTAATATATTAACAACTGATCCTGTATTTGGAAAGTTAAGAATGAAATTTGTTCTAAAAAATTAAATTATGACTGAACTATTGAGCTGTACACCAGAAATTGACACAATGTTGTAAACTGACTATACTTCAATAATATATATATATATAAAATAAATAAATAAACCATCTCTTTTATAGGTTAAAAGAAAAGAAAACCACTTTAAGTTAGAAAAAACTTGAATATGTCGGGACTGTCAAAACAAATGTTAAACAGTAGTTTCAACTTTGAGAAAAGAAGAAAGCTTTTTCATGAAGGGCAATTATTTCTTGCCTTTGCCACATGAAGAAGAAGGCTGTCTTTTTAATGATGCTTATTTCTGGTGTTGAGCTAAATTTAAATTATTTTATTTGTGAATATAGTTTAAAATGGTAAATTCTTAAAATTAGCTACTAGGGAAATCAGGTATCTCCAATAGAAGAAAAAAAAATCATTCAAAGGAAAAAAACTTGTCCAAATTTCAGGTCTTTATAGGCACGTGTGAATCCAGTTAACACTCTAGTTAACATTCTAACTATGACTTTAAATGCAGTTAAATTTCCAAATCCATGATAACATATAATACTGTTTTCTAAAAGACCCACATAAAGTTACTGCAATGCATGGAAAAAAACTTTAAATAATGTGGTTTAATAATTGTTTTCTTTAGTTTTCAACCACTCTCTTTTTTTAAAAATGAAATACGCAGCACAATATGTTCCTATCTTATTTCAAGTGGGACCATATCTTCTCTTCTCTTCTCTTCTCTGTTTTCATCAGCATATGAACTTGTTATTCCTCCTGAAGAGGTCAGATAAAATGAGAAGAGTAAATAGTTTTTGTTGTTATAAAGTGTGTCACTATAACTGTAATTCAAAGTTGCCAGGACTGTATATCAGCAAGCAACACTACTGAAATCCACTAGTTAGTATCCATAAACAACAGATTGTGATTAACCTAAATAAATTGGTATTTTGAATTACCATATCTCATTATTATATTAATGTTTCTTGTATATTTAGATAAATATGTTTAAAAATTTTTGAATTAGTCCTTTCACATCAAAGTATCAGTCACAGGTTTCTCTGGCTATCTAAAAGTAGACTGTTCCTATGAAATCTTTCATAAGCCAAAATGGCATGAAGAAAAGAAGCAATAACCGTAGGACACATCTTGCTAACAGATGTACAAAATAAATGGAAATTAAGCAAAGATACTCACAGACATACGGCACCTAGATGCTGTGATGTCAAGTGTAGTTCCAAGGGTAGGAGTTTAGCGGTGCCACTCTTGCTGCTCAGGGTACCTGCTCCCTCAGTAACAGCCCCACTGCAAAACAAAGGCTATTTTCAACTTTTGCCTTTTTTTTTCTTTGTAAAAGCAAAAATCCTCTTCATATTTCTTTCTGTTAGCAAAAATGGCTACTAATGTAGATCTTTCATAAAACCAAAGTGGTGTAAAGCAAACTTTAGAAAAGCAGAGGAAATGCCTATATTTGTAATTGTGAACATTTAGCTAGCTCCCATTTTACTAACATAAACAATGATTATTTTCTTAAAATAAATCCTAAAATTTAAAATACTCATTATTAAGACATGCACATTTTTAAGATTTATGATATGTAGAACTGTCCTCTAAGAAATTATACAAAGCTCTGATTTCACTGATCCTAGATAATACTGCATAGTTAAACAATTTTCACCTTTTTGTCAATTTATACTTAAACTTGCCTCTTCATTTGTGGTTTTAGTTCCCATTCTCTACTTTCTAGCTACAAGAATGAAAACAACTAGCTTATCAGTAACTAAGGAGTTAGTGCCTATGCCTTGCTGCTTCAAATTGGAGTTATGAGTGAGAGGAAAGATTGGGAGCAAAATGACTGTTGGAGGTGAATTAGACTGAGAATGTAAGAAGGATGGGCAAGAAATACAAGAATCAGCATGGGTTGGATTTAGGAATGTGTTTTAGAAAATTTGGTAAGAGGGAGAGGTGTCTTCTTGGTAGTTTCCATATATGAGGGTAAGAAAGAAATGTAATTATTTCTCCAAGTGTTTCTCTGCTTTAAATGATCTATCCCTTATTTTCATTTTCAAGAGAATTCAGTTAACATTTATATTGTTCTAAAATTATTTTTTAAATGTTTCAATGCTGTTTCTTTAAATCACCCTCCAAGCTGTGACTGAGCAACTGGGCATTTCAGCTTTGAGAATTATAGGGGAGGAAATATTTTCCCTTCTTCCCTTTTAGGTTCTTTAACTGGCTTAATAATAAAATTGATATAAAACAGATTAATGAGAGAAAATCAAACAGAAGTTTAATAACATCCCTCTGTAAACATGGGAGAGACCCAGGAAAACTGAGTAACTCTCCTCTTCTGAAGCCATCACCTTAAATACCATCTTCAACTAAAGACAAAAGATGTTGAGGTGGGGAGTCAGATATGGGAGGTTACCAGGAAAAGCACAGTAAACAAGAGAAAGGGTGTTATTAGGATTTAAGGTCATGCCTTCTCCACTGGTAACAGTTTCCAGAAATTTAGATATTCTCCTCTTCCTGGTACAGAGAGGGAGACACCCTTACAAATGGAGATTTCTCAAATAAGTGTAAATGTTTCTTACAAAAGGATAACTGCTATTCAGTTTTCAGAGTTCTGTCATGTCTGTGCTTTTTAAACAGTAACTAACTTAAAGTAATCAATATGCCAAAGAAACAAGTTTAGGGG
Source organism: Camelus bactrianus (assembly GCF_048773025.1). Taxonomy (NCBI): domain Eukaryota; kingdom Metazoa; phylum Chordata; class Mammalia; order Artiodactyla; family Camelidae; genus Camelus; species Camelus bactrianus. The sequence goes on along the minus strand of NC_133543.1, from coordinate 82,871,915 downwards.
TGGTATATTTTGCTCCCCTTTAGAATGTTGTATCAAATGTCATTTATAAGTCTAAAATACTACGATGTTAATCAGAAACACTTTTAAGCCATTTGTGAAATTATTTTCATTACAGTCTTTAATATGACTTTCTGTTATATATAATATTTTATTATATTTAATACTACATTTATAATATAAAAAGTACATTGGGGATTTTATCAAAATATGAGCATTTTGGTCAACCATAAATGTTGGGTAAAAACAAAAAATTTCCTCTACCCTTCTATGTTCTTCTGGCTGATCTAAGAATTAAATTGACATGCGACATACTCACAGGAGAAAATCAAATTTAATTACATATATATGAGGACCCTGAAAGAAAAATGAGACCCAAGGAGAAGTTAAACAATTGAAGTGTATATGTCATCTGAGAGAAAGAGAGGGGTACAGTAGGTATTTGGGATTTCAAAGGGAAGGTGGGGAAAAAAAATGGGAAACAAATGTTTGCTATGCTATACAGAGATGAAAGGACACAAAGAGGACTTTGATTAAACAGGCTTTGCTAAGTGTCCCCCAGTTTACCACACCTAGCTTATATTCTTTGCAGTTAGCTCTGATGATAGCACTCTGCCTGGGAGAGTCCCCTATACAAATTCTTTTAGTCAGTTAAAGGGGAGGAGGGAAAACCTTTTCCTGAGTCTTTTGTTCCTTAAAAACAACCACACTAAAATAATTCTCATACCAAAGAGACACATTTTCAGGTAGCAAATTTTGCTCCCCTACACAAATAATGCTTTTGCCAATACATGTTCTATTTTTTCTCTATATGGAATTACTGTACAGGTTCTTATTTCTGTGTATTTTATCATGGCATATTGTACATTAAATAACTTACCTGATATCTCAAAAAAATTTATTCACATTACAGAGGTAAATGTTTGTATTGTATTTAACTATGATTTACATATTTTGAAGTAAATTAAAAGAAAGGAAGAAAAGGTTCCAGGTGTGAGAAAAGTATAGAGTCAATTTTTTATATCAGGAATAAATCAAAAACATATCTTTAACTAACTTCTTGTGCTTCTTTAACTTTTGAGTATTTATTATACACTTAAATAAGTGTCAGACCCTGTGCTAGAGCAATAATAAAAATATGCATAGTGTCTTCCTGAACACAGAAGAAAGAGAAAGATATTAATTAAATAAACAAATGAAAGGTAAAATTGTATTTTTGATTAGTGGTACAAGCTGTGATACACAATCCTATGAGCATTTATAATACTTGACCTGGAATTAATTTCTTTTTTATTTGATAAGAAACTACTTATTTTTTATCTGAAGCTAAAATCTAACGCCATTTGAAACAAATTTATTTCCCACAGCAACCATCTTTGAAATGACGTGGCCCACAGTACATTTCAGAAACTTAACCTAAGTGCAATTGTAGCATGGAAAAGAACTTAGAAAGAGAAACCAAATTACCCTTCCCAAAGTTTCTCCAAAAATATTCACATGTAAAGGTGAGCACTGTCAAAAAAGAAAAATTTCCATTGAAATGATAATGCAATGAACTTTCTAAAGCAAAAGCAATAGAATTCACATGTATGAAAGGGAAGATATTCAAATGTTAAAAAAAAATAGACAAAGTAAGAGAAAAATCTCATGGAATAAAAACTATTCTTTTTAAACTCTTTGGGGAATTTAAAATCTATCAAGTATTTATAAATTCAGTAGTATAATGTCATTTCAAAAGATGAAAGTATCTTAAATTTCATGGACAGATTTTAAAACTTGACATCTCTTTGAGATTTGATTGCTAATTAGAGTTAAATGTAAAACAATGTTTAAACTATAAATGATACTTTAAGTAACTCTAAAGTAGACTAAAAATATAAAATCATAAACATGTCCTTTTAAACCTTTTTCCTCCAAAGTCAATTCTAAACTGGCTAAAATGAATTAGATCTCCTTACCAACTCAAAACATTATAATTTCTTTTCTTTTACCCTTTCCTGCCTATACTAGAATAAAAAAGCTAAGCTGCTGCAAAGAGACCCAACAACAAGTAGACTGAGGAGCAAAGTTTCTTGTTTCTCCTTCAAATACTGTCCCAGGTTCACAGGCAGTAGTTCCACTTTTTCAGTCATTAACAACCCAGGTTACTTTTGTTTGTTTGGCATCCTCTAGGGTGAGGTCTTCATCTGCATTGTCAAAGCCAATGGAAGGGAGGAAAAATGATTTTCCCTCTACCCTTCTAGGTTCTTGGCTGAGATTCACCAGTAGTAAAAGACAGATTCAGAGGAGAAAAACAAGCAGAAGTTTAATAACATGTATACCTCCTGTACATACTGGAGATACCTGGGAAAACTGAGTAACTCTCCAAAATGGCCAAACCCACCACCTTAAATATCATCTCTGCTAAAGATAATTAAAGCACAGGAAACAAGGACATGGTTGTTATGCAGACTTAAGTCCATGCTTTCCCCAATGATAAGTTTCTAGAAATTTAGCCATCCTCCTCTTCCTAGTACAGACAGTGAGACACCCTTATAAATGGACTTTTCCCTTATAAATGTAATTTCTCTTACAAAAGGGTAACTTCTGCTGGTTTTCAGAGACTTTCGTATGTCTACAGTTTCTTACAAATAACTCACTCAAGATAATCCTTAGGCCAGACACATTTGGGGTGGCAAATTCTGCTCCCCTTTACTGGGCTTGAAGTTATCCATATTTAGCTCACAAGAAGGCAAATGTGGTTGTGTAATTCCAATGTTCTAAGGAACATGTCCAGAAGTAATGCAGGTCACTTCTGCTCCCATTCCATTGGCAACAATGTTGTCATATAAGGACATTGTAGGAAGATGGGGCTGGGAAGTGTAGTCTTCAGGTGGTGCGCACCTGCCTCACTATAATTTTATTATTTCTTACCAAGAAAAGGAAAGCAGGTTTTGGTGCTGTCAGGAAAGGGAAAATTTTCATTCCCCCTTCCCTTCTTTCTGGTTCTTTTGGCTGGTTAATTAAAATAAGATAGATTAACAGAAGAAAATCAAATTTAATTTTATGTGTACAGGAACCCCACATACATAAAAGGGTCAAAAACCCCACACACATCAGAGGTTCAAAGCCAGAAAGGTAAAATGAGGTATATACGCCAACCTGAGCTAAGACATGGAATATGGAGCTGGAGCTTCCAAGGAGAGAAGGGTCATTCACAAGATGGTAAGAAGAAGAGTAGCTGTTTGGTAATTAGATGTTTAATTAGACATTTGCCCTGTCATATAGGTAGGGACACTTAGATAAAATTTTTCTCTGGTAATGTTGGTAGTTAGATAGAAATGAGCACTGCGCAAGGGGAGAGGAAGGGGAGGGAACAACCTAGAAAATAAAAGTACACCTGTGCTCAGGATAAGTGGCTCCAAAAACTTTTACTTTCTCTAAATAAAGGCCAACAAAGAAGCTGGCTAGAATCACTGCAGCTGCACAGTAGAGAGAAGGACCCAGCTTAACTTGACCCAATGCTAATTATAATGTAATTAACATTATACTTTGAGCTCCCTCCCATAGGTTTCTCTGTGTGCATCATGGGTAAGAACATGCGTGAAAGAGATGGGCGTGCCGGAGCACAAGGAACGTGAGCGTCAGTCAGCCTGAGCACTCAATGAACATGAACCGTCAGTCAATCAGTCAATCACAAAAATCGCCCCCTAAGCCAGGATATAAAAACAGGAAAAACAAAGGAGTGGCACCATTTTTCCTCTCTTGGATTGGCCCGCTCCCAATTCTATGGGGTGTACTATATTTTACTACCTTTTAATTTCATTAATAAAATCTTGTTTATATCACACTTTCTGCCTCTCCTTAAAAACTCATTTTTTTCGGGTAACTAAGAAGCAAGGTCACTTTTATTCCCCTCCTCCCATTAACAGTAGTAACTCTTTTTCTGGGAAAAACTGCCAGTTTAAATTCATCTAGATAGTTAAGGGAGGGGCAGTAGTTTCTCTTGAACCCACAGGGTCTCCATTTTTTTTAGCTCAAGACAATTCATATGCCAAAGTCCACATCAAGGCCTGTTCTGAATTCCCACAGTGCACGTTTAGCAGTTTTCCTGATAAAGCTGACTTGTCTGAATTTAATCATGCTTAAAAAATTTCTGTATCATCAGATTTTTTGTTTTTTTAAAAATTTGCTAACATTTACCATCTTATTTTGTCACCTAAAATATTCATTCTTTCTATAAATATTTATTGAGCAACCACTATATATTGGTGCAGTAGTAGGAGTTTTGGATATAGAGAATCATATGTCAGAGTTTAAGACTTCCAGAAATTTGCCATCTGAGACTGATATATGTCAACTGCTGTGGTAGGTGATTTAAACAAGTTTGTCTTTTAACAGTAGCAAAAACTCAGCACAGTTCTGTGCCTGCTTTATAAACATCAGAAAAACCTGGGGTTGTGAAAGTTAAGTAACACAAGTTTAAATGCCAGAATCTGTAGACATATCTTTTCCAGAGTATTATCTGCTGTATAAAATGGAGCTAAGCTAACACAAGTTGTCAAATCAAACAAACATATATTAGAAATCTTCCACAGTACCCATTTTTACTGAATTGCAAGAACCTAAGCAGTAAAGAGGCTTATACATAGCACATTTTAGCAGCTACAGATTTACATTACAATCTGCAGGTAGTCATACATAAATCAATAGGTTTGCTTACTATAAACAACATTAGACAATTAGGTACATCATAATAAAAATTTCACAGATAAGCACTTCCAGCTATCAAATAGCATGTGTTTGTTTGCCAGGAGGTCTGTCATTAGCATGTTTATAAGTAGCTTAGTCTAGATCACCTGCCTTCTTTCTAAGAGTGGCACAGACACACACCCTCAAACCAACACAGCAAGAGAATGGATTACAGACTTGCCATGTTAATCATTTCATTCCCATCAAGGGTTCTAGTTTTTTTCCTCCAAATTTCCTGTGTCTCCAGTAACATTCATGGTGAAATAAACTTGGCTACAGAGCTATGAACTTCTACACAAATATAAATGTTTCCACAAACTGACTGAACAAGTATAAGTTTGCACAAATAGCTGGCATGGGTAATTTATAAGCTAATTATCCAACCCTGTTAAATTTTTAAACAAATTTTTTTTCCTCAATAGATATATTGAAAGGAGGGAGAAAAAGCGGTTACATGATATTCTTCTCAGAGCAGAGCCAGAAGCTTGAAAACAGAAGTCAAGGTCTCCCAGAAATCTACTGTAGCAATGAGTCTAAGGAAAGTTATTCACAGCTGGGATCTGAAGAGACCCAGGATAAGATGAAGAAAAGACTACTGAGAAAATGAAAATGGTAAAAGAGAAAGATATAGAAAATTTTAATTTTTTAAATCACCTTTTTTTTTTTTTTAAGTACATCTAGATTCAATCAGAGGGAGTCTCCAGACTCTCATACAAATCACTTTCCTCACTGGCCATCATGGAGCGTTAAGAACCTACAGAGAATTAAGATGCTCTAAACTGAGACTGCAGTAATTCTACAGCCTCATTTCATCCAGCTTTGAGAGTCACTACTGCTATATTCCAGAAAATTAATTTTCCACCTAGTGGTTTTCTTTAGTTTTCCCATAATGGAACATTTAAAAATCTACAGATCTAAGAATTTAAATAGCTGTAGGCAGTGTTCAGCCAACTATCTCTAACACAGCCCAAGATACCCTGAAATCAAGGGCAGAGGAACGGTGGTTACTTGAAGCTGTGAAGATGAAGAAACCCTCTTAAGAAGAATACATAAGGAGAAGATCAGTGGGCTGAGAACTAAATCTTGATTAATACTCATATTTTAAAAATGAGAAGAGTAAGAAAGTCTAATATATATATTTATATATATAATAAATGAATATATATATACATATTCATTTTTTGACTCTGTGTGTGTGTGTGTTCAGGTGTGTTCAGAAAGGTGAGTGCAGAGCTGGGATAGTAGGGTAAAGGAAGGTTAGCATGCTCAACAGCATCATGTTTCAAAGAAGTCAAAACAGATATAAACTAAAGGGAAAAAAATTAAATGTGATGATTAGTTCATTTTGACAATTGAGAGACTTTATTAGAGTAACTGGAGAGAGAAACAAGCTTCCAGAAGATACGATGTGAGTGGATGGTCAGCAATTATGATAAAGCATGTCAATTGTTCTTTTGAAGAATATTGCAATGCAAGGTTAGGAGTCATTTTTAATTTAGCTTACTGATATTTTTATTGCTTTCAACATCCACCAAATGCCAAATCTAGCTTGCCAAATCCTATCTCCTCTTTTAAAAGAAAAACTATTTACTAAAAAACTATTTCTTCTAAAATATCTATGGTATTAAGAATATCAATTTTTCAACAAGCTACAACAGGTCCTTTGACCTATTCTATTAAATCACACTGGGCCTATTTTTAGTCTAATGAAATAATTTACTTATTGAGAGCACAGAGGGGTTTTGCAGATCCTTTAACTTAACCCCAGTGTAGTCAAGCTTCAAGTCAATCTTTGACTAAAGAGATTCAGGGTCCTTCTCCCATTGAGAGTTTTGTTTGTTTGTTTTTCAATTGCAAGGGACAAGACAGAAATGCAGTTACTTCAACTGATAACTTAAAACTCAAATTAACTGTACTACTTTTATTTCAGTCCTATTCAGAAAACAATTATCCTGAATGAAAAAGTCTAAACTAGGGAAGTGATATAGTTTAAGGTGACCAGTATTAAACATGGGAACTATGAAGATCAAAGCAATGGGACTGAGAAGGTAGTCTGGAGCCAGTGAGAAGAAGAAATGAAAAGCTACAGATTGCTGGAGGAGACTGTCATTGCCCAAGCCAGAGAGGAGTATAGTCTCAGTTAACATTATAACAGTAAGAAGAGGAAATAATGCATTAGGGTTCAGCAACAGATTGGATACAGAAACAAAAGTACTGAAATAGGATTATAGGATATACTTAAAGATATTTTCACATAATTGGCTACCTATGCAAAGAACCAGCTTTATGACCAATGATACTACTTCAATCTGATGCTGTAATTAAAATGTTATTTGAAAATAATCAGTGAAAGAAATGAAGTACTATACTTCTACACAAAGTCTACTCAGAGTTTTTTAACTAAAATACAGTTGGCATAGGATATTATGTTAGTTTCAATGTACTACATAATGATTTCACCATATATTATGAAATGGTCACAATGACAAGTCTGGGAACCATCTGTCTCCATACAAAGTTATTACCATATTACCAATCATATATTTTATGCTGTATATTACATTCCCATGACATTTATTATACAGTGGGAGGTATATACCTTTTAATTCCCTTCACTTATTTTATGTACCCCTCCCCGCCTTCTGGCAACCAACGATTTGTTTTCTGTATCTGTGAGTCTGCTTTTTATTTGTTGTTGTTTTTTTTTTTTAGATTTCACATGTAAGTGAGATCTTACAGTCTTTGTCTTTCTCTGTCATTCTCTGAGACTTATTTTACAACATAATACCTTCTAGGCCCATCCACATTGTCCCAATGGCAAGATTTGGGGTTTTTTAAAGCTGATTAATATTCCATTACATGTATATACCACATCTTCTATATCTGTTCATCTCTTGATGTACACTTACACTGCTTCCAAACCTTGGCTATTGTAAATAGTGCTGCAATGACCATCAAAGTACATATATCTTTTAGAATTAGTCTTTTTACTTTCTTCAGGAAAACATCCACAAATGAAATTGGTGGATCATATGGCAGTTCTATTTTTAATTTTTTTGAGGAACCTCCATATTGTATCTGTACGAATTTATATTCCCACCTACAGTGCACAAGCATTCCCTTTTCTCTACATCCTTGCCAACACTTGTTTTTCTTTTTCATGATAGACATGATAGACATGATAGACAGTCGTGAGGCGGTATCTCATTGTGGATTTGATGTGCATTTCCCTGATGATTTGTGCTGTTGAGCACCTTTTCACGTGCCTATTGGCCATCTGTGTATCTTCTTTGGAAATGCATCTGTTCACGTCCTCTGTCCATTTTTAATTCAGTTGTTTGGTTTTTGAGGTTGAGTTGTGTGAGTTCTTTGTATATTCTGGATACTAACCCCTTATCGGATATATAGTTTGCAAATGTCTTCTCCCATTCAGTAACCTGCCTTTTCATTTTATTGATAAATTCTTTGCTATGCAAAAGCTTTTTAGTTTCATGTAGTACCATTTGTTTATCTTTGCATTTGTTTCTCTTGCCTGAGGAGACATAGCCAGAAAAAAATATTGCTAAGACTGATTTCAAAGAGCATACTGCCTATATTTCCTTCCAGCATTTTTATGATTTAAGAATTTACATGTCAGTATTTAATCCATTTTTAGATTACTTTTTATATGATGTGAGAAAGCAGTCCAGTTTGATTCTTTCCATGGAGCTGTTCAGTTTTCCCAACACCATTTATCGAAGAGGCTGTCTTTTCTCCATTATATATTCTTGCCTCCTTTGTCTTAGATTAATTGACCATAAAACTGTGGGGTTTTTTCTGGGTTCTCTAATCTATTCCATCAATATATGTATCTGTTTTTGTGCCAGTAACATACTGTTTTGATAACTATAACTCTGTAGCATAGTTTGAAATCAAGAAGCAGAATACCTTCAGCTTTGTTCTTCTTTCTCAACATTGCTTTGGTCATTCTGGGCCTTTTACGTTTCCATACTGTTTCCATACGAATTTTAGAATAATTTGTTCTAGTTCTGGGGAAAACGCCAATGGTAATTTGATAGGGATTGCATTGAATTTGCAGATTGCCTTGGGTATAATGATGATTTGATTACTATCTTTAGTGTTATGTTTGGACTCCTTTTTCTTTTTTACTGTGGTTACCATGATTTTTGTATGTAACAACTCATTTATATAGATAGATATAGATATAGATATATAAAATACATATTATTGATTATTTTAAGTTGATGATCTCCTATGTTGAAGGCATTCTAATGACCCTGCAGTTTTACTCCCCCACATTGAATTGTGTACATCATTTTGTTTTGGGTATCCCTTAACTACTTATTGTAGATACCAATGATTTCACTGCTTTTGTCTTTTAACCCTCCTACTAGCTTCATAAGTGGATGATCTACTACCTTTACTGTATGTTTGCCTTTACCATTGAGAATTTTCCTTTTGTAATTTTTATATTTCTAGTTGTTGTCTTTTCTTTTCTGCTTAGAGAAGTCCCTTTAATATGTCTTGTAAATCAGGTTTAGTGGTTCTGAACTCTTAACTTTTGCTTTTCTGTAAAATTCTTCATCACTCCTCTAAATCTGAAGGATAGCCTTGCCAGTTAGAGTATTCTTGGCTGTAGATTTTTTCCCTTTCATCACTTTGAATATATTGTGCCACTCCCTTATGGTCTATAGTGTGTCTATTGATGATCTTATAGGGATTGCTTTTCTCTTGCTACTTTTAAATTTTTATCTTTAATTTTTGTCATTTAATTATAACATGTCTCAGTTCAGACCTCTTTGGGTTCATCTTGTTTGGGATTTTCTGTGTTTCCTGGACCTGGATGTCTATTTCCTTTTCCAGGTTAGGGAAGTTTTCAGATATGATTTCTTCAAATAAGTTCCCTGCCTCTTTCTCTCTCTCCCCTCCTTCTGGAACCCCTATAATGAGAATGTTAGTACATGTGTTAACCCACAGATTTCATAATCGGCCCTCATTTTTTAAATTCTTTTTTCTTTTCTCTATTCAGCTTGGGTGGTTTCCACTATTCTGTATTCCAGTTCATTGATCTGTTCCTTATATCATCTAATCTACTGCTAATTCATTCTAGGTTTATTTTTTTTTTCTAATTTCAGTTATTGTATTTTTCAGCTCTGTGTAGTTTCTTTATCTTTTCTCTTTGTTAAAATTGTCACTCTCTTAATCCATTCTTCTGAGATCATTGTGCATCTTTATGACAATTTGAACTCTATTGGGTAGACTGTTCATCTTCACTTCACTTAGTTCTCCTTCAGGGATTTTGTTTTATTCCTTCATTTAGATCATACTTCTCTGTCTCCTCATTCTGCCTAATTCTCTGAGTTTGTTTCTATGCATTAGGTAGGTCAGTTATGTTTCTGACATTGGAGAAGTGGCTTTATATAGCACACATCCTATGGGGCCTAGCAGCACACTCCCCTCTGGTCACCAGAGTTATACACTCTAGAAGTGACCTCTTGTCATCTGTGTGAGTCCTTCTATTGTGGTCAGTCTGTCTTCTGTGGGTGCGCTGGTAGGCAGGGCTGGTTCCTGACCTGGTTGGCTGCCAGGGGCTGGTGCTGGCTTGCTGGTGGGAGTGTTTGGGTCTGGGAGTGGCTGGATGTGGGGCCCAAAGAGGCCCAAGTTTGTTCCCAGCCTATTGGTTGGTGGGGCCTGGTATAGGGTGGCTGGCTGCAGGGTTGGGAGGGTACTCATGGAGAGTTTTATGATCCCATATTTAATATCAGGGAATTTGGGATCTTTTGTATATTAGTCTGTGTATACATATAACATATATAATATATACACAAAAAGGATATTTTTGCATATTTACAGATATAAATGTATATACATGTATTTAAATGTATATTTTTGAATATATACAAATACCTGAATATGTGTATATTTATTTCAATATATATTTCACAGTAGTTTATAATAAATCTCACTAATGGCATTTCCTTGGCCAAGTGAGAAAAAAAAAACCTTAAATTTTCTTGAGTTTCAAATTCCATTAACAGATCACAAATAAAAAATACTAGTTGAAGAAGATATATATAGATATAGATATAGATACAGTTTCTATATTAGCAATATGATAGTCCAAATATCTTCCATGGCACTTAACTTTAGAATCTTTGTACTGAGTTGGTGGTGTCACAAGATAGAAGGAACCCATATTCATAAGTCATCAGATATAGATGAGCACCCACACTAACCCACTTGGACTTGATATGAGCAATAAATAAACATTTGTTGTACTAAGTCAATGAGATTTCAGGATATGTTACCATAGTAAAGTCTATCCTAATCCAACTAAATAAAAACAGATGGGGCTCTGATAAGCAAAAAGGAAGCATCTACCCTGTAAATTCTCAATGATAAGATTGTCTTCACAAGAACTTAGGATCCAAAATTATGTTACCAGCATTGTTCAAAGAACCCTTCACTGAGAAATACTGTAAACTTGTCCCTAGATGACAGCTCTCCATGGTTATGTCTTCAGATATTGGAATTATAAGACCTAGAATATAACATAAGTATGTTTTATATTTTTTAAAGAATAAAATATTGAATCCAATAATTTAGAAAATGTTATACTGTCTGAAACAAGCAGAGAATGTTTTAAGTGAAATGAATAACATAAAAACTGAAATTAAAAATACCATGACTGTGTAGAAATAGCAAGTTAAAGACATTTGTAAAGATTACTCATAAAGAGAAAAATAGGTGTAAATAAATTACAATTTCTCAGGAAGACAGAGAAAGAAAAAGAAATAGGAGGTTAAGAAACATGGAGGATAGAGTGAGGTTGAACATATTTTAAAAGATAATGAATACATAGAAAAAGGGAAAATTTGAAAGAAATTATGTGTGAAAATTTTCCTGAATTAATGAAAAGCAAAAATCCTCAAACTCAGGAGACACGATATCTCCCAAACAGGATAAATAAAAGAAAACTACATATGAAAAAATCATACTGAAAAATACAGAACACCAAAGACAAAAAGAAGATTTTAAAGCAACCAGAGAGAAGAGACAAATTCTCTGTAAAGAAGTGGCAATTAGGCTGAGTTTGTTCAGTTAAGTATAGATGACAATATTTTGTGGTTATTTTGTGAATAACCACTTATGAACACAGTTAAAATGCAAGAACGGTTTAACATTAGAAAAGGTATTAATTTAATTCACTGTATTAATAGATTTTTTTAAATATTGAATCATCTTATAAAAACAATAAAACAAAAAAAGGAACTTTTTTCTAAAACCACAAAGGGCAGGTATAAAACAGTAGGTCTCATATAACTACTCACATAAGTCCAGTCCAACTGTTCAGAATTTGCAGAAGAAACTGTAGAAAACTAGTTTGGTGATACTTAGCTCATCACCTAATATTAGGGTATACAACGGGTAGTGAAGATGCTAATCAGCTGGTCAAAGAGATTGGTTGAGAATTTTCTTTTGCAGAGAGTTGTTGGAATGCTGTGCACGTCTTCATTGGCAACCTCCAAAGAAAGTGGGGAGAAGGTTCTTCAAGCCAGCAGAGATAAAATACAATGAAACTACTTGATACATGTGTCCCTGGGGTTTGAAACTCATAAAGGATTAGTTTCTTAAACATGCCTGAAAAAGCCAAAGGTAAGAGGTTGCAGCTATGAACCCAAAGCAGCAGAGAATGGTGAAGTTAGGATGGAACTTCCACTGGCATGTTTTTCCAAAGATGCAACAAGTATGGAACTATCATGAATGAGACTATCCAAAAGGAACTTCCTGGATAGGAGACAAGCAGACAAAAAAATTCCTGAAAGCATAGAAACTGAGAGTCAGACTCATAAATGTCAAACTGAAGATGATACAGCCTGTAACACAGCAATTGAGATTAAAGGTTACCAGAAGGAAAGCCTCTGCGGATCCCAGAAATGCTCTCCATAAAGGAAAATGGCAGCTTTGAATGTCTGCGAAGTCCAGCAGTCTCTAACACTGGAGCAGGAGAAAACCAGCTACTTAAACCTGTTCTATTTTTCCCCAATCCCTTTTTTCTAGATGTGACTCTGTAGGGTCCACAATAGCTAGTGAGCAGTAGGGAAGGCAGTGTTCTGAGTAAAGTAGATGACCATGCTCCTTTCATACTTCAATCGTCCAGACCTGATCCAAAACTAGATGGAAAATGAGAAAAGGCTCTAAACTGAGAAAGCTCAGATTTCAGATTACACCCACATGGATAATTTAGCTACTGAAATGAGACATTTCTTTCTTTTTTTTATGTAAGTATAATCAGTATACAATGCTGTGTTATTTCTGATGTACAGCATAATGATTCACCTATACATACATACATACATATATATTCCTTTTCATATTCGTTTCCATTATAGGCTATTACATGGTATTAATATAGTTCCCTGTGCTATACAGTAGGATTTTGCTGTTTACCTATTTTACATATAGTAGTTAGTATCTGCAAATCCCAAACTCCCAGTTTATTCCTCCATCATCCCTTTCCCCCCTGGTAACCACAATTTTGTTTTCTATGTCTGCGAGTCTTTCTGTTTTATAAATAAGTTCATTTGTAACATTTTTAGATTCCACATGTAAGTGATATCATATGGTATTTGTTTTCGCTTTCTGGCTTACTTCACTTAGTATGACAATCTCCAGTCTATCCATGTTGCTGCAAATGACATTATTTCATTCTTTTTTATGGCTGAGTAGTATTCCATTGTAGATACGTACCGCATCTTCTTTATCCAATCATCTGTCAGTGGATATTTAGGTTGCTTCCATGTCTTGGCTATTGTAAACAGTGCTGGTATAAACCTTGGGGTGAATATATCTTTTCAGGTTAGTTTTCTCCAGATGTATGCAGGAGTGGTATTGCTGCATTATATGGTAACTCCATTTTTAGTTTTATAAGGGACCTTCATACTGTTCTCCATAGTGGCTGCACTAATTTACATTCCCACCAACAATGTAGGTGGGTTCCCTTTTCCCCACACCTTCTCCAGCATTTTTTATTTGTAGACTGTTTGATGATGGCCATTTTGATTGATGTGAGCTGGTAACTTCTTGTAGTTTTGATTTGCATTTCTCTAATAATCAGGAATCTTGACCATCTTTTCATGTCCCTGTTGGCCATCTGTATGTCTTCTTTGAAGAAATGTCTATGTAGGTCTTCTACCCATTTTTTAATCAGGTTATTTGCTTTTTTGATATTAAGTTGTATGAACTATTTTGTATATTGTGGATATTAATCCCGTATCAGTCATATCATTAGCAAATGATTTTCTTCCATTTGGTAGGTTGTCTTTTCTTTTTGTCCATGGCTTCCTTTGCTGTGCAATAGCTTTTAAATTGAATTAGGTCTCATTTGTTTGACTGCATATATGCTATTATTTGACTACTGGTGCCTAGCCTCTGAGGTGGCAGCAATAAGGCTGTTTTTGTGAGTGTCAGAACTGCAAACTGGATTCAGCTACTGCTTACGGAAGGAACTGGGCTGCTGGCACAAAGAGCAGTTCTCAAGCTAAAGGTCACAGCAACAGGGAGCAAATAAGAAGAAGCAAATCCCTATTTGCTCCAACCTTTCAGTCTCCCTCTAGTACTTCTATTGGCACAGCTCAACAGGGAACCAGCTGAACAGGGAACAGGGAAACAGGCAGAAATGTGGTCTGCATAGTCCCCACCCCAGTATCATACAGCAGAGTGTTAGAAGGATGGACGTGAAGTTGAGAGACAACTGCTAAATAACTGAGACACTATTTAATGTTTAAAACCTGTCAAACAATATTTTATACTTAATACATATGTAGTAAATGTATACAGAAATGCATAGGAACAAAATGCACAAAATTCAACATAGAGATCACCTCTGATGGATAGAGAGAAATGTGATTTGAAAGGGGCACACAGAATTCTTCTGTCCTTTTCAAGATTTATTTCAAACTGCATGGTGCATTCCTAAGTATTGATTATCTTATTCTCTAGGCATTTTGGATGTCTGAAACATTTCATTAAAAAACCAGCCAAGGATGGAGGCCTTTTATGGAAAGGAAGGAAAAAGGAGAAGTGTACATACTTAAATTCAAAGTACTGTGAGACCATCATCTTGTCTAATGGTGAATGTTTTCTATATATGGTAAACTCAAGATAAAAGTTCTACACTGTGATAACCACTGGAATAGGATTCAGGTTAAGGGGATGTTTTGACCTGGTACTAAATGGCAGGTTTTCAAATCTCCATAATAACACTTGCTCCTGGGATAAAGGGCAAATCATCCATGAAGTCCCCATCTGCTTGTCTGAGGATCATCTGTGGTGATGTGGACTCTCCTAATTTAGGTGGCAGTTATGTACCTACTAGTGAAATTATCCCTCCTTAGTAATAATGTCTACTGGCAAAAGAAAGCTTTGAAAAAGACATTTGTTTCAGATTGTTTAAAAATGGAATCTCTTAAAACACCCATTTAATTTTTTTATTCAATATTTGTAACTTTTATCTGACATACAGATTTATTTTGACAACCTAGTGGTTAACAAGTTTGCTTTTCTTTCTTGTTAATGTATTTTAAAGGTTATGTTGAACATATTTTGTATAAATCTCATAATGGTGCAAAAAAAAGTATCAGAAAAACTGAATTCATCTTCAAAATACATCTACGTTCATAAGGTGGCTTGGAATATGAGCACTAATAAAATTTTTAAAATGCTTTCACTAGAAATCAATTCAGACTTGTGGAACAAAAATTATTTGAGCAACCATATCCAACACATTCAATTTGCTGACCAAATCTTGGGAGAGAGATACCTCCTGACATCCATCAATTACCAAGAAAGGGTAATTATATTTCCCAAATATATCAACTCCATCCACTTTTCTCCATTCCAATAATAAAATCTCTACATCTTCTCTATCTTTGACTACCACCTCAGCCTGACCACTGACAGTGTCATGATAGATTCTTTAAAATATTAGTTTGAATAAATAAATGAGTAAATTCTGAATGTCTCAAAGTTGTCAATGCCAAAAGTATTGAGGTACAGGATCAAGATTGAGGAGTAGAGGCTTATGGGAAAAGCAGGAAAGGAGTATGAGGTACATGAAATGGTGAAGGAAATGTTCTCATGTTGTATTATTTTCAGAAAAGTCTTCACTATTTTCACAGTGCCAATCAGGAATAAGTTTTTTATAAATATAGCCCAAAGTTAAGTTTTCCGGAACTATTTTCAAATTGTAAAAGTGGCTGAGATGTCACAAATATTAAGTGCAACTTTGTAGGAAAGTAGTGAAAAATAAAAATAAGTTTTCTAATTTTTGATTCACCAAATCAAGTTACCAAAACAAATTTGGTAACTTGGAAAGGAAAATTTTCTGACATTTTATTCCTATTTATTTTATTCATTTATTTTTGGCTTTTCATTTATGTAATATCACATCACTCACATAGCAGATATTTAATAAATATTGCCAATTCAAATGTCATTTGCTAACATTTGCACATTAATTCAGATATTTTTATTCAAAAAAATTGTTGTCACCTTTCACCATGATAACCACTTAAATACCTTTAAAAAATTAACATTTTATATTTATGAGTGTATCCTTTCTTCAACTAAACAGTATTTGATTCAGCAATCGTGCTTGGATTCTAAGTGTTTTGTGGAATCCAACGATTTAAAAGCTTGGTAATTAATACAAGTAATAACTGTTCATTACCAGCAAATTTGCATTATAAAAACCTTCTTTGGTAACACAGGATAATGGTTTTACATCTATTACTACACTTCTAAACAAGACTAGAGACTAATCATTACAAAAAAAAGATTGAGGTTAATACTTCTTTAGTAGTTTTTCTTAAAATTATTTATCTAAGGTACACCTTATTTTGGTACACAACTGAATTATTGACTACACATTATCGATTTTCTAAACAGTTCCAGGACAGACTTTTAGACTTGTCGATGTAGAGTACGCTTATCAAAAATGTATTATATATCTTCAAAGTACTAATGTTAGTGGATCTTTCAATAGTGGAAGGAGACAACAGTAAAATCACAATCTGTGATATGAAATTACTACTGGGTCCAATGTCAGACACTTGAATCCTAGATCTGCCACTCAGCAGCTATGAAAACCTGAATAAAGTACTTAACTTCCCAGAGTTTCAGTTTCCTTTTCTCCATTAGAATAACAATATCTGGTACTTATTTCAGAGGTATTGATAAGATGATATACACGAAGCCTGGGTAAAATGTAAAGCACTGTTTGAATTTAATTAACATTTGATATCTTATGTAAAGATTTTTTTAAAGGATTTAACTAGCAAAGTAGAAAGGTAATTTGTACTGGACCTCATTAGTAGTTCCAAAATGGATCTCCCCAACTCCTAGCCCAATACTCAGCATGTGTTCAATGAATATCTGTGTAATTAATTAGTTAATTAAATGAATAGAAGAATTAGAAGTGATTGTATACTGGTAACAAGGAAAAACCTAAGACTGGAACAACAGGAGGAGAGAAGAGGGCACATTGTAGAGTATGCTTAGATTCTAGGAAACCCTTCTTTAACTAAATCAGTGATCATGAGAATAGCAAAACGTGTAAAATGTGAAAGCAATCATTGTGAGATGTAGTATGTCCTACTGCCATGGGTGAGGAGCTCGGGGATGAAGTATCCCAGGTTTTTTAACAAGAGCAGAACGACATAGAGTCTGTAGTTGGCACACTTAGGCTGACCGATTGACTATCATTCCCTCTTCTCAGGGAAGTGCACCTGACCCACAGGGGTGGGTTTCTAACATATCTACTAAGAGACCCCATGTAAAGCTTCAGATAATCGACCAGGTATGACCACCAAGCTACCAATCACATTCTCTCTCCCAGGAATTTGTTGTTTTTACCAAGAGTCACAGAAACTGGTGTCAATGGGACAAGACCATTTTAATACCAGTGTAGCAAAAGGAAGATTCACAAATGCTGCTTCAGAGATCCCCAGTTCCTTCCTGGTTGTTCAAATCTTCTCAGGACTCTGTGAGATATGTCAGCACCCACCTTATAAAATTGCCCCTTAAGTCTAAGCTAAGGGAGTGTCCAAAGGAAAGCTTGTTTAAATACAATATGTAAGCTATTGTCTGACTGAGTTGTGTTATACAATCTGCTACCTACACTGAGCCAAGCTCAGTTGTGAGTTACAACTGCTGCCAAATTGGTGATCCTGGGGAGAACCAGTACTCCAAGGAGAAGGGGTTATGGAGGTAAGAGAGGAAAATTTTCATCTGGACCTCTG
This sequence comes from Camelus bactrianus, assembly GCF_048773025.1. Lineage (NCBI taxonomy): Eukaryota > Metazoa > Chordata > Mammalia > Artiodactyla > Camelidae > Camelus > Camelus bactrianus. The sequence goes on along the minus strand of NC_133543.1, from coordinate 82,853,886 downwards.
ACAATATTGAACAGATAGAGGAATTAAAATCTAGGAAGGAAATAACAGGCTTCAATGTCATTATATAGGATAAAAAAGAAAATATTTTCAGGGGAAATTTCTCATTTTTAAATGAAGGCTAATATTTAAAGAGGGGGAAAATGTAAATAAAGATTTAACAAGACATTTCCTTAGCCTGGAACATTCAGTCCATAAGTATTTTTTGGACATCTAATGTGTGGGCAAGGAAGTAGACTATTGAAACTTCCAATTTCCTCCCAAAGTCTGTTGATAAAGTTATATAATTTTCTTTATCTCATGAGACTTTTAAATATAGAGAGAGGATAGTCTAAACCCAAAAGTGCTATAATTAATAGTTCAGAAAATGACAATCCCTTATTATAATTATTTAAAAGCCTTATAATCATGAAATTATACAATGAAAACCACAGACACACATATGGCAGGTAAGCCATGTTTATTCATCACCAAATGGTTTATATCGATTAATCCCATAATAGAAGTCAGGAAATTGAAAATCTTAGCTAAGTTTAAGCTCAATCCTCCAGAGGTATGCATTGCTAGAGGGAGAAATAACATTTTTAAATAGTTTCTGAAAGCAGGGTTAGTAGCTAATATCATTAATATTCTAAAGCAGTCCTCTGAGACTCAGCATAGACAAATCACTGATTTTTACACTTATCTTTCTGAGGACTTCTGTAGTCACCTCAAGCAAGGTGTCTTCATGTAATCCACTCATACCAGAGAATGTTTTCAAGGATATTGTAAATAATTAACCTTCTCACAGTGGAGTTCAAGTGTCTCTCTGTGATAAAGCACTTGAACACCTCAAAAGCATAATTACAGGCATACCCTTGAGAGCTGGGATATATCAAGTTCTCAAAATGAGAGTGGATATTAAAACTGATACAGGAGCTATTAGTTATCATGAATTTTCTCCATTAGCCAGCCTGTTGGATTGTGTTGGTGAAATGTAATTCTGCTTAAAGAAGTCTACATAATTTCTGATTGCTGCGTTCAATTCTCAATCTTGAATTTATTGTAGTATTTCAAAGGCGAAGCCACCAAAAATGATTTGATGTCCCTTTTTTTTTTTTTTCCTCCCACTGTTGAATCAGTTACATGTTAACATAAAGTCACATCTAAAGTGGACTTCTTTTTTATGGATAAATAAATAATTTTTGGTGAGGAAAATACATAATTAAAAATAATAAAAAGGAATCTGCAGAATAAGGAATCATTTAACCAGGTGACTTATAAATGTATGTAGGTTTAGTAAGTCTTAAAATGATGGTTTTAAATGTATGAAATACATAATTTTGAGAATTATCGCAAATACCAAACATGTCCATATTTGCCCCTTTATAAAAAGTAATACTGAATTTAATCTAACATGTACTTTCATCACCAATATCTTAATATATGCAAAATAAATGCAAAATACATATTTTTATATTCTTATCAACAAATAAATTCATCTAGTAATCAGAACATTTTTCTAAAATCTCTTTCTACTATCATCATTAAAAAGATAATCCATAGAAGTCAAGACTATCCTATGAAAATAGTAATTTTAATATCCTCTACTTTGAGCACTATCATATGATACATTAGGACAGATAAGCTTTTAAATATTTTTAGTCGAAAGATTTTAGTAAGACAGACCCACAATAAATAATACACTCTCTTTGGAGTATTTTTATGTTTAAAATTTTTGATTCTAGTAAAATGACTGTCATATTTCCATTTATGATGAAAATACATATGTTTGTGTTCGTGTGTGTAGATAGGGTTCTTAGATATAGATCATTTAATATTATAAAATGTACCTATTGTCCTCAAAACCTTTCAATGTCTTCTCATATAGTGCTAAATTAGAGATTATATATCAAAAGTCTTTGCCATGCCTACAAAATCCCACCTGGTCTAGGCCTCCACTATCCCTTCGACTTCATCTCCCACCTCCTGGCACCAATTACCCCTATTTGGTTCCACTCATCCAAGTCTGGCTTCCTTACTGCGCTCTAGAGACTTGGCTCATTCTTTCCCCTTTCTTGGTATGCCTTTGACCCGCAGAGTCACATAGATTACTCTCTTACTTCCATCAAATCCGTGTTCCAATGTCATCATTTTCTCTAATTTTACACATACCCATGTAAGGCACACACGGAAGCCCATGAATATACTTCTCTGGTCTATTTTCCTTATCCCACTTTATTTGTTTTTATAGTCATTCCTCTGACATGTTTGTGTTTCTATTTTATGTCTTATTCATACAGTAAATTTTATTATGGAGAAGTTGTACTTCCAGTCCTAATGTAGCGCCTAGCACTCTGTGGTTGTTAAATAATAATTTTTGGATAAATAAATGAATGGATAAATGACTGAAATCAATTTATTAAATAAAACACAAATATTATTTTTCATGCTTGGTGTTATGGCATTAAAATTCTGATAATTTTGTCATAAAGTTCTTCAAAGCCACCTATAATCATTTTTTACCACAGTTTTTTTTTTCTTATAACTATAAGCTGATAAATAAATACCAAAGTCTGGAAAACATCATACCCACAGCTATCCATAGTAAACTGATTTAAATATCAACACATACAACAAAACAATAAGAAAAAAATGCAAACCATTTCCTAGATTACAGTCACTCTCCCCAGTGACCACTCCCCTCCAAAACCATAACAGAGAGAAAGAAGGAAGGAAGGAAGGAAGGGGAGGGAAGGCGGATGTGAAGAAAATTACATGAACCTTTAAACTAGGCATGTAGTTTTAAGGTTAACATTTTTATGATCTCTAATTGTATCTATCTATCACCTCTAGTTTGTATCACTTAATCTTAGATTCTTTGTAGAGAAGCATTGAAAAGGCAATTTAGTGAATATGCAGTCTTTTAGTATGTGATCATTATAAATAAAGGCAGTAGTGACTACTTACAGGAAATCCAACCACCCTGCAATGACTGAACACAACAATCAATTCCTCTCCAGGAATGTAATCTTGCATAAGAAACATTTCAAAATGCACAAAATATAGTTTAATTTCTAGTAGTTTTCTCAGTCATTTGATTTTTATCTTTTCCTGTAATTCCAATGGATAGCATGTTACTCACATGTGTAATAAGATGAAATCTAATCTAGAGACCCATTCTTTAATCACTTCTTTGCAAACTGTAAGTTACTTATCACCTATTAAATAACAAAAATTTAGCACCTTATGTTATATTATACAACAAAACTTCAACACTTTAGTTTGTCTTCCAGTGGACATATCCATGAGAATCTGTAGTTGTAGGCAGAATACAGAGGGATTAATGAAGGATGGCATCACCAAAACTGATCATCAAAAAACAGATCTACTGTGTGGTATGTAGACAGCTGATGAGGCAAGAGTGGGCATTAAGAAGAAACGTTACATGTGATTGGATCCAAATCACTAAATATTCCAGTATGGTTTATTATTTCCAGAAAGCAAGGTACATGATTCTACAGAGTAGTAAATGAACAACTGTTTTGTGATAAGAGCAATTAAAAGGAGGGGAAAACAAGTTGCTGAGAAAATAAGCAGAGTCAGAATGGGAGCTGAGGACTTATTTCAGAATGATGGTCAGGGATGGCCTCTCTGAAAAGGTAACATATAGATTGAGACCAGAAGGATTAAATGGAGTCAGTCATGAGAGATGCAGGAGAAAGAGTGGTCCAAGCAGAGAAAAAACATGGGCAAAATGCCTTAGCCTGGGAAGAACTAGGTGTATCTGAAGGTATAAAAGCAGCCCAGAATATTAGGAACACAGTGAGCAGGAGGGAGGGAGGACAAACCAGGTGGGGACTCATCATACAATGCATAATTCTGAGTCAAAAGAACACCACAAGTTGTTATAATATGCAGCAGAAAGCCATGAATAGATTTATAGTTTTAACAATGTTACTCTGGCTGTCGTATGGAGAACAGATTGGAGGTGACCGAGAGTAGATGCAGGGAGGCTTCTTCAGTAGTCCCATGGGGAAGGGGTTTTGGTCTGGATGAAAGGATGTTACCAAAGTTTAAGAAAGATGGCTACATTGGAGACCTACCTAGGAAGAAGAACTGATAGGCTGAATTGATAGATTGAATGTGAGGTATGAGGGAAAGAGATAAATCAAGAATGGCACTTATACTTCAGCTTGGGCATCTGAGAGCCTGATGGGAGTATCTTACTAAAAGGAGAAAAACTGTTGGGATGGGAAATGTGAAAGAGATGAGAACACAGTTAGTGGGAAGAAAAAGTCAAGTCTTCAAAACATGTTATGTTTGAGAATTGGTGAAATCTCCAAGCATGGCTGCTGGTAGATAGTTTGATATGTCAATCAGTAGTTCAGAAGAGACGCTAGGACTGAGAGTCAAAATCTGTTTGATCCTATCTCCAGACACACGTCAGGCACATCTGTGAAAGAGCAGGGAGGTTATGTATTACTAGCACTTGTGGGTGATACTTTCTGCAACTGAAGTGACATGCTGGTTATTCCAGCAATTTCCTTCTGACTCTCTCTATTCAATAGAACTAAAACAGTAAATGTGAAGCCCATATGAGTTAGCAAAGACCTGAAACCAAACCAATATCTGTCTCTTTCTCTCTCTCTCCCAATTTCCCTCCTCCCCACCTCCATCCATTTGATTTCTTTCTATATATAGTTTAAAAGTAAAATCTGAAAATTGATTTTGGGGGGATTTGCAAGTGAGTGGGCTTTACCCACTTACAACTTTTTCAATATGAAGTTATGAAACCCAACTTGCTGAAGAAAATCCATGGCCACAGATCAGCTTACTACAAAGTTCTTTACACTGTGGTTGAGGACCTAAGTCTAGCCAACAGTAATGTGGTACTTTCCTCCTACATATATTTTTTTCTTGTGATGTACCCCTCTAGGGAAGGGTGATTAAAGTCTAGGGTAAAATTTAGGTATCTCAATGCCCCAGTGTCTTCATTATTTCTAAGAAATTTTGTTTCTTTATTTAGACTCAGATTGTACCTGTCAGATGGTTGCCTACTTTGCTAATTGACTTGCAGAATTTAATAAACAAGACACTCACTATATATCACTTACTGTCCTTTTAGACTATACTTTAATATGAATACTCTGCTGATTCCATTTAACTGGTAACAGATCCTGGCACCTGTTTCTGCACTGCAGCACATCTCAGCTGTGAAGTTTTTTTTTTTTAATGCTTTGGCAATTGAAGTGCATCTTCACTACTAAATGGCATCCCTCATCTGTAAAGCCATTTACAAACTTTACTGATCAAGCTGTACATTTCTGATTTGGAATGTAATCTACAAAGCCTTCTGCAAAATGAGCTGAATCCTTTACTAATCATGGGCAATGGTAGAATTTATTTGGTTTGCAGCAATTTGCTTTATTTGCTTATTATACCCCTTGGTTCCTGCTGCAGACTGCTGTGTAGAGTTGCTGGAGCTGGGAAATCACTCTCCACATCATCCTACTCCCAAGGTGAGAGCATTTTGGTTGTGGATGAAATGTCTTCTTAATGTGAGAATTTCACCATTCACGCATGCACATATCCTCTCTCTGTGTCCACATGATGCCACACAGTGAGTCCTGCCTAGATATCTCTTCATAAACCTCTATGAAGTTATGATGTTCCAAGACATTAAACCAAAAGCAACATTATTCCATTTGGCCACACACAATATATGACTCCCTTCAGCCTAAAACAGCAAACATTGTTTCTGTTCCCTGTAAACCTCTAATGTTATTAAAATGTATTCTTGTGCTGCATCTCACCATTCTTACTCTGGAAACAGTGCAGTTTATTAAACAGTATGATACTGTAGAATTATTTTAATCAAACCTAGATACCATTTTATAATTTCTTCTCAAAAAAATGGTTTTATTCCAACTGAAATATAGTAAATCAGTGACTCAAAATTCCATAAATAAAGCTATTCAATCACGAACTTTGATTCCTGGTTAGCAAACCCAGATAGACTGAAACATATAATTAAAATACAATCGGAACTCAGTTCTAAGAAATACTACACCTCCATGATACTCTGTCAAATTCATTGTTTTATAGGGAGAAAAAAATAAACACTTCTAGAAAAGGATTGTATTCACATCCATTCGTATCTGAACCAGTATCTAGACCTGTCAGGTAAGATCAATATACCTGCTTCATGTTTGTATCACAGAATAACAAGAGGGCTTTTGACTGGATAAGATAATACCTAGAGTTTAATCCTGGTGTATCAGAAGATAAAGCACTCAATTGTCCAAGAGATTATAAAACTTATGTTTTAGTACCATGTAGACATTAACCATACAGACATCAGACCAGATAAGAGAATATGTACAATCTTGAGAACAAAAATATAAAGCTGAGTCACTCATTTATGCTTGTTGAAGATTTTTCCCAAGAAAGCACATAAAAATGACTAAGGTTGCCTACAGTATGCAGATAAGAAAATATATAGCCCAGTAATAAAGTCAGGAAGTATGTTCCATATTAACAGATACACTGTTCAACTCATAAATTGTATGCTAGAAAGATTAAATAATTCCAACATGACAGAATTTGTTAAAAATAAAGTACATATAAATCTTCATTTTTTTCCTTAAATAAATCTACACATTTGCTCAGGGAAGATCAGTACCACCAATAATTGCCCCATTGATGGCTCTTTTAGACTGTACTCTCAGAGAATATGAATACTCTGATGATTCCATTTAACTTTTTGTATATGTGCTCTGTCTACTGAGAAATGAATGTTCTAGAAATCAAGTTAAATTATAAAAACTATAGAATATCACACTTGGATCCTTTAATATGTTGAGGTCTGCAGCATCTAACAGACCATAGGCAAATCTACTTCAAAAAAAATAGCTTTTGAAGGTTTTGCTAAATATATCTTTCCTTTTGCCCTTATTCTACTTCTATTCTGGGCAGATTTCTCTGTGTCCAGTACTCCCTACCGATTTCGAAATCTGCTTCTTGGAGAGTCTTGCTAATAGTGTTCCAAGAATCTACTGGATGTCAAGAAGAAAGGTTTAATTTCAAGAATGTGATTCAAACTATGTATATTTAATCCCTTTTATCAAATATATAGTGGGGAATGACATACTTCAGAAAAATTTTAAGTAATATTAGAAGAGATAGGGCAGTGCCTTTTATTATTTAGTTGTTTTCTAGATAATTTGTACAGTGTATACCTCAGTGGAGACATGCTCACAAAATCTCCTATGTTACTGTTAGATTTCTGCCAAATACAATAAGGCAGCAGATAGTTCAAATGGAATTGGGCAGGCAAAGGAGTAAAAGCTGAAGCAAAACTAGTCCAGGTTTAAAAGTGTATTAACTTAAAATTGAGCTCTTGCTGGGGAATAACTTGCTTGTTTGCCTTGAAGCAATAAAGCTTTTCCTGAAATATGAGTAACATGCCTGTCTCTGGTCAATGTGAGGGTCCTAGATGGAACAAGCTATGAATGTTACTTTAGATTTTACCTAGAATGATCCCTAGACTTGGTAAGGTTAAGTACTCACCCATAATTCCTTGGGGACTACCAAGGATGTATACAGTACTGAACTCAGAGCCTGCTCCCTGATTTCTATCCTATCTACAAACAAGAAAGATGAAAATGAGAGTAGCCTGTGACAGTGCATGGATTATACAGGCAAACTTCTGCTATTAAGGTTGTAACAGGTAATTATTTACCAACTCAAACTGGAAGAGGGTTAAAAAGTGGAGCCCTGTGTGGGATGAAATACAATGCTTGCCAAGGATATTCTTGCTTAAGTCACTCAACACCACCACCACCAAAAAAAGGAAAGCTCATCTGATGGTTTCTGTGAAGACAATGATCCCAAGAGATCTGGTAATAGTCAATGGGAACAGCAAAGTAACTTACATATCCATGCTGGCAAATAACTAAAACTCCTGTGTGGTAATGTACTAATCAATAATCATGTCAGCATTAGGTGAAGCACCAATCTTAATGTCAATTGAGCCCCACAACATGGCTCAGAAAAAGTATTGAGAATGCAGAATAATGCAATTCTTCTGTTTGAAATATCTGGGAAAGGTAAGGAAAGCAAGCACAGAAATTGTTTAAGTAATTCACAGGCTAGAGAAAAAGATAAATATATTCAAGATATATGTGTCATAATCAAGCCAAGGTAAACTCTAAACCCTAATCCCCAGCCTTTACATATTTTATGAGAGATTGGAAGAGGGTTTGTAGGAAAGAAGATAAGGAGGCTGCCCCAAAACAGAATATTGCCTATACAATCTGAGTTTGAGATGCATGTATATCAAATTGGGCCTCCAAAAGCCAATTTGCCTACAGCTCCAAGTAACATGAAGTCAAATATCTATTGTCTCTTGGATCCCATTCATTGAATTAAGGCCAGTAATCTCAGGTGTGTCCTATGATGCAATAGACTGCAGTCGGATCTGCAGCAGGCTTCTCTCTGAGCCTGCTTTCTCACAAAGGAATTGACTGAAATGACCAACCTCTGTTTTGCCGATTCGTAGCTATTTCGGGACAAGCCCAGCCAACGGAAAGTAACAACTTCTGCCTTCTGCAAAACCCACCAACTGCATCTACCCTTCAGCATACCTCATGTGCATAACAACTTCCACCTCCCCACGTCTGAGTGAGAACTACTGGAGGGAAAGTTCATCCCCGCCCCTCTCTTTCAGACAAGCCCCTTTCACTTTCGGTATACTCACCAATCAAAACTTACTTCTCAGTACCCCTCATTTGCAATAAGAACCCACCAATCAGCTCCTACCCATAGGGATAAATAACCAAGCCTGAACCCAGAAAAGCAGGCTCCAGTCTAACAAGAGACCCCTCTGTAGATTTCCAAAAACAGACCTGACTCTGCTGTTGAGCTGTCTCTCTTTCTTTCTCTCGGACTCTGACAGGAATCATGCCAGAACCCTCTAATAAGGAGATTCCAGCCTCTGAAAATGGGCTACTAAAGTTAATGAACTATAACTACCCAGGTAGGATGAGCTATCATAACTTTTCTGACAGTACCCACCCACCAAAAGGCGGCAGGATGCCAGGTGCAACCGAAGTGTGTTCTAGAAAATACCACTTCAACTATCTCAAAAGGAAGATTCAAGGTCCATAAGGTTATCTTTCCCTGGACCAGAGATGAGACAAAAAAGATAACGGAGAGTTGAAGCCATATCCTTTGTTATCCACTACACTTTTACCTTTTTTAAAGTATCTGTTATTAAAAGTGTTTGGTTTGATCGAATTATCCGGTACAGTTAAGCAGTATGTTTAAAGGCTGTGTCTAATTCTTTGGCGATGTCAGAAATCCTCTGCAACACATGAAGGCAAAAGCAGGTTTTGAAGGATGAAGTGGAAAGGGAGCACACCAGACCAATTTATGCACCTTCCCAGATGTCCTCAGTCCTGGTCCCCGCCCAACGTCACTATGACTATGACCCTCCAGGAGGACCGTCTGGCCCAACCACTTTTAGATAAGCCCAGCGGGGGGCTTTTAATTCTCAGTGGATCACTGGGTTCCACCTCTGCCTTTACGACCACGGCCAGATAGACCAGTGTGTGCTGGCCACTCGGGCTCACTCCAGAAATCGCGTCCTGGTTTCCCAAACTCCCGCCTCATACCTCACGACGCACAACCCGTCCCCGCCTCCTGACCTGGGGATTCCTTCCCACCGCTGGGCCTCCGGGGCAACCCAGCCGGTGCCCACACATGTGCACACTCACCCACCTAAGCCTGTGAGGCTACAAGCTGCAGGAAGACGAGAGTGCCCGAGGTTACCTGTATATCGTAATTTGTGTCACAAACGCCGCCGCCGCCGCTGCCACCGCCGCCGCTACCACTGGGAGAACCCGGCTTCTCCAGTGGCTCCCGAAAAAGGCGGGAAAGGACGCGCCAAGATGGCGGACAAGACGGGCTCCGAGCCCGGCGGCTCTGAGGAAAACAGAGCGTGAGGAGGAGCACAGGCGAGGCGTCTCCGAGGAGACCAGAGCGTGAGGAGGAGCGCCGGCGAGGCGGCCCTGAGGAGACCAGAGCGAGAGGAGGAGCCCCGGCGAGGCCGGGCAGTCCCGGCGCAGGACTGTTGCACGAGCAGGAGGCACAATAGAAGGAGGCGGCCTGACTGTTGTCGTTTTCCCGCTAGCCACTGGCAGGTCAGGTGTGGGTCGGCCCCTCGGCAGGTCGCCCTCCATGATCCCCACTGGCCCTGCGCCTGCGCCTGCACCGCTGTCTAAATTAAAAAAAAAAAAAAAAAAAAAAAGGAGAAAAAGAACTCCGAGAAGAAGGTGGGTAACACCACCGAGAACGGTGAGTTAAGAGCCCACTGAGACGCAGGAGATGCGAAGATTAAAGAAGATAAATTCTTCTTTTCTCCTCTCCCTTCGTAATGAACTATCCCAAGATGTAATCGTTTCGTGGTGCCTCCTGGAAGATGCCTTGTGAAACTGAGCAACATTTGAAACTGGCTATGAACCTGAGATCAGCTCCGGAGCAGATCCACTTGTCCATGCTCCTCCCTTTCCCCGGGCGTGCTTTCCTGTGCTCCTCACTCTGGCTCCCCTAGGGCTACGCCCGCGCTGGAGGGCTAGCAGGTAACTTTTGCCTCAGGCTCTCTTTTCTAGGCAACGTTAATACCGGGAAGTAATGAGGTTAGGACATGCTGAGTTTGAGGCTCCTGTAGGACATCCAGGTATAAATGGCCAGCAGGTAAATAGATACAGGAATCCAGAGGGATATCTGGAGTGAGGATAATGCATTTTACAGTGGGAAGTACTGTAGTATTCATGATTTGATTCCTTAGATGCATCAGTTTAAATTCAAAATTGATAAATGTGTTGTCTTTTCGTCGAGTGTCTACTATTTGCCAGCATGGATCCCGCAATTTTATAGTATGGAACCATTGAAAATATCATATTGTATGAAGGTTTTTCATCTGGGGTTCATGAACTTGGATGAAAAAAGAAAACTGACATCCTTGTTTTCATGAACCCCTAACTGATGTTTCAATTGTGGATAAAGAAAACAAACCACAGTAGTATTAACAGTGCTTGTTATATTGTCAGCAATAGAAATCACAGATATTTTCCTATCACATTGTAGTTCTCACAGGTAATTCGTACAACTCTCACTGTTGTTAAATTATGAACTGTTATTAGGCCTACTGGGAAGCATGGTCTGTAGTCATTATATGGTCAATATGTTCATTGTTACAGCACGAAGTGTTTCTAATATTTTCATAACTATTTTTCAATATATTAGTTTCCTTTTTTAACCCTTGATATTTTTATAAGTTTAAGATCATTATTCTGAGGAGGAGGTCCATAGAGTATTATTAGATTGATAGAGTTGCCAGAAAAAGTACTGCAAACTGAGAGGTTTAAACAATAGAAATTTATTGCCTCATAGTTCTGGAAGAGCAACGTGTGAGCCAGATAGGTTTCATCCGAGGGCTGTGAAGAAAAATCAGTTCCATGCCTCCCGTCTAGCTTCTTGTGGTTTGCTGTGCATCTTTGGTGTTTCTCGCTTGTAGAGTCATCACCCCAATCCCTGCCTTCACCTTCATATGGCATTCTCCCTGTGTGTGTCTGTCACCATATTTCCCCCTTTTTATAAGGACACAAGTCTTATTGCATTACGGTTCACTTAAATACCATCATTTTAACTTGATTGTTTTCAGAAAGACCCTATCTTCAAACAAGGTCACATTCTGAGGTACTGGGAGTTGGAAGAACCACATGTCTTTTTGAGGCAGATACAAATCAATTCATAATAATAGGCTTCAATAGACTGCCAGAGCAGCCCCAGCTGTAAGAGAGAATAAGAATGCTATTATGCTATTGTGGAAGAATATTCAACATAAAAATATTTTAATACATTCAAATAAGAAAAATTCTATTTAAAACAGTTATTTTATAATATTGTTATCCTTATGCATATATTTTTTTCATATATATATGAAAAAGGCTGGAAGACCATACATAAAAAAATATATTAGTGGTTTTCTTCTAGTGTTAAAGTTGAGTGGATATAGGTAGGTTTACTTTCTCCTTTTGTACTCCTCTGAAATTTTCAAATGTTCTTTATCTTAGCATTTCAAGTGGTCTGTATTTCTTTAAAAAGTGTTATATAATAAAAAATATCCTTAAAGATCATAAAGATAAAACTATCCCCACTCTTTTGATCCTTAAACCCTAAAATTTTGCCTTTAATAGTCTCAACTGTGAATGCACTCTACCCTAGGTATTTAATAAATTAATAACCTTTCTCCTCATAGTTTTCCAAAATGTAGGTTTCATTAAGTATATACATATCTATACACCCACACACACCAGTGTGGCTATAATTACCAATGAGCCCTCTCATAAGTTAAACAGGACACATACATGATTTTCAATAACATTGACTATGTAAGTATTTATTTTATATATATGTGTTCAGAAATAAATCTCAAGTATGGTCAGTGAAGGAATTCTATGCAGTGAAAAAATTGTGAAAGAAATGAGACAACATTAGTGATGAATGAGGAAAATGCTTCTTGGGCATTTGAAGAATAGCAGGAGGAAAGCAATTGACTGGGTCGTGTAAATAGTTATCCAAGTCACTAATTTTTTTTTTTATCAGAGACCTAACTACTGCATATACATAGTAAAAGTCAAAAACCAGTTCAGTTCAGCCAGAAAAAAGTAAAGCATAAAATTTAAAACCACTGGGAAATCAAAATGACAATGTTGTATGTCTACCATTACTCATGGATTTAAATCCAATTCCTTTTGCTCCTCTACACTTTAATTGTTAGTATTTGAAGGCACGTGTTAACATTTGTGAAGCACGTTGGTATTGTGTAGTGATTCTTGTCTGTGTTTTGCTGACTCAGACCCCTCACTTGTCTTTTCTTGCCCTTTATTCTGCCTTTCGCTCAAAGACATCAAGAAAAAAAAAACAAGAGAAGCCTGGTTTCAGGTTCAGGCTTCAGCTTCTGAAAGCTTGATTTGTGGTAGGAATAGAAGCAGCATTTTAACCTCCAATGACACTTCATTTCAGAAAACTGTGTGAAAGGATCCCAAGGGATCAATATCAGAAGTAGTCGCAGATATTGCTGTGTTATTGGCCAGGCAACAGGAGTTACCTATTTGTAGCAAGAAAGCTAAAACAACCAGCTGGTTAAAATCATAGAACACAAGAGTAAACGCTATGAAATGGAATTTTAACAGGAATATTCTATGGTTTACCAAATCTGTATTTTGGCTTATGGATTTTTAAGGCATTGTAATACAGAAAGGAAATGTGAAAATACCATCTGCACAGCCACTATTTTGGGAAATTCAGTAATGCAGTGTAGAAAAAATTGACACACTGGCACATAAGCAAAAGTAAATCAATCTAGATTTAAGTTAGCAAAATAATGAGCCAAATTCAAGATTCAAATCCATTTAAAATATTTTTTTATTTTCCAAAAGGAGGAAAACTAAACATGAATTATACACTTCTAGTGCCACTGGAATAAGATTACTTGTAAGACTTACAATACTCTTAAGTTTTGCTTGTTTCATTCCACTGTTTTTCCTTGTCTACTCAGTCCCAAGCACAATGGTGCGTTTTCGACATTGGCATGAGATCACAACTCTCATTGACTTTAATGAGACTTCTAAGGTGACAATAAAAATTCAGGAAGATCACTATACATGAAACTACTTTATGAGGATGAAAGTAATAAAATTATAATATTGACATATGGTCAATATGCAAGTGGAGTTTGTTAATTGCATTGTGTATGCATTCTACCTTGGATGGGCTAATTCTAAAAATCCTGGGGAAAATTACACATACAAATACAGAAGACAGTAAATTTACCATATGAGCTGTTGACGGTAAGAGCTCTCGTGATTCGTTGAACTTAAACATAATTTGGCCTTTCCTGGTGCAGATATTGGTTGGTCGCTTGCTGTTTTTGTTGTTGCTATTGTTGTTGTTGTTGTTTGTTTCATAAGCTAAGGGATAAAACTCTCCATTTTTTTGTGCATTTTTGAGCTTCTTTTTTAGAAGCATATAAAAGTTCAAATTGAACAGTAGCTATCTAATTTTGTATCTTCATGTGTACAGATTATTACTGGAGCTGGTAATGAAATTTTGCTGAGAGCAGTGTTATGCACCATGTTCTAAGCTGGCTTGCTGGCATAGTATCACATGTAATATTGCAAAACAGTTTGTTCTAGTCAATCACAACTGCAGCTACTGTGACAACATTTTGCAGATGATGAGACTTAATTGCATGGAAATGTCATTTCTCAAAGATCTTAGAAACAAAGGATAAAATCTAGATTCAAAAAGAAATCTCATGTTAACAAGGTCACCAGGAATCAGCCTTGGATCAGGAGATTAGATGAATTCCAAGACATCCTGTATTTGATTTGAAGAAATTACAAATCAAACTTTAAATTCTTAAATGAAAAACAAAAGATAAAGCAGACAATTCTAACTGGTTACTCTAACTTTCCAATAAGCAATTTTATTTTTAAAATACAGATTAAATATTTATTAAAATAATATAATCTAACTATAAATATGAGGAAGTTGCATAAGGCTGCCACAAAGTACATAGGCATTTTTGCAGCATGTTGACTCACAAAAAGAAAATGACTATATTAGCTTGGAAGAGTGAAATTTATTTTTAGTGGTTCACTTTCTAATATAAAGATATAACCTATTATACAGTGACATGCCAGTTATGCTTCATCAAACTGATTGTATACTATTTCGTGAGGACGTAATCCACTGGAACTGAAGTAGTCCAGTGTAATCACTTAAAATACAGTGGATCAGTACAGGTTGTTAAAATATCAAATCCTCCAAACAATAGATCAGGACAGATACAGTTTTGTACATTGAAGATCTCTGGGTTCTGGCAGAAAGCCTATGATTACAGGGCTTTTATGGTTTGGTTGCAACCAATTTTTCTATAAAGAAGTCAGCACAATAAATATTTTCTTTAAGTCCTATCCATGAAACAGTCATTATCTTTAATAGAAAAGCAATCAAATATTTTCCTTTTTCAGAACTCTTCTCACTTGCCAAGTCACAAGTCAATGACTTCTCTGTTTTTCTGGTCCACTATAAATCTCACAACTTTTCTGAAAACCAAATAGCATACAACCTCCCTAACACCGTCACACATACATAACACATATACCAGAAAAAAAAAAAAAACATGAAAACAAAAAACAAATAGAAAGAAACCCCACAACCTTGTTATAGAGAAGTGATGGGATAGGGTTAGGTAAGACTGGATTGGGAAGAGGTTGTACACATGAAGCTTCTCTTCACAGTCTTGAATACATCTTTAACCAGACTGGAAAAGAAACAGGGCCTTCCTTTTGATTGCCCTCCACTACAAACCTGGAAGTTCAAGAAAAGAGGAGATAAGCTCAGACCCTGAGAGAGACAGTTACCCCGCCCACATTGCCACTTTTTTCTCTCCTCCTTTCCATTTTAGCCATATACAAACCACAAGAAAACTCCACCTCAAGAAAAAAAAAAAAGAGTGTGGATAGAATAAACCATTTAAAACAGGTTACAGTAAACTAAGTTTTGAAAATAGAAGGTAATGAAAACGCATAGCTTATCTCCCATCTCATATTTAACTGCAGCCTTTACCTGCTTCTCTCTGCACCCAAAGTGCTCTGTCTTTACCTTCCTCCCTCCTCCATCTCTCCTCCTCTTTCTCTCCCTTCTCTTTCCTCTCCTCCCATCCCTTTTTCTTCTCTCTTCTCTATCTCCCTCCCTCTTTTCCTCCCTCTCTTTTCTCCTCCCATCCTTTCTCTCCCCCTTTGTAGTGTAGTCTTTACTCTCAGGCCTCCTCTTTCTCTCATTAGCATAATTATACCAATTAAATGATGAAACAAGAGAACTTCAAGGAAATTCATATTCTGTAGACTAATAATAACTACCGTTTATTGAATGTTTCATATGGCTAAGCACTTAGCAAGGCACCTTGCATTCTTCATATTATTTACTTTGATCTTCAAAATACTCCACAGAGGTGGATTTTATTATTTTCCCCATGTTTTAGATTAGGAAATCAAGGTTAAGAAGTAAGCAACTTGCTTACTAGTCACAATCTATTTAAGTGAAAACCAAATTTCAGTATTTCTGTCCACCATGTAAAAATAGCTCAGAGATATTTCATCGAATTGTGAAAATGCATAGAATGGTCAGATGTAGGCACTGGATCATATAAAAAAAATCACTTTGGAAGATCTCACAGAAGCCCCTCAAAACAGCAGGCTGAAATCTTCCAGAGAGATTCTACCTGGGACTTAAAATGGTGACATAATTGCCATTCAGAAGGGACAGGCAAACAGTGATTGAAAATATGACCCACAAATTTGACGTCTCTCTTTCTCTCCCTTTCGCTCGTGTGCCCACTCTCTTTCTCACTCACACACACATGCACACAACATCCTATATAGATTTGCAAGCAGTGATTTGTAATGAAGCTGCTTCTTATAGGGGCAACTCCTAAAAAGTGTGCTCGGGAGTAGGAAATTACATATTTAATGATAGTTGATAGCTCTCCAGATGGCAGCCTAGGATATATGATTTATGAATAACCCACCCAAATAATGATTCTGTCAGTGATACGGACTGCAGAATTTTGGCTACAGGATGATCCACAAACTCAAGGATTATACTCTGGGCATCGTTTGCCATTGCCAGAGGTTTGATAGCCCACTGAGCAATGCCAAAATTATTAACTAGCAAGAACCTATCATAATCAAACATGCCAACTTAATTATGGAAGAATAGAGTGTGTTGTAGGTGGCTAAGAGTTTATAGTTAGAAAATAAATCCAAAAAGTCATAGAGATTATCATATGTAACCACAGCCTTCAGAGTCTATTCAGTACCAACCACAGCAGAAATACGGTTGCCCAGTTATTACATAGTATTGGAAAGAATGTAGTCTTTGCAATTAGGCAGATGTCAGTTCAGGTATCAGCTCTGCCAGCAGTCACTTAGCCTCCCTAACTCCTTCTCCCACCAGCCTTAGTTTTTCATTTATTTTAATTTTTAATAATAGTAGTACCATGTTTTTTGTAAGGACTCGATATCATGGACATAAATGATCTGAGACTTTCCATAAGTAACAACTGCTAGTATTATTATCTTTTTACATTGACTAGCCCCTGGCTATATATTGAATGGAATGTTTTCCTATCAACACAGCATCATTGTTAATTTATATTATATACATTAATTTATAATGTGTATACTGTGCATGTTTTTGGAATGTGATTGCAGCACTTTGCTGAAATAACTTCTTGAAGCAAAATCCAAAATCTGTAAGTTTATTATTCTACCTTTGTTTTTATACCTCCAGTTCTGGATTCCTTTTAACAGCTTCTTCATAGTTTATATTCTCAAAGAAAAGTTCACTAGAGTGTTTTATAAGTGAAAGAAGTTATTTAACAAGAGTTGCATTTTGTAAATGCTGAGGGATGTGGCTGGTGTCTGAATGCATTAAAAAGAAGCAAAATTGTATTCACATAATGTGGGAAAACATTACTGTTTTATTTTCCTGTGGTATGAATCAGTGTATGGATTAATTCATTCACATAATTATATTCCCAGCTTTTTTTAACTTTACTCATGGCTATAACTTTATGAGAAAGAGCACTTTGCAAGTTGATATAAAATGTCTTTCAAGCACTATGGTGGAAGGTCAGAGATGATATGTGGGTCTCTAGACTTTGACCACTGAATTCAGCCTGGATGAAAAAGCGGATTCCTAGGCAATTTAACATTAGAAACACTAGGAAGATTTTTAGACAGTAGATCCTTGATTGCCAAGCTGCTGAAGATGGTTATTTCAGCTCTAGAATGTAATTGGTCTGCTGGCATTACACCCACATTACTTGAAGGGATGAAAATAAAATTATAAACTGCTGTGTAAAGCCTGAAATGGCCACCTTTAAGTTTAATCTTTCCCTTAATGTTGTAGAGTTCATAAAATATGCATTAATTCCAGTTTTTAATAGCTTTTATCAATCCATCTTTCTCCTTAAAATGGTAGACAGTGCCTAATAGAAAAGATTTCTCACACTGCACTTCCAGACCATGATGTATCTTGTAATTGTGCATGATTTTTTTTAGTTTCTTAAGCAACATTTATTAGATAAAGTGCACAAAGCAGTAAACAGCTTCTCCAATGTTAAAACCATAAGAAAAATGAGGATCATTTCGATAAGCCAGTTCATTCATTATAAGCAGATTAGAGTTTGACAAAAATATTACAATAGTAGTATTACCATTGTAATATTTTTAAGGTTTAAACTTATGAAAATTTTAGTTTTTGAAACAATTGCTCCTAATTTTCTTTTGCCTTCACATCATAGTTCTTTAATTCAAATCAAAACAATCTAATGTTTAAAGTCTACAGTTAGAAGTATAAAACACCTGGAAATTCTGGTAAGGATACTGACTGTATTTATCAAACTTCTTGTTTGCCACAACCTATCAAGCTCCTGAATTTTTCAGCAGAAATTAAAGAATAACACAAAATAAATGAACTCAATTCACCCAACTATAACCTCCTAAAAACTGGAAACAAACTAAATGTCTTCAAATTAGATGATAGGTTAAATAAACTATTCAGAAAAGAAATGTAATTCAGTAATTCAATCATAGATTGGTAGAATAATTAATGACGTGGGCTAATGTTTTCAGTATGTTGCTAACAGAAAAAATTAGTATACAAGGAAGTATAACAGTATGATTTTAACTTTATTAAAAGTATAATTATATGTGTAAAATATCTAGAAATAAAAGAGCAAAATAATTATTTTTTTCTATCTGTGATAGAATTCTGGTGACTTATTTTCTACTATATAATTTTTAATATTTTTCAAAATTTTCCATTGAATCTGTACTACATTCATGAATCAGAAAAAAATTAAATAGTTTTAAATTAAAGAAGAAAACTTCCTCAGGCACTTATCAGTTGACAGTAGTGTCATAGTGAAATCTGTATTCATTGCCAATGATGATTATAATTAATTAATTAATGATTCTAAACAAGATATCAAAGTGAAATTTTTATTCTATTTACCTAAAAGTAATGAATTGTCTGATAAGTATATAGAACAGCTACTGAATACATAGATGTTGTATAATGTTCCATGACATGTGGAAGAAGTAGAATTGATGATCAGAGAAGTCTATGTAGGACATCTAAAATACAGGGGTTAGATTTAAGTATAGTCAGAGAAAACATTAGATACACAATCTAAGGAAGGAAAAGTAATGGAGGAACTATCATGGTAGATTTGAAAGCACAAACTTGATGTTAGACTTCAATGCAGGGCTGGTTTATCTATTGGATGGAGTTGGCACCATGCTAAGGCCCAAAATATTATAATTTCTTTTAAAATGCAAAGAAGATACTAACTTCTAGGTCAAAAAACTAACTTTATGCCACACAATTGTAAAATATAATTTTAAATATTTCTGTGGAGGAAGGAACCCGCAAAAGCAAAAATCCCAAAGTCCGGTGAACATCATATTGTTGCCCTGGTTCTATGCTAAAGAATAGTATTTAAGAAAAGAAGTCCAACATCTAGAAAACAGAAATGAGAAAGCGCGTAAGCCCAGCAAGACTGTATATGAATATATTATAGAAAACTGTGAATAAAATGAGGGGCCAGAGACAGAGAACAGCTGTAAATGATGAGAACACTGAAAGAAGTAGAGTATCTTGACACAGACAAAATATTTGACAAGTCTTGTAACATTAGATGTGGATTTGATGACTCTACATCTATGTGGTTTCATGGTTGATCAGCCTACAGAGTGAGTTCTCTGTGGTTGTGCCACAGGCACTGTCCTTCAAGCTCCCCTATTCCAAATGAATGAAGATACACTGTTTGAATTTTCATATTGCACAAAGCTGGGACAAATTATTATGCTGATTGAAAGAATTAAGTTAATTTTTTTTAAAGACTACAAGACTGATAACAGTGAAATCAAACAGTTATGACCAACATTCAACAAATTAATTGCAAAGGTACACAATGGGGAAATGTGGGTTCAAGAATTCTCATGAAAGAGAGGAAGGGTGCGTTGTTGACTCTGAGATCAAAATGAATGCGCCACTGCTACTAAAACAAGCAAATAAACTAGTTCAATCTCAGAGTTAGACTTTGGTTGAAATATAACCTCCAGATCAAGGAAAATTACTGTGTTCAATTTGCATGTATTGTTTTTAGAAAGAGGCTAATATAGTGTGATAAAGTCACAAGAGGTAGCCAGATTGACGAATGGCCTATAAACCATAATGTCACATGAATTATTTGAGGATGTTTGGCCTGAAGATTTGTGTTGGGGTGTGGGGAGGAAGGAGACACCAGCTGACTCTAAATGCGTGGTGATGAATTACTGTGTAAAACTAGGATTATACCTATTTTGAATTATATATGAAAACAATTAAGACTAAAGGTTAAACACTGTGAGGGAATGATTTTCACTACAATATGAGTGAAAGAATTTCTAACAATTAAAGTTGTCCTCTGATTGTTAGAAATTATTTCCTCTAATTGTTAGAAATTCTAGAGTTAATTGTTTCTAACAATTTGAGTTGTAAAATAAAATTCCTGGAAAAGTAGTGAGTTATTTGGTACCAGAAATACTCAAGTATAAATTGAAAAATTATCTATGAACAATGCTACAGAAATGATTCTTGTAATGGATATGTGGTTGAACAGGATGATTTCTAATATTCTCAAAGTAAAATATTTCATTTAAGAGCGACAAATGCAAAAGACCTAGTGAAAAAGAAAATGGCAGGGGTATATGAGTGACCAGATGTGGGAAGTCAAAGGAGAGAAACAAGAATCTGCATCTATGCTGTATGCCACACATCATGGGCTAAAACAGAAGGAATTCCAACTTGTGATTTCGCGATCTCACTTCGTGTCTGTCCTGATCCGTTGTAATCCACCCAGCTGAGCCCTTTATAGAGCTAAGTCCAATACAGTCCCACCCAGGGATCGACATAGGCTCTCTGTTAATGAGCTCATTCCTCTGCCTTCACCTCTCGTCACCCGTCTCTTTCAGGGACTGTCAGAGGCATCAAGAGCACAGCCGGACTACCATCAACAGATAAACTTCCTAAGCAATCAACTCTTCAAAGTCAAATTCTCTCAGTTCCAGACAGGGAAAAGCAGAATATACCTATGAGAAATGTTACTGTGAATTAAGGTGAGTATTATTAAACAGTTCCCTTTATGATTGTCAATAAATGTATATTGTCCAAAAAAAAATATTCCTAATATAGAAACAACTGGAGAAAGCTAGGGGTTTTATTTCTATCTCATTTAGAAAAATGTAGATTAAGTATAAATGATGATAGAAAGAAGTCAAAAGACAATAAAACAAAATGAAAAGCAGCTTGAAATTTTTCAACCATGAAATGTAAGCCCGAATGAGCAAGTTTTATTCATTCCTGTGAAGTTCATATTAGCATTTTACTATGCAAAGCTGTAAATTTGCTTTTACAGTGAAAATAAAATTGGTTTCTTTAAACATGTTTCCTTTTCTGTAAAATAAGGGGTTTGAGCAACACTATCCTTATAGCCCATTTCAGTTCTAAAATTCAACAATTAATAGATGATATTTACTATAACCTCAAAGTAGCCCTGTTTTTGAGAAGTCTTATTCACATTACTCTCAAACCACTTTCAACACTTATTAGCAAGCAAAAGTTGAAATAACGAAAGCTAATAGGCAAGCCTTAAAGAAAAATGACAGAGGCAAACAGTCTCAATTACTAGAAGCATGGTTTTCATATCAATAAGTTGTGGGTACAGAATAGAATGTTGATGAACCTAGGAAAGCTCTCTCGTCCACTCACATCACATAATGGTCCTCATGGAATTAATTTCTTGTAGAAATCAAAAAGGAGCTTTTAAGTCTGATTTGTGTGATTTCCTGGCTGCCTTTCTCGGGAACTAGAAGCCTTATCATGAACCCTTATGGTGATTAAGAAAGTAAAGTGATACTTGTTAAGTTTCACATTGCAATATAATATCCTCCTAGAAATAAAGAATTAAAAAATAAGACTTAAAATTGGATTCCATTATTCATAATTACATGTCCTTTTTGACTATTTTAGCATATTCAGCATACAAAGCATGCCTATTCAATTATGTAAACTTTTTACACTAGCTGAAGAAATATTGTGGTTGAAATCCTAAAGGTGAAGTCCACGACTGGACTTTTGGCTCAAGGCCATATTTTATTACGGTGAGCTCAAAGAATAGAAGCACAGCCTGTGAAATTATCTAAAAATACCCTGTATCATTCAAGATTTTCAAAATAGAAAAAGGCACAAAGATGGTGCAAAGATTCTTAGTCTTCAAAGTGCATCTCAACAATAATAAGTCAAATGTCTCTGAGAGGACCTGATTAACAGAGAGTAAAAAATTGCCACCACTCCTTTAAAGGCTTAAATGATGGTATATTCGCATCATTTTTTAATAAATGAATAAGAGATTGGAGAGGACAATTTTGGATGAATAGGGATATTAAAATATAAAGAATCTGTTGTGGAGTAGATGATGGACAGATGTCAGTTCCTGTGGGAAAATCCTATCCTTCAGCATTATCCTTAAATATTAAATATTAAATATTAAATATTAAATATTAAATATAAGAGACAAGTTAGTATTTGTGCAAATGGTGTATTTCTGAAAAAAAAAAGTTAGGGCAAAATACTCCTCTGAAATTTTAAGTTCTAAGCTTGTCTGGCTCTGTGATATTTGATATACTCTGAATTTCTAAATCCCAATTCCTACTCCCAAAGAACCCTAGAGAATGATTGAAAATATAAACCTTCCCACTGTTAAGATGAACAGTATCAAACATACACTACAGAAAAAGGAAATTGTGTTTGATGTTTAAATTGTCAACGAGAGTTGTCCCTCACCAAACAGTCATCCTCAAACTTTAGTAAGCATAGGATCACTCAGAAAGCTTGTTAAAAATAGGATACCCCCTGTAACCTCTGTTCCTTCAGTAGAGCCTAGAAATGTGCACTTTAGCCATCATATGGAATTTGAAAGCACATTTCTTCTCAAGCTATACTTGAAGAAACGGTGTCCTAAAATGTGAGGCTGCTTCTTAGTGAACTCATCTATTAAAACAGGGCACTGAATATCTTAGTGTCAGTGAGCTTGTCTAAATGGATTTCAAATGCAATGGCACGCTAGTTCTGCATTGGACAGATTTTCATAATGGAGTGGCTTGGGTGGAAACCCGATATAACTCTTCTGAATGTGATTGATGCCCCAGCTGATAAAGCTGAACTGTACTCACTAATGTGCTACGCTCTGGGAGGTTCTTTATACTGGAGGCTGGGACTATTGCCCAGACACGGTGATTATAATGAAGATAGGCATGGGTCTTTAATGCTTTCTGCCCCCTACCCCGAATGCTGAAAAATGGTTAGCATTGAGTATTTTTATGCATAGCAAGAGTAAGACAAGTCAGAAATTTCTATCCCCATATATTCCAGTGACAATATTCTAGTATAATTTCTCTCTAACGTTCTATTAAAATGATTGATGTTGAATTAAACCTTTGAAATTGTGGCTGATTATGCAAAAGTGTGACAGTTGGCCAGGATGCCACTATTAACAGTTTGTATTCTGATTGACTTAACAACAGTTCCATTCCATTCAGTATTATGTATGTACATTTACCCCAATTTGCATACCTAAAAAAATGTTCTTTAATGAATAAACTGGCTCATGACAGCTGTTGCTTGATTACATTTTTCTAAATCTCATTTGTAAATAAGGCTCAGCTATCTAGTAACCAAAATGTTGTCATCTATTACCTTGCTGAATTTTTACTGATTCAAGTTGTTTCTTCTTAAAAGAAGACTCTTCTTTTGGAAAATCATTCATTATGTGTATTTACTATCCATATTTTGGTCAGACTTTTAAAACCATGTCCTTCAGAAAGGAGACAAAAGAAAATCAAAGAAGTGAATCTAACATGCTAAATTTTGCAGAGTAAAAACATCATTATATGCAAACCTGATGCATTTCATAACCTGAATGGCATTCTTAGACCTACCAGTACACTGGCAAGCTCCAGAATACCAAAACACCTGAATTCTGTGTCTAAAATTAGACAATTGAAATTCTCCCTGGATGTCATTTTCCTTCATTACAAACACACTTTGTCTCATCGTCAAAGCTGCTTTAAATGAGTAAAGAGCGCCTCCAAGCGGCAGCATATCATATTCCTAAATTAATTCTGTTTTCCTCTTAAAAATATATATATACTTTCCCTTTGTTAATTGTGTTCACACTCTTAAGAGAAACAGGCTTTATCTGAATGATTTAAAATAGATGCTTCAAGTGTCCAAGTCATATTTCAGGAGAGAAGCATATTTTTCTGGGTTGTTGAGCAAATCTGCTGTGATAAACTTTTTAAACATGAAAAATTCTATCTGCAGCTATTCGTATTTGTAAAAATAACTATTAATAAGGTTCCCAACTGTTATTGGTTGTATAGTAACTATTAGTATGGAAATCTGCATAGTTTCCAGAAGGAAATTTTCTTGTTATAAAAAATGTTACTGCTTCTGTCCAGAAATTTCAAGCGTATCAGATAAAGGACAAAGGACAAAGGTAATCCCAACCATCTTGAACTCTAGCCTTACTCCACTTTCCTTTTTAAAGGATTATGCAATTCCATGATAATAAAATCTATGGATAGTCTCCTATATCTGCTTTAGTTAATCGTTCTGTCCCTGTGTTCATTTAGTCCCTCATTAAACACATATCCTGAATGCCTGCAATGCCAAGACCAATACCAAGAAGAAAATGAATAGGACAGTCTCAGTCCTGATGGTGATCATAACGTGCTGGGGCTCCTGGTTCTGGTTGGCTCTCTTGGAAGCTCTAGGCTCCCTAAACTGAGACAATTTTATTTACAATAATGCATTGTTATATATTGTGAGCATTTTCTAACACTTTTAGAATGATTTTGCATTTATAATTTCACTTACCATCATAGTGACTTTGACCATGTACAATAGCTGTGAGAAGTGTTAATTATTATTCTTATAAATGGCTCAGGATGTGGTTAAGTGATTTACCTAAGATGTCACAGGAAGGTTGTGACAGGATTAAAATTAAAATCTCCTGACTTCCTA
The DNA here is from genome assembly GCF_048773025.1 of Camelus bactrianus. Classification (NCBI taxonomy): domain Eukaryota; kingdom Metazoa; phylum Chordata; class Mammalia; order Artiodactyla; family Camelidae; genus Camelus; species Camelus bactrianus. The sequence goes on along the minus strand of NC_133543.1, from coordinate 82,828,641 downwards.
AACTGTGCCCTTTCTAGGAAGCCACCACTCTTTATAATGAATACATTAGAATTAGCATGATATTTCAAGAAGGTCATCATTATTGGAGGTTGTACAATAATTGCAGTGATGCTGACATTGCTTAAAATGTTTCTGAAACTCTTGTTTCATATTTCCCTTACGGGAAACACAAGAAAATCAGTCTCATTATACATTCAACTCATCCTACATTTATTCAGTAACTATCACTCGCATGGCACTACACTGAATAATGCAGAGGTAGAAATATGATACAATTGGCAAGAAATTTACAAGGCATGATGAGAAATGTGGTACTGGTGCTTTTTTCTTTTTCTTAATACTAAAAGGCTGCATGGCCATTAAACATAACCCATACTGTACTTTCTTGAATCTAAGATGTTGTTAAACACATTATTTTATGTCCAATAAGAAAGAAAACCTTTTACTGACAACTAAAGTGTAACAAGTTGCTTTCCCATCATTTAAAATTTTTATTTTACATTTAAAGAAAGAGCTCTTTTAGTGTTATTTTGACATTGATTTTCTTTAATATATCATTCTATGGCATACATAAAAAGAAAAATGTAAGCAAAATAAATTGGTTAAGGCAATGACAACTATGATATAACTGTTATCTTGTGGTTAGTAATTGTAAAACTTCAGTGATTATTATATACATCCCAGTTTAAGAGATGTTAAAATGTGTGTATGGGGGGTGGATTTTAGAATCACTGAGGTGCATATTTCCTGCTCAGTTTCTAAAATAGTCATTGTATAGTGGAGCTAGGACAAATCATTGGTGGGGGAGGGAGTGGGAAATGATATGATGGCTTAACTCATTTTCTTTTGTCTTTGGGTGCTATCAGTAGTTACCACAGGGGCTAAGAGAATGTATTATAGAGTCAAAGAGCCCAGGGATCAATTATTGGCTCTACTTCCTATAAACTATGTGATCGTTAAGCAAGTCAGTAACCTCTCTGTGTTTCAGCCCCATCTGCAAAAATGGTGAGAATAATAACTGCTGCTTAGGTAATGTTATATGAAATAATGTACTTAATGCACTTAGCACATAGCCAGCAGTATTAGTATATTTGAACACGGCTAAGCTCTGGGAATTCTTCTAAATAAAATAAGGATACCATACTATTAATCCCAGGAATAGCTTTTAAAAAAAGTTTTCTCCTCACTCTAATGATGGACTATGCAGCATTACCCTTTTAGTTGACCCAATTAAAGGCCTTGGATTCCACATTGACCATGGCAAGAAAAGAATTGAGTGCTCTAGCTTGAAGCCATTCCAGAGTAGCTACCAATTTGTCAAGTGGAAAAAATAAACCTGAAAGAGAAATTCAGTTTCTGAATTCATCCCTTATCTTCAAATATACAAATACCGAGACTATACAAAAGGAAGTTTATACCCAATATATTTATATGATCATAATCACAGTATTTCAAAATGAGCTGAACTTAAACACTATCAAATATATTAACTACCCCAACCAGGAGAGATACAAATTGAAAAAACAAATAAATAAAAAAGATCTGCAAGTCTGCCTTTTCAGACTGCATAGCCCCCAGAATCATGACTCTCTATACTAATGAACTCAACTCAGGAAACGCAGGGAAGGAAAGGGATTCCAAATCAGCTGCTTCCAGTGAGCCTTTGAGTGACTGATGACTTAGCTGCTGCCCTCACTTCCCCAGTATGCTTCTGTGACAGGTAGAACCAAGCCAAGCCCATAAATCAGACATAGCCTCCAGGTTGGGACTTGTTCATAGAACATAAAGACAAATTTCAGAGACAACTTATATCATGTGAGCCTCCCCAAGGCTGATGAGTCCAGATATCCTAGTTTCTAGGTCACTTTCTGAGTAGGAAAGGAAGCTTTAATTTGTTAATATTCCCCCATTATGGATGTCTAGCCACCATCATTACCATATATTTTTTATTTTTTAATATATATATATATATATATATATATATATATATATATATATATATAAAATTGCAAATAGTCAATAATGCTTATTAATAGAATAAAAAAAATCTTAGTATTTCTGAAAATACATTTCTGAACTGGGACCATTGCCTTATCATTTCCATTTAAAAAGAGAGGAGGAGGAGGGAAACTTAATCCTATGGGTGAGTGAGTAAAATGGACAAATATACAAATATTTGGAAAGGTGTACAGTGTATATTTCCGTTTCACCAGAGGGAGTAGATTTGTCTGTTTCATTATTCATAAACCACAATTTTAGTTTAGTTATCCTGCTTGCTAAATATCAAGAATATTTTAAGCCCCCAGGCAATAGACTTTAGTAAATGATGGCTGAATTTCATTCACTGCATTATGGAAAAATAAAAATCTTAAATTATGAAACATGTGAATGACCACATTCAGTTCCATTTTTTGAGAAGCATTATAACTACTACTTGGAGGTCTGGAGCTAGTCAGCCTTTGTTTATTATGAATGCCCATGTGGCAAATTAATACAACATGAATTTTATATTAATAAAAACTTTTTTTATGTCTGTGTTGCCAGTGGTGAAAATCACTCAATTGTTGCTCTAGTGTGAACCTAGATTTTGTAATAAGGTAAAAAATGATAATGAAGCCATTTTTAAGTTACTAGTGCTCACAGCACAAAAACCATAGCTGTTTAAAATATAAAATGCAAAATCAGATACAAAAATTATTGTTTCTTAGTCTCTTTTTCAAGTACTATATTTTAAATGCCCTCTTAAACTTAGGCTATAATAAGGACTGCTATATGGACAAATTAAACAGATTAAGTTCCTGGCCTCTTCATCCTTTTAAATTGAAAACTTTCATCTAAAATTGTAAGTGAAGAATTGTAAACTATTTATTGAGATTACTCAATCTATGTCATCCTGATCTGGTCTAATTACAAAAGAAAATTCTGTTATGTGAAATACTAGCCTTGAAAGAAGATTTGGCCCTAGTCTTGACAGCAAATTCAAATTAGAAAGGGAATATTCCCCATAGAATGCCACCCGTAATCTCCTAATCATGATATGAGAAGGTTTCAAAGCCTCCAAGGTGATGAGAGAGGAAAGACAATGGTGAGAGAATTGCTTGTAAAATATATGGATCTCAATGATGGTAAAGTCTGTCAGATACACCTTGGGATGTTCCCAGAGCATTTTTTTTCCCCCTCTGTTGTTCATGTGAAGATGGATGTGATCTAGTTAGCTCTAAAAGAAGAAATCTTATCCAAAAATATCTTTCTCAGGGCTCTGACAGAGGCCTGAAATTCACAAAATGCTAACTCCTTTAGATCGAAGATTAACTATTTTATTATATCAGCCTTTAGCATTTTGGTTTAAATTTGTTGATTAGATTCACCAGTAACTTGATAGAACTATAAGATACTAAGATAAAGGTGAACAAAACTGATGGCAAAAGAGAAAGTCTGGAAAGATACAAAGAACTGTCAAAAATGCTATTGAAGAAAAATACCAGTGTCTGAGGAAGGGTGAGAGCTGGGGCACGGCCTTTGAGAAGACTGAAGACCATACTGAGTACCTAGAAGGAGTACTAAGAGAAGTAAAAGGGCTACTCAGAATCAAAATTGGATGGAGAGGCACCAGAGATCAATTACACCTACTTCCCAAAGTTCCCTAAGATTGATCTTAACCATTAACAGAATGCATGCCAATCAATTTTGATGATTATCAATTAACTTCCGAAAACAAAAACAACTGTGTATTAGGGCTATGGGTAGATAGTACATATTAGGATAATAGTTAAGAAAAAATCATTAGCGCTTCCAAGTTAACTTGTCACACTTAAATTTGTTTGTTGCTTGTGTTAGTATTAAAGGCTGGTTAAAGTATCAGGAATGATAAGATTCCAAATCACAAAATAACCACCAATGGAACTCTGATTAGTTCAAGTAGAAAAGTAACCACACAGACAGCTTACCACTGTCAGTCACCTCCTGAAGACCAGAAAATTAGTTGTTCCTGACCATTTCCTCAGTTCTTTCTCTCAACCCTCCCTCAAGAGGCAACAGAACTATTCACCAAAAAAAGCTTCCGAGTCAATATAAAGAACTAAATTAAAAACTCCTTACACTGAGTTTTTGAGAAGAAGTTAAGATAAGATATGAACAAAAGGGAGGAAAATGGTGAAGAGTTCTTGGTACTATACTCAGAGAAACAACAAAAACTCCTGTGTGATGCAGTGATTTTTAATTGCTCTCTCATGGCTGGACATCTTCTTTGATCTGTGCTAAAGCCAGGTGGAAAATAAAACCTGCCTACATTAATTCTGTCACCTCTAATCCCCAGTTGTCATTTAACCATAGTAAGCTGAAACCACCAAAAAGGGGGAGCAGAGAAAGCAGAAGATACATGGTTTTATTGTTTTGCATTTTATGCAATGTGTGCTAAAATATACAACTGTGTCAGAAATGGGGGGAAAAAAGCTAAAGCCATCATGTGTAACACTAGACTGAGCAGACTGATTACAAATAATTTTAATTTGTTTATTCAAATACAAGTTCTTAGGACCAAAATTGAGCTCCTATCTGGTATGAATCACTCTCTTCAGTTTCAGAGGCGAGGTGCTGTGTTCAGTGAAGGAACTGGGGCCTTTTTTTAAAATTCCATACAACTGTATAGTCTTTTAATGTGAGTTTGGTTTCATAAGTGATGACTCTGGTAAAATGAATTTACTAGAGCTTCTTAAGTTCTACCCCTACTGAACAGTTTTTTAGTACGATTTTTTAGCAAGATTTCATTTCACTTATATAAATAATGTATCAGTGCCAACTTAACTTACTCAGTGAATTTAAAGGACTTGATTACTCTTCATCCACATTCTGAAATTTTAGGAAATGAAGTAAAAATAACTTAACTAACAGCCCTAGATGGAGTTAAAAGATGACCTTTCATACAGTTCTCACTACTTCAGGCAGTCCACAATAAAAGTTTACATGTTGAGGAAAAGCAGTGTAATTGTTAGTGTTAAATACTGGGATCATCCTGTGAGGAAGTCACTTTGATACATGGATAACAATGTAAGATAGGACCTTTTCTTAAACAACATCATCTGAATTGTTCATTAGAGATTTTTAAAGGAAGGTTTTTTCTCTCTTTCTTTCTGTGAATGAGTAACTTCTAGATGGAAAAATATCAATCTATTTTTGTACTGGTCATTTTTATCTTCTTTGAATCCTGGAAATAAAATAAAAGACAAGTTAAGCCAAGACACATATAAAGTTGTGGAAAGTTATGACATTCTTCCAATTTTTAATTTAAAAAAAAGCTATATCAAAACTTCTAATCTGCCTCCCACTATTTTCTAAGCGAGTCAAAAGCAAATTGTGAAAGGATGTTTACTGGTCCTTCATGTACTTATTCCTTCAAAGGAAACCTCGTTAAAAAATAATTCCCTGCAGTTATCTAAATCTTGGGGGCACAAGGCTGTCAGGCCCGTGTCTCCACCCCCTAGCCCAGCTACTTTCACCACTGTCCACCATTTCTCTCTTCAACCTTACCAAAGTTTCAGGAGAGACTTTTGTCAGAAATTCCCAGATCTTTCTTGAGAAAACTCCTTCAGGAAAAAAATGTTGAACCTTTCACCTTGTTTCCAATTATATTTAATCTGGTGTTTATGGATTTGTTTTTTTTTTTCCAATCACTCAGTAATAATCTTATCCTGACCCTTCTTGGACAGCTGAAGGTTAGCAGCTGTATTCTGTTAATCTCTGGAAAATTGACCTAAAAATGTGCAGTTTTCATATAAGATAAAAAACAGACGTTTGTACACCATTCCATCTTTTATGTCTTCTGCTTCACTTCTGCCTTATCCACTAGACTCTTTTATGCTCTATAGCTTGTCCTCTAGGAATGTGCTGGAAATATGCCCGCCTCATGTATCTGAAACATTAAGCCACCTTGCTTACTTCAAATTGCAAAAAAATTTTAAATACTGCTTTTCAGACACTTTGGGTGAAAAATACAGTTTTATAATGGTTTACCACTCTTCTGCATCCACTTTGAACTAACTAGTAAGGTCAAAATTCCTAAACCCATTCCCAAGAATTTTAAACCACCAATAGTTTTTGATATGAAGGAGCATCCTGTAACAGAAGCTACTGGTATTTGAAAACTCCCCAAAGAAAAAAGTCTAATTTTGTCATTGACAAACAGCTCTTCTCTTAAGTAAAGAACAGTATCTGTAGCTCATTATTTCTGGGATGAATTGCATATTAGAAAATGGGGGGAGATTAATGGGACAATTTTTTTAAGGAAATAGAATTAAACATGTCACTTAATTACTTCATTTCACAGAATTCAACACTGGGAAAAGAGATGTCCCTTAAAAATTCCACTTGTACTCTTCAGAAGTTATTATAGAGAAGGATAGCTGAAGCTTTAGGATTTTAATTTGCTCTACTTTCTCCTTAACTTAAACATATGAAAGTGGAATTACTTTCAGTACTTTGTTGGAAGATATGAAAGTGATCAGTTTTTAACACCCTTCAGAGTTATATTGGAGCAATGAATTATATTCAAGGCTTTATGTACTACACCATACCTTTACTATGGCATCATTCTCTATTAACTGGAATTTGGTTTAAGGGTCATCTTGTATCTTTTCCATTGTCAAATAGCGAAGGAACATGAGAAGATAATCTTTCCACAAGGCCATTCTACATCACTGTTCTCAGGAGTAGATTTCTAGCAAAACCCTAATGCAATATCAATTTTTAAATCTTTTAACCTATGGAAAATGTTAGTCATTTTCATCATCAAATATTTAAAAAGGGTAAGTGCTTAAGGCTGTGGAGAACAAAGAAAATTTCTCTAACAGAATATGTTTACAGTAGACTTTGGTTGATTTTGTATCTCATCAAACATCTGCCCCTCCCTGCAATAATAATAGCAAGTTATTTTTGCTTTGAGGAAACCATCCCTGCACCCACTATTAATCTATGTGTTATGTTTATATGTGCGTGTGTGACAGGGGTGACGATGGGGATAGATAGATAGATAGACGGATAGATGGATAGATAGATAGATAGATAGAATGATTTTAATTTTGTTGAAGTAAGTTCAAGTTGAGGTTCCTGGTAGATTTATGGCTGGGGAAAAGAAGGAAAGACGTCATTAGAAGTGGGGACTTTTCAACAATTTTATGACACTATAGCTGTTTAGATAATAACAAAAATGCATTAGAAAGAGACACATGTAATGAGGCTTATGAGACTACCTTGGGAAGTAGTCTTACTGAAAATATTTTTGTAAACTCTCAAACCAACTACTAAATGCCCCATTCCCAATCTCAATCTGAGACATAAAACCTAACTATAACCTCACATCCATTAAGATAGCTAGTATCAAAAAGACAAAAAATAACAAATGTTAGCAAGGATATGGAGAAATTGAAACCCTTATGTACTATTATTGGTGGGAATGTAAAATGATTCAGCCTCTATGGAAAACAGCATGGTAGCTCCTCAAAATTACAAATAGAATTATTATATGATCCAGTAATCTCACTTCTGGATATTTAATCAAAAGAATTTTTTTAAAGTGACAAAGAGATATTTGTACATTCATGTTTATAATAGCATTATTCACAATAACCAAAAGGTGTAAGCAATCCAAGCATCCATCAGTGAATGAAAGTAGAAACAAAAGATGGTATACACACACAATGGAATATTACTCAGCCTTAAAAAGGAAGGAAATTCTGACACTACAACATGGATAAGCCTCAAGGACATTATGCTAAGCAAAATAAGCCAGTCAGAAAAAAATTAATATTGCTTGATTCCATTTATATGAGGTACCAGAATTATCAAATTTGTAGATCCAGAAAATAGAATGGTTATTGCCAGGGCCTTGGAGGAGTGGGGAATGGGAGTTTTTTAATGAGTATAGAGTTTCAGCTTGGCAAGATGAGAAAAGTTCTAGAGACTGGTTGCACAGCATTGTGAATGTAGTTCTTAACACTGCTGAACTGTATACTTTAAAAAGATTAAGATAATAAATTTCATGTTATGTATATTTTACCACAATTTTTTCTTAATTAAGAAGAAAAAAATAGGGAGTTATATAAACAGTAAAGGACTGACTCAATGTGCATGAAAATGAATTAGGAATCAGATGTATATGTCGGTAGAGAGTTTCACTCTTTTTGAGGGAAAAGGTGTGTGTGTGTGTATATATATATATACATTCATACATATATATACACATTCATACATGTACACACGTGTAGATATATATAAAGATTATATATACACGTATACAAAGCCATATGTAAGCATGCATATGCTTGTATAAGAATATATATTTTTTCAAAGTATAGATATTATTTTCTTATTGAACAACCACATACACATATGCATGTGATTCTTGGATTCAAATACAGAGGTGGTTATTCTCCAGAACACCTAAAAGAATTGTGATTCTTAAGAAGACAATACTAAAGTAGACATAAGAATTAATTTGAAAATAATTTTTTTGAGAAAAGAAACTTGACTATATGTCTGTTCTTTCATCATTTGCAGCCAAAAGATTATTACATCAATTTTATAACCTTTTTAAAGAATCAACTTATTTTTGGTATCTATTGTATTAATTTCTGCTCCTGTCTTTATTATTTTCTTTCTTCTACTCCTTTTAGTTATTCTTGCTGAGATTTTTTATTCCTAATTTCTTGATCTGTTTGCTTGGCTTATGGATTTTCAAACTGTTTTCTTTTTATCATATTTATTCATAGCTATACATTTCCTTCTAACACTCCTTTACCAGAATTCTACATATTTGATCATTGGTGTGCACAAATTGTTTGATTCAAAATACTTTTTAATTTTTAAAATCTTCTTTAATCTGTGAGTTATATACAAACATATTTGTTAACTTCCAAACACTTATGGCTTCTCTGGTTGCCTTTTTGTTTTAAATTTCTATCATAAATGCATCGTTGTCCAAAAACACAAACTGTGTGATTCTTATCAGTTGAAATGTGTTGAACCTTGTCCTGAGGGTCTCAGTTTTTAGGTCCCAGTAAAATGTGTGTGTGTGTGTGTGTGTGTGTGTGTGTATTTAGGGAGAGACAGTCAGGAACCCTACTTAGGAATGGTACTCAACTTTGATTTTTGGTTCCCTCAACTCATGAAACTGAAACAAGCTAACCCTTAATCAAGCCCAGTTTCAAAGATGCTTCTAAGAGAATAGCAAGTGTCCTTTAAGCAAAAGCAGTTTCAAGTGCTGCTCTTGTGTCTCTGAATCCTTGCTTTTTCTGGGATTTTGGTTTAGAAACCTCTCCTTCACACATTAACTATTTGATGCTTTTAAGGAAATTTTTAAACTATTTTATTCAGCATTTTAATTTTCTTGAGAGGCAAGGATGGTCAAAGTTACCAAGCCTGCCATTACTGGAAGTAGATGTCCAGGAACATTAACTTTTCTACCAAACATTTGAAAGAACTTCAGTCTCATTTCTTGAGTGATTATAAAAAAGATATTTGACTTTAAGATGCCTATTCTTCCTCAACTTCATAATTCTAGAGGGCTGTAAATCATGATAGTTGGTTCTTTTTGACCACAGGACTGTTAACATGAACCAAGTTAGTCATTCAGAGTATAACATCCCCCTACCCATACAGTCATGAACTGGGAACTTGACCCAAGTGGAGCCAATCACAGTCCTACCATGAGATCTGATGTTATCAACTCTGAAAGGGAAAAGGGCTCTATTTCCATAGGATCACATGCTTTAAATATGCATATTTTCCTAAGACTCTTAGCAGCCACCTTTCCTTACATACAGAACAAGCTTGCCGCAGAATGAAGTAAATACACAGAATGAACTAAATAGAGGAAATCAGAAAGAATTCTCATGATGCCTTAGACATTGATCCTTGGACTTCCCAGCTACATCAACAACAAAAATACCTTTTTGTTAAACCCAATCAACCATCTAATTGTCCAACTGGATTTATCTCCTTTTGAGATGAAAGAATCTTGACTAATCCAATGTTAATGGTTTATAAAACCCACTGCACAACTATTTGTTGTTCTATAGCATTTGAGGACCAAGATATACAACCAGTTTCCTGAGGATACTGTTTCTACTGCCTGCCTCTATGAGCCAGGAAGGGACATGAGCTATCACCTCCTAGGACAGACTGATTTTGGTGCTGTTCCCTAGAAATCTTTGTTTGTGTAGTTGGTTTTTCCCAAGCACTCCCTAATTTAAGTAAGCTTCTTCTACAGAAATAAGGAAACAAGACTCTAAGCAGGTTTTCACTTTAAAATAACTGTGGCTATATAGGTTTAGCTACCTAGAAAATAAATTGCATGCTTTCCCTTCAATTTCCATCCAGTTATAATAATGTCTTCATAAAATAAAGCAATTTCGAGCTGATCATAAATAATTTCCTAGCATTCAGATAACATTATACTTAAAAGAATGATGCACAAGTACTGCTTTAGTTAAGTTCCCAACAGGAAACAGATGGAACACTCAAGTTAAGATAATTCAGGGAGAGTTTAATTACAAAGTGACTGTTCATAAAGGCGTTGACAGGATAAGAGGAACCATACAGTATGGTTTGTAACCTAGATTTACTAACTTCAGAAGGACAGGAGAAGGAGCAGTTACTGTGAAAGAGGAGAGACTTGTGTAGAGGATGTTACTTTGAAAGAAGCAGTTACCTTCAGTTTGAGTTATGAAAATAGCCTAAGGCACCTTTACATGGAAGGAACCAAGGAAGTAAATACTGTGACCTCATTCACATACCTCTGATCCTTTGCCAAGACTCCCTATTGGTCAAACCCAACCAGAAACCAAAGGACAAAGAAGTATGTTTCCATAATCCATACAGGCTAGTCTTCTGAGGGCAGTGAATAGGGTGGAAAAAAGAGGAAAGAGATAAAAACATAAACATGGGTATAATTTAAAACCTTTCTTATTGATCTTCATCTTATCAAAACTATTTAACATCTCACTCTAATATTTTTTCTTGGTTAGAAATATTTGTCTATTAAGTATTATAAGTTAGATAACAAATAAGCTTCTGTATTACAGAGACTCCTAAATACAATGGGTTATATAAAGTAGGTATTTATTTTTCTCTCACACACCTTCTAAGGTGAATGGCCAGCTTGGTAGGGTGGTTGCATTCCACTCAGTTATCAGGGGACCATGTTCTTTTACCTTGTGGCTCTACCACACCCTTGGGCATAGTCCTCATCCCATGGGCAGTCAAGCTGGGTCTGGAGCAAATCTATGTTCCAGCTCATAGGACACGAAAAGAGGATAAGCTCAAAGCAAGTAAGTGAGGGCAGAGTTGCACACATCAGTTCCCGTTACATTCTTTGCCAAAGTAATTTGTCACATGGCATTCACAGCAAAGGAGGCCGGGTAAGGTTATGTGTGACCATGTGCCTAGGAAGAAGAGAAAAATAGATTTGTAAGGGGGACAACTCACAGTATGCCAGAAGGTATTAAAATCTTCACAGCTTTTTCTAGTTTTAAGAGTTTATATAATAATGGGTCTTGTAACAGATTCATTCTCAAAACTCTTTCTCACCTCATCTTTTTTCAGCTAAAATCTACCTTTTTAAGCATATTTAAATATGACCCCATAAGATTATTTTTCAGTAGTAGAGGATGATTACTCAGTGTGAGTCCCTCACCTAAATCGTTCACTTTTCAAACACAGGTGGTAGGACCCCTAACAATTGTATCCTTAAAGGTTTTTAGTTTTATACAAATCCAGAATGTCCTATTGCAACGTACATGCCACATCCTTTCAACTTGCTACTTGAACTGGAAAAATGATGAGCGTTATGGAGGGAAAAGGTAGATCTATTCAAGATACCAAATAAAGCCATATCAGTATGAGTAAAGTAAAACATAGGCTAGATGTAATCATATGGGGACCCAAGGAATGAGAGGCAGATTCAGTAATTAGCACAAGAATCTCAGGAAAGGAAAGCCAAAGTAATATAATTCCCACAGGACATGAACTTCAGTCACATACCATTTGTGACTTCTGCCTGCAACTCCCCAAAGCTCCCTGGAATTGTGAAACTCTTAGAGATTTTTTTTTAACATGTATGTAATACCTGAAAGATTTCTTAAACTTTGATTTCTATTCTTTATGAAGCTATTATTTTATTCTACATGGCCTGACTAACACTAATCACTTTTCTTTTTTAAGACAAAGCTAAGAAGAAGGGGAAACATCACCCCAGTGAAATCCCTAATATCACCTGTTCTAGATACATTTAAAGAGCCTTTGCAACCCTTTGTATATTTAAGAAAGAATAATCAAATCTGAAGATTGATTCACATTTTCTAAATTATTATAAAATATCAGCATTTGACATAGTATCTTTAGCATAATTTTAGAATTCTTTTAAAATTTGTTAATTAAAATGTGTTAATTAAATCATTAAAGCATGGTTTTGGGTATAAATTAAATTGTTCTTTTTCTATTTGTGCAAATTGAATTTCAAATAGGATCAAGAAGATAAATACAGTAGCCATCTTCTAACTTGAAAGGCACACAGATATCTTAGTGCAAGTTAGTATAGTTATCAGTACTTCACCTACTATCTAAAGTCTTCTCTTTAACTATCAGTCTTTAACATTTAACATTTTCTGTCAAGATTCAGAAGTTCACATTTTTAACATTTTTCATTTATTTTTGAGACTGTAGTTTTCATGTGGGTGCCAGATGGGAGTTTAGCAGTTTCAATACTTTGGTATTTACATAGATGTCTAAAGTAACCCTGAGGTCACTTTGAATCTTGCCTTCCTTCCTTGTCTATTATCATGTATTTCTAGTTCAATTATTTCAGTTTAAATAACCTTATTGTATAATTCAGTCACTGGATTGTTTTTATTTCTATTACCATTATCAGCCATAAAGCTTTTCTTTCCACTCATGGGCAGAGAGGATGGTCATAAAGGTCACTGCCACCAACATTGTCTAACCCAAATATTTTCACATGAAGAAAATACTCATTCCAAATTCAAACTCAATTTTAGCAATATAAACCATAACCGAATAAATAACAACTTCATCTAGGGCAAACCCAGAAATACATTTCAGTAAACCATGTTCAATCTTTTCAAAATTCAGAGATCTGCCCTCCTACACTTTAGAAGAGGCTGAACATTCATTTTGAAGTTATTTTTAAATGTACTCTCCCAATAAGTTATATTATCCTACATTAAAAATATTAGGAAAGCATGAAGCCATTGCAGTTCTTTTTTAAGTTGATCATAAATTCTTAGAAATAAGAATCTTTGAGAGGTCATTTAACCTCCATGTACACCCACCTCTGCCACTTCCAGAGACAACTGCATCCAACATACAAACCAGATGGAAACTAAATCTCATAAGGAACACACACCATAATCCACTACTCACTGTCAGGAATTCTCCTTTATGTTTAAGCTACAAAACTCAGGCTACAGATTAAGCCTGTTTCCTCCAGTTCTATTCCTGGTGGAAGAGAAAAACAGATGGACACAATCCGTCATGTAGTTGAAAACAATAATTAGGTCACTTCTCTTTCTCCAACCTAAAAAAAGAAAAAAAAAATTCTTTTGGTGTCTTGCATGTATTTTACTTCCCAATCATATTCAAAAGAGTACATATACAAACTATTTCAGTAATAATATAAGTGGGGGCCTTCTGTGCAAAACCAAGTGGTAGGCACTGTTGGCTTTTAAATGCCTTTTCCGGCTGTCAGTGACCTCATGTTCCCTCCCACTCTGTCCCTGTCTGCGATACCTTAGGATCATTGCAGAAGAATATGAGATGGGCAGATAATGAGGGGGACAAGGGCTTGGTCAGACCCAAGTGAACCCAGAGGTTAAGGCATCTTCATTTTGGCCTGGGAGCTTACAGCATCTTCAGTGAAGCTACAGCAGGCAGTACATTGAGATACCAAGTGAACAAGGTGCATGTCCCTATTAAGGAATCTAAGCAGATAATGGGAGGAATCTAAGAAACAAAGAATGCAAATAAGCAGTCTGGGAACTGAAGGCAGGCTCTCAGCAACTGCCTCAGGCAAGGTGTTTTTCATTTCAGAAAAGCTGTAAGACTAGACTTACCACTGTTAGTCAAACTTGAATTTAGAGTAGAAAGCCAGCCTTAGACCTGGGCCACGTGGAGAAAGTGTTATGACAGTGGGAGAACATAGGGGAAGCACCTGCTCCCTACGTCCTGGGTAAAAGGAAGGGTGACAAAGGACACGAAGGATGTGGGCAGAGGTTAGTAGCAGAAAGCTCACATTTATTTGGTCCACAGACATTCACTTTCTTGATGGAGCTAAATTTATCAAAACTTGCTCTGCAGGATCTAAAACACATTTATGCAAAACTTGGCAGAACTATAAGCCTTAAAGATTTTTATTCACTTATCTATAGATTTTTGAGAATCCACTATAAGCATCTACCATATGGTTTGGTGCTAGAAAATAACAACAACAACAAAAATCCTGCCCTATGATAAGATAAAAAATAAAGAAAATAATATGCAAAACATATAGTGATAAGTGCTATGATGAAAAAACACAAAAGATTGGCATTTTTAATAGTACACAAACAGCTATTTTACTTAAGTCAAAAGAATAAAGTTCCTTTGAACTAACCATGGCCATGAATTAAATGAGGAGAAACCTGGGAATGTCTTCACAAAGCTCCTAAAATCCTAGCACACAGCAGGCACTTACCACTCCCCATTTGCCTGTTCTTGAATCTAATTTCTCTTCCTACCTGGTTAGATAGCTATGATGCCTGGAGTAGATCACAATAATGCATTATATGGTAAATATGAGATTTTGAAACTATAAATGCTATAAAGACAAAGCTGCATTGTTTTATTGCTTGACCATTATTCATTTAGATGCAGCATCAGTAACTAAAATATCTCTGGTAGCATGCTACAGAATTATATCTTTGCCCCTTTCCTCTTCAATGTTTTTTATCAACAGCCTGAATGAAGGCATGGAAAGGATGGTTATCAAATTTGCAAATAATGCTAAGTGTAAAGGTAGAGCTAATGTGTTGGATGACAGAATTAAGATTTAAGATGATCTTGACAAGGCAGAACACTGAGATGAAACCCATATAATAAAATTAACAGACATGCTGTGAATTAAAAAACAAAAAAACAAAAACTAATGAACAAACACACACCCTGCCTGTGTACAAGATGGGAGAGATTAGGCTTGATAGCATTTTTATTAAGGGGAAAAAACTCTAGAAGCCTTATTTGAACACTAGTCAACATTTTTATACAACTGCAAAAGAAGCCTTAGGCTGTATAATAGAGTAATATCCAAATTAGGATGGGTAGTTTCCACCCGAAGAAGAGTATTCATACCTGGGTGTCACACTTAAGAGTAATAATAAAATAGGTTTAAAGTATTCATGGAAGGGTGACAAATAGGAAATGTACTCCTCATATCATATAAGGAATAGCTGAGGAATTGATTGCTGGAGGAAAGAGAGCATACAGTAAACTAATACACATTTTCAAATTTTTAAAGGGTTATTACTGATAAGAATATTTCATCTTTTTTAAACATATTAACTATATGACCTCAGATAAGATCTTTACTCTTCTGTACCTCAATTTTTGAATCCCTAAGAATATCAATTCTGTAGGGTTATTATAAGGATTAGCAAGGATACATGTAGGGTATATAATACATTTACCCAGAACTCTGTCTGCCCTCCTTAAAGGGTGAATACTTTTATTCTCTATTGCTCTAGAAGGTAGACTAAGGTGAATGGATGAGGCCAGCAGAGCCATGCCACAAAAGAAAGACCCCTGAAAGAGTTAGCTCCTTTCCACGAATTTTCCATGCAGATGTTAAATGACTACCAGGGAATTTGATGAAAGATTCCTACATTAGGTGGAAATGGGGTTAGATAGTTTCTAAATTCTCTTCACTGAATAATTTTTGAAGTTCCCTTCCAATTCTAAGATACTGTAATTCCCTCTGATTTCTCTGCACATGTCTAGTGGATGTGTTTCTGACTGATAAAACTAGATGATATGCAGAAAAGATTATAACAAATAAGATTCATTGCATTTTACTCTGCATCCAACACTAAGATGTGGTTACATTTATTATCCCCATTTCACAAATGAGGAAACTGAGGCAGAGTACACTAATGTGGCGTGACAAAGTTCACACAGCTCATCAGTGGCAGGTTAATAATTGGAACCCAAGCTGTCTGAATCCAGTCACTGAGCCTAATTTTGACTCATCAGCCATGACATCATGTAGACCTCTTCAGTTTTGTGATGCCATAGGATTCCTTCAGTTATGTCCCTACTGTTGCACACAATTTTAAAAAATAAAGTAAATTTAAAATCACAAGGTACTGCTGGTGAATCAAGTGAAATTTTTTTTTCTGCATTGTTAGAAAATAACGAGTTCCACACAAAAAAGGTGTAAATTAATAAAGCCCATTTCTTAAATGCTCAGACTTTTTCTGTTTCAACCATTTTGGATGGCACTCTTCCAGTAATGAACTGCCCACTTCCTGTTCTAATTTGTTCTAATTTACAGAACACTTGTAACTTGTACTTTTGTTAACGTGTACTTTTGACTCATGACCATCACCTCCTGAATATTATATTGTTTTATGATATCAATCATTAGTGTTCTCAGGATATATTGATAAATGAACTATTTTAAAGTAAAAAGACTTTGAGGGAGGGCCTGAGGCAATTTCCAAAGAGTAATTCTTTGAGTTACAGAGTCTGGTGTTTAGGACAGTGTTCCAGGCTGTTCAGAAACACTGCTTGTTTTCTTCCTTGTTCCAGGTTGTTTCAAAGGGGTGTAGTTGCAAGATGAAAGACTCCTAATTATGTAAGATGGTGGGGCTTACTCAAAGCAAATTTCAGTGCCTATCAGATAATAAAAAGACAAAGTGTGGGAATTGGTGCGTGGCAAGAGGGCAGGAAAAATTATCTGAACAATGTGGTTTCTGAAGCCACAGGATATTTTGTCTACTGAAGGGCTACATTGCAGAGAGGAAGTATAGGGAACTGAGAGGAACAAATGAGAAAGTTTAAAAGTTCAAGGAAGTAAAATTCCATAACACCTTAAAACTCAAATCATGTTTTCTGTTTATTTGGATAAACTTTGCTTCCTGATTATTGTAATTGGTTTAAGTTTCTAGTTCCTATGTCTGTGTGTGTTTAAGCTTTCAATGCAGGTGTGTTTAAGCTTTCAAATCTTTATAGCATTTCCTAGCATCCTCTTTCCTGAAATTTAAATAGCATCATATTTAGTTCTATAAATATTTTTTTTTATTTCCAAGGAAAGCTGTAACTTGGGACTTTCTTGAAAATTTGCTTTTGAAACTAAGGATAATGATCTATAAAAGTTTCCCTGAGAAAGCACTTTCACCTAAATAAATAGATTTCATGTACTGAAGCTAGAATTTGATTGAAATTTGATAGGTATTTGTTCTGTTGGTTAATCTTTTTGCTTACCTTACCAAATATTTGGCTAGAAGCCTAATCACTCAACTGTACCTAAAGAATAGAAATAATAAACTTCATGGAGCAGTAGGGTATACTTTATAGCTGCTTAATTTATCAAGTGCAAGAGCCCCTAACATGATTATGAATTCAGTGAGCATTTATTGACATCTATTCCAGTTAAGCACTCTGCTCAGTGCTGAGCATACAAGGGAGTTTGGTGGAGAGAGAGCTTATATCCTACAATGTAGTAATTGTCCAGGTGATAGGAACCCAAAGGAAAAAAAGATAATCCAGGCCAAAAGAGTAAGGGAAAGCCTAGTGATAGGAATTAACTACAAAAACGGAGTGTAATATATATATATAGTATGTGGGAAAACTTAGGGATGGTCTGTGTGCACTCTCCAATTATTCTTCTCTTTCTCTTTTGAATCCCTTCTAAATAGACTTCCATTTCTCATTTTCCTGAAGTAGCTTTTATCAATATCACCAGTGACCTCCATATCACTAAATCCAATTGTAATAGTTTTCTATTGCTACAGTAATAAATTACCACAAACTTAAAACAACTGGCTTAAAACCACGCAAATCTGTTATCTGACAGCCCTGTAGGTTAGAAGTCTGGCATTGTCTCACTGGGCTAAAATCATAATGTTGTTCAGTTCTTGAGAATTTTATACCAGCAGAAACTCTGTAAGTTTGGACTAAAAGAGACAGAGTACGAAATACAAGAAGACTGTCAGGTCCCCAAAATTCTACAGGCAAGAAACAGACTGATAAAACTACTCAGCTGTAAATATGTGCTACCTTTTATGAAAAAGGAAGAATGACTCCAAGGTTAGAGTTGTTAACCTCAGAGGGCAGCCTGGAAAGCCGCGAGGGATTTTGAAATTGCTTGGGTCCTGTATGTTTTGTATTGTTTTATAAGACTGTCAGTCAAGTGTGGTTCACAAGAGAAGACAGAGGAGAGGCTCAGAATAAAACAAAGTTTATTGTATTCTCAGGTCCCAGAGACACAGTCGCTGTACTCCAAGAGGGAAGTGACATGCGGGGAGCACCAAGGAGCAAGTTCATCGAAGCAGGTGGGGGGCCCAGAGAGAGTGAGGCCCTGTGGGCAAGTCCCTTTTTGGGGGTACAGTGTTGGGTATGCAAGAAAAAGCAAGAAGGGATTTAATTAGTGCATTTGACTGTCATGAGGTCACAGTCTGGGGAGAAGCAGGAGGGGAACTTGTGGCAGAGGCCAGCCTTAGCACACCTGGTCACCTGGGTGGAGCACTCAGAGTCTGATTGTCGACATACTGAGGCAACAGGAAACTATGAATCTTTAAAGGTTATAATGCCCTACAACTTTTTTCTTCTATTTTCTCCTCTTTTGAACTAGACATCTATAACTAGTATCCTATGACTGTCCCACAAATGTACTTTGGAAGTAAGTAACTTGTTTCTTGAGTTTCACTTTCATAGATAGAAATTGTGCCCCAGATGGATTCTGCACAGAGCCTTACTCTTAACTGATTTAGATGATGAGACTCGGGGGTTTGAGCAATAGTATTTTGGAGTTGATGCTTTGAAGACCTTTGGATGGGGTGAATGAATATATTTTGCATGTGGAACAGACATGAGTCTTTGAGGGCCAGAAGATGAGCTATAGTAGGCAGAATAATGGCCCACCAAATATGTCTACATCCTAATCTCCACAGTTTGTAAATATGTTATGTTACAAGTAATTGGCAGTTTTTAGATGAAATTTGGATTGCCAGTCAGCTGACTTAAAGGAGTTTATCCTGGATTCTCATGGTGATTCCATTATAATCACATGGATCTTTAAATGGGAAAGAAGGAGACAGAAGTGTCAGAACCAGAGAGATAGCATTGTGAGAAACACTTGACTGGACATTGCCAGCTTTGAAGACAAAAGGGGGTCACAAACCAAGCAATGTGATCAGCCTTTGGAAGCTGGAAAGGACAAGAAAATGGATTCTCCCCTAGAGCCTCCAGAAAGGAACACAGCCCTGTAGACAGCCTAATTTTATTCCAGTGAATCCCATTTTCTGACTTCTGACCTCCAGAACTATAAGATAATAAATTTTCATTGTTTTAAGCCACTAAATCTGTGATTATTTGTTTTAGCAGCAATAGGAAACTAATACACAAGGAAAGAATGAGAAACTTTCACAGACCAGAGAAGACTAAATGCAATCTAATGTGCCAGATGGAATCCTGGAACCGAAAAAAGACATTAATAGAAAGTGTGTTGAAATTCAAACAAAGTCTAGAATTTAGTTAACAGCATCATAGCAATGTGAATTCTTTGTTGATTCTGACAAATGTACCATGGTTATGTAAGATGTTAAAATTAGGGGAAGCTGAGTGAAGAGTATTTGGAACTCTCTGTACTATCTTTACAACTTTTTTCTAAATCTAAATTTATTCTAACATAAAGAGTTTATTAAAAAAAAAAGTTTAGCTAAGAATGAAAGGAATGAATTTGGATTGTTAACTCAAGCAGATGCTAGACTCAAGAATAATTTTTGTATCATTGCATGTTCTTTTCAAAAAGCTTAATCTTAAAAAAAGTTTTCCCAAGCAATTTATTTGACTTTTTTCTTGAGAATTTTTAAAGAAACCATAGACAGATATCAAGCAAAATATTTATTCTGTGTATGATTGACAGTAAAATTATGAACTTGGAAGCTTGTGTGGCAGGTCTTGCTTCTCTCCTTTCTACCTTCTTTTCCCACTTTCTCCTTACCTTTATTTTACTTATTTCTTTCCTCCAAGAGGTTTCATGTAATCCTTTCCAGTTGAAGAAAGAAACAGGACTGATAAAAATCATTTGCACCAAGGTACTAGTGAATTAAAGTATTCAATACTCTTCTTTGAAAATTTGCACTTCAAAAGAAGCAGGCACTAAGGAAGATTGAAACTCTTGACAGCATAATTCTCTAAATACATGAATAAATTCCTCCCACAATTTGCTTTTACTATCACTGTTTTTATGTATAGTAGCTAAGTTCTATATTATATTTTATCCCTCTCTGTAACTTGGAAAGATGGATAGTCTGGGTCAAGCTTTTTAATAACCAAATCATTAGTTATTCTTTGAATTTATTAAGCTGACAAACTACTGATGACCTCTAGTCTCAGTCAAATGATTTTCTCACAAAATCTGAGATGCTAAAGTTTGCTAAGAATAACAGTAACTTTCCACTACAAGAACCGTACTGTGTGGTACCCCACCAAAGTAATTTCACTTTATAGTAATAATATATGGTAGGTATTATCATTATCCTATTTTATAAGTAAGGAAACTGAGGCTTAGAGAATTTAAATAGTTTGCCTAAGGTCAAGCATGTAGTTCAAGACAGAGATGGGATTTGAAATGAAGCAGTCCAACTCTGGAGCATAATCCAGGCTCTGCCTTCTCACTATATCTCCAGCCTTCCCTTCCACCTCATCCTACCTTACACACATTCAATGTGGGTAACTCAATGGAATTCATTACCTTCCTCCCTCATCCACTATCATACTAACACAGAGACAGAAAAATACAAACTGTACATGTTATACAGTAATTATGTTGAAACATGCTTTTTGAAATAAATTTTATATAGCATTTCTACTTTTTCAGACTCACCTGGGAGAAATGACTTTTCTTTTTGAATGTATATGTGTAATGTTCATTCTGCTCATATGCAGACCCTTGACATTATGATCTGGCTCATGTCCAGTAAAGCACATGCTATATAGTAAAGGACACATTTACTATGATTAAAGTTCAGTTTCCCTTTAACTTTGGGTTCTAACACTGAAAGCAGCTCTTCCAGAACAGGGATTTCCCATTTTATTTCAATGATGCCTTTGAGTGTCTGACAGGGAAGGCACACATATACAGGGATCATTTCTCTCATAAGAATGAAAGGCACTGTGCACAGATACACTTTTTAAATCTCATTTTGCCTCCTAAAGCATAACTTTAGCTGTATTACGTGAAATTAGACTATCCTGAGTAATTCTGTTTAAGTTGTGAGAAAAATTGTAGTAATTTGATAAGCAAAATATGTAAAGGACAAGTTTTAAGGACATGATTAGGGAGAATAAAGTCTAATGGAAGTGCAGAGGACAGGCAAGAGCCTGGCTTCATGAAAAACAGCAGCTTCATGAGATGTGACTCAGAATCCTGGCTCTGCCTAAGATGCTCTGGCAAATGTTAACCAAAAAAAGATAGGAAAGATTTCTTTGAACTGAAATTGTTTTCACACATTGCCTTAGAGTAAACTGAAATTTTACTGACTGACTGAAAACCAGTAATTCTATATTGGGAGGGAGTGGATCAAGAAATTTTAAGGCTCAGCCACGATTAAGAGCCTATTCTTATACGAATCTGAAAAAGAAAAAGAAAAAATTTAAACCTTCAAACCAATTCAAGCTCCAGTTTTCTTCCCAAATAGCCAAAATGAAAGGAAGAGATTAAATGAGGGAGGGAGGGAGGACTCCAACATTAACTTGAATTAATTTGGAGCTCACATTGTAGTAGACACTGTATGTTATTTTATTCAGTCCTCATAACAATATCATGTAGTGCGTGCTTTAGAAGTTATACATTATAGATGAAAAAGTGGAAACTTGAAAGCATTATTTAGCCAAGATCACACAGGGAAGTATGAACCAGGTCTCCTATTACTGAGTCTACAGCTCTCTCCAGTGCAACACAAGTAGCAATTATTGTGGTGTGATCTGGGATACACAAGGAAATCACGCCAAATCATCCCCTACAAAAAGTGGCATGATTTCCCCAAAGTCACTCTTTGTCACTCTTTAAGTCTTTCTAATTAGCTTTGTCTAATAAGTTCATATTCTAAAGGCAAACAGTTCAGTATTGTGTCCACCATACACTATTAAACGAGAAAAAAAAGTTGTCAGGAAATAAATATCAAACCGACATAAAGAAATTATACTGAAGAAAAATCTGAATGCCCCCAAATATGAGTATAATTAAATAAATTGTAGAGAGATCCAGGCATTAGAATAATGACTTCTACTAACAAAGGACTGGATTAAGCTATAATGTGAAGTAGAAAAGAGCAAGATGTAAAACACTCTGTAGAGTCTGATTACATCTGTGTCAAAATGCAGAGAAATCAAAAGGCTGTCCAAGAAGTGGATAGACTTTTAAGAGATGCATTAAGGTGTTAGAATTTTGAATAAATATTCTCTTGTTTTTTTGTTATTGCTCATATTTTCTCTAACACACTTCTTTTTATAATTTCTTAATGAGAAATCAGTGAGCTTTTAGAAGCAATAGGTACAATCATTTTAAACTCGAGCTATATAATAGCCTCTTCCTTGAAGGCCAGAAACTTTTTTCCCCATATATTTCCCACAGTGCACAGTTTCTTATACCAATAATCAATATATTTTTCTTATTAAATACGTTTTTTAAAGAGTAGACAAGAGCAAGAAAGATCCCCCTCTGCTTAGAAAGTATTGCCTACAAAGGTTCACTAATTAGTGATTTATTTGTGTTAATGAGTTCCTCTTTTAAAATGCAAATGTATCAAATAGCTAAATGAGCAAAAAACATGGAGAACACACAAGAGGAAACACAAATGGCTAATAAACATTAAATGAAAAGTTTAACCTCATTAATAATCAAGGAAATGAACATTAAAATGATATCATTTTTCCTTATGAAACTTGCAAAAATTTCCATGGTAATTCTCAATGCCAAGTAAGGTGTAAATAAGAATGTAAATATATGCCTCTCATAAACTGCTATTAGCACTGAAAATTTGGTACTAACTTTCCTGATAGCAATGTAGCAAAATACTCCTAACTTCTGATGCAGGAATTCCATTTCTAGGAATCTGTTTTAAAGAAAAAAATCATATATGAAAAAATTTTATTCGTGGATGTTCAATGCAGTATCATAATCCTAAAATAATTGAAACAATGTAACTATCCACAATAAAGGAAAAGAAAACTAAACTTTTGTAAGTCAATTTAATAAAATACTATTTAGTCTTTATAACCAAATATTCAAAAAAATTTGAATATGGGAAAACTCTCATGATATAATATTATCATGGGGAGAAATAGTACACAAATCTTATTATACGTCATGTTTTCACTTTTAAAATATTTAAGCATAGTCAGAATATTGGAAGAAGATAGTTGTAATGCCTTTCTCTTATTGATGGTTTGTAACACGATTTTTGTTATCTTCTTAATTTCTTTCATACCAAATTCCCTAAGAAGGTATTTGTTGTATATGATCAGCATTTTCAAAATTTATTCTACTCATTCCAGTTAAAATTTATAGAAATCCATCCTGAGAAAATAATCCAAAATGAAGAAAATCTTCTACACAAAGATATTTATACACTGCTTTATTTAAAACAGTGAAATTGAAGGAATAAAGAACTTGTTTAAGATACTGTGCTCTATAAAACAGACCACATTGTTTTTTAATTATGTTTATTTCCCTTTTACTTTATGTAAAACATCTTATTTTAGTCTGCTACCATGAAAGATACTAGGACAAATAAGAGAGGAACACACACACACACATACACAGTCTCTCTCTCTCTCCCTCTCTCTCTCTCTCTCTCTGTCTCTCTCACCTTCTGCCTAAAGAGCTAAATTCAAGATTGGACTGTGGGATCAAGTGTCCTGTTTTTTGAGTGCCAAGATGAGCAAGGTTACCCTTCTCCTCTGTGAGTTTAGGCTTTATTTCCTAGTCACCTCAAAACATAAACACACGTAAATAACAGAGACTTTTTAATAATAACAGAAAAATACTTTAACACCACAGTTAAATTTTGAAAAGCAAAGCAACATTGTGAAATCAACAGTGTAACCTCAGCTTTCTATATGCAGATAAAACTGGCCTGTGGAACAGCTCTTAACCTCAGCGGGATACAGAGATGATGTAGTTTTATTTTATTCCATTCATTGCCTTCAAACGTGCTCTGTTGAACTTCCTTTTCCCATCCTTTAATGACATCTCATACAGATGCAATAGCTTTCCAGTCACGTTCAAATGTTAAGAATTTCAGTCTAGTCTCGTAGTGTTTAAAATCTCAATCTTGCCTTCAGTTCTGTGTTCATCTAGGCCTTTCTCCCAGCAGGAAGGAGCTTGGAATTCAGACAAGGGCTCTCCTTCACTCTTCCCCTCTCTGTTGCTGATTTACTTCTACACTTCTAGAAATGGATAGGAGGAGAGATTACAGAAGAAGACCAGAAGTGTACTATTAATGCAGCTGCTCTAGCATCTCACAGATATAAATGCTCCCAAGGATTTCTAGTACAGGCGTCAGTAAGCCCCGAGGGAGACACCCTTACTGAGCAGTTTGCTAACATGGGGGATTCACTCCACTTTAGCTGCTTCTTAACCCCACTCTCACTCCACTTTCAGCACTAGCATTCACCTGCAACCCTTCCTCTGGTGTCCACTTCCCAAAGGCCAGTTCTCTCAAGTGGGACATGGACCTGACTACTGAAGCTCAGATGCCTTCCTTGATGTTCCTTTGACCCACTAGAAAAGGACATATCTTCATCCCAATAGAAAATGAAACTGAAAAACGTCTTTACTTCTCTTTCTCCCTCAACCACTCTTGAATTATTTTCCCCAACTCCACTCCAAAAAGGCACAGGGGCCAGGTCATTAATTCTGATGCATAAGTGTCCAACTGGAGAATAAGATACCTATCTTTCTCCCCTTTCCTGATTGCCCCTCTCCCCGTGTTTACAAGGTATTCTATTGGAACCCTGTTGCTCATGTCATACTTCTGCTGAGGCTAACTGCTCACATCTTTAAAAGTTCATAAGGATGATTCCTTGAGTAGAGACCTCATATAGACTAGGTAAAGGGGGAGGGATGAAGTCTGCAGGGCCAGTTCTGTCACCTTAATAATCTTACAGAAATATTACTGATGCCTCCTTGGAAGCTGTCTTGTAGAGTGTGGATGTACATGCTATCTGTGTGTTTTGTTACTTGTTTGTTGTTAGTTTGGGTGTTTGTTTGATTGGTTTTAGGACTTTAGAAAAAATTCCAAGACAACAATTATAAAAATTCACTGTTGTTACACATAGAAAAACAATTGGAAGGAAAGATACTAAAACACTACAATGTTACAAGTGCTTGTTACTAGATGGCAATACTGCAAATATATTATTACCTACAGTATAGATATATATTACAATATTCTTTTCTCCTTACCTTCTGAATTTTTCTGTTTAAGGGGAAAACATTAAAAAATTAAGGGGAATAAATAAAATGATATTAAATATAATACATATATTTTCATGTTAAAGAGACTGTGTTTTTTTTAATTTTTTTCAGCTTTATTAAGTATAATTTAAAAATAAAGTATATATTTAAAGTGTACAATGTGATGGTTTGACATACATATACTTTGTGAAATGATTACCACAATCAGGTAAATTTACACATCTTTCACCTCCCATAGTTACCTTATTTTTTTGTGTGGTTAGAACATTTAAGATCTACTCTCAGAAAATTTAAAGTACACAACACAGTATTATTAACTGTAGTCACCACACTATACTTTATATCTCCAGAGCTTATTCCTTTTATAACTGAAGGCTTGTACTGTTTAACTAATATCTTTCCATCTCTCCCACCACCCAACCCCAGCTCCTGCTAACCACCATTCTGCTCCCCATATCTACATGTTCTGCTTTTTTCGATTCCACATGTAAGTGAAATGATGCAGTATTTGTCTTTATTTGTCTGACTAATTTCACTTAGGATAATGTCCTCTAGATTATTCCTGTTGTTGTAAATGGTAAGAATTTTTTCTTTCTCATGGATAAATTATATTCCATTATATATAATTATATAATATATAATGTGGTATATATATCACATCTTTATTCATCTGTCGATGACACTTAAGTTGCTTTTGTACCTTAGCTACTGTGAATAACAGAGCAGTGAACATGGAAATGTAACTATCTCTTTGAGATACTGATTCCAATTCTTTTAGATAAATACCCAGAAGTAGGATTGCTGGATCATATTGTAGTTCTATTTTTAATTTTTTGAGGAACTCCATTCTGTTTTTCATAGTGGCTGTATCAATTTACATTCCTAGCAAGAGTGTAACAAGAGTTCCTTTTTCTCCACACCCTCACCAGCACTTGTTATCTATTGTCTTTTTAATAAAAGCCATCCTAACAAGTATAAGATAATATCTTATAGTGGTTCTGATTTTCTTTTACCTGAGGATTCATGATGTTGAACATCTTTTCATGTGCCTATTAGCCATTTGTATATCTCCTTTGAAAAAATGTCCATTTAGGTATTTACCCATCTTTGAATTAGATTACTTGCTTTTGAGCTATTGAGTTGATGTAAATTCTTTAACATATGGAAGTGATTAAATAGGCATGCCTATCTACTTTTATTAATAAAAGTTTAATTGTAGAGATACAGAAAGTGCCTAGGCAGTGAAAGCTTCTTTACTTCTCAGATAAATAAAAAAAAAATATTCTTTTTCAGAAAAAATGGGTTTAACCTATATAGCTAAACACACACACGTACGTACATACATACATACATACATACATACATACACACATACATACATACATACATACATGCACACACATACACATACACATACACATACATTGGCTTATATAGAGAGAGTTCTCATTATTCAATTTTTACAGTGTCAAGGGGAAAGACATTTAGGTAAGCCCCCTTAAAACCAGGGCAGATTTTTGCATATGTAGTAAAAAATGCATGAATGAGACTTCGTTTTGAAATATAAAATTTTAAATTTTAAAAATAAGTTTATCTTCTATTTAGTGAAATAGAGGATGTATTTACAACCATATGCCAATTCTTAGAATTTACAAAAAATAAATCTATTGAATCCTTTTAAACAAATTTTTTTAAATTTTTTACACAAAATTGTATGATATGTTTTTACCTCAAGCTTGAAAGCAGGATCATACAAGAGGGTTGTTTTCTTGGAATATTAATCAAAGCTTCATTCATTTTCTCAAGGACATTTCTTAATCCTTTGAAATTTAAATCATTCTCTCTTGAAGAACTTATGCAGTCATCATGCTTGTCACTTTTCACTTCAACTACTAACTTGTTGAACTCTGCCAGATCTTTGCTTATAAATGGTTTTGCATGTAATTACTGGAAGAATTACTAGTTAGAATTATTAGAACTGCTACTGGAAGTTGTATCCAGAGCAATTAGGCAAGAAATAGAAATAAAAGGCATCCAAATCAGAAAGGAAGAAGTAAAACTTCTCTGGTTGCAGATGACATGATCTTATAGGAAGAAAACCTTAAAGAGTTCACCCAAAAAAAAGTTAAAACTATTCAACATATTCAGTGAAGTTGCAAGATACAAAATTGATATTCAAAAATTAGTTGCATTTCTAAACACTAACAACAAACTATCTGAAAAGAAAACTAAGAAACCAATCCCAATTAGATTTAACCAAAAAGAACTTAAGAACAAAATTAATGAGGCAAAAGACTTGTACACTAAACACCATAAAACACTGTTGAAAGAAATTGAAGAAGACACAGTAAGTAGAAAGACATACCATGTTCCTGGATTGGAAGACTTAATATTGTTAAAATGTCCATGCTACCCAAAGTGCTCTACAGATTCCTAAAGTCCCAATGACATTTCTTACAGAAATAAAAAAAACAATCCTAAAATTCATATGGAACTGCAAAGAACCCTAAATAGCCAAAACAAATTTGAGAAAGAACAAAGCTAGAGGACTCACACTTCCTGATTTCAAAATGTGTTACAAAAAAGGTAACAAATTCTACCAAGGAAGTAGAAAATTAATTTAAACTTGTGTACACTGTTGGTGGGAATGTAAAATGGTGCAGCTGCTATGAAAAACAATAGGGAGGTTCCTCAAAAAATTAACAATGGATTACCATATAAACTGGCAATCCCACTTCTGGGTATTTATCTCCCCCCCAAAATTGACATCAGAATCTTGAAGAGATATTTGCATTCCCATGTTCATTGCTCCATTATTCAAAGTAACCAAGATGTAGAAACAACCTAAATGTCCATCAAAGGATGAAAGAATTTTTTAATGGAATTTAAAAAAATATTTTAGTGGAATATTATTCAGCCTTTGAAAAGAAATAAATCTTTCAGTATGCAACAACATGGATGAACCTGGAAGACATTATGCTTAAGTCAAATAAGACTGTCAAAGAGGAGAAATACTGCATGCTTCCACTTACATGACATATCTAAATTAGACAAACTCACAGAGAGTCGAATGGTGGTTTCCAGGGGCTAGGGGATGAGGAAATTGGGAGTTTCTATTCAGTGGGTATAAAGTTTCAGTTAATAAGAAAGGATTTAGAGATCTGCTGTACGAAATCATGTCTATAGTTAATACTGTATTATACACCTAGAAATGTATTAAAAGGGTATATCTCAAGTTAAATGTTCTTACTATAATCTTTTTTAATTGACCACTTTGAAATGTTGCCTGTAGCCTTCAGAGTTAACACACCACCTTTATTTTCATAAAGTACCTAATTTTAATATTAATTTATACAG
Organism: Camelus bactrianus; assembly: GCF_048773025.1. Lineage (NCBI taxonomy): Eukaryota > Metazoa > Chordata > Mammalia > Artiodactyla > Camelidae > Camelus > Camelus bactrianus. The sequence continues at coordinate 82,799,540 of NC_133543.1, read as the reverse complement.
TAACTATTAAATACTATATTGTGCTAGACTATTTTAGGCAATGAGATACAACTTGATAAGACAGTTTTAATTTTAAATTCCTCCTGTATAGAAATGGAGTTTCACTATTTCTAGTCTTACTTTGTATTTCAGTAAATCTCTTCTAAACATTTCCAGGCTCCTTATTAAGTTACTTCTGACTTATATAATTTACCAGAATATTCATTAAAGTGTTCATTAATTCTTCACCAATCTATAAACCTTATCACTGCAGTTTTTATTAGCTAAAATATAATTAACTAGGTTTGACTTTTTAATTTTAGGGACAAGTCATTTACCTATACTATCAACAGTTTTGTAATAATTACTTTTTTATTCCGTCAGATTTCTTTCCCCATCAGGTCCAGTAATTAGAATTCCACACTTAATATCTCATAGTCATAGACAATGATATCTATCTTTTTAACTCTCAATCTTTAAATACTGAATAGTTTGTGATATTAACTGTCTATCTTGAAGGAATCAATAGCAATAATGTGCACATAATTGCTGCACTGAATGTATTACAGACATGCCCATTAATGGAAAAATTAGATCCTCGCCTCCTGACATTTATATTGCATACAACCACTGACTATCAACTTCCTTCACGTAATAGAATATATATTAAATGTTAGTGATTCTCAACCGACAGAAACAATGATTAAACAATGTCATCTCTTGTCTAATCAACATGAATTCACTGAATTCCCTGAATAGTACTAATGTTAATCCTGCCAGCAAATTCATGCATTCCTTCTGAGATTAGGTTTCATTAAGAAATTAGGGACCAAAACTTACAACAATGACCAGTATGATCTCTTAGATAAAATTCTGGGATCTCCGTAAATTGTTTTCTTACAAAGATGCAACACAAGTTTAAAAAATAAATGAATAAAATGGAGTCATTAGAGTTTTCCCCAAGCTAAGAATTCAGTTAGCTGAATAAGTCCATCAATTTAGGTTTGATCTAATATATTAGCCAAAATATTTCCCTTTCTGGGATTTAAAAATTCTGAAATTAAGAGTTAAAATGGCACTTATCTGCATTGGTTTTTTTCTTCTTTTGGTTACAGTGCTATAATCAGTATTTGCAGACAGTTTCTTTATATAAAACATCCAATGTCACTTTAATGATTATTAGTCTTTTCTAAATAAAAGTCTTTAAATAAAATGTACTTAATTAAATTGAGAGAAACTTATATGAAGTCAAGGTAAACCACTTTCTGGAGAGCTAGATGGTACATGAAAATTAGGAAGTAAAATTTGTGCTCATTGAAAAAAGAAATGGGAAGCATTTGAAAAATGTTCAGGAGAGTTTTCTTTTTACAATGCTCTGTAGCATGAATTTAATGATTTAATGTGTTATGTGTCCACTAGTGCTAATATAAACACCATTATATGTGTTCCATTCAATATTTTACAGTCTTCCAATTTAGAATATTCTATGGTATTACTATATTCAAAGATTACAAAATATTGAAGAAAATCAAAGTTAAGCATATAATCATGCATATAACGACAGAAACAAAAATAGTATGCAGAGAAATATTTTTCCACGAAAGGCACTGCAACACAGAATTAGGAAGAAAAAATAAATAAATGGTTAACATAAATTATCTGATCTAAGAAATCTTTTCTTTCTCTTTTTTTTCTTTGTTTGTTATTCTTTTTGTTTTAAGAAATTCTTTAAATATTTCATATAATGGACGTGAACAAAATAGATCTTTGAAAAAGAAGACTGCTGATATTTTCAGGCCTTCAAGTTTAGATAAGCTAGAGATTTTCCAGTAACAGGTTTTTTTAAATTTTCTAAAGAATCCTCTAGAATTTTAAAGCAGCCTTAGAAGTGGGCATTATTTTAATTAAATCATATATGCTAGAAAGTTAATGTGGAAATTAGCATGTGAATGGCTGATATCTGAATATATTTTGTCAAACAGAAAACATGAATTAATCACCAATGAAAGGTAAAATATCAAAATGTGTAAGACACATTTGCAAGAGCTTACAAGTCTTTGATAAAATATACATATATATATGCATATGTACACATATTTATATGCATACATATATGTTAACTGTAAGCACGTAACCAAGTGAATGTGTTAAGGGCTGAATATTTGTGCCCCCTTCCCCAAATTCAAATGTTAAAGCCCTGACCACCAGGATGGCTGTATTTAGAGATAGGACCTTTACTGGAGTAAAATTTAAATAAAATAATAAGGGTGGGGCCCTTATCCAATAACATTAGTGTTCTTATGAGACACCAGAGCACTTACTCTCTCTCTCTCACTTCATGTCTTCACAAAGAAATACCATATGAGGACGCAGTGAGAAGGCAGTCATCTGCAAGCCAAGAAAAGGGTTCTCACCAGGACCAAACTCTGCTGAAACTTGATCCAGGACTTTGAGCCTCCAGAACTGTAAGAATATTCATTTCTATTGTTTAAGCCATGCAGTACTGTCTGTGGTGTTTCTTTATGGCAGTCGAAAGAGACTAATAAGAAGTGGATGCCAAAACAGTAACTGAAACAATTTGTGCTGAGCAAGGGCATATGGGGTCAATGAGATCGTCACAAGCATAAGAAGAAAGGGAAGAGCTTCTAAGGTAGAGGGAAACTATTCGTGGGATTATCTGGATACAGTGTTAGTAGTAAATTGAGAGCAACTCATAAAAGTGAAAACTGAATTCGTTCAGGAGACCACAAGTAACTATCAGTCCCAAGCAGGTGCTGAAACTTCATGTGCAGTAAGAGATAAATGTAAGGGCTGAAATAAGCAAAACCTCCCTTTTCTATCTCACCACGTTCTCCTCCAAAAGAATTTAACCAACTCAGGAGATATTCCCTGGGTAACAAAAAGATTATTCATTTACAAAGTGTGTGCTCATGGGATGTCACAGTATCTTGAAGCTAGAAGGGCCCCAAAGTTCCTTAATCCAGTCAATGGCCCCATTGTCCCTAAAGGACAAGGGCAAAGAAAACCCCACAAATAGAGAAGAAGAAACCTCTCCTCACTATTGGACAGGCTACTGTGTCCAAAATCAACCAACCAAACATTTAGGTTTCTCTTGAAGAGACCTTCTTATTTAACCAGATCATCAAGCAAGGACACGAGAAGGGCCACAGGAAAAGTGAGATTGGAGAATTCCCTTCCACCTTTTCTCATAAAATAGAAAAATATGTACCTGGAGCCTGTGAGGCAACACAGAGGTAACCATCAACTCTCATCCAGCTGAAGTCCAGGGTCTTACTTAAACTTGAGAGCTCAGAAAGAAACCGAGAGTCACATCTACTCTTGTGGAAAGGTGGGAACATTCTCAAGCAAAAACTTACGCTGAATTACTTGAAGAATTAGCTTAAACATAGCACCCAAGTGAGGTAGAATTTCAACTCTACTGTCATATCCTTCTGAGAATGCCCTAACTTTGCATATAAAATCTTCACATAGAATATTACTCTGATGAAGGGGCAAGATGGACAGGGCAAAGGAGGGGGGTGGTGGTGATGGTTGTTCTGCTGCATTTATTTTGGGCTCCAGCAGAGAAGAGAGGCTTTGGCATCTCAGGTCACTACTGGCTATAACTATAGAGTCAGTGAAAGAAATTTGCAAGAAGACAGCAGGAGGAGAAAACTTCTAATTGCCACCAAAGTTTATAAAACACTATCTTTTGAGAGAAGAGGTTGGAAGTCAGAGGAGCAGCAATATCTCTGTTACAGTAAGTTAAACAGGCAGTTTTGAAACCAACATTACAGCTTTTAAGCAATCAATTCACAGATAAACACTGCACTGAACTAAAATGCTCCATTAATAAATGCTCACAATTCCACAAAGGCCTGATGAATCTTTGTTCACTTCACCAGTCAAAGCAACATGTCTTTTTCTTAAATTCCCCCTTGCATTGGTTCTTCTTCCAAATACAGTAGCTAGCTAGGAGAGTGTCAGCTCTAATTGGATGGTAGTTTGGAGGCTCCAAATCACCCGGAGGTCAAGTAATGTAACATAAAGCCTGTGTTACTCAAAGGGAATGTTTTAATACACGGGGAGAAATGCAGCGACACGGCAGCTGTGTGAACTCTGGCAGATATGCTGCCCTGAAAAGCCCTATATTGTCTCTAATACCTCAAGTTCAGCAGTTTTAATTCCCACCTCTGTGTGATGTTTGACAGTTCATTCATTTAGAGAGCTTCAGGGATGCACAGGTGACTCAAGTTCACATAGCTATTTTAAGGACATGTCGCTTCTGTTTATTTTTTAATGCTAAGGAGAGCACACTGAGTGAGTCAGAGGAAGACCTTTCGCACACAAAAGAAACTGTTCTTTCAAAAGGCAGAATGTTTTGACATTTAGAGACTAAGCACTTCTTTGGGGGATAGGCTTCTTTAAGGCTGAAACATTGATTGGTAGCAAAGATAAACAGAGCCCAGCCACATAGCACCCTCTCTGAAAGCTGGGTTTTAAACACTCAGGGCCGTACAGCAGGAATCAGGCTAACTGTGTAAACCTCTCTATATTATTTATTGCTGTGCTTTCAATGTGCCTCTTCATCCAGGCCATGAAGGGTGTTTATGAACTTCATCTTGACCTAAATGAGAAACATTGCCAAAACTGAAGTGAAGAGAGTTAACGGAGGAGACTGTGCTCTTCACACCAAAGGGAAACATAGAGGAAACTGGTGTGTGCAACACTACCCAGAGTATTTTCCCAAGTCACCGTAGTAGGCTAACTAGTCAGCTGTCAGGGGTATGGGTGTGTAGGGACTGATTAAGATGATAAACAGAAAAAGATGAGAGAGTGAGCCAGGCCACTAGTGGGCAGGGGATGGAAACTTGGAAGAACTGAGATCAAAGGCAGCAGTGGTAGCAGATGAGGTCTTAGAGCCAATCCTGGTATATCCAGTCACTACATTCTTAAGAAAAATATGTCTATCAAAAGTAGTTCATAGAAATTTTTTAGAAGTTAATGTAGCATTTCTATTTTTTTAAAAATCCCTGATATACTTACTAATGTAAAAAGAACATTACCAAGAATAAATTAGCAACCCTTAAAATATTACTCTCCATGCTCCAAACTAACATTTTCATATTTCAATGGAAAATGACTCATTTTCTCACACTAAATAGCATAATTCAAAGTAAAAAATCTGTATAGAAAGTATATCGAGCTTTCCAGTATATGGAGATGAACCAGGCTTTTTTGAAATACAAAAATATCAACTGCTTCACAGAATCAGTCTTAAAGTCTAAACAATTCATTGCTCAGATACAAAGGGCTATTTTTTTAATAACTACCTCAGGGACATTTTTCTTCCTCTTGCATTCTTATATCCCGTTTTCTCTGGACCACTATTCCCCTCGAGCTCTTAACTTAAATCTTCATTACACTTACCACATCCAAATAAAAAGTCCACTCTGCCAAGTCCTTTTTCCTTTTTTCTTTTTTCCATATTTCTTTATCTTGTCCTTTAGTTTCTTTTCCCACAACCTGGCCCAAGCCTTCCCAGTGTTCCCCACTGTTCCATTATTTCACCCTTGGAGGCTGGGCAGTCGTGGGAGAACTGTTTCTTATTCTCCAGGGAACAACTTTGTCCATGTCCCATACCCACCCCCTCCAACCTCTCTTTCTTGAGAGTCACAGTTTATATGTTTCACACATGCAGCACTATTAATCATTTTTCTCAATGTCATTTTAATTATATCATGCCCCTTTCTGGGAGTCTGCAGTCATTTTAGTTATCATTTTAGTCAAATTGAAATGGATAATCTTTTATATTTTTAAAGAGTAATTTCTCAAATATGCAATACCTAGTTATTTCAGGAATATTTTAAACAGGCCTTATTAGCACTTCTTCCATCTGAAGATATTTTTATTTTCCCTGGCAAATCACATGAACTATCATTGACATCTTAAGCACTTAACTCAATTAAAACATAAATGTTAGATGTTTTCTTTTATTTAACCCAAGATATTATAATGAAAACATTCACTTTTCTTGCTACTGAAGACATTCACAGGAAATTGGAAATTTCCTTTGAATGAGTAATTAAGTTTCTAAAATACTCAAATTAGTGCTGCATTGAATTGTAAGTCACTTTGTTTTGACATTTCTACATTAGCAAATTGTATTTCTGGAAAAAACCAGTGTGTAGGTACACTGTTTTGTTACTGTCCTTGTGAAGTATTGGAAAAAAATTCTACCTAAGATGTGTTTGTTTTATCATCAATGCAACATGTTCAATGATATTCAGAGGCAAAAAAAAAAAGACTTTAATATTCAGTAGTCATTTTTAGAAATATATTTTATATTGTAAGCATAAATTGTTGCTATTTTTTTCTTACTTTGAAACTAACATTCATCAAAATGAAAAAGTATTACATTCATGTGATGAATTTCTCCCTTGCTAACAGCATAGAAAAAAATGAAATCAGGTTCATGAGAATAGTCTTCCACTAACTGTTCATCAAAGTGGTATTTCTATAACACAAACTGTGCTTGTTTCTATTTGTAATTTGTTCCTTTTTTCTACTGCTAAATAACAGACCATTCCAAATTTAGTGGCTTAAAACATAATTTATTTTGCTCACAAATAGAAATGTGAGCATAAGTCAGTGGCAGTGTCTTATCTTATCTCTGCAGCACCATCAGCTGAGGGAGTGGAGGTAAGAAGCCGAGGAAGTCTTGGCTAGGAGTGGAACCATCTGAAGGCTCACTCACTCACACGTCTGGTGGTTATGATGGCTATGGGATGGATGGGACTTTAACTGCTGCTATCAGCCAGAACACCAATATGTGGTCCTTCATGTGGCTCCTTGGCTTTCTAGTAGCATGGTGGCTGACATCTGAGAGTGAATGGCCCAAGGGGACAATGTGAACATGCATGGTATTTTTATGACCTCGCCTCTGAAGTCACATAGCATCATTCAGCTGCACTCTATTAGTTAAGGTAATTACAAAGGTCTTCCTAGTTCAAAGGGAAGGGCATGGACCCTACCAATTAATGGGAGACTTGTCAGTCTCACCATGTAGATTGCATATGAGATCGGATACATTATGGAGACCATCTTTGGAAAATACAATCTGCCATATGACTGTGCAGTTATGGGTGATTTCAGATGTAGCTCTCCTACAATATATGTTCCATAAAGTACTCCTGCTAAAGCTGTCATTGCCAAATCTTTTCCCTGTGCAACAGAAGAAACTTTTATTTTCAGGTACAATATTAGTAGCTTCTAGGTTGATTATTACCAAAAAAGTCATCCTTCTGACGCGAAGCACAGTTATCAAACTATCATTGTTTCACTCTGTCAAGAATCTAGAGTTGGGGTTAGGCCACCTTATCGTCATTCTTTGTGGAATATATAGTTACTTTGATTCATCCAAAAGAAAGTCATTATATACCTACAATAATTAGTAAACCATCCTTGGCTGGCCTAACCCTGCACCTTTAAATCATCAGCTCCTTTGTCTCAACATTCAATAAATTTTGAGCCCTGGTATCTTTGCTTTGCTCCCAATCTTAACCACTAGGGTTCCCCATTTCATATCTTATTTCATGACCTTATCCTCAGCTCCAGACCTCTTGCTTCAGCCTCTTGACTAGAGTCTCACACTCGTTGCCTTTCAATCTGATGATGTATAGGACAAGTTCATAGATCATTTTCTTGCAGATGATTCTCAGTTTTCCTCAGGCTACATCTCCTTCCACTGCTCCACACAACAGGCTTCTGCCCCTGTTGGTACTTGGCAGCCCAACCTCTGTAATCCTACCCAAGCACCAGCCTAGGAAGCCGCCATTTTGGGGGCCTGGGAAAGCAGAAAGAATGATGCCCCAACTGTGAAAAACACAAGCATGAGTTAAGCAGATGCTTACCTCCAAATAGTTTAACGTCTAGTTGAAGAAACATATATGTAAACAACAAAATAGAATACAGAACAGGGTAAAATGAACGCTATAACAGAAATACAAATTAGCAATATTATTTGGGAGCATAGATAAATAAACTGCTTACATTTCCTAGAAAATTACTTGTTACTTTCAAATAATTATCTAAAGTAAACATAGCTCAATTGATGTGCTCCTAGTTTAATCCAGTTAGTTGGCTATCCATCCCAAAGGAAGACAGGAGCATCTGTTGCTGAGCACCATAGAGATATGGTGTCTTAAGACTGGACATGTCTTAACAATGAATGACAGCTCCCACTCTTCCTCACCCATGATGCAGTGTCACTTAAGTTTCTAGCGTAGAGGATAGACCCCAAATAATTCAACACACTAAAGTTTATCCCTCATAGCTCTCCTGGAGCAGAAGAAACAAGTGTTGCAGGTGCTGGAAGATAGGCTACGTACCCATGGGAGCATGTCTGTTCTTATTTGTACTTGAATATTTGGTTCTACACAGTTCTGGCAGTATCTGGTAGTTACTACCAATGCTGTTATGCACTATGTTAAAATACCCACTTGTTTATTTGGGTATTATTTAAATTTCCTCTATGAGTTTCTTACCAAAATTCTAAACATTGCCTTTGATCTTTTCTTTTTATTCAACTAGTTTGACTCCCTGAAATTCCAAGATATACTTTGGCATGAGACAAAAAGAACTGAATAGATTAAATATTTTTCTGATTCCCTTTTAAACTTTGGAGTAAACACAAGTTAAAAGTTATTGTCAATACCATGTGACTGAATGAAAGGTGCTGAGTGTGTTTTTATTTGCACTTCAGAAGAATATTTGTTACTAATATCCCTTGGATAACATAGTTGAAACCTCTTAGCACATTTTTCCCTTTGTCAAAATTGTTAGGCCAAGATCATTTTTATGCTTTATCTTTAATTGCTGGAAAAAGCCTTGGGCATTCCAAGAAAGTAACATTCGAAAAAAAAAGAAAAAACAAAACAAACAAACAAAAAAAATCAAAGTGAACTTCTCTTTGTAAAAGCTAACCCTTTGAAAATGTGGATGACTAATGTTTGGGAAATGAGTAAGTATTGCATACAATTGTGGGTAGTAGTGGGTAGTTTCTTTACAATCTGTGGACTATTTTGTAATCAAAGTATAATTTTATTTCTGTATCTTATGTAACTCAATATAAATTATTTGGTATATTGGAAATTTGGTAATATTTTAATAATAAAAAATAACAACAAAAACAACCCAAAACCAGTACAGGAAAAAATTCTGGATAATAAAGTCATTCCTATGTCCATAAAGCAGCTTATACTAACTGTATTTTGTTGATCTGATTGCTGTCAATCAGCACTTGTTTATTTTGTTCCCTGTCCCTATTACAGTCAATGTCTCATGAGAAAGTATCTGAGTATGGATTCTGCACTCTGGCCTAAGAATAGAATGTAGATCACTTTTTCTTGTCATTCTTTTCCCCTGGCTGTCTCAGTAGGCATAATGGATGCCTTCTGTCATCAGACTGAGCTCCAGCCTGAGCTGGACCAGAGTTCTGGAGCCCTGGCCTCATACCATAGTGGGGGCAATTAGTAGAGCCTCCATAGATCCAGTTCTGATAGGGAGGCTACTAATCTCCCTTCCTAGCATTCCATCTGCCTTTTGGGACTGTAGTAGTGACTTATTGTCCCAGAGGTCTCTTAAACTGTCTTCATTTCTTTTCATTCTTTTTTCTTTTTTCTGTTCCGCACTAGTAATTTCCACTACTCTGTCATCTAGCTCACTGATCTGTTTTCTGCCTCATTTAGTCTATTCTTGGTTTCTTCTAGTGTATTATTCATTGCAGTAATCGTATTCTTCAACTCTGGTTGTTCTTATACTTTCTAACTCTGGTATAAACTTCGCTTGGTGCATCTATTCTCCTATTCTCTGATCATCTTCACAATCATTACTCTGAACTCTTTCTTGGGTAGACTGTCTATCTCCTCATCATTTATTTCTTCTTCTGGGATATCTCCTCATCATTTATTTCTTCTTCTGAGATTTTATCTTGTGCCTTGACCTAGAACATATTCCTCTGCTGCTTCATTTTGTCTAAATTTCTATTTGAATTTTATGTAGGTAAGTTACATTTCTGGCTCTTGGAGAAGTGGCCTTCTGTAGGAGGCATCCTACATGTCCCAGCAGTGTAGTCCTCTCCCCTCTCATCACCTTGGGGCCTGTGGCCAGCTCGTCCCAGGCTGGATTCTGGCCTGTGTTAGTGAACTTGTTTTGCATGGGTTGCAAGATCAAAGTTTTCTAGCTTCTGATATCTGGCCTCTGGTGGGTGAGGCTGGTCTAGAGGCTGGTGCAGGCTTCCTGGTGGGAGGCACTGGTGCCTGCCCACTGGTGGGTGGAGCTGGGTCTTGGCCCTCTAGTAGGCAGGGCTGTGTCTAGGAGCATGTCTAGAGGCAGCTGTGGGATCAGCCGTAGACATTATCTGCTGATGGGTGGGGATAAGTCCCCCCTAGTTGGTTGTTTGGCCTGAGGCATCCCAGCTCAGGAGCCTAAAGGTTGTTGGGTGGGGCCTAGAAAGATGTCAGCCTCCTGGAGGGAAAGTTCATTCAGCTGAACACCCCCAAATGTCCGCCATCAGGCCCATGCCCCCAAAGTGGGCCACAGCCACCCCACACCTCCCCAGGAGACCCTCAAGCCCAGCAGGTGGGTCTGGCCCACGCTCCTATGAAATCACTGCTTTTGTCCGTGGTCTCACTCAGAGTGTGAGATTTTTCTGTGAAACCCTTAAGTGTACAGTCTCTGATACTTCTAGACCCGTGGAGCTCCTGTAATCAAGCCCTGTTGGCCTTCAAAGCCCAGCACTCTGGGGACTCCCCTTCCCGGTGCTGGACCCCTAGACTGGGGAGCCTGACATGAGACTCAGAACTCTCACTCCCATGGGAGAACTTCTGCAATATAATTATTCTCCAATTTGTGGGTCGCCCACCCAGAGAGTACGGGACCTGATTAATTTCACAAGCCCACCCCTCCTACTGGTATCGTGGGTTCTTCTTTAAGTTTTTAGCTACAGAAGATCCTTTCTGGTAGTTTCCACTCTTTTTATCGCTAGATGTTCTGCAGTGAGTCGTGGTCTTGGTATGTCTGTGAGAGGAGGTAAGCTCCAGCTCTTTCTACTCTGCCATCTTGAAAGGAACTCCAGTAGTCACCTATTAAATCTTATCTTGATATAAGAGGTCCTTGGAATATTCCCTTTACAGAGATCTAAGAACTACCAAAGCAAATACTCTTAAAATAAGAAATTCTTTAGTTATAGGCTCTCCCCTGAAGTGGTTACTGGCTACGAGATATATATTACATCTATATAGATTTAAAATAGGCTGCAACAACTTGATTATATACAGCAGAGTACATACAGATGTCAATGCTATATTTGAAATTGAAGTGTGTGTTTAGTTTTAAGCCTGGTATTTTAAAAAATTGATGGCTTTCTTTTACTGAGCACCCTGCCCCTGAAAGACCTTCACTGTGATTATACAGCTCAAATCCTCAGCTGTGGTTACCCAGATGGCCTGGCACCTAAATGCCTGGCCACTTACAAGAGTCAGGATTACACCCAGCCAGGCCTATAAAACATTCACCTGATTATTCTTCCTCTAACCAAACAAGTTTATACTAGTATTTTTGAGAATCTGTATGTTCTCAGGACATCCTCATCTTTCCCTGTCCATCATCAGCATGTACCACACATTGCCTGGAATGTCAGCAGTAACCATCAACTAACTACCTTTTTGGCCCAAGGCTAATCCCCTTTCTTACATGTTATTTGTATATGACCAGTCTGTGTCTCCATGTAAAGAAGCACTCAGAGGAAAAAGAACCTTCTTCAAGCTGCACATCTAGAACCAGAACATATCCCTATTCTGAATAACAGTAGTATACAATTTCTGCCTAGCATTGATAAAGTAGAGAGCAGTATATACAAGATTCCTGTCCTCTTACAGTTGCCAGTCTAAGAGCCTAAGACTGAAGACAGACAGATAAGTAACTGTGAAGGAAGGAAGGAGAAGGTGAGACAAGTAAATAGTGTAAAAGAGCTGAGGCACAGCAGGGCTTGTGGTACTCCCAGTGAATGACATATGCTGTGATACCGTACTGAAATGTAAGAAGTGCCACATGAAGCCGCACTGATCCCCAGAGCTCACCTCTCCCTTTGCCATTGTGCCAGAAATCACCAAATTAATCATTTTACTTAACCAATAAGATTGCCCATCACATGGTAGGAATTCAATAAATAATTACTTTATGAATGTTACACCAGGAACTCTTTAGCTCCAGCCTTTCACCATATTGGGCCCCAAGAACCCAAGCCACAGAATTTCGGAATATGTTCTAGAACACCAGGCAAGCACCAGGGTCCCGGAGGAATGAGCTAGATGCACCCTCACAAACTTGCTCACAGCCACCTCTGCTAAAGACAATAATTTATTCTGATTTACTAAGCTAGACTTTGAAAATTTAGTGTGAATGACTAACCATCCTGTAACATATCTATTTTCATAAAAGGAACACTAACACTTACACTACAAAAACCTGTAATACAAAACTCTGGCAACCACATTCAGTGCTGACCTGCTTACACTACTGGCCCTGTTAAAAGAGAAAAATCAAAACAGATGTGCCTTGATAACTCATTCCTTTTCAACAAAATAGGTTTCAGCACTGAATTTCAGTTGCTAAGGAAGACTCATTATGCTGATCTTCCAGCCTTTCATTTAAATTTTCCTGTGGTAGTTTTAGAGATAATCAGAAATTAATTTTGTGGAGAAGAGTCTTAGAAAGCTGAGGTTCAAAGTTTTGAGCCATCTATTGGCCAGTTAGTGTCACTTGGTGAATTGCCCACATATTTCTTAACCAGTTCTTGGTTATAAAGGGAACCATTCATTCATCCATTCATTCATTGAATTAATATTTAAGGTTTGAATATGTGAGAGAGAATAGACAGCTAACCAAAACAAATAAACAAGCAAACAAACTATCATTCCTTGCAAATCCTAAATCAGTGGCATTTGATTTCATGAAACATTAATTATGTACCTGTGCTGTTAAGCAGACTGGCAAACCATCAATTGCAACACAATGTGATAAGCCTTATAGCAGAGATATGCAAATGGTGCTACCCGAATGTGAAGGAAAAAGCAGACAACTGCTTCATGAAGACAGGAATAGATTTGTGGTTGTGGTTTATTTCTCTGTGTGCATGTGTATGTTTAATTTTGTATTGAGCTTTGATTACATTCTTAGGCACTGTACTAAGTACTCTTCAGGAATTCTGATTTGACACTCACAACCCTATGAAGTGAGCAATAATTTTCCCCATTTCAACCTTGTATGTATGAAGACAGGATTGGGGTGAAGAGGAGGGATGGGGTGATATTAAATCTGGCCAGAAAAGAAAGATAATAAATGGCCTCATGGCATCTGAGAGCAACAAGGAAGAGTTTTGCCTACTAAACAATTTTTCTGTAGAGTAGTAACATTGTCTATTTTCCTGTTACGAAAAGCACTCTACCTGTACTTTAGCTTTGTCTCAGGAACTCTCCGCAGAGAAGCCTTGCTGGGTCAGTCATTCTGCAGGGATAGCATCATCCACAGCTGTTACAGAATACATCATGTGAGGACACAGTGAGAGCCTGATTAAGATGACTCTACCAAGACAAGGTAGCATGCCCATCCATTAGGTCAATATCTCTGGAAGCACTGTTTCAAGTATTGGCTCATTTGTTCAATGGTATTGTTTTTCTACTAGTGGTATGTTATAGGGATGTGAAAAGCAATGGTTTTCTGTAAAATACGTTGCCAGTTTCTTCCTGATAAATGTGATAATGCTCTTAGTCAGAGAACAAAGCATAGTTGTATCTAAAGTTGGGCATTAAGTGAACAAACACTCAGTACCCACTCCATAGACACACACACACACACACACACACACACACACACACACACACACACACACACACACAGACACCTCTGCTTGATCTAACAAGTGTAGATGTTTTATATTGTTATCACTAGAATACACTAATATTAACTTCCCTGCACACACTGAGTAACATGGTAGAGTGTAGTGGTTCTTCATCCCAGCTGCAGATTACAATCTCTAAGCAATTTTTAAAAAATACTCACTTTGAGGCCCCACCTGAGACTAATTCATTTAGAATAACTCTGGGCAGGGCCCAGGTATTAGTATTTTTTAAAAGGTCCCCGGGTAATTCTGATACATAGCGAGGGTTGAAAACCACAAACCCTCAAGGGATGCATCAGGCTACATAAGCTGCTGGCTATGGTGTGGTGAATTTCAGTTCTTTGCAGAGTAAATTTCCTCTTAAGCCTTAGGGGTTTTGAATACAATCCATCACTCTGTACCCTAAACAAATTACTTGTTTGCTTATCTCAGCATACCTGTCAGGACATCTGCAAAGGTAAAGACCAAACTAATGCAGAAACTGTCAAGACATGCTATTGAAACCTAAATATTATTGTTGGCCCACTTTATCCATTTTAAAGAATTGTGTTTTAAACTGTCCTCAAGGAATTGGGCATTTGCTCCTATATTTTACCTACAGTTAGCGTGTTACCTCCAAAAGAGCAGTGATGACTAAATTATTTATAAAATGGTATGCTTCTCAAGGAAACTATTAGGAGAGAAACTAGATCCTTTTTTCTACAGTGATTCTTCCATAAATCAAAGTAGACACTTTGTTAATACAGCTAAATATAATAATAATGATGATAGTCCTAAAAGCCAAGTTATTATAGAAAATGATTCTAGATATTATCTAATGTCTTTCTTACTGATCTGGGCTGTTCCATTCAACACCTACTACAACTCTTTTTATTACAGTTTTTGTTGTTTTCAACTCATCCTGAATCTTTTAAGGTAGAGCTAAACCTCCCTGAGGAATACTTGTAGCTGTGAAGCTTTAAGGACAACATGACTCCACAGCCTAGAGCTTACCAGTATCTGACAAATGAGAATCTTCTCTTGGACTGCTTTCTGCAAAAGGGAGCAGTCTGTAGTGGGCTCTTCCATCCTCTATCAGGTAGATAAATTCTAATATGTGTATCCCTACAGATGTTGTAGTAGATGAGGCGTAACGCTCTTTGCCTGTGAGAAATTATAAGATAAAGCACTTACCTAGAGAATGAATAGGAAGGAAGCAATTTACCAACGTCAATCTTAATAAAGAGTGAAAATCTCTGACTTTCAAAGGCCACCGGCAGCTAAGTGGCCCTTTAGAAATCATCTCTAAAGCACGTAAATCTTTTCCAGATATAGTTCAGTCATAAAATATCATATGAAACTCTAAATTGAAAAAAAGAGATCATGCATTTTAGAATACACAATTGGGAAACAACATTTAAGAATTTTTAAAATATGTTTTAATAAAATTTCCAAGTACATTTATTATTTCACTCTTTTCTATGTAGATCAATTGAATCATGATATAAACCTAGGATCTCAGGGTTTCTAAAAGAACTGATCCCTTCCCTAAACAAGATCCAATAAGAAGAAATTTTGATTAGATGCTAATCTAAAAGATATTAAAGGGTATTCAAAATACTTGTAAGAAACATGAGGCATCTTTTTCCACTCACCCCACCCCCATCAAAAAACCATCAGTTATCAGTTCCTGCCTAATTCATGTGGTTTTACACAGCCAATTAAATGACACAGCCTGCCAGGTTTTTAGTGGTGATGTTATAAAGTATGAATAACTGACAACACCAGAGTTTTTCCAACTTTTATTCTCAGTATACAAGAGTGCACCACTCAAGATCATTAAAGATCTAACGAAGGCTTTCTCTGAGTTATTATTGTTAGGTCACTAGTTCTGTTTCCAAAAGAATATATATGTATTAATCATAGAAAGGGATTTCCATAAATGCTAACAAAATGCAGCAGACTTTCAGTAAGAGAAATCTTGTCTATTTCTTTTTCTTGAGGATATTGATCAGATCAGCAAGGCAAACATCTCTACCTTCCAAGAGCTTTGTCATGTTGGGGGATAAGATACATATACACAATGGAAATTATAGACAACATGCCATATGTTCTGTACTGCAGATAGGATTTCAATAAACAGAACAAGTGATAAAAGTTATTTTAAAGTAAAGGAAGTAAGCTATAAGTTGATATTTAAGCATATAAATTTAATGTTTACAAGTGAATTTAGATTGGGTGAAGTTGAAAGAAAATAAGCCATAATTATTTCATGCCAGTAAATATTCAAGGCATAAAAGTGAGAACCAAAAATAATGCCATGTTATTTTCTATATAATGGTATCTACTAGAGAACATAAAGCATTTGATATTTTTCAGTAATGGGTTTAATGTTGGATGTTTTCCCAACTGAAAGTATTAAAACCAAGGCTCCTACGTTTATTTACTGTCTAATGCCATGGACTTTTAGTCAGAAGCGAAAAAGCAGAAAAGTGTCTACCACTTCTCTGGCAGTTGGGTAAGTTTCTTGGCTAACTGGTGCGACTATTTGGAGAACAATTTTGGCAATATCTAGTAAAACTGAAGATGTACAAATGCAACAACCAGAACTATGGCCCCTAAACAACTGGAAATGTTGTATAATATGTTAAAAATATACTTTGAAAAGCAAAGATACATTCGTAAGAAAATAAGGTAAATCCCTAGAAGCCAAAGAGAAAAGGAAACTGAAAAATACAATCCTGTTGAGTGAAGTTATCACTTTGGCATCTAAAGAGTTCTTCCAATCCCTGTAAATATGCAGAGACTTGGATCTTCATGACTGCAAGGGAATAGAACAAGAGGTCTTTGGCTTGAGGAAAGCTAGAGGTTAGAACCAAGATCCCTCAGTCCCCTCATCCTAACCAGACAGCACAAACACACATACACATATACACTCACACATACACATATGCACACAGACACATAGTGTGCTTTACTCTAGAAGCTTATACTTTAATGAAAGGGTGAAATAAAAACGGATCCATCCATCAGCACTGGGAAATATATATAGGTAGTTTTGTATGAACTATGGGTAAAAAATTTCCTCCTCTGAGAATATGTTAACACCAAGTCTGGGCTATATCTATATGTTTAGAAATTGAATGTATACTACCACGTGACCTGAGAATCCCTGATTCTTAAATTAACACTGAGGTGGTCTAGGCTGGATACATGGCACAAAGAAAAGCAAACCTTCCTGAAAAAAATACCTCGTATCTGTCACCACCCTTTTAGCAAAGGGATTGCTCACAGAGTAATGGAGATGAGAGAATTCTAAGGGATAAAATGTAACCCAGTGCTAGTAGTAGCAGAGCTGTTAACACCCATGGCAAGAAGTGATTAGGGAATAGAGTAGATGGAGGAATCCAGGAGAGAACTGAGCAGAGAAGGTCATCCTAAGTGGAGCAATGGCCTGCACTTGAGAATACTTGAGTTCATGTACATAATAGAGACATGTACAAGAATGTTCTTTGTATCACTGTTTTTAAATGCAAAAAGGGGGCTTATTTTAAATGTCCATCAATAAGACAATAAATGAATAGTGTGGTATAGCTATCCATTCATTGGAATACTGTAGCAGTTTTAATAAATGAGAAACATTTATTAATATAGATACCTTTCAAAAACAGGTATTTGCAAGAAAGCAGCTTGCAAAAGTTTATATTTATATAAATTTTTAATTTATTAAATAATATTTGTGCTGTTTATATTTATATACATATATAATAAAAGTACAAAAACTTTCATGGAAATATAGAACATAACTTTGAGATAATGAATGACTTTTAGAAAGGATCCAGAAAATGGGAAATGAATTTGGAGAGGGAAACGTAACTACTTGTGTGTATCTATAGTGTTTTATTCTTTGTAATCTGATGTAAATATGTGAGTGGATAAGATTTCATAAAGCTGGGTGGTAGATACATGGATATTCTCCATGTTATTTCATAGCCTATTCTGTATTCTTGAAATATTTCATAATAAAAAAACCAAGTTTCCTAATTGCTAATTTAGGTGATTAACCTTCAAAAGTGATGCCTCATTAAGCTGAATTAAAATAAGGTCATGTGAAATTATAATAAATCCAACTATGATGAAAGATTTCTCTATATTTTTAAGGTGGGGTTTTCTAATAAATACTTTAAAGTATAGGGTCCAATTCATAGGCAAAATTGTACACGTCCCCCTTTAAAGAATTCTAACAATTTATAGCGTTAGAACATTCAGGGAGATGCAAGAGAAGGAATTCACATTACTCTGTGGGGAAAAAAGAGGCTCTAAAGAAAAACAATACAGCTATAGACAAAGGGAGAAATCTTTGTGTTGGATGGATTTACTTTTATCAGAATTAGATCATCTCTTAACTGGTTGAGATTATTAGGCTTTTAATTCTGTTTTCTTACTAATTTATATACCTGACCTCATTCCAAATTTGCTGAGGAAATTAACTGAATATATATTTACATACATATATGTACATGTATCTCATATATATGTATATTAACACAAACACACATATATAAATATACAAGGACAGGAGAGATGATTGACTAAATTGAGATTAAAAAAAAGAATCAATTTGAAATGATAAAAGTAAATGTATTAATATATGACAGGGATAAAATGTTAAAACAACTAATCACATGCCTGTCTTTGCCCTTCTTGCCTTCTAAGCAGAAAAGATCATTTGCTACTTTAACAAATCCTCAGCCTGGGTCTTTACCTTGCTGGCAGGCTGGGCTACAGATATTGCTGATTTATGTGATTACAAGGGACTATGTGAGTTCACTAAATTGAGGAAGTTAAAGAAACCCCCAAGTGGTGTTCCAGGCTGGGGAGTCTGTCTGCACAGACATCCAATTTCTTATTTAGAATCCTTTCTAAAAGAAAAGAAGACAGTAACAGAGAAGACTGGAGTGGTCCAGAGCCCTTGCTGCATTCTTCTGGCAAAAAATTTGTCCCCTGGAGGCCAGGTTGCTGCCAGGGGACACCTGGAACCATGGGGAAAGACTGCTTGCTTCCAGGAATGACTATGCCAAACTCAGGGCACAGGTCTAGCATACACGCTAATCTTGAACCCTGGAAATACATTTACTTTTCTTATTTATTGCCTATGTCTCATGCCTAGTGGTTAAGCTCCCTGAGAGCGGGGATATTTTTCTGATACCATGTTGGAGTTCAGTAAATATTTTCTGAGTGAATAAAAGTGGATGAATTTTTGACCCATGCCGCCAAAACAGTAGGAAGATGACAGACTCTTATCACTGAAAAATGCCTGAGTCTAAGTGAAAGTTGAAAGATCTAAAATTAGAAGTTATGTGTGCACCACAGACACAAAGACACCTGTTTTTGTATCAATTGTCTAGTGGAGGAGAAAGAGTATACGTCAAGGTGGAGAATTGTTAGAATTCATGTGTAGGAGGGATGAAAATGTACACTTAACCACTTAAACATGCAAAGGAAATATAGTTCTGTTATTTTCCAGAACTGATTTCACCCTTTTATAAGCTCCCATTGAACAGTGGAGGAGTTGGCAGAATATGTGAGGAAAATCATGACAATATTCAATATTTCAGGCTCTTGAGGATTTTGAATTCTTTGGGATAATTCATATCTTAGGTAAATACTCTGTTTCTTAGAGAGTCCCTTTTTTTCCCTGCTTCTACCACCATGGCATCTTGCTTTGTGGTAGGGCTTACCTGACTTAGTGGTGGCACAGGAAGGGTCCTCAAGACATTGAAAGCAGGTCTCATCCATCCTCTGGTCCATTATTGATCTCTGCTGCAGCATTGCTGGCCAAACCCTGCTTTTTCTGAAGTGGAGCTAATCTGTCTGTTCCAGGCTGAGGTTTATGGACCCAGCCATCTACCTCTGTTCATAAAATTACTATTCTCTTATGTCTACCCCTGACTTCACTAACCTCACAGATTCTTTCAACACCTCCAGATTTCACTTCTTCCTCCATCATCCACCAGATGACAAAGATTCAAGATCCTTAGCCTGCCATTTATGGGAGCTAGGAGTCCTGACTTGAGCTCAACTTATGGCCAAACTCCCCACCAGCACTGCACTAGCTCTCCCTCTCTGCGCTGGACATAGATCTAAGTACACTATGGAGCTTCACCCAGATGCTCATTACCACGCTCCACCACCCTCCAAATCTAACTTCTTGGCTTATCTCTCGCTCACCTTCTCTCCCTTCATTCCATCAAATTTATAAGGGAAAGACTATCTTACCTTCCTGCATAGAAGAAAATAGTCTTTGCTCATGGCTTATAGAACTTTTGACATTCAAACCTACCACACTTATATCTTAATATATTAATGAAAGCTTAAAGAATTTAGAAAACTCATTCTCTCTCTACAAAGCCTATGTTTGGGGGACTATGGTTTTAGTGTGGACTCAAAAGTCTAACTGGAGATGTTAAAATAGTAACACTCTTTTTCGTATATGCTGTATTAATGCTAACCTCTGAGACAAATTGTGCTTCTTTCTAGTAAGGAGGTCAAATAATGAAGCAACAAGTACAGTTGTGCAGCACAATTTGGAGATCCAAAAGCAGCTGAATTAGATCATCATCAAAGAAATAAACAGCCAAGATTTGCCATAGACTTGAATTATCTTGGTTACTAAAGCTAATTAAAAAGAGGAGAAAGAGAAAGTGGCCACCATGGCAATCCTCAGGAAACACAATCAATTTTGATGTCATAATAAAATTGCCATAGTGTCCCTGGGAATCCAAAGTAACAGATATGATTCAGTCTCTTGGTATTAGATTCCCAGCCATCACAATTCAGGTGACTAGAAATAAGTGACTCCTTTGGCCCCATTTAGGAGACCATCTTGACAAGCTCAGGACTTCAAGTCTTGGTAGAATCAGTTTCTTCTAATCTGTGTGTGTGTGTGTGTTTGTGTGTGTGTGTGTGTGTTAAATACAATTCCATGCTGCTGCCAGCACCAAGATGGCTCAGCTTATTCAAGTTATGTATATTAGAGGTATATGTTAAAAAAAATTTACTATTTTATGTTTTTTTTCATTTTTATTCTATTCATTTAAAGTATTCATTACTATTTTTGTTACTTTATAAAATTAAAGATTTTAGAGCTAGAATATATTATAAAATGTATCTAGTCCTATACCATTATTTGCTTATAAGTAAACTTAAAGATAGCAAAGTTAACAAGTTCCCAATATAATACAGCTAGTGAGTGAGGCAGTGAGAGCCAAAGACAGGTCAAGCATCAAGTTTCTTGATTCCTACTGTCTCAAACCTGGTATGGAAGCCAATTTGTTCTTTCTTTGGGGAAGAAATTAACATTTCTGGCAGAATGCTTAAGCAAATTTCTGATGCAGTTTAATTTAAAGTCTTGTTATGGGACACTTTCTTTTCCACACAGCTGCCAGTCAAGAGTGACCTTTAACTAGGCTTCCCCCTACCCTCACCATTTATATCTAATCCAGTGGTTCTCAAATTTTGTTGAATATTAGAACCAACTGGAGTAGTTTTCAAATTCCCAACATCCAGATCAAACCCCATACCAATTAAATCAGAATTTCGGGCAGAAACTAAACATCAATATCCAATGTCTTTTAAATGTCCTTCCCTAAGTGAACCCACTGTGCAGCAAACCACTCACATAACCTAAAATTCTCTCTGTCCCTATCTCTCTATACCTCTCTCAAATGGCCCTACTGAGAATGAACCTTGGAAATTGGCCTACTAGGTGCTTATTCTTTTGCCTGGATTAATTATTTTTCTATGGTTTATCCCTGTTTGAATTATCTTCCTAAGTGATATGTTTACTTTTAAAAAAAATAACTTTTAAAATAATAACTATAAAATTCATTCCTTAAAATCTTCTTACATTTTGAAAATCTAAGAGCATCTGGCACTCTGAGTAAATAAAATCACAACTAACAATTTATTGTCATAAAAATAGTCTTTGATTAACACCAAGTAACTATTTAATTAAGCGCCTTAACGTTTCTTCCATGATTGTGAAGGCACTTGCTTGCTCTTCATTATACAATTACTGGACTGCTAATGTCTTTATGAGCTCTAATCCACTTTTTTTTTGGCCTCTTCCCATCCAAGGCTGTAGCTCTAATTGAGTTTACTAAGGAAGTAAATTATGCAGTTGTTCATAATAAGATTGACAGGCCAATTACCCTACTTCCCAAACAGCTAGTCATAGAACCACAATATCTGGCAGAGAATACTAGAAATCAGAAAAATACCTATTTTTGAGAATCTTATTTTTCCGCCAAATTATTTGTCTAAACTTTATTCCCTGTGCATTTATTACCTTCCAAGACTAAGTTATATGCTTAAAGTATATGAAATGAATCAAAACTAATACAATTGATAGAGCAGAAAGAGGTATTTATTGAATTTCCAATATATGCCAGGCTCTAACTGAACACATTTACCTTATTTAATTTTCACAAAAATTCTAAGACACATCTTTATTTTCCAGCAAGGTAAATGAGACACTGGTAAGTTAAGTAACATATCCAAAGCAGTCTGGTTGGGAGATAACAGAGTCTGAATTAGTAACACTGTCAAAAAAAATTTAATGACCACTAGATTGTGTGGTTGTTGTTAAATCCAAATCTGTTGACTTTCCAGGTATCAGAACTTAGGTCAGTGAAGAAAGTTACCAAGTAGTCGATGAGGGAAAAAGTCAGGGGATTAATTGTTAAAAAGATGGAAGGAGTTCATGATGTTTATTCTAGTTGAGCGGTGAAAATTAGCCCTCAGGATAAAATCAAACAAATACATATTGTCTGTACATAGTTTCTTAAAACAAATTTCATTTTTCCCAAAGGACTTGTATACAGAATTTATATTTTTCTAAAAACTCTCAACACTCAATAATAACAATCCAATTTTTTAAAAATTAGGCAAAATATTTGAACCAACACTTCACCAAAGAAAACATACAGATGGAAAATAAATACATGATAACATGCTCAATGTCATTAGCCTTTAGGGAAATGAAATTAAAATCATTATGAGTTATCTCTGCAAACATATTAGAGTCGCTAAAATTCAAAGCAACAGTACCTATGAGGATGCAATATGACTGGAACTTTTTTACATTGTTGATGGGAATGCAAATGGTACAGACATTTGGAAAACAGTTTGGCAGTTTCTTAAATAATTAAATACATCTGTCATATGACCCAACAATCCCACTCCTAGGTATTTATTCTAGGAAAATGAAAAGAGTTCATCAGGAAAGAGCCTTCTTTTAGATCTAATAGGAGTCTGGTATACTGAGTACATCAAAGTTCACGGTCATTTATCAGCTTTAGTTGTTTGGAATCAACTGTGATGAAACCCAACATTCAGCTTTGATATCTCCTGGGAAAGTACTGCTGTAAGTTTAAAAAAAAAATCTTTTTCCAGTCCTTTTTCCTGTGCTCCATCCACCTGAGGCAGCAAGATGAGCACACAGAAGATAAGCAAATCCTCAGATTTTAGACTCTGTACCACCACATTGGTTTTGAGTGCCATTTTGACAAAATTCTATTATATTTGTTCAGGTTATGCAAGTTTTTTTGATGTAAAGCTGCAGATGATGGCTGCTCAAAAGAAAATGAGGCCCTATTAACAATACACTTGATAGTAGCAACAATTAGAAATGACATAACAAATGCTTATAAAGCATCCCTTAAACAGGTTTCTATTAGGACAAGCCTAAAACAAGTGCAAATCAAGCAGGCTGGTTTTTCCCATCTTGGATATCTAACTGGTTTATTTCTGAATTTTACATAAGGATCCAAATGCAACAGGAGTTATTAGCCAGCACAAAAATGTTACCTTATTTAGTGAGTAAAATACTTAAAGTGATTCTATTGTCTAGAATCTTTAGGCAAGCAAGGCTCAAGCTTTTCTGTTGAGTTTGTATAACACACACAGTGTACACAGTGTCATTTGCTGTCATTGCAATTGTAAAACTAGTTTCAAATGCAGCATTTAAGGACCTCAAGCCAAGAGGAAGCAATGGAAACCAATATCTCCACCCTCTCCTGGTAGATTTGCATGTCAATAGACAGCTAGGTAAGAGACTAATTTATCTTAGTTACTACCTATATAGAAATATCACAACCCAAAGTAGCATATAAACCCTTCCCAGATGGCATCCTCCTATCTGTCTTTTAGGTTCCCAGTGTAAGGTGGTATTACCATGGTATAAATATACCAAGTCACATGCACACAGCCTGAAATTTTGGTATTAGTTTTGTCATATACTTCTTGGGTATTTTAGGTTACAGTAGTAAAAATATAATTAATTCAAGTAGTGCAAAAAATATTTTTCCTTGATTGATTTGTTTGGTTAAAAAAGTGTTATTTCCTGTGATGTGGTGCCACCAGGAGTATTTTTTGTTGTATGGATTACAGAAAAGTTATTATTTATAGGGGGTATTTATGTCATATTTATGAGGATTAAAGTAACACTAGGAAAAAAATTTGATCATTATAACTAGTTTTGCTTTTTTTTTTTTTCCACAAAACTAGTAGCTGTATATTATCAATCTGGATGTTACAGTTTTTACAGATAAGGTTATTAATTGTAGGATAATCAAATTAATTTCCATGGGTGAATCTTATCATCACTGCAGCTG
The DNA here is from genome assembly GCF_048773025.1 of Camelus bactrianus. NCBI lineage: Eukaryota > Metazoa > Chordata > Mammalia > Artiodactyla > Camelidae > Camelus > Camelus bactrianus. The sequence continues at coordinate 82,774,946 of NC_133543.1, read as the reverse complement.
GTATTATTTTTAGTGGAATATTCTAATAGATAGAAACCTGCCTGGTATTCCAGAAGGATGACAAAACTCAAGTTAATTAAATTTCCTAAAACAATTATGGCCTTACTGAATCCAACAAATAGCTGCCTATCTAAAGAGTTTTTCCTAAAATTAAGATGGTCAGAAAAGTAAGAGATAGTTTCATGATTTAAAATAATTAGTAAATTAAAATGTAAATAAGTAGTCCTATTAGTAGACATTGTTCTGACTATCTGGTTATCTGTTCTAGATAATTCAGAGTAAAATATAAGTGAACTAAACTTTGTCAATAAGGTGGAATCTCGAAAAATCAAATATATTCTCTTGTCGGGAAAAAGAAAACACACACAAATTTCAAAAGTGATAATGATGAAAACTTAAGGTTGGCAACCAACAACACTGCTCAATACAGAACTCAGAAGAGTTGAAACTGCCTGAAGCACAGACAGAGGGACTCTTAAGCATTCTTAACTGGGACTTCTCAAGAAAGCATTCCAAGATCAAAACAAAGGAGTTATCCCTATTTCTGCCTAGACATTGAGTCAAGAAATCTAGAACTACTGAAATTTAAAGCCAAGGGTGGAGACAGGGCAGGAAAGAATGGGAAATAAGCAAAATGCCCCAGGTAAGGCATGGTCATTCTGGTAGAAGCTACTTGACTGCTGAATACAATGGTCCAAGATGAATCTCAAGATGTAGTTCTTGCTATAATATATATCCTCACATGCCGGGTGACCATATAATTAGTCATCCCAGCTGGAACTTCTCAAAGAGAAATAGGGTACTAAAAATAAGTTATATGATTTCTGAAATATTATTGACCAATAAATTGTTTGTAATATATTACTGAACTATTTAATACTTTACATAGTACTATCCAAATACCATTTTTGATGGGGGAGTGATTAATTAGGACTTTGGGATTAGCAGCTACAAATTAATATATATAAAATAAGTAACAAGGCCTATGGTATAGCACATGGAACTATATTCAATATCCTGTAATAAACCATAATGGAAAAGAATATGAAAAAGAATATATGTAGTATGTATAACTGAATCACTTTGTTGTACACCAGAAACTAACACAACATTTTAATCAACTATACTTCAATAAAAAGGTAAAATAAAAAACATTTTTGAAAATAAGTTTTCTAAAAACTGAATATAATACATATCTAGCACCTAAAACAAAAATTTTTAAGTCCATATTGAATATCTGATCATTAACAAATGTTAATGCAAGAAATTATTCTCATCTTAATCAGTTTTTTAAATTTTTTCTCTAATACTATGTTCTTGTATTTTTCTGAAGAATTAATTTTTATATATAATCTTACTCTTTTTCCATGGTTTTCATAAAACTGCCTGCAGTTTTCTTCAACTTTTTGAAATGATACTTCTTGTAGACCATAATATTTTAAAATAAGAACTCCCTGTATGGCTGCTAAGATGCTTGGTAAACTCTGAGCAATTTCTGCTAAATAAGATATTATCAATGATAATTTTGAACTGAAATGTGTCCATTTCAACACAAATATTTTCACAAATTTGGCCTTTTATACTTCCAAAGTGCTTTTCTTTAACAAATACTTTTACAAGACAAATCTCATCAAATAAATCATCTCTTTTTATGATTCTTTTTACTGCTTTACCAGACTTGGATGCTGGAAAATCATAGTCCTTCTCAGTTTCATTCTGTTCTGGCATAGAATATAAATTTACCTAATTAAAAATAGAAGCTTCATCAAAAGAATGTCCTAACAAGTCAAGATATTTCAATATGCAATTATAGAATTTCAAATTTAAATCTTATACTCCATTTGAAATCATAAGTTAATTTGTTCAGTTTTGTCACTGGAAAAAGTTCTGTAAGTTTTTGCATTAACTGAAATTTGCTACAAGTTTCAAATGCTATTTTTTGAGAACTATGTTCATTAACTACATTGATTAAAATTTTCCACTTATTTTGACAAGAATGCAATAAAAATTTAGAGCTTATTTAGATAAAATTTCTATACCATTACAGTTAAACTTAAGTTGACTTACAAATTATCCAAAGATTTAAATATTCTTAAAATCTATTCGATAATGAACAGCAAAAAAAAAATGCATACCACCCTGTTACATTACTTATTTGAATTTCAAATTTAGCTATGTCACAAAAAAATGTGTAGCTCCCTATTTATATATTAGGATATTTGTAACTTTGTGTAACAAATTACACTAATTTGTAGAATTTCAGTTTCTGTTAAATAGATTATTACACCACAAGCAATGCAATAATCAAATTTTAATTTAGTGAGACCATTGTTTTTGCCATGAACCTGTGCTCCACCAAATTACATATGCATATTACATGAAAAATAAATGATTTTACCAATAATGTTGAATTTTTTAGCTGAATGTATGGTATTTCTAATAATGTCAATATTTTCAGCTTTAACAGAAAAAAAAAAACTCCCAAGTTTTGCTTTAACTTCTATGAGTTGGATAAAAATATCAAACAAATTAACAAATCATTTTTATTTGAAATACCTGATGGCAGTATATAAAACTGACATTATTTAATTGATTACAAATTTCTACTAGTAGAACTGGCACATAAACAGTATTATGTCATAGGTATACAACAAAATTGAATCAAAAAGGGTAGAACTAATTTAAAAGAGTAGTTATTAGACACAAATAAAATATTATGGTCAAGAGAGTGTGATACTAGCATAAGGATAAACATATGTGGATCAACAAAGCAAAATTGGTTCAGTCCAGGAATAAAGTCTTGTATTTATAGTTAGCTGATTTCTGAAAAAGGTGTCAAGGCAACTCATTGGGGAGAGAATAGTCTGTTCAACTAGGTTTCTGCATCTACACAAAGACTTGCACGTGAGTGTTTAGAGTAATATTATTCATAATAGCCCAAAACTAGAGATGACCTAAAAAATGTCTGTCAGCTAGGGAATCAATAGGAAAAATATGGAAATCCATACATTGGGGTATTCTTCAGCAATATATAAGAACAAACTGCTGGCATATGCTATATCAGAGATGAACCTCAAAAACATTATGCAAATTGAAAAAAGTGAAACATGAAAAGATACATTGTATGATTTCATTTGTATGAAATGTCCAGAAAGAGCAAATTTATAAAAACAAAAAGTAGAGTAGTGATTGCTTGAGGCTGAGTTTGGGAAAGGGGAAGTGTAAATGGACATAAGGGATCTTACTGGGGAGATGACAATGTTCTAAAACTGATTTATGGTGACAGTTGCACTGCTGAGTAAAATTTATAAAGATTACCAAATTGGATGCTTGAAACAGGTAAATTTTATATGGAAAATATGTGTCAATACAATTGTTTTTAAAAATGAAAGAAAGGAAATATATCTTTAATTGATAAGCAGATAGGTGAGATAGCAGTTAACATCTAATAATGTATTTTACATTGTGCTCCATAATATATTTCAAATTAGAGATGTTAGATAAGTTCCTTCAAACTGAAGAAAGCATCTGACCATGACCTTATCACTACTATAACTACACAAGAAATTCAGTATGTGATTTCTACTCCAATAAAGTGATAGCAACCATGAAAACACTTGAGTATCAAGTAGAAGACTGAATTTACCCTGCAACTCAACCCAGAAACATTCAAGGCTGTGCAAGAAGAGAAAGGAGACACAGTGAAGGTTAGACTAGACCAATGTGAGAACAAAAGCATTTCCAGGTGTTTTCAAAGTGTTCATTTCTCAGGCTCAGTCTCTGTTACAAACTGAATGCAGAGCCTACCATTCAACAGTTTCCCTCCTTTAAACATTCAGAACCCAAAACATTAGGACCCCTTGAAAGGCGAACAGAATATGCTAGGCTGATCTCAAACTTAAGAATGGTTCAGTAAAGTCAGAAATAATTTGTACTTAGAAAGTGGATCCACAGTAAAACATTTTAGTTCTTTATAAGTGTGTACAATAGAAGCTTTCTTGACAGATCTATTTAAGTACTCACAAAAAAGAAACAAAACAAAAACCATGCATTCCCTCCCTAAAGCCCACTGATATGCCCATGGTGTGCTGAGTATTCAAAGTCTGAAGTTCTCTCATATAAACCTGGACACATCTGCTACCTCCAACTGAATCACAGATTTACCCAAAATCTTCTGTATACTCCCAGACTATTATTGTAATTGTTATTTAGTTAAATATTATCAGGGAAATGACATCAGTGATGTCAGTGAAAATGATGGAGTAAGAATCTCCAAAGAATCAAACCAGTGAGAACACAGAAAAAATTTGTCAGAATCAACTTTTTCATCTCTGAAAATTTACTAAATATTTTCAGCAATCCAAGAAGTGTTTATTCAAAAAAAAAAAAAAAGAAGAAGTTGGATTTTAATAAGAATAAGTTTTGTGGCATTTGAACTTGAACTTGCTGTATTCTTCTCTCCCCCTCCCCAGGTATGCAGTAGCCTTAAAAACCAACAGCACACAATAATCGTGGAAGAAAGAAAAAAATTGCAACCTAGAAGCCAATAGATGGGTCAGAATGGGTTGAAGGTCTTTCAAAGCCCCATTCCCAGAGAATGGACATCATTTGACCTATCTGTTGGTTCCCTGGAAGATCTCACTCACAAGTTTTATTAACCTGACTCAGAAACAGTCTTCTCCCCAGGAGCAGTAGTGAAAAATAATCAGGGGAAATTGTTTAACATCACAATTGCCTGAGATGGTATTAGAGTTAGGGCAAACAACAGACTAACTAAAATGTTTAAAAGAAAAAGCTGGGGAAGTGAACATCCACAGGGGCCTTTGAAAACTCTGACATATTCCTGGGAATCTAGAAGGCCATGTACTTGTGTAGATCATACCTCTTCTCTGAACTTCTGCTATAAGTATTGTCAAAACCACATCACTTAACACTTAATTATAGGGTACCACATATAAATTATAATTATAGGTTACTTTCTTCTCCCTAACATTATATTAACAGCTAACTTTTATACAACACTGGTTGCCAGACATTGTTCTAAGTGCTTTAGATGTGTTGGCTTATTTAATACTTACCATAAGTTAAATATTACTGTTACCCCCATCTTACGGAGAAGAAAACTGAGACTGAGAGCACTTAAAATCCCAAGGTCAAATAGCTTTTAAATGGTGGAACTGGGATTCAGATTCCAGCCTTTCAACTCTACCGGTCATGTTCCTTAAAACCAACTAACATCACTTCTGCTTGACCTCTAGCTTATAGAAAGGGCACAGGCTTTGAGGTCAAAGACTTGTGGATATGCCACTTTCTAATTTGGGGAAATCATTTAATCTCTGTGAGTCTTAGTTTTCTTCTCTTTAGAATCAGTCTGGCAATACTACTACTTCATCAAAATTATTATGAATATTGAACAATAGTGTGTATAGAAATATACTTTGTATTTCCTCATCAGTTACTCAGGTCAGAGAGAAGTCAAGAACAGCATGGTAGAGCAGAGTCAGTAAGACCTGGGTTTGAGTCTGACCTGAACATTTGCTACCTCTGAGACCTTGAGCAAATCATTTAACCTTCATGGCTCTTACTGTCAGCATCTGTAAAATAAGGATAATGCAGACTAACTCTCTGGATTCTGATGATTAACAAGAAAAAATAAAACACCTAATGAATATGGTGTACTCAACAAACATCATTTCTCTGCCTACTCCACTTCATCCTCATAGCAATGCCCCATTTCCATTCACTTACTCTTCTTTATTTTGTTTCATAGCACTTGTCAGCCTCTGACATATAATATATTGATTTGTTTCTTTATTTTCTGTCACTCCTATCCAGCATGTTAACTCCTTGAGGTCAAGAACTTGTCATTTTCTTCACTGCTCTTATTCCCAACATCTGGAATAGTGCCTGGAAAATACTAGGTTCTCAGTAAATATTTGTTGAAAAACTCATTATCACCTATCATTATCATTGTTATAATTGAGTTCAAGGTTTATATCACTGTAAAAAACACAAAATGAGACAAACATTCATTAGTAGATTGAAAGTATATAATGTGCTCTCAATCCAGTTTTCTCAAAAGTTAATCTCCAGACTACCTATATCAGAATCACCTTGGTATTCATTACACTAGAATTGCTGAATCAGCGATGTCCCAGGAATTTCTCTTATGTAAAATTCACAGGTACTTTTTCTTCATTTTTAATTTTAACCCAGACTCTTTCATTTACCAGCCATTTAAAACTCTATTACTTAATACAATTTTTTGTTATAATCTGGGGAAAGGAAATATAAGGGTTTTTAACTTTAAATTCAAAGGCTTTGAAACTAATTTTATTTTCCTGACTATGTGCTTATGGATTACAGCCCAAAAAAAAGGATTTATTTCCTAGTTTCCTATTTAAAATCCAAATATTTTCTCTGGCCCAAAACATTTGTCATAATTTTTATAAAATGACTTTTCTAATTTTTTAAACACTTCAGTGTTTAGAACACATCTCGGATAATTTTGAATTCATTAGAGTTTATAATTTTTAGTCAGCTAAGAGGGTATCCTTCAAAAGATACCTAGGAAACTGTTCATACCTCATTACAAAGACAAACTTTTACTATGGGCAAATGAAAAGTATGGCGTTTAAGTGACGACTTCATTGTCATTCCAAATTATTTCACTGTGCTGTGGACCGACATTACATTGATATGGTAATTCCAAAGCTGAAACAGTCAAGACCACTCAGCTATTGGAGAGTTCAGGGGCACATTCTGAAACCTCTACCACAGCTTTTAAGGTATTCAGAGCTGCTTTCAACTCACTAGGTCCTCAGCACTAAGCACAATGGTGGTTGTGCCTCCACTCCATAGATGTTCTGGGGTTTAAAATTTGGAAATATGATTTCAAAGCAGATTATATATTTATTCAATTAAATCTTAGGTATCAGTAGTTTCATGCCTTTTGTCTATCTTCTATTACAAGCGCAACAGAGGAATGAGTGAAGAGACCATGGGAATTAAACTCCTCCATATTGCTCCAAATAACACCTGGAAGAGGAATCACAATGAGGATAGGTGAGCCAACCCCTGAGCCAGTTTTAATCCCCTTTTACTCATTGACTGTAATCTCCAGAGAACAGAGAGGTGGAAATCTGTGAAGGATGCTTTGACATTGTGAAGTGACTTCTCTGGAATCAGAACTTTAGTCACATGGAAAGGAATTAGCAAATGCAGATTTTTAGCTCAGCATTACTACAGGCGTTCAGTGAAAGGAGCAGAATTTATGGACTTTTACATCTTAGTTGGGGAGAGTGTCATAAATGGCACTAATTAATATTGAAAGAACTAATATATGGTACATAGTCAAGAAGTATTTGTAAGCAGACACTAGGCAATAGAGCACAGTGATTAAGAGAGAAATTTTCAGGCAGCCTAGCATTTGAATTCTGGCTCCACCATTTACTAGCTGTGTCTTTGTGTCTGTGCCATAATGTTGCTAAACCAGAATTTCCATATCTGTTTAACTGTAATAAACCTACTTCTCAGAGACTTATTATATGGATTAAAAGCCAGATGCTATATGTACTCAATAGTAATAAGAATATTAAAAGCAACAAGTATTGAGTATTTGCTATCTGCTAAACCCTTTTAAAGGTATTGCCTCATTTAATTCTAAGGAACCCTGTGAGGGGTTATAGAAGAGAAAACTGAGATAACTGAGAGGTAATATATCAGACTCAAGGTCACACCTAATAAGTGAGGGAGTTGAGATCTGACCCGAGAGTCTACACTCAAATACAGTGCCCTTCTGCCTTTCATAAATGGTAGCCATAGTGGGAAGGTGTCCAGAGAAAGGTGATGGAGTAGATGCTTTCTCACACCTGTGGGACATCTGGCAGCAACATAAAGAAGTCACTGGTAGATGGTAAGCTTTTTATTTGGACACATATACAAGAAACCAGAATCTCTTTAAGGAAATGTAATATGGAACAATCAATATTCTACTTAAGCCATCTATAAAAGAGAAAAAACGTTTTTTATTCAGATGGAAGAAACATTAACCAAACAGCAACGTTATGATAAAGATCAAGATTTTTCCCCATAATAATGCATGCATATTTATGGTATTCCGCACAGCCTAAATAGTCTTTGTTTCAGTTGCTATTACTTAAATCAAGCAGTGTATCCTCCCTCACTCGGAAGCCACCTAGAAGCCCACAACCCCATTATCTTTAGCGGTTTGCTTCACTACTCCTGGAGGCAGCTGGTACCTAAACTAGGAGGGAGTCTCAGCAAGTGTTATAGCAGCCTTTAATCTCTGTAATAACAACACTAAGGCCCTAATTATCCAAGCAAATAATTCATGCTACAACAGTGGGAGCAAAGGCCACTTCTGGTCTTTTTCCTCCCAGTGTTTTCCTCAAACTAAACTCAACAGAGAAGATCATGGCAGTTATCCAAGGTGTACTGTCCACAAAACAGAATAATATCTCTCTGAGGAAGTCAAGACTACCTTAAGGATATGTGATCACAGAATGGGAACAATTCCCTAAGTCCTGCAGTTTAATCAAGCCTCACTGACTACTAAGCAATAGTCACCTGGTTGCTGCTAACTCTAACTGTTAAAAAATCTAGTCTTAAAAAAAAACACAGAACATTTTTGTCTCAATACGTCCTTTAAAAGTACAGAGCCATAGTTTTCATAAGAGACTAGGCCAGCCTAGAGACAAAAAAAGAAAAACACAAGACACCATACCATTACCTATACAGACTAAGGGGGAAAATCAGAAAGGATAATATCACTGTGTGCTAGTATATACGTGAAAGATTTTATTATAACATTTTTTTTATCTGCATTTCACAGATAGGTAAAGTGAGATTATACAACTTGTTCAAGGTCACATAACCTGCAGGTAAGAATTCAAACCCAAGTGTTCTTACATAAGAACCTAGACTTACTTATTTCATTGTATTAAACTGTCTCTTCCGAAAATGGTAGGGTTTGAACTGGCCCAAATGATAGAATTTGTCAAAGTTTAAAAAAGAATGCATTTCCAAAGAGGGAGGTAATAAACAGCAAAGGCACAGAAGTAAACTGACATGACTTGGAAGGATATAATAAAGAGGATGGTGGAGGCAAATGAAGAACTTAGCAAGAGATCGGTTAGAAAATACGGAAACAGGAAGAGAATCTTAAGAGAGCAAAATGAAGAAAGTGGTAGTTTAAGGTAACTGGTCTGATAGCTGTGTGTTTGAAACATTCAATGAAACAAGAAAACATCACATCCAACCTTCACACCTTTGGAAATATAGGTATTATTATTATTATCATTATTATTATTATTCCTGCTCTGACAGCAAAGCTTATCTGGATGTAGAAATCCCATAGTACTTCTCTAAACGTAGGCATGAAGCAATCAACTAAGTGACACTCAGATAATGGAAACCAGTAAAAAGACCTTCTTTTGTGTTCGTATTTTCCAACTTGACAGTGATCTTCAGAAAGAAATTCTAGGCAAAAATCGTTACTTTTTTAAAATCTAGAGCTTAAAATATCAAATTATGCACCATTTTAAAGAATTGTCATTGACAAATCTTGATGCATTTAGCATGCAATCACAAACCTGTATGTGAAAAAATTGATTTTATAAATAGAAAATGATTAAATAATGTAATTAACATTGAATGGATAAGTACTCAATGAAGTATCTTATTCTAAGCATACCCTTTGAGGAGAAAGAAATAATTATTATGGTGAGAGCTGAACCAAATTTGGTTCACATTAGGCTTTATATCTATTTGGTTCAATAACTTCTTAGAAGACCTACTGTACTAAACATTCCCCAGAGATTTTGGAATATTAATCAGTCTTTCCACCAGGCCCTGTGACACTAATGGTCCTGTTTCCTGTCTGTGTGCTCCCACCCCTTTCCTCTCCTTGCACAAGTTTTTAGATTAGGGTATACACCTGGCTCAAGAGTAGCCAACCTTTGGTCTACCCAGGAACCCACAGTAAATTATGACCTGGCTCTAAAATAGAAAATGCAAGAATCCTCTCTTGGAAATTTGAACTAAGAGACTACGGAGAAAATTGCCAGATAGTAATGAAAGCTGAAGTCATGTACAGTCCATGCTAGAACAGTGTGGGCATTGTGCCATCAGATTTAGAGGAAGCTGGTCTGACAGGGAGAACATGAGACAGAAATGAGAGAGGCCATGCATTCCCTGAGGGAGAGAGAGAAAGAGATAAAAACAAAATCCTTGGTTTCTAATGTTTTCCCAGTGCCATTTCCCAAGAGTCTTGTACATACTCTGGTGCCTGTATTTAGATGTCTGTGTGATTTCACAAGTTGTCCTTACAATAACCTTCTTGTTGAGTGCTTTTCTAGGCTTTTCTATTCCCTGCCAGCAAGATATTCTTGCCTAATTTGCCTGCTGGCTGTGATACCAGCTCTGAACTATCATTGCAAAGAGTCAAAGATGACCAAGGGAGAGTCCCTGCCCCTAAAAATCTTGCAACCAGGTGGAAAACAAATATAGGCACATATCACATATAATAGAAGAGAGACTGTGTGAAAGAGTGCAAAGCACAATCAAAGTATCATGGAAAGAATGTCTGGTTCAACTTAGTTGTGTCTAAGAAGGCTTCTTGAAGAAGGGGAAATTTTCACTGGATCTTAAGTAATATTAGGATTTCAAAAGTAAGGAAAGGTAGAAGACTATATTCTCATGCAGGGAAACAGTGTCAGCAAGCAGAGTAGCAGAACATGGCTGCTTCTTGGAAGAACAATCTTCCTGAAATGAGTTCACTATATGGTGCAGATAGAATGGAAGAATGTAAGAGGACACAAAATGAGCATGATGCACGCCAGAGAATGTGGGGATTACTGTGCAGCCCATGGAGACTTAACTGGAGAAACTGGTTTATCAGTGTAAGTCTCTAATATGCTTAAAATGCAGTGTTTAGTATTCACTAGTATTCCTTAGAAGCAGAGGAAGTCAAGGTGAGATACCAGTTATTAAACTATTTGATTCTTACAGGCTTGATCCTAGAAGGATCTACAAGGCCTGGAAGTGATTTTTCTGAGTTAAATGTATATGCGAGATTGAAGAAATGTGTTTAGGACACAGTTCCACAATTCACAGTGGAAAGGGTTGCAAAAAAAAATGAGTAGCAAGAGGGGAGGCCTAGAGGAGAGGAAGGACAAGGCAGTACAAAGCTTGAAGTATGTGAGAAAATAGGTACTTTGTGAATGGCAGCCAACATTGTGGTGACAAAGTTGAAAAGCATGGTGAATTTAATTAGCCTCGAATTTCCAGAGGAATTCAGTTGTAAAGTCATTGTAGTAGTTTCCATTTACAATAAAGAAATAATTTTTCAGACCACAAAAATTATCACTGTGTCACGGTGACTCAGTAAGTTTGAGAGTAATCAGACCATAACAACCAAAATACTGAACTGGATACTCAGAACTCACCTTACCTATATTTCTAGATCCTAGGAGAATTCCTTCATAACCTAACTCCTGTGAAGGGTATTAAAACCCTTCTAACCCAAACTAAAATAAATATCAGACATTCATATTTCTGAAAAGGCATTAATCCCTTCAAAGTGAAAAGTGTCACTCTTTTTCCCCTTAATAGGACATTATGAATTTTATAAATGAATTGCAAGTACTCAAGCAGTCTAAAGTTTAAAATATCAATCTGGGTACTGTATTATCTATGAAATAGTCACTGGAAATCACTTGACCTCGTTCTGCCTTTTCCAAGTGACTTGAACAAACATTTGGTGCATGGTGGTGCTTAACTCACTCTGAAATTACTTAATGAGCTGTATTAACATGCTGTAGACTACAGGGGAATCAGGTGTTGATAATAGTGATAATCATTATAAGAGACATTTCTTTATCCCCCCAACATAAGTTATTCTGTTCTTATAGATAAAATAGTAGTTATTGCCTACAAAATAATCCTAAGTATGAGCTGAAGCATTGTGCTCTTTCTGGGATGAAGGATGATAAAAATAAAGTCATATGTTACTCTTGATATATTATATTATTTGAAAAACTATATTCAGGACTTGAGAAAAATTAAACTAGTATGTGATATAAATTATTAACTTGACGAACCAGGAGAGTGATGAGCAAGTATTTGAATAATTCTGGGTGTTCAAAATCAAAATAAGGAAAGCCCCTTACTGGGGACCCCTAAATTGGGGGATGGTGAAAGCTCATACTATTGTCTATGAAAAATATCTGCTGACCAAATCACACTTCTCCTGCTGAGCACAGATTTCACAAAATACCTTATATGACAGGTCTCTGAAGGATCCAGCCAACAGTGTTTCATTTAGAAAACTGAAATGAGGAAGAGGGACTGTGAGTATTGCCATGGGAAAGTAGAAAATACAGCATCAGTAGTCATGCAAGTAACTGGATAGAGCTGAGATGTCAGTTTTGGAATTAAAGCTAAGCTTAGACTTCCCTCCTTGTTAGCTGTATAAACTTCAAGACTTGGCTTCATCTCGCATCTCCATTTCTACTCATGTAAAGTAGAAAGTGGGATTATAAATATCCTTTTCACAGGGTTATTACAAAAATTATTTGGGATAGATAATGTTGGAAATTCCTGGCACTGAGTGAATACTCAAAAATATTGGTTCCCTTCTTTCACATCATCATTTGGTCTTCTAGGATCAGGCCTACAATTATCACACTCCAGAACAAAGTCATTTTAACTATGGGGAGTCAACTTATGAATCATATATTCTCCACAAGCTTTCTTGAAATCTCTGATGTGTAAAATATAGCTTTAGTTGCAAACATAAGGCACAATATGAATAAATTATCCTTTAGGGATAATTTAGACAATCAATGAGTTGGTATTTGCAGTTGTTCACAAGTAAAGGAAAAATGATGAAAGAATTATTGTCTATTGTTTTTAATTCTTTCAAATCCAAAAAGTAGCTATAATTTAGAGATGATTGAATTGCTTTTCTGTGTTCTACTGGAGATAAGAAATGTGTAAATTATACCTCAGCCACTTTGAGAAATTCTAGTCATGTTTATCCAAAATGAAATAAATGATCAGAAAAAGATGCAGATAGCCTTTTACACACTGAACTGAAAATGTTATCTAAAAGAGTGATACCACAACCTAACAAAGTTAAATGGAGCGTGAGAGGCATACACACCTTAAAACATCTCAAGGTCACACTTAATCCAGCATTTATTTTTGATGTGGTCCATTTTAAAGATATGTAATTTTCATCACACTCTCAAAAAAGTGAAAGTAAGTGAAAGTACTTTTTTATGCATGAAACACCCTGGAGACAATTATTGGTCATCACATTTTGTTAACAACTGAAGCATCCTAAATTGCAACCCAACTAAGTATAAAGCAGGTGTACAGCAGAGTTGGAATTAGAAATAAAATAGCCTTGCCTCTAAATTCTCTCTTAATTCACCTATTATCAGATTTCATCCACCCTAAATTGCCATATTTTATGTCAATCAAACTGATTACTTTTTTTCAATAAATTGGAGTTATCATCCCTCCCCAACAATCTGTAAGTTATTTCCTAAGACTTTAGGATTTTGGAAGAATTGAGAATCTTGTCAACAAAATTGTCACTTTCTCAATATGATCTCTAGTGACTTCTTAGTGTTTTTATTTCATCCTTTGAGTGTCCTTTAGCTCTAAAGTTGTATTATGTTACATAATTTGATGATTTCAAATGATGGATTCATGAGTGCATGTGGAAATGTCCATATTTAGGTTAGAGTAAGGCTCAATCAGAGTAAGTCCAAAATAGTCCTATCATTTCCACTTAGTTTTATTCTTCCCCCATGGCAATAACTCTATGCATGGTTCTCATTAGCATTTTATATATATGAAGAAAAAAAACAGATGAGGGGGCAGTTCAAGTCACTACTAGAAAAAAAATTATCTCAAATGTGTAGTGGTTATTGGAGAAGTAATCTGCCTAAAATTATAAACAAGGACAGTGTTAGAGATGATATTAAAATTATTAGTATATAGTCCTTCATGCATCTTTGCAATTCCAGTCTCCTGATTTATGGTCACAGATCCATGTTGTATCATGAGATCATGAGAGTGTTGATGATATCTGGGAGCAGAGAAAAAATATAAACCAGGGAAAGCAAAAATACAATACACATGCTACCACCATCCTACATCCAGAGCAAACATCATCAATCATACTGCTCCTTTTCACTGAATTCATCCAGGGAATTTATGTACAATTCTATTAAATGATAAGAACTATGGTTAAATTTATGTTTTATAAAATGCTCAGTTCAACTCATTTTCTTCTCATTGTTAATCAATAAAATAATTATATGATAATAATTCCTCAATTAAAATATTTTAGTTTTTTACCTGAAAAAAGTTTTTGCTATGAATAGGGGTCAAAATAGACAATTAATGATGTTATATGCCCTATTGCTTTCTGTTTAAAATGGATTACTGACCTTTTCAAGTAGTGTCCAAATTGATCATGCTGAGAGTTGCATATTTTAACTTTTTATTATGGAAAATTTTAAATATAAAAAAAAAGTAGAGAGAACTCTTATGTACATTCCAGGCAACCATCTTCAACAATTATTAACTTTCTGCTGGTCTAATTTTACCTAACCCTTTGCCTTTTTTTCTATTTTAAAGCAAATTCTAGAAAGCATGTCACTTTACCCATTAATTCCTCAATATGTATCTCTATCAGAAAAGAACTTTCTAAAACGTATCACATCATTTCCACACTCAACAAAAAATTTTTTGCAATAATTTTAAATAATTACTTAATATCAACTAATAACCACTGTATATTCAATTTTCCCCAATTGTTTGAAAATGTCTTTTTGAATTTTTTGATACAAATCAGAAATCAAGATCCAATTGGTTGATAAATTTCATAAAATACTACCTTTTAATCTATAACATTCCTCCCTCCTCTTATTGTTTTCATGCTCTTTGTTGAAGAAACTGGATTATTTTCTGTAGACTTTTTCTACTCAGTATATGGCTAAATGGAACCTTATAATAACGTTCATTATGTTCCTCTATCCTCTGTATTGCCTGAAAGTTGTCATTAGAAATAGAGGCCTTATTGATTCAGGCTTATTTTATTAATTAGTTTTTTTCTACAATACTTCATCTATAGAGACAGATGTTCATTATTGTTCTACCTCAGGAAGCACATGCCTCAATTTGTCCACTTATTATTATTATTAAGAACAGCCCAGCGATTATCAAGTTGCCATCAACCTTTCCCTTAATGATTTTAGTAGCCGTTTATGATTGCTGCTTTAGTCTGTTATTTCATTAGGGCTTACAAAATGGTGGTATTTAGCATTCTCTATACATTTAATAGCAATGATTTTTCTATAAATAAAAAATTCTTTCTCATAAACCATTAGGCATACATACTGAAATATAGCCTGTACAGAAAAGGCAAAAGAAATAATTGAGTCCTCCCTTTTATCAGTTTTCAAAAAAATGAGTTGATGTCCTAGCTACTTCCAAAGATGTTCCAAAGGCTATGTGATTCTGCTTTTATGCTTGTTTGATTTTGCTTTCAGTATCAAGTGTTTCACTGCATTGTGATCATTATTCTTTTGTCCCATCTTTGGCGGGTGGGAGCCCTTCAAGTTGGCTCCTATGGTATTTTGACATAATTGTAATATGCTTGGATAGCTTTCTCTTATCTGTCTGACAAGATGTCCCATGCTCATCTTGTGCAATTCCTGCCCCGACTTGCAATCAGTCATTTTTCTAAAGAACCTTGGTTTCTTTTAGTGGGAAATGGTATTTAGAAGGTCCTATGTGAGTTCTAGAATAGAACTATGTGGTCTTTGCCACTAGGGCTTTCAGTGTACAAACCTAGAAAACATATATTTTCAGATAGAGAAAAATAAATAAGTACATACATCTCCAATTCAGATTAACAATTACAAGATTTTTACTTAATTTATTGGTTTTATATTTAATCTTTTCTTCTCTTACTCTATCCTGATTCCTAACACTAACATAATTACTTAATTGCTTTATGCTATTCATCTATATATCTATTAGTGATAGTTTTAAGTTAACAATGCCAGTATCTCCAGCAGCAACACTACTGAATGCAATTTAATATTTCTTTGTGGTTCTTTAGTCTTTACAGTATATGCCACTAGTGATATAAAGCCAAAAGCCTGTTTCAAAAGTCACTGAAAATTATTCTTTTCTGCATAATTTTCTGTGACATAGAATTAAGTTTATTAATTTGTTTTATATTTTACAGATTGGTTTGCTGTTTTCTTTTTAAATTAATTTTGTTTTTAATTACATAAAATATATTTTAAAATTGTTCTCAAACCAAAACTAGAAAACAAAGCACTTTGATAGAAGTCTAGCCTCCATCACTCTCTTCCCCACTATTTTCTCCACTTCCTTATTAATAATTATTTTTACAAGTTTTTGGCATTGTTTCTTTTTGAAAATATTAGTGAAACACATACATATTCACCCACACAAGCCAGTACTTCTTGCCTAAGAAGGAACTTATGGTACACATTCTTCTGCATCTTATATTTTTAATTAATAATATGTTTAGGAGGTTATGCCAAACGTTTTTAGAAACCTACTCTATTTTACAGATACACCATCATTTTATACTGAAAGGCTATTTTTAATAACTTTCATTTTTTTCTAACAAATATTCAAGTAATTTTTTATTCCTAAAAAGTTGTTTTGTTGTTGTTGTTGTTGTTGTTGTTGTTCTGTGACACTTTATTTCCCATTGAAATAAAGTTCACTCTGTACTTTTCTAGAAACATTCCTCTTTCAAGCACAAAATAGCTGACTCTCATGTGAAAATGTATATGTCTACAATGGGAAAAAAATGAAATACACTCTTTTCAAAATGGTGAAACTTGTGGTTACTGTTTCTTTTCTGACATGGATTGAAATATAGCATTTATTCTGTGGGTTATAGAACACAAGAAAAAAAACAATAAATTATTGATTTAAGGTCATAAACAGTAATTATTCTTCATAAATTTTGAGGATAAGAACTTGCTAAAATGTATCACAAATTAGAAAAATCAAAGTTTTGAGTCAAACAGATTCACATTTTTCATAACACATAACACATCTCTACTACCTCTGCCAGCACAGAAATGGCATAAATTTCGAATTCATGTATGCAAAATTTCTGAATACATAAACAGATCACAAGAATATAGCAAATGAACTTGTTGCTGAGGCAGGAGTCACCAAGGATACTCCGTCAGATAATCCAACAATCGTATATTGGGTGCCTATTGTACTCAGTCATATATTGGGTCAAGCACTCCACCAGCCATTGGGAAAACAAAGATTAATTGGCTTCCTGAGTTTAATTATTCTACTCACCTGTGAATTTTTAAAGGGGTGACAAAAAACAGACAATTTACAAATTCTGGAAGAGTGTGTGCTAAAGGCAATAAATATTTACAGGCTACAGTGGAGTTAACACAGAGAAGTTCAAATGATTAATTCCTGGGAGAGCTTTCCAGCTAACTGGCAGCTGGGCTGAGCCATGAAGTCTAAATAACTGAGCAGAAGATGGGTGAAGGAATTCACATCAAAGGGAAAAACAAAGAATATTATATTATTCATTAGAAAATTCTACAAATGGCCTTTCCCAGGACTCAGTATCTCTAGGGCCTTTAAAAAATAATCAGGCCTAGGTGCCACCCCACCCCTACAAATGCAGACTCAGATTAGCCTGGGGTGAACCTGAGTGTAGGAATTTTTTAGAGTTTTCCAGGTAATTCAGTATGAAACCAAAGCTGAGAATCATTGCAACCATTGATGTCTGGAACTATCCAGAAAGATTCAAACTCTGTGTGAATACACCTTTTAGCTCTAGAGGGAGGATAGAAGGATATCCTTTTTGCTTATAGAAACCCTATAATTGTTGTCCTACACTATAGCCTGGGTGTAATGTTCTTAGTATTTCCCCCATCACTTTAAAATCAAGAAATGGTCACCTTTTCAATGCATATTAAAATCAGCATTCTAAAACTATGTCATTGTTTTGCTTGATTTTATAAACATGTAGGAACAGTGATGCCTTTAGCAATTAGTAACAAATTGGGCTTCACCTTAAGCCAAAATTTAGTGCAAGTGAAAGAAGATTACCCATCTTTTTGACCATTAATGCTTCATTATGCATTTCATTAAGTAAAGTTTTTACTTTAAAAGGTTCATTAGTAACAATTAGTCTTCCCTCCATTCTAATTTATATGCACCTGTTTCTAATTACAGTGCCACTGTGTCAGCCTTAGAAAATGCATCTTAAACTCTTTAAAACAACCTGGATATTTCTGCCTACCCAAGGATATTCACCTTCCTGTTTAAGAACTACCTCTACTTTTTTTCATCTCAAATGTATTTCCTGTAGTTTTCTGGTATAATGTTTGTACTTCTCCAATATTTAAAAGGTAAATATGAGCATTTTTATTTTGTTCTTGTTCAGAGGCTTACATTTCATTGAAGGTGGGTGAGCCTGTCTGAATAAAAAAGAAGACAGGAACACCCATTGCCCCCAATTTGTAATCATTAGTTCTTTTTTTTTTAATTCTGTGACCCTGCTATGACTGAATGTTTGTGTCCTGTCACCCACCAGAATTCATATGTTGAAGCCCTGTTCCCAATGTGATGGTATGAGGAGGTAGGTCCTTAGGGAGGTAACTAGGTTTAGATGAGGTCTGAAGGTGGAGCCCCTCTGGTGGCATTAGTGCCCTTATAAATAGAAGATGAGGCCAGAGCGCCTCCCCACCATGTGGAGAGCATTTCAACACAAATCAATCCTACCAAGGATTTTAAAAAGGAATGATGTTTAAACAAGATCATTTAATTGTTTTTAAGTTTTGATTATAAATATGTTATATGTAAACAGGAGACATGAATGCTACTTTTGAAAAAATATTCAAAATTAATTTCTTATAAGTATAGCAAAGGAAATTTTCTTATCAGGGTATAAAGCATGAGGAAAATCTGTTCATCATTCTCGCTCTTCACCTGGGGCATCTCCTTCTTAATCCCTCCCTGACCAACTGTCAAATTCCATATGCTGCCTATGACATTCTACCCCAAGCCTGTGTTGCCCCAAAGCACTCCCAGATTCCTCTCTTACTTTAAAATGTAGCTACCCTTTCACCATCTCCTCTGATCTCAATTTTCTGGCAAGACTTGAACAAATTCTTCTACATTCGTTCATGAATGACAGTAAGTTCATTTCAAGTACATTTATGAATCTTCATAATTACCATCTAGAGCTGTATTTTAAAATGAGTAAGTTATTCCTAATGCTGAGAATTGAAGTCATGTTGTGGGGATAAAAAAGAGTACTAAACAAAATACCAAAAGACCTAGTTTGACAACTCTAACTCACTTAACTTTTCTGATCCTCAGTTATAACAAATGCAATATTTATATAATATCCACCCCCTTTGTTGTGAGGTTATATGAAAATTAAAAGTACTTTGAAGTTTTTCATATATATGTGAATATTACATTTGTATGTATATATGTGAATAAATATGTATGCACACACATATAAATATATAATAAGATAGTATTATTTACTCAATATGATGGGGCTCATGGACCTTTTAGTCCTACCTTCTACAATTGTCAAACAAATAAATGACCAGTTAAAATTTTAGACGAAAAGGAAAGAGAAATGACCTTTCAGCAGAAAAGGATTGCTGTATACCTTGGAGACTACCACTGAGATGCCCAGAGAAATGGCTTTTAGAAAAATGGTCACCATTTCATACCTCTAGCCTTCCAAGTCCAATATAGCTGAATTCGACACAGTAGGAAAATACAGAATAAAAATGGCCCTGCAGGTAATTTCATCCTATTATGTTCATATGAAAGGAAGACTGTGAACTCTACACATTTTTTCCAGTGTTCTTTCTTACAGTTTTAGTGCACTGATCAGAACCAACTGAAAGCTATATGCTGAGGGTTATAATTTCATAGGAAGTAGTAGCGCGGTAAAAAATCTGATGGATGTAAACCCATAAGGAGGTAACCTAGGGAAGGCATTAGAAGCAAAGTAAGATTGTCTTAAATAAACCCATTTGGACTTGCCTATCACATAGAACTCTACCACTATAAAATTATGGATTGGTCAGGAGCAGCCGGAAAGCTTGAAAGATAATGCTGAGGAAACAAGTTCAGGCTAGTGTGTCATCTTAAAGCTACTGAGGCAGGAAAATCACTAATTGCATTTTTTGAATGACATTTTTGATCACTGTATCTTCTCATGAAAGAGAATCTTCTGAAAATTAAAAGGGTGCTAGGATATTGAGAAATCAGCCAAGTGGCCATTTGTTTACCCAGAGTATCATTTTCTTTTTTTTTTTTTTGTGGGAATTAGCAGGAAGGGTTGGCTTTGTTGTTGTTTTTCCAGATACCATGCTGTGTCTCAGCAGTTATTTAGGATGGGCCTTATACACAATATTTCCTGACGTGACTACTAAAGTGGATAGAAATTCATGCCAACAAGACATAAATGTCATTGGCTCCCTTTCCTTATAATTTTTCAGAAGAATCTTATATAAATATACTTATGGGAACAACCAGTAATGAGATTCTTCAGTGAGGAAAAGAAAGAGCAATATAATGAATAGAAGCTTCCAGGCAAGAACAACATCCAGCAGGAGATAAAGAGAAGTTGAGCTGTGTTCAGAGTGAAAAATTATTACAGAACGAACAGACTAATCTCTGCTAATATGTTAGTGGCTGTATGAATATAGTGGCTGTGTCACTCAGGTTGTGATAACTATTATTTTCTGTCTCAAGAAAGAATCTAGAAACTCAGGCTCTGGTGCTGCTGAACAAATGGAATTCCAGCACTTTAATAGAAAGGCACTGTCCTTTTGGAAGGAGAGAACATCTCACATCTGAAAAGCCATGAGATCACCTGGGGAAACTAAGGAGCTAACGAACAATCAGGTAAGTGGACAGAACAAGGGAAAGGACAAAAGGGCACTGCTAACCTACTTAGATTTTATCTCCCTCTCACTTCCTTCAAGGGTCATCTTTTCTACTCTCTGCCCTAGAAATGTTTAACTTGACTGTTTAAAAATCTCTGACACGGTGGGAGAATACAGAATAAAAATAGCCCTGCAGGTAATTTCATCCTATATAATACGTTTACGTAACAGTTTTTTTTCAATCTATTTACAGTTGCTTAATGTGTATCTCAATAGCCCAGTGCTACTTAAAATTAGATAAACTTAGATTAAATTTAGGTTAACTTCAAATATTTATTTGACTCAGCACTAAATTTTATTTTTATATGTTCAGTCTTCATAGTCTTTTGATCACATGATAGGTTTTTAGTCCACAACATTTAAATATGAAGTAGAAATTTGCCACCTATTTAAAAATACAAATCACACTAACTTCTATAAACTGCAGATTTCATGCTCTTTTCCCCGTATCCATATTCCCTACTAGTTAGTCAATCTGGGTAAGATAAAAATGTTAAGAGCATTTGGTGTTGAAGAAAAAAGAAAGGTGTAGAATATTTTCTCACAATACTAAGTAGCATACTTTGTTTCTAGACAATTTATTTTAAAAAAAATTTATTGAGCACCTACTTACATGCCCACCTGTACTCAAAACTGGAAGATGTAAAGAATAAGAATAGAATCCTCAAGCTTATTTGGCTGAAGAAGAAACTCAAAAAAAAGCAAAAACAAAACTATATATACATATGTATATGTGTGTGTGTGTGTGTGTGTATATATTCAGTTGACCCTTGAACAACAAGAGTTTGAACTTCATGGGTCCACTTATACACAGATGTATTTCAGTAGTAATTACTACAGTACTACACAATCTGCAGATGCAGAATCGGGAGTACAGAGGAAGCCTGGACATCTGGAGGGCTGACTATAAATTCTATGGGGACTTTCTGCTTCACAGAGGTCAGCACTCCTAACCCCTGGGTTGTTCAAGGTTCAACTTTATATAATTTATTTATTTATATTTGTAGGAGGGAGGGATTATACCCAAATTGTAAAAATTGTATTAAAAATATAAATTAGTAAATTAAGTTTCCAAAAATTATGACTGGACAGACATAAGATAAGTATATTACCATATGCATCACAAATATAAAAATTTGGCAACAATTATTTTGCTTTTCATATTATCTTTCTTACTGTGTTATTAAAGTAATAAAGTAAATGGAGAAAATGCAAAAAAAAAAAAAAACAACTCTGTTTTTATGTTATGGTTGAATGATAGGTCCTGAAAGAATCACCATTCTGATTCAAAATGGATGTGCACTGTCATATTCTCAGGCTACCAGATGTCTGCATATTTAAGAATCAGCCAATGAAAGATCAGCATAGGGAAGCCTAAGGCCAAAGTAAAGGAGTCATTTGGAACATCTCAGAAAGATTTTCCCTCACTGACCAACTAAGCAGGCAGGAACAGTGCTAGCCTTAGAGTGAACTTCAGGTAAACTGGAACCAATATAGGAAAACTGAGAATCTAGGTCAGGACAAGCCTGTACCTGGTGAAAGAAAAGCCATGGGGGAGCTGAATTATAGTTGAGGGTTTAGGAGATGCACTTGCAGCCCAGCTAGCCTCTACTGAAAAGCTGGTGCTAAAAATCACTCATGGTTTTACATATTTTTACAACAGGGACAGGAAAAATGTTTTCATAAATTGCTTCTTCCTCTGAACTACTGTTTATATTATTTGTCCCTGAGCTTATACTTCTTTGTATTGCTATTTATCACCTTGCAATATTTCCACAACTGTTCTATAAAACTCTTTAAATCTTACAAAACCCAGAGTATAATTGTTGTGTAACAGGGAAAATGTATTTTTAAACAGATTAGAGTGCTTTTCTTTTGCTAACGTCATTGTGTGTGATCTTTCTCTCTTTTAACCCATTGCCTGATGGAGAATTGGAATTTTTATAAAAGAAGTACAGAGTCTACACATTCTGCTTTTGACACCCAAAATAAAAATGTAAAGCCCAATTTCTCTTAGCCTAACACTATCAAGAAAGTAAGGGCTTTCTACATTTAAAAACTATTCCTTTTTGTATAAAGAGACACTGGTTGGCTAACTTAGATCAAAGAGCTATGCTGTGGAGATAAGGGAAAATGGAGTGTATAGAAAGTTTCTAACAGGAAGATAAAATAAATAGAAAATCTTCTAAAATTGTAAGAGTAAGAGGTATTTAGAAAGGATGAGATGAAGTGAGGGTTATTTGAGTGCTAGGGGACAGATCTATTTCCTCTAAATCCCAGAGTGTCAATCAAAGGGAACAAATATACAAGAGTATAAAAATGCCAATATAACCCCAGATAGGTTTCAGAAAGAAGATGACAGCATCCAATTTATGTGATACCCACCCACCTTGTCCAGCACAGCAGGGCAGGTAGGGCAGTAATGACTGATGGAAGTATCTATTTCAAATGGAAATGAAGGTTAATATTATGTGTCAACTTGGATATGCCATGGTGCCCAGTTCTTTGGTCAAACACCAGTTAGATGTTGCTGTGAAAGTATTTTTCAGATGTGATTTAATATTTAGATGAGCAGACTTAAAGTAAAGCAAATTACTTTCCACAATATGTGTGGGCCTCCTTAAATCAGTGGAAAGACCCAAGAGAAGAGACTGAGGTCCCCTGAAGAGAAAGTAACTCTGCCTCCATACTGCTTTTGAACTAGAGACTACCACATATCTCCTTCCTGGGTCTCCAGCCTGTTGCCTGCCTTGCAGATTTTGGACTTGCCAGCCCCAACAATCATGTGAGCCAATTCCTTAAAATAAATTTCTCTCTTTCTCTCTCTCTCTCTTTGTATATATACACACACAAACACATACATACATTCATCTTGAATATAATATATATATGCAATATACATCTTATTGGTTCTATTTCTCTAAAGAACACTGACTAGTAGATAAGCCTAACATGGCACCCTAAGCCTGCATCATGTACAAAATTCAAGAAGCCCAGGAGTTCCTAGGTAGAGGACTAGGGAGATGCAGAGGGATAAGTGGGACATCTGAGACAGGAGGGGTGGGCTACAAAATACAGGAACTTCATGACCAAAGCAAATGGCAGCAACCATGGATTTCAGCAGCTGCCCATGTGACTCCAAAAATAGCAAGTCACTCCTCAGAGGATGTCAGCTCACAGATCCCAAGGGCCAGCACAGACTAATATACCACAGAAAACTGGAGGAAGATACTGAAGAGTATATGAGCCAGTCCACAACCCCTAGCCCTCCAGAGTAAGATCACATCGCTTTCTTACAGAGCAACCTCCTTGAGAAGAGGCAACTTGACAGAGGAGAAAAATATCCCTGATATAAAATTTGTATTTTGAATTAACTGTTATATGAAATACACTGGGCTATTTCTAAACAGAACATATTAAACCCAAACGTAATTTTATTGTCAAGATTAAGTTCATTTCAAGATAGGTGACGTCAGCAAGATGGTAGAATAGAGCGTTCCCTGCTCATATTCCCCCTTAGCAACAATAGTTGGGCAGCCATCTGCAGACAATAGTACCTTTGTGGGAGTTTTGCGATTCAGATAAGAGCAAAACCCCAGGGGAATCCAAGACCAAGGAGGGCCATTTTGAGAAAGCAGGTAGCTGCCCACATGGAAGGCTCCCTGACCAAGGTCAGCTACAGATACAGACAGATACAGGCTTGTCCCTCTGTGTACTTGGCTACTCCTTCCTTTGGCCTCAGTCCTGACATCAGCATCTATCTGCTGAAGTGAGAGGAAAGAGTCACCCACCCTTGCCTCGGGTAACAGGACCCACCCCGAACTCAGCGCCAGTTGCGGACCCTGAAGTGTCACATAACCCAGCTCCAGACCCTCTCAGCTGTGGTCCCAGCATGCTTCTGTCCACCCAGGGATGAGACAGGAGACATGCCTCTCAGCGCCCTTGGGGACAAGCCTGCTGCCTTGGTTCCACTGTGGATCCTGAAATGGTGCTGTGACTTGGCTTCAGACCCTTTTGAGAAGCAGTCCTGACTGCCCAGGACCCGAGGGGAGACCTGCCCCTCTGTGTCCCTGAACTCAAGCTCACTGACATCAATCAGTCTAGCTGTTGACCCTGAATCAACTGTGTGACCCAACTCTAACTCTACTCACTTGTAGTCTAAAGGCAGTCCTACCCATCTGGAGCCCTGCAAGATGCACGCCCATCCATGCTCTATGAGGCAGGCCTGCAGACTTCGGTCCCAGCTGTGGCCCCTGAAGCAGCCTTGTGGCTGGATTGCAGCCCCACTCAGCTGCAGTCCAGGTTGAGTTCTGTTCAATGATACAGCAGGAGCCCTACCAGGGACTCACAGGAGTAATGTCCATCCATACACCTACTAAGAGGCCTGCCTTCTGTGAACCCAACTAAAGAACCTCAAGTGGTTCTAACACCAGCCTAACTGAGGTCCTGGAGGGAATTCTCTCCACCCAGGGACCAGACTGGATTCATACTTGTCCAAGCCCCTAGTAACGGGAGCACAGTTGCTGGATTGTGTGGTAAGAGTATATCTAGTTAGAGAGAAACCACCAAACTGTCTTCCAAAGTGACTATAACATTGTGCCTTCCCACCAGAAATGAAAGGAGAGTTCCCGTTGTTCTAAATCCTCACCAACATTTGGTGGTGTCAATGTTCTAGATTCTGGCCATTCTAATAGGTGCTTAGTGGTATCTCATTGTTATTTTAATTTGCAGTTCCCTAATAGCTTATGATGTTGAGCATCTTTTCATATGTTTATTTGCCATCTGTTATCTTATTTGGTGAAATGTCTATTCAACCTTTGCATCTTAAGACTGTGCCGTTCTGCTCATTTTTCTGACTTAAATGAAGGGACAAATTCACTTGTCTCTAGAATAACCTCAAAATAGATTTCCTTCCTAGATTTCTTCTTAAATGGAACTAAAGAATCAGGGTTATTTAATTATGAAAAAATAACAAGAAACAAAAAACAAACCCTCACTCATTCATAATCATCTCTTAAAATAAATAAAGGAAAAAATAAAACTGATATTTTTCTCAGGGAGAAGCCTGGACAACAATGTACCTGAAAATAATAATATTGCCCATTGTCCTGCTAGTGTGGAACATTTGTCACTTCATTTGCATTGTCCTAATTTCACCTTTAAAACATTGACGGGACACGATGGCTATCACCATTCCATTCTGCATGATTAACCTGAATGTTTGGTCTATTTTTGAATTGTCACTTTAGTTTTATGAGCTAAACCTTTACTTGTTTTGAATGCCCTTGTACTTAATCCTTATCAATTTTATGACCAAGTAAAACGGGGATCAAATTTACTAAGCAAAGTCTGATTCATGAAATTATTTGAACAATATTAGCATTGGACTGAAAAGACTGTTACTCTCTAATGACTAATACATTTCCAAATAGGTAGCAAGTCAGGGATATTTATTTTCTGAAAATGTGTTATATCAAAAGACAATAATGTGCTACTGGGAAAAGTCATCCATACCTTATTAAACCATGTTTTGGCATGAGTGTGGTTTAGAAAGTGGCTGTTAACGGGTCTCAAGCAATTTAAAATAGATGTATAGACATGGCTACTAAGGGCACTAAAAGTATTGTATCATAAAAAAAGAAGCTAAAGAAAGTTAAAGGACATAAACATAGGACATGGTCAAAATGGCCTTAAACATCAGTAATTTAAATAAAAATTAGACTTTACCTAGTAGTACATTTTCATTTATTGGACCAAATATTATATGTGATGACTCAGATAATAAAATGTATATTCTTGTAAACTTTTAATTTTAACATTAATGATCAATATATATGTCCTTTATGCACTAATGGTATTTCTGCCTATGTTTTAAACTCTGGTGTGAAAGTGAATATTCATATAATGATCATTTTATCAAATTATATTATCAAAGATAAAATGAATAAATTCAAGAGCAAATACAATTATGAAACAGCAACAAAACCAACTGTGATGGCAATCAGTCACTAAATAAATGAAACTTCTAGAATATTTTTGGAACTGCAAGCAACTCAGAAGTTCATTTGGGTCCATCCACCATATTCAGATAAGTCTATTATTGAAAGTTATTCTAGACAAATAGTTGTCAATTGTTCTTCTAAAGATGCTTGGAACATTTTCTGATTATCTGTTCCAGGACCCAAAACCTACTAATTACATTCTAGAATATCTTCTTTCTCTTTGTCTGAATTCTCTCCTGCTGCTATTTCCTCTGGTTTATCTTCTGAAAGAATTGCAGATAATCTTTCAAAAACTAGAAGTGTTGATCAAACTTCAATCTAACCTTCATTTTTTCTTAGAGAGAAAATATCAGATTGTATTGGGTAAAGTAAAAGAAATAATTGATTATGAAACTTGTTTCAGTTATCCATAAGCATGTATGTGTGAACTAGATACTCATTTATATACAAGTACATGTTTGTCAGGATAAAAATGTAATTCTTACTAAGTGTAATGGTAAAAAAATTTTTTTAACATAAATGTCTATTAGAACATCAAAAATATTTCCTTAGTCAATTTTTAATTCCTTCCACAGGTAGACAGTATTTTCTGACTGTTTATTTCTCCTCTTGACTGATGAAATTTTTGTTGTTTACACAACTTTGCTTTGGGGAAACTCATAAAATATTTTCTTACACACCTTTTTTTAACTAAATTATATAAAACCTAGCATTGTGACTCTTGGAAAATGAGACTAATTTAAAGACTTTGATATATGATTTGTGGTATGACTGCTATTTAGCCTTCTTGTCAATGAGAATAGCTCACAATGTATGTTATCAGCAAACTTAAATTGTAATTATAATTGATGATATAGCTAAGAAGTGTTTTTTTTCTGTGTGGTACCATCAAAGCATCAATTATATTACAATAAATATCATCCCATTGACATATAATACAAGCAGAAATTTAAGAAACAATTTTTCCACACTAATTTGGCACAATTTCTCATAACTGGAAACAGAAATAACAAAGCTTCAGGTTAACTTCAAGCACTGATAATATAAATCTTTCCTAAAATAAAGGTAAAAAGAT
This sequence comes from Camelus bactrianus, assembly GCF_048773025.1. Taxonomy (NCBI): domain Eukaryota; kingdom Metazoa; phylum Chordata; class Mammalia; order Artiodactyla; family Camelidae; genus Camelus; species Camelus bactrianus. The sequence continues at coordinate 82,746,822 of NC_133543.1, read as the reverse complement.
GAAAAGGAATCTGATATTATGAAATCCAAAACTTTTCCCTGAGATTTTTTTCTTTGTAAAACAACTTTATTCATGTATAGTAGACATAAGATTAAATGCCACACATTTTTAAGTGTGAAGTCTGATGAGTTTTGTCAATACATACACCCACATAACCGCCACCCATTTCAGTCTTTGCTCAGCCATATTGTATGGATCAATAATGTTGAAATCCATTTATATTATTTTGTGTAGTTTAGTTCTTTTCATCGCTAAGGAGTATTACATTATATCATTCTATTGCGATTTGTTTATCTACTGACCTATTGATAGCCATTTGGATTGTTTCTAATTTGGGTTATTATGAACAAAACTGCTATGAATATTTGTGTACAAGTCTTTTATTTACATATATATTTTAATTCATATATATATGTATTTTTCATTTATCTTGGGTAAATACTAAAGAGTAGAATTGCTAAGCTATAATGTTAAGTGTATGTTTAATTTCATAAAGAACTATCAAATTGTGCTCCAAAGTGGTTGTGCCTGTTATACTCCCACCCATTTTTTTAAAAACTTATTTGCTATGTATCCTTTCCAATATGCCAGTACTTAGTGTCTTATCTTTTTAATTTTAGCTATTGTATTGGCCAGGGTTCTCCAGAGAAACAACCAATAGGATGTACATCTATATGTATATATAGAAAGAGAGAGAGACTTATTATAAGCAATTGAATCATGTGTGACATGATTATGAAGTCTGAGAAATCCAAGATCTATAGTCAGCCTGCTAAAGATGCCAGAGATCCAGTGGTGTAAGTTCCAGTCCGAAAACGAGCAAGCTGGAGACTCAGAAAGAGCTGATGTTTCAGTCTGAGTCTGAAAGTCAAAAAAGACCAATATGTCCCAACTCAAATAGTCAGGCAGGAGTTCCCTCTTACTCATCTTTTTTTTTTTTCTTAACTAAGCCTTTTTGATTGAAGGGCCACATTAAGGACAGCAATCTGCTTTACTTAGTCAACAGATTCAATGTTAATCTCATACAGAAAATACTCCACAGACATACCCAAAATAATGTTTGACCAAATGTCTGGGCACCCTGTGGCTCAGCCAAATTGACACATAAAATTAACCATCCTAGCTATTCTGTGAGTAATCTCATATCTCATAACACATTCTAAACACCAGAAGGAAATCCTGCAGTACAGCACCACTAAGACTTGTGACAAGAAGTTAAGACAAACCAGGGAAGAAAGGAGGGGAAAGAGAGAAAGCATGAGCAAGGAATCAAGGCAGTATGAAATCAAGGAGACGGCTTAATCAGTTTGATGTGTGTGTATGAATCCCACTTATATAAGATGTCATTGGAAGGGCTACAGAAGATGTTTCCTTGACAACGGTAAATTCCGTAATGCCCCTTGCAGACCTGCCCTGCAGCTTAGGATTCTAAAATCAACCACTCACTTCAGCAATTTGCCCAACATTCATCTTCTTCATCCCAAAGAAGGGAATGTCCTCCACATAACCAGCTTCATTCTTGAGAGCTAGGAAGTGGAAAAATGATCCAGAAAACTTACACTCACAAAATCCTGAAAAGCTGGTTTGCTTAAATCTCCTCTTTAGGTTAAATATAGAAGAAATGCCCCCACTTCCCACCCTCCATTCCCCCAGTGTCAAGAAGGCAATAAGCGTGGGGTGTGGACTGTTGGCTTTTGTAGAGATGACTCCTAACCATTGTATACTTGACCATCAGCCATGAAAATCTCCTCTGAACCATTTCTGGATTCTTACACGGATAAGGACCTCTCTAAGACCATTTGGTTTGTTTATTTGGCACTAATGTTGTAACCCAATATTTTTTCCCGTTTTCCTTTGGTCCAAAGTCTTCATATATATATATGTCTTTTGGGGTAGGTGACGGGATGTGAGGAGACTAGTCCTTTTATAAATATGGTATCATACTCTAGGCTCCAGTTTCCTATGCTAGGGTTGTATTTGCCATTCCTTGGGCATGAGTTCAAGACAGGTTTTCTAACATGGGCCTTTTATGTTTTTAGTATTAAATTAAAATGATCAAGTTTCAAATGTCTACCATAATTTTGTTCATACTTGAAACATTTACAACTTTCAGGTCTTACACTGGAATACTTCAAAGAAGTTTCATTCTTTTAGGCACTTAGGATTATAAATCTGGTATTTAATTTTGTGAATGGGTTTTCTCGTACCCTGAGATTTTGCTGTAAATGGGCACCTATGTACCAAGAACTGTTTAAAGTGCTTGATGATACTTATTTTTAACTAATTTAATCCTCATAACAACCATCGGAGTCAGTTACCATTATTATCCTTCTTTTGTACCTGTTTATGGCATAGAAAAAGACGAGGCACTTACGCATGTTTGCGCAGCTAGTAAGTGAGAGAGCTGGGAACCAAACACACACAGACTGGCTGGCCCCAGTATCCATGTTCATAACCACTGTGCTGTGCTGCCTCTCCACAGAGTGGTCCATTCTCTTTTCTGGAGGTGGTTTAATTCCTGAAGTTAAAAATGAGGTACTGCACCTAGCTATGTAATATATCATAGGATTTACATTGGGACCTTCACATGTTTCTTCTTTATAATTAAGGAGCATTTTCTCTGTTTTCCCAAAGTAAAATAGATACACTACCATTTAGAAGCTACAATTTTTAGGTGTATTAATCAAAGATCTTCTATGAAAATATAGGAATGACATCAGGCAAACCTTAATTTAAAATGGATGCCATTAGGGGTCTAATTTCATTGATTTTCAGATTTCTTTTTTCTGTTTAAAATTTGTCATAGAACTTTATATCCCCAAAACAACCAATTCTCACATGGTTAGACAGGAAATCACTTAATACTTTACTAGGAAGTCTCATCAATTCTGTGTCCTCTTCTAACTTTGGTGAAGAGAAAACATCTGGTTACCATTCTGTATATAATAACATCATATATTTGAAGTTTATAATTAAGCTTCCCCTGAAGACTTAATAACTATAAGTCTTAAAACTCCCTTTATAAACTCCAAAACCTTCAATCAGTTACTTCATTATGGATTCTTGCCAAGCTCACTTTTTTCGAGTCTTAAAACTGTTGAGATCCGAACTGGACACATCCCATAATTTAATATTAAAATATCTCTATCATATCACTCCATTTTGTGAGCACTGGTCTGGGAGTCAGGAGATTTAGTATCTACTTCCTGCTTTCCAATTCACTAGCTGTTTTGAGTTGAATAAGTCATTGAACTAAACTGCATCCCACTTTTTTATGTATAGATAATAAGAACTGGAATAGAAGATTTTTATTGTCCCAGGATGCTGATTTTATCTCTTCCTTTGGTGAAACAATCATTTTTAGTGGATATCTTTGGATAACTAACTTTTCTGCATTTTCTTTTGCAGATTATTTTTTCTTCATGAAGTGAATTATCCTTCATTCATCCCCTGGGAACTTCATTATATATTTTTCAGCTTGTCAAAGTCATTCAGGTAAGGGATTTTCTACAAGGTAAGGGGTTCACCTAAGTATCAGTCCTTCAATGCCATCATGCAGTATCTAGGAAAAAGAAAAGACTCGTAACATTCTTGTGTATATTGAATGAGTTTCAGGATTTTACATAAGATAAACTAGTGTTTACACCTAGTCTCACAAAAGAAGTTTAACAGGATAAAGAATGGATCAAAAATTGAGATTAACCAGTCTTTACTGTTTCTCCTCCATTTTACCCTCTTCCACTAATATTTATTTAACACTCCCATTTACTGGGCTAGGTGCCATGCCAAGAAAGCATAACAGATGTATTTCTTGTCCTTGCAGAACTCAAATCCTAAAATAGGCATCACTGAAGTGCGAGAAAAGGGTAAGAAATAGACATAAAATATGCAGAGAACAAGTGACTCTTTCAGAGTATATGTACTTTGACCAAAGTGTGCCAGTTGGAATCTGGTAGTAAAAGGCTCTTCATCATCACATCTGAACTCCTGACTTAGGCAATATCTTCTACATTGCTCACTTTCATATGATTTAATCACTTTCAAGAAGGTTCTTGTCTGGAAACAGATACTGTCTTCATTCCTTTACCATTACAGTTATTTCACACCATATCCTCTCCCTTCCTTCCCTTCTCCTTCATCAGTCCCCTTACTGTCCTGTCCCCTGCCCCGCTACACACACACACACACATGCATGCACACATACAGACACACACACTCACACACACGGTACCTCCTGCAGTTTAGGTACTTCATGTAGAGTGAACCTGAGACTCTCCTTGGAACATGGATTCCCAAAATTAGTCTCAACTTTTTTCTTAAAAGTACTCTCAAATTCTTTCTTCCTGAGAAACAATTTAAAGAGTTCTTGAGAAATAATAATAATGATAAATCTGTAGCTTCTTTCCTTAAAGAGGTTTAGAATCTGTGGTAGAGGGACAATAACAAATTCTTGCTGGAGTGAGGTGTGCAGCTTCTTAACTTGTGACCTCATAGTTGGAGGTCATAAGAACTGTAAAGGAGGAAGAGTTGGAGATTTTGTGGTAGAACTGAAATTGGGGAGAGAGAAGTTTTAGAAATATTCTAGCAATATTTGAGAGCGTGCAGAGTGTTCTCAGGAGTAGATGTAATAGAGGAAAGGAATAATAGAATAAGTAATCTGGGCATATCCTTATGTTCTAATTTGCAGCTGTAGATGAGGGATTGACAGTAAAGAAGAGAGGAGGCAACAGAAGAATTTTAATGAGAGTGTTTAGATGGTTGAAGTGATGGGTTACTAACTCGCTCTTGATAAAACACATAAACACCCACAACCCTGATGCTTTTATAAAATGTAACAGTGCTCCCCTACTGAGGGAGTGTAAAAAATAACAATAAACATCATTGCAAAGCTACCAATTTAAAAAAAAAAAAACCTTAAATAATAACAACTTTTCTTTCTAGAATTTTTTCAAAGCTTTATTCAAATTTCCTATAAATTGACTTTAACATGTCATTTTTTATTCTAGTGGAATACAGCTATCCTGTTTGGAAAGCTAAGAGAATTTTTCCCTTTGTTAACTGAAACATGTAATTTAGGTCTACAAAGTTCTAATAGTGATCATCATAAGGTAAGATAAGACTTGTGCTTTTTTTTTCTTTTTCAAGAAAAAATAATATACTAGAGCAAGACTGGTGTTGAGAGTGACAGTAAAGAAAAATATGATACTACGGAGATGCTGTATGTGGTGAATCACAATATTTAATATAAACCAAATCATTTGAAATTTATTTCACAGAAACAGATGAATTAAATTTACCATTTAGGTTCTCTTACATATTACTGTTTATTGGGAATAGTTTAAATTCACTGCTCATCTAGTTATGGCTTAGTTGGTAAGCGTGTTAATGAACAAGGTGGAGTTTGAGTCTTTTAAGACACGGTGATACTTTCAGGCAAGGAAAGGTGGTCTTCCCCTCTGCAGGGGCCCACATGTAGAAAAACGCTGATTTTGATTCTGGTGATAGTGTTAGAGTCCATAAAGTTTAGAGTTAAATACTTAATGGGATATGTGTATTCATTAGAAATAAAATTCAGCACAGTTATGTTCACAGCCGTTTTGTTTTTTGCTTGGAGTTTAAAAAATGCTTCTAGAAGTGAATGTTTTATTGATTAGCCAACCCAACAATTTTTTACTATGTATAAATAATTGCTAGGTGTTTCAGCAAATTCTAGTTGTAGAAGGGACTGGAGTCAACATTATTGGGTATATTACTATAATTCTTTACTCAACATTTTTCATATTTTCAATTAACTTTTTTTCTCCACTAAGTACTAAACAATAAAGTGACTATGCAGTTAGAAACCATTTTATCATGACTGAACATTACTGTTTCAAAAAGAGCAATCATTTTGGGGTATATAAGCTGTCAGTAAAATAACTTAATTTACCTTTTAATTGATGCATAAGCCTCTTTAAGACCATCATTAACAAACCTCCTTTAATGAATAGCCAGAAAATGTCTTCATACGATTAGCACTTTTCTGACACCGAGCAGAATGCTTTTGTCCTAGAGGAGTAGAGGTGGGAGAACTTTTGAGGAGGTCCACTAAAAGACGATTCTGGGCCAGATAGTCCCAGTGGTCACAGAGGATGACTATCTGGACCCATTTAATAAAGCCCCCTTTGAGGAAGGTAATGCTCTTTAGTGTCATCATCATTTTGTAGATTATGGAGGTGGATTTCAAACATTCTTCTTTCCTGAGTGTAAATGTGGAACATCTGTGGGAGCAAATGCCTGTGCAGGCTGTGCAAACAAAAATAGATTTCCATTTTGAAATCTCTTTCCAGGGTATGGTTGGGGATGAGAAATAAAAAGATCAGATTCTTGCTATGGCATTTTGAATTGCTGTTTACAATTGCTACAGAGGATGATCAAATTTGCCTATTGTTTCAAGACAGTGATCTTAATTGATAATTTTCTTAATGTCCCCAAGCATAAGATTTACCTATGTAGACAGAGGCAGGCTGACGTAATGCTTTTGGCAAAGACATAGATTATGTGACTGTTCTCAATTCAAAGTCTCCATGATGGTTACAGATCAGAAAGTAATTTGAGGAAGACGAATTCTGTCCACCCCCTCTCCAATGCTTTCTGCTAAAGTAGTTAATACTGCTATTGCAGATTACTTTTTAAAACTCACATGTTGACTTTATACAAGTAATAATTAAAATATTTCAGTTAGAGTTGGCTCATAACAATCTTTTTTTGTTACCACAGTCTTAGACTAACTTCCCTAATCGTACCATGTTAACTTAGACTAAATGATTGAAAACAGTAGAGGAAGGTAGTATTTTAAATCATTTGGGTTTTTTCCTCCTCTAAGGTGTGTATAATGCTTTTCAGTAGAGCAATGAGAACATCGCACTTGAAGATTCAAAATTTTATACATTATAGTCCATATAAGCATCAGAAATCAGCAAATAGTCTTTTGGCTTTGTAGTTGAAGACAGAACATATTTTTAAGTTACTCTGATATTGCCATTTTTCACTGTCTCATAAAAAAGTCAGCCTTGATTCTATTCATTATATAGTGTAAGACAAATCTTCTAATTTGGGACATTTAACAGATAATTATTAGGGGCTACTTTTATCCCTGTCAGAGAAGTTACTTTAAAAACACTTTAGGAGAAACATGCCATATGTTAAAAATTGCACCTTGTGAACCTTATCTAGTGTGTTCTATTTGGAAAATGTCATGCCAATTATACATTTATAAACTTTTGTGTCTCAAGGAAAGGGGCTATACTGTGTTTCAGTTTAATTTAAATGTTGCTTATTATAAAGCAGTAGTATTTTGATTCATTGAAGAAAACCCTTATAGTTGTTGGCAAGAAACTAGAACTGATGTACAAAGAGCAGGGCAAAATTTTTGAGATTACATACCAATATTTGAAGTTGGGATGAAAAAATGACATACCACTACTGATATATTAGTGTAAGATGATACTATACAAAGTGAGAAGTCTGGGGTTTTGAAATTTTTACTGGGTCTGGAAAGCTGCTGATAATAGATTAATAGATTATATGAATTATTCCAGAACTTCCCAGCAAATGAGATTAGTATTGCCTCACCCCAAATGGTCCTGTCAATTCCACATTAAAAAAATAATTTTCCATATGATATATGTAAAATTGAAAATGGTATTTACTACATTCATTGAAATGCATTGAACATTTTTGCTGAATAGAGAGAGGACTGTAAAAACCTGGGTGATTTTTTTCCTGCGTGTTTTTATTGTCCTTAATTTTACAACATTTCCCTTCATCTCTGCTTTCTGCAATTTGAGAATGTGAGAAAATTGTTGCTGTAAAATGTATATGTTTCATTGTGCTTTACGGGTGCAGAGTCTAACTCATCAAAAGTGTATTACGTAGGTCTGATTAGCGCCCTTGCAAATGTTTTTGGAATGCATACCACATACTCTGCGTTCAATTAGGAGTAAAAATATGGATGAATATAGAGAAAACTGAGGTGGTATCCTTGACTATGCTTACAGAAGTCCAGAATTGAAATGGAAAAATGTTTTTAGAATTACCGTTTACTTCAGCTTCATGTCAGTCTCTAATTGGATTTCCTTCTTATAAACAAGTCACACAGATAAAAACTTTAAAAATGCAATTAGATGTTATGGAGGATATGAAACAAAGTAAGCTAGGAATTCTTTTCTTGGGAAGCTAATGGTTTAATATAGGAGATAAGATATATGAGTAACCATAAAACAGAGAGATGGTAAACGATATGAAGGAATCACTGGGATAATTTAGTGAAGAGGAAAATGGCTCAGAGAAGGCCTAGTGAGGAATATGGCAGATGTGTTTTGGGAATGAGTCTGGTAGAGAAGAGCAAGGAAAAGCAGGGAAGTTGACAGTGCATAAAATTACTAATAATGAGGGAGTGATCGTACCGTAAAATTATTGGGATTGGGAAGCTGCAGCTGCTGCTAGAACAGGACAGGGGAAACCAAGAGGCCGTGATTCTGTTCATTTTCAGCTCTTCCACATTCGCCTTTTCCATTTCAAAAGCCAACTCCGAACGTTGTGAATATTGAGGGTAGCTAAGGGACTCCTTGCAATTTATTTTCTCCATTTGCTATTCCATTTTTAATGAACAGAATAACGCATAGGGGAGGTTCATATTCTAACAGTGTTCATTTCATACTTAGAACCAGACTCCAAGGCGACATCGAGGTTGAGTCCTTGATTTAGAACACTGGAGAGCTGGGCAAATGATGACAGGGAAGTGGCTTTTGAGATGAGGTGCAGTGGGGCCGAGCTGACACAGGAAAACTTCAGGTCATTAAAGATTCCCATGCCATTTGCTGCCGAAGGATTAATGTTGACCTCAAGTCCTGGGTAGATGCCAACAAAGATAATTGCTTGTGGGAAAATTCACTTGGATAAGTTGAAAACTGCTTTTTGTCCATATATATAACAATCTGGAAGTTCTCATTTTTTTCATATTTTGTTATTGTTGTTATTTCTCGGCAGCCTGATTACAGCTAGAGGCTATATTTTTTATGTTATTCACTTGCCCAACCTTGGGTGAGTCGAAAAAGTTTAGACAAGTGAGTTAAATTGGGGGTAGGCTGTTTCAACCATGTAGGTGTTGGGTGAACTGCATTCCTGAGCCTCTTAAGGCAGTCGTTAGCAAGCACGTTGTGGCCACCACAGGTGAAATTTATCTCATTAATTTTAATTGGAGAAAGTCATCTTTGCTTCCTTTTCCTAAAGCCCACACTTCATTTTACAGTTTAATTATGTTATTAATGCACCTCACCGAAAGAAGCAGTTCATCTCTTCTTGATCTCCTAATAAGCATCTTCCAACAGTTCATCTGAAACTTCCCCACTGTTTTCAAGCCTTTGTTTCTCCACGCTCCCTGATTCTCAATAAATGAGCTCACTTCTATTTTACAGAGGAGCAAAAAGTCGCTTAGCATAAACTCCCTCATCTGTCCTCTCCTTGCATTTGATTCCCTCACTTATCATGTCTCTTTCGTTAATCTAGTCTCAGAGAAAGAGGTGTCTCCTTTCCTTTTGCTGTGTCTGGGCTCCTTGCTTCTCTAGGCGTGGCTGAAGAACAGAAGCATCTGCATCACCTGGGAGCTTGTTCAAAATGCAGAATCTCAGGGCCCATGGTGGACCTAAGAATCAAAATCTGGATGTTTAGGTGATTTACGTCTTCACGTTTCATTTTAGATCCTAGTCAGTTCTACATCCTCCAGGACTATTCTCCTTTAATTATTTACTTCCATTGTAATACATCATTGTAATAAATCTTCCTCTCTCTTCACTTTTTAAATGCTTAGAGTTTCTTTTCTTTCTGTCTTTTCAAGTCCTTCTCTTCCCACCACTTCTCACTTAAATTATACTTTACAAGATTCTTAGCACACTCTTACCCATTGTCTTGGTTCCTATCACAATGTCTCAGCATCCTTTTGTAACAGACTCCTGACATTTTTCTTATACATGTACCCTTGAAAGTGATGACTGATCTGTAGTTCCCTAATCCAACTATCTAGATTTAGTCTTCGTGCCTTTAAATTTTTGTAGAACTTGGCATTGCTCAGCAGTCTCTTGAATATTTCTCCTCTAGCTACTACAACACTAGGCTTTGCCCCAGGTTCTTGTGCATGGTATTGGCTCTCTTTTCTTTCCTGTTGCCAACTGTGGTCTAAGGACTGTCATGGGAGGATGCTTAGCTATAAACATGAGATACCTTTATCATAATCCCTCCTTACTTCAGAGTTGGGGTACCATTATTGCAGCATTCAAGGGTAAATCAAAGTGAAATCCAGAACTTGCAAACATATTTGTGTAAAACTAAAGGGAATAGAGAGACTTATGGGAAAGTCCTGGAGACTAAATGTGCTACTGTCCCCATTAGATTTTCTCAAGATGCCATCTTCTAAGGGAGGGAAAAAATGAGCTAAACAGCTTTTAGATTTTTTTTTCTCAGGATGTGGGGATTTTGGTATCTTAATTATTCCTTTGATGAGAATTCTTCACCTGAGTTCTCCCTCTTCCCCATCTTGGTGGAAATAACTTTAGGAATCAGAAAAAATTTCATCAATTCAGGAATTTAGAAAGAAAAAAATGACCCAGAATTCTACCTTCTGGAGATAACTACAGAATTCTACCTATCTGGAGATAACATTTTGGGGTGCTTCTTTCTAAATTTGCATTCATACATAGGTATAGATAGATATAGATGATAGATGTGTATGTGCAGTAAATTTCAACTATTTTTTACTACTTTGTCTACAAAAATGTAAGCTACTTTTTTCAGTTACTTTTATAGTATGGCTCAAGTCTCTATATAAAAGCATATATATGTATCTATATCTTTTTTAATTGCTCAACACTTCTGGTGAGTGGCTATGGTAAAAATTATTTGAATAGTTGTTTATCTTTTTTGTGGTGTATCCTCCTTTAAACAATGTTTAAATGAGCATTAATATGTTGACATCTTTATTAATTTATCATATTGTTTTATTATAAATTCCCAAAAGTGGAATTTTTATGTCAAGGGCTAGTGTATTTTTCAATTATAGATGTATAATTGTCCGCTATTATGAAATGTACTATCAAAGTCCAATATAACAGAAGATGAGGGAGGACAGGTGGGAGAGGAGAAGCAGAGTGGAGACATAGGAATTAGTGGGGTCTCCTCACCACTATAAAGAGCTTTTTAGAAGAGACAAGACTTCCAGTTTTAGAGCTGCCTCTGCCAGGGCACTGGGGAGGTGGCAAGATCCCAGAAAAAGTTGCATCATACATCCAGGCAGAGGTGACTGGTTCCACAATTCCTCTTGCGGCACAAAAGCTACAGAGAGCTACCTGACTTTAAGGGCCAACCATGGACTTGGCTATTGAGAATTTGTCCTGGATATTAAAAGCACCGACATTTGCACCCTGTCATCCCTCCCCACTCCACCTCCAGTGGGCCTAATTTTCTAGCTGTAAGCCTCCCTGATTTCATGCAGCCTAGAGGAAGAGAAGAGAGCACCAACTAGAACAAGGCTGGAATTTCCTGACAATCTGCTAGAAGATTGAAATTAGAGAAAACAAAGTCTTATTGACTATATACTCAAGTTTGTAATCTGACATTCATACTTGCTAAATGATTAGATTTTAAAATCTTTTCTTAGATGAATTTTTTATTTTGATACAATGCTAGGAAAAGGCTTTCCCATCCTGAGAATATTTTCAATTGTCCCATAATACATTTTCTAATATATTAATGGTTTCCTTTTTATGTTTACATCTTTAATTTATCTCCAGTTCATTTTGGTGTGTTTTGTCTGTAGTAGGAAGGTAATTTTTAAATCATTTTTCAAGATGGTTAGCCAGTTTAATTATATAAAATTAATTCCAGTATATAAAATTCCCAGTAGTATAAACTGAATTCCCTGGGAATGTGAAGTCTTTCTTATAACTTGTCAGTCTAGTCTCTTTCACCAATTTCCATCAGCTTTATTTCCTTTTAGTTTATTCCACCCTGCAGCCAGAATGATCTTGCTAAAACAAATCTCCTTATTCCATAAACTTGCTGACAAATATGTGAAGGGCTATGTTGTGTAAGAGGGGTCTGCTGTCAGGCAGAACCAGGACTCCTGGTAGGAAAATTTGGTGCAAATTTACATTGTCAAACATTGAAGTATCTTGTAATATAAGGAAGCAGATTCCTTATGAGTTCTATGTCTGTGAAAATATTTTATACCAGAAAAGTGCTTGGCAGGAATGCTGTGGAAGAGATACCTTCATAGGCAGAAAGTTGGAAAAGATGATTTCAAGATTCCACAATTGTGCTAAGTGTATGAAGTTTCATAGAACCAGGATGCAACAAATTAAGGAAAAAATTACAGTTGTTAAGATATCTCCTGTTTAAATATATCTACTTTTCTATTAAGTGCTATGTAGTGTGTTACGTTTTATTAAGTGCTGTTTCTATTAATGGTTTTATAACAATGGAATCAAATTTTCTGACTTATCACCATAATTTTTCCTTTGCTATTGGTATTGGATTTTATTGCAAACCAATATTCTTATGACATGGTAATACATATTCTCTATCTCTATTTTAGGTATCTAATTAATTATGATGGCTTAAATATTTTGAAATATATTAGCTAGAATTTTATCTTTACATAACTCATTAAAATAATTTCTTCCTTTTAGTATGCAGTAATGTTATTGACTGCAGTCTTATTTAAGAAATTGGGAGAAAGAATTTATTATTCACTTTAGCAATATCCAGCAGCTCAACACTGATTATCATGTGAAATGGGGGCAAAGAAAGTATGAGAACTTCATGGCTCAGTAATTTGGTCTCTGAACCACAATCTAGTTAAGAGGAGAGCCGCAGGGTTACTAATACATTAGGACTAAGGTCACAGAAGGGAATCAAGTGCCTTATGCCCTGACTTGATTATTATTAAATGTTTCCCTTCAGGAACGTTATATTAATTTTTCATTTCAGAAAGAAAATTGCTTTTGCAATAGTTAGAACAGGGCGCCAACTAGGTTCCTCCAAAATCTGGACATTTGCCAACTGCCTTGAGATATTCTTGATAGATAATTTCTTCCCCTGTCCTTCTCACATGCACTATGTTCTAATTGTCTAGTAGGTGGGAAATATAATTTGGTGCTAAATGAATTTCCACAGATGCCTTTTGGAATACGTATATGATCTAACCACTAACTCATAGGGGACCATTTGCCTGGATAAAGGTTTTAAATATATGGTAGCTTGGTAGTGCTGCACATTTGCCTAAACATATTTTTAGTAACATTTCTCTACTTTTGAAATATGTGATAGTGCTTAGCAAGTAGAAGAAGGGCACATAGAAAAATAACAGCTCATCCAATCAGCAGATATTTGAGGGTCTACTCTACACATAACTCTCTCAAAACTTTTCTTCTCCCAAGGCTATCATACTTATTTACATTGTGTGCACATCTACGTAATAAGTTTTCTAGACCGTACGAAAGAGGATTAACATTTGTTAAAACGTTACAGGCTTTGAAATGTTTACTTTATTTGGCACCTATGTGCATACTTTTGTGTTGTAATAATATTTGGGACTGTTTCCAAAAATACTGTATTTTTGTACCACTATATATGTGGTCCAAGTTGTTAATTCCTTCACTCTTTTTCACCAGAGAACTTCCCAAATGCCACTTTATTATAAGGTTAGAATATAGCTCCTTAGCGTCATCTGTTTACTACTTAAAATCATAAAATTGTGTTTCTTCTTCTCCAGGCATACTTTGTGTTATAGGTCATTCAAACAACACTAGTCAGAAGATAGGGATGTGTTTCCATTATGTATCTGTTTCTACTAGCATGTGTTATTTTCTCAGTGCCAAGTATTATGATAATATTTATGACAATTCTGTGATTAGACTGGGAGAGTCTTCTGGCATTCTCAGCTAGGATGGCTGACTCTCTCTCCATCCTCTAGGAAGCAGAACTGGGCTGCTTCGAAGGTTTGGCATCTTCACATGGCAGCTGAATTCAAAAGGTAAAATTGGAAGAAGCGAGGCCTCTTGATGCCTTGGCTTGCCAGTCACTCGGTACCAGTTTTGCTACATTCTGTTGGCCAAAACTCATCACAAGGCCAGCTCAAATTCAAGGAGGTGGAGAAGTAGACTACCTCTTTCTTGATTGGATAAGTGGCAATGTCACTTCCTAGGATAGGAGAAATTTGGGGCCATATTTTGCAGTCTGCCACCCTTGGGAAGTAAGGAAGTGACCACACGTGCAATTTAATCAATTGCTATAACTAAGTCAAAATCCCAAGAAACTGGAAAAATATGGATAACTCATACAACCCACTTAAACAAAAATTTTGTAATTGACAAAATTTGAACAGACACTTCACCAAAAAGAGACCTATAAATGTCCAGTAGGCACAAGCAAAGATGCTCAACATCATTAGTCATCTGGGAAATGCAAATTCACACCAGAATGAGAAAGCACACAAAACATACTTTACTCATTCTCTCATTCATTGTTTCTACTAGCATGTGTTATTTTCTCAGTGCCAAGTATTATGATAAGTAATCGTTTTATAAAGATAAGTCACATTTCTTGATACTCCCAATAAAGATGAGCAAATTGATGGCAAAACAAAGTAATGACTCTAATAATAGAGAGGTACAGAATTTATAAAGGCACAGAGGAAGCAGTGACAAACTTTGGGAGACTAGAGAAAGAGGAAGCAGAGTACTCTCTAGATGGTTTTGAAGGAAGAGTGAGCATTTACATGAAATAACAGAGAGAAGAGATATTCCAAGAAAAGAAACAATCCTGTGCCAAAGCACAGAGGCATGACAGAGCATGGGAAGGTTTGGGGAAAGACAAGGAAGTCTGGCCTCCATGGAAAAGGAGCGAGGTTAGCTGTGACTGATGCGGGGGCGAGCAGCACGCTGGTAATGGCAGGCTCGTGAGACCCCTTCCTGTTCTACCACTCTTGGTGGGCCAGCAAAAAGGACAACTCCCCTATCGAGTTCTTTCATGTCCTCCTCCCTCCTTCCCCCGTCAGGGAAAAAAAAATCTCACCTTCCCTTTAGCCTCAATAATACTTTATTTGTATTCTTACCACATTTTGCCTCATATTTAAATTATTTTTCTTCATTTCTAATTTTCCCTATAAGACTTGACAGCTCCTGTTAAGGCAGGATCGATGTCATTGCTTTTTCCTTTAATACTTTGCAAGATTCCTTACTTTTACAAGTCACCAATAAATACTTGTTAAAGAAAATTGTACTGTACTTAATCTGTCAATTAATTTTTGGTATATGAGGTTGACATGTTAAAAAGAGAAGGCCAAATACAGCATAATTTACTACAGTTGTCTCAGGTTTTTGGTGGAAATGAAACTCAAATTGTCAAACTTAATCATATGTATTGAAGGCTTTCTTTAAAATCAAGTAGTTTTATCCATTTTTCAAATGGTTACTGTTTCTTTTTTAATTTTGAAACATTTATCATCTAAAACATGGCTTCTTTTATGCTATATTGTAAGTGGAACTCAGCTTTCTTGGCCTTAAACACTAGAATTTGCTCTCAGTACTAGGTCTGCACCCTGGAATCACTTTCTAATAGTAATTCATGAAAGATATGAAATGCATTAGCAATGTGAGATATGAAGTGCATTCACATATGGCCTAATGATCTCAAAACACACTCTAGCAATTCTTGGAGGGTGAGTTTGGGATAATGGGGAATAGTTTGTTTTAGTGTCTCAAGGAGTGGAGTGTGGATAGTCCAAAAATTTAGGTTTGCTCTAAATGTTATATATAAATTACTTTTAGAATAAAAACTACACAAAACAAGGCTTGTGAAGATTGAGTGAAAAAAATCACAGAGAAGTAAGAAGATAAAATTGTAATACATAGTGTGATTGGACTTCCATGTATTAAGTGAGAACTATTTGGATAATTCAAAAATGAAAACAGATTTTCTTAATTCACAAAATTAACAAAGTTCATTGAGCATCTATTATGTGTTTATTTGATTATTTAGCTATATTCAGATGAAGGCTTTCATTTTCTACTTCATATTATGTGTCTAGACAGAGCCCTAGTTTCTACTCAGAACTAAAAGACACTTAAATAATTTATTCCTAGATGCAAGGATTTATCCTCTAACTCCTGTCAATCCTTCTCCATCAATCAGGCCAGTCCCTAACTAAACAGATGGGATTTTCGCCAAGTTCTGACGGCCAGCAGGCATTGTTGAGCCAAGAATGAAAATTAATTCCATAGACAATGACCTTCTTCTGAAAATGCTTACATAGTCAAGGTTTGCACTCAGTCACTCAAGGAAGATGTATTCTGCTTGATTTAAGAAAGGCTTTTCCTTCTATTACTACATTGCTTGCTATTGAACAGGAACTTGTAGGGAGGATATTTGTCAGAAGACAGGGTTCTCTGCCTCTTTCTAAATGATGAGTTTCAGGTCATTTAAAATACAGTTTCTCCATTTGTGAAGGAGGATAGTTATGTTCGTACCCTCTCCAGCTGCAGTGATCATGTTCAGTGCATCAAGAATTTGTCATGTATTTTATGTCACAGACCCAAATATCCACAGCATTTTTAAAGTGCCTATTACATTATAAATAATTTATTAACTTTATTTCAGTGGATCCTATGAGAAAATATCATTATCCCCATTTTACAAGCAAAGAGACTGAGATTCAGTGATATTAAGGGGTTTGGCCAAGGTAACATTTCAAGTTAGTGCTGGAAACAAGATTTAGCACAGTTGTGTTCTGAATTCAAGTCCAGAGATCTCTTAATTCTTCCACCCCTCTCTCTCTCTCGCTGCCTCTTTTTTTTTTCCAGTTTTATCAAGATATAATTGACATTCAGCACTGTATGAGTTTAAGGTATATAGCATAATGATTTAACTTACATACGTCACTAAATGATGACCACAGTAAGTTTAGTGAACATCCATCTCGTATAGATACAATATGAAAGGAAAAAATTTTTTCCTGTGATGACAACTCTTAGGATCTACTCTCTTAACAGCTTTCCTATACAACATATCGCAGTGTTAATTATATTTATCATATTGTACATTATATCCCAAGTACTTATTTATCTTATAACTAGAAGTTTGTACCTTTTGACCACCTTCATCCCATCCCCCCTACCACTCCCCCACTTCAGTTACGGCGGGCCACGTGCAGAGATGCTGCACCTGGCACTTCAATCAGCACAGCTGCGCTGACCCGTGGGAACTGTGCCCCGCCCTCCGCAGCCAGAACCCTCTAAGGCAGCCCTGCCCCCAGCCTGTCGGGAAGAGTGTGTGCTCTAGAGCCCAAGCTCACTCCTCTCCTTTCTCTGATCGAAGAACAAAACTTCCGTTTGCTTCTGAACCAAACTCGGTCTCCTTCTATTGGCCCAAGCCAAACAGAGCAGAAGAACCCTTGTTGGGGACCAAATCAGGAGGGTGGATAACAGTACCTCTTAATCCCTCTCACCTATTTCTTTCCTCCCTCTACCTAGCTCTTACTCTCAGAGAAATGCTGTGGTCACAGGAGCCCCTCTGGTGTGTGTTCAAGTAACGCTCCATGTAAATTCTAACCTGAATTTCCCCCTCTACCTCTAATGATGAAGACCTCATAGCATAGCACCCCCAAGGAAATTTGTCATTGCCTCAAAAAGAGACTGGTTTACAAACAAAAATAGTCCTTCATAGTTTTACCCATGATTAAACTAAAGCAATCCTTATTCCGAAACATTGAGAATCAGCCATTAGACCATACTACTCTGCCTTTTAAACATACTTTTAATAAAAATAAAAGCCTACATGGTATCAATACAGCCTCGAAAAAAGTTTCTAAATTTAGCTGAATTTAACAACGAAGTTGGGATCTGTTCTCAACCTACAAAAGTAATTAATTCACCACCTGGCTCAGTGCCTCCAAAGGATTAAATATAAAACATGAAAATTGCTTTCAGTTAAGGGGCAGTGAGATAAAATCGCATGAGAACTTAGTAAAAGACTCACAAGATCAAAGACGGCACATTGGCAGCAGGTCAGGGGTATCTGTTTAAGCACAGCTACTCATGGTTCAAACAATTGGCATTTATGCAGAGCTGTAAATAAGCAGGCACCATCGAGAAAGGGTCTTCAGTTTCTGCTTTTTAGAAGCCTCTGATAAGAGGTGTATTTATCCTGGATTTTTGTGCTTATTGGTTACCAACAAGTTTTTGGAATCAAGTTTCATTGGCAAAAGGGGAGGGCCTTCCCTGGATTTTCAAAAACAACAACAAAATACCTGAAGAATATAGACATTAGATTCATCTATTTAGTACTCCATAATTCTAAATTTCTTTTTTAGGCCTTAGAGGGGGGATTCAGATCATATTCATATTTGCTTCCTTCCTTTTTAACACATGTCTTGGCACATACTACACTTTCCAACAAATATTTGATGTCAGAATAATTAGGGTTGTAAGTCAGGGACATCCACAAACAGAATATATCTATCAAAGACCCAGTATAATAGAGTCTGATTAGACTCTGGAGTCAGACTGTCCAAGATTAAATATTTATCCCCTCACTTACTAGTTTTATAATCTTGCTCATTATAAGAAAGGGAGAGAAGTGACATAAATCTATTGAATTAAGTACAGTATGTGAGAAACTTAGCACAGTGCCCAGAAGTTAGTGCTCAGTAAAGCATTTACTGTTATTGTTATTGGTCTGGAATCCAGTAGAGTATTTACCAACTTTAATCATCATATCCTTGTGGCTCACAGAGAGAAATATGGAATGAATGATGGCCCTATCAGGTGAATACCAAACGGATGAGACATTGCACAAAAGAGTGTTGATAAATGACTGGAGGGAGTTTGCAGGAGCTGTACTTCAGGGCTCTATCTTTGGCCTTCTCTAATCAATATTTTTATCAGTGACTTGGTTGGAGATTTATCACATTTAAGGGCTATGTGACATATCTGGTATAAAGTGGCATCTAAATTTCCCTGATTCAGCCTTTCTCAGCTGCTCACTAAAATGTGAAAAAAACAAGCAAATTATCAAAATAGTAAAAAGTGAAACTGATGATCCATGGATTGTGGGAATCCGAAGGCATCTGCACTATCAATATGACTTAAGAAGCTTCTACATTAATTTATCACAACCAGTACTCTCCTGAAAAATATTCATTTTACCCAGCTAAGATTTATTGATTGCTCACAATGTGTTCAGCACTGTTCTAGGAACTTGGGATCTATTAGTGAACAAAACAAAGATCCTTGTCCTCAGGGAGCGTGGGGATAGACACACAGTAATCATAATTAATAAATAAAACACATTGTGTGTTAGATGGTTTCAAATGCTATGAAATAAAATGGAGGTGGGGTGGAGAATATGAGGGGGGCGGTTTTCAGTGTTAAACAAGGTGCTCAGGGAAGGCCTCATTAAGAAGGTGGAATTGTAGGTAAGGCTTAAGGAAGACTTGAAGGAAGTAAGGAAGTTGGCTATGGAGATATCTGAAGGAGGAACATTCCAGGTAGAGAGGAGAGCTAGAGGAAAGGCTATGAGGTGAAAAGAAAGAGGAAAACAAGATGAATCATCTCTTTGCATGCGTTACGCCAAGTGGACAAAACATAAAGTGAGCCAGAGGAGTCTGTTTTAGGAAAGAGGAATAATGTGTATATTGAATCACAGAGTCAGAATCACAATTCAAGAAAGGTCAGACTGAATAAAATGAAATTTAATGGGGACAAATATAAAGTATTACAATTGAGTTAAAAAAAAAAAAAACTATCTAACTATAATGTAACAAAGACACAGCCTAATAATAGGTTGTGCCAAAGACACTTGGGAATTTTAGCTGATTCTTTTTTAAACCCAGCTAGAGTCAACACTGGGAGTGGCTGCCAAAATAGCCCTGATATTACAATGCGTTACTATTATGCAGTATCTACACTAGGAGATTGATGTTTTGACCCACTCTACATGGTTGGTCAAGTCCTGGAGTGTATTTATCGGTTCTGCGTTCTGCATTTAAAAGTGCACTCGGAAGAGTGCAAACATTATGTGAAGGAGACTAGTAGTATGACATCTGAGAAACAGTTTATGGGACTGAAACTGAAAAGGCATGGGATAGAAATAAAAATATGTTAAATAGTTACAACTAAAGTACATATATGGAGCGTTTTCACATAGTTTGTCTTATTAAATCTCCACAATATCCAGAGGTAATTGTTATTATTATTACCTTTATTGCCACCTCACTTTTTAAACCAAAGGTCGAGATGCAGAGAGGTTGAGGAGAGGCCAGGTTTGACTCGAGCCCTGAGGTGTGAACACACACGCTCTGCTGAGCATGGCTCCGACCTAAATGCAATCACCGAGCTCCCAGGATGAGCAGGGCTGCCTCCAGAGTCTCCTTTCCAAACATTCCTCTGCCTGCTCCCTGACAGACTGAGCCCCAGTGTTCCTGGTTGCCAAATGACTGGCAATGAACTAGAGCCAGTCATTTCTTCCTCACTTTTTTTTTTTTGTCTTCTCCTTTTAGCTCTCATTTCCCTCAGTTCCCAGTAAATTTCACTCTTCCTTCCACTTTTAACATTTATGAATATCTATTAAGTACCTACCACGTGAGTGACAGGAGACAGGATGGGGGGAGTATATAAAGAAATAAATGAAAAGACCATATCTAAAAAGTTAGAAGTATATATACATCATGACTCAGTCATTCCTTTCCAGACGTATTCTCTAGAAACACTCTTGCATATGTGTTTAAGAAGATGGGTAGGAGAATATTTCCACAATGCAAATAACATTGTAATACTGAACAATTAATTGAATAGAAGCTAAAGCTGCATCAGTAGAAACATGGTAAGGTAGAAAGGTAAAACGACTGAATCATTATATCTAGGTATAGAGGTCACAAAAAGAAATTTGAGTGAAAAAAATGTTGCATAATGATATGTACATGATGCCACTTACAAACATGCTTAAAACACAAAGTAGTAATATTATATCTGTAGCTATGTCTATATATCTGCTTGCCTCCATTCTTTCAAGAGCTGTCTTCCCCCTTATCACTTCTCTTCCCTCTCTGTTCGGATATATCTATTTACTCTTTTCTTAAGCCCGGAAGAGATGAATCCTTGTCCTGAGAAGGAGGTAAATGGAAGGAGGCCCAGCTGGGAATACTTTCATGTGGCTCTTAAGCTTTATTTTTCTCATGTCTCTTACCTCTTTGCTTAGACTACCCATCCCCATTGCCTGATATAAAATTCTTACCCATCCTTCAAGATTCAATTTAAACCCATCTCCTCTAAAACACTTTCCTAATTACTCTTAATTAGAATCTAATTCTCCTTTCTCTTACTCTCTTAGCACCTTTCTCAAGCACTCTTTTAGCATGCCTTGTAAAATTATGTATGTCTGTCTCCCCACTAAACTAACTGCCTCTAGAGACCATGGGTTTTATCTTACATTGTCTCTGAATTCCTCCTGAGCACCTAGCAGGTGGCAGACGTAGGAGGTACTCAACAAATGCTTGTTTAATCCCCACACTTTGTTGTCTGAAAGCTGTTTTGCCTGGAGCCAGTGCCTTTTTCCCATTCTCCTGACACTAGATCTGTGATCTATAACTAGACCTAACTAGACTCTGGATCAATTGCTTGTCCTCCTCTCTTCCTTGGCAGACTTGTCCTCCTGACTTGAAATACCCATCAGCTCCTTCCTGTCATAACCCTCAGCTCCACTCTTCCATCCTCTGTGTGCAGTGTGTGTCTGTGTGTGTGTTTCTACTTTCACACCAATTTTACTTATTTTTAATTTTGAGAGCTGTAAACTAGGGGTCAACATGGCTGAATTGTGCCTTCATTTTTTTCAGTTATTTCAATGCTAATCTTTTAACATCCTCCATATACAATCTTGACAGATAATATCAGAAAGAATTGGTGAACAAGCCGCTTTTAAATGGATCTTTCCAATTAACTGCAGAAGTGGAAAGTTAAGGAGTTGGAAGAGGAATTACTTGAGGCTCTGGGAGTTCTCTGAAAGTCATTCTGAATTAGCAGATAATGGGGAGCTTTCTTTCTTTGATAGCTAATTTATAATTGAATGCAGCTGAATAATAACCCCAAAGGAAATTCACTTGTGTAGCATAATTCTGATTTTTTTTTAAACAGATAGGTTCTTAGGACCAGAATAGCCAGTCCAAATTATATGCGTCCCTCACTCCCTCTCTCTTTCTTTCTCTCCCTCTCCTTATCTTTCTGGGTTTATTTCTGTCCTTACTTAAGCCCATCCTTTAGTAGTTCTTTCAGAAAAATCTGTGACTGACAAAATAACACAATCTTTTTCTAAAAAGTGACTTCTGTTACCTTCAGGTTTGAATGACACTTTGCTCTCCCTTGTCTTTTGGTAGCTATAACTGACAGAAGTCTAATGTCCATTTAATTATCATACCTTTGGAAGTAATTTGTCTTTTCACTTCATGTACTCAACATTTTCTAATTGTAAATTATTGTTTTTCCTTTTACTATGTATTTCTAAGTATAAATGTTTTTTTATTTATCCTACTCATTGTATGAGTATACTTTTAATTTAAGAACTCAGCTGTTTCCTGTCTAACTAAATTCATAACCTCAACTCTACTGTTAGAACAATTTAAGCCTGGATAGTTTTCTCCAATTCTAGAAAATTCTCAATGATTACCTTTACACATCTTTTTAAATTCTTCTAGATAACTATGAGACATAAATTAGAGCCTATCAGTCTGGTCTCCTTTGCTCTTAGCTATGCTTTCATACCTTCAAGTCTTTGTTTTTCTGTTGTGTTCTGGATAAATTTATCAGTACAATATCCCAATTTATTAGTCCTCTTTTCAAGTTGTGTTTAAGTTAGAGGCTTGATGTGTTTTGCAGTTTGGGTTTGCAGACTCATTTTTAGAGGTGAGTACTCTTCCTCTCTCCAAATTACTTACTGCTTCCTATCTAGCAGTTTTGTGAATCCATCTGCACAGTCTTTTGGGGAAACCAGCTCAGAAACTTTTAATAGAGGCTTAGAGCTCCTATCCTGGAGCTCTAAGGAGCTCTAATAAATGCACAGCTTTGCTCAGATCCTTCCTTAAAGCTAATCTGGATCCTCCTGCCTCCCCAAGCATCTGGTGCAGCCTAGGCCTATAGCAACTGTCATTAGCAACTCTTTATAGCCTCCTTCATAAGAGAGAGCCATCAGACCCCTAGTTTCAGTTGATACCCCTGGACCTAGTAGTCTACCTTCTGTGCAGTTTCATTCTTTCTGTATCCAAAAGATGCAGACTCCTGGCAGGCCTCCGGCGGAGCATT
The DNA here is from genome assembly GCF_048773025.1 of Camelus bactrianus. Classification (NCBI taxonomy): domain Eukaryota; kingdom Metazoa; phylum Chordata; class Mammalia; order Artiodactyla; family Camelidae; genus Camelus; species Camelus bactrianus. Next base: position 82,723,441 of record NC_133543.1, on the reverse strand, counting down.
TGTCTATAGTTTAATTCTGTTCCCTTTCTGGCCCATGGACCTGTCTTATCTTGACCATGGTTATCTCTTTTTAGTTTGTCTTTTCACACGCTGTCATCTCTAAGTGAATGTAGCTGGACTTGGGGGAAAGGATACCTGAGGTCTACCTTGCCCCACTGTCATCTACATTCTAGCTCTTCTTGAAGCAGTTCTGCTCATCTCACTGGAAACCTCTCTTCCTCTACCAGTCTATGTTGTGGATGTTAGCTTATAGATTCAAGTTCCTTCAGATGAGCCCAAAATCATGATATTATTTCTTAGATGGGAACAGTTACTCTTGTTTGTGTCCATAGATTCTTTATTCACAGTTAAATATTTGGTAAAGGTGTGTACATTGTTCTCTACTGATAATGGGCAGTAACATCATTTCACACAACCAGTTGGTGCCTCACATGTATTTAAATCTGTTAAGCTAACAAGATGGGGTACATGACTTCTACATTAAGAAAATTTCATATTGCACAAAATCTGGGAAGCTCCAATTATGTAGAGCCTGGCAGTGAGTGAGTCAGAGTAGACACCTGAATGAGCTGCGTTCTCCTTTATGTTTTCATCTGGTGAATTGACCATTACATGAGCAATCTACCCTCTTAGTGGAAACTGCAGAATTTTGATAAATAATAGATAGACACACACACAAGTCTCCTTGAAAGAGGAGAATGGGGACTTGTCTCCAAGTTGTATATATAATGCCAAAACACTGTTTCTACTTAGATTATATGTTTAAGTTGATAGAGTTTTAAGAAGCCTGGTGAAATATAGCTGCAAGTTACAGCGTGTATTATAAAAAGAGTCAGTAATTGGCTGTAACTGAGTAAACTAGTAACCCATAGCAACAATTACCACTCTCAAACAGCACTTTCAAATATAATTAAGAACTTAACTACCACTTTTTCAGTATTATTTCTATCAATATTATGTCTTCAAATACTTATATGGATTTATTTGTATGAGAGAGATGAAAAAGAGGAAAAGGTGTTAATAGACAATGAAATTGATAAAAGCGCTGTTCCAGGATCTCCCACTTTTGACTTTTCAGTATCACTTCAAGTGCATCACATAATTCCTCTAGCTACAAAGTAGGAATGCTAATATTTGCTGTATCTTCAATTGATAAACACTCTGAACAACTAGGATTAAGACTCAATGTAAATACAGCAGAGTGCTATTTTTACTAACATTTTTCAAAGCTTCTAAACACTTTAATCCACTTGAAAATAATGGCTTAATTACATGAAAAGACATGAACACCTGACCAAACTAAGATTTCACACCCTGTGAGAGAATTCACATTGAGTTGTCCCTGAATTGACAGAGGAAATAAATTGGACCTATAAACTTGGAGCCTCGGACCAGGTTTACTACAGTCTAAAGCTTTTTCCAACTGTAAGGGAAAATTTAGCTTTTTTATGAGATGAAATAGTCATAAAACATACTGCTCTTACACAACTGAGTGACTCAAAGCGCTATTTTCTCTCAGCAATTATCAAAGGATCTCAGGAACGCAATGGGCCACTGTAAAATGCCAGAGTTGGTGTTTAAATGAAATAGTTAAACATTGTCAAATGAAGAGGTGTGTTATTAACAGTGCTAACATTTAAAAAGGAACCATGCCTACGTCTGTGTGTGTATTGGGAGGGGAGAAGGATGAATTTAGACTGGTCCATGTTTGCTGTCTTCATTTTTTACCACGTGTTTATTTTTAAAACAGCTCTTAAATGTCACTAATGATTGATGACTGCAAATTTGCCAAATTCCGTACTCTTTCCTTGACTCTCCTTTAATGTCTCTGCAGCATTAATGGCTTCCCCTTCTAAAATGTCTCATACATGTATTCAGGCAGAACATAGCACTTCCCAGATTCCTCTGTTAATGTTGGATAGATCTTTTTCCATTTTTACATATCCTAAAGTTTCTTTATTCACTGTTGTCTACCCATATTTTGTTTCCTACTGTCATCCATGTTGAAAACTCCTGAAACTAGGTGTTTAGCCAGATCCCTCTCCCAGTCTCTAAATCCATGTTTCTAAAAGCTTTCACTGATATGGCCCAGAAATCCATCAATGCAACCTTGTCCCCTGAGCACCCTATTATGGGAGCTGTCCAGTAACTCTTTATTTAATATCACTCTATGTTAAGTGCTTATTACAATCAGCTCTTTCCCTCTGGTTCTGTAATGGTTCTTGCCATTGTTTATTGTCTGTCTCTACCAACAGGAGACCAGAGACATTGTCCATTGTACTCATCATTCAATTCTGAGTCCTTAGAATTATGTCTGGCACATAGTAGGAGCAAATAAATAATAGTTGAATAAATTAATAACCTTTCATTAAAATCATTAATTTTTCTTTCCTAATAGCATGGTTTTCTTCTAGAACCTGTGTGTGAAATATAGTTACTTTGCCTCATCTCTCATTCCCCTAGCCACTGTATCACTTAGAATTGCATTCAACTGCAAGAATCAGGGACCAGAAAACAATATTTCCCCTCTCCAAAAAACAGTGATTTCAACCAGTAAGTAATTTTTTTAAGTATTTACTTAAGTAAATACCTGAAAGTGAGTGCCCCTGGGCTGGTGTCAAGACACCAGGGTCCCCCAGGCTTTCTGCTGTTATCCCTGCTTATGTCTTTTGTCCTGCTCTTACAGTCTAAACTAAGACTGTTTTTATATTTATATATTTGTACTGGGGGCTATCCTACCCCCAAATGTAATGCCCATGTTCTGGGCAGGAAAGATGGATAGGGAAGGTAGATAACAACTATGGATGTCCACTGGGTTATCATCTTTTTAAAAACACTTTCCTTGAAGATCATTCAACTTTTCCTTGACACTACTTTGTACAAGGCAGCCAAGGAAATGTCAGCTTTTAAATAAGAATGTCAAAACCCTTCCCCCTACAATTGGAACCTATTTATAAGGAAGTTAATGGAAATGGGTATTGTGTAGGCAACTGTCACTGTCTGGAGTTGTATCAGCTCTATATCTGCAATCTCCCTCTCAACCATTCCTTTCTAATCTCATTTCAGTGACCTTAATTCAAGCCACCTGTCATTTCCCACCTAAACTACTTCAGTAGTCCCCTTACTGGTCCCAACAGCTTCTCTTTGACAGCTTGAGAAATTTAAAACCTCAGGAATACGGTTCTGCCTTCCTGTACTAGGCTTGTCTACCACAGGTCCCCCTTACACACTCAAAATAACACTCCTATCAAACCAGATATGATGGTTAATTTTATGTATCAACTTGACTGGGCTAACGGATGCCCAGATTACTAGTAAAACATTATTTCTCTGTGTGTCTGTGAGAGTGTCTCTGGAAGAGATTAGCATTTGAATCAGAATATTACCCTCACCAATGCAGGTGGACATCATCCAATCCACTGAGAGCTCGAATAGAACAGAAAGGCAAAAGAAGGGTGAGCTTGCTCTTTGCTTGAGCTGGCACTTCCATCCTCTCCTGCCCTCAGACATCTACACTCCTCTTTCTCAGACCTTCAAACTTGGACCAGGAATTATACCATTGGTTCCCTTGGTTCTCGGGTCTTCAGATATGGATTAGAATTACACCACTGGTTTTTCTGGTCCTTCGTCTTGCAGACAGCGGATCATGGAACTTCTCAGTCTCTCTAATTGCATGAGCCAATCCTTCATAACAAACCTCTTTCTGTATATCTGTCTATCTATCTATCTATCTATCTACCTATCTATTTATGAATCTTTCTATCTCCTATGATGCTGTTTCTCTGGAAAACCCTGACTAATATAGAGTTTGATACTGAGAGTAGTTCTAAAGGAACAGAATTTGAGGATGAGTTTTCTGAATTTGTTCTGAGATTTCTGGAATTGGCTCTCTAATCTGATTAGATTTAAAGCCTAACAACTCTATTTCCAGTAGTAAACAGACCCTGATACTCCATAGCACAAACTGTTTATGGAGATACACAAAATATCTGCATTGGGTAAGCCTAAATGGCCATTTATAACAAGCAAGAAGCTCTGCATATGATAGTTACACATATTTCTGGAAAACTATGGAATATAATGATGTTGGTTTGTTGCTCCTAATATTGTTGGACAAAATGGTAAAAGAAAAGGATGAGCTCAGTGAGGCAAATTCCCATCTCAAGCATAAATGACCTAAGAGCTTATGTATGCCCTGAAGGAGACCCTTATCTCCTGTAGCTGCAGAGCTGAAATTTGCTGGAAATCAAACCAGCCTTGGAGGTGTCTACTGTTAAAGTGAGAGCATTGATTGGGAAAGAATGGGATCCTATAAGTTGGGTTGGGGACATTGGGGAAGACGTTGATGAATCTGGGGACACGGAGCTCCTAATTCTGAGTCTCTTTTGCCAGTGGAAGACATCTCCCCACCTCCAGCAGAATTTGTCTCCTTAGTCCCTGCAAAAGTGGCCTCCCCACCTTAATGGCAACTCCTCCCTCAGTGGTAATGGCCTGTCCATTCACAGTGGTATCAGCCTTTCCAGTGCAGGACTAACCCTGCATTGCCTGAAGAAATGATCATGGTCTCCCCTAATGTAGTTGCCAGGTAAGATAATGCTGAGTTTCCTCAGGGCCCACTCTCACAACCCATCTTTGTTTCTAGGCTTATAAGATTCAAGTTCCAACAAGCCCCTAAAAGTGAGATTCAAAGTGTGACCCATGAGAAGATAATGTCAATTCCAAAAGACCTACTTGACTTTTCTAATTTATACAAGAAAAATCCAGAACACATGTATGAGAATGGATACTAAGAATGTGGGATAATTGGGGAGGGAACATAAAGTTGGATCAGGCCAAATTTATTGATATGGACTCACTAAGCATGTGTTCTGCATTTAATGTTTCAGCTCAGAGAGTAAGAAAGGGCTCTAATGATTTGTTTGGCTGGTGAACTGAAACATAGAACCAACGTTGGTCCACCATGAGAAAACTGGAAATGCCCAACCTCCTTTGGTTTAACGTAGAAGAAGAGACTCAAAGACAGAGATTGCAAAGTTGGAGTAGATTTGTCATTTAAGACATACTCAGCCACACTGAGATGTTTAAGAAGACACACCTTTCACTAATACTTTTTAATTTGTGAGAGAAACCCCAGCATCCTTGAAGAACTCCATGATCACCCTTTGTGAGAGTGTAAGCCAGACCTTATCCCTGTACTGAGAACTCTATTGGAAAACCTACATGCATGGGATAGTTGGATCCCAGGGTGACAGGGGCCAAGTGGCAGCATTTAACCGCCAATGGCAAGGTGGGCATGGTTGCCATAAAGGACAGAAGAGTCAAAGCACCACTTAGAATAGTTTGAATCTGGCAGACCTGTGAGGCTGGCTACTTAATCGTAGTATTCCTAAAAGTAAACAGGTAGAAAATCTACTAAATTCTTAATCTGTATAAGCAGAAAATTTCTAGGGTTAAGTGAACAAAAGTCTAACTCATAAAAACAAAGAGTCATTGTGCCTCAATTAAATCCTAGACTTGAGCCAGTTTACAGAACACTTTGAATGAAGGGGAGGCCAGGTCTCCTTGAAGAAGGACCCCAATACACTACTGAAATTTTATATTGTTAATCTTTCTCCCAGACTCTCCCAAGGGACTTATGGCTTTGCACCAGGATAACTGTGCATTGGGAAAAAGGAGATAATCAAAGCTTTCAGAGATTTCTGGACACTAGTTCTGAACTGACACTAAATTCCAGGAGGCCCCAAATGTCACTGTGCTCCACCCAAAACGTCACTGTGGTTCAGGCAGAGTAGAGGCTTATGGAGATCAGGTGGTCAGTGGAGTCTTAGCTCAGATCCATCTCATAGTGGGTCCAGTGACTCCCCAAACCCCTCTTGTGGCTATTTCCCTAGTTCCAGAATGCATAATTGGAATAGATACACTTAGCAATTGGCCAAATCCCCACATTGGTTCCCTGACCTATGGAGTGAGTTCTATTAATAGTGAGAAAGGCCAAATGGAATACATTATAGCTGCTTCTATCTGGGAAAATAGTAAAATTAAAAGACATACCACTTTACTAAAAAGATTGCAGAGATAAGTGCCACCATCAGGGTCTTGAAAGAGGCAGGGGTGGTGATTTCCACCATATCCCTATTCAACTCTCCTATTTAGGGTGTGCAAAAGACAGATGGATCTTGGAGAATGACAGTGGATTATCGTAAACTTAACCAGGTGTTGACTCCAATTGCAGCTGCTGTACCAGATGTGGTTTCATTGCTTGAGAAAATTAACACATTCCCTGGTACCTGATGTGTAGTTATTGAAATAGTAAATGCCTTTTTCTCCATCCCTGTCCATAAATCCCACCAGAAGCTGTTTGCTTTCAGCTGACAAATCCAGCAATACTCCTTCACTGTCCTACCTCAGGGGTACATCACCTCCTCAGCTCCATCTCATAATTTAGTTCTCAAGTATCCTGATCACTTTTTCCTTCCCCAGGGTACCACACTGGTCAGTTACATCAGTGACATGCTGATTGCTTCTAGTGAGGGAGCAGTAGCAACTGCTCTAGACCTATTATGTTGGGGAGTGGAAAATAAATGACTAAACTTCAAAGGCCCTCCACTTCAGTGAAATGTCTAGAGGTCTCCTGGTATGGGCATGTTGCGATAGCCCTTTTAAGCTGAAGGGTAAGTTGTGGCATCTGGTTCTTCCTATAGCACAGTGCCTCCTGGGCTTATAGATTTTAGAGGCAACATATTAATTGGTGGTCTTACTCTAGGGTGTTTATTTGGTGACCTGAAGGGTGGCTAGTTTTGAGTGAGGTCCAGAACGAGAGAAGCCTTTGCAGCAGGTCTAAGCTGCTGTGCAAGCCGTTCTGCTCCTTGGTTCATATGATCCAGCAGGTAGCAGCCATCAACAGCGAGGCAAGACCCTCCACCAACATCTCTAAAGTCAGGGTGCCTCTTGCAATCAATGGTGTCTCATAATTGCCCGATATCTTATGGCCAAGTGATAGAAGTATTAACTCATTGATCTATGAAATCCAGTCAAATGCTTGTTCTAAACTTCCTATCCTACTATCCCGAACTTTTTCAACTTTTCTTTCTAATTAAGTCAAGCCAGTTTTCAATATCACACTCACATAATCTAGACAAAAAAAGTTGATAAAGAGTAAAAGATTTTTCTAAAAAGTTAAAAAAGCTGCCAGTCTTTGAAATGCCTGGGTGTGGTTAGGTCACACTTTGTGAAGAAAGGAAACACCACGGATTTTTATTCCAACAAAGGTTTTCTTCCAAATACACTCTTACTAGAAAGTCAGCTACATCATGTGTGAAAGACAGGATTTCCTGTTGATAAATAAGGAACCAAGTGCTCAAACACAGCTCAATAAATATATCCTGCAGAGGTTTCAAACCGGTGGACAGCAGGCCAAATGCTGCTAAGACCTGTTTACCTTGACATGCTATTTTCCAATACTAAGCAACATTATTTTTACATCAAGAAATTACTTATAAAAATATCCATGTTCACTATTTCCTAAAAAATTTAAAGAACTCAGTTCTGAGCTTACATTAATTGGCCAGAGTTGAGAAGCAGCTGATTCTTTTGGACAGGTAATGAGCTCTTCAATTTGGCACCATCTCTGCCACTTCCCAACACAACCCACTTTATTCATTTAGGTTCTGCCTCAGCCCTGCAGGCATTTGACTTTGTAACTATGGATAAGAAGTTTAGTGTGGCTGCTAATGGGTAACAAATTCAGTTTGTACTGACATTATTAAAACAGTAGGTACCATTTACTAATCATTTTAGGTGTCAGGAATTTTTAAGTATTTTATATCTCACATTACTTCATTACATTAAATGATACATTACATCATTTAAATCTTACAAAAAGTTCTGTGAGGGAAGTGAAATCTTTTTTTTACTAAAAGGAAAACTGAGGCTCCAAGAAGTTAACTTGATTAAGAGTGTGCCGCTACAAAGTGACACTTTGAGCAGGGATCCAAAGTACTTAAAGACAGCAGATGGTGAAAACAGATGGGGTGACAATATAGAGGAGATTCAAGAAGTTTGTGCATGGAGAGGGTCACAGAAAAACTAGAAAACATAGTAGAAAACTTACAGAAGAGTAAAATTGTATAGCAAATAAAGAGAACAGAAGAATATGAAAGTAAAGTTACAAGAACATCCAGCAGCAAGAGCAAAGCCTCAGCAGTAAAATATTCAGATACGGAGCAGAACGGTGAGACTAGCAGAGATTCTGGGGAGGGAGCAAGATCCAAGGCAGGCATGGTGGTGGCGTGGAGAATGGGACCAGAGGCAGCCTCAGCCCCCTGGATACAGAACAGGGTGACTCCCTGCGCTTCAGTGCACACCACCTTTTAAGCACTTCCATGTGTTCACCAACCCAGAAGCTCTCCAATCCCCACCCTTTTGGGTTTTTATGGAGGCTTCATTACATAGGCATGATTGACTAAATCATTGGCTATTGGTGACTGATTCAACCTCCAGACTCTCTCCCCTCCTCAGAGATCAAGGGGTGGGATTATAAGTTCCAACCTTCTGATCACATGGTTGGTTCCACTGGCAAGCAGCTCCCATCCTTAAAAGTTTTACAAACATCACTCCATTAATAAACTCAAGTGTGGATTAAAGGGGCTTGTTATAAAAGCAAGCCACTCCTTTCCGCTTTGTGGCTCTGGAGCTATGTAAAGAATGGAGGACAAAAGACCAAGTATTATAACAAAGATGCTCTCATTGCTCTTATCACTAAGAAATTCCAAAGGTTTTAGGAATTCCCTGCCAGAAATGGAGACAAAGACCAAATATGTATTTCTTATTATAAATCACCATATCATAGACCCCCATTCTGTCAGACTTTGATAAGAAAGAAGGAATTTAATCTCAGTCTTTTCTGTGTTCCACTCTCTCATAAGTTGTGTCACCCAGTTTTGAGATCTTCCCAAGTATTGGGAGGGAGCCAACTGGCCCACAAGACACCATGATCTAGTGGTTCTGCTCCTCTGTGCCATGTTTGGAAAGCTAAGGGCCAGATGTTTTTCAGTGACTTACCCAAGATCACAGCACTACGTAGAAACAGAGTCCAGGCAGAGACTCAGGTCTTCTGTCTCTAAACTAACAATGCATGAGGGGCTCTTCCTGATCTGATCCCTGGCCATCTGCTGCTTTCTATGGTGTTCTCAGCCTTGCTGGGTTTTTTTTTCTTCTTCTCCAGCACATCCATCTTCTTTTTTCTGGGCTTTTGCCTGTGCTGTTCTCATCACATGAAAGCCTTTCCCTTGTTAATTCCCTCCCATTCCAAACAAGAGCTGATAAATTACAATTGATCATTCAAGACTTTAATGAGGAGTCTGCTCCTTTGAACTTCCCTGCCTGTCCCTCTTATAGTCCTTATCACATTTTGTATCATTGTCTGTGTTTGGGTTTGTCTCACCTATTGAACTGTGAGATTCCTGAGAAGCAGATTCAGTATTTTGCTCATCATTAGCACAATGCCTAACTTGCAGTAAATACTCAGTAAATATTTTTTATTAAAATGATCTTAAAAACAAGTGAGTCTCATTTAGTAAGTTTTAAAAAGGAACATTTATTGTACAAATAATGAATGGACTACAAATTAAGTCAATGATCTAGTTAAGGAAAAAGCTGACTGGACTTGCAGCAGGCATATATCCCTGAAATAAAACTCAAGGAAGCACCCCTGGTGCAGATCATCTGGGAACTACTAGCCATGCAGCAGGTGAGTGGGACATTCTCTGCATCCGTCTTCCCAGCAACTGTTGCAATGAATCCACCTACCCCTGAGTTTTAATCAGAGCTGCTATTCACTCACTGTTTACCTCACCGACAAAAAATATACAAGCAACATCTACAAAGAGAAGGTTCTCTACTTTCATCATTAAGGAAACCACATTTGTATAATTCTCAAGACGGTTAGAAGGAAGAACAAAGCCAAGCCAAAACACTTGACTAAACCATGTCAAAAAAAAAAAGTGAAATGAGATGAACAAAAAGGACAAAGGTCAATGGAAGAGAAGTCTCTGTAGGTGCAGACTATTTAAAGGTACAGTAGTTTGCATGACTACCAGTGTGATAATTGCTTCTTACTGAAGACTTGAGTTAACAAAAGAAGTTAACATGCTCTCTTTCCTATTTCTAGTCTATGATCATTGCCAAATTAACACAAAAATAGTGACAAATTTCTATAGTGTATAAATCGAGAGAGATGAAAAGCATTTCTAATTTTTAATACAAGCAATGTCAAAGGGCCTCAGGAAAATTCATCAACAAGCCCCTTATTGACTAGATTCATGAAAAATTGCATGTGGAAAAGAACCTATCTTCTTCCCTGTCCTGTGCAAAAACTTACTTGTATTCTTCCTTTTAAGCATCCCATCACTTCTCGTCATGGGCTGAATTGTGTTCCCCCAAAATTTATATACTCAAGTCCTAACCTAGTACTTCAGAATGTGACCTTATTTGGAGGTGGGATCTTTGCACAGGTCATCAGGTTAAAATGAGGTCATTAGGGTGGGCCCTAATCCAGTATGCTGTGTCCTCATGTAAAGGGGAAATATGGAGACAGACACAGACACAGACACTGGAAGAGTGCCATGTGAAAATGCAGGGAGAAGATGGTCATCTGCAAGCTAAGGAGAGAGGCCTGGAACAAACCATTCCATCACAGCCCTCGGAAACAACCAGCTTTGCTAATACCTTGACTTCAGACCTATAGCCTCCAGAACTATAAAACAGTAAATTTCTGTTGCTTTAAACCAATCAAAAATGGGCAGAAGGCCTAAATAGACATTTCTCCAAAGAAGATACACAAATGATCAAGAGGCACATGAAAAGATGCTCAACATCACTAATTATCAGAGAAATGCAAATGAAAACTATGATGAGGTATCATCTCATACCAATCAGAATGGCCATCATTAAAAACTCTACAAACAATAAATTCTATAGGGTGTGGAGAAAAAGGAACCCTCCAGCACTATTGGTAGAAATGTAATTTGGTGCAGCCACTATGGAAAACACAGCGTAGAGTTTCCTTAAAAAATTAAAAATAGTTATCAATGACCCAGCAATCCTACAAGTTAGCAATTTGGGACTAGCAGATACACACTACTATATATAAAACAGATAACAAGGTCCTACTGTATAGCACAGCAAACTACATTCAGGATCTTGTAATAACATATAATGAAAAAGAATATGAAAAAGTATATGTGTGAGTGTGTGTGTAACTGAATCATTATGCTGAACACCAGAAACTAACACAATGTTATAAATCAATTATACTTCAATAAATTTTTTTTAAATTTCTGTTATTTAAACCATTTAGTTTGTGGAGCTTTGTTATGGCAGTTCCAGGAAACTAATACACTCCTCTAGACATTTTTCTCCAAATATCCTTCATCCCTGTTCTTCCAACATTTACTAAGATAGAAAAAAATTACTTTATATATGCATATTGTACATCTTACCGTTTCATTTGTCTTCTTTTAACATCAATGTGTAATCCAGCCTCGCAAAGTAGATGTAATGTGGGAAGAACCTCTACAGTTTTCAAACCCATAATAATCAAGTTCTATAATCACGAAGAAAGAAGTGTACAAAAGAAAACCAATGCTGAGAACTCTCATAAAGCAAGCACAAAGGCAGAAGACAAAATTGGCTGTGCACTATCATTAACTAAAGCTATCACAGTCCCTTTGTCGGCTTAAGCAGCTATTCCATGATCTTTTCACTTGGAATAATGAACTCAGCCTTCGACAAAAGAAAATATTTGATCTCCTTTTAGCCAAAAATCTTCCCTTTATAAAGCCCATTTAATATTCTAGAAGGGTTTTCTTTTCCTTTGAAGAAATACTAGTTTGACATTCTAACGGCATTTTTATTTTAAAGCCTACAAAGATTCTGGAGAGTACCTGGTGAAGTACTGACTGGCCTCTGTGGCTCAAAAGTTCAGTTACTATAGACATTTCACTCAGAAGAGCATTTCTATCTTTTAACCTTCATCTAAATAACGTTCATTTCTCTTTCACTATGATGGAGTTCAGGCCCTTGGAATACACTGTGAAAGTTGTAGGAGATATACAATTGTCCTTCTTTTCTTTGTTCCTGGATTTTAAACGTCTGTCTATACCCCAAACTAAAATAAAGCTTTCTGCAGATACAAGTTTCCCCAAGAAGAAACCAGTAAGGATAGACTGCATTTGTCTCTGAGAATGAGAATGCATCATGCAAACATACACATTATTGTGTTTTTCTTCTGAAACACAAGAAATGGATTTCTCAATTTTGGAAAGCTGATTCCTATAAAAGCATGTCTAAACTGAGAAAATTATCTCGGCAATGAGGAATGAAACTCTCTTTCCAAAATTATTTACATGATTTGCAAAGAGATGGCTAAAACACATCTTAACAGGTAGCTTATATTTGCTGTAGGTGGAAAGGGCTACAGAAAAGTGATTGAACATGGCAAGACTTAGCTTTTAAAAACTGAATTTATTTGGCAACTAATAAAAAGAAATGTGCTTATTTGGCTCATGGCGTTTTTCCCATATGAGAAGCAGTAAAACCCAAATGAAGAAGAATGAATAAAGTGGACAAAGATGTAATTTGGAAATGTGACTGAAAACAAATCAAGAGTGGAATGACCTTGACTGCTGAATCGGTCAGTGTTCTTTGTTGGTGAGCAGCAGAAACTGATTCTGCCTAACTCAAGCAGAAAGGAAATTTTCAGGAAGAACATGAGGGAGCTTAAAGAATAAACCAGGCTGAGAAGATAGAACCCAGAATATCTCCAATGTGGACAGCAAGAACTAATGGGCAGTTTGGCCTGGGCACAACCACTGGGATGAATCAGCTCCAACTGCTTTTCCATCTCGATTAAGTCTGGGGAGATTCTGATTAGCCTACCTTGGTTACCCACCCGTAGAATTAAAAGTCCTTTGACCAAGGTTGCTCACAACATGGGAGAGGTAATTTATCCAAAGGAAACGTGAAATATTTAAGAAGAGAAGGAGAAATGGATGCTAGATTGCATAAATAAACAAATATCTTCTACAAGTAAGCTCAGTTAAGAGCAATTATATACTCTATGTAGTTTTGGAGAGGAAAAGTATTCAAAACTCATCTTTCACTAGTCATGACTTTATATGAAAAGCCTAGTGAAGTTATAAAAATGTTTCTTAAATCAGCGATTCACCTAAATAATTTCAAACCTTTAACATACTAAAAACCAATTACCTGTAGGTTTGTCTATGTTTATCAGTTAGCATGCATACATTAAAACAGCTCCTGAATGTACTTTTGCTGGTTTGTTATATAAAGAAACAGCTATCTGTGTACTTTAAGAATGATACTTCAACTATGCAGACAGTCCTCATAAAAACGTACTCTCAATCCTTCCTTTTTTTAATCTGAACTTTTGCAAATAGTGCCTGATCAGAAAGCCCACATCAAATATTATGATTTTGAACTTTGAAATTAGGCAGCATGAATTATAAAAATCAATTTATTTTATGGCTCAGATTCTGGGACTGAGCCAGGAACTACTACTATTCAAGCCACCAGATAAAGATCTTGTAGTTAGTTACTGAAACATCTAATATTTCTAAGCGCACACAAAAAAGTATGGAAATGTAGTATTGATCTTAAATGTTTAAAAATACACTAAATGAACAGTTTAAATTGAACAGACACTTAACACTAATCCTCCACCAAATTCTGTGACTGCAAAGATGAATAAGGTATAGATCCTCCCCTCAAGTCACTCAAAAATCAAGAAACCCATTCATAAATAATTATAATGCTATGTGGAGATGCAATAAATGAATTATGTGCAAGATACTAAAGTAGTATGAAGAAGGGAAGGCTTCTGATGAGATGGTATTTGATCTAGAATTTGAAGGATGAGGAGGCGGTCAGAGTGGGAAAAACGTGCTAACAAAGATGAAAAACATAAAGGCCTTGAAATATTAATAAACACAGAGAGATGCAGGAGAAGCAATAAATTTGTCATTGCTGGAACATAACTTTGACATGACTACAGAACCAGCAGCTGGAAGTCAGGGGCCACATCATAAAAGCTTTTCATACTGTAATAAGGAGTGTGAACTTAATTATATATATCAGCATTTTGTGACCTATCTCTTCTGAGACCAGAGAGGCCCTAGTCAAATAAGCTTGAGAAACGCTGCATGTTAAAAACCTGTGCAATGGTCATTACAGGCAGCTGACCAACATCTATTTCACCCGTCTTCTGAAAAAGTTTCAGTGCAGTTTGAGGAACTGATTCCGTCTCATAAATACAATAAGCCTTATAATTACTGTTCAAGAAACTATATTTTTAATGTGGAAGTATCTTTCCACCAGTAAAACTTCACTTGTGCCATAAATACTATTCAGTTTGGGGTTTGCTTTTCTTTAAAGAGATGTATAAAAATTATCACTGATGATATAGTGTGTTGCCTGAAAACACCACACCTAGCAAGCTTTGTTTCTCTATCTAATAATTTAAGTCTGCTCTTACCTAGAAACACCCTGATGAGTTTCTCACCACATAATAAAAGAAAGTAGTAAATTATCCTCCTGGCTTGTTAAGACAAGGAATTGGAAAGAGACACCTTGAAAAAGGAAACCACATTAAAGTGGTTTTACTTCCAAGAAAGAGATTTGATCATTTAAATTAAAAAAAAAGCCCTTCAAATTTAATTTTGATTGGACTTTTTTAAACCTAAGTTGATGAAGACAGAAACATTCTCATGTATTCTATCTTAGCAAAATGGAGATAAATGCAAAAATGTTATGTGCATTCTTTATTCAAAATGAGGAATCTTCCCTGTAAAGGCTTTAGGCATAAAATTCTTCATCTAATAGCAATATTTTGACTATCTTTATGCTGGAATCTTCATTTTGACAGTCTTGCAGCTGTGGAAGTTTGCAGCTTCCCGAGCTAAACTCAAGAGGCTCTGAGTCCTTGCCAGCTGTCTTTCAATTTCACATCAACTCTCTTGATATTTTGTCAGTTTAAAGCTTTTGCAAAGTTTGCAAGGCCTGAATTCATTAGATAAGGGAAATGGGTCATCTAAATCTTAGCCAACCTCAACTGCCATAGAGATTCACTATTGTAAATTTCCTTCAAGACTGAATTACAAAATAGACCCCGTGGGTCTTTGTCAGTTTTGGTATTTGATGATACTGTTGTAACAGCAGCTGCTGAAGCTGTGTGTGCCTCAGTAAAAATTTCTGGTTTAAATTCTCTTTCCTTTATATTTTCTGTATAAAATTGGATGATGGCAGCTGCAATAATAAGGGCAAAAAAAAGGTCATTTAAAGTTCAGTTTGCTAGGCAGATGATAGGCAACAAATTCATCACAAAGACACTTTTAGAAAATTATGGTGGTTATTAGAAGACGAAAATCCATCTTGTTTTTAAAGAATTCTGCAGCCTCCTGAAAGAGCTAAAAAAACAGATTGTCAGGGATAGTTAAGGAAGCTGGAACACAAAGCTTCAGCCAACAAAAGGATTTGATGATTCCTCTGCAAGTGAAGAGCAGCCTTATTATCACAGGCAATCATATGTTATCTGCATTTCGGCACAGTATGCATCTTAAATCTGCAGAGATCCAGCCCTTGCTATAACTTGTTGTTAGAAAGAAATATCTAAGTGCATGCCTATATTTTAAACTGAAGGGGAAAAAAGCTAAATAGTATCTGGAACAGGAAAAAGCATTGGTAATATTCTATAACACTGTAAATGAATGAGTGTTTCGTCGCACAAAGATTAAAATCTGTCTGAATTTTGCATTCTGGAAGTAATCTTCAAGAGAATGAAGAAAGAAAGTATCAAGGCAGGAGATTTTACAGAGAGGTAAAAATTGCCTTCAGTAGAATTTCAGATTATGTGAACCTACTTACATTTATTGCCAACTGCTTTTCTATAGCTCAGCCGTTACAGTGCAGTGTGACCTAAAGCATGGTCTTAAGAATTGGAAAAATTCATGTTCAGATATGACTTGGCCACTTATTATATGATCTTCACACTTTCTGAGCCTCAGTTGCCTTGGTTGCAAAATGGGGACATAATACCTAACTCATAGTGCTGTTGTAAAGGAGATAAAACACATGCCAAGCACCTGGCATGTGATACATGAACAATAAATGCTAACTATTATTTGTTAATGGATGCCACAGTACCAAGAATGTACGTGTATTATGCTCTCTTAATTTGTAAGCTAGAGAAATGATAACACCTGTTCTTGGAAAATGTAGGGTAACTGGAGTGTCTATTGAAGCTCTTTTTGTCTCTATCACTCTTTGCCATCTTGGGGGAGAGGGGAGGAAAGCACATGCAGTGAACAGTTATGGTGCTTGACAGATCAACTAGATACCTACTAGAGAGATCACAAGCTCTGTAACAGTGCTATCCAGCAATACTTTCTGTAATGATGGAAATGGTCTATATTAGCACTATCAAATATGGTAACCACTAGATACATGTAACAACGGACCACGGCAAATGTGGCTAGTGCAAGTGAGAAATTGAATGTTTAATTTAATTTAATTTTAATTAATTCAAAATTAAATAGCCATTGTAAAGCACTATAACATTTAAAGAATATTTCATTCAATAAAAAAATTAAATAGCCATATGTGGCTAATACTACCATATCAGATAGGAGAGCTTTATACTGATTGACACTTTCATTAGACCCTCTTGGGGAATGTAAGAGGAAACCAGCCCTCAGTGAATAAAAATTTAACATAGGTATCAAGGCTTGCTCTCTTAATGCAATCTCTGAATCTTTAGACAATTTTATTTACTAAGCTATGACATATCAAAACTTCTCCTAAGGAAATCAACAGGGGATTTACCAGGTGGTACGAAAGAAATGATGAGCTACCCAGGTATCAAAGTGTGGCAGAGCTCACTGCCAGCAGCTTGATAAGATGGAAAACACCAGGACCCTATAAGAACTGCCACTTTCATAAGCTTCCCAAGGACGTATTCCTGATGGAAGCTAATGCCAGGAGGAACTACTACCAGCAGAATCAGTGCTGGAAAACCAACAAGGAGTAGTTGTTAGGGTTGGCTTATGAAGACATGACTTCTTGGAAATCCTCATTTCCTCTGCTTTCAGTTGGATTTTACCCTTGTAGAAGAATAAACTTTAATTCCCCTTTGACATGTAACCTAACATATTCCTAGAACATCTTTCAGGGGCCATTATTCTGCCTGTTTTATACATGTATACTCCTAACAGAGTAGCCATGATGATGCTTTGGGTCCTCAGATATCAGTGTCAGCTTGGACCCTGTGTCCAACAGCATTAGCAAAATGTTTGGGAACTCCTTTTTCCAAAGTATATGATTATCCTAGTAAATAGGTCCCCTTCAGAAATGACTGGAGAAATTAGTACACTTTATAAATACTGTTTGTGTTGCAGGATCCTTTGTCAAGGGAATATGGCCTTCCCTTTAGTCTATGGGTTCTAAATCTGAGAATTGGCTGAGTTCTGGGAATTGAGCAAGGGATTATAACATTTTGTTGGTGCAGCTTCTCCTGGCTTCCTGATCATCAATCCTTGATTTCTTTTAGTTATATAGACTATGAAATACCATTTCTATTGCCCATTGATTTTGACTTTGGGACTTTCTCTCTCTGTCTCCATAGCTCTCTGTGGGTTAGGCATGCCTGGCTTCCACTCTAAACTCTAATCATTACAATAATTGTATCCACCTTGCCTCTTATAGTTAAGTACACCACCTGACCTTTATTATTTCAGGATCCTTTCATCTTTTTTGCTGTCAGTTGATTCCAGCATCTTCTTCTGCCAGTCCTGGCCTTCAGAGGAGAGCCACCCCTGAGCTCAACAATGCTGGTACCCTTCTCATTAGTACAATCCACCTGGAAACCGAGCAGGACGGTCCAGGCCTTCCCAGAGACAATCCCCTTGTGTCCCCTGCCTCCTATTTGTAGAAAAGCTTAAGCTTCCTAGGCCTTTCCCAAGTTCAAAAGAGCAAATTTAATTAGAGAAGTGAGAAAATACAAAAACAAAGGAAAACAATCAAGCAAGACCAGATAATAATAGTTTATCTGTAAAACAAAGTCAAGGACTTCTAGTTCCTCCTCAAGGGCTATAGAGAATATCCTGAGCCATATCCTTGAATTGTTTTGCAGATACTAAAACCTTCACCAGGTGGGATAAGCTAACTACTGACCACCAGCTTGTAGACGCCAGGCTAGTTGGAACTAGATGATTGATAGCTGAGATTCCTGAAACATCACCCTGTTACCTCACCATCAACCAATCAGAGAATTGTGCAGGAGATAATCATACACCTTGTGACCCTCTCCCTCACACTGTCTTTAAAAAGCCTTCCTTGAAAGCCATCAGGGAGTTCATGTCTTTTGAGCATGAGCTGTCCATACTCTTTGCTTGGCACCTTGCAGCAAACACTGTACTTTCCTTCACCACAACCTAGTGGCAGGAGATTGGCCTTGCTGTATGTCAGGAGAGCAGGACACAAGCTTGATTCAGTAACAATATCACTATATTCAAAAGGTTTTTTTTTTCTAGTACATTAAAGATGTCACTCCATTGTATTCTAAATGACATAATTTCTAAATAAGAAATATGTTTCATTATATTTATTCCTATGTAATGTATCTTTTTTCTGTGTGTTTGTTTAGTTTTTATCCTTTTGATGTCCTTTGGTTTTGGTGTTTAAATTAATCTTTGGTTTGGTGTTGTCATTAATTTTGGAAAAGTATCAGCCATTACTTCTTCAAGTGTTTCTTTTGTTTCATGCCCTCCCACCCCATTCTGGGATTCCAGTTGCATATATATCTGACCTTTTGATATTGTTCCCTAATTCTTGCTCTGTTCTGAGATAGGTTTTTTTTTCATTCTCTTTTATCTTTGTGTTTCAATTTTTGTAGTTTCTATTGAGCTATCATCAGGTTCACTGATTCTTTCCTCAATTGTATCAAATCAGTTGTGAACCAATCAAAGGCATTCATCATCTGTTATTGATTTTTATTTCTACTATTTGCATTTTATTTTTCTTACAGTTTCCATCTCTCTGCTAGAATTACCCATCTGATCATGCATGCTGTCCAGCTTTTAACCACCTTTTATACTTGAGCCCTCAACATAGTGAAAACAATTAGTTTAATTTCCTGGTTAATCATTCCAACATCTGTGTCGTATTTGAGGATGGTCATGTTGATTTCTATGTCTTTTGATAATACATTGACTTTCCTTACTTCTTTGTGCCCCTTGTAATTTTTAAAAGATGGATGTAAGTGATTTGTATGTTAGGAAATGGACATGCCTTTCTTTCCACTAGGCCTTTATTATGGGAGATTGAATACATTTAGCCAGAAGTTGAGCTAGATTTTGGACTGTTGTTACTATGGTTACCCTTAGTACCCACAGGCTAGTACCCACAGAATTCCCTGTGTTTAGAGTGGAGGAATTTGTAAGCCCGATCAGCAAGATTCATGACATGACATCAGCTGATTTAGAGTAGGAACTGATTTATCTCAATTTCTGTTCCACTATTAGCTTTAGAACTTCCCTTGTGCTGTGCCTCAGAGAGGCTCTCTCTCCCCATGCTCTTTGCTCTCTGCTAGTAGTAGAATGCTTTTACTTGTTGCTCAGTGTTTGTTCACTGGTGTCTGGTGGTGTCTATCTCATGTGGGCAAGTGCTTAATTCCTGTCTCTCCCTGAAGATGCCTATCTTCCTGATTTGGAGTTTTATTATGTTGCCCTGTAACCTCAGTTCTATTGTTATTGTAAGGATGGTAGTATGCTCTTTCCAGCTTCCTATATCCAAAGCAGAAGCCAGAATGCTCTTAGCACTTTGGTAAAGAGAGTGTTCTCTAGTCCTTCCCACAGAACATAGTCAGCAAGTTGGAATTCTGGCCTTACATAGGATATACATTCTCATATGCCCAAATTCTTTGAGCCTTTTGATTGCTTTCTCTGTTATTTGTCTTGGAAGTTCTGACATTTTTACTTCTTACAGTATGGGCTATTACTATTTCCAAGAGTCCAAAATTCAACCCAGGGGGCTATTACCATCATCCCTTGAGATCTTGCCAGAGTGTTAAATCCTGTGTCATGATAAAGTGATCTTATATCAATAAACTCTCCTTTATTCATGTTTATTTTCTTTCCTACTTGAAACAGCACCCCCAGAATCTAGTCCCATATACACTCTTCCAGTTCCTACTAGTATCTATTGACCAGGTCCTGCAACTCCTTCAGTCCTCCTTCTGCCAGGGTTGAGAATTCAACTTCTTTGGAGCTCTGATATTCCTATAATTAAGTCTTGGGTTTGATCTTCAGCCTTTTCTGTACTCTGACACAAAAACTAGAGTTTATGCTTCCAAAGAAGCCCTCTGGCTTTCACCCTTCACTTTATAATAGTAATTAGTCACCTTCAGCCTTCATTATCCTTCTCTAGTGCATCAATCCACCCTATCAAAAGCCATCCAATTCAATAGTCCTTAAATCACTATTTCACCTGAACCTCTCAATGCTTGATCTATCATATCTGCCAGAGTATTTCCTTTCACCAGTATCCCATCACTGTTCATCGCCAGTAAAAGTTTTAGCAATTACATTGCAAACTCATGCCAGGCTCTATCAATGCTTCCTCTACCAATGGTGAACCAAGTCTAAAGTCCCATCATAGAATTTGCTTCCTAGGACCAATCCACTTCCAGTATCAACTGTAATCAATTTTTTTTTTCCCTGGAAAATCATCTCTGAGACTGATATTTCTTGTGGAATGTTTATTGCTGATGCTCTTGGGAACAAATGTGGGTGATGAGGGAAGCAATTAGGAAGAGGAAGAACTTGACCTGTGACAAACTTATAACAGCGGCCTCAGACAATATTGCAGAGCTCTCTGGAACTAACATGGTCCTCAGAGTTCTCTCAATAAAGACAAGAGGGCTGAGCATTTGTACCGTACATAAACCAGTCATTAGATAGAAATTGCTTTGAAAGTGGGAGTGAAACCAAGGTAAGTAAGCTTCCTGCACCTGAGGACAATTCCTAGAAAGGAACTCCATTGTCAACTAACAGCAGCAAACTCTCTCATCAGCTGCAGGAATAAGTGCCTTGATCCTGAAGGGAGATCTGGGCAACATACCACCACATCCACCTCAAAGGGGCTCCTATTTATTGGTAGCTGATAAATGGAGAACTTGCAACACTGGAGATGAAACATTTCTGCAATATCTCATGTGATCTAAGGTCTCTAAAGCTCAGAGAACTTGTAAGCCCGATCAGCAAGATTCATGACACACTCTCTTTCTTCCTCATTTTTCATATCCTAATCTTAAGTATCATGATGCTTCTGGGAATTTTGTGTGAGTGTACCAATCTCATCTCAGCAATAAAATGAAGAAATAAGGAAAGATCTGTTATACACAGCTGGGGTTTTGAAGGGGGAATCACAAACTTCCAAAGCCATGAAGCCGGACAGTGGTAGCAGAAGAAAGCCAAGAGAAACCACAAAAGAAAATGAGTCTATGATCTGACATAGGTTCACCAGGAGCAGCTTCTTTCAATAACAATGGTGAAGGATCTGGGTTTCATTTTCATCAAACAACTAGGATTTCTTTATGGTTTTACAATACTAAAACTCCATCCTGCAACTCTATTAAAGATGTCTTTTCTTTGTGTGTGTACTTCTAGGGGCTTAGATAGAAATACGTTATGAAATCCAACTATTATTAGATTTTACTCACTTTAGTACAATCGAATGTAAAAAAAATAAAATTAGCAAAGATAGTGGTTTGTACATAATATAGTTCTACATTTAAGCTTCTCCTAAGTAAAATAGCTAACAATTGGACCAAGACTACAACAAATTATCTGAAATTTAATGCAGAAAATGTAAATATTGCTGGTATCCACACTAACAACAAAAAAAACAAGAATAATATTGTTACTATTTTCATAAGTCAACAAAATCTGAATGCTATATTATTTTACTTCTTATTACTTACTATATTATAAATAGAATTATCTGAATGGTGGGCATTATTTGGATATTCCAGGTTGTCTCATTGCTAAAAATATGTAATTTATTAAATGCCTACTATGTGCCAGAGATAATGGTAAATGTTTTACATACATCAACTCTTTAATTTTTATAAAAATAATATATGATTGTTCTTATAATTTTAGCTGAGGCTTAGAGACTTCAAGTAATTTGTCCAAGTTCATACTGTTGGTAAGTAACAGATTAAGAATGTTAAGGATTCTAGGATGATCTGTCCCCAGAATTCATGCCCCTAAACATTATGCCATATGGCCTCTTTAGAGTAAAAGAAACTACATGATTTTTTTTTTGAATATGAAGTTCTTTCTTTTTATTTAATTGTGGTATCATTAATTACATTTTTTGAGAACTTTTTTTTAACATTTTTTATTGACTTATAATCATTTTACAATGTTGTGTCAAATTCCAGTGTAGAGCACAATTTTTCAGTTATACATGAGCATATATATATTCATTGTCACATTTTTTTCTCTGTGAGCTACCATAAGATCTTGTGTATATTTCCCTGTGCTATAGAAACTACATGATTCTAAGCTCAAAATTTTCTCTAAAACAATTAAGTTTATATATAGTATTACTTTCATTGATGCTTTAGCCTTGACTTCTTCCTGCCTGTGCATGTATCCAGAATAGATTCCTAGATGTACTAAATCATCACCCAGACACAGGATGAGTTCCACTTAAAAAAAAAAAAAAAAAAAGCCACTTAATGTATTTAATAGTCCTAGGAAAAAAGACTGGATGGATTATGGGTCCCCCCAAAATTACTACCATCAGCTCTTTAAAAACCACAATTGAGGAAGGAAAAGGACAGCACAAAGACCCAGCCCTAGGGTTTAACTTTATCTCCATCTAAGCATCTCAGGAAGAAGTGGCAAAACCAAGCTTCATCTTAAAGATGCCTTTCTCATGATGAAATAAGTTGTAAGAGTCTGGAATGTTTGGCTCTATTTCTTGAGAAGGCTACCAAAATTTTAGCCAAATACTGTACAAGTAAAAATAAGCAAAAGAAGAAACAAATACATATGCAAGTGCTTCCAGAATACAAAATAACTGGAAAAGTCAAGTAAAAGTGATCTTTGTTCACACTAGATGTAACCCTGGAATGGAACTCTTGTCTGCCTCCGCATTGCAGAATGCACACACTGTGGAGCCAGTGATATTAATTAGGGTGGTGTGATGCACAGGATGACCTCCGTATCTGATCAATCTGCTGATATTTGGTTCAGTCTGGTTCTTACAAAAAAGCAAATAAGCAGAAATGATAGATTTCCTGAACAGATCAGACAATTCTTCTTCTCCTATAAAGGTTCTTCTGGGAAATTAAGAAAAGGCGTTACTTGTGTGTGGAAACAGTATTTCTGTCCTCTCTCAATGTCAGAGGCTTTTAGACTTGATATCAGTATTTCTCCTCTAACTTTAGGCTTCTTCAGCCATCCTCATGGGATATATATTTTTTTAATCAATTAAATTCTACAGTTAAGAGCCACCATTTCTTCAAAGAGAAAGAGGTGCTAGCTAGGGAGGAAAAGATGATTTATGTACTTTTAGACACATACATTCACCCTCCTTGCTGAAAGGTTAGAATTCTGTTCATTTATTTTCCCTTCATCAGTCATTTCTCCTTTCAAATAATCAAGTGAACAAACATTTCATTCAGTTCTAATTTAACTCAAAATTTTATGTATTAAAAAAGATGGACCTAGACTTTTGAAGTTCCCTTCACTGGTCTTGAGAAAGCAAACAGGATATCCCCAGGAAATTTAGCAGTCAGCTATACTTTTTATAGCTGCGGAGGTTCTGATAAAATCTGTTTGGTATTATCCAAATAAAAAACAGGGCTAAGGGATCCTACAAGATTCAATTAAAAACATAATATGTCTCACCAGGATTTTTCCCCACATCACAGTGATAAGCCTTATGGAATGCAAAGAATTTAGTAGTTTTCATTTAATTCTGCATCAGAATCTCATGAACCATTTTGAAAGATTTGGTCCAAATAACAATGATCATAAAGACACTTCACTTGTAATTTAACAAGAGTAAGGAATAATTACCACTAAATGGTTGCCAAAACAAAGCACATGTAACTACTACTCATCATCTTCATTATTACATATATAGTACTACAAAAACCTAACCGACACTAAGTTAACATCTTAACATCTGAGAGACAAAATAGAATTGCTAAAATGTATTGAACCCTGGAGAAGTTACACCCACCCCTATACATATTCCCTATAGAATGATGTTCAATTCTGAACAAATGTGATATCAAACAATATCCATTTACCCACACTAACTGAGGGCATCAAAAGAGCAGAGGTAGCACAAATGAGGTTAACCAAAGCGTTTATACTTATTTATAAGGTTAGTATGAGAATTTTGCCCCTCAGATTTACTTTTCTTGAAATATTTCGCTTGATTCAGGAGAGGGAAATTTCAGACATCAGTTTTTTATTTTACCTGAGTTTCTGAGTCATTTTCTTAACTTTCTATCAAAAAAAAAAATCCTTAACTCTTTTATGTCCATGTCATTCACTAAGTGTTACTAATTCCTAATGTATTAGTGGCTTTCCTTAGGAAAATGTTCCCAACTCTGGTTAGGGGAAAAGAGACAGTCTCCAACTTAAAATTTAGCTCTTAGTATACAAAGCATTCTTACGTCAGTTGATTCAAACTTGGAAATAATGTCCCCGAGAAAAAATCTTCTAAGTGGGTGTCGTTATGCCCCAGGTCAGCTTATACACCTCACAATGTGATGAAATTTACCACAGCGCCTTTTCACCATGTATGGTGCTGTTTTAATAGTGTTAAATGAATTTTAAAAGGCGGCTATTAGACTGAGGTGGCTTTAATGCCTTAGTGGCCTATATCAGCAAACCAAAACCTAAGCCTGTGATGCCTCAAAGTTAAGAAATCAAAACCCAAGGACTGCCAATCACAAACAGCCAGCGGGGCTTTCCCAAATAAGGCAACTGCTTAGGCTACAGCCAATCAAATAATCGCCTTCTTTTGCTTCCACTTCTTTTCTTTCCCCAGCACCTGGTGGTAGAGTGCTGCTAACAACTTAGGGTCTGGCACTGCCCTATTAGAATTCCTTTTTACTCTAATAAACTCTTACAAATTTAATATGCTTCAGTTTACCTTTTAACAAAAATAAAGCACATCCACCCGTCCAGGGAGGAGGAGAAAATAGCTGTCTCGGCCCCCCTGGAAGAGCAGGGAATCTGCTTAGCTTTGGTCCCAGTAGCTCAGAATGGGGATCAAAGGATATTCAGGAGCTGGAAGTACTGCTGCTCCCCTGGGAGCTGCCCCATCAAGGAGAGACCCCCTCACAACCAGGGCTTCCCCTGCGGCTTCCCCTCTGCTCCCCTCCAAGGCAGGCTCTGTGAGCAGCAGCCCAGGAGACCCTTCACAAGGCAAACTAGATCTTGTTGCTGCCCACCTCAAAGCTCCCCAAGGTTTCCCATTATACTTTGAAAGAAATTCTAAGGCCTTCTCCTGACCTGCCTGATCTGGCCTCTGGCTGCTTCTCTGATCTCATTTCCTGCCACTCTTCCCCCTTCCCTCTGTTCCAGCCACTATAGCCTCAGGGCAGTTCTTCAAACAGGCAGGCAAGTTCCCACCTCGAGACCTCCGCACTTGCTCTTCCCTCCGCCTGGACTGCCCTTCCCCCAGATGAGACTTGGCTCGCTTCCTCATTTAAGTTCTGTCTCTGCTCTGAAGTCACCTTCTTAGAGAGATCTTCTCTGATGACTATAAAATAGCACTCCAGTCACTCTCAACCAATAGTCCTCCTTCATTTTTTATCACTGCACTTAATACTCTCTGGCTTGTATTACATGTTTATCTTCCTTAGTACAACGTAAGCTCCATTAGAGCAGGGAATTAGTTGTATTCACCACTGTATTCCTGAAACAGTGCATGTACCACAGTGCACATTCCGTGTATACTTGTTAAATGAGTGAAGAGAGGTATGGCTCTCTAAGAAAATTGTTCACAAATCATGGCCTGCCTATATTTAAAACTGGCTTCTAAGATGGCAGAGTAGCTCACACTCTCCCATGAATACATTAAAAACAACATCTACAAACGGAACAATCTGCACAGAATACCTATTGAACTTGGCAGAATAGCTCTTACATCGGAAACACAAGGAGAATCCTCATAAAACCGGATAAACAAGTTCATACTGTGCAGCACAGGGAACTATATTCAGTATCTTGCAGTAACCTATAATGAAAATAAAAAAGAATATGAAAAAGAATCTATCTATGTATATGTATGACTGAAACATTATGCTGTACACCAGAAATTGACACAACATTGAAAACTGATTATACTTCAACTAAAAAAAAATAACTCTGAAATTAAAAAATTAAAAATTAAAAAAATGAAACTGGCTTCTGTCATCTCAGTACTTAGCAGTCGATGCCAGAGAAAGATAAGTTAGCTAAATAGGAATAGTTAGCTATACAATAACTAAAAGATTCTTCTGAACAAAGTATATTCTGGAAAACTAACCACCAAAAATTTTTTAAAATCAACAATAGACCCTTTTGTCTTACCATCTTGTGCCCAGATTATAACCAGAAGCTCTACAGCTATCTACAACTGCACTCTCCATACTCCTGTGTACTTCCCAAATTGTGCACACCTAGGCAGTCCTCCAAAGCATTTGGCATTCCCAGATGCAACATCTTCTTCTTCAACATACTTCAGCCTTTAAGTCTTAAAGAGACACAATATACTCAACAGGAGTGATGATTGCTAATCATGAAATGATAGAATGTTAGAGCTGAGACACCTAAGAAACTATTTAATTTACCCTATAAATTTATATTTGAGTAAATCAAGGCCCAAAGAGGAGAGGTTGGTGAAGGGTACCAGAATATGCCACCCCCCAAAAGCCTTTTTGGCAGATGTATTATTTTGAGCTGAAGACTATGAACCAGCACATACAGGAAAAACTCTAAAAACAGGGCACAGGGGTTTTTTGTTTTTTGGTTTTTGGTTGTTGGTTTTTTTGTAAAAGAAATACCCATTTATGCTCAATATCACTAATTATCAGAGAAATGCAAATCAAAACTACAATGAGGTATCACCTCACACCAGTCAGAATGGCCATCATTCAAAAATCCACAAATGACTAATGCTAGAGAGGCTATGGAGAAAGGGGAACCCTCCTACACTGCTGGTGGGAATGCAGTTTGGTGCAGCCACTGTGGAAGACAGTATGGAGATTCCTCAAAAGACTAGGAATAGACTTAACATATGACCCAGGAATCCCGCTCCTGGGCATATATCCAGAAGGAACCCTACTTCAGAATGACACCTGCACCCCAGTGTTCATAGCAGCACTACTTACAATAGCCAAGACATGGAGACAGCCTAAATGTCCATCAACAGATGACTGAATAAAGATGTGGTATATTTATACAATGGAATACTACTCAGCCATAAAAACTGACAACATAGCGCAGTTTGCAGCAACATGGATGCTCCTGGAGAATGTCATTCTAAGTGAAGTAAGCCAGAAAGAGAGAGAAAGATACCATATGAGATTGCTCATATGTGGAATCTGAAAAAAAAAAAAAAAGCATAAATACAAAACAGAAACAGACTCATAGACATAGAATACAAACTTGTGGTTGCCAAGGGGGCAGAGGGTGGGAAGGGGTAGATGGATTTCAAAATTGTAGAATAGATAAACAAGATTATACTGTATAGCACAAGGAAATATGCACAAGATCTTATGGTAGCTCACAGAGAAAAAATGTGACAATGAATATATATATGTTCATGGATAACTGAAAAACTGCTCTACACTGGAGTTTGACACAACATTGTAAAATGATTATAAATCAATAAAAAGTGTTAAATGAATGAATGTCTTAATGCCACATATGAAATTAATTGTAACATATTTAATTATCCCTCAAATAAATTGGAAAGAACAACAACAAAAAAAGAAATTCACATTTATAAAGAAAATTTCATGTGTAAAGATGTCCTCCTATTTTATACCAGGAAGAAAAGAACTCTTTATAGTTTATCAATGGAGAAGAAACTACTTAAATCTGCATAATATACCATAGTAAACAACCCTTGTTTACCATACTTTTCCTCATCACTTCCCGATAACTTGCCTCCCTCACCCAGAAGTTCCAACCTCCTTTTCCTTTGTTTAACCTAAAACTGTATATAAGCTCAGGTTTTAAACACCCCTTTGGGTTGTCCACTGGAGGCTCCCATGTGTATGTGTGATGCACATGTTAACAACTTGTATTTCTTTTTCTCTTATTGGTCTGCCTTTTGATTTATAAGGCCCCAGCTGGAAAAGTCAAGATGATAGAGGGAAAGGTTTTTACCTTCCCTACATTGCTAATGAATCTTTCTCATTTTATTAAGCACCTTCATGAACAGGTTTTGTTTAGAAGATGTTATTTATCATTTTCCCCATTCTTGTTAATTTAGGAGCATAAATTTATGTTACATTACTCAGGTGCTTCTTTAATGAACGGCTCTTTAGAACCTGGTGTAGTGGACAACAACTGAATTTGCCTGCCCAGTAACCCTCCATCCCTCCCCAAGACACACACCTCAGAGTTATTTACTTTTTCCTCATCCTGAGCCCAGGTCCTTGGATGGTCCTTGGCTCTGAAGTCAGCCTGACTCTAGCCTAGTTAACTGCAGCATAGACTAGCCCTGTCCTCAGTAACTGGTTCATGAATGGACACATGACCCAATTAGATCTATTACAGCACTCTGAAGTCCTAGATACAGGAGTAAACAGGAGAGGAAAATTCAAGACTATCAGCCTGATCCACAATCAGCTACAGAGGGAAAACCTTCCTGAAAAATGAACCAATACAACTGAAAGCAGAGACAACAGATGGAAAGAAACTGAGACCAGAAGACATTCTTACATCCTTTAGATACAGTTATGTCTGCATGTTGATTTTTCGTCAATGCACTGAGTGGAGTTTTCTACCATGTGCCAAAAGTATACTAACAGATAACTGCAGAGAGTGTGGTATGAATTTACAGGGGGAAGGCAAATGTCAGGTTATCATAAAGAGAGTGATCTGAGCACACAAGAATAAAGCCTTTCACATCCATTCTCCTTCAATAAGGAAGTTACAACTAAAAGCAATACAAACAAATAGTTAGCAAGTTTCTTGGCTCTAGTTTAAAGCAAGAAACCTACTGCCTAATCATCTGCACACTTCCTTCTATCTCAGTCTTTAGCAGAAATAACTGCCAATAAATTCTTTGAAAAAGAAAAAAAACCTTATGAATCAGATTTCTATTTCTCCTGACTAATAAAAAAAAAGTGTTTAATATAAAAGCATTTTGCAATAAAAAAAAAACTTACATCTGCAAAAATTTCAGATCAATTTGGAGGTTTGCTTTTATTCTTAAGGCAGAAAAATTGATGACTGTGACACCAACTGCATGCATAACTATCCACAGCTCTTGTGACCCGCCCCAGATGTGCTGTCACACATATCAGCTTCAGCTGGGGAGAATAATACTGCCAGCCAGAGAAGTTTGCCTTCTCTGTATGGGGTCACTCACCTAATAGAATCAGCTGTAACAAAACCCAGCAAATCAAAATGGAAAAGTGGCGTTAAGATAAGCACTTTCAAGTCAAATATATATATATGTTCATATATGACTGAAGATGCATTTTGCTGTACACCAGAAGTTGACACAACATCGTAAACTGACTATACTTCAATAACATATATGTATATATACATATATATATACAAGAAAAAAAAAGAATGAGTATAGTAGAAATCCTTTTTTCAGCAACACATTTTCCCATCCTGAATAGGAGCCTGGGAAAGTTCAATGCGCTCCTAGGCCTCTCTGGAGGGCTATAATCCATGAGTCATTTGACTAAGGGATCTGCTTTCAGCCAACGCTCAAAACTTTTATTTGTGGTTAGACTAGAAGTAGAGTCATAGTTCCTGTGATTATCCATGCCTGTGTCTATACAGAAACAAAAGCTGTGCTCGTAAACATTAATATAGAAAACTATATCAAAAAGTTCAGAAGAAAAAAAGTGACACTCACCTAATGATGAGTTAATTGATACCAATGTGTTTTGATGATGAATTACACTGAATTTTTCTCAGTTCTTTACTTACACTAATAAAAACAACAAAAATGAATGAAATGTTCCATTAATTCAAAAGTGGGTTGACATAGTAAAGATATTCATTCTCCTCAAATTGATCTATAATTGCAATTCCTGACAAATGCCCAAGAGTTTTTGTAGGTTTTTGTAAAATTTATACTGAAAAGCACAGGAATTAGAATAGCTGAGACAATTTTGCAAAAGAAGAATGAAGCGGAAGGAATCACTCCACCCTATGTTGACTTACCATGTAGCTATAGTAATCAAGACAACATTGTGTTCAAGGAGGGGCAGACCCAAAAATCAAGGGAACAAAGCAGATAATGCAGAAGCAGACCCGCAGAAATGTGTCTGACTGATTTTTGTCAAATATGCAAAGCAATTCAATAGAGAAAAGAGATCCTTTCCAACTATTGGTGTTGGAAATATTGGATAGTCATAGGCTAAGAAAAAAAAAAACACCCTAAACCTTAATTCATACAAGAATTAACTCAAAAGGATCATAGACTTAAATGTAAAATGTAAAAATGAAAAACTTTATTAAAGGATTAAACAGTTATCACTATTAAATAGAAGTAAAGCCATAATGGTACTTCACAGCTCACCTAATAAAGTTCCTGAATTATACAGAAGAGAAGTATAAGGCCAGGAATAGTGACTGTCGAAAACCGGACAGAGAGTAGCCTGTAGGGAAGGAGCATGGCAGTTGTCTTCGAAAGGCCAGTCTCATTTTTATAAGAGAAAGATTTTCAGCATTTGAAGGAAATCGCCTCTTATTCTTCTACTTTTTAATCTCCCACTGCACCCAGGTGATCCTATACACTGTAGTTGTTTCACAAATGAGGACAGATTCAATTACCAAAGAAAATTGCTTAGGAAAATTGTAACAATATGCATTTATTTCATATACAATTTTTTGTCATATTTGTAGTCCCAATTTGAAAACCAGAACCGCTTTCTTCCCTCTATCTCAACAGAAATACAGCAAAGTTCAGTATTTGTAGACATTTGTTTCTAAATTTTCTTATGTGGTGATACAGTCAAGCACCTCAGCCAATTTTTACTTCATTAAAATCTAAATTGTGTCAGCATAGTCACTGTCATTACCTGTGGAAAACAAGCTGTTGGGTCTTTTCTCTTTATGGAAACTGACCTGATGTTAAAACCGACAGGTTTTTCTTGGGAAATATCTGGAGATTTTACTTTCCTTTTCTATTTCTGTGAAGTCATTTTAAATGAAGGCTTTAGTACACCTAAAACTAATACAATGTTCTGTCAACTAGATCTAACTAAAAAAATCACCATAGGTATAAGCTATGGTTGATGACTGATTAATGGACCTTCTTCAGTCTTAGGAACCAAAAGAAGAGTGTATCTGAAAGTTGCTTCACGTGAAAATCCACAGACCTTTAGAAAAATGATGGTGGCCAGTCAAAGGCAGATCAGAGAGGGACAGGCTTACTCAGGGGAGAAGGTGGGCCCTCAACCTGTGGCCAGAAGACTCCTCAGAGGGGAGAAATTACAAGCTCTCATAAGAAATCTGAAATCACAAGTATATCTAACGTGTGTATCTCACACATACATACTATTTCCAAGTGCACAAAAATTCTGTTGAAATCAGTAAAAAGACAATTCATAAGAAAAAATCAACACAGGGATTGAGGATTCATCTATTTTTAAAAACTTAAGAATTTTGTTTTATAGCAGTTTTAGTTCTCCACGTCTTAAGGCTTTTTTGCACTGCTTTGTAGACCTGAATTTTCAAGTTCTTACTTGAGCCAATAATAAGAAGTATATTTTTCTGAGTTCCGAGGCCAGGAATATATTCATCTTATGCATGTTCTGATAACCTCATATAACTTTATATGTTTTATTCTTTCACAAGTTTCTTTTGTGAAGCTGACCTGCTGAAACAATAACTTTCAGCTCCCTGAGGCACTCGCCTACTGTCAAATCAGCCTTCCTGGACTTTATTGTGTCACCACAGTTCTCTAGGGCTTTGTAATAATAAAAACTTCTACATGTACAGCACTTTAAATTCCTCAGAGCACGTTAACCCATATAATTTTATCCTGTGACTCTTTATAGAGGGTTTTTCTTTCTTTTTTTTTTTTTTTAATGTTTAAAGGTGAGGATGAAAACAGGAAAAGAGGCTACTTGTGTTCTCAGAGATGGAGCTCAGACCAAGATGCAGGAGGCCTCTGACTCTCGAGCTTAGCTCCTTCCCTGATGGGCAGTCAGCACACACCACCACGTGCCCTGAGCTTTCCAGAGGGCTGAGTCCGTCACTTCAGGACAGATCCCACCTGGACAGTCTTCCAAGGTGAAATGGCACATCTCAGGAGACTATGTGCTCGCCGCCTCTGGGGATGCTCAAACATAAACTGAATGGCCAATTAAAGTGGATTCGGAGACGGAGGGTTAGACAAGAAGACTTTGAAGCTCAGTTCTAACTGAAAGTCTGTGATTATAACAAAATCCTTCCTACGGTCTAAACTACAATTGTTTTTTAGTAAATTACTTTCTCAGCTTTCTTCTCCATTACAGACTCTGGTTGTTTTTTAAAAATGTTGTGTCAAAAAGTATTTTTGGCATATAAATTTTCACCTCATTTTTTGAGTCAATACTCCACTACATTAATAAATTTGTTTTTTAATATTTGCTTATATTTGTTAGCAAGTCTTTTCTTTTTTCCTTTCTTCCTTTCTTCCTTCCTTCCTTCCTTCCTTCCTTTCCGGTGGGGGGAGGTAATTAGGTTTATTTATTTATTTATTCTTAGAGGAGGTACTGGGGATTGAACCCAGAACCTCATGTCTGATAGGCATGTGCTCTAACACTTGAGCTATGCCCTCCCTCCTTTAATGAATTCTTAGTTGTTTTTCCTGCTGCCAGTTTTTCCTCCCTCCAGTCCATCCTCTGTATCAGTGCTGTCGAATAGAACTCCCTGCTTTGTGGAAATATGCCTTAATCTGTGTTGTCCAATACAGTAGCCACATGTAGCTGTTATGCTAAAAAACACATGAAATGTGGCTTTGATAATCAAGTAACTCGAATTTTAATTTTTTATTTTAATTAATTTTAATTTAAGTAACCACATGGGACTAGGGGCCACCATATTTTACAACACAGCTTATATGACTATCAAAGTAATAATCCCCAAAACAACTCTGCTCCCTTGCTTAAAAACCCATAAATTTGTAGAACATACAATACCAAGAGTGAACTTAATGTAAACTATGGACTCTGAGTGATAATATTGTGTCAGTGTAGGTTCATCAACTATAATGATGTGGGGAGCCTGTGCAGTACAGATCTGAGGTACGGATCTGAGAACTCTCTATATTGTCTGCTCAACTGGGCTGTGAATCTAAAACTGCTCTAAAAAATAAAGTCTATTTTTTTTAAATTCTTCTGGACCCCATTTGTCCACATCAATATTTCTTAAGTGTCCTTACCAAAATACTTTAATAGCAGAGGCTGGAGAGTTATCCCTAAGAAGCCTGAGGGTTTAACTTAAGACTCCACGAGCTCATCTGCAGTAGGTGTGCATATACCTGTTTGTAAATGATGTTTGATTCATTTCATAGACTACAGATTCTCTTTTCTATCAGTCTTCTTTGTAACTTCTCAAAGTAAAAGAGTCTCTCCAGGTATTTTTAAGGAGAAGCACTCTAAATGAGTAGAGCCAACAAATATTCATAGATACCATCCTGGGCAAGATCTTACGTTCAGCCAGAATCTTCTCCTTGTACCTGTACCTCCCAAAATTAATTAAATAAAAACAAGCCTAAGTTAAAAAAATAGACTAGACAAGCTGAAGATTAATCTGAAGTGTCCTTCTTTTCTTTAGATATATGCATGATTTTTGCCATCCGCTACATGATACAGACAAATTTCTATTAACATGCAAAGGTTTCAAATTTCTTGCCATCAGATAAAACAACAAAAGCTTCCTACCTCCTTCCTTGATTAATGGGTGAGGAGTTAGTACATTAATGAAATCTTTAATGAAATTAACTACTAACAATTTGAGAAAATCTAGCTGAATGAAAGATTACTACCGCTGCTGCACATTTCAGATTTGACACCCAATCCATTTCTCTTCTGGGTATAAGTGTCATAATATTTTGAGAACTAGGATTCACATAAGTATGTGGATACAAATGGCAACAGTTTTTTAAGTTACTTTATGAGCTGTGTCAGAATAATCATTGCCAGAATGCTGCCCAAAGTGTGGTGGGTAAAAAATAATTTTAGGTACTTGTTGGTGGATATTTTTATAACTGCACCAGTTTGCTGAGAAGTAGAATCTCTGGTGTCATATGTTCAATGATACGATGTCTTTTACTTTCAAAGGAAAGATTTGTTAAATCACTTTTCCAGTGTATAAAGATGGCGGACACTGTTCTTCATTTTACCAGAAATATTGTCATTTTCATCACAAAAACAAAATGTATGCTACATATTTAAACTCACTTGGATAATTATTCTTTTTCAATAAAATAAATAATAATATTTGTCACCTGAAAAATTAACATTACACACAGAAGAGTAAACTAAGGTAGTGTTCTGAATTTCTATAATTGAATTAAACCACCTTATGAGACTCCATCTCAGTGATGGGAGGAGGGAAATGTGCATTTACATTTTCCAATTAAAACTAATTCACATATTCTTGCTTCAGGCAGTCTCTTTCGAGTAAATATTGAGTCAGTTCAAGGTATACCTCCCTATGAAAGCATTTCTCCCTCCTCCTCCTTTTTCCTGCAATGTCTCTGCTTTCAAAGGAAGACTTTCAAAGCTTCATAGCAATGAGGCAGGGACCTTGGTTTAGCTGCCCTTAAAGGGACCACCAAGCAAAGCTTCATTTGCTTGGGGCTTATGCTTTTCATTACTGTGCTTCTAGCTATGATGTCTCTATTGAGCTGAAAGATTTCTTGTGATTCTTCCTTCAAAATGTGTACTTTTAAAAAAAAATATCATTGCAAATGGTAGTGGCTACAAGAGACACTGTGTTCTAGACTTATTTGCATCTCCTCAATGACAAGCTTCATATTTTAAATAAGCATCCGTCTCTCTTAATGTCTCTTCTCATCTGGTTTCTCCATGCATTTTTCTCACCGTGGTTGGAGCAGTGCTCGCACCTTTGCTGCTGGTGCCGGTACAGTGGGTCTCAGGGACGAAACACGCCTCCTTGATGTCAGGTTGTCCTCAACTTTCCTCCTTACCATGAACAATCTCACTTATTTCAAACACCCTGTTTTTGTCCACTGATCCATCTTCCTAGTCGTTTTATAATTTTAAGTTGTTATACATTTAAAATGTAAATTGAATGACAAAAAAACTTGTTTAAAATTTCCCACAGGTTCACTATTTCTTTGTTATCAGACAACACACTGCAGGAAGTGGTACTAAGCATAGCTAGAAACCACATGCTTATAAACGAGTATGTCTCCGACTGCAGTTGTAGATGAAAACTGATCAGATTTCTGAACCAATAATGTTTGTGTATGTGCGTAACAAAAATTTAAGAAAAATGGTAACGCTGATTCATGAACTATCAAACATGTTTCTCAAAAAGCCTAACTCTGGTGAGTCTCCTGGAACTCAAGAAAGAAGCCCATGTTGTCCTGCTAGCTTGTCTCACAGATGGGAACCAAGTACGACAACCTGTGATGGAGACATACTTGGCGGACCCTGTGGCCCTTCCCCTGGATCACCCCCTCCAGGCGCTTTTTGCTCCAGGTGCTGATCATGCTGTCTGCAGGCAGTTTTTCAGCTGCCTTCCTCCTCCAAGGTCAGCCTCCGCAGCAAAGCGCCGCCTTGCCTACCGCTGCACCCTCCCCAGGGAGAGCCCCATCCATGACTGATTCATGCAGGCCTGG
This sequence comes from Camelus bactrianus, assembly GCF_048773025.1. Lineage (NCBI taxonomy): Eukaryota > Metazoa > Chordata > Mammalia > Artiodactyla > Camelidae > Camelus > Camelus bactrianus. Next base: position 82,687,297 of record NC_133543.1, on the reverse strand, counting down.
TCATCGCAGTCCAACGTGGGACAACGCTGGCAGCGTTTCAGCGTTAGGGCCCTCCGTGGGGTCTGCGGAGGGCATTGTGGGGCTGCTTTGCATCTCCCCTTCTCACTCAGCTCAATCCTGCATCCTTTCCTTTCCTTCCACAGGAAACATCCTGCACCCCAACCTGTCTCAGCAACCGCTTCCTGGAGAACTCAACCTGCAGTAGCCTGATCTTGTCTTCCTGAGACGTGGAGTGCTGTTTCTTACAGTGCTGACACCGCCATCACACAAAATTGCCCAATTTTCCGGTCACTCACTGTGCATAAAATGTTGCAGCATCTGACACAGTAGTTCTCAGTGACTTGAAGGGATTTTTTTTTTTAAATGTTAGTATCCAGACCAATTAACTCTGGGGTGGACCCTAGGAATCAGTATTTCTTCTAAAAGTTCTCCAAGGGATTCTAAAGTGCAACAAGGATTGAGAACATTCTAGGCTTCCCGGAAAATACACAATTACAATTAACCAAGGCAGAGGAAAAAGATTCTGCGGCAGATGCTTGTGCTCACAAGTGCTAACCCACGTTCCCACCACCTAAGCTGCCAGCCGTTCCACACACACCACCATCACCTCTGCTTTCACTCCTGTTCCAGCAGGTGAACTATCTGTGCTCTTCATTAAGGCCAGCTTCTCCGTCTGTGCAATGTATCTCATCTTCTCAAGTACCTGTCTCTAGAAAATGCTCCCTCTTGCCTCCACAATATTTTGTTTTCCTTCTCTGATGCAGTATTCTCACCAACATTAACATGTGGAAATACCTCTGGTCTCAAGAAGAAGCTCTGACCTGCATCCTTTACCAGCTGCTACCAGCCTTCTGGCTACTGCCTCATTTCTCTGCTCCTTTTTCGGGGAAACATCTTCAAAGAGTCCATTTTACATGCTTTCTCTATTTCCTCACCTTCCATCCTCTCTTAAACTCACTTTAATTGCACTTTTATCTCAACCCTCCAACCAAAGCTGTTCATATCAAAGTTACAGTGACATCTGTGTGACCAGGTTCAGGAGCTGATTCTGTCTTCATATTACTCACCTATCAGGAGCCTTTGACCCAGTCCATCACTCTCTCCTCAGACACTTTCTTCACTCGGGAGTCCTGGATAGCACACCCTCTTGAGATTCTCTTCCTACCCTAGTGGTCCCTCCTTCTCAGTCTTTGCTGATTCTGCTTCATCTCCCAGCCTCTATACATTACTTTGCTGAAGGGGACTATCCCAGTTTTATAGTTTTAAATACCGTCTAGATGCTTGAGGTCCCCAAAGATAAATGCTCAGTACAGACTCTTCCCCTGAATTCCAGGCTTATTTATCCCAACTGCCTATATCTAATAGTCATGTCACATGTATCAATAGATTTCCTCCCCAAACCTACTTCTTCAGCCTTCTCAATCTCTGTAAACAGCAACTCCAACCTAGAGGGTTTTACCAAAATCTTTGAAGTCATTCTTAACTGTTCTCTTTTGATTCCATCCCACATATCCTGTTAGCTCTACCTTTAAAATATATCCAGATAAGATCACTTCCCATTACCACCCTGCTGCCACCCTAACGAAGCAACTATCAGCTCTCAAAATCTGTCCCAATGTCTTAGGGGTTTATAGGCGTCCTCTCCTTGCCCCGGGCTACCTGTCCAGGTGCATCCTTCAGCGCTCCTCCAGGAAGATCTATGTCATAGAATGCAGAGCACCACTGTGCTTTGTAATGTCAATCTCTCTCCCACCAGACTATGAGCAGTTTTTAGTTGTCTCTTATCCCCATTCACAGTGCAGTGACTGAGCACAAATTTAAGGTTTCAATAAATGGTCAGTGAAGGAATAATGAATGAATGATTCAAAACTGTTACAATATTGACTATAGTGGATAAAGAGATATGTTGATCTGCATGACAGAAAATTCAAGAAGTTATTACTAGCTACATTCACTGTGCACTCCAGCTGGAAAGAATTTCACACTTGCTTTGATGCATTCGTTTTTCTCTTTGATTCAGTTGCTAGAATTGAATTGTCTTTCTTCCTTTTCAGAGGCTGATTAAACAGAAGGGCCTGTGCGGTGACCTCACAGCATACTGAGTTGGTTGACTCTGGTAATCCAATATGTACAAAGAAAGCCTGTTGAAATAAGACAAGAGTTAACTAAGCCAACAAAATCAGTCTTAAAAGTTTTGAAAACCCCTAATAAATTTATATTTTTTAATTATCTCAAAATTGCTTATAAAGAGATTAGGTAGCTGTTACATATTCCTGGATAACTTAGGTTAGCAGAGCATAATCTTTTTTAAGTTTTTGACCATTTTCATTTTTAATTTAGGTTTACTTGATATTACTTCAGAGAGGCTCGCACCTGTCCAAAATTAAAATTAATGTGCATTTCCCTAATGAGGCTGACTTCATGATTTGCATTCACATTAATTCTCAACAGGCTTGCTTAAAATTGTTTTGAATTGGAGTTTCATAATCAGGATTTAACATTTAAATCATATTCAGGAGGCTGTGCATATGGTTAAACAGAATGCCAGAATAAATTATGAACTAACAAAATAGTCATCTATTACTTTAAGGCATTTGGTAAGTCATACTGTAGTTCTCCTTTTACATCTTCCAGCAAAAAATATTCTCTTAGGTTTCTTACCACAGTTTACCCCCCTCTTTTGACCTGAGACAATTAATCATAGTGATGTCACCTTCACCATGCCACCCCAGGGCTTCCAACCCTAGTGATAGCCTATGGGCCAATGACATGAAGGAGCAATCAGGTGTTTGCTTATGTTCTTACCAACCTGAGCTCTGATCTTTTTTCCCCAAATATAGCTTAGCCTCCAATAATTATTTTCAATTTATAATATCACCTTCCCAATATTCTTTTTTTGAAACCAGCAAAAAACACAAGACTAAGTGCTTACATATTTGCTTTTGAAACATGAGCATCATTTTACTGGTTACCTTGCCTTCTAACCTTTCCATCTTCCATTCTTTTCCAATTTTATTGTATCCTAGCTTGATCACCTTGCCTCTAGTTCAAGGTTTCACAACCTCAGCACTGTTGACATTGTGGGCCAGAAGACTCTGTTGTGGGAGGCTGGCCTGTGCATTGTAGGTTGTTTAACAGGATTTCTGGCCTCTACTCACCAGATGCAGGAAACAAGTTCTCCCACCCCGACTCTGTAATAAAATGTTTTCAGACATTATCAGGTAGAAGGAGAGACAATTTGCCCCAGTTAAGAACCACTGCTCTATGATAACTACAGCTAAAAATCTTTCCAGTTGGCACAGCTACTAAGGATCACTCAGATTCAAATCCATATCATCTTAATTGACAATGTGTTCTTCATCCTAAAATGAGAAAGCTTGCACTAGTGGGGCATAGAGAGACCCCAATTTAGCCACAATGTGTTCCTGGAGATCATGAGTATAATGGCCTGTGATGGTTAAATTCATGTGTCAACTTGGAGGGTGTTTTTGCAAGAGATTAACACTTAAATCAGTAAACTTTGATTAAAGCAGATTGACTTCCATAATGTGGGTGGGCTTCATCCAATCAGTTGAAGGGCTAAGTAGAACAAAAAGGCCAGGCTCCCCTAGCAAAAGGAGCAGCAATGGAGAAGACCAGATTGCTGGCAGTCCTGCAGACTGCCTTGGAACTGAAACTGTGCCATCAGCTCTCCTGGATCTCAAGACTGTCAGCCCACACTGCAGATTTAGGACTTGCCAGGCTCCATAATTATGCAAGCCAACTCCTTAAAACAAACAAACAAATAAATAAATAAACATACATACATACATACATACATACATACATACATACATACATACATATATATATATAGATATATATATATCTCCCCACCCAGAGGACCCTAATACATGATAAATTGAAATAATAATATTTCTATTTTTCTTCCCCTCCACACGCTCTTCCCCCAAGTCAGCAGAGCCACCGACATTTCCACGTGCTTTGAGAAAGATAAGCAATGTTTATTTTTTGACTTCTCAATGTTGTTAATTAATCAAAAGGGAAGGTTTAAAGAAGACCCAGAGCTTTCTATGATAACAGAAGAACTATAAAGAAAATAGAGGAAGTGAAAAGGGCAAAACTTGGTGGGGCACATTGGAAGAAGCAGAGCGAGTTGAAAAAAATACTGTGAGTCCAGAGAATTCTGTGGTGGAGTGACCAGGGCTTGCGAGCCAACCCAGGGCCTGGAGGAGACCATTTGAGGGAGCAGCTCACATCACCTGGATAGAGAACCATATTAATTAACTGCAGACCTGTGACTAAAATGTGTCCATATACGTGTCCACTATAACTGCCTGCATGTTGCCTATGAACTACATGCTTAGACTTTTCAGAAACCATTCACCCTGCCCAATGTAAAAGCAACCTCTCTTTTTCAATGGTCCATGGCACTTATAAACCCTCTTTGTAAAACAAAAGGCTGGGTTCCTCAGCACTGGGAGACAAGGAAGGGAAAGTTGCTGTATTGGTGAAATCATGAAAGCGTCTGTTTGCTTCCTCATGCTGAGAACAAAGGTCATGAGATGAGAAGGGTAGGTGTTAACTGAGTAACGCAGAAAATGCTGCAAAGCAAAACTCACTGCCTTCAGTATGTCTTCCTAAGTTTTGAAAAGTCAAAACTTTCTTGTATCCGCCTTGTTTTAAATCACAGATAGCTCTTCTAATTAGGTACTGCTTTTTAAAAAATAGAGCCCTTCCTTCTTACCTGCAGACAACATACCTATGTTATGATACCTGTGGGCTATTTGTAAAAATAAATTGATTTCTATCAGTAATATATCACATGAAAATGTCTAGACATAATTCACCAATCTTAAAGCATTGGTTTGAGGTAAACTGACTTGAAATATATAGGTTGATCTACCCTATGATCCAGAAATTCCACTCTTAGCTATGCACCCAAGAAAAATGAGTACATGTGTCCACGGAAAGATGTGTACAGGAAGGTTTATGGCAACTTTATTCAAATAGCTCAAAATTGGAAACAACCCAAATAGTTGTTGATACTACAACGATATAGATGACTTTCAAAAACATGTTGAGCAAAAGAAGCCAAACACAAAAGGACATACGGTATGGTTCCATTTGAGCTGTGTACAAAATTCACCATGAGTGGCCTCGGGAGGAATAACTAAAAGATAAAAGATGCTATGCTCTGGTTTAGAGCATCTGAAACTGAGGTACTTGCTGGTTTAAAGAGTCACGTGCCACATGTTCGTATGCTGATGATCAGGGAAAAAAAGATTTAAATATGAAGGCCAAATGGAAGATCATAAAGGTGTCTATTTGAAACAGCAGATACTGATTTGCTGTCCAGCTGCCTCCAACATGGTGTATTAATTTTTTATTGTCACCATAACTATTTACCAAAAACTTAGCGGTTTATCTCTCAGTTTCTGTAGGTCAGAACACAAGGTGGGCTCAGCTGGCTTCCTTGCTCCCAATTTCACAAGGCCAAAATCCAAGTGTCAGCAGCCAGCTGGACTCTTCTCCAGAGGCCCTGGGAAGACTTCATTTCCCAGCTCATTCAGATTATTGGTTGAATTCAGTTTCTTGTGGATGTAGGTCCCTATTTCCTTGTTGGCTGTTAGCCAGGGACTACCCTCAGCTCATAAAGACCCGTATCTGTTGATGGTCCTGCTGATGGTCCCTTGCATCTCAGAGCCAGAAATGACATGTCAGATCCTTCTCACGCTGATAATCTGACTTCTCCTTCTGTATCTCTCTTCTGTCTCCAGTCGGAGGGAGTTCTCTGTTTTTCAGCGCTCATGTGATTAGACTGGACTCGGGTAACCGTAGGATAATCTCTCTGTCGTCATTACACTTGCTAAGTCCCTTTTGCCACGTGGCATAGCATCTTCACAGGTTCTAGCAATTAAGATGTGAACCCTTTCAGGTCTATTATTCTGCCTGCCACACGTGGATAGCTCAGTTTGATGCACATGGCTGTATGATACCAGGCATTTATTCACTTATCAGTGCTTTAATGGACTTCTTGAACAAGAAAAAGGAGAACAACCAATACATTTGCAGTTCTATCATGTTTAAATGATGGTTTCTTCATTTGAAGCTGTTAGGATATTCTTTGAAATATAACACCATTCCACTTTGCTCTATTACTTTACCGGTTTTAGTCCTCAATTGACCTTGAAGAAGGCGGTTCCTAAAAAATTTGTTTGTTTGGTGGTGGGGGAAGGAGATAATTAGTTTCATTTATTTATTCATTTATTACTGTTATTTTTAATGGAAGTGCTGGGGATTGAACCCAGGACCTCATGCATGCTAAGCATACATTCTACCGCTGGCTATACCCTCTGCCTCATTCCTAAAAAATCAGTGCTTCCCACAAACCTAAATAATTGTCTCCTATTAAAAACTCAGGTTCTGAGCAGAGACAGACCTTTTAGGTGAAGGATGAATTGTGCTCCAGTAGCTATCCTCTCTCATCTTTCCTAGCAGGGACTGGCCCGGAGAAGGGAAGCAAAGAGAAAAGAAAAGTGGCTTACTTTAACTCAACGATATGCAGAAGGTAATATATGAATCCTGATCGTCTCAGTTGTCAGGATTCTGAGTGTGACTATCAAGTGGCACCAGGATCCACCCTTGCTGTGACATAGGTAGACATTGCCTTGGCCACATTTCTTTTCTACTTTGGTCGTTAGGCTGCACAGAACTTCACATCTTGCAAAATTTTTGTCCCACATACAGTCTCATTTGAGGCCACAAATAATTCTGCTAGGTAAACCAAGTAAGCATAATCACCCAAATTTCACACGTGGTAGCTGAGGCGCAGGAGAAGGAAGTGACTCCAAGTTTATGGAGCTAGTGAGTGGCAGCCCCAAATATGCATTCAGCAGTCTTTCTGCCATCACTATGGCAATAACAGTTGCACCAGTTGCCAGATCTCTCTTGTTTTAATCCCTATCACTTGTCAAAACCAAGCCTCTGACAAAGGATCTGAATAGACATTTTCCCAAAGAAGACATACAGATGGCCAACAGGCACATGAAGGGATGCTCAACATCACTAATCATCAGGGAAATGCAAATCAAAACCACAATGAGCTATCACCTCACACCTGTCAAAATGGCTATCATCCAAAAGACAACAAATAACAAGTGTTGGCAAGATTGCGGAGAAAAGTAAACCCTCGTGCACTATTGGTGGAAATGTAAATTGGTGCAGCCTCTATGCACCACTATGCACCACTATGGAGAGTCCTCAAAAAAAAAAACAAACAAACTACTGTATAATCTAGCAATTCCATTCCTGGGTATTTGTCCAAAGAAAACAAAAACAGTAATTAGAAAAGATATATGCACCCTTATGTTCATTGAAGCATTATTTACAGTAGCCACAAAATAGATGCAACCTAAATACCCACCATTAGAGGAATGGATACAGAAGATATGGCATATATACACAATGAAATACTATTCAGCCATAAAAAGGAATGAAATCTTGCCATTTGTGACAACATACATGGACCTAGAGGGTATTACACTAAGGGAAATAAGTCAGAAAAAGACAAATACTGTATGATTTCACTAATATGTGGACTTTGAAGAACAAGGCAAATGAACAAACATAAAACAGAAACAGAGTCATAGAAAAAGAGAAGAAACAGGTGGTCACCAGAAGAGAGGGAAGTAGGGGAGGAGAAAAATGCGTAAGGGAGATCAAGAGGTACAAACATACAGTTGCAAAATAAATGAATCATAAGTATGAAACATACAGTGTGGGGAATATAGTTAATAATTAAGTAATATCTTCAGATGGTGACTAGATATATTTGGTGGTCATTTTGAAATGTATGGAACTATCAAATCACTTTTGTGTAACAGCAACTAACATAGTGTTTGTTGTAGGTCAATTATACTTTAAAAACAAACAAACAAACTCATAGAAAAAGAAATTATTCTTGTGGTTACCAGAGCAGAGGATTGGCAGGAGGGGGAACTGGATGAAGATGGTCACAAGGTACAAACTTCCATTTACAAGATAAATAAGTACTAGGGATGTAATGTACACCATGATAAATATAATTAACACTGCTCTATGTTGTATATAAAAGCTGTTTAAAAGAATGAATCCTGAGTTATCATAAGGAAAAAATTTTTTTATTTCTTTAACTTTGTATCTATACAAGATGGTAGGTGTTTATTAAACTTAATCTGATAATCATTTCATGATACATAAAAGTCAAATTAGTATGTGATGCACCTTAAATTGACATGCTGTATGTCAATTATATCTCAACAAAACTGGAAGGGAAAAAAACTCAACCTCTGAGCTTCACTAACAATAAAGTGTGAGCGGCTGATTCTTCCCAGGAGTGTCTGCACTTAAACATCAAAGGAAGCAAATTCATAGGATAAACTTTCAGGTATTAGGAATCAGGTCAGGGAGAAATGGGTTGGAATGGGAGGGGCACAGGAGGAATAAGGTCTTCCCAACACTCTATAATGGCAGCCAAAGGGTTCTTCCAAATGTTAAATGTTAAATTCAGTACCAGACTCTCACAAAAGTTGAAATATCAAGTTAAAGCTGCTTCAGACAAATCTCATTTTCTGCCAAAAATGAAGTCAACACATAAATAAGGGAAGGTGGACAGTTTAAAAAGAATTAAAGCAAGGAAGTTATGAAGAGAGAATGCAAAGTGCCAAAAGAGGAAAATGATATCAACACCTAAAATTCTCTAGTTATTATGTTAAATCAGGTGTATAATATTCCATCAAGAAATGAACATATTGAAAATATGACTTTCTCTTTCAAATGATTGAGTAGCAGCAATTTTTATGCTTTATTCTTTCTTGTTCATCAGAATAAATTGCCCTGTACTGAACTCAGAGGGACCTCTGAAGCCCCTATTAGAGAAATGTAACCATCTTTGAAAGATGATATATAATCATCTTTGGAACCACAGTATACACTGAAAATAGCATGTTAGTTCCTACCCACCTCTTTCTTTTCCCTACAACGCTTTCCCACTTACTTTTTGTCCTCTGTTACCCCTTGACCTGTTTCATGTTACAGCTTCTCAAATGCCTTTTAATAACATATAGAAAATTATCCACTTAATGTTTCCCTTTGTGAAACTTCAAGCTACCAAAAAAGATTAAAGTAACTGAGTCTTATAAAATTAGACAAAAACTTTCTTTGAAGCAGTGCTGGAATTTTGCTTGCTTTCTTGTTTAAAATCAGAAAGTAGCAATGTCTTTTTTATGTCATTACAAAGGTGAAAGGGACCTTGGCAAGTTATCTAGTTTTTCGCACGAATCTAGGAGATACTACATAAAAACCATCAATCAACAGTGCATACCCCGTTTTCTTACTTATTTTCAATCTTCAGTGAAGATACCTACATATAGAATATTTGTTCTCTTTGCAAAGGAAAAAAAAAGTGGTAATCGTGGTTAAGATAGATGGGCGGGTGTCTAGTTACAAAATATGGGTTTTATTCCTCTTTCAATATCTACAGCTGTCCTGTTTCGTGTGTTAAATACATCTACCCATCAACTATGACTGTGTATTGCTCTGTTTGTTTCAGAGGAAATAATAGATGTAGAGAATTCAGATTAACCCTCCCTTTAAAGAATAGGTAGGAAGTATACCAAGTACAGAAAGAACTGATCAGTGTCTATGGTCTCCCCCAAAAAGCACATAGAAAGATGGTTCAAAACAGTGAGCTAATTAGAATTCTCAAGAGAAGAGCTGCCAGTGAGTCTCACTCCTCCCTCTAAGGAGGTGAAACCTCTGAATGACCTGATTAATGATGCCAGGGCGATAATAAGGCTGAGTGGAGTTAAGTAGGACACCAAGGTGAGATCTCCTTTTACCCAACTTCATTGTCATGGGGGAGGAATGAGGATGTGCTGGAGAATGACGTAAGGGGATGGAAGTGGAGGAAACAAGGCAGGAATCTTACCTCTTTATTTTGTATTAGCCAGACTCCCTGTTTTGTCCTTGAGTCTTAGCTGGCCTCTCTGGCTGGTGCTCTCAAGCAGGAATAAAGTGAAAGTAGGGCATTGTCTCCTACTAGTTACTGAGGACGATAGATGATTATGTGGGGAAAATTTGATAGAATTTGATTTGGGGCCAGCAAGTTGACACTTCATAAAGGTGTATCTCTTGGCTTAAGATGGATGGCAGGGCCCAGGCAGAAGTACCACCTTATCACAAAGCACATACGAGGATTATTATTCTCCTCTCCATTGTAATGAGAAAACCTAAATATTTCAGGTTCTTTTTATTTATAACTGGAGTTTGCTAGTCTAGAAAAGAGAGTAGTTAAAAATGATTGATTCTGATGCTTATACAGCCCTACTTAAATTATTTGGATATGTTTTAAATATCCTTAAGTAATTATATGCTAGACATTTTCAAACGATAGGTAGACAACTAATGACTGTGGTTTAAAATGAAATTAATATTCCTCCTCCAGGATTCCTCTGGTCCCTGTAGTACCAACTCAAATCTATTGTTCATGAAATCTCAGCAGTGATGTCAGAAGAGAAACTTTATAATTTATTAAGTATTATACAAAAAATATATTTATGATTTTATTATTAACAAAACAAACAGTGGCCTATAATGAGTGTCTGAATTCTGCTCCAGGGTCCTCCCTTCAACTTCCTTTCATCTGGCTGAAAGGAGTAGCTTCATCTCCAGCCATAAAGGGCAGGGGTTATACGTTGCAGAAGCATAAACAAAGTTCCAAATTACTTCTAGATTTAGAAATGGTCAGAAAAAAAAAAAAAAAGGTCAGAAACACTCTCATTTTGTTTTTCATCTTGAGCAAAAGGAAAACAATGAAATAAAAGGATCATCATTATAAACAAAAAAGAAAACTATTCCAAATTTTTATAGATGGTAAAACTAAGAACTTAGCTTACATTAATTTTAAATGTGGTTATGTCTGAAGAAAGCTGAGTACTATTTCTGAGTCATTTCTCTTCTACATTTAGTAATGCTTTCTGTCCCCTCATAATTATCCAAATATGTTTTATGATTTTTGACAACACAAAACTGACATTCTAGTTGGCTAATGAAACAGTATGAGAGTAGGAGAGTCTGTGTTTTTTGATAGTAAATGGAAACACATCCCAGGAATCTGCCAATTACTGTTGAGCAGAACCAAGTTTTAGTCTTACTTGCGAGGTTGTCTCAACCCGATCTGTTAGAAGGCAAGTGTTTTCTTTATGACCATGGGCTTACGCATTCTGTTCACACACTTTGCTTTATCATCAAGGAGAAGCAATTAACAACGTAGTGCTTGAATCAAGAAAGAGTACTTGTAGGTCTCATTTGCCTCACAACCTCTTTTTCATTAAAGCTGATTCCCTTTTTAAACCAAATTCACGTATCTAACCTTCATTCGTCAAAGAAGGGATTTGTATTATTCTTCTTCCACAACTCTATAATTCATATTCTTCCAAACTGCACTTTCTAAGCCATATTTCTAGGCTCACAATATACAGAGACTACAAAGGGTTCACAACATGCTGATATTCTGTCACCCTTTCCTCTATTCAAATTCTCATTTCTGATCTATGATAAATATGCATCCTCACACAGACACACATTCTCACATATGCTTGTGAATGACAAACACAAATGTGGTAGATAACCAAAAACCAAAGCAGAATTTCCAACATACAGATTCATCAATTATCTATTTTTGTTCATATTTCTATCAAGAGAATTGCTAGTTTATTTTAATAATGCCTGCTGTTAGTTCACTAAATCTGACTTGCTTATATGAAAAGGGAATTTATTAGACACATCTGCAATGGGAATGCCAAACAGTCAGATCCCAGGGAGCTCCAGGAGTCACTGGCGTGCCCTCTCTTGAAATGAATTTGTTCAAACAAATTTCAGTCTTTTCTGTAGTCTACCCAAGTTTCACATTTATTGAACAAATCTGATGAGTGTTACTAGAATCATGTAGCACCCACTCCCATTTTTCAAAATAGAAAGGGGCTATTCCTAAAAAAAGAAATTTGGCAGTCCCAAAAGTTGAAATGGATATTAGGCAGCTAAGAACAAGGAATGGCCACCCTAGTCCAGAACTTTGTCTTCCCAATATCCTCACATCTCCTTCTTTTACATTCTAGATTCAGATATTTCCATCCAACAGTTTATAACTACGGCAGGTAAAGCTGACAAAGAACTCAACATCTCCCCCAAAGAAAGACAACTCCACGTCGGTCAGTTTTGGGTGAAGCTGTCAGAAGCGGCTGACTTACTCCTGACCAGTCGTTTGGAGCACATTTCCCTGGAAACAGTGATTGGTTTAAGGGAAGACCCAGGACCCAAAGTGGACCAGTCATTGCCATTGAGACTTGTTTCCTTCACTGAAGTTGAACTGAGTTATGTGTGGGCTTGAAATACTGCAGACAACTTGTTTTTTATTTCCAAAGAAAGTTTAAAGTAGAACTTCCTCTCTTACAATAATAGTACTAACTGTGCACCCATCGGCTTGGGAAACTACTTAATAGTCCACAGACTGTGCCAATGGGGAAAAAATTATAAAGCTGTTACCAAAAGATAGTGAAATGGATACTAGGAAGCCAAATATCAGTCAATGACTGTTGTAGCCTCTGCTCAAATATATTTCTTTAGCCTTATTAAGATGTATTAAGGCATAATTTACATACTATAACATTCATCTTTTCTATGTTTACAGTTCAGTGAATTTTAATAAAAGCATTCATTTGTGCAATCATCTCCACAGTCCGATTTTACAACACTTCCATCATCCCAAAAAGTTCCCCTGTGCCCATTTGCAGTTAATCCTGACTCCAATCCGAATCCTTACACAACTACTGATCTGCTTTTATAAACTATAGTTTTGCCTTTTCTAGAAATTTCCCACAAACAAAATCTTACAATATGTAGTTCTTGTGTCTGGCTTGTTTTATTTTCCATAATGTTCTTGAGGTTCAGCAAAATGGGTATGATAGCATTTTGTTTATCCATTCATTAGGTAATGGGCATTTGGGTTTTTTCCATGTTTTGTTTGTCTATCATGAATAATCTGAACATTTACAGACAAGACTTTATGGACATATGTTTTCATTTCCTTTGGGTAGATTCTAGGAAAATACATTTTCAACTTTTTGAGAAATTGCCAAGTTGATTTCCAAAGTGGCTGTACCATTTTGTATTCCCACCAGCACTGTGTGAAAGTTCAAGTTCCTCCACATCCTTGACAACACTTGCTATCATGTCTTTTTTTTTTTTTTTTAATATTTGGGGGAGGGGGTAATTAGGTTGTTTTTTTTTTTTTAATGGAGGTACTGAAGGCTGAATCCAGGACCTCATGCATGCTAAGCATGCACTCTACCACTGAGCTACACCCTTCCCTTACTATCATGTCTTTTTGATTACTGCCACTCTAGTTGGTATGTAATGCTATCTCATTGTGTTTAAATTTGCATTTCCCAATGACAATATTTGACATTTGTATATCTTCTCTGATGAACTGTCTACTCAAATCTTTGCCCATTTTTTAATTGGATCATTTGTTTTCTTACTGTTGTATTATAGGAGTTCTTTATGTATTCTAGATGCAAGTTATCATGTATGTTATTTGCATATATTTTCTCCCAGCTATGGCATATCTTTTTGTTTTCATAATGGAGTCTTTTGAAGAGTAAAAGACTTTAATTTTGTTGAATTCCAATTTATCTTTTTTTTCCTTTAATAATAGATCATGCTTTTGGTATCATTTGTAAGAAATCTTTGACTAATCCAAGGTTATAAATTTTTTTCCTATACTATTTCTAGAAGATTATAGTTCCAGTCTTCACATTTAGGTCTATGATCCTTTTGAGGTTAATTTTTTTTTAATAGTGAGAGGTGAAGGTCTAAGTTCATTTTGTTTCATACAGATACAGTTGTTTTACCATCATTTGTGAAAAAGATTATGCTTTCTCCATTGAATTACCTCAGCACCTTTGCTGAAAATCAGTTGACCATAAATGTATGGGTTTATGTCTGAACTCAACTCTGTTCCATTGCCAATGTTTATTCTCATCTCTTGATTACTTTAACTTTCCAGTTAGTTTTTCAGTTGGTTGGTGTACATTTTCCAGACTTGTCCTTGTTTTTCAAAAGTATTTTAGCTATTCTACATATATTTGCATTTCCATGTATGTTTTAGGAAGAGTTCGTTCATTTCTACCCCCAAAATGCTTGGAATTTTATAGGCGCTGTATTGTATCTATAGGTCAATTTGAGAAAAATTGCCATCTTAACAATATTGAGTATTCCAATTCACAAACATGGTTTAACCCTCTATTTAGGTTTTCTTTAATTTCTGTCAGCAGTGTTGTATGTTTTCAGTATAAAGACTTATACTCCTTTTGTTAAATTTAGTCCTAAATATTTTATTCTTTTTGATGGTATTATGAATGGAATTTTTAATGCAATTTTTGATTGCTGCTAGTAGACAGAAATAAAATTGATTTTTATATATTAATCTTATGTCTTCTATATATATATCTTATGACTTCAATGTCCTCTTCTATAAAATGAGGATATTAAATTTTAAAATAATTGTTAGCTAAAATGTTCTAAGATCCTAATTTTAAAACTGATGAAAACAAAGGAGGGATGTAAAAAGAAGTCATAAATTACAACAGACTATAAAAGTTAAATATATAAATTGGTTTTAGAAGGTTCTAACAAATATATCTACACATCATTCATAAAGGGAGGGCAAAGTGGCATCACTATTTGTTCAGGGCACAACCTGACCAATTTAGGGTTGATATATCATGTGCACACATGTCATAATCTCCCAGATGATACTGTTTGGTGGTTTGCTTTGGACCCCTTGGGCTAACAGTTTAGGTTCTTCTAGAGGAATAATATAATCACAAATTTCATTATTCTGAATATCCACATCAATCAGTTAAACCTGCTGCCATCAGTACTGCAGTTTCGTTCATTTGGGGATGGATTTTTAACACAATCAACATATCTCATACCTTAATTGTTATGCCTTACACAGACATCTGAAAAATGAGCTGATAATGAAACAGAATATAGAAAAGATTTATTTTCTGGATGCCTTCTAAAATAACTAACACATTGGGGAAATCTGAACAAGAATAAGGGTTTGTGTGGATATTGAAACAGCACATGCCCAGATTTATTTTACTGCCAACAAACTTAATTATTTTCAAGGCAGAATAACAGTATATTGGTGCTACAGTTTAAATAGAATTATGTCATCCAAGAGTCATAAATAATGTGATTGTTTTTCTTGTATCTGAGTGCATGTGTCTTGTGCTTAAGTAAATACAACCAGGTTGTCTCTTAACACATGTAGCTCTAAGCAGATGAAAAATATCAAGGATGCTTAAGTGTGTGTTTCCATATGTGTGTGTAGGTGTGTGTGTCATTGTGTGTGTAGGTGTGTGTGTGTTTGTGCGTGTGTGTGTGCTTTAAAGGGAGAGGGGTTTTGCTGAGCCTATTCTATTTTCAAGACCTCTGAATATCTTTCAAAATAACTTGCTTTGCATAGCAGTAATAGAGCTTATGAATAAGACTTTTTCTTCAAAGGGAACTGGGAGACAAAGACACATGAAGTGGAGAGGACATTATTTCTTCTGCTGCTCAGCACAGTCCTAGGCCTGAGCTATTTTGAGGGTCCCTAAAGGCAGAAACCTACAGAGGGCGCTATAGAGAACAGCTTTGATGCCAGGATGCCCTGCAGAAATGACCAAGACTCTGAGAGACATGCAATGCCCCACAGCTCCCCTGGAAAGCAGATTTGTGAGTCATGTGATACACCTCTGAGGACTTACACAAATCGCAGGGGAGAGGAATTTTTCAAGATATTAAAGTGCTAGATCCATCAGTGGGCATACTGAGCTAGCAAAAACTGAGCACCCATGTCACCTTCACTTTGTTTTTCATGAAAAATGGTGAAAGCTGGTGAAATTTGGACTCCTCAAGCCAGTTCTGATCTCTTTACTGCCCGTGTCACAACTGCCCTCTAAAATCTCCCCCCAAATCTAGATAATCGGCAGTCTATACACTCTTAAGACGCCTCTTTGCCAGCAACCAAATATATGAAGAAATAAAACAATCCCCCTGATCCTGGCTATTCTTTTTGTCCTGTTACCTTCTGCTGAAAGAAATAGTAGGGCATACCAATAACAGTATTTATGGAGCCAGCATGGTGTTAGGAGATTTAATGCATTATCTCCTTTTTTATTCAAAACAGACCTTTGAATTACTCTTACTCTCCTCATAGCATAAATGAGGCAACTAAATTTTTGACGGATTAAGCAGCTTGCCCAGGGTCACGTGGCAAGTAAGCAGTAGCGCCAAACAGCAGAGGGAATCGTGAGGAATGTTCCCCTGACCAGCACCGATATCAATTGCTGGCCAGTTAAAACAGATGTCTTGCAAACAGTCTTGACCCTCTTAGAGGCCCCAGCTTCCTCAAGAGAAAAGATGTACAGTTATAGCCTTTTGTTTCCTTTGCACCCAATGGAATTAATAAAAGCTACACAAGCAGCAACAACCAGTTTCACACGTTATTCTAATTCCCGCCAATTGTCCAGCGAACAGATGACAGAGGCCACTGAGCAGTGGAAATAACAGTATTAGAAGAGTCAGAGGAATTTAAATTAGACTTATGTCCCATGCCAGCTTATGCCCAAAATCTTACATTAAAAACATCATTTAAAAAGAGTTCAAGATAAAAAAGAAGAGAAGGGTAGAGTACCCTTCTCCACAGTACACCATTGGTACCTTGGGAGCCCCACTCTAGACACAGAGGAAATGGCAGCCCTGAAGTTTTCTGGAGAGTATGCCCCACCCATGTATCATCCAGCAGGGGGCACCTTAACAGAAGGGAAAATGGCCTGACGTGGTGTCTGAACAGATTTCTTTCTCTCTTACACACACATACCCTGCCACAAACACACACACTCACATGTCCAGTAATTTTGTAAGCCATAGTATATATTCAGTATAACATAGACTAAGACTGAGAAGACTAAAAGTGCTACTGTTGGTCCTGCCCTGTTACTCTGAGTAAGTTCATTTACACTCTCTGGGCCTCAGCTTCCTACTCTCTAAAAAGAGGCAGTTGGGCCAGATAATATTTTGAAACCTTCACAGCTCTAACCATCTTATGGTTCAAAGAGTTATCCAGGACACCCTTTGCGAAGGGACTTATAACATTTCTCTTAAAAGAACTCTGAATCTAACATAAAAAAAGTCTGAAGCATATTTCAATCTGTGAATGCTCTAAATCAAATGTTCAAGATACTGTTTTTTTTTTTTTTCTTTTCTTCATTTTTTTAAAAAGAAAGTGCTTCTTGTCCTTCAGGCAAAAGAAACTCTTTGTCTTCATCTGTTGGCTGGCCCTCTTCAAGGCACAATGTGTCTCTAACTTCTAACCTTGGCATGGCACTTTTTTTTTCTCCTTTTCCCATTGTAAGAGCTCTAGAAGGTCCTGTTTGCAGAATAATGAAGAAAACAGTGCCGTCTGCAAGACTGCTTGTCACTTCAGAATGTACTCCATCCACATGCTGCCACTTCATCTTGTTTAGACTCATCGACTGCTTTGTAGAAGGACACTGATGTCCACATCTATCTCCTTGAGACAGGCAGAGAAATGAATTCTTTTTCCTGTCTCAAAAAGAGCTGACAAGCTTTTAGTAGTGTTTATCTTCACAGAAGGGTGATAACCTTGAAACTGAAAGTTAAAAGAGACTGATACAATTAGGTACATAGTCTTCTCCATTCTATATTACAGTTGCTTTTCTTTTATAGTTTAACATGTCAAAGCTTTCTACTGTCCACATTGATTTTTTTAATTAAATTTTTATTTACAGAATGGGAGCACATCCTGTTGTGACTCTTTTGCAAAAATGTAATCTCTCTGTTAAACCTAAAATGGGTTAAAAGTATAATTCCTTTAATATTTTCCATCCTATTCCCTACTCTTCCCAGGTTATCTATGCCATTTTTTCTTTTCCTTTGCATTTATTCACCCCATATTATGTCATATTCAGAGTCTTGAGATTTCTTTAAAATAACTTTCCCTGATTATAGGCAAAGTCTTAGAATTCTAATTATTTACATTGTGTTGACTCGGGGACAGTAACAGGTGGATTTGACAGTTTCATTAATAACTTGTTGCATAGACTGAATGTTTGTGTCCCCCCCAAATTCATATGTTGACATTCTAACCCCCCAGTGTGATGGTATTAGTAGGTGAGGGCGTTGGGAGTATAGTAGGTCGTGAGAGCAAGTCCTCATAAATGGGATGAAAGAGACCTAGAGTGTTCCCTTGCCCTGATGTGAGAGCACAGAGAGATGACGGCCATCTACAAATCAGAAATGGGCCTCACCAGAATCTGCCTGGGCCTTGATCTTGGACTTCCCAGCCTCCAGGACTCTGAGAAATCAACGTCTGTTGTTTACAAGCCACCCAGTGTATATGGTATTCCGTCAGAGCAGCCCAAATGGCCTAAGACACATGCGCGTTATGGTCCCTTTCTGACCTAGAGTGTGCCCATTGCTAGGGTTCAAGCAGACATGGCTATGTCTGGCAGACTGGTAGCTGAGGCCTCCAGAGACCCATTTGCATGAGGGACTTGGAGTCCTTTAGGAAAGGGCTCTTCCCTAACAGAACAGGAAGGCAGGCACAGAGCTTCGATCATCAGAGAAAAGCAGCATTTCTGAGTCCAGTATCGTGTCTCACTCTGCTTTGTCTTGGGGCTGACCCCCAAGGTGTCCTGCCTGAGGCTCAGGGGGAGAAGAGTCCTTGAGCGAAAACAAAGTGTAACTCAAAACGGAAGAATAACATTTTTTCTCATTATGCAGCAAAGCAGGGTGCAGCTGTGCCCTCGGTGGGCTCCTGATTCAGCTACAATGAAGCTGGTGGTTCCCGGAGAATGACCGACAGCAGATTCCTGAGAGAGGCAGCAGCCAGCGGCATAAACTGGTGCCAAACACACATGAATCCCTCCCTGGGGCTCACAGACACACTGAAGGGTCACTCCAGGGGAACTGAGTTCTGCAAAAGCAGGACAGGGCCTCCCTGACAGCAGCCTTGTTACCCTCCGCTCTCTGCGGCTTTCACCAGTCATTCTCACATGCCTGTCTCCTGCGAGAGCTGGGCCAGTCAGCAGGTCTGAATCATCAAGTCCTGGCCAGAAGGGGCCTTGGAGGCCAGATTCACACTGGCCTCTCCCATCTCTCTGCTGTTGGTCAGCACCCGCAGGGCTCTGAGCACCAGCAGAGTCGGTGAGTCAGCATCCACCCACAGCCGAATGTTGTTGCTTGTTCTCAGTGGAAGCCAAGTGTGGGCTAAATATCCTTGTGAGCTTAATCTGGCCTGGAGGCTGTATTTAGCCACCCCTGCTCCGGCCCTAAATTACTTCATAGTGATACAAGAATGTCTAAACATTCTTTTGGCTCAGAACTTGATATGACACCCCAAGTGTGTTATTCTAATAAAATACATGCCATCTCATGTTCTTCTTCATCCCCTTTATAAAGAGCCAGTGATCTTCTACATGGAAGTCTTTCTTTGGCATGAATTGTTTCTTTTAATCTTTCTGTCTCCCACCTCCACAAAATAATTATGAAATCTGGTAGATGTGCCAGGCAGTAGATTTGAGCAACCTAAATTATAACTTCCTCTAAAATAGCACCATCTAAAACATAAAGATATTGAGACTCCATAGCAAGGGTTTTAGATATTTAGAACCACAGCACAGGGCTGGGCATAGAGTAATATCTCAACAAATAATTTTTGAGTTGAATTTTGATGAATTAAATGGAAGGAAATATCTGTTTGCCAGTTTGTTGGTTTGTTGGTTAAGGGCAAGGCAGTGTCATATACTTAAAGAGAGGAGCTTGGGAGGAGCTTCTTTGAAGAAGTCATAGGCTCAAATCCTAATTACCTTACAAAGTGTACAGCCTTGGGAAAAACCATAAAACAAACATAATATACTATATCTCTCTGGGATGTAAAGATAAATGAGATAAGTATATGTTTGGTTCAATGGAAGTTAACTATTTTCTTAGTCATAAAGAATAGCTTTATTGCTACATCTAATGAAGATCAAAAGGTCAACATCTGCCACTTCTCAGCTCTTATCTAAGAGGAGATAATGGCTACCATGAGGGGTCTTTGTAAAAGGTCTCTCCTGTTGGAAACTAAATGTTAGCTGTAGTGTAAAACTGGAAGTTCTTGATGGTGCCTGAGCCTTAGATGCTGTAGAAACTCACAGAAATATCAGAGTTCCATTTCATTATCAGAGGGAAGATGTAGACAGTCCTGGAACATCCAGGAGGAAGGCAGTAGGGAAACCACCCCTCATTCCAGGGTCAGGTTGGGCCCCCTGGACAAACCATGACCTCTATCCACCGTGAGCCCATTATAGAGACAGCCCTGGGCTGATGTAGGGGCCCAACAGCATGGGACCTAACACTGGTCCCACCCCTTCCTAGCTGTGTGGCCCTAGACAAGCCACTTAAGCTCACTGAGCCTCAGTGTCCTCATTTGTGAAATGAAACCACAGTTCCTGCTCTTCCTGCACTATTAAGTTATCAATTGTCATCATCCTCGGCTCTGCCCTGGAGCCACCTATAGTGCTTGGGCTTAATGAATGTCTCCTCAGCCCTGTGTCAGGTATTGACTTGTTTTAGCTTGTGTAATCCTTACATCAACCTAGTGAGGTAACTGTGATTCCCATTTTACAGTTGAGAAAACTGAAACTCTAAGGTGTTAGTCAACTTACACACTGGGTTAGTGGCAGAGCAGGAATCCAACTTCAAAGAACACATGCCATCCTTCTCGGCTGCGTCTCAGAAACTGAGGTGGGCTTTGGGTGTCTGGCTGTCACTCAGCAGGCGTATATTAAGGACCAGTTCCTGCCTCAAGGAGCCTATACATTCCAAAAGCATAGTTCAGAGATATGCAGGGTCAAATTGCCATTTGCATCCACCCCAGAAGAGTTAAGTGAACCCTGGGTCTGCAGCCAGTGGGGTAATTTCCTGACAGGATGTGAGACCAAAAGAGACACACCCACAACCCAAGTCACCCACATTCAGGTGAAGCTAGAGATAGTCTGTTTCTCCAAAAGGTGCACTTCTTCTCTGGTCTTTAGGCACTTTCCCTTCTATTTCCATTAAAGTAACATTAAAAGAAAGAGACATTTATTTACTTTACTTCCTTTAGTCAAAAGGAGAATTACATTTTGCTTGGTCTCAGACAAATTTAATGCTATACTGCAAAAAAAAAAAAAAAAACCACTTTACTTAAATTACAAAAATGATAATAAATCCTTATTGAGTTTTCTTACTGATATGCATAGCACTACAGTATTTAATTGTTTTCACAATTACAGCCTAGAATTTGAAAACTTGAAAGTAATTGTCTAATGCCATTTTACATAAAAGGACTAGACTGAAAGCTGGACTAGACTCCTCGCTCCCAATCTTATGCTCTTTCCTCTGTGAGAATGTCCCGCTTTAACTCTGCTGGATTTAATTCCCTGCCTGAAGGAGAAGAATCTTGTCCTTCTTTTTTCCTCTCTGCCAAATTCCTATTGATTGGTTGGTGATGAGCTGGTAAAAGCTTGATGAGAATGCCATCTAGGCCTTCAGTGTCAAGATCAAGGGAAGCTTATAAAGAGATGCCTTTCATCCTTTCCTAAAGTCAGTGCCTTAGGTAATCACTTCTTGTCTGGAGGCAATGAGTCCCCCAGATGAGGTGCCGTGACTCAGGGAACTCTGGCCCTAGCTTTGTCAGCTCATTAAGGATACGGTCTCCCACAAAGTGACTTTTGAACACACTAAATAGGAAGAATCAAATGGTTTCTGCAGTGACAGGGTCAGCTGGATCAGAGCCTGAGCCTTGAAATAAATCAGATATTGAAGAAGTAAACAACAAAAGAAGCTGAAGACAGATTGGATACAGACACGGTGCTTTTATCTGTCAGCCAGCAAGCAGCCGACTTTCTCTTTTGCAAACAGACATGGTGTTTCTTTGGTGCCTTCTTATCACATTGTGGGTTACTTGCCCACCTCGCTTGCTGGTCTGTGAGATCTTGGAGAGCGAGGACTCTGTCATGCATACATTTATTCCATAGTTTGTAGTACATTGCCTTTTATGTAGTGGATGTTTGATGTATGAAGAAATAAAGGAAGAAAGGAACAAACTCTCTGTCCTATATCCTCAAGAAATTTATAATGAAACTTTTTGTTCTTCTTCCAAACTATTTAAAACCACGACAGAAAAAAATGAACAATTATTTTGTAGAAGACATGAGGAGAATGGGGAATAAGCACTGGTTTGGGGGCTACCTTGTGCCAAACACTGTAGCAGGTAATTTGCATATATCATCTCATCTAATTCTTACAATAGAATCCTAAATCAGATAGTCATATTTCTCTTTCTTATAGATAGCTAAAGAAACCAGGGCTCAGAAGGACTAAGTTTGTTCAAAATCATGCAGCTAGTAAGCAACAGAGCTGGAATTCAAATCAGTAACTACAAAGCCCGTATTCTTTTCATTTTATCAGGCTGGTTACGATAGGTAAAAATACTATTCCATAGCCATAATTAACAGCATTCTAGCAACAAGCATTTCTATAATTTAGCACTACCAGCACTATCACCTTTTGTTCTCCCCCTTGACACTTTTTTAAAGCACTAATTGGAACTTCTGCTGCCAGCAAAGATGGAATAACAGGGAACAAATGTACCCTCCTGGCTGAAACAACCAAAAAAAAGCCACACAAAAATATATAAATATGTTAATAAACAACAGTTTCAAAACAACAAGCATCAGGCAATGAAGCATAATCATCCCTGAGGTATGGGAAATAAATAGTGTGAGCCCTGCAGGTGCTCTGACTTACTACTTTGAGAAAATTTCCAAGCTCTATCACAAAGAAGGCATATCCAGGCACAGCTCAGTGAATGACCTGAGCTGAGGAAATAGAGCTAAGAGTCCAAGGAAACCCAAGGCAGCTAGAGTTTGCAAGGAAGTATGCCAGACAGGAGAAAGCTGCACAGAAAAAGAACTCCAGAGATTTGCAGAGGGTCCCTCTAGAGTTTTGTTTGTTTGTTTTCTTTTCTTTTCTTTTTCAGATTCCATGTATAAGTGATAGGATACAGTATTCGTCTTTGTCTGTCTGACTTATTTACTAAACATGAGATCCTTAAGGTCCATCCACATTGCTGAAAATGACAGAAGTGGCTGAGTAAGATTCCACCTTGTATATACATATATACCAAATCTTCTTTATCCATCTATTGTTGATGGACACTGAGGTTGCTTTCATGTCTTGGCTATTGTAGATAGTGCTGCTATGAATATTGGGGTGCATACATCTTTTCAAATTACTATTTTTGTGCACGCCCCCAGCTGCCCCAGAAAGTCTTGTTTTTTCGAGAACAGTACGTTGCTCCTTGAAGACCCAGAATCACAATCTACTGAACCTTCCCAATCGGATCCACCCAGCAGGTGTGGTCAGGCAGCAATCTCTTTCTGATGCTACTTCCTTATTTAAACAATGGCATCAACTACCCTCTTCCTCAGTTTCCAAGTGTGGCTAACCTCAGCATTTCCAGAGAATCTGTTGACCACACCACACAAGGGAGCTGATTCAGTGATTCAGAGGTTAGTTCCCTTCTTACTGGAAGCTTAAGTAACTTTCTGACCCTCTTGCCAGATAAGAGGAGAAAACACACACTTACACATATATACCAAGTCTAATTTAGAGAGGGGCAACCTTATATGCTTGAAAATTCTTTTAAGGTCCTCGTTAATCATGAAAAGAAGACATATGCAAACACATAATCATTCTACAACTGGTTATAATGCCTCAGACTAAAACCAAACCGATAATAATAATTTCAGTTAATATGAACTATATGCTTATTATGTTCTTCATCTGTGGTAGTGCACTGGTTACCAAACCAAACCAAAGAAGAAGAAGAAGGGGAGCAAAAGTAGCATCAACAATAATAGTTAGTGCTCACTTTGGCAGCACATAGACTAAAATTGGAATGAAACAGAGAAGATTAGCATGGCCCCTGCACAAGGATGACATGAAAATTTGTGAAGCATTCCATATTTTATAAATTGGGAGTTCAAGATTTGTAGATACTAACTACTGTATATAAAATAGATAAACAAAGAACTCGACAATGAATATATGAATGTTCATGTATAACTGAAAAATTGTGCTCTACACTGGAAATTGACACATTGTAAACTGACTATAACTCAATTAAAAAAAATGTAAAAAAAATAAAATAAAATAGATAAACAACAAGTTTCTTCTGTATAGCACAGGGAACTATATTCAATATCTTGTAGTAACCTATAATGAAAATGAATATATGTTATATATATGACTGAAGCATTACCCTGTACACCAGAGATTGATGCAACATTGTAAACTGACTATACTTCAATAAAAAACATGAAAAAAACAGAAAAAATTAAAACCAAAACAAACAAAAAAAATAATAGCTAACATAAACTGAGTATTTACTATGTTTTGGACACTGGGCAAAATCCTTTATATATTGTACAATTTATTCTTGAGCATAATTGTATGGATAACTATTATGACCATTTTACATGGAAAACTAAAATCTAAAAGGTACACAGTTGAAAATATTAGTATTGAACCTCTGAATTATAAGCAACTAGATAAGAATTAACTTTGAACAATTCAACTCAGCAGCTAATTAATGTATTTCATTCTAGAAATGAGAAAATAGCAGATATTTACCTTCCTCCTATTACTACTACAAATAGGCCAAATCCATTTATTTTGACAAATATTTACAGATTGCCTACTATGTGAATACAAAAAAAAAAAAAAAAAAAGGTTAGTTTTGGGCCCTGCCAAGGAAATCACAATCTGATGGGAGATAGATTTTTCAAAGGTAAAAAAAAAAAAAAAAAAAAGGCAATAAGTTCAATAATTATATTACAGGAATATAGGTTAGTACTGAGAAGGAAGTGATTCATAGCCTGAAAGCTGTTGATCTCTAAAGAGCATTAGCACTAAGTTATACATTAGCTAGAAGAACAACAGAATGAGAATAAATGCCATAAGACTGTGAGCAAAAGTGAATGTGAGGAAAAGCACATAAAATTGAATCTTGGTGTTTTTATATCTTTCAGCTTTTTAAAACAGATTTTTGGATTTGATCTGAAGCATGCAAATGGTGATAATAAATGAGTCGTTAATGGCTACTTATTTTATTTTTCTAAATAGTTTTCAAAATTACTTTACTTACCTTTTATCTCTACACGTAGGAATGTCTAACTATTAAGCCAAGTAATCAAACGTGAAAAACTCAATCCACAGCAACTCCCCAGATTGCAAGCAAGTACTCAAGTACAATTTTCAGTCTCTATCAATGATGATACCAGTCAGTTAGTTAAAATTGCTATAAGTTTCAGTATAGAAAAATTTAAACACACTGTTCTTTTTCAGTGCAGCTGGCTTTCCTTCTTAGGGTGAATAGTCTATAAATCAACAACAAAGAGAAACTATGCCCCTTAATTCACTGAATGACTCATTATGATTCAGATCACAGCACATTTTTTTTTAATTCTGCAAAAGGAAATTCTGAATCAGCTAGAGGATCAAGAAAGTTGTTTAAACAAAGCAATCCTCATTTACCATAATTGATGCTTTTTAAAAGGTAATTGTTAATATCATTTGCCACCAGGTATTTTAATGAACAAAATTGTTTTCATTTATTCATTTAGTCAATCATTCATTCTTTCATCCATTCATTTTCCAATAAATTTTTATTGAGGGCCATTTTGTGTCAAGAATAGCTCTAAATGCTAAGATTATGGCATGGAACAAATCAATGGTTCTGCCCATAGAATTTATATTCTAGTGATAGAGACAAATAATAGCCAATTTTAAAAGTAAGTATGTAAACGGGGGAGGGTATAGCTCAGTGGTAGGTATAGCTCACAAGGTGCTGGGTTCAACCCCCAGTACCTCCATCAAAAAAATAAATAAGTAAACCTGATTACCTCCCTCTGCAAAAAAAAAAAAAAAAAAAGGAAATATGTAATATGTCAGATAGTGTTAAGCACTAAGGAAAAAGATAAAGTAGAGAGGGTTGGGGGCTCACAGACACAGGATGCCATGAGTAAAAACCTGAAGGAAGCAATTCATGTAGATATTCTAGGAGGGGGAACAGCCAGTGCAAAAGCTCTGAGGTAGGAGCATACCTGGCCTGCTCAGAAAAAAATAAAAGCAAAAATGGCAGGAGTAAAGGAAGTGACAGAGTGAGTTGTAAAACAAAATTCATAAGGCCAAGGGGGCCATTGTAAGGACCTTGGCTTTAGCTCTGAGTGAAATGAAATCATTGAACAGTTTTGAAGGAAAAACTAGTAAGATAATAGAAGAACCAAGAGAGTGGCTTATTTCTGGAGCCAAGTAAAGAATAAAGTGCTTTAAGAAAGAAAGAGATCAGCTGTATTAAACCAAGTAACTTGAGGACTGAGAAATAGCCATTTGATTTGACAAAAAGAAAGTCAGTTGTAACCCTGACATGAACTATTTCAATGGCATGATAGGCATGATACGAGCAAAAATTTGATTGGAGTGGGTTCGAGCATGAAAGGAAAATATAAGAATTGGAGACATTTTGAAAGAGGTTTATTACAAAAGAAAGCAAAGAAATGAAGCAGTGGCTAAAGGGAGATTTTGGGTCAAAAGAGGGTTGTTTGTTTTTTTAATGTAGGAGAAATTACAACTTGCTTATATATTTCATCATTTAGTTACAAAACTCTTCAAGGGCTTCGGATAAATTTGCTTGTGTCTTCTTAGAATTCTCTTGAGTAGTTCATATAATAAGAAACGTATATTCTACTAGTCTCTCCTAATCCTTTATATATTTTGCCTTCCCTGAAATTGTCAATAAAGACCTGAAAATTAAAGATGTGTTCTGCATTCGTGTATATCTCTGTGTGTCTGTAAGACAGAGAGAGAGAGAGAGATTCGGAAAGCAAACTGCATATTACTTACAGTTTGACATCTGTAATCCATTTTGGCCAAACTTCTAAAAAAGAAATTGATCACACAGGAAAATAGTTCACCCAGAAAATTAGATTAAGGTTTCCTTTTGTATGCAAATAAGTTATCCCCCTTAATCTCCTTGATCTTTCCAAATTAACACCCTCCCAAATTATTTACTTTAGACATGCATAATTTCTAAGATTCAATCCTAGTCATTTCTTGTGCAGATTTCTCAAAGATATTCATAAAGTTTGTGAGTATGGATCAATTTATGACCAGACCCTTCTAAAGGCCTAATAAGTTTTCAAATGAACAGAATTAATTTATGTTTGGAGAAATACATTGAGCAATGTGAACCCTTAATGTGTCTTTTGTATGTGCAATGAAAATATCGCCTGTGTGTATTTTCTTTAGTTTGGTGTTTGGGATTTTTTTGTTTGGTTTGAGATGCTGGATTTGGACACTTGTTTTGGGACTGTGATCTTAAGAAAAATCATTGCAGACTTTCTTTTTAGAAGTCCTGATTTATATGCAATTTTTACCCATTGATGCACTTAAGCTTATTTGTCTTTTTATTAAATAAAAAGTGTTAAGATGAATAATTGGAAGAAAATTATTTTAATTCATTATTACAAGGGCACAAGAGGACTCTAGAAAGGCCTCTCATCTCTCTTTTGCAAGAATTAGAGAAACATTTCAGGATCTTTGCTTTGCTTCTCTTTCATCTATCACTACAAAGAGCATAGACCTTTAAATACAGGTGGGTGCTTAACTACATTTTGGTGACAATGGTGATGATGGTGATTACGGTAGAAGTAAATATGCCACTGGACTTTCTTTTTCATATTGGGGTCAAGGACGGTATTTTCCTACAAAATATAGAATGTAAAAACTTCTCCTATATCCCTAACTCCCAAATTGTGGAACCTCATCAAATGTCAGAAAGTAACTACCAGACATTCTGTAGAGTCCAGAAAATACTCCTAGGCCACTCTTGCCTAGTGTAAGCGTGGGAGGAGAATCAACCTTAATGAAGAAAGTTCAACTAATTTTTTTTCTATAACCTACTACCAAACTGGTAGACAAGTTAGGGAATGTAATTTTTGTTTTACTTTAAACTCATCCATCTCCTTGAGGTCTTCTATTCCTGAAGATCATTAGAATAAAATAATCACTTGATAGATCTTGCTGGATAAATCCCAACATTATTCATACTATATTCATATTGATATTATAATAGATAAGTAGATAAATTGTTCCTAGAAATAGGATATTATTTGTATAATAAGCTAGTATTTATTATAGGTTTTTATTTATAAATATAGCTAAACATGGGGAAAGAGATCATTTGATTTAAAAAATTAGGAATTAAGGCTTTTGGATTCAATTTCAACCCTGCCACATACTGTGACCTTGAGCAAATTAGTTAACCTCCTGGCGGCTTAATTTATACATCTACAGAAGAGTAAATTACCACCTACATTACTCACAGAGAAGATGAGGATTTACTTAACGCAGTAATTAGTAGGACTCTATCTTTTTGGTGAAATTCTAGCTCAGCTGGAAATCTACACAGATTTAATTTATGGAAATCTTAATGCTGAAATAACTACTAATGCATTTTTTTAAAAAGGAACTATCCAACTGTAAAATTGGCAAAAATGTTTCCCTTGGGCTAGACAAATGAGTTTAGTTTGTTAAAGCAAATCAGCTCACTGGATCAGACTGCAAGAATATGGGGTTCAAGGTCTTAGGAGCAACTCCCGTGTTGCTCAGACACTTTCACACACACAAAAACTGTCTGAGCCATGACTTCCATTGCATCTACTGTTTTGTAGTATATGGCATAGGTCACCAAAGAATCTGGCCTAAGAATGGGGATGTCTCAGTGATATGTCTGTCATCATTACTGAAATAAGCAACAAGACCCAAACTGTGTAGGTCGATAAAATCTCTTTTGTCCATTACTAGAATATAGGCCTCAAAAACACAGAGGTTTTTATATGTTTTCTTCATTCTTACATCTCTGGCTCCTAAAACAATGCCAGGTGCATAATGAACAAGTATCTGTTGAGTTAATTAACTGATTGATTAATTGATTGATTATTCTGGATCAGGAATTGGGAGCTCTCTTTCCTGCCATTCTCAAAGGAACTATAGGACTATCCAGAAGACATTTATGGAACACCAAATATATGTTTGTTTCAAATACAATTTCAGAACCTTAAAAAGTAAAAATAAATAAATAACGCTTCTTAGCCTCATCCACCGGAATGGGTGAAGCGGAGTGGGCCTTGCGAGACAGAGTCCAGAATTCCCAGACCATCCTCACTTCTTCACTGCCCTTAACACTACCACCCACAAAGTGGTGGAAAGGCCTGTGTGCTGAGGGGACTTTAGGGGGTATTGTGGGTTGAATTGTGTCTCCCCAAAAGATACACTAGAGTCCTAACCCCTGGAATCTGTGAGTGTGACCTTATTTGAAAATAAGATCTTAGTAATGTAATCAAGTTAAGATGAAGTCATATCAGATGAGGGTGTCCTTATAAAAAGGAGGAAACTTAGACACACACAGAGAAGGCCATGTGACAAAGGAGGCAGGGATTGCAGTGATGTAGCCACAAGCCAGGGAAAGCCATGGATTGTCAACAACCACCAGAAGATAGGAGGGAGGCAGTTTCTCCCTCAGAGCCCAGAAGGGGCTGCCCTGCCTACACCCTGACTGCAAATTACTAGACTCCAGAGCTGTGAGAGAATAAATTTTGGTTGGTGAAGCCATTGAGTTTGTAGTACCTTGTAAAAGGAGCCCTAAGAAACTAAAACTGGGAGCATCACAGCAATTTCCTGCTCTCTTGTGTCCCCTTCCCACAAAGGAGCCGTGAAACGCCCGACATGGCTACGGGAAAATGCAGAGAATGTGTCATTTTTATGGGCAGCTCACAGCTGACAAACCCTCATGGGGCCAGGTCCACATCCACACCATGGGCTCCCTCACCCCTGCCTTTCAGATGCCATCAGTCACTGTCCTCAGTGGTTCTCCTGAGAATGGATGTGGTTTACCCCAACTTCCCCCCTTCTTGGAACCTGCATGTAATATACTTGTTTTTGATGGTTTTACTATTAATACTGCAGGAGCAAGAGGGTTTAAAATGATTAAAGAGTATTACAAATTTACAGAAATCTCTAAAATAGAGAAGTAGGGGTCTGTGTAGTTTTCACTGAGATACTGTTGAAGTTTGACCTGCTGTTGTCAGATGGTAATTGCTCAGTAAAGATGACTTTATTATTTCTAGAATCACTTTATGAGCCACTTATGAATGTGCAGCCTGTATCAGGTCACTGAAACTAGAGAGATCAGAAGAACAGCCTTCTTCAGAGATCACACTTTAGGAGGGACAAATATAGCTAGGAAAACATGAGCAATAGGTGTCAAGATTAAAAAGTGTATGTGTCACATTGAGGTGGCATAAATTAGTTGTCATAAACAACTTCCAGAATAAAATGATCCCATATTGAGGATTGAAAATGCAAAATGAGAAAGGGCATTCCAGCGGGAAGACAGACAGATGGACAGATGGATAGATTAGACAGGTGGATATAGAGATAGATAGGCAGATAGATAGGTAGGCAGAGAGACGCAAAGTTGGGGGGACAACAAGTAATTTATTGTGGGTACAGCAACAGAAAATAAAATTGAAAACAAACAAATGAAAAATACATGAAGGGAAATATGATCATTGCAAAAAGAGAAATATGGGATTTCAAAATGTAGAATAGATAAACAAGATTATGCTGTATAGCACAGGGAAATACATATAAGATCTTGTGGTAGCTCACAGCGGAAAAAAAATGTGACAATGAATATATGTATGTTCATGTATAACTGAAAAATTGTGCTCTACACTGGAATTTGACACAACATTGTAAAATGAATATAACTCAATAAAAAAAGTTAAAAAAAAAAAAGCTCAGAAAATCATTTCATAAATTTCCATGTATTTTTTAAAATTAAGTAGCCTTCATGTATGGCTCCATGTTTCGTAGTAGATAATTCAAAGAAAGGAATATTATCAGTTAAGAGACTCACAATTTCACAGGGTAAAATTGAATCCTTTGCTCAGGAGAATGGGAATACTATTACTGGAATCCCAAAGTGTCCATGTGGCAGCAGGAGAGACGAAGAGAAGGGAACAGAAATAAAATTAAAATGGAAAGGAAGTGAAATGAGCTGGACTTGGTCACCAGGTAGATCAGGGACAGAAGAACCACAGGACAGCTCCAGGGTTTCCTGCATTGGTGACAGGAGAATAGACAGGGTTAACTAAGATGGAGAATAGAGACAAGGAAGGTAACGAGTTCAGCTATGGGGATAGTGACAGTTCAATGCCCCGTGGGGAATTGCTGGTGAAGCTTTCCAGTGAGCAGCACAGACGACAATTAGAGACATCAAATAAATAATCTCACAGGTAGAAGTCGAAACAAACAAACAAAAAAAGATTAGCTCATCCATAGGGCTTTGTAGAGTAAGAAAAGAAGGTATAGGATGGAGTGGTTAAGAGCATGGGCTCTGGAGACATACAACGCTGGGGTTCGAATCCAGCTCCATCACTAACTAGTGAGGTGCCTTGGGGCAAATTAACTGAACTTCTCCATTTCAGTTCTCTCTAATGTGAAGTGTCATAAAAGTTAACTGAGTTATTTTATGTAGAGTGCTTAGAAGAATGTCTCACCCATAGTAAATTCTCAGTATTATTAAGAGAGAGGAAAGGGAGGCACAAGAAAAGGGGGGGGGGAGAGATTGGTGAAGGAGTGATGGGAAGGTAAGGAAAAGCAGCACATCAGGGGTGGACAAAGAGAAGGAGCCTCCAAGGAAGGCGGGAAAAGCCAGCAGAAGTGATGTCCAACAGCAGTGAGGAATGGAAGAGTCTCAAGATGAAGGGTGTGTCTAAAAGTTGAATCTTCAGAGAATTCAAAAGATAAAAATGAAGACCCCCTCCCTGGTTTGGCACTCGGGTCAAGGGGCAGCTGTCACGCTGCGAAACCTCAGAAGCAGCGAGAGCAGGTAGCAGCGGGTGCACATCCCTCCTCGCCCGCCTTCTGCTGCTCAGCTCCCACATATGCTCACGAGGACTGTAAATAATTGTCCTTGACGTGAGGTGCAACATGACGATTTAGCATTTTCTTCCATTTTAGTCAGCTTCCAATTGCTCACTAATGTCAGGTTGGGGGAAGCATTTCAGGTAGATAATATATATTTTACAAAATTTATTATTTGTATCACCTTCCCCTGTCATTCAGCGTCACCTGCCCTTTTCCAAAGACAGATACAGTGACGATGCCAGAGAGGCAGGTAGCAGGGGCAGTGAGAAAAATGCCAAAATGAAAATGTAAGAAAGTAGAACAAGAACTAAATAAGAATCTGTCTCAAAAAATACTGCAGCAATGGAGTTAGAACTTCAGTTTTCAGATATTGGCTGGGACGTGTGTTTAAAATGCAGATTCTCAGGCCCTGCCTTCACAGTGGTCCAGGAATCTGTATTTTAACATCCTCCACATGGTTCTGATACAAGCAATTGGACTCTTCAAAATAATCACTCTGGAGTGTATGGATAAATTGAGAGTAGATATTCTTTTAGCACGGGGCCAGAGATATCACAAAAGCAGGGCAAGATATTTCGTGGTACTTGATCTCACACTGTAGGAATTCCTATACAAAAGTGGTCCTCAAGTTTTCGGGATTGTTAAATACAGACTGTTGGGCATCACACACAGAGTTTCTGACACGGTCCGTCTGGGGCAGGTCGAGGACCAGTAGTTCTAACAAGCACCCAGGTGATTTAATTTTGCTGATGCAGGAACCACACGTTGAGAACTCGTGCTCCTCAGCTTCATAAAATGACCACCATTTGCTCTCTCTGTCAGGATCATGAAGAAGATCAAGCTCATATATATATATATATATATATATATATATATATATATATATATATATATATATATATACTTTAAAGCATAAAAAATGATGTCATGGTGGCAAGTGTCACACAGCCTTATACGCTAAAAGAAGATGATTTCACATGTGAATTATGCCCCGAAGTCTCACGGCCAATCCAGGTGGATTAAGGTAAAAACAAACAATATTTTGTTGCTCCAGTTACATCACAGTAGTTTTGCACACACACGCCGAAACTGCCCTGGAAAAATCGTATGTGACATGTGCAAGAGTACTTGGTTCAGCCCTTGTCAGAGGACTTGTTTTGATCAGAGCATGCAAGGGAGAAATGGTTGGAGGATTATTTCTCCTCCTTAACTCTGGAATGCTGTGTAAGAACCCCAAACGAAGAATAAGGTAATGATTAAGATCAACTTCCTATGCTTACAAATGACCTATTTTCTAACTATGATTCATACTTGCATAGTGTGTTGTCCAATATGATTCTTTTGGGTTTCTTTTTACTAACTTGTTTTAAATTCCTTTAAAGTGAAAAACCTGAAATAGTTTTTGTATGATGTATTTATTGTAGCAAACTGAAGTGTAAGATTTCTTCACAATTATATTTTTTGTAATTGTATAGTTGTTTATTTATACATAATTGGATATTTGTAAGTACTTTTTTGCAGGTGTATGTTATATGCTGACTTTCGTATAAGAAAGGCAATATCATAGGAAATAATAACTTTCAGGTTTTCATATTTTTGCTGGAAGCATATTACTTTAAACGTACATACTTAAGTTAATATTGTTAATCATAAAAAGAACCGGTGTTTTAGGAGCGAGCGAGTGAGAGATAACATTTACAGTCTTTAATACATTTACAAGAATTAGAAATGAAGATCGGTGACCATCAATCACATAGTCCCAGGTGTATCTGAGGTGAATTTGAGGCAAATAGATTTTTTTTTAACAAAATCACAGGTGATGAAATTGGAAAATAAATACTATTTTATCCCTACACCCTTACCCTGGCTTAGAGAATAAGAGAGGTTTGGCCTCACAGGTGTTTTAGATGCAAACCAGGCAGTTCTGATCACATCACTCCGGGATAACCAGGAGATTTCTAGGGCCCTGTGGGCGGCCACGGGGCTTCTGTGCAGGAAATAGCCGCAGTGTGAGCCGCCTGGGAGCCCCAGCTCTTCAAGTTGCTTCCCTCCAGGCTGCAGGAGGCGGAAAGGAAGATCCCTTCATTCTTTAAAAACAACCTATTTTTAAGATTATATATATGTGGTTTTAAAAAAGTATGAAATAAAAAGGGAAATGGTTTCTCCCTCTCTTAACACTCCAAGTTTCTCTCCCCCAAATGAACCACAGTTAATAGTTGTTTTGTGTATGTACGTATAAAAATATTTTATGTATGTCCCAGCTTATACACACCAGTGCCGTCGCACCGCACATACTGCTTTACAGCTTGTTGAAAAGCATATCTTGGAGAGCTTTCCAAATCTGCAGATGCAAATCTTCCTCATTTTTTTCTTAATTGCATAATATACCATTGAATGTGTGTACAATAGGTTATGTAATCATCCTCTTGTTAACAAGCATTTAGGTGGTTTCCAATTTTTGCTGTTATAAATGATAACACAATGCAAGTGTATCCATAGGGTAAAATCCTAGTTGTAGAATTGCTGGGACTAGGGGAATAGGAATTTGCAGTTTTGATAGAGATTGCCAAATTGCCCTCTTAAAAGGTTATGCCAAGTTACACTTCCATGAACAGTGAATAAAAGAGCCCCAGTAGCACTGGTCCTCTGCTTAATCATTGCTTCCAGCCACAGTAAAGCAAAACGTGTATTCCAGACAATTGGCAGGAACCCACTTACCCCCGATAGAATTCTCCACGTAGTACACCAGGGAACTCACGGAACTCTGGTGAGAGTGCTCAAAGGCATCTCTTTAATTTCACTAGTCAGTTTATCATATAAATATGTATTTAGCATATTTATCAAAGGATACCCACCATATGCTAGTTTCCCTAGAGCTTGCTAATAATCTGGAATTTTTACATCTGTCCTACATTTTATTTTGTCCTTGGGAAATATAGTCCCAGCATCTGGATAGTAATAATAAATAATAATAGCTGCCTTATATGGGACTTTTGCTTCAGGAACTCAAAACATATTTTGCACATTTTCTCATTAATCATAATAACATCCCTTTAAGGAAGGCATTTTCTTCTGTATTTCAAAATCACATAGAGCTTGAGCCACAGAGTATTAAGGCTTTTCCTTAGGGGTCTTCACGAATTACTGGGTTGTATGTATTCTGGTTTTCTGATCTGAGTCCAGCAAAGTTCATGATAGAGGCTCTGAGTTATCTTCATTAAGGAAGTCTCAATGCATTTATAAAGCTCTAACAAGCAAAATGGAACAAAGGTCTCCAGATGAGACAGAAGGTTGTGAACCACTTTTCTCAAAGGATTTTACCTTCTTCCATTAAACAATTACATGGGGAATAGAAGTCAGGCCACAGGTGCTGAAGAAACCACACTGTAGATTAAAGTTTACAGTCGAGTATCAGGAGATGCTCATGGTGGTAATCAAAATGAGACAACTGAATCGATGAAGCTTTATGAGAATGTCCTCAAACTATAATCAAATTGGAATGGAGGGAGATGAACTAAACATTATGCTATATTTAACAGAT
This sequence comes from Camelus bactrianus, assembly GCF_048773025.1. Lineage (NCBI taxonomy): Eukaryota > Metazoa > Chordata > Mammalia > Artiodactyla > Camelidae > Camelus > Camelus bactrianus. The sequence goes on along the minus strand of NC_133543.1, from coordinate 82,651,557 downwards.
GAGAATAAGGGTTTGGGGGGAAACTATTAGACTGGCCAGTTTGCTTTGCCATGTGAGGCCTGATATCAACATGGCAGGTCCATGTCTGGCAATAACACCAAGTGGTTCATTCAACACATTCCATCCAGCACTGCCATTGGGAAACCGAGTGTTAGTTGCCCAGAATTCCTAGTCTGACTTGAGACAGTTGTCTACAGAAGCCCCTGTGGGCAAAGAGAAATAGAGGTACAAGTCTGGCACGTCCTTCAGGCTTATTGGATTCCGAGACACAAGTATGCAACGGATTTTTCCCTTTGTGCATGTCTAGTCTTCTCATAAATGATTCTGGGCATAGTGTCTTACACAAAAGGGCAGAAATACTTTCAAGCCGGGATCCCATGTGGGGATCGTTTTCCTATAGTTCTGAAGTCTTAGCAAAGGCTGTTATTGTCCCTTCCCATTGTAATTTGCAGCAGAATCCTGAGGTCTCAGAAGAGGAAGTGCAGTATAGTGAATAGAAAAAAATAATACAAAATTCCATAAATAAAACCCCCCTTCATCTTTAAAACTTAGCCATGAGTGACATGTGAACCAGCAGCAGAGATCAAAAGATAACATGCAGACTTTTCCAGAAAGAGTGCTGGGGCAGAATTTTTTAGCATTTCAAATACCAAAATAGAATTCAGAAAAATAATGTGCAAAATACTGTGGGCTTTAGTTAGCAGAACTGATTTGCTCTCTATAGCAGCAAAATTAGACGTGACTGTCTTCAGTGCTAAGTACAGTGGAGCTTAGATGTGTGGCTCATATTTATGTTAATTTCAGTGCATGAAAAGGTTTTCATCATTTTTAGTGGTTCAGGCCGCTCAAAAATAGGAACTCTCAAGCAGGTGTACTGAAAAGTTGTGCCATGTTTGACCAAATAGCTTCTTATGCTAACAGTGAATTGGGATCTCTGACACTTGAAAGATTCACAAACGTAAAGCATTTAAACACACACAGGCACATTGGAAACTGTCTTTGGTAGGAAGAGACAAGGTCAGCTCCAAAGGGTTCCTGTCTCCCATGGAGTTTGCCAGTAGAAAATGAAGGCAAATTGCCAGTGGCCATGTTTGTGAATTTCCTTTCTCCTCCTTCGTTTTGGTTGTAGGGCCTCTCCTAGTAATTTTACCAGGTGCCTGCTGTGTTCTAGAGAAGTTAAATTTGCAAAGCACATGTGCCTTCAGCTTGTCCTCAGCTGGGGGAGATCTGCAGTGATTAAAGGCCGGACTCCTAACTCTAGTCTTCCACTCCTTAGATAGTTTGCTATTAGTCACCACAAAGTTATCCTTTCAAGTGAAAATGCCGGCAGGTCCCTTTGGCTTTTATTGGACCCTCCAGACATTCAGCCTAATCTAAATCTGAAGGTTAACTCTCAAAATTTAATTCAATTTATCTGATTTTTTTTTAAAAAGCCATTGATACTGCTGAAAATATAGGTAGCCTTTTAAAGAGCATTTCAGGCAGTTTCGGTGGTTTAAGAGAACATTCAGTGCAGGCATCTTTCTATTCTCCAGCCTGGGATTCCATTCATGGAAATACACAATGAAATGATTTTAAAGCTAGAAAGTATCTCCAATTCATCCAATATAAGCCGACCATTTTATCCAATAAAAAATTTCCATGATGTGATTTTCTTTAAAAATATATCATTTCTTTAAAATACATCATTTCTCGTTTTGGATAAAGTAATATAAGCATCTGGTTCAAAATTAAAAGGCACAAAACAGGCAGGGGAAACGAAACACACCACATTTCTCGCTCCCCGTCACTCAGTTTGTATCCCTGGAGGGGAACTACGGTTATCAGCTTTTTATAATGTTTCCAGAGGTAATCTAAGCTTGTGAGGACAACCTTTCAGCAAGAGCACCAGACCTGGCAAGACCAGAGAGGTCTTAAATTAATCACGATTCAGTAATTAACATAAAGTAATAGTGTAACTTTTCATTCCAGTCTCAGCTCTGTCACTTCCTCTCTTGGGCAAGTTAATTAACCTCTCTTCTTCATTTCCCCATCTCTATGAAGGAGCTAATGATGACAGGCAGGGCTGTCAGATTAAGTGAAATTATGTACAAGATCCAGATCCACCCCTCGATTTTGACTGTAAGAAAATATAATCTTTTTTTTTTCCTGTCTACTTGCATTTCAAGTGCAGAGGATGAAGTCTTATCGAGGTAGAAAAGAAGGTGTCTGTAAAATGTATGCAAAAAGGAAGCGTGTGTTGTGGTGTCCATCTTCATAGTTACTGCTTTACTTTCCCAGGCCTTGATGAAGTTCACTGGATCCTTCCTCAGTCACGGTCACTGCAGTATTAGTTGGCTTTAATCTTCTCCAAGACTGCTTTATACAACCCAAAAGTGCGATGCCTCCTCAAAGTGCACTACGTCCAAAGACATGTATGCAGAAAATATTGAGAGAGTAAGAGAGGAAGGGACTTCTCATTTAATAAATATGGATGATGCAACGAAAATGTGCCAGAATGTTGCTCGATGACACAGAACCAGGCAAAACACAACGGAGAAAATGGTACTAAGAATGGCTCATCTTAGGGATTGGTGAAATTCAAGGGATGGCTTGCTGTGCTGACCCCTAGAAAATCATTAATCTCACTCAAATGTAAGATCCAAACAATTTAAACAATTAAAGGATTTTATTGGTTCATATGACTGAGAAACCCAAAAATTGGACAGGCTTTAAAAAAACCATTGGTTCCGTAATGTCAACAAAGACCTACTTTTTTTCCATTACTGTACCCTGTCTTTCATGATGTGGTTTTCATCTATGGCTGCCTTCACTAATGGTTTTTAAAAAAGTAGTAAGAAAAAATAGAGCTATATGCGTCCTAGTTCATATCTACAAAAGCAGAGGGTACTTTTGAGGCAACTCTCATGGATTAGAGGGAATTCCCCCCCACCTACCAAACTCCTGTAACTGTCTCCTTAACCTCATGGTCCCTAATTGGGTCACATGCCTACTCTGAACCAATCATCTGGACAGGGGGATGTGATATTGCAGATTGGCTTAAAGCAATCAGGAATTACCCCTGCAGCTGAGCAAATCCAGCCCAAACCATGCTGGGAAACATAATGTTTATTTAGAGAGTAGAAGGAGGACTGGGCTCTTGCTTCTCTCTGCGTGTCTCATCTATGTCACTCTCCTAGGCTGGCTCCATCTGCAAGGTTCTTTCTTTAAGACCTCTCATAAATTTGATGTACAGGTGGCTGAGGCCTGTCATGGACTAACTCTCAAACCAAATACCTGTGACTCTGCAAATCCAATTTCCATCACCCATCTATGACTTTTATGACCTAGTTCAAAATTCTCCAGTGATATCATCTTATTGGTCTGGCCTAACCCAAAGATTGATGCACACTGGTCCTCACCTCTTAGCGCCTGAGGAGTAGGGTCACCTGACACACTCACGGGTGACTAGGCCCATCTGTTCAGCAGGGTTTGTGGGTGGGGACAGATTTTTTTAGAAGGAGATGTGGGCAGAAAGAAAATTATATACATCTCTAACCAGAAAAATCCCAGGGGTGAAAATGATAGTAAGAAAAATGGCATCAAATTTAAAGATAAAAGAAAAGCTATCACCATGATTCAAAATTAAACTGGGTGACTGATCATAGCCAGTTGCTTTAATCACCATTTTAGCCTTATAGTCTCTGAAACTTATTTGGAAGAACACTGAAACACTCTTGAAGCACAAACGTTATAGAATAATCTTTGATCATAAATCTAGAACCTGAAAAGATATTTATGCTCATTTATATCCCAGGTGCTGAAGAATGTCAACGCATGGCTACATTTTATGCCTTTTTTGCAGACTTACTTCCTCAGAGTGTGTTTGCATGTTGAAAAGATTAACCAAATACCCCGGTAACATTTCTCCCAACACGAGGACATTTCACTTTTAAGGCAATTCCCGTTTTCACCTCCTGATTTCCAAGAGGGTGTTGGAGATCCCCACCCATTCCCAGACTAACTCTGGATGTGCTCATGGGCAGAGGAGTTTTCAGGTTCTTATCAGTCCTTGGGGGTGACCTGAAGGAAAGAAGTGTGTGGGTGACAGAGCAGTACAACCGAACTTCTCTGCTGGAGTGAAAGAGGAAATGCAGGAAGCCAAAAGAAGAAAATTTTTCTTCCCTCCCTTATAATGCATTCAGGTTCTCTTAAACCCAAATACCAATCTGACTGGTTACTAGTTTAACTGTGAAAGAAGGAGAGAAAGGAGCCTCTCTAGTCCCCACAAACCTGAGAGGGCCCCAAAACTTCCCCCTGAGGCCTAAAAACTGCACTCAAAGTTTTCTTGATGGTTCTAATACTTGAATTAAGATGCCTTTGCCTAGACTAATCCAAGATATCAAAAATAATCAAAGAAAGTTGAACTCAGGAAAAATAAGAAACAGAGAGAAAACACTTTTCAAAAAAACGTTATTTGGCCTCTGGCTGATTCTGATTTTAGTTAAAACAAAACAAAACAAAGCCCAGCGATGGTTACAACTAAATACTAGTTGAAAGAAAGAAGGGAAGACTTTAGACATAAAGGCAGAATTTTTTTCATCAACACTTCATGCAGCAGCTCCTACTCAGCCTTCGCATTTCTCAATAGCTTTGATTTGTGGAAATAATGGTTATGCAATTTCCACACATTGTGCTCCAATCACAGCATGTAGGCAACAATAAAAAGAAAACAGCTAAACACACTTGAAGCTGGAGATTTTGATAAGCTTTTCTTTTCATTTCACAAAGGATTTTACTTGGTATTTTTCTAAGGCCCCCCAAATATTCCTATTGAGCTTTAATCAGATATATGTGAACACAGCCAAGGGTCTCATTTTCTTAAATGTATCTATGGCAGCAGCACTGCTTAATCTAGTTGTAAAAAAATTAATCAAAAAGAAACTATTGGACTATGAGAATTCCACAGTTGACAGATTGTTGGTCTTTTTCTTAAAAAAAGAAATCTATGCCATCTGTTTACAAAAGATGAAAAATGTTGGAGAAAATTATTTCCCTTAGGGCATAATGCTACAGCCATTCAGAGCGAGGTCTCCAGCGTTTCCAGTGAAGGTTTGGTACAAGGCACAAGATAGCATCAGGTCCGCACAGTCGTTGGCCGAGAAAAACAAAGATGATTTCCTCTGGCCCCTATTTTAGTTTTACTCTTTGAACTCCCAACAGTGTATTTATTATTGTTGTTATTATTTTTAATTGGGCACAGATTGTTTCAGGAATCATCTTTTTTTGAAGCTTTTTTTTTTTTTTTAATTTGTTGAGACTGGCTTCTAAAGTGCTCCACCTCCACCACCTGTCACTATACAGGGGGCTGCAACTCGGACCACACTCCTCACTTCTGAGTTCAGCTGTGGACTGGACGGTGCAGGGCAGCGGCAGAGGAGGACAGGAGGTCGAGGGGCAGATTTGAAGGTAGGTGACAATATAGGATTTCAAAATAAAAGTCCCTGGGCTACAGATCAGTGATACATTTTCATACACCTGGAGAAATAAAACTAACCTATCGAATGTAATTCTCTCAGAAGGGTTTTCCCCTTTACACCTAAATCCTGGGAATTTCACCTCTCTATCCCATCATTTTGATGTGATTAATCCTATTTTGGTCACTTGTCACTAGATGGCATCCTGTAATGTTTCTTGACAGCAGTAACTAAGTTGGCAAAGTAACAGCTTGGGCCATTTTTTGGCATTTTCTTCTTTGGTATGAATCTAGAGAATCTAAATCAGATCTTGGATATTTCATTGTGGTTCATTTTATGGGTTTGCCTTTATGGTCTTTGAGATTCTTTTTCCTCAGTGTATCTTGCTAGCACATGAGCCCAATAATTATTAGTCATATAAGTAATAAATTAGTCCTTCCTCTAAATTTTCTTCCAAGTCACATACACAAATATTTACTTATGTAGACTCTGCAGAACTAAAATAAAGCCCCGCATGTCCAGGATCTTTATCTAGACTCTAAACATGCAGGTTGAATGAAGTATATGAATGAAAACTTGTTTTATCTAAGTATGGCCAATTGAAGTCTAGTTATGAATAAGCCAATGTGATGGGATAATATAAAAATGGTCAGTTAACACTTTCATAAACTTGTGAATTTTATAAAGGAAAAAATAATAGCGATAAATAAGAAAAACATGTAAATATAAGTTAACAGTCACAGTGTTGTACCTTCCCAGATGTAACAAGTAATTATGACCATTTTCATTTGTTGTATTCCAATAAACCTTATGTTACTGAAGAATGAATTCTATGTTGCCAGTAAAACAGGACCAATTTTTTTCTAATTTATAAGTATGACTTAGTGACCTGAACACTTGTAAACAATAAGAGATGATAAAATGTATTGCTTGGAATGAGGCTACCAAGATAGGTGACAGATAGATAAATGGATAGCATCTAATACAGTACTTGATATTCTGAATATTTGTCTAAAACCTATAATATTGCTCTTCTATTTTCACTCACTTATTTACTACCTGAAAAGACGTTTCTATGTCAGTTTGCCTTATTTTATTTTATTCATTCATTCATTCAACAAGCATTAGCTGAATACTTATGTTGGATTAGATACTAGAGATGCAAAGGTAAATAGAACACCAAATTTGCCCTCAAAAAGCTTTTAGTTTTTATGTTGTTAAGCATCTATAAAGTAAGTTTCAGAATCAATCATGGGGAGGGGGAAAGAAGGGGAGAGAGAGAGAGAAAATGAGAGAGAGAAAGAGAAAGAAGGGGGGAAATGTATAGCTCAGTGTTAAAGTGTTTGCCTTGCATGCATGAGGTCCTGGGTTCAATCCCCAATACTTCCACTAAAAAAATAAGTAAATAAACCTAATGACCTCACCCTCCTCAGGAAAACAAAAGGAAAGAAAGAGAGAGGATGAGAGAATGAAGAATCTCAGACTAGGAAAAAAGATACATGGTTTATGGTCATAGTTCTGTCAGTAACCAACTCATGCTGTGACCCTAGACTTCCCTCACTGTACATTCAAATAAAGTAATTTTATGTGAAAGTGCTTTGTAAAGTATAAAATACTTTTTAAATGTAAAGTTTTTAATAAACTTTTTAATCTCTTCCTATAAAAGTCCCATAATTTTTAGATTTTTGATCCTGCAATCAAGTGTCTCCCTTTTAAGTTCCCCTCTGTTTCAAAATTCCACCTGCAAAAGCAAAATCCATTAAATTTCCAACTCACTTTGTAAAACAAAAAGTGAACAGAAGCACCATAATCTTGGGAAGAGAAAAGGTGGGAAGCTAAATTAAATGGCCCTGTAACCGCATCAGACTCTGAAACATGGAAACTCTGGAATTATCCCCTCACCCTCTTCCACTGTTATAGTTCTTGCTGCTTCTCTTGGCTTTTGCAGATGGAAAATGGAATTTCAGTAAATTCTATTACAATAACATACGTGGGATAAAGAGAGCTTCTTGTGAGTTTCACTCTGGTCCTACAACTCTTCTCTACTTTGATGGTCTGAAATACGAAAGAAGGTTCTAGTTGATTACTGGATTATGAGATTTGGTACAAAGCCATCTGTTCTTAGACTAGCTCCACAGTTGTGCAAAATGCTTCCTATTTTTCATTAAGGCAAGCAATATGATATTTTACAAAAGATAAGTCAGAAAACTTCTTTTTCTTTGATTGTATACAGAAATCAATACGTAAGGAACTCTAAACTCAAAATATTTAAGACCCACAAAAAAGATAAATAAAATGGTGTCCTTGGTCAAGTTCTTGACTGGATCTTAGTGTGTGTAGAAACATGTTTTATCCTAATTTCCTGGTCCATTATCTGGGGATTTTATCTTTTATTCTGTACTGTATTAAGTTGTATTTTTAGTGTGGTGACGACTTACCAGTAAGGATAAACTTCTAATTAAGCATTTGGGTTGAAAATGTTCCGCCAATATACTTGTATAATCTTTGTTTGAAATAGTCTCATTTCATTAGGGAAAGAGAAAAAGTAGCTTGGATTCATTTGACCTGCAAAAAAAAATGTATGCTGATCCTTACTTTGAACGATAGTTTGGTTCTAGAATATTCATTTACCATCAGACATGGGCTGGGAGAAAACTTAGAAGTTTGAAAATGAAAGTTTAGAGACTAAAATACATTATTTCTTTCTTGACTTTCTATTCATTTTTTAGGTTTATAATGTTTTTCTCTTTGTTTAAAACTTTGTTTCCAGTCAACAAGTGTTATAAAAGTGATTCATTAATATTTGTGCACAAGGAATCTAGGAAGAAGAATTCTAATGCACTGGTTCCAGAGGCCATAGCTTAAGCTTTTTACCACCAGTATATTTGGGTAAAAAGATGGCTTTTATCATGAAAGTATATGCACCCACATTTAGCCATGGACAAAACTTCCTGAAAGGAAGCAGAGATTTTTTTTTTAAAAGAAATTATTTTGGGAAAGTGTGCTGAAGCTTTTCTCTAAAAATAAAATGGTATTTCATCAGTACTGGTCATTTTTTAGCCACATATGACAAACGATCACAGATGCTCAGAAAAATCTAAAAGGAACTGAATGTTGTTCTCTTCTGAAATGGCAAATGTCTTTCCTTTAACTGCATTTTAAAACAAAAACAAACTTTACCACATTGATTGAAGAGAATGCAGGAAGTCATATGGTCCCACCCAAAGTTCCTGCATTCAAGATGTCCTCCCGGGGAAGAGGGTTCAAGGTGTTCCTAAGAACAGAACTTTCATGTTTCTGCCTGTTAACAATGGCGCTTCCTGTTCTGACCTCTAACCATACTAGGCCATCAAGAGTAAGATGATGGACTTCTCCTTTTTGCACAGGGAAGAGCATGTTTACTCCCTCTCACCTTGTGTAGAGTTCAAAGTGAGGATTATGACCACTCAGCTCTCTCGAGGTTCTATGCATTGATCTATGATCCCCCAATAAAAGCTAATTTTCAATAATTTATAGTTATGTAGTCATGAGCCTGGTATTGAAGTCAACAGAATGTGCAATATTCATCATCTCAAATGTAAATAAAACTTGCTTTTAAATGGCCCCAGTGCTTTACTAAGTTAACAGCCTTCAACAATTTCAGTGCTCAGTGACTGCCTCCTTTTAAGCCACCTTCTTTCAAAAGAGAGAGAGAGAGAGAAAGGAAATAAGGAGAGAGGGAGAGAAGGGAAGGAAGGAAGGAAAAAGAAAAGAAGGAAGGGAGAAAAGTTGGGAGGGAGAGAAGAAGGAAGTAAAGAAAGAAAAATTAGACTGAGACGATCATCACTTCAAAGTGAGAAAGAAACTGCTTGCAAGAGTTGATAATCCGAGTACCTGCTGCTTCCCCAAAACAGAAAAAAATCTTTTAGAGCAAGTCAAATTCCACCTAGTATAAAAGAAAAATATTTTTTAAAATAGATACAGATGGATGGAATGCTAAAGATGTAAGTATGACATCAACATAAATAAAAGCATTTTAGAAGGTAATATTCTCAAAAGTTTTTTTTTTTAAATAGTACCACATATTGAGAGAGGAACCTATTTAAAGTGGAAAAAACTCAGCAACTATTCTATTTTCTGTATTATGGTGAGGATGACAGTTTATTAGAAATGAGAATGTATTTTCTTGACAAAAAGACAAAACTTATCTCAAAATTTGTCCTTCAATTGTTGAGGGAATATATATTTTTATGCTGTAGAAAAGTGACCTGTTGGCTTTCCTGACAAGTCTTTCCCAGATTCTGTAAGGCCTTCTTTGACTATAAATGCATATGCTATTAAATACATACATTTAAATGATATATGCATAGATGTAAATGTTTTAGAAAGTCTTAAGTGACTGCTTTCTTTAAACTATTTCAGTAATTGGGATAAATACAGTAAAATTAAATTCCTTTGGGCATTTATTATTATCATTAATGATTTATGTATGGCTTTTTAAAAATAAGAAATTCATATGTTTCCAATGCAAATTCCAGATTGTTGCGCATACCAAATGACACTAAAACAATGCAACATTTGCTAAAGCAGAAGATAAACAAAACACCCTCCGAGGCTGCTATTGGGGTAGCTAATAGCAAAGTTGTTAAGACTGCTAATCCCATTTGGAAATCTGTACAAACTGATGAGCAGATGCACAAAATATATTAGTGGGAGATCTGAGAAAACCAAAAATAATAAGGAAAGTCATTTTTAGCAGAATGCATTCCAGAGCAAAAATAAGTTTTAGATGCAGAAGTTTGTCTGACACAGTAACTAAAGTGATTAGGCTTTCTTGGCTAGTATTCCTATACATTTATAAAACTGAAGTAAAAACGGCTAATGTCAAAAACCAATGTTTTCTTTCCCCTTCTTCCATAAAACAAAAACACTTTGTAAAGTAATCTTGCTGTAAAAATGATCCCTACTACATGCTTTCCTTAATTCTTAATTCAGGTTTTAATATATTTTCCGTAAGTAAATAATTGATAAATTATCTGATACTCTTGATTCATTATCAGTATCAGTCAGGTCAGAGAATTAGGTAATAGATAAATATATATTATATATATATTTTATTGAAGTAGAGTCAGTTACAATGTGTCAATTTCTGGTGTACAACATAATGTTTCAATCATACATATATGTACATGTATTCGTTTTCATATTCTTTTTTGTTATAGGTTACTACAAGATATTGAATATAGTTCCCTGTGCTATACAGAAGAAACTTGTTGTTTATCTATCTTATATATAGTAGTTAGCATCTGCATGTCTCAAACTCCCAATTTATCCCTCCCCCCACCCCTTTCACTCTGGTAACCATAGGTTTGTTTACTGTGTCTGTGAGTCTGTTTCTGTTATGTAGATAAGTTTATTCGTGTCTTCTTTTTCCTAGATACATACTTTTGCTTGTACTACTCTGTTTATTTATCTTCTACTGAGGTGTAGTTGACATACAGCACCATGTTAGTTTCAGGTGTACAACAGTGATCCAACAATCAAATACATTACTAATTGATCACCACGAAAAGTCCAGTAACCATCCGTCACCATGCAGAATTATTACAGTATTATTGACTATCTTCCCTGGGCTGTACATTACACCCCAGGGACTTATTTATTTTATAACTGGAAGTTTGAATCTCTTAATCCACTTCACCTATTTCACCAATCCCCTAGCCTTCTCCCCAACTTGGCAATCACCAGTTTGCTCTCTGTATCTACAAGTCTGTTTCTGTTTTGTTTGTTCCTTTGTTTTGTTTTTCAGATTCTGCATATAAGTGAGATCATACAGTGCCTGTCTTTCTTTGTCTAACTCATTTTGCTTAGCACAGTGCCCTCTAGATCCATCCATGCTCTTGCAAATGGCACAATTCCATTGTTTTTTATGACTGAGTGATAGATAAATAATTTTTTTTAAACCTTTATAAATAAAATATATACTGTGGCCATGGTAATCCTTCAACTTCAAGGAGACATTGGACATCTAGTTTTGCTTTTATCTCTAAAAATCAGTTGCTTGGCAGGCCCAGTTTTAGATGGTGAGTGCTTAAGAGCAGGAACTAGGGAGTCAGAGAGACTATATTTTAATTGTGGTATAGTAGTACCATTCATTAGTATCTCTAGTACATTGGACCAATTTACCCTCAGAGCAAAACGTAGTTTTTTCCTTTTTAAATGGATATGGTAACAGCTCCTACTTTATAAGGTTGTTCAGAGGATTAAATGAGATAATTCATGCTTAGCAAAGTCTGGGACACAGTAGGCGTGCTATTATATTACCAGTTGCAATAATGTGGTTATTGATGAAGGTGATGATGCTGATGCCAATTCAGTAAGGGTTCTGAACTTCTTCCTGAGGTATATGTTCCAGAATATATTCCCTGAGATTTCTTACATGGGACTAAAAGGCAAGCTCCCTGCCCTTCATCTTCTCCTTAAGAACTCTATATCTACACAGAAATTAAAAGGCTAGGATTCCACTCTCCTGTTCCAGACACTGCCACACCTTTTTATTTAAGGAGGTAAGTAGATGTGAAGAAGGAAAAAGGCCATCCTTGAATCTGTGGGAGCCACATCTGAAGGGAGAGAACCCACAGTGTCAGCCAGCACTGTCTTCTCTGAGATTTGTTCACTTTCCAGTGAAAGCAACATGGCAAAGTCCTCATCACTTCAAAGGTAAATCTTGAGGTGGGTTATGTCTCAGACATGATGTTTTAGTCCTATAGAATTTGATGAAATTATAAAGTGAAGTTTGGAAGCTCAGGGACACATATCTGTGCTGAAGAAAGCAAAGAGAATTAACAGTCAGTAAAAATCACAAAAGCTAGAATATGCAGTGGATTAGGATTAGATGGGGAGCCACTGTGATGCTAATTAGGAACAGCAAGCCCCTCCCAAAGACCATCACAGGACTACTTTAGAGGGAGGCCGGCTGAGACCATTCTGACCTCTCACCAGGTCTCCCCAACCAAGACATAAGAAAATTTATTTAAGGGAGAACAGAATTGCATCCTTTTTCTTTGGACCTTAAGCACCTTGAAAAGCTGCTTCGAGGGTAAGTCTTCTTAAATTCAGCCTACCCCAGGCTTAAGACATATTATTACTGAGGCCGTGGAAAGAGTATTTAATGCCTCTCTCACTTGCTTGTGTATTTCCTTGCTCTTTAAACTTTTGAATTTGGTGTCTTGGGGCATGGCACTTGACCAATATTCAAGGATGGCAGAGTACTTCCAGGGTATCAGTGAAATATTCTGTTGAAGACGTAAACTTGAATTTCCACTTGTTAGAAACTATCTAAGGAGAAGTGTTGCCACCTTTGATTCTGAGATTCTTACACCTTGTTCCTTTTCCTCTACGAATCTCCTTTCTCATGTTTTTAGCAGAGTAACAAATCTAGGAACTACTAACTGTAGCAAAGAATATAAGTGTTTGGCACATAGAAAATTAAATTATTGATATTTGCTGTATACACAGGGAATTGTTTCATTTAAAGCTTTAAATTGTTAGATCTGTGTTTTTAAAAGGAAGTCATGAGAAGAAACAAAACTCCAGGGACTAGTTCTTTACCATCTCTAAGCAATGTTAAGTGTTCATCCAAGGTATAATGAGTTAATAGTATAGTCCCCCTAAAATTATAATGGTGAGAAACCAAATAAGACAGCAGTTTGATTTGATTGTCTCAAGATTTCTTTCAATTCTGAGAATCTAGAGATTCTAGGATGATGTACAATATTGGACATATGACACAATTATCAGGCAACATCATATAATGTACAAAAGTGCAGAAGAACTCGAGTGTGTGTGTGTGTGTCTGTGTGTGAACTTTATTGGGTCTGGGTGGGAAACTTCTCTTACCTTTTTAGGTTCTGTGGTTGGCCTAAGAATTAAACTAACAGAAGACAGATTAACATGAGAAAAATATACACATTTATTTAAACTTTTTTTACACGTACATGGGAGTCTTCAGTGGAAAAGAAAGACCTGAAGAAGTCATCAGGCCCCAAAGTTTATACACATTTTTACACAAAGAAACCATCAATTGTAGAGATATGGCAAGATAAAGGGGCTTGGGCCAAGGGCAGTAAGTTGTGGGGCAGTGGCCAGAGACTATATAAAGCTAAGGGGAGATAAGGGTTAGTTTAGGAAGCTAGTACCGGTCTATTCCGGCCACATCTCCCAGTCTGATGGTAAGAATGTTCTCTTCTAATACACCAGGGAGGGTTCTTTTCTCATTGGAAATTTTATGACCTGCTTTTAGTTAGGAAGGGGGAGGTCCAACAGCCTTCGGGCATCTGCTGCCTCTCAAGTGTTTTCAGCTCAAAATAATCAGTATGCCAAAGTGGTACATTTTGGGGTGGCATGTTCTGAATCCCTTCACCTGATAACTGTTCAAATCAGAAAAAAAGAAAACAACAACAACAAAAATCTTAATTCCTACTACGAAATAAATAATTTTGAATCCACAGATAGTGGTGCATGTGTATGCTGAGTATTCATAATATCGCGGGAATTTGCACAGTAAACACACCACAGTCCTTCAGTTAACAGCCTGATAAATAGACTGAGGCTTGTGTGCAATTTAGTCAGCAGATAAGCAATTTGATCAGCAAAAATTTTCAGGCTGATCAGAAAACTGAGCTAGTAAATTGTTAAATCAGTGAGAGATGGAAAATTGCAATGAAAAAGGAATGTACCACTAACAGGACCTTATCTCTTGGAAATGATCATTAACCCCAAAATCCTTGAATGATATGATGAGGGAATATATTCAGAAAAATCAAGGGACAAAACTGAACACTAACAAAATTTTTCTGTTTCAAACCAATCAATTAGAAGATCTGATTTGACAAACATTTTTATGAAATGGAATATTAAATGAATGTAAACAGAAGTTAGGGAATACAATAGACAATGAAAATAATTGCAGATAAATTTCCATATAATGTAAAATATACTCATTAAAACATGTATAATTTTTAGAATGCTGACGTTAAAAGTGGAAGAATCAAAGATGATACACAAATTATATAATACAAATACAAGATGAGGTCGTTAAATAGTATTTGTGTTTCCTGGAGAACTAATATCGAACTTGGTAGATTTGTAACAATTTTTCAAATCTTGCCTTATATATTCTTTGCTGGAATTGCCTTGTGCTCTTAAAAATTTCTTTAATATGTTGCACCTTCCGATTAGCTGTGCCAAGGGTACAATTTTAAATATAAAAGAAAATTACTTACAGGCCCAGACAGATCAGTAGGCATTTCAGGTCAATGCCAACTGTGAAGTGTGTGGGGCTGCCTGCTCCCTGGGACGGAACCTCAGACTGCAGGCTCTTGAAAGTGTGAATTAACTCTGTTGCTGCAAACCCTCTTCCAACTTGAAACTTTCTCAGCTCCACAGTATAGGAGACCCATTCCAAGTTCAGACTTCTGAAAACTTCTTTCTTAGAAAGTATGTGATTTAAAAAGACAATGTTTTTTTTACCATTTTGGGGGGGGGTAATTATGTTTATTCATTTATTTAATAGAGGTACTGGGGATTGAACCCAGGACCTCATGCATGCTAAGCAAGCACTCTACCACAGAGCTATTCACTACCCCCAGAAAGTATGTGATTTAGATGGTTAAAACCTTAAGGAGAAATAGTTCAGGAAATGGGAGGTCAGGAAGAGACTCACAGAAGCCCCTTACGATTATTTTGCTATTCCCGAAACAAAGCGATGATGTGAGCAGACAAATAACACATTGTGTGACATATCAATAATAATGGATGTTGGAGAGGGGAGGGCATTGCTCAGCAGTAGAGCGCATGCTTAGCACGCACAAGGTCCTGAGTTCCATCCCCAGTACCTCCACACAAAAGAAAAAAAAAAAAGGAAATAAAGAATGATGCATGTTTGTAGGGTTCATTTTTCTTACTTTGGACTCAAAACTGTTCAAGGTCTCAATTCTACGGACTCTCAGTGAGGTCATCTTGTTGCAGGTAACGCAACTCTTGAGTTTTGTTTTCCTCTATTGCCATGAGTGGTGGTGGCTTGTTTTGCATCTTTGGTCCTCAGTCCCAATCCGCAAGTAGTTTTGTCATACAATAATTTTAAGAATTAAAAAAATTTAAATTCTAGACTATCCTTATTTAACCTGCCCCATGTAGCCAAGTAGCTATTTCTCAGTCCTCTCAAAACCCTGTGGGGATCTAGTCTTAAGCTTAAGCTCTCTTGTAGCTCCACGCTGAAGCTCAGGCCGTTAGACTGTTACACTCGAGTCTCAGTGCCTTGCTCAGGACACCGTCCAAATGCCCCTCAGAGGCCTGGCATTTCTTCTACCTCTTAAGTTTCCTTTCTTTCTGCTAATGGGCATCCTCTTCAACTGAGTTTTCAATTCCCAAACCCCTTTTCCCTCTTTTTAAATTACCACAATCAGTACTTTTCAGTTCTCAATGGCTAATGCTGAAATGTTCAGATTTCAAGAAATAGAATCGAGAAATAAAGCTGTGAGGCATAGAAGTTCCCATCAGGGTGTCTCAGGTAGGAGAAGCAGCAAATAAGTAATTTGATCAGCGAAGATGTTCAGGCTTATCAGAAAATAGCTAAGAAAATAGCCCACTGTTTGCTATGCAACTCAAATGACTGAAGTTCCAAGGACGGAAGGGCAGGTGTGTGAGAGGTGAACCGCAGACACAGACCCCACTGTGTGCAGAGCCTGAGGACAAGGATGGACAGACATGCTCAGGCCATTTGTCAGCAGGTCCCTGATTGCTGCAGTCCTTCAGTGGACCAAGATGTATTGAATCCCTAAATCCACTGTCAGGGATTCACTGTTTGAATTCCTAAATTTTAAACACCTCTAAAGAGCTCTAAAATGAAATATCTGCATGCTGCCCAGACCTTGTAGTATTTAGTACTTGACTCTAAAAGCCTGCCAAAAGAGTTAACTTTAGCATTTCATTCTTTTTTTTCTTATAATAAGTTAAATCTGAGCCCTGACCTAGAGATGAGCTGTTTCTGGTTTACCATCATTTTGGCCAAATGCCTTGACTGCTTAGTTACCAGACATTTCTAGATGTACTAATTGAAGATTTGTGAGTGCGAGGGGAAGGGAGAAGGGTGCTGTATTGCTTTTGATTAAAAATCTGGTTTGTGTACAAAGAAAACCAAAACTCAGAGCTGCTGTTCCTAATCAGATTCCAAACTCTTTTCAAGGTGAAAAAGCAACTTTCCAAAGTGAGTCATTGGCTGAGTTTGTAAAGCCAGGAAGGTGAGGTACTCCATATTGTAAAACAGGACACTAGATTTGTAACCATACCCATCATATTAAAAAAAAAAAAAATTACGAAAAACTGGAAAGCCAAATCAAACCTACCCTTCAAAGCAAAATGCTGAGGCCAGGATTTTGTCAGGGATTCTTTCCTTGATTGAAATCGTTTCAGGGAAAGTGTAGCCTCTTTCCCCAATCTCATCTCTTCAAAGAAGCAAAATGAAGCAGAAGAATTAGCACTGATCTTCCTCCTGATAGGACCCCAAGGGCAGGATGGGGCTGTGTAACGCAGGGATGGAAACAGGATGAAACCCTTGTTACTGTTTTCCTGAAGCTAATCTGAGGTCGTCATGGTAACTCACCAGGGAATAAGACTATTGTAAGCTTCAGGGTACAATTTTGGGCTACATTCTTAAAAGAGGATATCAAGTGTTTGCATTAAAAGAGAGAAAAATCGTTTAGAAGTGGATCAAAACTGATTTCAGGTTTCGGTTTGGACTTTTGAGAGAGTAGGTACCTTGGGAGAAAACAACAGAAAAACATCAGTTGGTAAATCTTGCTAAATCTTTGGGGGGGTGGGAGGGGGAACAGACGAGGAGGGAAGATCCCCACCAGGTAGTAGGACTGAAAGAAGGAATCTGAAAGTCAAAAACATCTGGAGGCGTTTGGTAATTTAAACATGCACATTCTTATAAGAATTGCAGCTGTAAGAGAAATTGCTGCTGCTGGCTTCTGTTGGCATCCTGGTGTTGCTTATGGGAGACTCCATTTCCATTTGATCCTGCTGTTTTCCTATATTCTGTTCATTCTGAAGTCATTGCTTTTATGTATTAGTTAACTTTATTCAGCTTTTCATTTTCTACAGAAAATCATAAGTAAAGCAAGTTCTCATTGCAGCCGTGTACTTTCAAAACAATGATTCCTGATGAAGCTGTTTAACTATACGGAATTCTGCAGCTAAGCTTGTATCTCAGTTTTTACTGGCGTACGGTAGGAACTAAGCCTGCCTCTGGTTTTTCAGACTCAGGCACCATATCCCTGGAGGAACAGGGCTCTGTGCAAACAGGCATTGCCTCCCTAGAGTATTAGTTTTTCTAGAAAATTTGGAGGAAAACAGATTATGGAATAGAATGCCAAATTCACAACAACATTTAAGACATAAGACAGAACTAGGAAGAAATTTCCTGTTTGTGGCCAGACAGCTTCATACAATGTACCCCTCCCAGGCCAAGCCCATGAGTCTCACTATGAGTACTTTTGGGAAAACTTTGAGAAGCCACGATTCAAGCAGTTGGTCTCTTGGGGATTCCTGAGGAGGACTCTCAACAGTGCAATCTGCCAGTAGCCCCAAATTACTATTTAATTATTTACAGTTGGTCTGGAGCCTTGCAACCTGCCTTTTTTGAGCAATTACAAGGTGGAGTGTGGCTTAGTGTGATTTTAAGTCAGGGGTCTAACAATCTACCAAATACCAAATCAGGTCCTCCACCTGTTTTTCTCCAGAGCGCAAGCTGAGAATGGTTTTTACATTTTTTCCCATGGTTAAAAAAAATCAAGAGAATATTTCACGACATGTGAAAATTATATGAAAGTCAAATTTCAGGCTTAAATAAAGTTCTCTTGGAACACAGCCACGTTCATTCATTTATGCATTGTCTGGGGCTGCTTTCTTGCCATAAGGGCAGAGTTGAGTAGGTGCCACAGAGAACATATGGCCCGCAGTATAAAGCCTACAATATTCACTATCTGGTCCTTTACAGAAAATCTTAGGCAACCTCTGATCTAAGTCATGATCCTCACCATTGCCAAGGTGCAGCCCGGGTTATCTAAACATAAAGCATCTATCAAATTCTATTAATATAGTCCACTAATGAGAGCTGTTCTGAAAAGAGTTGCTTGTCCTGCTTTAGAAGCCTGAGAGCAGAGACCAGATTTCTCAATGATAGGACTGCCAAGAAGGAAAGATACACAAAGAGAAAACCGGAGATAGTGTAACACTTCTAAGTTACCTCTTCCAAAGAAAATGAAAAACTTTTCAATGATATTTGCTGTTAGGTTTCCCTTTCAGATCAGGAACCAAACTGCCCCAGTTTTCACCCTCATGGAAACTGTGGAGACACTCCCACTTGATCAGTGATTTTCTTTCTTTCAGAGGAGTTAATGATCAGTGTGTGGAAGTTCAGGTTCTCACCCTATTTGTCAAACTGTCTGAGCTTGAAGGTGCTGGGAAAATGACAAAAGGAAGGAAGCATTTAGATATGTGTCTTCTGAGACGTCATTCATTTTTGATTAGCTGAAGAAGCCAGAAGAAAAAGCTTTCTGGGCAAATAACCAGCTTGCTTTAAACAGAAGAAAGGTATCCTTTTGAATGAAAAATCTAGTTGTGGTTCTATTTTAGCCGAGTCTCTTGTCTATTAAATTCTGGAGGGTGTAGCACGTTTTCTTGGGGCCTATCCGACCTTTGTCCACCAGAACAGGACAGTTGGAGGCGCAGTCGTATCACCGCCTTACTGGAGTGCATCTCAATATTTCTGTGGATGCTCATTCTGGGTGAGGTTAACGTGGGGTGTGCTCATGGCGATTTAAAATCCCAGCATCCACCAACTTGTGCAAACACTTGTTTCACACTCAGGCTTAGAGAATGCAAGAGAATAGAAGGAAAGTTGTGAATCCACTTGTGTGTATTTTAAATAAACCTCAGTACATTTACGTCGATTTTAAGTCTTGTGGACAGTCGATGAGTAGAGACACATCTCATTCTAGTCACAACACCTCAGTGAATGAGAACTGTTGAATTTGGGAAATGTAGCTGAATAGATCCCTGTGGCCTCGGAAGCTCACTCTCTAGGCAGCAACCTGGGTTGCAGTGGAATTGGCCTCACCATCGGCATCATGAGATGTGTGTGGGATGAGGCTCCTGGGGTTGAGCTGGAACCATCTTGTACAGCCCACACTCAGCTCCACCCTGGGTACTTCTGCCCTTCTCGAACCCGTGGCCCATCAGTGCGGTGGGCCGTTCAGTCCCCTTGGACTCAGGTACAGATAAGGGATCAACCCTCCTCCCTAAGCCATTCCTCACAAGCTGCCAAGGGTTCTCAGAACCCTCACAAACTGCTGGGGAAAGTCAGTTCTCCCAGTTTTTGTGGCATCAGGATGACTTACTTCTGTGTGTGCTCTGCAGTATTTTCAAGAATGTGCTCATTTTCACTGGGCATAAAGGACACTCTTCAAGGTGATACCTTCTCAGACTCTTGCCCTTACTCTTCAGGACAGTCAGTATTCAGGAATGAGCAGCCACCAAAATTATTTGGTGTGATAAAAAAAATCATTCGGTACATAGTGCCTTTTTTTTTTTAATGCTTCCAAGGGAACAATAATAGCTTTATTTATTTTTTATTGAAGTACTGTTTATTTCATAGTGCCTTCTTTTAATGAGCTTAAGAAACAGAGGGAAAAGTTCTAGTACAGTGGATTTAGGTTAAAAGGATACCTACCTTTAAGGAGAAAATGGAATTTTCCCTTAAATGGAAAACACTGGCTTTTAGCTTTCCTCTGCTTTCTTTGACAACAGCTTGTGGCTTCCTCAGACTTGAGTAGCAGAACTGATGGAGCAGATCAGCGGGGGAGTGCCAGGCGGCAGCAACGCGGTGCCAGGCAAGTTAGGATAATTGTGAATCTGCAGGGACTCTTCGTTCCTTGGAGAGTTGCAGGTCTAATTGCCAAAAACAGGAACAGAATCCTAGCCCTGAAGTGGAAGAGACAAGGTCTTTTGAATATGAATGTGGTGACTGCAGTGATTTCTGCAGAAGCAAGAAGTTTGCCCTGAATGTAAAAAGGCTCGTTGCAAAACCCAAGATTTAATTAATATCAGCTCTCTAGATAATGCATCCGTACAGTGTGCAACTTAATTTCTGGAAATGGCCCACACTACCTGGCAGTCATACACCCGACCCTACGGCTGCCCACAGAGCCCTGTCCATCTGGTTGGACTTTTCTACTTCTGCCCCCTGAGGAAGAGAGAAAGCTTTTCTTTCTAGATGTATACAATTCTGTTTGTTTGTTTGTTTTTTTCTTTTTACTGTCTTAAATGCTTTATAACAAAGTCATTTTTTTTCATTTTTCATTTATTTGTTTGTCTCATTTTACTTAGTTCAATTTTTTTCTTTCCCTTTCTTTCTTTTTTTTGTTTTTGGTTGGGGGAGGTAAATAGGTTTACTTATTTATTTATTCTTAGGGGAGGCACTAGGGATTGAACTCAGAACCTCATGCATGTTAAACATGTGCTCTACCACTTGAGCTATACCCTCCCCACTGTGTTACTTCCATTTTAAAGATGAGTATGCTGATGCTTTTAAACATCCTCTTTCAAAAGAGGTTATAGGTTTTGATAGATTTTCCTAGCATATCAGAAATCAATTTAGCAACGTGTTGAAAAAAATGTACCATTGATTAGACTCGATTTTTCATGTCATTCATATAGCTTCTATTTTTTGCAGCTTTATTGAAGTACAATCTATATACAATAAAATCCAATAATGTTAAGTGTATATTTAGAAGAGCTTGACAAATGTATAAAGCCCTGTCACCACTACCAAAACCGACGTACAGAGCACTTCCATCATCTGCAAAGACTTCCTTCATGCCTCTTTTCCTCCTGCCACCCCCAGCCCTGAAGGGACCACTCATCTTCATGCCACTGCAGTCTGCCTTTTTAGAATTTCATATGAATCGAGTTGTATTGCATGCATCCTTTTGTCTCTGGCTTCTTTCACTCAGCTTAATGCTTGTGAGATTTGTCCAAGTCCCGGAGCTTTTTCCTTTTTATTGTTAACGTGTATCAGTAGTTTATTCTCTTTGTGAAATAGTTTTCCGTTGTGTGAGTCTACCACGGTTTCTCTGTTTACCAGTTGATGGACATGTGGGTTGTTTTTGATTTGGGGCTATTACAAATAAGCTTCTATGAATATTCCCATAAAAGTCTTGGCATGAATATAAGTTTTTGTTTCCTGTGAATAGATACCTATGAGTGAAATTGCTGAGTCATGTGGTAAATGTTTGTTTAACTTTTTAAAGAACTGCAGTTTCCCAAAGTGGCTCTACCATTTTGCATCCCTCTAGTAACGTATAAAATTTGGTATTATCAATCTTTTATTTTAGTCATGATAGTGGTAATTTATGTGATTTTAATATGCATTTCCCTAATGAATAATAATATTTATCTGAAAAGACCTTTGGATTCATTGATTTTTCTCCTTCTCTTGTCTATTTTCTGATTCACTGATTTCTACTCTTATCTTTTTTCTTCCTTCTGTTTACCTTGGGTTTATTTGATCATCTTGTTTTTTGAGAGTTTCAGAATGTCAGTCTCTTTCTATGGCCCTTTTTTGGTGTGTATATATATATATATTTTATTGGAGTATAGTCAGTTTACAATGTTGTGTCAGTTTATGGTGTACAGCATAATGCTTCAGTCATATACAAACATACATATATTTGTTTTCATATCCTTTTTCATCATAAGCTACTACAAAATATTGAATACAGTTCCCTGTGCTATATGGTATGAACTTGTTTACCTATTTTATATGTATTAGTTAGTATCTGAAAATCTCAAACTCCCAATTTATCCCTTCCCAATCCTTTCACCACTGGTAACCGTAAGTTTGTTTTCTATGTCTGTGAGTCTGTTTCTATTTTGTAAATAAGTTCATTGTCATTCTTTTCTTTCAGATTCCACATGTAAGAGATATTATATGGTATTTTCCTTTCTCTTTCTGGCTTACTTCACTTAGAATGACAGTCTCCAGGTCCATCCATGTTGCTGCAAATGGAATGATTTATTTTTTTCATGGCTGAGTAGTATTCCATTATATAAATATACCAAAATTTCTTTATCCAGTCATCTGTTAATGGACATTTAAGTTGTTTCCATGTCTTGGCTATTGTAAATAGTGCTGCTGTGAACATTGGGGTGCATGTATCTTTTTGAATTAAAGTTCCCTCTGGATATATGCCCAGGAGTGGGATTGCTGGATCATAGGGTGTCTATTTTAAGTCTTTTGAGGAATCTCCATACTGTTTTCCATAATGGCTGCATGAAACTACATTCCCACCAACAGTGTAGAAGGGTTCCCTTTTCTCCACACCCTCTCCAGCATTTATTGTTTGAGGAATTTGAATGATGGTCATTCTGACTGGTGTGAGGTGATACCTCATGGTAGTTTTGATTTGCATTTCTTTGATAATTAGTGATACTGAGCATTTTTTCATGTGCCTATTTGCCATTTGTATGTCTTCATCAGAGAATTGTTTGTTAAGCAATTGTTCTTTTCCTATTTTTGGATTGGTTTCTTTGTTTTTTTCTCATTAAGTTGTGTGAGCTGTTTATATATTATGGAAATTAAGCCCTGGTCAGTTTCATCTTTCACAAATATTTTCTCCCATTCCATAGGTTGTCTTTTTTTTTTTTTTGCTTATGGTTTCTTTTTTCTGTACAAAAGCTTGTAAGTTTAATTAGGTCTCATTTATTTATTTTTGCTTTATTTCTGTTGCCTGCATAGGCTGTCCTAGGAGAACATTGCTAAGACTTATGTCAGAGAATGTTTTGCCTATGTTTTATTCTAAGAGGTTTATAGTGTCTTGTCTTATGTTTAAGTCTTTAAGCCAGTTTATTTTTGTGCATGGTGTGAGGGAGTGTTCTAACTTCATTGATTTACATGAAGCTGTCCAGTTATCCCAACACCATTTGATGAAGAGACTGTATTTACTCCATTGTATGTTCTTGCTTCTTTGTCAAAGATTAATTGACCAATATTTGGTCTTCTTAATTCTTAAATTGGTTGCTTAGTATGAAAGCTTTAGATCTTCTTTCTTTTCCAGTAAAACTTTTAGTATTATAAATTTCTTACCAAATACTGCTTTAGCTGTCATATTACATAAATTTTGCTATGGCGTGTATATGTGTGTGTGTGTTTTAATTGAAGTATAGTCAGTTACATCATGTTTGATGTATTGAATGTATTGATGTATTGAATGTATACAGTCAATTTCTGGTATACATCATGTTTCAGTCATACATATACATACATCTATTTGTTTTCATATCTTTTTTCATTATAGGTTACTATAAGATATTGAATATAGTTCCCTGTGCTATACAGAAGAACTTTTTATCTAGTTTGTATATAGTTGTTATATATTGTTTTTATTTTTATTCACTTCAAAGTATTTTCTTTTTATTTTGTTTTATTTAGAAGTATGTTGCTTGATCCAGATATTTGAGGATTTTCCATATATTTAGAAAACTGATTTATTTCCTTCCATTATGGTCAGAGACATGTTTTTGTTTTCAATTCTTTTAAATTTATTGATAGTTATTTTAAGCCCAAAATCTGATGTTTCTTCTTGAATGTTCCATATATAGTGAAAAAAATGTGAATTCTGCTGTTTCTGGGTGGAGTGCTCTGTACATATGTCAGTTAGGTCAAGTTGATGATAGTTTTTGGTTACTGCTGCATCCCAAGTACCTAGAACTGTCAGTTCTCTAAACATGCTTGTTGTGTGAATGAATAAATGAGTGAATACATAACCTATATCATGACTATGATTATTACTTTTATCCTCCACTCAGAATTTTAAACATTGGGCTGGTTGAAGAATAATCTCAAATCTTAACTACTGCCTCCATCTTACTAGCATCCAAACCATCTCCTATGAGCAGTAAGTTGAAAAGCCATTTAGATCTTACTTTCTCCCTTTTATGTCATTTCTAAATCTATCACTGCAGGATTTATTGCATATCCTTGGTTATTTAAACTTCAAGAGATTGCTGATCATCTCTTTCTAGGTGTAAACTACCTTTCAGTAATGTTCTGAAAGAAAGTATCCAGAAGAAAAAACATTACATGTATTTAAGGAGAGTCAGCACAAATTTGATTCAGGCTGGACCGCTGAGGATGGGGAGGGGAGGGGGCCAGGAGGAACAGAGATGGTGGCACTGCCATTTTTATATCATAAGTATATTCTTTAGTGATTGCAATTTTTTTTATTATATTCTTTCTTTACAAACCTTTTCTTTCTTTGCCTGACTCTTTTAAAAGAGAGATTAGTCATATTTGTGGCCAAGGAATAAAAACTGTAGTAACTACAATCAGGATGATCAGTCTTTTTATAGTAGCCTCACAATTTCCCCCTAAAGCTATATTTCATATTTATTTCTTTTCAAACTTCAGGCAAATCAACATTAATTTTATTCTGGGACTTTTACAACATCCTTGAAATTACTGTAGATACATGGCTTCCTGGATTGGGATTGTAACTGCTTTGTAACTGTGAAAACTATTAACTAGAGTTAGGATTTGTGTAGTCTCCAGAAGTGGTGGGAGAGTTAGATACTTCTTAATGAATGCATCTAAATTAATCCACATAAATTTTGTGCATTTTTAATGTCCAGCTCTACTTTCTGTCATTTCAGTTGTCTGAGAGACTAATAACTTTTTCTTTTTTTTCTTTTTTAACTCCAAGGAAACCTTGATAGAAATCAAGTCTGGCCAGTTTTGTTGGTTCTTGCCTTCAGTATAAGTACTATCTTTAAAATCATAGAGTCCTGCTTGCTCGTCTGAGGTATTGCTAATTAGGCCAAAACATGTCTTAGCCTGAGAATTTATCTGTATAATTTTTAGTTCTAATATGTAAGAAAGCTTGCCAAGAGAATACTATGTGTGGGTTTTTTTTTTTTTTTTTTTTTTTTTTTGGTTAAACCTATTGAAACTAATTTACCACAATTCTTTGTAAAAACTTTCCTCTCTCTCCCTGAAATATTTTAATTAGGGACTGCGCTAAGTGTACAAACATTAACTTGACATTCTCTGGTCTTTATCTCATGGTCTCCTACACTTTCCTCCTCAATATTTCTTCTTTTATTACTCCCACAGGTTTCTACAACCCCAAAGGGATTCTTTGTGGCTTGTTGTTAGATAATCAGGAAGAATGATTCTGCTCTGGTACAAATGAGAATCATTCCATAGCCAACAAGAACTGCTCTGTTTTGAGAGCCTGAGAATGAAGCCATTAGTCACAGCTTTGGGGACCGGCACTGCCCCACGTAGGCCCCTTGTGGGGACGGTTACTGGAAGAAGTGGGTTGTGTGGGGACTGAGGCAACAGAGACCCAAGCTACCATTCCCCAGGCCTCTACGGTGCCCAGTGCTTCACTCAGCTAGAAGACCGGCTCGAACCCCGATCCCACTGCTACCAAGAGGAGGAAATATGGGCTTTCCTTGAAAAGTGGCTTTTAAGTCATAGTGCAGATCTACAGTACTATGGGTCACTATGTGACCTATACTTAGGAATTCAGCTGGGGTGTTCCAAGATGGGCCCTTGAGTCCCCAGTGCCAGCCTGATTTTGAAAAACCTTTCACTTCTGAGTGTGCTTTCATTCTGAGGCTGCACAAGGCCACTGACCTGTTCTGGCTTTAAGTGGGAAAAGCACCTCTTCCTCAGGGGCAGGTGAGTGCAGCCCTGTGCCAGGCAGGGCACTTTGCTTGCCCAGTGTCCATGTGTGGTGGCAGCCTGCACAGGTGTGTATGTGTCTGCCCCGTGGCTACATCAGTGACCGTTACCCTAGGGCCATTCCTGGCAGGAGATGGTCTGTTCTGGCCATCTCTTGAGATCACACCTCTGAATTGTGGTAGTGAGCAGTTACTGAGAAGTTACAGGACAGATGAATCTGGCAATCATCACGATTGCTGCAGAGAAAGGGCCTAAGGTGTGGAGAGAAATCATGTCTGCTCTTTTTTTTTTAACCTTCTAGCTTAAACTTCTCTGTCTCAGAGAGGTCTTCCATTGTCAACCCATCTATAGTGTCCCATGTTTATTCTTCTTACATGCGACAATGATTATATTTGTGTTTATCTTGCTTATTACCTATGTTTTCAACTATCTCCAGGAGGTGTTCACAAATACAGTCCCAACACAAAGCTACTACTTGATACAGAGTTGGCATTTAATAAATATTCGTTGAGTGAAGGGTAGTCTTTATCAACCTCCGACCGTGTCAAGGGTGGGAGGTATGAGGGTGATAAAACAATGAGGACCAATGGTGAACTGCAGCTCCTGATCAAAGGAACACAACCTGTTTGATATCGTGCACTACCCAGGCTTTCCTTGGCTCTGCCACCTTTTTACAGCCAGGAGGAGGTGCCGAGCGGTTGCTGTTTCATTGTTTTTAGCTGACATTCACTGAGAATGCCATGTGCTTTCTTTACATACATTATGTGGTCCAACATGCACAACAATTACCTATGAAGAAGGTATAATTATTATTCTCCACTTTACACATAAGGGAACTGAGTCCTGGGAAGGGGGTGGTGACTGCATAATTAACATAATAAACAAAAGTATCAGGACTTAAACCCAGGTCTCTCCGACCCCAAATATCACACCCTTAAACATTATTCAGCATGCCTTTATCTCCAACACAGTGAGCTGGAGCAAGAGATGCAAATACAAGCACCGAGCATGGACTCGCTGAGCAAGGTCGAATGGCCCAGTGTGCATTTGGTCTTTCCAGATGGTGGAGGATTTCTGGTTCTGCCTGTGACCTAACCTAGCAAAACCACAGCCTCCACGTTTATTATCTTATTTTGCTTCCTTGCTGGTGTTTACTCTCCACACTCTGGGGAGAGCTATCTACCACTTGGTTTCCATATCCCGGGGCCAAATGCAGGTTTTTCTCACCCTCAACAAAGCACAAAGGGTGTGGTTACATAGCTCAACAGCAAACAATGCACAGTGTCTGGTAGGATTTTTTTTCCCCCAAATTTTAATGATCCTTTAAAATTGCAACCTTCTCCGCCTTTCAGGTTTAAAATTGCTGTGCCGGTGGCCCCCGAGGCTTGGCAGTTTGGGAAGGTCAGCCCCTTCCATAGCGCCATAGGCAACAGCTCCTTGAGCCTTATAGCACAAATGCTGACTACATTTTCTCCTTCCAATAATCAAAGAGTTCTTCATAACCAATTTCATACATATCTATGCTTTATATTCTTTTATACCTACTTGCCGGGTAGACCATTATGATAATTATGTAAGATACATATAACATTTCAATATATACTGATAGCATTATAACTTTTAAAATTTGTTATTTAAACACACGTGTGAAGGCCTAGGTGACAGGGCAGAAATAAAGGTAAATAAGCCTTTAACCAAGAGGTTAAAAATCTAATTGTGATTATTTATAACAAGACCCAGATATAATGGAATATTTTGATCTTCTGTTTCAAATCTTAATATCCTGCTTCCCTTTATGAACCAACCTGACACAGGGACCTCCTCCTCACAGGATCTGCACTTCCATCGCTGTGTGCTCTGGTGATGGTTTGGTAGTTCAGCTGTATAGAAGAGGCATGGGCAGAGAGTAGGGGACAGAGGAGCACGCGGGGTAATTCGTTCCCTTCCTCTGTCTCTGCCTCCCTTGACCCAGCAAATGAGAAAATTTAGTCAGCTCAGCCGGTGACTTTCCCAGGTCTGAATGTGGGCTGACATGGAGATATATACTCCAGTGATTCCCCGAAGTTTTTATGATTGTGTGTACTACGTAGATGTGGCTGAAGACAGAATTAGGTTTAAGCTGCATTTTATTTCATAAGCTGGTGAAAGTTTCAATTCGTGTATTTTAATTCCCCTTGGTTACTGTCCATCCATGCTAGGCAGAAAGTATTTAAAATGGCAAAACACTTCTGTCTGCATCTGAGGGCTACACCACCAAACATTAAGAATGATTCATCTTTCAGGAAAAAATGGTGGAAAAATAGAGCTATTTCAGGGAAAAAAATCATTAAAATTTCTTATGCTGCTGCAATTTGAAAGACAACTATGCTACTTCTCCTTATATTGTTTGTGGTCACTATACCCATTATATCTTAATGATGTGAAATCAGGATGAAGATGTCATTGGAGACAATTTTTCTCTCCACGAGAGAAAAAGAGACTCCAAGCAAGGCAAGCAAATGATTTCAGTTCAGCCAACATATATCAGAAGCCTAGGACCAGGCGAGGTGCTGGAGGCAGAGAGTACAGAAAGTTGGAGAATCTTAGTGGGGAGATAAGACAGTACACAAATGACTTTATTAAAGAGTAGGACGATGATTTAAATGAGAGAGGAGGCTGCAGCTGGTGGTGGCCGTGGGAGGAGAGTACTGCGGTGACAGGAGGCCTGTATGGTATCATTTCAGTTACAAATTCCTCCAGACGTGGCCTCCTTGAAGGTAGTACACAGAACTGGATCAAGTGTCACTGGTTTCTGGCTGAGGCATTATGTCTCTCCCACTCTCATGTCTCCCTTCCAGCCCCACTCCCCTCACCAAGAGATAAGAGCAGTGGAAGGGAAAATACTTTCCTGGCTCTTCAAATGCAAAATGTATTGTTTGGCCGAGGGCCAATCAGGTAGACAAACTATTCACAAACTATAGTCAGGATAAGGGCATAATTCACGCTATGAGAAAGCGACACAAACCTTTTGAGATTCCAAAGCAATCACTCACTGGAATAAAAAAATCGGAGGAGGAGTGTGGAAAGCGGAAAAGCCAGGATGCGTGTGTTGCCAGTTTTATATAGTCATGGTGTTACAAAAGGATCTGTCCAGAAGACCTTGTTTTATTTATTGAATCCAGTAATCACACTGTCCGAAACTTTTGGATGCAAGCACAGAAATAAAGGGATTCATGAAGTCAGACTTGCACTTGACAGGAAGTAGTAAAGAATGCCAATTTAATCTCTGCTACCTGGGTAAGTCCTAAGGGGAGGATGAGCTCGTGAGTGTGTATACACATCATTATAAGGCTGAATTAAAATGCATTAAATATGGAAGTCGGATATAAGCCCCTGAGGGTAATACAACATAAAAGAATAGTTGAACAACCTGCAGCTTTAAAATGGGGGATCCTAAGAGCCTCGCTGGCTGGGGAAAACAGTTAACTACTCACTCCTCAAGGAAACACCTATATCGAGCTTGGGTTTTGAAAACCTTAGCACTCCAACAGATCTAAATGAATGTAAATTTAGGGGGAGGGCCTTCCTTTACCCTTGCTTTTGTGGTCTCCACAGCTTCTGGACCCTCGGACCCTACAACTCTTACCTGCATTGGACTGAGCTGAAATAAAGAGGAAACGATCCTAAATCATCCATTGAAATCTTCTTGAAAGGGTAAGTTTCATTTATTTACCATTTTAAAAAAATGGTATAGTTACTTAGCAAAGTATATGCTGTAGGCTAAAGAGCTGAACGTTCATTTTACTATTTCATTTTGGGGTGACATTGTCTTCAGTGGTACAGGGATCAGTACAGTGAGTGACAGGTATGCCCCCTCCCTCACCCCACACACACCAGAAGTGTCACCATTCGAGGCGTGCCATGCTATAAACCTTGGCATATTAATGAACTGGCATCACTAGGGGACTCAACGGGGACCAAAAGTTAAAACTTTGAAGACTTTAATATAGAATAAGGTGGCTGCCAATCAGAAGGGAGAAATATGTAATTTCATACAAAGTAATAGAAAAAAATGTGATTTAAAATTGATAATGCTGAGACTATGGAAAGCATTAAAAATGGAGAAGCAGGAATAGGGATGAGGTTTATGTGCAAAGACAGATTAGTTTAAAACCATAATGTGGACAAGGGGCTTTTTATGCAGAAGTCAGCTGAAGATTCTCAAAAATAACCCAAATAATTGAAAGGAGGTATTTGGTCCAAAATTAAAAAAAAAAAAAAAAAAAGAAAAAGAAGAACCAATGTAGACATTCTTTTTGACAGAGAATGACTACTCTATAAAATTATGGAGAACCACAAAAGTAAACAGTGAGAGTCAACATTTTGAATAATGAAGAAAACATTTATGCTGCATGGGGATACATTGTTAAAATTTCAGGAAAGTCTGCTTACTGTAATAACTAACATAAAAAAATTAGGAAGACACAATCTAGAAAGAAGGAAACACTGATTTGTTTCTTATAATCTCAGAAATGGACCTCACCAGACATGTTTATAGTTAATGGAGATTCACTGATTATTTAAGAGTGGGTTTAGGGTCACAGGCAGATTCATCCTAGAGAATTCTAAGGCAGAAACACAGCAGCCACACACCTGAAAACCTGCATAATTCTATCTGAAAGACAAATGAGCCTCCAATAGTGAAAGAAGTCCTTTTATTCTATGGTATAACTTTAAATTCTTAATTACTCAACCTCCAGCAAACTGAGAATCCCACTAGTAAAAAGTAAATAACAAAGCACGCCACCTTCGAATTCTGCATGTGTTTAACTGCAAAGAATCATTAACAATACAGCAGCTAAAGACCCAGGTACAATTCTTTCAGTAACAAATTCTGACTTAATTTAAAAGTAAATAAACTGATTTCAGACTATAGGTTCCAGAAGGAATAAGGCATTTAGAATTTAAATCTTGTTCAGTGCTTTTTTGTTCCTCCACAGAGAGAAACTAAAATGAAATGGGGAAGAGAAGTCCTGTAAAGAAAAAGTATTGAGTCAGCTTTTGGATTCTTTGGTGTAAAGAACTGGTCATCAGAGTGAAATTTTACTAGTAATTGGGTTTTAGTCTGCTCATTTAGCTTCCACCCTGTATAAGCAGAATATCTTGTATTTGCTTGTTCTTGTCTTCGAAGTGACTTCATGTTTAGGGTCAGTTTTACCATGAAAGGCTTTGTGCTTGCTTATTATTCCTGCTATAACAGAAATATTAGCCAATATGCCTTTAAAGCTTAAAGGTGAGCAAATGTAATTCGGTATCTAAGTTTTTAGATTCTTTTGATTATGTTATGACTCGGCATTTAACTGTCCTTTTTACTAACTTCATGTTTTACTTAAGTGAGTAAATTTTGTTTTTTTCTGCAGTTATTAGAAAACCTAATGACAATTTTGTAGATGCTTATAGATACTTTGAGAAAGTATGTTGTTTGAGTACGTAACTTAAAAAAAAACAGTATTTCATGTGCACCCACTTAGAAGAATGCACCTAGCACATCGTGGTTTATTCTGTGCCACAGAAAAAGATGAGTAATTAGCCTTTGTCCTCAAGGAGATTACCATCTCTTTTAGCTGATTTAATTTACCATTTACGCTTTTTTCATAGGATGATAGGTTATTTATGCTCCGTGTGTATTAAGTAGGCATCTAGCCTGAGCAGTCATGATATAAAATGATGTTGGAGTCAGATGGACCTGGGCTTGAGCCCTGGCTGTGCACAGTTAGGACTTCTGTTCCTTGAAGCCTGAGATTTCCACTTACAAAATGGAGGTGCTAATTTTAGGCTTACAGAGGTGTCAGGAGGGTTCAATGTGATAATACATGTAAAACACCTGTGAGCTATACATCACCTACATTTTTAGCGCCACCCCTCTTCCCCCCATCCACATTATTTAAATGAAATGGTCAGGTTTAGTGTCGTCCATAATTTTCTCCATTAATTTTCGTCTAGGATTTTTAAAAGCATTTCCTAGGTGCAGCCAGGTTGTAACTGGCGGTACTTTGGGTGGTTGATGGTGGCACTCTAATTGTTTAAAGTTCAAAGACAATGCGGGAATGCCAGGGCAGGAGGCTGGATCCAAGCCACAACCCTTCACACATTGGTCACCAGTTACAGCCTCCACTATTAGAAATGATGGCTGGGGCTGGGAGTGCTCAGACGGAGAACAAGAGAAAAGGATACATCGTGTCTCTAAAAAGTCTAAGTGGCTAAGGAGATATGGATTTGTTTTTGCCAGGAGTTTTTTTTTTTTTTTTTTTTTTTAAAGAAAAGCCCATAACTTGTATCAATAGAGTCTGACTAGAAATAAATATTGGAGTTTCTTGCCCTCCTGCTCCCAACCTACCAGATCCATTCTGTGGTTTTTCACAGAGGGAACACAAAGGAAAGTCCTTTCATTCCTGGGCAGCCCTTCTTCCCACAGCCCTCCCTCCTTTCCCATTCTGTTGAACCCTATTTAACCATAAAGAAAGCAAACTTGAGGCCAAACTTTAATTCTCTACCTGAAACGCAGAGAGTTGGTTTCCTCTTTAAACTCCTGGTCGCTCTTTACAACAATTTTCCATCTAAAGAGAATTAGATTGCTCCCTACAATGACTGAGGAGACAGAAGGGTGACCCTAATCAAGAAATTCTGAGATTTAACTGAAGTTCTCAAACCCCACTAGTTTAGGGGGGAGACTTTATCATTCTTGACTTCTCCTTTTTCCACATTCCATGCCTAATGATCTAGGGAACCTCAAAAAGAAAAACAAGTTGGTCATTTCCCCATCCTCTGTGGGATGGGTTATTTTTCTGTATATGTGTGTGTGTGTGTGTGTGTTTTAATGGGACTCTCCTTCACTTTTGTTGAACCTGCTGGCATTTTGGTGGAGACTTTCTAACTTGTTTTTTCTTCCTC
This sequence comes from Camelus bactrianus, assembly GCF_048773025.1. Classification (NCBI taxonomy): domain Eukaryota; kingdom Metazoa; phylum Chordata; class Mammalia; order Artiodactyla; family Camelidae; genus Camelus; species Camelus bactrianus. The sequence goes on along the minus strand of NC_133543.1, from coordinate 82,618,383 downwards.
CACTGTGAATTTTCTTTTAATTTCTATTAAGAACATTTTAGTTGCAAAATAACATACCCCCAGTAAAATGCACAAATCTTCAGTGTGTAGCTCAGTGACTTTTTGTAGAAGGCTGTACCTGTATACTTCAGCCAGAACAAGCTCTTAGGACGCTTTCAGCACTCAAGGAAGGCTCCCTGGGGTCCCTTCCCAGTCAGTAACCCCTCCATGGAAATCACTCTTCTGACTTCTAAATTTTGCTTGATTTTGAACTTCATATAAACAGAACCATTACTGTGTACTTTTTGGTATATGGTTTGTTTTGATCAAAATTAAGTCAATGAGATACATTCATATTGTTCCTTGTATCAATAAGTTGTTCTTTTGTTATATGGTATTTGGTTGTGTGGCTATGCCACAGTTTATCTTTCCCTGTTGATGATGAGTATTTGTGTCGTTTCCACTATTTGGCTGTTTTAAGTAAAGCTACCTTGAACCATCTCCACTGTGGATTCTTAATTTTCTCCAGGCCCCCTCTTTGTAGGATTCTAATGAATAGAATTGTGGAGAGGATTTACAGGCATCAGTTAATCTTGTTACAGGTTAATTCTTCAGGTTGATTTTGTACTAGAATTTAAAAGACATCAAAATCCTGTTTTTCAAACTAAAAGAAAACAAAAAGAGAGAGAGAGGGAGGGAGGAAAGAAGAAAAGGCAGAAGAGAGGAAGGGAGAGAGGAAGGAAGGAAAGAAATGTACAGGCATGTTGGTAAAAAACCTTAAACTCATAATTTCCACTTTATAGAGGTATTTGATCATCTTAATTTGCAATAGCTAAGTAAGTAATGCTTACATGATTACAGACTTCTTTACCTCACTTTTGGAAATACTCCATGCCCTCTGGAGATTATTTAAAGAGCTTCTACATATCCCTCCAAGATGTGATAAAATCACGTGTTAAGTGCAAGTTCCAGAGTCAAGTTCACTAGGAAGATTCGTTGACTTTGAGTATTTTTTCTAAACGGTTTTTTTTTTTTTAACTGCACAAGGTCCAAACACTTGAACAAATCCCAGAGAGATTAAAGAAAGCAGTGAAATGCTGTTTTACGTACTCACTGTTTTAGGAAGCTCACTGCTGACTCCTATCTTTTGATTCCTTATTCCACTTCCGCTAGATCTTACTGCTTTCATTGTTAACTTAACTTGCTTCCTCCAACGTGGAAAGCCATCAGACATTCAAGTTGGTTCTTTTGAGCCCTAGAATCAACTGCATTAATAAGTTATCTAGACAATTACCTAAACACCATCCCTTTTCAGTGTTTATATAGAGATCATCTAAGAAACTGGTCAAATAAAATACCCAGTGCATGGTAATTAGCAAATTATTTGCTCAACAGTTTATTATTTTATTGCAGAGATTTTCCTTCCTATCATTAAGGATAGTTTTTCTTGTGTGTTCATTTTGGGAATGTTGACTTACTTTCAGTTGTATTCTTGTTCTGTTGTGGGAAAATAGACATACTCTTTGTAACATCATCAGTCAATGTTTGAAATTAGATTATAGTCATTTTCAATTAAGTTCATGCTGGATGAAGTTTGAGAGGCTTCGAGAAATCCAATTATATCTAGCCGTAGAACCTTTGAAGAGAAGCCACTTGGTACTGCAGAATAAATTGCAAACAAAATGAAAATGGTGACAAATGGCTGGGCAAACATGGCAAGCCAAGTACTGGACACCAACTCAAACCAAAAAGAGTTAACCTAAGGAAAAAAAAACAACTTGTCAATTTCAGGGTTTTAACAATCACAGGTAGGAATTTAAAATAGGATTAGAATTTACCTATGACATTTCCCCTCTGCATTTAGGGTTGAATGAAGCTTCTATGATGAGTATTTTGCCTCACCACTCATTTGCTGTAAGCAGTTTTATTTAAAGACAGAATGGAAAGTATATAGGCCAAAATTGAGAGAGAAGAGATAAATATTTTTGTTGGAGGGCGATGGCCATAGAACTACATTAGATAATAAGCATAGAAAAGGTGTGGCATTTGTGACATTGCTTGGAAGGACATTTTTGAGTCTCCTGTGTCTTTAAAAATCACGTCAGCAGCCCTTTCTGGGAAAGAGTTCTCTGTCCTCAGTGACATCCCAAGGCTGACTTTCAGGCTTTCCTTAAAACGTGCTTTGTATTAACCTGTCAGGGAATAGCCCTTGGTTCCCTTGGTTCACTCTGGAGTTTTGGGCTCAAAAAAAGGCTGGAGTGATACAATTATAAATTGTGATTCTTTGGGGGGTAGGGTATAAGCTCAGTGGTAGAGTGCATGCTTAGCATGCATGAGGTCCTGGGTTCAATCCCCAGTACCTCCATCAAAAGTAAATAAATAAACCTAATTTCCTCCCCCTAAAAATAAAGTCTTTAAAAAATGTGATTCTTAAAAAAAAATGCTCTAGCAAGAGCTGGTTTTAAATTCCTCCGATAGCATTTAACTTGTTAAAGTTTTGCGTTCAACAGTGATGATCGGCTCAGTGTTACAGAGGAGAAACCTGTTGATGCAGCTCCTTTAAGTGCTACGGGTTTCAAAACAACTCTGCAGATAGCACACATTCCTGTGGTGGGAGGCAGAGGGCGAGCCGTGAGCCTTTCCCATTCATTCAGAGAAGGAGAAAGGGACTGAACTTACCTCCCAACAGGTGAAGTTAAGCCTGTCCTGTAAGTGGATTGATTTGTTCTATAAATCGAAGTTCTGTTCGCAAGGGCATGAGCAGTATATTTTCTCCCCGGGCACCCTTCTGTTCTCCCACCTCCCCCCTCCACCCCCAGCCCCCTGCTGGGAAAATATTTATTTCTTGTTCAGAGACGCCTTTCTTCCTCCTTGATGATAGTATTTCTTTTTTCTCTTCTTAGCTCAAAAGGAGAATTTTTTTTCCCTTTTGTTCTGTCTGTGTGCCTTGCCTGTTACATTACACTGTTTCTCTTTTCTTTTTGTTACTGTGCTCCTGCACATCTTACAAATGTGAGCTTTGTATCAAAACAAAACAAATGCATGCTGTAAAATAATAAAGGGGTAGTACAGCTGTTCTCAGTGATTATACTCTTTGAGCCTTTAAAATTTTGAGTGCTGAGAAATTTCTTTTAAAAACGATAAAAAAAACTTGTCACAGAAACTCATTTTGCGAAGTTTGTTATTTTTTGCTCTGATGGATTGTTTATAAAAATACCCAGTGTGTTTCAGAAATAATTCTGTGTGGTTTAATTCAGTGGAGGTTCAAGAGATTGAAGGTTTAAACTGATTTCTCATTTGCAACTAATCTGTATATTTATCCATAGAGTGATTTTATATAGTACTTTAGCAGAGGTAGGTAGAAACATTACTCAGTGCAACAAATTAAAAAAAAAAAAATCACATAAGGGTTGTGGGAACCAGAGAAAATGGTTGCTGATACTTAACTATTCTTTGAAAGCCACTTCTTAGTATTGCCATTTAAAATGTTGTAACTGTTGCCAAACTCTTTAGCAAAGTAGAGAGACACCTTCCAAGGTGTGTCTTGGCCTGTTCTGAACTCCTCTCCCTCCCTTTGTTTGGCCCCCAATCTCAGCAGTCCCTGATATTCAAAGACAAGCTACTGAGCTGCTGACAGTGCCGAGCTGGAGCCACGAGCTGTTCTGACTCATGCACACTTTTATCTTCTGAGATCATTCATTTTAGGAGCAATGACATCAGTTTTCCAGGAGGCTGGCTGACTGGGATTACCTCCGAAGGAATGAAGTGAAAGGACTTGGAATAGCACCTGACACACAGTAGGAGCTCGATAAGCATTTGTTGGATAAAAGTCTTCAGCTCTTTCTAGTTCCGCTTTCGGGCCACTTATATTTCTAACCAGATCACGAGGCAGCAAGTTTTCTTTGTTGCTGGTGTTGCAATTATAACCCTGGCTTCAAAAATATTAAGTGACTTGATCTTGCCCATTAAGTAGATAAGTTTTACTCTAGCAGTGCAAGCCTGCTGAACCATCGTGGCTTTACTTTCTGTAGGCCCTTTAAATTTTGCTTAAGGGGGATGGGAGGGAGGGTCCTCCAAAATCCCCCTCCATCCGCCTGAGTGAGAGCAGATTTAGGGACTGAACTTTGCCCTTTGATGTTGTTAACAGGGATGGTTTAGCTGCTCAGAAAATTTAAGTAAATACCAACAACCCACATTAAAAAACTTCTGCCTTAAAACAATCTAAGCTTTGGACAGACTGCACTAGTCACCATTCCCTCTCCAGCAAACTGGGAGACCCCAGTCACCTTTTGATGGCTTCCCCCGGATTTCAGTTATTTGTGTTGTTGTCAGCAGTGTAATTGGAAAACTTAGAACATCTACAACTCGAGGGCGAGCCTTCTCCCAGACAAAGGCTGATGCTTCTTACTGAATGGCCACTCCCTCGGAAAAGGACAAAGAGCAGGTCTTCTCAGACTTCACAGCGTACGCAGGATTCTGATTCTGTAAATCCAGGACAGGGCCTGGATTCTGCATTTTTAACAGGTCACAGGTGGTAAGGGCTCTGCTGGTCCATGTGGTTGTTATCCGGGCAGTTGTTTAAAGCTGCAGGTTCTGGGTTCCTCCTCCATTTCACCCTCCCACCCCCTCCCTCACCCCCGTTTCTCATTGAATCCATCTGAATTATGGCCTGAGTGTGGGCATTTTTTAAAATCCCCCAGGTGATGCTAATATGCAGCCAAGTTGAAGAGCCTCTAGACCTTGTTTTTAACTGGTTTCCACTTGTAAATCCGTTCCCTCACATGTATCACCTGCCTGGCCCCTGTAGATGTTTGATTTTCTGCATTAAATACCCTGCCCCTTCTTGAAGAAATCACATCAGTCTTTCAAAACCCCTTTTCAAATATCACTGCATTTTCCAGATATATATTTAGAAAATTCTCCCAGCAGTCACCTTGCTCTATATCCCACACAACTTTATTTGTAACTCCTAAGGCAATGACCACATTCTGCCTTCTAATTATACGTGTATTTATCTTAACCTCTGTCGTTGCTAGGCAGATGCTGTCTACCACTTTTATCTTTCCCTGTGGTTTCCCAAGATGTGCCCCCACACAGCGCCCTGAGCATGCCTTCCTCTCTGCCTCAAGGAGTGTCTCAGTCAAATGAGAGAGACATCTCCACAGATGTTTTACAAAAGTGAATGCAAGAGTTCATCTGAGGCTTGAGGGAATCTGAACTTTTCCAAATTGGAAAGAAAGTCTTTCTTTTTTTAAAAAATGGAAAAAAAAATTTGTGGGGAGGTCATTAGGCTTATTTTTTTTACTGGAGATACTGGGATTGAGCCCTGGACCTCATGAATGCTGAGCACGCACTCTACCACTGAGCTGTACCCCCTGCCCCTGGGAAAGAAAGTCTTTTTGATGAAATGATTAAGATCTGAAGCATATATATCTAGGTGGAGGTGGGGAATAAGGGTAAATAACATTACGGACAGAGAAAACTGTAGCATTTGAATGATTTTTTAAGTAAATTAAAATGTTTTCAATAAAAAAATCTTACTACCCCGATCCTCCATCCACCCAAGTGCCAACTATTATTAGTGTCTGGTGTATCCTTTCAGTCTCTAAGCATATTCAAGCAAATGCACACTAAGCATTGTATTTTCACCTCTGAACTTTGCTTTTCCCTCTTAACAACTTACCCTGTTTTTCTTCTCATTTCGTTACAGAGAGATCTTCCTTATTTTTCATAAGAAAACACTTGTTTTAAAGCTGAACTTTATTCTATCATGTGCATTTATTAACTAGTACGTCCCCAATAGTTGGGTTGCCTACAATATTTTGCTATTGCAAACTGTGCCACAATATTGTACTTTAGACATTTTTCACATATGAAAGTATATCTGTAAGATCATTGACCAGGAGATAAATTGTTGATTCATGAGCATATGTATTTGTAATTTTGAGAAGTATTGTTAGATTGCCTTCCATCAGTATTGTATCATTTTACGTTCTCACCAGAAATGTGAGACCCCTTTTCCCTACTGCTTCCTCAATATTGTGTTATCAAACTTTTTGATGTTTTTCACATCTAATAGGTAAAAATAATGATTTCTTAATAGTTTTAATTTGGATTTCTCTTATTATTACTGAAATTGAACATCTTATGATCTGTTTAAGAGCCATTTATATTTTTTTCTGTAAATGTTCTGTTTTCTTATTCCTTGCCCCTTTAAATTTTTTTATCTTTCTGCAATCTTTATTTTTCAAATTTTAAAAAAATTTTATACAATTTTTAAAGGTTACCTTCCATTTAGTTATTACAAAATATTGACTGTATTCCCCATGTCACTCAATACATCCTTAAGCCTATCTTACACCCAGTAGTTTGTATTTCCCACTCCTCCACCACATATTGTCCCTCATCTGCCTACTGGTAACCACTAGTTTGTTCTCTGTATCTGTGAGTCTGCTTAATTTTTGCTATATTCACTAGTTTGTGGGTTTTTTTTTTTTTTAAGATTCCATATATAAGTGATGTCATACAGTGTTTGTCTTTCCCTGTCTGACTTACTTCACTTAACATAATGCCCTCCAAGTCCATGCATGTTGCTGCAAATGGCAAAATTTCATTCTTTTTTATGGCTGAATAGTATTCTGTTGCACGTGTGTGTGTGTGTGTGTGTGTGTGTGTGTGTGTGTGTATCACATCTTCTTTATCCGTTCACCTATTGATGGACATTTAGGTTGCTTCCATATCTTGACAATTAAAAATAATGCTGCTGTGAACATTGGGGTGCATTATCTTTTTAAATTAGTGTTTTTATTTTTTCCAGATACATATCCGGGAGTGGGATTGCTGGGTCATATGGCAGTTCTAATTTGGGTTTTTTGAGAAGCCTCTATATCATTTTCCATAGTGGCTGCATCGATTTACATTCCCACTAACGTTGCACTAGGGTTCCCTTTTCTCCACATCATCACCAACATTTGTTTTTTGTGCTCTTTTTGTTGATTGCCATTCTGACAGGTGTGAGGTGATGTCTCATTGTGGTCTTGATTTGCATTTCTCTTCTTGCCCATTTTTATATTGGGTTGTTGGTAATTTTCTTATTGATTTCTAAAAGCTCTTTATGTTTTAAAGATATTACACTTTTTTGATATGAGTTGCTAATAAGTCTCCCAGTCTTTTGCATTTGCTTATAGTATTGTGTGGCTTTTTTATTTGTTAGTTGTTTATTTACTTGTTTGTTTTTATCTTAGAATTGATTTTGGTTTTGACAGAGTTTAACTTATCAGTCTTTCCTACTATGATTTCAGTATTTTAAGTCATAACAGAATGGCCTTCCCTTCTTCAAAACTATAAATGAATTCTTCCACATTACATTTTATAACATTTATAGCTCTGTCTTTTTACATTTGTAAAAATGATATAAGGCATGGATTTGAATGTTTTTGTGTGGTTATCCACTGTCAAAATACCATGTATTAAATAATTTTTTAAAAAGGTAACTGTGAGAGCATTGAGAAAGGGAAGCAAGACTTATATCTAGGAGACCAATTCTAGGGAAATAGAAAGTCAAGGGGTACCAAGCAAATGAAAGGTTAAGAAAAATTTAAATACTCAATTTGTATAGCAAGATGGCCATCATTACCATTCCATTATTGCCAACTCTTCATGGTAGACATGGTCAGTCTTAAAACATTGTTTCAGGCAGCCACTTCCAATTGACAAAAATTGACATATTTGTCATCCTTGGTGTAGGATTTGATTTGGGAGGAATAGAAGAGGAAGGGAAATGGCAAGAGAGGGGGTTGCAAAAGGTAGGTGATGTCAGGGTCTTGAATGCATCTTAAGTAATGGAGACAATGTGATTTTTTTTAAGGCAAAAAATGACCTGATAGGTGTTTTGAGAAAAGACGGAATGATGGATTGAAGAGAAGAAATCAAAAGCTGTTGTAGTCCAACCTGGAGATGTTGAATTACCTGAACTTGGATAGTAAAGTGAAATAAAGAGGAAGGCCATGTTTAATAAGAGTTAAACTCAGCAGGACTTGGAAACCAATTGGCTATATGCAGTGCATGAGGAGATAGAATAAAACATTATCAGTCCCTCAAACTTGGGCATGTAGTGGTGCTGAGACCTGGACAGAGGACTTAGGCAGAGGAACAGATTCAAGGATGAAAAGACAATAAAAAGAATGAGTTTGGTTTTAGCTTTTAGGTATCAGTACTATATTTGAACCCTTTGCATTTGCTTAGCACTGGACTAAGACTATGATGTGCTTAGAAATAAAGAGAAGATTTAATATTGATTCATCCAAGGTAATTACATGAGGAAAGAAATTACATACACGGAAGCTGGAGAATGACCAGGTAGGTGTATGAATTCCCAACATAAAAGACGACTGCCTCTGAAATTGTGGGAAAAGATGGACTTACAAATGGATTATGTAATAATAAGAACCACAGAAGCCTACATAAGTCTACATAACTAGAACAGGAAGCATGAGGTGATCTTACAACGATAATTTAGCATTAGTCTCCACCTGCCAGTCCCAGCATATTACATCCAAGCTCAGGCTCCAGGACTTTAGGGATTAAAATCCTGGAGAACATTCAAAGAGCAAGAAAGATAATTAAAGGGTTAGAAATAATATCTGAGTCAGGAAAGCACACTTGAGTTGGCTCGGGGAACAGGAGAACAAATGGTGCCTCCATTCACAATAGATACACTATTGAAATAAATATTTGCCCAGAGTTCAGAAAAGAAGTAAATTGTAAATTTATATGCATGAGATAACGGGGCAAAATGTCCTGAGATGGAGATTTAAGTATTAGAGTTAGATTTGGTAGCTGAAGTTATCTGGAGGTTGTGAAATCCTCTCTCTACGAACCTTTGAAGCATGGTGAGCTACGTAGGAAATCTTCTATTTAGCAAACACTCTATTTAAGGATCCAGCAAAAATGTACCACAAATCCTGTGCGAGTTGCTGCCATAAAATCCCTATTCTAGAAGGTCATCTCCACCATCAGTGCCCCTTCAAAAGCCTTTCATTTTTGAACAATACACACAAGACATTATCTTGGGTGCTAAGGATGCGGTAGGAACAAAACAGAAGAAAGTATCCAAAGTTGACTAGGTGTGGCTCTCTAGCAGGTATTGAGCAACTAGCTGCTCAACTCTAAAACCTACCACCGTGAAAACCTATCTCTTGCCCTAGTCCCTACTTCCTGGGTCCCTCATCAATTTCCTCCCAAATTCCTGCCTGAGTCTGGTGTCTCAGAGATCAGTGCAGGGGACTGGAGGATACCTGCTCCAAAAATAAGTAGAGAATTCAAGAGTCTGAATTTAATATTTTTCAAATAGAACACAGACTGTCTGCAGTCTTAATTTATCTCAAAATCATTCAAAACATAATTTATTCCCTGGGCTTACTTATTTCCTTCTGACTATCTGCTGTCTTACTGTCACTAGTGAATGTGACAGCATGATGCTTGATGAATGTGGTTATGGGAGATTTATTTTAATAACAGTGACTTAATTGCTCAGATAGGCAAAATAAGAATGTACCTCATTTAGGTAATCTGTTTATGTAATACATGTAGCTATACCACGTATTTTTAGACGTTTAGTAATGCAAAATACTTGGAAGGAAGGCTGCTACCAGAATACATGTTTAGAAATTAGCTGAATGTTTTTTAAAGGCATATTTAGAATTGGAAATTGCCGTATGGATTGTGAGTTCTTTGATTTCTGTGAAGGTCATGTTTGATGGAGTTAGCATAGAAGCACAGGGCTGTTTCCATCTTTGTAGAAGTCGATTTAGAAGCTACCTGTCAGATAGGGAGACATAGTCCTCCATTATTTTTATTTACAAATGCTTTGAAGCATCCCCATATCACTTGATCTGGTCCTCTAGTTAGAGGACCTGGCTGTAGCAGAAGGTAGGATTAAGAAGAAAAGATTGTGGGGCAGCACAACTGGAGAGATCATTTTACTGGTAAAATTTCCACTAATTCAGAGATGTGCATACTAGCCAGAATAAATCAGTAGCAAAAAGTATGAAGTGACCCAGCATTGGAATAGAGTTTGGCTTGGAAAGATAGATATTAATGGGTGGAGTTTTTAACTGTACATGAATAGGCAGACTTTGATGACTCTTTGAAAACAGAAAGCATAAGGGGTTGGGGGAGGGATCCAGAGCATCCCCAAGTTAATTGTGTTTTTATAGAACAATTAGACCTGTGACCATAATAAAGCCAAAGACCAACTTCCCATGCATAGGAAAATACGCGAGGTGCTTTATAAACATCCTGTTAAATCTTCATAGACGCTTTGTAAATGTAAGGAATATTTTACAGCAGTAAAAACTGAGGCCCAGATAGTTAATAATTTCCCCTACTAAAAAACTGGTGGTGCTGGGCTTCAAATTCAGATTCCAAGAGTACAGGTTCAGAATCTGTACTGTTTCCTTGCATCACATTGGCTCTTACTATTGTGCCTATAATTGCACTTTTTTAGAGAATGAGTGCTTTTGACTTCTTTTAAGCCTAAGCATGCTAACATTCCCAGAACTGTTTGGGGTTAAGTAGACCTACAAAAGTGAACTTTTTCAGTTGGAGGCAGTTAGATGGCAATACCAAAACTGTTCCTAGTCGACCGTGCCTCCCAGACTCTGGTCAAGGTGATATTTAAGGACAGGGGTTTAAAGAGAACTCAAGTGTTTGAAAGAGAAATCGTGCTGAATGTGATGAGGTAACTTGTTAGTAAATCAAAGCCAAGAGAGAGTTTGGACATCATCGACCTGGACGGTAGCAGAGATTAAGGAGGGTAAGGCAGCTCCGCCCAGAAAACATACTTGAAAGAAATACAAGGAAAGTAAGGGCGAAAGTTTGTGTGTCAAGGAATAATGTCACTTTCAGGCAGAACCTGAGATTCACTTGATGAAAAGGTCTGCTGTCTTCAGGGCTGTTCTGCCAAGTTACACAAGGGTATGTGTTTTCAGGGCATGATTGGTTTTGCGTGTTCTGTTCCATCAATAATCTGATTTCTTCCTTAAGTTGCAATATTTAAATATAAATACTTCTGTTTAAGGTTTGTTTCAATTTGGCTTAGTGACCTTATAATTTATAAGAACAGAGTCTCCTAACTCCCTCCCACCCCCATCACTCCAGTCATGTCCAGGATTATATAATTTATCCAAAGTAGATTGTTAGTGATGCATTTCTGCACTAGAAGTAAATGTCTCCTTTGGGGCTCAGTATACATTTCTTTAAACAAGAGAGGCCACATTAAACGAAGTCTTTACTGCGACGCAGGGAGCCAGTGCTCCATACGTACGCGTCTTAAGGAGTAATTTTTATTTTTGGCTCTATATCACTGAAGTTCAAGGCAACCCATTAGTGGCATGCTTTAGCTCTTAAATCTGGCTCTGAAAAGAAAACACTAAAAAAGGAAAGAAAAGAAAAGAAACACTTGGCTTTATAAAATGACTTATTTTCAAATTTTAAATGGGGCAAAATGAACACACTGTATTATATAATCTTATATATATTGTGTTTTTTTTTTCTCAGAAGCTTGCTTTTTTATCCTTTGAAAAATGAGTGAGCCTGAAAACATTGTGAATACACTTGTAACGCAGGAAAAGTAATTTATCAAAGTAAAGATGTTTTACTCATTTGTGAAATAAAGCAAAACTCAAAAGACCATACATACACACCCTTGTAGGTATATAGATTGGGAAAAATTAGACCAAGGGTCCAAAATTAAAAATAAAGGCTTTGTCATTTCCTGCCAATTTATGCTCAGGAAGAAAATAGACGAAGGAGATCACTCACCTGTCAAAATCTGGTGACCCCTCAGTCGTATCCGTACAGGAAAGGCCTGTCGTTTCCCTGTGTTAAAAGGTACATGATGTGGTGATTACCTACCCAGGAGCAATAAATTAGCAATTTCAAAAGGTGCTGATAACATATTTTTGAGAATAGTCACAACCGTTGTCCAGGAACACATTAACGATCTACAACTTTGTTGAGAACTTCTGATCATATAAGGAGTGCTTCTTCACCACTATCCATCCCTGTCCCCAAGCCATTTATGAAGAACCCATGTGTCCAAGACCTGGGGATGAGAGATGAGCAAGGAAAATACATATCTAAGATTAAGTCTTTTGCCCATCAACGGACATGAGCAAAGCAGGGGGATGGAAAATTGAAGAAAGCTCAGCAATGATGAATGTATCCAAATTTTTAAAAGCCAAGAATAAATAACTGAAGAGAAGCCTTTAAGTTTAAGTATGCATATCAGTTTCACATTTTGCAGTTTACAGCTCCGTACTGACTCTTTGAACGATACATGAGGAATCACAGTCTTTTCAGAGCTCCAGCTTTCTAAAATTCTAAATGAGGCCCTGTCCTCATCTTCCTTATCTTGAGATGAAAAGCCTCTGACGTTTTCTTCTGTTAGGTTCTCTTTTTTATTTTTTCCCTGGAGATAGCAGTCATGTGATCAGAAACCCTAAAGTTTGTCAGATTCCCTTTGGGATAAAAAGGCCTCAGTCAGATTCAGGTAGTGGGACCCTGGAAGCAATAAATCTAATCCTGTCTTGATAGTCTATCTAGTAGGGCTACTTTGCAATTCACCTTTTCCTTCTTGGGGGGCTTTGTTCCTGAAGATTTGAGATGAGAGAGTATTGAACAACATTTTAATTTGACATGTAAAAGAGAAAATAATATAAGTGCCTTTTTTCGTGGCCATAAATTATGGATTACTAATCTATATAATTTCTTAAAAGTAAACCCTTCAAACAAGCCTTCTGTTCTATGCAAAGAAAAGTAGAAGAGCTTCCTTTTAAAACCACTTCTAGATTTTAGGGATTCTTATCACATGACATAGACAGTCATTAGAGAAGGTCAGTTGAAGAGTCACTGTGCAAAGTGCAGATAAGAGTGAAGATGTCAGGGAGAATATCAATGGGTAATAATTTCCCTGAGTAAATTTTCCCCAAAGAGAAGATTTTTCTATATAGAGTTACTCATCTGTATCGCAGGCTCACAAACTGGCTGGCAAGTTTTAGTGGCAGGAAAATTGATAAATAGTTGTAGCCTAGAGATACAATTTCTCTCCTTGCACACAAATGTCTTCCCATATCCCTTGGCTGTTTTTATCTCCAAGTATTAATCTATGTTTCTTGGGAAAAATAAATTCATGATGGTGCATCAGTAAATTCTCAACATCTCAAAGATTGCCTTCAAATTATATTTTACAGTATTACTTTTCTGTATTAAATGAAGGGTTCACTATTGCCTACGAAGTGATCAAAATTGGGAGTTTTAAACGAGGGATATATGTAAATTCCAATTTACTGTGACTCTGGATAATTTATATACGATGCATCTTTCAAGACATTTGCAATTGTAGGTTTAGAAATCTGCATTAAAACAAAACAAAACCAAAACCTCCTTGAGGACTCAGACCTACCATCGTGATTTATTTAAACAGAGCTACAACTTCTATAATTCTCCATTCTTCCATTTTTAAAATGGAGTAAACAACAAAGATACTCATTTAAGTAACTAGCCAGTATATGTCATTCTGTGTTCCCAAGGGTTGGTGATGTGATTTGAGCAAAACCAGCTTCTCACCCTTAGCAGTACAGCCTAAAGGCAATTGTATTACCCAAATTAACAAAACCCAGAAGATGAAGTAACTACCTGAATAACTGACAAGTGAGGAAGGGAGACTTCTAAGGACTTGCCAATTCAAATATTTTATAATTCTTAGAGTAATTTTGTTTTATAATCCACAACCAGATATTTTCTTGTACAATGGAAATAAGACCAGGAAGGAATTGGGAACAACACGAGTAGTAAATCTGAGAGAAGGAAGACGTATGTATGTACACAGTATACTGAATGGCTGGATGCTGCACTGAGAATCTTTAAATACGGAGAAGCAGCCAAAAAACCACTGATTATGTTAGCGGGAACTAGTAATGCTACAGACAGGAGCAGTTGGTTGTCAGTATAAAATTTTGCAGACTTCACTCTTCTGGTAGTGTCTGCTCTGTGTACAATTTATCAAGTGTCTTGTGGAAGAAATCTCTCTGCAAGTTAGACCTATTAAAATAAGCCTTAGAAATGAACTTCCCACGTATGGAGCATTTACGAAGACGTGCACGTTGAGTTAAGATCAGCAAAATGTGAGCAAAATCAATGCCATGTCCTCCTTGTTTACTAAAGTTGTAATTGAAACATGTAAGTAAATGTTTTAATGTAATAATTAAAGCGTACATTGGAACAATAATATTTATGGACCATTCATCATACATAAGAGACCCTTGAGGGAGAGAAAGATGAGTAAACTCTGGGCACTTATGAGAAAACACTTGTACAGTCGATGAATTGTTTGTACTTTGAACATATAAAGTTCTCCGTAAACATTCATATATCACAGACCCTCCATGAAAAGTGAAATTGTAAACAAAATGCTTGAATTCTTTGCTATTTAATTTATTCTTCCCTTAGGAAATTTCAAGATAAATGATAATTGGTTAATGTCTTAAATTGTTTTAGATATGTATTTATAGTTGTATTTTAACAATTGCTAAATTGTTATCACCTTAACAGTCAGTCAATATCCACATCTACTTTAATTCATTGCTCAATACTTATGATTTATTATGTCCAGGCACTGTATTTGGCACTGGGGATACAAATTGAAGCAGATGGCCTCTGCTCTCATGAAACACATTCTAGTGGAAAGACAAATACAAAATAAATAATCCCAAATAACTCATTGAAAATTGTGATATGCACTTTGAAGAAAAAAATATGAAAATGTATTGGGTGGTAGAGGGGTTGTCTAATTTAGACAAAGGAGTCAGGAGAAATCTTTTGAAAAAAGTAAAAATTAAACAGAGACCTAAATATATGAGGAGTTAGGTAAAACTAAGGTAGGACAATTCCTCAAAATTTCTAGGCAGAGGTCCTTCGCTTTCTTTATATTCCATCTAATTATTCTTGAGCAATCATATCCAGTCCTGTGGTTTCAGATGTCATCTAAACCCTGACAGCTCCAAAATTTATTATCGGACTCACACTTCTCTTTGATCCATTACCTACTTGAGATCTCCACAGAGATGTTGCTTAGGTATCTCAAACTTAAAGTATCTCCAGCTATTAAGTCTTCATCCTCCACCCCCACTTCCAGTTCTGCCCCTCCTCCAGCCTTGTTGCTCTTGGTAAAATAAACCTCCATCTAGATAGTTTTTTGTACCAGAAACCCAGAAGTTATCCTGAATCCCCCAGCCCACCCCACACACATTCTCATCCAGGGGACAGCAAGGCTCAGCAATCCTGCCTCCAAAATACATCTCAAGCCTGATACTGCTCTTGACATTACTTCTACACAACTATCTCTTGTTTGGATACTGCAACAGCATCAGTGAGTTCAAATGCAACAGCTATGCCTGGATACAACCATAGCTATGGAACCGCAGACTGAGCACGGTCTGCGTTACTATTTTCCCACAGTATGTCATGGCAAGGGCTTTGCACTTCAACAAATGACTTGCAGTTTTTTTTTTTCAGATGGCTATTAAGGCTACCAATAACTTGAAATTAATTTTCCCCTGTGGCACCTTATTAAAAGGAACAATTTGAAGAAGAAATATTTCTTATTATTGCTAGAAGAACTGAACAAGTTATTTCACTTGACATCTATTTCTAAAATGTCAAATTGAATCCCTGAATAGAAAATTAAATCTCTTATTAAAACATCAAACATATCTTAGCCCCAAGCTGTTCATATGCTTTAAAAAAATTACAGATGTTTTTCAACAATTCCTTCAAAACACAACATTACTTCAAAGTTTAAAGAAACTAATTTTTTTTTAAAGGCAAAATGTTAGATGAAATTGCCGTTTAATTTATTTAACCATAAGTTACTTAAAAGTTACTGATACCTTGTTTTCTGTTAGTGATTCAGGACGGTTCAAAAAACATGTTGTTAAATGGAAGTAAGTTAATGCTTGCTGAGTCTTTGATTTGGAGTTATTTCTGAAAAATAGCCTTTGAAAGGAATCTCAATTTGTGATTAAGAATAGTTACCAGGATGTAACATGTCCCTTTGCACCAGGAATGTGGGGAAAGCATTGATGTCCTCACAAGATAAATTTTACTACATTGTTAGGTAGAAAGCAATGTAAAATTTTATGGGTATACTGATCAATGTTTATAAGCTATAAAGACGAAACAACTAGATTATTTATGATATAAGATGGAAAACTTCAATAAATGCACAATTACTACACTGGGTAAGACCAGTAATTATCTTTACATAGCACAATTACTGAAGCTGCTCCAGCATACAGTGACTGTTACTCTTAATTTGAGTAACAGAATCTTCATGGCTTAGGCTCTACATTAAGGATTTTAGAAACCTGCATTATCCATACTTGCCTTGATATTAGACAGGAGGAATTTCATCATGTTTTTGACTTGCGATAAGCTATGCCCAAAGAAGTTGAATGTTTTTTTCTTATCAAAGCATTTTCAATGAAGTTGAATTTGAGTGGTAATGTCAAATACCAAGAAAGGTTCCCAGCTCTCATTCTACTTTCTTTTAAATGATTGTAGTACTTAATCTGTCAATATGAATTAAGAGTCATTGTTTCATCCAGTTCTCTGAGAATCTAGACCTATTTCTACCTCTTCATCTGTTGATAAAATGATAACACTTTTCCATTTTGAAATCTCTAAAATAATAGATCTTGTTGTGGTAACATCTACTTATTCCAGAGCTAGTCTAAATTGAAATATATAAGTAATTCAATGGTCTTTAATGTTTGAGCTTAAAACACATCTTTCTGTCATCTAGTTATAGAATTATGATACATTAGAGGAATTGAATGTTGACTTTTACAGAGAGAGATGGTTCTTTTTCTAAAGCCATTCTTTATACAGGGACTAGATTTTCCTTGTAGAGGTAGGAACTCTGATCTTGCAAGGCACAAATAGCTGTGGAGCATTTATGCTTTTCTACTGACACACAGAGGGGAAGCAGATAGGAGAAATAAAAGAAAATAGTATTATTTTTTTACTATCTAGAAGACCAATTTGTTTCCCTTTTATTTCTTTGACTTAAGTATTTCCCTTTCTGAGTCTCACATATTCAAAGGTTAAAGAAATTGAATTAAAAATCTTCAAACCCACATGTAGGTATCAAAAGATAGGCTTGTTTTATCTTGAACTCTTAACTGTAACCTGACAATTCACAATAAACATATTGTTAATTCTCTTAATAATGACTGCATCTCCAACTTTGGTGGTACAAGGTTGGTTGTATTAACACAGAATAATGAATTCTTCCCTGTTGGTCTACTACATAATCTGTAATTTAATTGCTTGACACTTGGGTCGATTCCAGGGGTTTTGTCTCTGAACGTCTGGTTGCTTTCTGATCCTGATTACTCTATAAGTCAGAAATAGTGTTTTTCAGTCATTCAAATTTTGGTGTTTTATCCTATTCCCTTTAACGGTACTCATGTTTTTATTTTATTTAAAAATTATTTTTTATTTTTAAATTTTTTTGGAGGGGAGAGGTAATTAGGTTGGTTGGTTTGTTTATTTAGAGGAGGTACTGGGGATTGAATCCAGGACCTTGTGCGTGTTAAGCATGCACTCTGCCACTTGAGCTATACCCTCCCCCTCAAGTTTTTTTATTAAAATTTATTGTTGTCTCTGATTTGCCTCCATATAAGTGACCTATTTTAGTTGTTCAACTTGGTATGCCTCCTTCCAGCTATTGTTAAATGGCTTGTAATTTGTTTTGCTGCTCATTTCAGGAAGTTTAGAATGTATCAAGCTCTAGTGGCTAGGCTCTTGGGGTCTTTTGAAGAGTGATGGATTGACAGGAAGTGTAAGATTATGTATGAGTAAAGATGCTTTCAACTTTAAGGAACAGAAAACTTGTCAAACAACGGGGGAAATTATTACCTCACAAAACAAGAATTCTAGAGATACAGCAGTTTCAAAGATGAATAATTCAGTGATTCAACAATGACATCACTTTGCCCAGATGTTTTCCATCTTGCCACTTTTCCAAAATTCAGCGTGTTGTTTGTCCTTTTGGGCAGGTTATTGCTAGGTTTCCCATGTAAACGTCAAAGTCCAGAGGCAGGAAAGGGAAATTTCTACTTCTACATGTCTTATTGAAAGGAAAAAACCTTTCTCAGGGGCCCCTTTGGCTTATTGGCCAGAATTATGTCACATACCTATTCCAGAACAGAATGGCAAATGAGATGGAATATCACTGGGCTTAAGTTAGCAGTGGTTCATGGAACCTGGGAGCCCTGTGATTCTTTCACAGAGTTCGCAAGGTTAAAAGTGCTTCCCCTAATAATGCTAAGGTGTTACTTGCCTTTTTCTCTCCACTGATGGTGAAAAACAGCAATGGTGGGCAACACTCCTGGTTGCTTAGCACAAATCTAGGCTGTGGTACCAAAATGTACTAGCAGTCATTGTATTCTTTACTGCCAGGCTCTCACATAAAGTTTGTTGCTTTTGTTGTTTTCTGGTCCATACTGAAGTGCTTTTGTTATTTCAGTCTCATACTGTATGACTGAGTTGTAAGCTGAAATGGTTGCTTTCTTCATGGAACACTTAAAAAAAAAAACAAACCTGAAAGACTGACAAACAAGGTATGGTTATTCAGACTTGGGTGTTTTGCAGACATTTTCTTGAAAATGAACAAAGTGAGACTGTCACTTCAAGGAAAACAACTGACAATATTTGTTGCAAATGATGAAATTCAAGCTTTCAGGTGAAAATGAGAATGCTGGATAACTTGTATCCACCACTGTGAGCTTGACAGTTTTCCGGTACTTAAATATTTTTTCTGATGATATTGGTGATATTAACAAATGTGATTTTTTGATATAGTGTGATGAAATATGACAGCATTTGAAAGATCTTCATAACTCAGTGAACCAATATTTTCTCAATGATGAATGCCTGTTACAAAATCACTCATGGGTAATAGATCCATTCAAAGACCCAAAGAACCTAAAAAATGTAAGGGTAACTGAACACAAAATTTTATTAATCTGTTTTCAGATTCCAAATTGTAATCAACCTTTGAGGAACAACCACTTTTTGAGTTTGAGCATAGTAACAAATTATATCCAAAATTATCTGAAGAGGCTATTAAAATACATTCTTCAACTATTTATTTATATAAGGCTAGATGTTCTTAATGCACTTCAACCAAACAACAGAGTGAATGCAGAAGCAGATGAGTATCTACTTTTTCTATTAAGCCAGACTTCTCAAATTTTTTCTTATTTTGAAGACTATAGTTATTTTTCCATAAAAATATTATTTATATTAATAAGTCATAGGTTTATTATTTTTATTTTAAAATAAATACATATTTTAATTTTAAAAAATTTTAGTTTCTAAAGAAGTTAAGTATTGATAGACATGACTCACATAAATAAACATACTTTGCAGTCCTTAGTACCTCTAAGAGTGTGAAAGGATCCTGAAACCAAAAAGTTTGAAAACTACCTGGTTTAGTCCAGAGATTTACTATTTGGGCCCCTTGTACATGATTTTATGGTGTCTCAATAAACTCAGGATTCTATTAGCGGGTGGTTAATGGATTCATTAGAGAGCGATGATCTGGCTACAGTTGAGATGAAGGAGAATTTTTTCCAGTGACATGTGGCAATCAGCAAACTGTGACCTGTCTTTGAGAAGTGTTGGCAAAGTGTCCTCAGGTCTCAGGGACAGGGACCTCATTCTGCAGTGCTCCTGGGCTGCCAGATTCTAGGGAAAGCTCTTTTTGGAAGCTGCACATAGAAAAAAGACAGAAGTAGTTGGTGGCCTTTAATGTCCAGTGGGGATCAATCACAGTTTCTGGTCTGGCCCCCAAAAGCCAGACCAAAAGCCAAGCTGGGGATGTTTCTTTCTTTCCCAGGAAACACAAAGCAACGATATCCCATATCTCTGTCTCATACCAGAACTGAAAGTCTTGGCTGCACCTGGCCTCACCTCCAGGTTCACAAGTCAACCAAGGCTGTTTTAATTGATGGATTGGTAATTATTCAGGAAAATTAATGCAGTGAGAGTAAAGGGAGCAGGTAAAAATCACGTCAAACAATATTTGTATGTATTCAGAGGATAATTGTGGTAAAGAAAACAGTCATCGATGTATACAAGGATCCTTTCAGATGACTGGGCAATTATAATGCTTCTAGTCATGACTGAGGACATAATAGGAACCATAGGATTAGGGTTTAAGACAAGGATTTCTCCTTTGAACATATGTATTTTAATATCCTTGAGAGTCTGTAGGTAGATATGTCCAGTAGGTGGTTGGAAATATGATCTGACTTTTAAGAGAAAGATTAGGCTTAGAATACAGACCCTGGAATGTTCATCATGTAGGTCATAGCTGAAGTTGTAGGAATTGGTAAAGTTTCTTTCCCCCTGAGAGACAAAGTGGTAAGATCAGGCAGTCAAAGGTAGAAACTTAGGAAATATCATTAAGGGATGGCAAGAAGAGGAATCCAGTATTAAGACTGGAAAAGAGTGCTGCACAGGAAGAGAATAAAGAGAATTATCACTGAAGATGCTAAAGGAAGAGAGTGTTTCTACAGTACAGGATGAAGGTTCTGAAAAGGCAATACTATTTGGCAAATAATCAATGATGACTTAAAAGACCTATTTTTAGAACAGTTTTAGACGTACAGAAATTTGTAGATTGTACAGAGAATTCTTATTTACGCAGGATCCAGTTTATCTTATTGACATCTTACATCGATTGGTATGATGATGTATTCGTTATAATTAATGAACCCAGTATTGATACAGTATTATTCACTGAAGTCCATAGTTTATTTAGATGTCCTTAGTTTTTACCTAATGCTCTTTTTCTGTTCTCGAGTCCCATCCAGGTTATCACATATTTAGTCATTATATCTTCTTATGTTCCTCTAGGTTGTGACAGTTTGTCAATTTTCCTCATTTTTGATGACCATGACAGTTTGAGGAATACTGGTCGGGTGTTTTGTAGAATGCTCCTGGTGCTTTTCTCATGAGTAAACTGGGATTATGGATTTTAGGGAGGAAGACCACAGAGGTAAAGTGCCATTTGAATCACATGGTATCAAAGGTACATACCATCAACAAGGTTGATACTGACCTTGATCACTTGGCCGAGTTAGTGTTTGTCAGGTTTCCTCACGGGAAAATTACTCTTTTTCACCCTTTTCTATACTGTACTCTAGGAAAGGAAGTCACTATGTATAGTCCACACTTAAGTGGAGAGTTATACTCCCCTTCCATGAAGACAGAGTACCACATAAATTATTTGGAATTCTTTGACATGGGATATTTGTCTGTTTTCCCCTATTTTAAAATTTATTTAATCATTTATTTATGTAAGTATGGACTCCTGAATATTTATTTTATACTTACGGTTGTAATCCAAACCTGTATTTGTTTTGTTGTTCAAATTGTTCCAGCTTTGGCCACTAGGAGCCCTTTCAGTGACTCCTGTGTCTCTTACACATAGCCCCGTTCAGTGATGACTCCAGCTAGCCATTCCACCAGACTCTGAACACAGGTATAACTGTGTTGAGAAGTAAATAAGTGGTGAAGCAGTGGAAGTAGAAAAACAGTTAAGTAGTGCCCCAAATCAAGTCCTCTAGACATTTTACTTTCAGAAAAACACAAATAGGTCGAAGTCCTGGCTGTGCTATGAAAAGACCCAAAGCTTTAAGAAAAACAAACAAACCCAGAATGATCAAATTGGATGAACGTTGAGGGTGCCACTTAAAATTTATATCCAATGAGACCGAGAAAATAGTTATGGTCTGTTCTTACCACTTTATATTTGCTGTATGCTAATTTTTTTTAACAGACAGAAATGTGGTAAATGTTAATTATAATATGAGTATGCTAGAAACTTTGATGTATTCCAAACTTCTCTGTGAATGCCAGAAATACAGTATTACAGAGAAAATGATTTGATTTTAGGTCTTGTTTAAATTACTGCAAAGACTTGATCTTTGGAAATGAAAAAAAAATTATTTTCCAAGAAATACATAATTTTTCTCACAATGAACATCTTCTAAGCAGTAAAGCAATTTAAAAATACCTAGAAGACAAAAGTTGTGTTCATTTTATTCTCTGATCATTTCCTCATTTGAATTAACTGATGACATTTTAAAATTTTACAGGGGGCCAAAGAATCAAAAGGCTTGGGGGTGTTGTTTGACAGGGTGTGGACAGGTTAAGGATGAAGAGATAATATTGGTTCATAACTCCATGCACACATACTATTATCAGCCATGTTCCATGTTTTGGTTCCCAGGAGATCATTTCTAGCAGCCATTCTACTAGTATTTACTTCATACCTACTTTGCACCAGGCAATGTGCTAGAGGCTAAGGATACTACACTGAACATGTCACAGTCCTGCTACCAAAGAGTATAGCAGATGTAGGTTGGGGTAGACAAGTAAACCACAAGTGCAGTACACATGCTGTGTGCTATGTGTGCAAGGGTATAGGAGGTAAAGCTAACTGAGAATTGATTTGGGAAGGAAATGGGGTAGGGAATTTCCTCATAGTGATAACTGAACTAAATCCTGAAGGACAAGTAGAAGGTAATCAGATGAAGGAAGGGGAAGGGGTGCAGAGGAAAGGGGGCATTTTAAACAAGGAAAAGTATAACATTTGAGGGAGTAACAAGTCTCTCAGTATGGCTGGATCATGGAGTCTAGACCTACATGGTCCAGAATTGTAATGTGAACCACCTATGCAATTGAAAAAGTTTTAGGAGTTACATTAAGGAATTAAAAAGAATCAAGTAATATTAATTTTAGTAATATTTTTATTTAACCCAATATTTAAAAAATCATATCATCTCTGCATATAATTAATATGCAAGTTATTTATGAGACTTTTTTACTTTTTTGTATCACATTTGAGAAATCTAATGTGTGAATTACACTTAAAGCACATCTCAGTTTGGCCTAACCACATTTCAAGTGCTCAATAGCCACACGTGGCCAGTGACTACTATACTGGACAGTATAGATGTAGAGTGAAGTGATAAGGGATAAATCTGCAGAGATAACATGGAAGCAGATTAGGAAGGATACTATTTGTTAGTGAAATTACTTGACCCACAGGTGATGGGAGGCTTAGAACAGTTTATGCATGGGGATGATCTGAGCAAGTTAGTGATGATTCCCATTTTCACTGTGAGGAAGGGACTAGGGGTAGGCTTGACCAGATGCCAAAGAGTTCTAGGCAAGTAGTTCTAGTTTTAAGGGAGTGACTTGCAAGTACTGAGAAATAGGAGGCACAAGTCACAAGGAGAGAGTGAATTGAGAGAGGAGACAAGAATGACTATTTCACTTCTACTCCCCCCCCCCCCCCCGGCCCGGGAGTACGGTAGAACCATTTGAGAACTGGGGGAAAAAAGAGGAAGAATGGGAGGACTGGGAGACAATGTGTTCAGTTTGGGACATCTTGAGACATCAAGTAGAATGTTTATATATGAAAACAGGGAGATAGATGTCACCAACATATATATAGTAACTGAAGCCATGGGATTGGATGAGTGTATAAAGCATAATTCTCAATCCTGACATTTTTATAATTACCTGGGAGCTGCTTTGAAATGTTGATTTTGGTTTTCATTTGCAAGATGCTGGTTCACCAAGGAGAGGGTTGGAGATTGCCCCCTTAAAGAACCCCTATAGTCTCTGGTGCTGATGCAAGTGGTCCTTGAAACACTCCTTTACAAACACTGGTGCAGAATGATAAATAAGAAGACCCAGAAGAAACTGCCTATGTGTATGGGAGTTTAGAGAACAAAAGATCTTGAAGAAGACAGGGAGGGTGCCATTAGAGAGGGTGATGAAACACCAGAAGAGTGCTACCTGCTGTTAAAGTGGAAGTGGGGAACCAGATTCTTAACTGAAGGGGAGGAAGGCTGGTGGTGGGACAGCTAAGCAAGTACCTTACTTGGGCAGTCAGCCTGGGAGAAAGGTACCACCCTTTGGCTACTTCTCAAGCTTTGTGTCCTGGGTGTCTTAACCTACTACCAAACCCATCAAATTCCATGAGTATCTAAAGGAGGAGTGGTTTAAACTGCCTCTAAAGGAGCAGGGAAATCAAACAGAGTACCAGTTAAAAGTGACCAGTGGGATTTAGTAACTAACGTCATTGGTGGCATTTGGATGACTTGCTAGGGATGGAAACCCAATTTCAGTTGGTAATTTGAGAAAGTGCACTAAATGAGTGTGTAAAAAAATTTGTTAAGAATATTGACTATGAAAGGGAGGAAAGAGAAGTCAGGGCATAAATATCCCTTGTTCACTTGGAAAATGTAAGGGATGCATGCCTTTCTTCTGAAGATCTGTCCATCCTCGTTTCATTTCTATTGCATGGGTTGATTCAATACTGTAAAACTATAGACTCTCTATCCATGCTTCATCAAATACAGTTATTAAATGGTATTTGTGCTTATACAGTCAAGTCAGTCAAATAATATTCAGTCATACCATCACCTCTTCTACTAATTATTGGAATGGATAAACCATTTTGCAGAATAACTGTAGCTAATTACTAATGGTTTGAAAGAAGTGCCAACTTATGATAGGTTGGGATTGGATGAGGGAGACAAGAAAGTAGAAACCAGAAACTTGAACCTGAATTTCTCAGTCTCCTTCTTACCTGTCCTCTACTGGCCAATCACGTGTCACTGGCAGGGCCTACCTCACCAGCCTCAGACTGCTAAGAGTCTATCATCACTTAACCATGGTGATTCCACAAGTCAATTCATCTATCTCTGATAAAGAAGAGCTTATCAGAACTTCATTGTTACAGTAATTTTGTGTGAGCTGTTACTTCCTCTCTACACCTCAACATCACTCCTATTACCAGGTTAACCTAGAACCGACTGATGATCAGTCACCAAACTTATTGTTGAACAGTGCTGACTACCAATTTAAATACTGCACAAACGCAGTAAATATTTAAATGTGCTTTGCTTCCAGTAAGAATGTGGAATGCTTCAAAGTATAAACATTCAAATAAAATGAAATATAAATAGGAGTGTTAGAGCTTCATTCTAAACTTAGCTGAAAGTTCAATTAGGTTAAATGGAAATCAACTATTTTTTTGTTTCCTTCAGAGGATGGGTCTATTTTGGAATAGAGCAAAATCATTTTAAATTCACATTTGCATCATTTTCAGGGTGTGCCCAATTTGCCCCACACATGACCAGTCCAAGTACTTTATTTTAAAAAGATGAGTGCCAGGCAGAGGTATGACAGCATCATCTTGGCTGGTATCACTACCCACAGATTTTGGTTGTCTCAGAACTGCTCCAGCTACAAAGCTATTGTTCTATATCTGAACTTCTTATTTAAAATATAGGGAAAAATTATAGACTAATTTTGAAAATTACATTAAAAAACTAGACTTATAAAATAACTTATGTGCTATAATTTGGTCCAATTCTTTGAACATTATAAACACTAGGTATATTTGGTTAGTTTGCACTTATTGCACTGCTTTTTTTTTTTTTACTGTTATTATGGAATTTTTAAAGCACAAAAGTAGAGAAAATAGTAAAATGAATACCCATGTAATCATCACCCCCTTCAACAATTAACATATAAATAATCTTGCATCATCTGTACTCTCATTAGATTATTTTAAGGCAAATCGTGGAAAATCTTATTTCATCCATAAATACTTGTCTATTTCTCTAAAAGATCAGGACTCTTTTCCTTTTAAGCCCAATGCTATTATCATATATTTAAAAGTTAATACTAATTCCTTATTATCAAATATCCCATCAGTATTAAAAATGTCCTGATTGTCTGAACTTCTTTTTACAATTAGATCCTTCAAATTAGGAACAAAATGGCTCCTATACTGAAATGCTATATTTTGAATGCTTGTTTAGCAATAACTTCATCACACAATCTGTGCAAACCAAAAATGTCACATGGTCCATACCTTCTACTATGCCTCACTTCTCTGCCTAACTTGCCATGTCATATAGAGGTCATAAAATCTATAAAGATTTTGATTAATTCCTTGACCACTTTTTCATAAGTAAATTTATTCTTGAACAGCATATTATTATTGTTTTTGTCTTTGGGAAGAATTTTTTCCCCAGTAATTCACTAAAATATTAATGGCTAGTCTGGCCTGGCTTCATGGATATGCAACCTGTCCAACCACACAGGACCCCGTGCTTAGATCTCGTGCTCCATTTATCACCTCACTGTTGTCATCTTGAAATTCTTAATACTTTTGGTCAAGGTGCCTCATATTTTCATTTCCCACTGGACCCTACAATGCTATACAGCTGGTCGTGATAGCAGTATGAAGGTTAGATAGAAAACGCATGACTCCCTGCTAAGGTCTATTGGAGTCTACCTGAGTCTCCTACCTACATCTCTATCAGGAATATTAAAATCTGACTAGAGTTCAAGTCATTTACTAAAGCCCCTTTGGTCAAGTAGTGTCCTTTTTGAACAGTGCAATAAATGAAGGTGGGTTTGAGAATACTTTTTTTGCATATTTAATTTGTTGACCATCAGTAATGTAAGGCTTTGGAACAGCAGTGCCTGCATATAGTAAGTGCTGTAACTGCTTGTTAGGATCGTTGTTATTAATTATTATTATCATTTAGTACTATGTTACGTAGTATCTTGGCTCTCCATGTGGCTTCTAGATAAGAAGACGTGAAATGCTTCAAAAGATATTCTTTGATGGATACTAAATTCAGAGCATAATTGCAAAGAGATTATTTTCTAAGTGATCATTATAGTTTTCCAATTTGGTCTTCATTGTGCTTCAGTAGCACAAATGCCACCTGGCCTGACACAGACACTCTAGCCTTCTGAACCAAATGAATATACAAATTTCTGAACTTTTAGGCTTTCTGAGCTTGTCTTTCAACCTGCATTAAAAGTCCCATAAAAAATAATGGACATAATTATACATTGGATCTAGTACTTAATTTGGGAGAGCCATTCTCTACAATCTAGTGTTTGATCTAGTCTTTGGATGGACCAGCTAATTTTCCAGGGGTTTCATAGAGCAGAGCAAGTTGGAAATTTTGATGATTCTCTTGATATCTAATTTCCATTTCCTACTCCCTTAAACCTATACTGTTATAGAAGGAAAATTAGGACATAGATAACAATATAGATGATTCATAACATTTCTCTTTGATGATAGCCAAGTTGCAAATATTCCCAAGTGTGGTTCCTATTTAATAAAAAGGTTTAGGGGAAAAAAACTAGACTACCTTTGAGAGCTTGGTTATTTGGCAATCTATCAACTGGAAGGGTCAAGATACATTCCACTTACATTTATAACATTGCTAATAAGTCAAGTATCTTAATATAAAAATGTAAAGAACTGAGAAACATATAGGAAGAGGCTCATGATAAAACCATGCTCAGAAGTAGCCACTCTTTTCATGTAAATTCAAGAGAGTTCAAGTAAAGATGAATAAGAGTCACATATCCACATGTGCAATTCACTGTAAAGAGATTTATAATGTTTATTGTGGACTCTCTCCACCCATAGAGGATAAAAGGCTTTCATAAGAGCACACGATCTGGGTTTCTCAGGACACAGCCCACACACAAGTAGAACAGGAGACACGTGGTTTTGGTAGTCCTCACTTAGAAGCCTCAGTTTACCTGTGCCTCCGTTGAGCTGCGGGAGTGTGAATGCAGGGAATTTGGTCTAGGGCTTGTATAAAGCTGGGAGTGCCGTTGGCATTTTTTGCTGCCGTAACAAACCATACTATCTTGAACATAGCACATAACACTCTGTACTCTAATTGCCTCTTTAATTACCAGCTTGATTGGATTGTAAGCTACTTAAGGACAAGAATTATATTTGTTTGCCCTCATTTTCCAGCTACATAGTGACCTGCACATAAATGGAGCACAAACTTTTTGCCTGTAGATATTTTCATTCCTGAAAACCTATCTCATTTTCCATGGTAGACTTGCAGAAGAGGTAGATTCATCTTAATCTAAGGACTGAAATGAAACTTTAATCCCCTAAATGAATCTCACTTTAAACCTGATGGGATATATTTACCTGCACCTGACCAGTTTTTCATTGATTAGCACATTAATAGCTCATATTTTACATGACTGTGATCAAAGTCATTAACATACACCTGATTCTGCCTAATTTTTAATATAACTTTCTGGTAAAAATAAATACTTGAACAACTACATCAAATCACCATAAAGAGGGGAAAACTTTCATCCAAATGTATAACCAGATTGGCTAATTAACATTCTAATTTAGGAGACTGGAATAAACATCTCCCTTGGAATTGATTCAAGCTAGTCAAGCTGAAAGATAAAGCAAATGTTCACATTATAAGTATCTTGAAATGTTTATTCCATTTAAAATTTTCGTTGACCTGCACCACTTTACGGCTCTACTGATTTTTTTTTTTAATTGCTAACTTTTGCTGAGAAAGTATGTAGATATTCTCACAAAAATCGGGACCTCTCTATATAAGAAGCTAATTTAAGGATTAAGAGCATAGCCTCCAGAGCCAGACTGTCTGGACTGAGGACCCGACTCTGCCACAGGCTAACCACCTCAGTTTTCTTCATCTGTGAAACGGGTATAATAATATATACCTTGTGAGGCTGTCATAGAAGTTAAATGAGTTACCATATTTAAAGCATTTAAAATGGTGCCTGGCACATTGTAAGCCGTATACCTTCATGTGTTTCAGGTGGGAAGGGAAAAAAAATAACCACTGCTTAGAGAACACAACTATCACTGTAATTGGAATGAGACTTGAGTGGGATGAAATCATCAGAGGCTGTAGATGAGGTCATCTCCAAGAAAGAAAGTTAAGCATAGTAGGTTGCTAAGTGTTGGGTGCTGCTAGAATCATTCCTCACAAAGCATTAGGAAATTTCTAAAACTTTTCAAGATTTGTGCTGGTAAGAAGAGGTGATTTATGGGATTCTGTGAAGTAGTTTATTCTAATAAATACAGAATATGATTTGAGCTTTAGTTAGAAACAGTGCAAGAAAAATTTGAAAATCCCTACAAGCGTCTCTTGTTTTGACAATTCATTTATTGCCTTCCCTAATATTTAGAATTTTGCTGCCTTCTTGCTGTCAGATTTCTAATAAACAAAGGTAAGCAATATTTGTTCAGATAAGCCAAGTGTGTCTTGTTTTTAAAAGATGTACTTGATTGTTTTCATAGATGTCATTTGTGAGATGGGTCTCATTATTAATTATCTTGGAAGCCCTAGGCAAGATTTGAAATTTGCTCTGATGTGCTGACATTTTAAAATGAATTTTAACATGAGTTTATTAATTTAACTAGTTACACAAATGAATCTGTTTGAAAAAAATATTTACATGGTAACTTATTATTTCATTTGCATGTTGATAATGTTCACTAAATTGAAGTGTAACCATCCACAAATATTCTTCAACTTTGCAATATTCACATAGATATTTGTTACTTTTTTATTCCTTTGGACTAAGAGCTAAGGTTTGGAAAGTTGATTTCCACTGTGCCCCCAGAATTTTGAAAGGTCCAAAATGGCTGCCTGTTGGCATCCAGGCCCCGTTGGTTGGTCCAGGTGGCTGCTTACCAAGCCTAGTGTTTTTTCTCTCTTCGCCTGTGAGTGAACAAGGCTGGCTAGAAGCAGGATTGAGAAGTTGGCAATTTGTCTGTTTTTCCTTCTGTTCCTTTGTACCACACTACCCTTAGGCATCTAGATAATCAAATTTTCTCCCTGCTTAAAACTTCCTCTTTAGAAAAGACTTGAACAAAGTAACATTCTCACAGCAGTATGGATAAGTAATAAAATGGTAGTAGTAACTTCCCTCAGGATCAAAGTCTCTTTGGTTTCAAGGCCCGGAAGTAAAGTTCTAACTGTGAAATTTCAGGGATTTTTGAGCACAATAGAGTAGGTTGGAGGGAGAAGATTTTCTGGCTCATCATGTGGTCGAATCTGTGGTCAACCTGTCATCCTTGCTGTAGATCTGAGCTTCTTGCTTTTGTTTATTCTTATGAGTGGATCTTCCTCTTTCTCCTAGGCTAGGTCTTATTCCTGTTTTGGAAGAACTTGCCACAGTGAATCAGAGGCTCTAAGCCTCTCCATTATGGTCTTTCTTCCAGTAGGGATGTCTAATGCCAAGGGCCTTTTGCTTGTATTACGATGAATTGAAACTAAGGGGTCTGGCTAGTCTAATGTTGGCATCGTGAAGGTAAATCATATAGAAGTTAATTTCTTACCACAGGTGGGGAGTTGCTTGAATTGTTGTTTTAATTGTTTCATTCTCTAATCTATTTTTGTTTCTGCAGAAAGCCTGAAATGCATTTTATTGAGTAAGTCTACCAACTCAGAATGATCTCACTTGACAGGCTTGGTAGTCAAACCTGTCTCTCACCAGGGTGGGACTGGTTCAGCTCTCCCTGCCTCTGTGTACCCTTCTCAAAGTGACGGGCTCTGGAAGGGGATGGCCTTCTCCATCTCATGAGTCCTGCTTTTTAGAAAGAGGTGCAAGGGCAGCTCTTTTTACTTGTTATGGTAAAAACTTCCACATAAGCTCTGAAGTTCTATTTATCTTAATTTTGGGAATGGCAAGTCTTTAGATGAGACAGAGCCGTATTTCTCAAGGGATCAGAAGAAGACTGATTTCCCATCCCGAGCATGGGGCTGACACGTTAGATGTCACACAGTGCCACGGGCCTCAAAGAACAGGAATGGGAGATGTACCTTTTACATTTCTCTGGCTTCAGATCTAAAGCTGGGGCCTCAATCTTCAGGCTCAAACATGTAGTCTCTAAAAGTGCATAGGCTGCTGTTAATTTTGAGGCCTAGATGTGGAGCATATTCCTGGGGTCTTCTTTTCCCAATTTTTAAATACCTATACCTGGTACTTAGTATCCTCTACCTCAGGGCTAGATACCGTATAATTTAGTTTTCCTTCTCTAGGCGTAAACTTGTCTGAACCAAACTTTTTTTTGCCATGTAAAAGTCAGTTTAAACTGAACATGAATTTAAGGAGGTTTCATTATCTTTGGTTATTATTAATCTTGATTCATGGAAAGAACAATTGAGTTTGAAAGGTTTGATTTCTTAGAAGCAGTCACGTCCTTAATAAAGTTAACTAAAAGCTCATTGTTGTATATGATGGCAATTTTCTACTCTACTAGAGGGAAAACCAAGTTGATGACATGGACTTTCTTTAGTCATAGCTGAAGACTGAGGTATGAAGTATGATTCTTGTTTCCTCTATCTATTGTAGTTGGATCTTTTCTACTCCTGAGGTGTTAAAAAAAAAAAGGCATTGGATTTATTATACCATGTCTCACTAAGGTAGATTGGTCATGCTTAAAATTTTAGGTATGCGAAATAAAATTGTGACTGAAGCAAAACAAATGAGAGGCAAACCATTTACACATAATTCAGTACTTTCTCTTTCCCCCACATATTGCAAACCATCTATACTGTTCTTGTAGTTCAGATGTGCTTCTTTATGAATCAAATGAGGTGGCTAGAAAAACAGGTATGACCTCTCAGATAGTTCCATGATTCAAACATACTAGAAATTCCTTACCGCAACACATTCCTTGTATATAAAGCTGGTAAAAAATAAAACATACATTATAATGATATTTTTGCTGCATTTTCCATTGTTTAATTCAGCAGATGAGACTGAGTAAGCCTACAAGTCATTTTCTAGGATTCCTTTTCCCAATAGGAAAAATAATATCCTAGTTTGCCCCTCGATCATTTATCCCACCTAGTAATTTTGCTCTAAGCCCTGCCCTGATCAGTGTGCATATACTTGATATGAATGTTTGAGTGAGTATATGAAGGTGGTAGGTGACATAGTCTATTTTCAATTAGATTACCCTCTAGTTTTATGCAGGGATTTTTAACACATGTAGTGTTAATAAAGGATAAGCACCAATCAATTAGAATGGAAATCTTTAAGAAGAGTTGGGTCCTGCAGGTTTCTTTCTTAGCCAGGCATTAACTCTTTAATTTCTGAAATTAAAGGTCTGGGGAATCCTGAGAGAGAAAGGGCTGGTACAAGGATGTAATTCAACCGAGAGATGCAGCTGTTGACCAACTTGTATATTTCAATATTTGATCAATGGTTCTCTGTACCTGTGTGTACCAGCTGAATATTAGCCTTGTAAATGCATAATTAGAAAGCAGTAAGGGTGTGAGTGCCCTAAAATATAAGGAATGTGCTATATCTTAGTGATACTTAGTAGAAAGATCTTGCATATATTTTAAAGGTGCTGAAATAATATGTTCAATAAAATAATTATAAGCCTTAAAATTTCAGGGTAATTTGGGAGCTATTTATGCCTTGGATCCAAAAGATGTACTATATTTATAAGGATTTTATGAAATCTACAGACTTCAGAATGAATTTAGACCAATTCCCTTAATATATCCATGAATCTGAGGCCCATGGTCATTGTCTCCTAGTTAGTGACAATGGTGAGACATGAAGCTAGGACTCAGACTAGATCTCTTTCCTCTACACCTCAGGACTTCTCCCTTTACCTAATAACAGCTGTGGAAACCTGCAGGAGTGAAGTCAATGGATTGGCTTTTCCAAACAAGAAAAAAGGGACATGAGAAGCTGAGTATGATGGCAGTCAGTAGGCTTTTCTTAAGCACCTAAAAATGTTTTTTGTAGAGACACAAAACAAAAACAAAACAACCTTCCTTCATTAAATATGCAGAAAAGCAGGAATATGTAGCCATACTATCGGGGTTTGGATACCATATCCCTCCCTACCTGTTCTGTGGTCTTAGGCAAGTAACTTATGTCTGTTTCCTGGGGTAGGATAATAATACCTACCTCGTTGTGTTTGAGGATGAAATTAATATACATGTAAAGCACGTAGGAAGTACTTGACACATAGTAAAGCTTGCTCTTACTATTATTGTTTTATGACTCTGCTAGGTGTCAGTAAGGCACCCCCAGAACTCTGGCTGGATACAGAAACAGGCACGCCAGGCCTACAGATAAGCCTCAGCATGGAGATCAAATAAACGCCAAGAAACAGAGTGATGGAGCAAGGGAAAGGTGTCCAGAGCCACTTTTTAATAAAGTATCGGTTGTGAATTGCTTGTGAAGAGGGGAGGAGACAATTTATGTGTTGGGTATAAGCAAAGGAATGGGAGCAAGATGTAGTCAGGAGTCCATGGAATTGCTTATCTGGGTGGAAAGGTTTTGCTCTTGGGTGTTAAGAAATAATGAATTAAGCAGTAGAAGGTGGTGGAAAACCTCCGAAGTTTTCAAAAGCCTCGAGAACTCCTCCAAGTGCGTGACATGCTTGGGACACTCACGTTTGGAAGGACCACAGGAAGTGCTCTTTAGAATAAACTGGGAGGCAGGGGGACGGAGAACTATGCAAAATAGCTCGCACTTAGCACTAAAAAAGTATTGGTTCCTCCCCCCCCCCCCCCCCGCAGACTGAAAGGTTACTGTACTAAAGAGGAGGGGATAAATTAACATAAATGTTTAACCCATGTACAGATAAACATTCTAATTTATCAGTCTGAAACCATCTGGCTTAAGTGTTTACGTTTAGAGCTTAGCTTCCCTTACTCATCCGCCGCCCCGGGTCCGCAGCAACCGACAGGCGAAGTAGGGAGAAAGGCGAGCGGTAAAGAGCGCTCCACGCATGCGTTAGAAGCCGCCCCAACTCCCCCGCGGCGTCTTTTCTTGGAACAAAACTAGCGCGGAGCCGCGGGGTTCCGCAGTTTGCGTAGACTTGAATTTCCTATTGCTCTCACGGTCCGTGTGGAACCCTCGAGTGGTGCAGTTTCCCTACGCAAGTTGCGTTATCCGAAGTGAATGGCTGGGTGGCGCGTGTACGCCCAGAGCGTAGCACCCATAGGCGGACGGGGTGCGGCTGCGCAGGGACCTGAGTGGGCCTTGTACGCCGCTAGCGTAGCGTGGTGTCTGACGCACGGATCTCCGCGACGCAGTTAGCGCATCCGGCTTTGGTGAATACACGATTTGGTGCAGCCGGGGTTTGGTACCGAGCGGAGAGGAGATGCACACGGCACTCGAGTGTGAGGTAACTATAAAACCCCGATTTGTTTACATTCCCTCCCCCAGAATCGGCCCCGTGCGCGGCGGAGACTGCGAGTCCCGGGACGGCGGGGGGGTAGAAAGGGAGACCAGAACCGGGGAGTCGGGGCTGAGTCCCTCGGGGATCCGGGCGCTGGGCTTCCCGCAGCTGCTGCAGTCGGCGGCGGCGGCGGCGAGCCGGGCTGAGCGCGCGGTGGGCTGCGCGTGGGGCGCCGTGGCTCCTCGTGTGCGCTCTGGGCTGCCGCGGAGTTGGCAGCCCGGCAGCCTCCGCCCCGCGTGCGGGACCCGCGCCCGACTCAGCCTCCTGCCGAAGCTGGGGGGCCGCGCGGGGAGCGGGGGAGTGACCGCTGGGCGGGTGGCGGCGGCGGCGGTTGGGGGGCTGCGCGCGGGCGGCCTGGGGGCAGCGGGTGGAGTTGCCAGCGGAAGCTCGGACCGGTGGTCCGGTCTTGGAGGGGCTTAGACAGGGGCCTCGGCTAACGCCCCCGATTCTTCCTCTCCAGTCTTCCCCTCCGGTGTATCCCGGGGACCCCGGGATGGAGCCCGGGCGCCGCTGTTCCGGCAGCGGGAGGCTAACGGACGGTGGCGCCTGTACTCCTACCGCGGGAGGCCTCGTGGGGGCTTGCTTTCTCCCTCATCAACCGAAAAGCCTAGGCGGGGCGCGGGGGAGTGAATATTGAAACCTGCCGGGGTCTTTGGAGCTGAGAACTGGGGTGGGGCTGGGACTGGGTCAGTGGGGGAGGCCGGGAGGTGGCGCGGCAGCCCCGGCTTTGTTTCGGAAAGCCCTTTGGCGGAGAGCGATGTGGGGCCCGGCTAGGGGTGGACGTAGGGGAACCTTCGCGCTTTCCCACCCCGGGTCTAAGGGGCTGCTCTGCTTCTTGCTTCTCCTTTGGGACCTCCGAGTGCCCCAGGCAGGAAGGGGGGCTGGTGAGGGCGCAGGCGGCGTGACGTCGGAGGTCTTCCTGTGGCTTCTGTAAAAACTGCTCACGTGGGAGCCTGTCCACATGTGCTGTCTTTATGAACTGGGCACGAGGAAGAAATATCGCTGCGGGATCCGCAGCCCTCAGTTGGAAGGGTCCTTTACTCAAGTTCCTGTTTTAAGTAATAAACAGTGACATTAAAGCACATAATTTCAAAAGATGGTAGGTTATACTGTGGGCTTTTATTTAAAAAAAAAAACTTTAACGTCTTTTACGCTGTTCAGTACTGAGTCATTCTGGATGGAGCAAAACCAGGATGGGACAGGTTTACATTCCATTTGTGTGGGTTTCTTTCGGGGGGGGGGGTGTTATTTAAATTCCACATGATTAAGAACAAGCAGGTAGTATACTGAAAAAGCCGGAGACTTAAATCAATGTAGTTGATTATAGTAATGCAGTTGAAAGCCTGAAGTCTAAAGTGTGTCATGTTTTTTATTAGGACTTAGAATTTTACAAATCTGAACTGCCTTCTTAGTCACTTGTTCTAGACCTTGGGGGTCCATCCTAGGCAACCCACGTCCCTACACGTGCTGAGTACTCGATAGGGAGAGAGAAGTACATAGTTAACAGTGAAAAGTGGTATGAAGAAAATACAACAGTGATGTACTGAAGAGACTTTTAAACTTTTTTTGTGTGATGAACCTTAGAATGACGATTTTAGATGTATGAAATATATAGGATTACAACAGAAACCAACTATTGAAATATAATTACCAAAGTAGTAAGTATGATTTTAGTAAAGCATTAAATATTAGTAGTGGCATGTCTGATAATGACTAATTTCAGACTAGTAAGAATTGTAAGTGAACTTTAAAGGGTTTAATTTGAGTAATTTATATTGATAGTGTCCTGTACTGCATATTACTGTGATTTTTTGGCCTACCTTTATAATTGAAGGAATAACTAAATTTCAGAGATTAATTAAAATTAAGCTATATCTTTCTTCCCTACCCAAATTCACAAGCCTGAAATCTGTATACAGCCCCCTGGTTAAGAATCTCTGTGAGTGACTTCGGTGCTACTTTAAAAGAAGTGGTTAGGGAAGACCTCTCTTAGAGGGGACATCAATAATACATTGCATGATAGCCTGTACTTATTCTTCCTGTTTTCAATTTGTATCCCACTAACAGCTTAAAAGCCAACACAGTTCCCTTTTTTTGAGCACTTGATTTGAAGTACTTTCAGGAGGCCTCAGGTTTGGTATGCAAGTACTACTCCAGGTGGTGGGTTTTTTGTTTGTTTTTTGCTTGTTTTTAAACTGATTTATGGAGACTATAGGGTATAGGTATTACAACAAGGGAAATTATTCAACAACAAATGATCATTTGCTTTAATTAAAGAGAATTTATGTTATTACTATTCTATCCACCCGCCCCAACCACCTCCGGTTTTGGCCAGTATTGGAAAAGAACCGAAGGGCTACAGGTACTTAATTCATTTTATGTTCTTTTCTACATACAGGTATTTCAGTCCTTCTCTAGTGATTGAAGGATTACTTTCTGTCTTGATGAGATTTATGAATGAGACTTAGTGGTCTCTACTGGGCCTTTGTGGGGTGTACAGTTATCCTGTTGTTGTGTTACTTGTGTAATAATGCCTTTTTTGCATTTTCTAGCTTATAATTACATATGTACATCTTGTTTTCCCTGCCAGACTTGATTCCTTGAGGGGCATGTACTCCACAGCTTTTTGTCACATAATCCTCATGACACCTTATTCAGTGAATGCAAAGCGTGGTTGTCAAGCTCTTTAATCAAATTTAAAATGTTAATTGAAATAAAATTTAAATTTAGCATTAACTCAAGGAAATACTTTGGATTTTTATGTCAGCCCTTGTCTATGTAGTGGCTACCTAAAGAATGGAAATGCCTTTTTTTTAAATATCAAAAGGACATTATCACTAGGGCATTTTAAACTGATGTTCACAAGATGCAAAAGAAAGTACACGGTAAAAAATGGAAAAGAAGTGTGGGCAATCAGGACAGAAAGCTAGTTTTTTTTCCTTATCACAGGTTTTATAACCCAATAAAGTAAGTGTAGTTCTCATTGAAAGTACACTAACTTTAGCTTAAAGTTTGTTAAGTTAAAAGAGTGCTCAGTTTGTCCCAGCAGTTGGATGCTGCCCCCTAGTGTTTGATTCCCCTTGAAGTTTTTATGAGCTTACCTTGACCTTCACCTTTTCCAAAAACAAGACTGTTTAAATTACAATTGAGATTCCTTGGTGCTATTTATCTAGTCTACCTTAAGATTTCCTCCAGCTAATTAGTGTTGCTAGTAAGAGTCATTTTGAATTGGTTAATTTTGATTGCTGTTAACCCTAGTTTTCCAAATAGGGAGTAAGTTTTGGATGGAGATATAACGGAAGGTCAAGTTTCCTTGCAAGATTATGTGGGGGATTTTTCAAACAGGAAGAGGGATATATGCTGAAGGTGTATATTTGAGGTTAGCTTTATATATGAATAGCAGCAGTTTTATTAACTTAATCTGGGCTAATTGGCTTAATTTAATCCCACATAACTTTGTATTACCTTGACTATACTGAAAATAAAATTTGAAAATCTTAAAACAACATGGTGAGCTTTTTAAAGTTCAAGTTTATTTGAAACTTTGACTTTTACAGAATGGTTTTTGAAAAATAATCTCAAGAACCTTTAATAACCAGATTTCTTGTAGTCATTTATGTAAATGCTAAGATTTCAGATAATACCAATTATCGGTATTCCAAACTACTTTTTCTACTTTCATTATTTTCTATTTATAAATTTTGTGAATGGACCATAGAATGACTTTTAGATTTTCCCAAAATAATCAAATACATTCTTGATAAAAATTTGCCACAGTCAGAATATTCAGAAGTGTATTGGGTAGGTATGAAGGCAATTTCGACTGAAATTGTAAAGTTTTAAATAACAATAGCATTATTGAAATTATTTCCAGCTGCTTGAGATCATGCTTAATGTTCAGAACACAGTAATTGTCATGTCACATTGTGAAAATACAGTTTCAAATTCTGTTGTCTTACCAGAACATAAGATTTTTTTTTTTTATTGCTAGATATAAGGATTGGGTATTTAATAGATTCTTTAAAGTTGATTTTTAGTATGAGGTTTTGTATGTTAAAAGATATTAGGATGGAGTGGTGTTTACAGGTTTGTAAGTATAAGGATAGAAATCTAACATCTTTTTCAAGCAGTGTTTAGGTTATTGTCACTAACAGTTAGTGGTAGATAATGCTTTTATAATTGTAGTTTATAATTACCCATTATATCGTAGATATTTTACTGCTGAAAGAGGAAGATCAGATAATAATTGTCCTTGGCATTAACATTTCTAACAACCATGTTTACCCTTAATACGTGCTCTATTTTGGGGGACCATCCATCCCATTTTTGGGAATTTAGAAAAGTGAATCAGAATGTTGTAGGAAATTTATTAGAGTAATAAGCATAAGACCCAGAAGTATTGTTATTATAAGAATTACTGTGAAGTATGTATGAAAGTTATTTTGAATCCTCTAGTAATTAAGACTTCTTAGTGATCACTTTAGCTTTTAGATTTATTTTCGTTCATAAATGAAAGAAGTGGAAAATCTAAATTGCTTTCAGTTGTAGTAACAAGGTCACAAATACATACATCCCACTGCCCTGTTTAGTCTGTAAATAATTTCAGATGTGCCTTCATGCCTCTAAACTTCTTTCTGAATTCACCTTATATAGTCTGTGAATTTCTTAGTTTTGCAGTAGTGGTTTCCCTTAGAGTTGTCCGAATTGGTATTTTAAAAAATGTGTAGATTAAGTAGAATCAGCAAGCTATGGTCATGGGCCAAATCAGCTGCTTTTGTAAATTAAGCATTGATGGACCACAGCCGTGTCACTCATTTATGTGTGGTCTGTTGCTGCTTTGTGCCATGATAGCAGGATTGAGTAGCTGCCTTTGAGACTATACTGCCTGCAAAACCTGAAAATATTAATTATCTGGTCCTTTTAAGTCAGCCAACCCCTGGATCCAGTTCTTAAGATTTATTTGACATGTTGCCGTTTTTAAAATAGTTACATTTTCCTAGAGCCTATATGAGTAAAACACTTTACTAGAAAAACGTTCAAATACAAATTAATAGGTAATAATGTGAGCTCTCAGTTATCGTTCACTTAAATAGTGTAGGAGCTTCTCTCGCCTGTTCCTGTTTTCCTCTGTAGAAGAAATAGACCTACGATGCTTGGAGTTGGAATGTGGCCTTCAACCTTGAGCTACTTACTAACTTTCACAGTGTTTCTACTGCTTCTTATGTCCTATATCTCACAGTTTACCTTCTCTAATTTACAAGGTGACTGTCTTCCTTGTACCTCCTTCAGAGCAGAAAATGTTTCATATTTCTTTTTATGCTTCTCCCTGCCCCTGCCTCTTCCCCCCTTTCCTCCTTTCTCCTCTGCTCCCGCTCCCCTCATAAAGCAGTTCATGATTGCATGTTGACAGGCCTGGGAACAAGTGTTTAGTATAATACTTCTCAGTGCACCTCTGCTGAAGATGAATTCTTAGTTTATTTTGTTTACATGTGGATTATGCTTTGTGCTTTGTTACAGAGGAAGATTAGCCTCTTGATGAAGGAGGCCATGGAAGGGTTGATTTGTATACCTCACTGAGATGTATAGAGTAAAACATGATTTATTATTACATTATAAGTCAATGAGATCAGTAAAACTATAATGAGAAAAATGTTTATGTAATTATGTATTTCATTATTATATAATTAAATATGTAATTAAAATAACAGAACAGTTAGATATTATGTATTACATATATTATATGTTTCTTTTCCCATGAACCTTTTTTAGTGTAGAAGTTCAGCTGACTTCATAACTTGTTAATGTTTGGAACATATTTTTTAAGATTTTTGTTTTAAATTAGCATACTCTAATTTTTTCAAATAAAAATAATTTGATGTATATAACCAGTATAAATAAAAAGTTTATTTTCAAAAAAATTATACCAATTTTTAAAAACTGAGGGAAATTGGAAAGGTAGCTAAAATCAAATCACTGAAAGAGATTTTAAGATA
This sequence comes from Camelus bactrianus, assembly GCF_048773025.1. NCBI lineage: Eukaryota > Metazoa > Chordata > Mammalia > Artiodactyla > Camelidae > Camelus > Camelus bactrianus. Next base: position 82,578,204 of record NC_133543.1, on the reverse strand, counting down.
AATTGTTTAACTAAATACAATATTATATAACATACAATATAATTTATAATTTAAAAAACAAATGTTAAAGCTTTTCTTATGAATATTTCTGCTTAAAAATTGCAAATTTTATTGAGGCTAAAATGTTAACTTTCTTAGTTAACAGGTAAATATGCAAGAATATTGTTAGTTCAGTGGATGTTTTATTTTCCCTAAAAAAAATGAATGTTAGGGGTCATGTTAGTTTTAATTATACCTTTTTTTAAGAAGAAAATATATATGAAATATAGGGAGAAGAAACTTCTTAAATTTAGAAATCACAGAAGAAATTGCAAAAAAATTTGTAGGTTTCAATGCATGTACATGAAAGCACCTCTACATGAAAGGGAGAACATTGTAATCAAAGTAAAAAGGCACTGGACAAAACTGAAGGTGTTTGCAGAAAATATGATCAAGCCATGTTATATGAAAGCTTATAGGTTTATACAAATATTGAGACACGAGGAATAATTTTAAAAGCATCAGCAAGGATAAGGTAATTTCACTTGTTCCAAAATCAGTGATACACCACTACCAAGGAGAATGCTGTGATTATACTGCTGGTGGCAGTATAACCAAATTTAATTTCTCTAGAAAACAATTTTGAAGTATGTTAACAAGACCAGAAATGTGTTCAAATTTTTGTAGTCTTTCCCCACATCGTGGACTTACCCAAACAAGTAACCAAAAATAATAGCACAAATTGAAATTAAAATGATTACATACTGTTATTAAAACTTTACAAATGCTTGTGAAAATCCTGAAACTAATTCATCTTCTTCCACATGTGACATAATGTGATTTTGTTTAACAGAAATGTTAAGGTTTATAATTTCTGACTTTAATTTTTAGTTTCTTTGAAAGTTATACATGAATATCGTTTAAAGAATTAAATAGTTCTATGAAGATTTTAGGGAAAGGAAAATCAGTCCCCTGTCTTCCTTTCATACTCTGCCTAGAGAGATAAGGAGCTCCTTTAGTTCCTTTGGTTGGTTATTTTGCTGTTTACTGCCTTGTGTCCAACCTGTTCTTGTTGATTTTCAGTTTTAATTGTTATATGTTTAATGAAAGATGAGGATTTAGCACTCTTCCCACCTTACCATGTACCTTCTAGTTTCCTATACCCCAGTTTTTCAGTACAGTTATATTGTAATTTTGGTTTAGAACAATACATAGTGTTATATTTTTATGACTGTGTTACTTAGTACTGGGCCATTGTAATAAACTGTTAACTTTTTCCTTTCCTGTGCAACTTTTTTCCTACTATTAATAATTTTCTTAATTTTTTTTTCTTTTTTTATGTGCCTATATATCACAAAATCTACCCGTCTGTATAGCTGAATGTGATTCTGTAAGAGAATATGTCCCAAGAAGACTCTGTTTAAATAAGAATTTATATACTTTTCTTTATGTTGGACAGTGTTGAACTTGATGATAAGATAGATTGATAATTGATAGTGAAATTGGTTGTTTGTTAGTAAAAATTAAGTAGCTTTAACATTTGACTTATACTTTTGTAAGATGCTGCTGTATGGCAGAACTGAATCAATTCACTTTGTTCAACAATTAGGAGGACTTTGATGGCTTAAAGTAACTATAAGGATAGCTGAAATTAATCAGACGGAAAGCTTCCCTGGTGAAGAAGTAGCCTGTGTTGTCAGCAGCTTCAAAAAATGTTAATGTTAAAAAAGATTGCTCTGGACATTCTGTGATTTCTCTTTTTCTTCCTGACCTGTGGAAAGGAAAGATCATTTTACTGGCAGTGCTTATGAAGGGCAAGCTGGTACAAAATCAGGGACATATATAACAGTGGCAAGATGCTGAAAAAGGAAAATAAAGGGAAGAGTGAAGATACATGGAGTGATAAAGATTTGAAGGCAGTAACTATTCTTAGAATGAAGGCAACTGCCAGTGGTGACAAGTCAAAAGAGAACATAACTGTGCAGGTTGAAGGGAGAAGGAGTGTGTCTATTTCACATCCTAAGGTTAGCACTCTTTAAGTCCTTTTTGTGATACACGTTGTGTAGGTTCTTACATGCATTTGTAGTGGAAAGAGGTTGAAGCCTGTTTACTGAAAGGGTAACTAAAATTGTAACATTTTAGTGGCTTAAAAGACATCACAATATTTTATGACTGATGAAATTACCCTGGCCCATACATACACTAATCTCAGATGTTCTTTGTATTCACAAACAGCAAAACAGACACAGGAACATCATAAGTGGCTTTCTACGATATTGCTCTAGGCTCCCTGTAGTGAAAGCTCGAAAAGTGGAGACTTCAGATAGTTAGTTGTTTTGACATTTAATGAGAAAATACAGCTTTTGTACATGAATGTTTTGAGTGCAATAGATACGTGTGGTTGCTTAATTTTGTATATTAATTCAAGGCTCAGGTGTTTATATTCTTTCTCTTAAAAAGAAAAAGCTAGTGAAACAAGAGGAGCACTGAATTTTGCCCAAGCTCAATTAGCATGCATCCACTATTTTTATATGAATGAGTCTGGGTAATTATTAGAGATTGTGCTTATTTTGGAGGAATAGCTACATTGACATTCCAAACTGAGACTGTGGCATTAGTAGATTAGGTAGCTGGGAAAGTAGGGAAATGAAAAAGCAGAACTTAAAGCTGTAAGGATTTTGCGTTTCTTGATGAGACCTCATTACTGAAATAACTTTATGCTTTGAACATTTTATAATGCCAGTGGAATTGGTATGACACAATTCTTTTTTTTTTCCTTGACTTTTTCCTTTTATTTTATTTATTTTTTTTAACATTTTTTATTGATTTATAATCATTTTACAGTGTTGTGTGGTATGACACAATTCTTTCCAACTTTTTCTCAAATACTAGTGAATTGGGTGCCTCCTGTAATCGAGAGTAGGTCTTGGTTGTACTAACTTAGCTGCATGTGCTCTTGGAATATTTTTGATAGCATTTTTTGGAAGAAATCAAAACGAAGGGACTTTTCCCTCCCCTGGTTCTATTTTCAGAAGTTAAGTGAAAGATCCATAATATCTAATACATAATAGAAATAGTGGTAATAGCTTAGGTTAATATAATTTACAAAGTATACATTTCATATAGATTAGTTCAATTGCTGGATATGTGTAGGAGCTATTTCCCCTGCAACACAGGGGAAACAGTGACAGTGCTGGGAGTAATGAGAGGTTTCCAACTGTTGGTTATGTTCTATGTACAAGATGTTACATTGGGTAGATATATCAGAAATGGGATGTAAAATGGATCCAAGTTATATTACTATTAATAACTTGTACTTAAATAGCATTTAAACATTACAAATAAAGTGGAAAAACATTTAAACCTTTTACCACTTAAAAAAAGGATCTATGTAATCTTACGTGGTTCTCATAATTACTGTGAAATAGACCAGGGATTAATATCCCCACTTTATAAATGGTCATAAGTGACTTGCCCAGTATCTTAGAGCCAGGAAGTGGCAGAACCAGATCTCTAACTGAGATCTTTGGCTCCTAGGTAGTATTTCTTAAGTATGCAGTCTCATTGCTTCTCACCCAGTTTGTGTGTACTACTACTGAATCACAGAAGGAAACTAAATTGGTATCTGACTACCTACATTCCTGTCAATATGGAAAAAGATTGATGAAGTCATTCAGTGATAAAAATACCATTTGTATTTATGCGATTCAGGATATAAATAAAACTAATTTCTACCATTATTTAAAGAAACTACAATGAAATCTTTGAAAAAAATGAAGTCCTTTATGAAATTAAGATACTGTGTACATTTATTTATTAAATGAATTTTCACATTAAGTTTACTTAATGCATGATATATTTATATAATCTAGGTTGAGGGTTTTAGTAATTTTTCTTCTGGTTTCTACTTTATTGACCTTCAGAATACCAATCTGGAACACTGAAATGGCTAGTTTTAAAACCTTGCCTAGCAATTTACAGTATTTTTTTCTGATTATTAGTTTACATATATATGTATTTTGTGTGGGTATGTGTGTGAGAGACAGAGCCTGAGACAGATACTAACTTCTGGTTCTTTCATTTGGTCTACATTTTCCTTTAAAAAATACTCCCTTGAGTAAAAGTCTGTTTTTCAGTCAGATGAGTTGAGTAGATTACACACAGGATATCTACTTAGTTGGTCTCTCCAGTAAAAGGAACCAAGTGCTGGAAACAGAATTATTTTAGTGTTCATTAGTAATTTTTCTTACATCAATCATTTTGTTAAGTAAGCTAGTGATGTTCTTGTTGACTTTTTTTATACTGACTGTATTAAAGATGATTTCCCTTTAAAATGTTTTGGTAGTATATTTTAGATGGGTTGCATGAGTAATTATCTCACAGTGTTCTGATTTTAAATTATATATAGATATGCTGGTGTAGCAGAAAGGACCTTTGACTTTCAGGTCAGGGGACTGCCACAAACTTGAAATCACTTTAATCTAATTGTATACCTTCACTGGGTCTTAGATTCCTGTGTATAAAATAAGAATGTTTAGCTAATTATACTTAACGATTTTTTTCATCTTAAACTTTCTAAGGCCCTGTTACGTTCATCTATATAAAATAAAGATAATTATTTTTCTTGAGACAAAATATCTGTAGATGGATTTGTAATGTTAGCATTTAGTGTATTTTCAGTTTGTTCTTGATGTAGCTGCTCAATTTTATTTATTTAAAAATTGAAAAATTTATTATGTAGCATTTTATATGGAAGAACTACAACAGAAAGCCTGTAATTAAAAATGTTGTAAGCCTTTATAGAACTTATGGAGGTTATCATCCCTGATTACTTACTTTTAAGGTTCTAGTTAACCTTTCTTCAGTATAATCCTATATTTTGTTAAGCAAGATCCTTTGGTTACTAATGATACTTTTTTTTTTCTGTTTAAGAAATGGATTTTCTATTGCAGAATTTTTAGGACTGCATGCAACAACCGTTTAAATTAGAATAAGGTCTGTAGTTCAGTTAATAGTATTATATCAATGTCAGTTTCCTGGTTTTGTTATGTAAAATGTTGTCCTTGGGGAAAATTGAGTAAAGAGTACGTGGAAACTCTGAACTATTTTCACAACTTTTTGTGAATCTTAAACTATTTTAAAAAGTTAAATGAAATTCATCTTTGGGTATGATTCAGGGTCTGTTTGTAGAAACTGCCTATTACTAATTTTACTAATTGAAAGTTGAAATACATATTCTTTGGGGATTAAAAATTAACTTTTGTCTGAAATGTAGCACACTTCTAGAAAAGTACCCAAATGTTAAGTGTATACTTCAGCAGATTTTTATGAAGTGAACACACCCATGTAACCAGCACCCAGGGGAAGAGATAGAACACCAACTGCAACCCAGAATTTCCTGCATGGTTCCTCCTGGTCATTTCTCACAACAAAGGCTAACCACTGTCCTCAATAAGTGTTTAGTTCTGATGTTAATGTTAAAATATTAGTGAATTTTACAGGAAAATATTAGTGAATCTCATTTTTTTCTTTGCATGCAGAGCCATCTATTTGCATCAGAAGTAATGTAATTAACTAGCACAACGATTAAAGTACTTAATTGTGAATTATGTACTTAATGTAGAAATTATACAATGATAGAATAAACTTTTAACTACGATGATATATTGAAAATCAGTAACAAAAGATGAAATTAAATGTGTGGTGGCAACTACTAGCTATTTTCCAGAATTCATTGTTTTGTGCAGTAGAATCATGCATAGATGTCTATATACCCAGAAGTCTTTGGTAGATAACTCAATGTGTATTTGCTGAATTGAGAAAAAAACCAGTTATAAAACTAACATTCTCAATGCACAAAGCTTAGAAAACTGCAAAACATAAGGGACAACAGAAGATTTTGGCTATGGCAAAACAGTCCTGTAGAGGCCAATATCTGAGGTTGAGTAGTAAATGGATTTGGGCAACATTTCCCCCATTCCTCTCTCCACCCCAAAGATGGTCTTTGTGCTGTGGATAGAAAAGGATCCTTAACTTCCCTATAATACTTGGAAAACTGTAAATGGTAGGTGAGACTATTTCCCAGTCTCCTTATTTATTTGATTGACTGAACCTATGTGACTAAGTTATTGCCAATGAAATGTGAGAAGTGATGCAAGCAGTATCTACTTCATTTACTGCTTAAGAAATTTCTGAACCTGAACTTCCATTGTTTGTGTTTTACCGCTGGCTAGAATAGCATCCAAGTAAGGCCAATGTCTCTCTCAATTATTGGAGCAGAGCTGCTCACAGACCTGGAGCAGTCAAACTTGGACTGTTTTTAAGAAGGAAACTTGCTTGTTTCTTAGGCGACTGCCCTTTGAGGTCTCTTTGCAATAGCTGCTTAGTATATGCTGACAAATGCATACTTCATCCAAGTGATTCTTAGGTACACATCTGCTATAGTTGTTCTGAACAAAGGTTGCAAAGTTTATGAATGATTTACTTTAAAAAAATACTTAGCACAGGTTTAATATTACCCCTATGATGTCACTCATATTTGCATTCCTATGGTACTCTCTTAAATGTAAATGATTAGGGGACTCAAGATATTAGAATCTTTTCAGTAAACAAATTGAGAACTACACATTTTAAAAATAGAGACAAATGGCAATTTTTTAAACTTTTTTTATTGAATTATAGTGACACACAGTGGCAATTTAAAGCTTACATAGACCACCCATAGTTTTTGTGTTTCATGGAGTTATTCATTTGATGTTGCCTGATCAATGTATATGTATGTTTTATTTCCACTGCTTGTACCTATTCATTTGACAGTGAGATAATGTACACTGAAGAAACTGCCAGACATTTACATATCAAATGAACAGAGCAACATTCATTCAGAATATCACCTTTCACTAGTACCTTCTAGTGGAAAACTAAGGTAATTACAGGGAGTGTAACCTTGTCTCTTTCTGCTTAACATCTTAGTTATCCATGCCTTTTCATCTTCATTAGTATTTAGGTAAAATTGATATATTTTAAATGGTGACTTTATCCATGAGACTGTATTAGAAACTGAAGTGTTTGGATTAGAAAAAAAAATCTCAAAGTTAGTGTAGCTTTGGGATTATATATATTTTATAGACTGCTTATTTTCTAAAATTCATAACCCACAGAAGCCACGTGGTAATTCAACCTAATGTATTCAGGTAGTCTTAATATTTGATTTAATTATCATTTTAAATAAGTTGGTGTGTTTTTAAAATTTATTTGTATAGGTAGTGGTTCTCAAACTTTAGCTAGCATCAGACTCACCAGGAAAACTGGATGAAACACTGTTAAACCCCAACTCGAGTTCCTGATTTAGTAGGTCTGGGTGGGGTGCAAGAATTCACATTTCTAACAAGTTCCCAGGTAACCATGATAGCTACTCCTACAATACATGTTGATTAATCACTGATGGTAGTTAGCTATCAAACTTAAAAGAAGTAAACAGAATACTGACAGTCTCTGACATGATTATTTTGACTTTATGGTGGTGCAAAAGCAATATGCATTGAGTAGAAAAAAACAGTGTTTTAAATTTTGATCTTTTTCCAAGCTCGTGATAATGCAGTACAATACTGTCTTGTGATACTGGGCAGTGGCAGTGAGCTGCAGCTCCCAGTCAGCCCACGATCACGAGGGTAAACAGCCAACACGTGATACACTTACAACCGTTTTGTATGCATACAGCCTTCTGTTTTCAGCAGTGTCCAATAAATTACATGAAATATTTAACTTATGATTATAAAACAGGGTTTGTGTTAGATGATTTTGCCCAGCTGTAGGCTAATTAATGTAAGTACTCTGTTTAAGGTATGCTGGGCTAAACCTTGTTTGATAGATTATGTATATTAAATGCACTTTTAACTTACGATATTTTTCAACTTAGGTTTCATTGAGACATGGTAAGTTGAGGAAGATCTGTATAACAAACACCTGAATCCCATTATGTTGCTTTAACAAATATTAAATGCTTTGTCACATTGCTTCAGATTCCCTTCACTTTTTAAGAAATAAAATACTGCAGATGCAGCTAAATGTGTATATCCTCTCTACCATCTGACTTCCTTTCTTCTCTTCCTCAAAAGATGACCACTCTGCAGATTGTAATCATTTCCATGTAAGCTCTTGCTACATGTATATATACCCCAAAGTAAAGTATTTTGCATATTTTAATTGTGTATAAATGATATGAAATATGTGTCTTTTTGTAATTTACTTTTTAAATTATGTTTCTGAGATTTGTGCCTGTAATGTATTCTTTCAGAGTCACACATTTATAACTTTAGTGTAATCTTTAATTACATAAATATGCCATTTTTAAAATTTATCCTTCTACTGATGGGCATTTATGTTTGTGGAAGCCGCTTGTGGTTATATAGTCAACTGCCATTCCTCATTTACCTCTTTTTTCCTTACTTTGAGTATGCCCTCCTATATACATAGGAGAGATGCCTTCTTTCCAGTCCCAAAGGAGTGAATGTTGATTTGTCTAAGCCGATCATAGTAGTTTCTTCCTTTACCAGTTTAGGGGGTGGTGTGTAGTACAGTCCTGATCAAAGATATGTAAAGCAAAATCTGGGAGAGACTTTCAGGAAAGACTTTTTTTTCCCCTGGAAAAAAAGACATGAAGATAAACCTCCCAGCTTTGGATATGGTTTTGCAAGGATGGGATGATTGTAGCAATAGCTGTTTCTTGAGACTCTGTAGAGACAGATCTGAGGATGAGAGCATTTGAGTATTTGACTGTGTAATTGTCCTGGAATCACCATTTTTCCCAACTCTTTTAATGTGGAATTTTCTTCTTTGTTTTAACCACTTTTAGTTGAATATTCTGTTATTTGCAACCAAAGCATCCTGTTATAGATAACATAAAAAAAACAAAAACAAACCAACAATACTGTAATAAAGATTCTTGAATTTGTCTCCTGTTTCTCTAGGGTAGATAGATACAAGTGAAATTTGAGGGCTATAGAGTGTCATATTCAGCTTTAGTAAATGTTAAATTGCTTCCCCAAATAGTTCCCCAAATATATGCTTCCACTGCAGTGTACCCTAGTTTCTGTTTCTTTACATTAGATCTTTGCTTAACACCTGGTATTTTTGTATATTAATTTTTGCCTCTTAATGTCTTGGTGCATTATCTAGATTATTAGTAATCATGTCTCTGCTCAGCCATCTGTCCTGTTTATATCCTTTACATAGTTGTCTGCCATACTGGAGTTTTTTCCCATATTGATATATATGTATGTATATATATATGTCTTACATATTCTGGATATTGATCTTTGTTTATACATACATATTGCAAATATCTTTTAGTCTATAACTTGTCATAACCTTTGTTTATTGTATTCTTTATTGTAGAGTAATATTTAAAGAATTTAGTTTAATTAAATTTAATCAAAATTTTCTTTTAAGATTTGTGCTTTTTGTGTCTTTTCTAAAAAATCTTTCCCTACCCTAAAGTCATGATAGTCTCCTATATTTTATTCTAAAAGCTGTTAAGAATTTTGTTTTCCACATCAGGATTTTTAACCCTCTTGGAATTGACTTTTGTATAGGACGTGAGAAGGAACCATTTTTTCACAATCAACGTTATTGGTTCTTTTTCTAAATTCTGTTCTGCTCCTTTGGTCTGTCTTTCTGGCTCTGTACCAGTTCTGTTATTAGTGTAACTTTATAAAAAGTTTTTATTACCTTACTAATTTTTGAATTGTCTTGGTTGTCCTTGGGTTTTTGCTCTTCCATATGAATTTTTGGATGAGCTTGTGCAGTCTCACCGAAAACAAACAACTACCAGGATTTTGATTTACTTTGAATTAAATTTGTATGTACACTCGGGAAGACTTTATATGTCTTACGCCATTTGATCCATTCATATAGGTGGTATCTCTCCAGTTTTTATAATTCTTTTTGACTATCCTTCAATAATGTCTTATAAATTTCTCCTTTTAATGGTCTTGTTCTGCTTATTTCTAGGAGCCTAATAATTTTTGTTTGTAATTACATTTTATAATTGGTTTTCACTGAAGGAAAATTGATTTTTAAAAACTTTACATTGAAATGCAACATGTGTACAGGAAACTACACAGAGTATAGTAAGTGCAATAAATTATCACAAAGTAAACATGTTTGTGTAACCATTACTCAAGTAAAGAAAGAACATAACCACAATTTCCAATTCTAGTTATTGCCCCTATCTTCCTTTCAAAAGTAATCATTGTCTTGGTTTAGTTTTGCCCATTTTTAACTTTATATAAGTAGAATTTTGCCCTATGATTTCCTTAGTGTTATCTTTTGCTCAGTCTGATATTTGTGAGATTCATATGTGTTAACATGTGAAGCTGTAATTTCATTTTCATTCCTATGTAGTAGTCCATTGTAAAATTGTTCAGTTTTATTTATCCAGTTTACTATTAATGGACATTTGGGCTTTTTCCTTTTTTGAGCTATGATGAATAATGATTATGTGAACTTTCATTTTTAGCCTTTTGGTGTTCTGTACATGTATTTTTGCTGAGCATATATCCAGGGGTAGAATTGCTATGTGAGTGGATATGCTTGTGGTCAATTTCTGGCATATCCTGCCAAGCAGTTTTCCAAAAGATACCAGTTCAGTCTGTAATCCCACCAGGAGTGTATGCAAGTTCCAGTTGAATCAGTATTCTTGCCTACATCTTTTATATGTTATTCATTTTAGTGGGTATATAATAATGTCTACTAGTGATTTTAATTTATAATTCTCTGATTACTATTGAGATTGAGAACCTTGCTTCTTAGTAATTTGGCTATTGTTATGAAGCACCTGTTCAAATTTCCTACCCATTTTTCCATGGAGTTGTCTCATAGTTTTCATAATGATTTATAGAAATTCCTTATATATTCTTGATTGGTAACATTGCAGTAATTGTCTCCAAATCTGTGGTTGCCTTTTTAGTCTCTTAATAATATCTCTTTATGAATAGAAATTGATTTATTTTAATGTAGTATACTTTATCAGTCTTTCATTTATAATGCTTTTTATGTCATATCTCGAAGGTCTTGAAGCTAATCTACCAAATAAATCATCTAGATCTGCACTTTCCAGTATAGTAGCCAGTAGCCGCATGTGGCTAGTCTGAAGTAAAAGATGTTCTGTAAGTGTAATATACATGCCAGATTTCATAGACATGGTATTAAAAAAGAATGTAAAATTTTTATTAGTAACTTTTGTTATGAATAAATGATAATATTTACATGTTGAAATGGTAATATTTTGGATATAATGGATTAAATAAAATATAGGGTGAAAGTGACTTTCACCTGTTTATTCTAGAAAACTTTAAAATTACATAATTGACTCACATAGTATTTCCATATTCTAAAAGCATGTTGTCCAGTAGAACTTTCTGTAATGATGGATATATTCTTTATCTTCATTGTTCAGTATGGTAGCTATGAGCTACATGTGGCTATTGAGTATTTAAAATGTAGATAGGGTGATTAAGAAGCTGAATTTTTAATTGTTAGTTTAAATTTAAGTAGCTGCATGTGACTGGAGGCTACCATGTTGGGCAGCACAGTTTTGGACCCTTCATTACTTTCACATTTATTGTTTTAGATTTAGGTTTATAATCCATCTATAATTAATATTTACACATGATGTGAGGTAGGGGGTCAAATTTAATTAATTTATTTTTCTTCTATATGGAAATCTGATTGACCAAGCACCAAGGAAAAGAAAAATCTTTTCTATTTTTGGATTACTTTGTTTGTTCTTACACCAAATATCACACTGTCTTTATTTATGTATTTATTTTTAGAGGAGGTACTGGGGATTGAACCCAGGACCTCACGCATGCTAAGCATGCACTTTACCACTTAAGCTATACCCTCCCCCCAACACTGTCTTTAGTAACTGGTAGAGTAAGTGCTCCTATTGTGTTCTTTAAGAGTGTCTTCACCATTCTTGGCCCTTTCTCTTTCCACATAAAGATTAAAAATACTCCATCAATTTTCATAAAATTACTTCTGGGATTTTGGTTTGAATTATATTGGATCTATATCTCATTCACTCATGAACATGAGAACCTATTTATTTAGGTCCTTCATTTCTCAATAATACATGATCCTTTATTTTTATGAAATGGTCATGCACATCTTTTGTTAGATTTATATCTATTTGCTACTATAAAGGATAGTGGGTTTTTTCCTAATTTCATTTTCTAATTATTGCCAGTGTAGAGAAATAGAATTGATTTCAGGTTATTGTCCTTATATACAAGTGTACTAAATTAACTTACTCATTCTTATAGATTCTTTTGGATTTTCTACATACCCAAGGCTGCCATTTGTGAATAATGACAGTTTCATTTCTTTCTGATTCTTACACATTTTATCATTGTATTTCATCTCATTGACTAATTGACCAGGACCTAAAGAACAGAGATCAGCAAACTTTCGTAATGGATCAGATAGGTAGGAAGCCAACATTCCCTATATAGACTCTTAAGTGTTGTGTTTAAAGAGAGTCAGAGTAGGCTTGTAGGTGAGTTTTAAGCAGATTTGTATTAATGTGAAAGGATATACATTATTCTGATAAAAAGGGCCTTTTTATAGGGAACTGGAGAAGGAGAAAACAATTCGTAGCTATGAAAGAAATGGGTAAAACATTTGCCTAGTGGATTGTCAACTGTGGGAAAGTTTATGTTTATTTTGAATTTGCATAAGTATAAACTAATGCTTGTCTCTCTTTCCCTTTAGGAAAAATAGAGATGAAGGTACATATGCACACAAAATTTTGCCTCATTTGTTTGCTGACATTTATTTTCCATCATTGCAACCATTGCCATGGAGAACATGACCATGGTTCTGAAGAGCATCACAGACACCATCGTGGAATGACAGAATCGGAGTCAAGCAAATTTTCAGTGCTGGATGCTGAAAATCAAAAAAAGTATTATATTGAAAAACTTTTTGACCGTTATGGTGAAAATGGAAGATTATCCTTTTTTGGTCTGGAGAAACTTTTAACAAACTTGGGCCTTGGAGAGATAAAAGTAGTTGAGATTAATCATGAGGATCTTGGCCATGATCATGTTTCTCACTTAGATATTTTGGCAGTTCAAGAGGGAAAGCATTTTCACTCACATAACCACCAGCATTCCCATAATCATTTAAATTCAGAAAATCAAACTGTGACCAGTGTATCAACAAAAAGAAACCATAAGTGTGATCCAGAGAAAGAGACAATTGAAGTATCTGTCAAATCTAATGATAAACATATGCATGACCGTAATCATCGCTTATGTCATCACCATTGTTTGCATCATCACCTCGATCATAACACTACTCGCCATTTTCCTAATGATTCCATTACTCACAGTGAGCGTGGGGAGCCTAGCCATGAACCTTCAACAGAGACCAATAAAACACAGGAGCAATCTGAAAGCAAGCAACTGAAAGGAAAGAGGAAGAGAAAAGGGAAGAAAAGTAATGAAAATTCTGAGGTTATTACACCAGGTTTTCCCCCTAACCATGATCAGGGTGAACAGTATGAGCATAATCGGGTCCACAAACCTGATCGTGTACATAACCCAGGTCATTCTCATGTACGTCTTCCAGAACATAATGGTCATGATCCTGGTCATGGACACCAAGATCTTGATCCTGATAATGAAGGTGAACTTCGACATACTAGAAAACGAGAAGCACCGCATGTTAAAAAAAGTGCAATTTATTCAGCTGCTAGTCACAAAGATCATAATGAAGATGACCGGCAACATGAGGTAAGCATAACGGTGTTTGCTCCGTAATTCTCAGGTGATCGTGAAGCATTTTTATTTGTAGGTAAAAAGAGAAGTAACAGTGGAATAAACAGCTGTATTTGAACTTATTTCCAATTACAAAATACATAAAGGAATCAAAGTTAGATTAAAGATTTTTACCTGGATTTTCACATGCATTATTTGTTCTCAGGTTTCTCAAATCTAAATGTTTAAAGGTAATTAGGAAATGTGTCCCTTATTTTCGTTCCTTATTTTACTATCTTGCTTAAGACTTATTTTGACTCCCCAAGTTAGTTTATGTGTTTTTACTGTTAGCTTGATTCTAGATACATGAAAATTGAAGCCTTTTTTTTTTTCAACCTGTTTTCTTGGGAAGTGACTAGACAGTTTCTTTTTCATAACTGTTAACTTACTAAATTAGCTATGGAATGTTTCTGTCATTGATCTAGCTCCAATGTCAGATGTTTTACATGTGTGGTAGGTTTGTTTTCTCTGTTACTTTGTCATTGGACCTACTTGTTTGTGATATTAGTTTTGTCTCATGCTTATGATAGATGTATGGTAAATGCAAAAAGGTAAAATAATAGGAAACTCCAATAGTAATGGGAAGTTCTGTTTTTATTCTAAATGTTCATGCTTTTTTGAATATTTCCACATTTGATCAGTTCCTTCTTGGTTTTTTAAAAAACTATGCACCCAAAAACATTTATCTTTGTTTCATTAAAATTGTATCAACACCCTTATTTATTCTTATTTTTAGCTCTTATTATGGTTTAGAGAAGATTGTTGAACCTGTTTATTCATATGTATAAAAAGCAGCACCATCTAGTATGGAAAATGACCTTGAACTTTGTTGTTTGTCTCTTATTAAAGTATGTTTTACATCTAAGTAAATATCTTTTGTTTCTTTCCTGGATAAATCATTAGATATTTGCTTTTTAGCAAATTAAAAATTTTTAGTGTACTTTTAAAGAAATACATTAATTTATTACTATGCATAGTATCCTGGAGTCTTTTGTTGATAATAACTGGACATTATCATTAATGTTTACTCTTTGTATTCTACTGTGGGATCTGGATCATCAGACTTATTATGTTGTATCCTCATAGATCCGATGCATATTACGAATTTTTTCGGGATTTCTGGGTATGTTCTATGCATTGGATAGGTTAGTATCTCATGTTAAGGCCTGAGAAGAATCATTTTTTTACTTGTATGTTTTGATTTGTTTTTGTACCATGATGAAATAACAACCAGAGTGCATATATATGAAAAAGAGGCAGTGCCATCTCCTTTGCCTTAATTTTAGGTATTTGTTTTTACTGTATGATGGGTCCAAATTTCTTTGTTACTTGTTTTTTGCTTTGTTTTGTTGTATTTTGCATTTAAAGTACTGGTGGATTAAGCTGCCTTTTTTTTAATCTTCCGATTTTTAGCATTCTTTTGGGATTCTTAGGTAGTGGAAATGTCCATATCTGGTATATTTGAATATAAAGTTAATAAATTACTTTTAAGTGTATTTAACACTTTCACAAATAAGAATCTTGAGTACTGATGATTGCATTTTGACTAGGGAAGTGATTTTTTTTCCTCACCCCTGAAGAATCTTATAGGTGTAAGTCATTCTTATCAATGGCAGAAAATCGTTATCTTTTATATGTTTCATAAGATTAAAATCCATAAAAATTTTGGGTAATCAAGTTGAATGTATTCCTATCATAAGTTCCTATCAGAAAGCATTCTTTGTGTATTACAGGTTATTTTCAAATAATATTTAAAATATTTTTTACTATACAGTAATTTGTTTTTCTGCATAATTTTCATAAAGTACTCCTACTTAATTTGTTTTATCAATTTCATTGCAGTGTTTGAACGTCACTCAGTTGTTAAAATACTATGGTCATGGTGCCAATTCTCCGATCTCACGTGATCTATTTACATACCTTTGCCCTGCTTTGTTATATCAAATTGACAGCAGACTTTGTATTGAGCATTTTGACAGACTCTTAGTTGAAGATTTAAATAAGGATAGAAGTCTGATTCCTGAAGATAAGGCACATATAGGGGCATCAGGTAAGAAAGATTTAAGTTCTTTCTCTTCTGTAGAGTCTCTGCACTTATTTTTTTCAATGTATTTGAATTAGAAAATAATTCCAAATTATTGCTTTCCTTTTGGTGACTTTCAGTATATTTTAATCAGATTTAGGTATGTGTGTTTAGAAAAGATTGAAGGAAGACAGAAGGTACAATACAATTTACTAATCTCTTCTGGCATCACAGGAATGTTTTGCTACAGATAGATAACTAATAAATTAGACAGGAAATACAGATTTGTGATAAACGGATTCTTCTTTATGGACAAATGTTAATAAGGGGGCCCCTAATTAAAGTTATTTGGTGTTATAATTACTTAACATTTAGCAGGGTTGAGGGGCTCCAGTGAAAAGCTAAGATTATCAAGTTTTTAAGGAAGTAAAAAGAGAAGCCAGTGTGGTTAAACGCTAGGAATGTCTCAAATGCCGGAGGCTGGCACATGAACATGATCATGGGCACTTCTAGAGAGTAAAACCAAATGGGTGAAACCAAAACTATTTTAAAATTTCTCTCTAGGCTATTTTCAGTGTATCCAGTTGGCGAGATAACTCCACGATGATGTTAACATGTTCTTCCTACCTAGTATTTCCACAATTCCCACTCCACATGAAATTTGTACCTCTTACTTAATCTCAAATGCCATTCCAGTGCATTTTTTTGATAAAATCTGAAAATCTTTGACTTTTTTCCTCTTATGTTTTTTAATTTTTGTTTGTTATTTTCCCTTGTATAATCAGTTATTAGGTCCAGTTGAGTTTTAAATATCTTCCAACTCTATCTACACTGTCATAACTAATTCTGGTCCTCCTTGGTTCTTTACTGAATTGTTGAAATAAATTCAGAACCCTCTCTGCTTTTAGGTCCCTTCCCTTTGTAGGTCATGCTTAGCATTTAAGCTAGATTTATCTTTCTAGAATGCAAATGAGGTTCTCTGATACAGGGTTTTTTTTTTTAGTGATAGCATACAGTTAATATATTTTTCTTTTATTTATTAAGAAACACATTATTGCAGGCACTGTTATAAACTCAGTTCATTTACTCCTAGTAACAGTCCACGAGGTGGCAAGTATTACTCTAATAACTTTCCCAAGGTCTCAGAGCTAGTGTGTGATAGCGATAGGATTCAGGTTTAACAATTTTGTTATCTATATGCTAAGTGTTTTATTTGCTTTTTCCCCACTGAATTTTAATAAGCTGTTCTTATATGAGGGAACTATTACATGATTTTTGCTTTATATATAAGGAAGCTGAGGTATAGAAAAATTTAGTAACTTGCCCACAATTCTCAGCCTAATAAATGATAAGACCCACCAAGCCTGAAGTTTTCCTGGTATATGTTCCGGGCGGTCACTATGCTGTTATCTTCCAAATTTAGTTAATTCTGATACCACCTTTGTGATTTTTTGCCATATAGGTTTATACTATTTACTGTTTTCATTAGATCTCTAGTATTTTTTTACACTTTTTTTTTTTTTTTTTTAGTATTGTAAGCAGTAATATCTATGAGAACATGGACTTGATGTGTTGTGATAGTTATATTTTTCCTCATATATTTTAGGATACTACACTATGCTATACTTTTCAAAGTTCAGAATGGGCTTTTTGGTTTGTTTTTTGTTTTCCCAATCAGGCTTTCCAGAATACCATCCCTGCCTACCTACCTTTCCATCTTTATTCACCACCATTAATTTCTTCCCTCCTAGCTCTAATTGTAACAGACTCTTGATAATAGATTATGCTTTTTTCCTCTCATTCCTCTCTGCTTTTTCACATTCTCAACTCTTCAACTTGACTGACTACTATGGTTCCTCAAGCATTAGCCCCTCTGAGATAACTTACCACACTAGGCTTAATTAAGTTCCCTACCTTGACACCCTCCAGATATCTCCATCATGGTACAGAGTTTGAGGATCTTAATAATTGGATTAGTTATCTGTTTTTGTTGGACTAAAGTTGCTTAAAGGAAGTGACTGGGTCTTTTATCTCAACATCTTTAATGCCTAAGATAAAGGGTACTTTGGGCAAAAAGTAAGCACTCATATATTGATTAAATGAATAAATTGTTTGATACTAGTTTGTAAGCTTTGAGTTATAACCCAGGAAGAACACTAGCCATTCAGCCTAGTGTACTTTGATAATACAGTGTTCTTAGAATGAGGAGGATTTCATGAACTTCATCGTGTGCAAAATCATGATTAACACAGTTCTGGTTGAAATGGCCAAGATGTAGTGGTGCTACTGCATACTAATTAAAATGACTAAATTGATGTGTATGAATATGGACTGAAAATGGAATTCTGATAGAATAGATAAAAGATCGAAAAAGCATTTAAAAAAAATTCATAGTGTAGTAATAAGG
Source organism: Camelus bactrianus (assembly GCF_048773025.1). Lineage (NCBI taxonomy): Eukaryota > Metazoa > Chordata > Mammalia > Artiodactyla > Camelidae > Camelus > Camelus bactrianus. The sequence goes on along the minus strand of NC_133543.1, from coordinate 82,559,972 downwards.
TAGACATGTTTAAGAATATCACATTCTAGTATATAAGTTTTATTTGAGATAGAAATATTCCTTAAAGCTTGAAAGAGTACATGTAAAAGGAAATGCTCTCAGTTTATAACTGATTGTCTTGGGTCCCTACCTTTTCTTGGTTAATTTCTTTGTAATTGGAAAATAACTTCAGGATAGATAAAGTAAGATAGCCTATATTTATTGGAACTTTACCATGTGCTATTTTAAACACTTTTACAAGAACTATTTAATTTGTTAAACTCATGAGATAGGCACTATTATTTTTTGTTGTTGTTCACTGAGGAAGGGAGGCTTTGAGAAGTCAGTAACTTGAAGGTCACATAGCTGCCAGGTAGCAGAGCTTTGATAGGAACTAGAGCATATTCTCCATCTACAGCCTGTGGTTGTAGCCACTGTGCTTGTCTCCTGTGCTTGCTCTACTGCTTCCTGCTAAAAAGGTTCTTAAGTGTGCTTTGCTAGAAAGTAAGCGACAAGGAGATAAGAAGGACGCTTTATTTAGTTATATTTAGTAGTATTTTGACAGACAGTGTAGTCATAGACGGGAAAGTGGTAAATTTTGGTATAAGGAAGTATTGTATAGATCAGGCATTAAAAAAAAAAAAAATCCAAGAGTAATCTTCTGGTAGAAAAGCTGGCTTCAGTCTGGTGAGATCTGTAAAGAGGGAGAAAGTGAGTCCAGACACTAGACTTGAATTCTGAACTTTGGTTAGATGAAATATCTTCCCTTTCCAGGCTTCATGCTCATTGATCTTTCTAGATGAGTAAACACCTTGAGAGCTACAGTCTCTCTCAGGTGCTTATAAATTCTCACTGTGGTAGGAGAAAAGGGGCAGCTAGGTCTAAGATTATTAACTTAATTAAAAATAAAATGTATTTGTTCTTTACAGGGAAAAATGGAGACTGACAAGATTGTGGCATCTAGAGTTAGAACTAAGCCTTTTCTGTTTTTAAGACTTTGAAAAAACTCATTCATTGTTTTCACATCAGCTGTGGATTATGACAGTTGTCTTATGTTGTGATACTGACATAATCTGTATATTTTAACAATGCTATTGACGGATGCTTGACTATAGTAATACTGAAAATTACAGTTTATTCAATCTAAACAGCCTTAGAGGAAATTGTACTTGCTTTGAAAACAAATGCATTACTAATAGTGAATATTGATTAGTGGTTTGCAGGTGGTTATTAGCATTGTCAGAAGTAAAGCTTGAATTAATTATGTCCTGATAGATGTTAATAATTGTTAGAGAGAATGCCCTGCTAGTAATTATTTTTAATGACTGCTGCGCCATTAAGAAAGGTTAACTTGTTCTGTATAAATCTCCCATAGTGACACAGCTACTAC